>NC_090322.1:133968392-135235509 GCF_040869045.1 Eurosta solidaginis
AACTAAAGAGACCAACAAAACCTATAGACGAGTGTTTGACCTACTCCAGGATATGTAAGCTGTCAGATACTTCAAGAAGTGTCGTCATTCAGAAGGATTGGCTGTTAAAAACACACGAAGAAAAGTCGCATATAATAGAAACAATTGCGTTAGCAAGTCAGTGCGACTGTTGACGATCCAAAACAGGATTCCCACATAACCAAATGTCGAAATATGTATAACAAAATAAAATTATGAATACTTGCAAAATATCGCTAATTACACAACACAAAGACCTTTTCAACCAGTCATCTCTTCTGATCCAGTTAGTTGCTTTCGTTGCTAGATATATTCTCCAGTGACGATTACTATGTCAATTAAAAATATATTGTCCCCGTGTTCTTGGTCACTAAATGATTTAGTAGTCAATTTAGTTATTTTATTGAAAAATAAAATAATTACAAAATTTATTTTTTATAGAAATTTTGTAATTTCGTAATTTATAATAATATAATTCGTTCTTGCACTTTTATAAAATCTTTCAAATTAAGAAGTTTTTGAAGCACCCTGTATGTATACATATACTTTAAAGGTCAGGCGTTTCACTTTCAGAAGTGTATTAAATTTTATAGAAATCAATACGTCTATCGAGTTTGGTAACATTTGGTAAAGCGGTAACCATGTTGAAACTTTATATCATAACTGAGCAGTGCCACGCCCCTTATCAGATATTTATTGCTTTGTGTATTTTTTGCTCAAACACAACTTTATGAACAACTTTTGATAATTTGTATTCCGTTACTAATAGCATGTTTGAATTTTTGAATAATATTTAAATTTTACGATGCATTTTTAAGTACCCTGTTATTTTGAGACCCTGTATATATATTAATTATACTCAGCTGAGCAGAGCTCACAAAGTATATTAATTTTTTCGCATAACGGTAACCCGTAACGGCATAAACTAATCGAGACCGATACAAACTTCTATATATCAAAATCTGGGCGAAAAAATATTCATTTAGCCATGTCCGTCTGTACGTAAACACGATTACTTGAGTAAATTTTGAGGTGTCTTAATGAAATTTAGTACGTAAGTTCCTGGGCACTCTTTTCAGATCGCTATTTAAAACGAGACTGAAAAAAACGGATAAAGCAATGAAACTTGGTAGGTGGGTTGAACTTATGACGCAGAATAGAAAATTAGTAAAATTTGGACAATGGACGTGGCGCCGCCCACTTTTAAAAGAATGTAATTTAAAACTTTTGCAAGCTGTAACTTGGCAGCTGAGTATGTAATGTTCAGTTACATCCGAACTTAGCCCTCCTTACTTGTTTCAGAAAACAATGTATGCTATATACCTAAGCATTTGGTGAAATTTGAAGATTATAGCTGTTAAAAATGGGGCAGAAATTACGAAGAGTTGTTTATCTAAAGTTTAGATTCTAAACCACCGGTTGTGGCGGTTATATGCTATATATACGACAGATTTAATAATTTTTTCCAGGCAACAATATGTGTAGTATACGAAAGCATTTGGTGAAGCTTGAAGCTTCAATCTGATAATTTGAGGAAGATATGACAAAAATCCTCTTTTCTGCAAAATCTGTTGTATGGGGGATATATGCTATAGTCGTCCGATCTGCCCGGTTGCGACAAATGTCTAATCGGACACCTAAATATACTTACTCGCCAAATATATATAAAAAATTGAGCGAATAGTTTGCATTCAAACAGACAGACGGACATGGCTAAATCAACTCAGCTCTTCATCCTGATAATTTCGGTATACTTATATGCGGGTCTATCTCTTCCCCTTTAAGGACTTACAATTTTGATTGAGTGATTGACAAATTTAATATACCGTTTCATTTTCATGAAAGGTTTAAATATCAAAAGGGGGCAAAGTCGACGTCGTGCTGTTTAAATTTTTCGTAAAAGTTAATTAAAAGTTTGTATAGGTATTTGCTATATTTCGTAAACACAATTGTCTTTAACTAGAAAAGACCGATACGGAAAATACGACTTTATGTTACACACAGATAATTTTGTATTTGGGAAATTAGAGCAACCCTAATGTGCACAGACGTACGTACGCACTTTCTGTATATGTAGATATGTTGGTTTTATTTTTCAACAACAGCGCGGACTTTTAGATTTTTTTGGCGCAGAGTTGCCACAGGCAGCTTGTTCCACAAATCAGGATGTGATATGCTTTTTTGCAAAGCGCATCCATGGAAATATTAAAGCTTCCCTTCGAAATGAGGTCGTACATATAGGAATTGTTGTTGTTTGTTCATGTATGTCGTTGCCTACTCGCGGTGTGGATATTAAAAAGCGGATGTTGCAAAGCGCATCACAACTATTTGCGGAATTTTAATTTCGTTTGTTTGACATAAAAATTGCAATGCTGGAAGCAGAAACTAAAACAACCATGATTATAATTTTCACATATGCTAAAATTAAAAATAGAAAATGCTAGAATCAACAAAAAGCGCTAACATAACTGCAACCCTCCCTTTTGCGCCTTTGCCTCATATGTTGCATCAAAGTAAAAACAATTAAATACTAGAAAGTGTAAGTAAGGAAGTCTAAGTTAGGGTGTCATGGTACAAGAGGTAGGTAGGTAGCTATAATGGCTGCGACCCAGGTCGCCAAAGTATCTAATGAAAGCAATTTTGATGTCTAAAAACTCGTTTGAACCTACTGAGTGCTACAAGTAGTTTGGAATCCCTATTTCCGATAATCTTTCCAGATTTTCCAAAAGAAAAAAAACTGCCTTGCAGGCGTTTAAAGCGATACAGCCTCTTCGTATATGTCCCCGGTGCACTCTTTCCAGTTGAATTCAAAATTGATTGTCAATTTCAGATTTTGTTACTTCTTTATGGGGCTAATTGCTTTAGATGTTTCTTACTTAGTTACTTAATTGGCGCTCAACCGTTTAAATGGTTATGGGCGTCCAACAAGGCGCACCAATTAGCTTCTACGCTCTGCCAACTACCGCCAATTGGTCACACCAAGGGAGTTTAAATCGTTTTCACCTGGTCCTTCTAGCAGAGTGGGAGACCACTATCCTCTGCTTCCATATGTAGGTTCCGGTAAAAATAATTTCTTAGCCGGAGCGTCATCTTTTTTTCGCATAACTTGGCCTAGCCAACGTAACCGCTGCGTTTTAATTCGCTGAACTATGTTGATGTCTGCGTAAAGCTCGTACAGCTCATCATTCTGTACTCGCTAACGCCAACGCGTAGAGGTCAGTAAATTCTTCGAAGAATGTTTCTCTCGAACACTCCCAGAGTCGATTCATCTGATGTTGTCATGGTCCATACTTCTGCACCATATAGCAGGACGGATGCGATAAGTGACTTGTAGAGCATGATTTTCGTATGCCGAGAGAGAACTTTACTTTCCAATTGCCTACCTTGTCCGAAGTAGCATTTATAAGCAAGAGTGATCCTTCGCTGGATTTCAGAGCTGATGGTCTTGCTTGTGTTAATGCTGGTTCCCAAATAAATGAAATCTTTTACTATTTCGAAATTATGGCTGCCAACAGTAGCGTGGTTTCCAAGGCGCATATGCGCTGACTCTTTGCTCGATGACAGCAGGAACTTCGTTTTGACCTCACTCATCATCAAACCCATCTTTTCCGCTTCTTTTTCCAGTTTGAAGAACTTACGGCGCGGGTCTTTAGGCCGATGATATCAATGTCATCAGCATACGCAAGTAACTTTTTAAATAATATTGTTCCAGTGCGGTTAAGTTCTGCAGCTACTATATTTTTCTATAGCATGAAAGAAATCGCACGATAGGTGGTCACCCTGTCGAAAACCTCGTTTAGTTTCAAAAGCTCGGAGAAGTCCTTCGCAATTCTGACTGAGCTGATGGTGTTGCTCAACGTCATTTTGCACAGCCGTACAAATTTTTCGGGGAAACTAAATTCAGACTTAGCGGTCTTAGTCGTTAAGCCTACGTTTTTCAGAGGTGGGCTGTTTGTACTTCCTCGTGCAGAGAAGTAGATCCGTCCTTTTCGGATTTAGCCCGAGGCCACATCCCTTCGCCCCCTACTAAGTTTTTCCAACGTTCTCTCTATTATTTCACTCATCACTGAAGGGAAAGGACTCATAGTCAACATCGTCACATTGGCGTACGCCACAATCTTCACACCATGAGTGTAGAATTTTTATAGAATATCGTTTAAAGTAATGAGCAATAGCAGAGGTGAGCGCACCCCACCTGCTTACGAAAAATCCAACGAGTTTCGGTAATTATGTGATACAAACAATAGAAAGAAATGTGCAATAAAAAAATGTTGCTATTTCAGTTTTTTTGGTAACATTTTTTTGTAGAACAACTGGGAAATATATGTAAGAAGGCCAGAGCCAGAATTAAGGTCGTGCTTCTATTCCAATTTGTGTGTTCTCTTTTCATACAATTTGGAGGGTATTTGTTAAGGCTAATACATTTTTTTCCGAACTTTCATGTCAGAAATATATTGAGAGGTCTTACCAAATCACTGCCAAAGGGGAGACCTCGATAATAAAAACCTTTCAAAGGCATATTTGAGGTGAATTGTCACACAACTTTAACCTGGCACTCTCGATATGGTAAGCCAAGACATTATATCTCAACTACGGTGGACACCCATGCCATACCACTGATTATAATATAAGAGGGATTTGGCCATGATACCCTCAAGTACATGGCTAGAACCTTGATTTTTTTTAACTACTCCTAAACTATACCGATGGTTCCAAATTAAAGGAAGTGTCGGGTCTACTGTTTACTTTTTCGTTCCAGAAATAAGTAGATCCTATAGGTTGTCGGCGGCCACCGTGGTGTGATGGTAGCGTGCTCCGCCTATCACACCGTATGCCCTGGGTTCAACTCCCGGGCAAAGCAACATCAAAATTTTAGAAATAAGATTTTTCAATTAGAAGAAATTTTTTCTAAGCGGGGTCGCCCCTCGGCAGTGTCGGGCAAGCGCTCCGATTGTATTTCTGCCATGAAAAGCTCTCAGTGAAAACTCATCTGCCTTGCAGATGCCGTTCGGAGTCGGCATAAAACATGTAGGTCCCGTCCGGCCAATTTGTAGGGAAAAATCAAGAGGAGCACGACGCAAATTGGAAGAGAAGCTCGGCCTTAGATCTCTTCGGAGGTTATCGCGCCTTACATTTATTTTTTTTTTTTATAGGTTGTCACACCAAAGTAGTGTCTTTCAGGCGGAAATTGTATCAGTGATGTAAGCAGAAGAAGCGTTCTTTACCTGCGTTCTGCCATTAACACAAAAATCTCATACTGTAAATGAAAATTCGCTCAAGCCGGGCCATACATCTATAATGGGTTTCCGGTTATAAAGGGATAAGAACTAAGGACAAGGCTGATTAGTTGGTAAAAAGGGATGCCGCTACCATGAATGGACAATAGACGTCCCAACTAACTTTAGGGAAATTAAAAATAGACAGTAGCTGCATATGAATCATCAAGCAGGGAAGGCGTGGACAGAGCCAAACTAAGCTTATAAAGTTGCTCAAATCTCTAAAGACAATAATTTGCAAATTGCAAAACTTTTACATTTTATACTGCTAAATGTGGGCGGCACCACGCCCATTGTGCAATGTTAAACTATGTTTCTATTTTGCGTTTTAAACAACAACACAAATTTTGAGTTCAAATAAGCCCATGCAGCAATCTGGTGAAGCCATCTCAATTTGTGCCTGTGTTTTATAGCCTAATTGTGTGATAAAAATGTGCGTGTCACGTCCATCGACAAAGGCTGAAACGTTTCTGTCACTCTGACACCTTTTAATTTTCACAAGCAATATTCATAGCATTCAATCTTTATATTATGGCCCCGTTTCTCGATTTTACTTTATTCCGTGAAGTCGATACGAAGTTAAAGATCAGTGGTAACCTAAATTGAAAATGTGACTGTGGTGGCAGTTGTAAAATCTTCGTAAGAGTGATGATTTAGTCGTTGATCAACGAGAAACGAGGCAAGAGGTATGTACGCATGTTGTTTACCACTCAAAAAACATTTCGGAAATATGCTTAAAAATAAGTGTTTTATTTCTCGGAACGAGGTAAGGCTGAACTGGCCGGGCAATAAACACGTCACATATACTGAATGTGTCTATAGTGTTACCAGAATTTTTTTGACGACACAACGGAAAACCCCCAATTAGGCACCAGGACTTATGTTATAGAATAACTGCGTCGTCTTGGCAAATGCTTGCATGAACCTTGCTTAATTGCTGCCTCAAGATCTAGCAACTTTACCGCCCATAGTAGTTAACTTCGTGATCCCATACTACGAACAATGAACGTTCTCAAATGCTTCTTCCTGCAGATCGCACCTGCTACGTCTGCTGTTACTAGCGAGAACTAACTTATAAGCATGTGCCAAGTTTAAAAAAAAATTAAAACAAAATCTATTGCTAACATTAAACAATTAAATTATTCTGTGCACGAGCGTTTGTTTGCAGAATATATTTTTTGAAATGCCCACTCCCGATGTTACTGTGCTTGCAGATAATGCAAAAAACCTCTTTTCTGAAAAATCTGTTAATTATATGTGTGATATGCTATAACGGTCCGATCCGATCACAGATCATAATCCTGCTTATTTCGTTATACAATTTTAGATTCAAGCCAAACTTGGTATATTCTTTTATATTCATGAACGGTATATATTATATACTGTACAAAGTGCTCGCGTTCGATGTTACTGATCGCTTACTTCTTGACTGGTTTTATGGAAATTAAAAGCGGTCAGGAACTTAATGCTTGATCGATAAAGTAGAAATCAGCTTTTTTTATATTACTGCTCTATGTCGGCCTATTAAATATAAATTTTTATTAAAAACTTCTTTGTATTCGCAAGTTTTTAAAAAGAACTATAAACGAGAGGGTTCTAGCTTTTGTTCAACATAAAACAAAAGTACTGAAGCGTTTAGGCTTGAGCAAATGACTTAACAACAAAGTAAACATCATTCAAAAGTTAAGAAGTAATAAAAAGAGGTGTAAGTAAATATAATTCTTTCAGATCGCAATACAAGTGCCTTGCAAACAAAGAGTTGTTACAAAAAGTGCTACAACATGATGCACGATCACTTTGTGCATCAGAGTGACCGAATGGCGAACGCATCTGATTATATATGTATTTATATATGTACATTAGAGCGGATCAAATTTGTTTCCTATACTCCTGGTATAGCAAAAACGTAATCTACAGATGATTCTAAGGAAAATGGCTGAAGACACCATAGCTCTAAGTCCGATTTATAGGTCCCCACTTTTGCAAAACAAATAATTTGCATTTGAATGTAGGGTTGGGCCAAAAAATCTTCTTAGCTTCTGATAGAATTATAGGAAAACTATCATATTGGGCTCACTAAAAAGGTTTTTTAGGTGCATTTCAGAATCTGTATTAATATATGTGAAAAATATGAAATGTTCTGAACTTAATTTAGCTGTAAAGAAAAAAAAAAAAATCCATAAGAAATTTGTTAAAAATGATAATATAGTAGTTAAAAGTTCATTCTAGGCTAATTTCTCATAATTTAAGCCTGATGTCTCTAATAAAATTCCAAAACACTATAGGTATTAATAGATATTCTGAAATGTACGTAAAATACCTTTAAAGTAAGCCTAATATGATATTTTTCCTATAATTCTATCAGAACATTCAAATGCAAGATATTGTGACGAATATGAGTGACACTAATAGCGTTTTCTTTTCTGGCTATAGTGTTACGCTTTTTGTACGCCGCGCAAGGGTTGTTGTTCTATTCTAAAAAACAGGCAACGCCTTTACGGGGTATTTCGTCCTTTTGTGAAAATTGTTGCCTGTTCGCAGCGCAAAAGCGTTACACTTTTACCCTGTATAAAATGGCGGTGTGGCAGTGCAACTCTGTGAAACTCTCAATTCGCTCTTGAGTTCCACATATACTCTGTTAATATGAGTGCAGATCAACCACCAGATTGTGCATTCACGAGTTCAGAATTGCTTCGTTCTGCGCATCTACGTCACAGTTGACTGTTTGAGCGAATAAAAGAGAGAAAAAAACAAAACTAAAGGAAAACGAATTGCCCATAAAAAAGAGATTATCTAATGTTTACATACGCAACGCGCAATCTTCTTGTGTGATTTGTGATATGAGTGAATATGGTGAGATGAAATGTGCTTTGTATGCACTACAAATGTTGACAATTTTCTGGGGTAGGAGTAACACTATTAAGGCTTTACCATTTACTTAGGCAACAATTTTTTTCAGAAAAGAAAATGCTATAAGTGATACTCACATCCCTAGTATGATGCTAAGTAAATGAAGTCCAACAATAAAGCAGACAGTCAGTTGTATCTACATAAACGAATAAAACATTATGTCTACACATATGTACGTACACTAGGGCGGGTCGATTTAAAAATCGCTCATTGCTCTGTCAAAATCGTATTCTAGGGATCAAAATAAGAAACTTTACCAAAGGAACTATACCTCTAAAACGAATTCTGATGTCCCCCCCTTTGGGTCGAACTTTTGGGTAGGGGCAATTTCAATTCTACCTGCTGTGTCTTGTGGTGGCTTAAAAAAAACAACACAAGCAATTTTACGATTTGCAATTGTGTCACAGTGATACCTTCATTTTTTAAAACGGTTGAATAAAAAACCCACACAACTATGTTTACGACATGCAAATGCATCACAGTGATGCCTTGGTTTTAAAAGGGGGTTGTAAAAACGCTAATTTCTAATAATTTTTTTTAATTTCTTTTCTATTACTAAGATAAATTCATTTTTTCATTTACATATGTTCTGACTAAATAAATTTCTAAAGAGAAAAATAAACTCCAAAAAGAAAAAATATAGGCATTTCAAAGTGGGATTTTTCAAAATTTGCCCCTACGACCCAAAGTGGGCGACATCAGAATTCGTTTTAGAGGTATGGTTCCTTCGGCAAAGTTTCTTATTTTGATCCATAGAATATGATTTTCACAGAGCAATGGACCTAACGTACACGCCGCAGAGAAGAGATGCACAAACACATGCAGATATCTTATCTGAGATGCTCCCAAAAGTATGCAATTGTAATTGTTGAAGTGTCGCTCACAAATACACGCATATGAGAAGCTATATACGTATCTGTAGTTATAATTATATGGCGGTAACTAAGTAAATTCTGGAAGCGCCTAGAAGATGCCACGAGGAAATCACAGAGTATAAAAGTAGAGGCGCTATAAGCAGTTTCGATTAAGACGCTATCTAGCGAGCAATAGCAGTATTATTTGAAAATGGTAGAGTTATTTATTGTGAAGTACTTTAATAAAGGCCATTTTGGATTATTAAATATTGAAGTTCTTTATTCAACAGTTTAGGGATTCGAACGTTAGCAGAAGATTGCAAATAAGGGGTTTTGCAGTAAATTCGTTACAATATCTATTTTGCAAAAGTGGGGACCTCGAAATCGGACTTAGAACTATGATGTCTTCAGCAATTTTTCTTAGAATCATCAGTAGATTACGTTTTTGCTATACAAAACATCCACCCATACAATTTGACCCCCTCTAATGTACATACTTATATTTGCACTTACGTATGTAAAATATAAATATGTATATGTTGCAAGAGTAATGCATATACACATAAGTATACAACTAAGACCGAAAAGATTGACACAGCTCTCATTTGGAGGCATCTTCCAACTAATCCGACATGAATCAAGTGCACTTTGGTGTTTTTTCCTGGTCCTTTGCTGTTTGACGCGTTATGAAATGATTTTCACTTTTACACCATACACGTACATATGTTAGTGCGTATCGTTAAAGGGCGGTCCATAAATTGTTCTTTGCGAAGAAAACCACAACGAGAAAAGTAGCCAAAACCTTTTAACAAAATGATACAAAAATACAACTAACCAAGCAAAAACTATAAATATTACTGATTAATCAAAAATAAGTGATAAGTTAAAATTTTTTCAAAACTCCAATCGCCACATACGACCATGGAACAGAAATTCCACAAAAGGCAACTATTGTAAAGTTTTACAAGTAAGATATGTATGTATCAGCTGCTCGCAGCTGCTTTCACCTGTCTATAAAAATTGGTCTACCTCCTTTATTGTGGAGGCTATTTAGTAGCGTTTTACTATTTTGATATAAAATAACGTAGTAGCTCAAGTGTAGTAGTGTGAGAAGCTGTACGACTGTTTTTCGCGGATAACTTTTGAAAGAATGGAAAAACTGTATTTCCTTCTTAATGGTGATAAACCTATGCGTCTTTGGCTACTCAATTCTAAGTCTTTTGTAAAGTTTTTGATAGGTCCCATATAATGTAAAATATATTTTTATACTCAGTTGAGCAGAGCTCACAGCATAACGGCATAAACTAATCGAGATAGATATAGACTTCTATATATCAAAATTATCTGGGCGAAGAAAGAAATTCATTTAGCCATGTCCGTCCGTCCGTCCGTCCTTCCGTAAAAACGATAACTTGAGTAAATTTTGAGTTATCTTAATCAAATTTGGTACGTATGTTCCTGGGCACTCATCTCAGATCGCTATTTAAAATGAAAGAAATCGGACCATAACCCCGCCCACTTTTTCGATATCGAAAATTTCGAAAAACCGAAAAAGTGCGATAATTCATTGCCAAAGACGGATAAAGCGATGAAACTTGGTAGATGGGTTGACCTTATGACGCAGAATAGAAAATTAGTAAAACTTTGGAAAATGGGCCTGGCGCCGCCCACTTTTAAAAGAAGGCAATTTAAAAGTTTTGCAAGCTGTAATTTGGCAGTCGTTGCAGATATTATGATGATATTTGGCAGGAACGCTACTCCTATTACTCTATGTATGCTTAATAAAAATTATCAAAATGGAAGAACGACCACGCCCACTTAAAAAAAAAATTTTAAAGTAAAATTTTAACAAAAAATTTAATACTTTTACAGTATATAAGAGTAAATTATGTCAACATTCAACTCCAGTAATGATATGGTGCAACAAAGTACAACAAAAATAAAAGAATATTTCAAAATATTTCATTTAATTTGTCTAGAATACTCTTAGTGCCATAAGTCGAACAAAAATTTACCAATCCTTGTGAAATTTGGTTAGGGTATAGCTTTTATGCCGGTAACTGTTTTCTTTGAAAATGGGCGAAATCAGGTGAAGCCACGCCCAGTTTTTATACACAGTCGACCGTCTGTCCTTCCTCTTGGCCGTTAACACGATAACTTGAGCAAAAATCGATATATCTTTACTAAACTTAGTTCACGAACTTACCTGAACTTACTTTAACTTTGGATTCAAAATCGGCGAAGTCCGACTATGACCACGCCCACTTTTTCGATATCCAAAATTTCGAAAAATGAAAAAAATGCCATAATTCTATACCAAATACGAAAAAAGGGATGAAACATGGTAATTGGATTGGTTTTTTCACGCAAAATATAACTTTGGAAATACTTTGTAAAATGGGTGTGACACCTACCATAGATATTAAGTAGAATAAAATGAAAAAGTTCTGCAGGACGAAATCAAAAGCCCTTGGAGACATGGAATACTGTTCGTGGTATTACATATACAAGTAAAATAGTGGTACCCGGCAGATGATGTTCTGGGTCACCTTGATCCACATTTTGAACGATATCTCGAAACGGCCTTCAAATATAAAACTAAAAGCCACTCCCTTTTAAAATCCTCATTAACACCTTTAATTTGATACCCATATCCTACAAACACATTATAGAGTCACCCCTGTCCCCCTATAGAACTAGGGCCCACTCCCTTTTAAAATACTCATTAACACCTTTACCCTAGGTTCATTTTCCTACATGGTTATTTTCCCTTATTTTGTCTCCAAAGCTCTCAGCTGAGTATGTAATATTCGGTTACACCCGAACTTAGCCTTTCTTACTTGTTCATATTAAATTTGTCCAAAATAATATATCATCACAGCAACCAATCTGAAATGTTGGTCCTTTTTCGCTTATTATTGCGTCCCTGCTTCGATCCCGATGTCAACCCCGGTAATTATGACACTTGGTTCAGTGTCTAACGCTCGTTCCACCACGTTCCACATAGTTTTGACACTTCGGTCAATGTCAAACGACAGCGTGTTAGAAAGATTGGGAAGTAAGTATATCTTACTTGTAAACCTATATAATGAAGGCAACTATTTGATACGTCAGACGGAATGGCATTCATTTTCAGTTCGCAGTTCAGTTATAGTTTCCTTTGTGGTCTTTAGTTTTATGCATAGTTTACAATACCAAGTGTGTCAACTAAGCGATAAATGTCAAAATTATAAACAGCCTCGCTGACCTGATGAAATCTCAGGTCTAGAGTTGCATTTTTGGTCCGTAAGAGTTCTTTAAGCTGAGTTGCATTTGAGAATTTAATAAAACTTTGTAGTATTTACCCCTCACTAGGGTAGGCACCTTGTCGTTGGTGTGAGGGCTTAGCCGAACTCCATAGCGCCCGACTATGAGCCGGAGCTGGTTAGGACTGACATCTACGCCGTTTCGCCTCATACGAGGGCGGCGGGGTGTCGGTGACCAAGAACTGCCAACCCCCTAATCCAGGGTGTTATGCGGACCGTGCCTATTGGACGATTTGCAGCCAGGGGATAAATTCGGCTGTATTCGAATGGAGCCTTCCCGATACCGGGCCACCTCGGGAAGTATTAATGGCCTTACCACAGCAAGGGGCGCTGCTGTGGCGGACTGTTCTTTCCCCGTATATAATACTGGACCGCTGAGCCCGCCTTGTCGGGCAGGTGGTCGTACGATACGACTCATTAACTGACTGTAATAAGGACGATGTAAAGAGGAGGACTGAGTCGCAATCCAAGGACGACAAATACGAATTAGGCGATGCGTCGGACTCGGAGAGCGAGAATAGTGCTGATTCAATGAGCTCCGTGTTGGAGAAGCACACAAATGAAAACGGAGTAGAAGAGTGGAGAAGGGTACGGAGCAGAGGAAGTAAAAGAGCTCTCTCGCAGTACCGTGCAGCACTAAGAATTGTTCAACGCTTGGGAGCAGTGGTCGACCCAACAGAAGTGGAGATCGAGCGCTTGGAATGGGCCCATGAAGCGGTAGAAGTAGGTCGAAGGCAGTTCAAAAGGTTTGCTGCGAGAAACCCTCGGTTCTGCAACCGGTACGAGGAGGAAGAAGCGTCGAATGGCAGAATGAAGAGGCAACGTTCGGCGGAAGGCGATAAGCCTGCTTTCAAGAGGCAGAAATGACCCAGTTCTAGAGCCGCGAGGCAGGGCAGTCGCATAGACAAGACAAGTAGGCCCAAAGCTGTAAGACAGATGGGCTCCAATAGCGAGGTAGCAACTACCTCGAAAGCTGCGAGTCAGAGGGAAGTTCCAATTAAGGAAGTAGGAGATAAGCCAAAGGGAGATAACGCTAAGACTCCGGCTTTCTCGGAGGCGCTAAAGGGAGTTAACGCTAAGACTCCGGCTTTCTCGGAGGTGCCAAATGGAGATAACACTAAGACTCCTGCTTTTCCCGAGAAGATGAGTGATGTGGCAAAGCAGCCACTGACTGTGGCGCTGGTTGATCGTAGCAGTGCTTTCGGACAAATGACTGCTGAAAGGTGGAGATCTGTGGAAAGGGAGCTTATTAGCTTAATGCTTAAGATGATGCGGGAACAACCAAGCAAGCCCCTTCCAACCTTTGATTCGGGGGGATGGTATAACGGTGTGAAGATGATAGCGTGCGACAACATCGCGAGCTTGGAGGCTGGAGGAAGTGGTTCCAAACCTCCAAAGGCAAGGCACGAATGCGCGGTTTGAGGTGGTGGATAAAGCGCAAATCCCCACGGTACCAAAAGTTAAGGTATGGATACCATGCGTGATGAAGTCGGAGGATACACTGCGACTTCTGCAGAATCAGAATCCGAACATACCGACACAGGATTGGAAGATACTTACTGTATCTCGGCCTACCGAGGATGGTCAGTTCTACATCTTCCAAATAAACAAGCAGGCGGAGGATATTTTGTACACGCAGCTTGGTAAAATGTCCTTTGGCACTGACAAAATTTACATGCGACTCAGGAAAAGAAGTTCCGAGGATAAAAACCCTAACACGCTAGAGGTGGGCGAAGTCGAAAAGGACCTCAAAAGCCTAAGGGAAAAAAGACAGGTGGAGGTCCCCGACGTCACCACGAACGTGCTAGAAGAGAACCAACCGCTAAATGGTGCTGTGATTCGCACAGAGGAACACCCTGCACAACAGTCACGAGAGGCTGAAGGGGGCCTCGAATACTCTAAACCAAAAGGGCAAGGGGAGGACGACGACGTCAAGACGAAGGTGCTGGAGGGGGACAAACAGCCCAATGGTGCTGCGAGTCCTACAAATAAACCTCCAACACAGTAAAGTGGCGTCGAGCGAACTCCTCCTAACCATTGAGGAGGGTTCGTTTGACGTGGCGCTGATCCAGGAGCCGTGGCTCTCATCGGGAGGAAAGGTTTCTGGACTTAGCGCGCGCGGGTTTGGCTTTTACTACGCGCAAACGGAAGGACGAGTGCGAGCTGTAGTAATGGTAAGGAAACAACTGCATTCATATATGCTGCCTAATTACACCACTGAGGATCTCGTAGCGGTGGCCGTTGAGCAAAAGAATAAGCAGGCATTTATCCTGGCGTCCTGCTACATGGCCCATGCTGCGGAGGTCCCACCGATGGAGTGTAAAAGGCTAGTACAGGAGGAAGGGCGCAAAGGGCGGTTGGTCATAGGCGCAGATGCAAATGCGCTCCACAATGCGTGGGGAAGAGCAGATACGAACGAGAGAGGCGAATCCCTGTTTTGTTACATCCTGCAAACCAATTTGCAGATAGCCAACAGGGGAAATGTCCCTACATACATTTTTCCAACATCCAGCAATGTTCTGGATATTACATTGAGCTCCGAGCGTGATATATCAAGGTATGATTGGATGGTTCTTGATAGACCATCCTTCTCCGACCATGCGTATATCAGCTTCAACATCCCCCTAAAGAGGGTAAAGAAGGGAGGAACCTTTAGAAACCCTAGGTCAACGAACTGGACTAAATTCCAGAAACATGTAGAAACAAAACTGGGACAACCCAAAGAGGTTGCTAATGTAGAGGAACTGGAAGAGTCGAATGAATTCCTAACAAGGACGCTTATGACTGCGTATAACAAAGCTTGCCCTCTAAGAAGATTCAGAGGAAAAGCAAAGCCGCCATGGTGGAGCAATGAGCTGAGTCTTCTAAGAAGATAGGTTAAAGAAATGTTTAAGCTCGCAAAGACCGCGGAAAGCGAAGCGTGTAGGGACGAGTACAGGGATCTACTGAGGATCTACAAGCGTGAAATTACCAGGGCGAAGAGAAACTCATGGAAAAGTTTCTGTACGGACATAGAGTGCTCCAGCGAAACAGCACGGTTGAAAAAAGTCCTAACAAAGGGAAACATAGTCCAGGGACTAATAAAGAAAGAGAACGGGGAATGGTCACGTAATAGTGAGGAATCCCTTGAGGTGCTTCTCGATACACATTTCCCATCGGGATACGGTTTAGAGGAGGCAGCAGACATCACTCACACTCCGATCACGGAGCTAGTAGTGCCGGGCTTGGTGACCGATACCAAGATCGAGTGGGCAGTGAAGACGTTTTCTAAGTTTAAATCGCCGGGCCCAGATGGTATATTCACGGCCATGCTACAAGTCTCAAGTAGGGCGGTCGTGGAATGGCTTAAAATAGTATTCGGTGGGTGCATACGACTGAATCATGTACCGCACTCTTGGAGAACTGCTCGTGTAGCGTTTCTACCAAAGGCGGGGAAGATCGGTCACATGTATTCCAAAGACTATAGACCCATTAGCTTAACATCATTTCTGCTCAAAACCTTTGAGAGGCTGATAGATGTGTACATAAAGTCCAACGTGGATGAAATGCTGCTCTCCACAACACAGCATGCGTACACCAAAGGCAAGTCGGTAGACACCGCATTGCATAGGGTGGTAATAAGCATAGAGAAATCCCTGGAATATAAGGAGTATGCTCTAGGAGTCTTCTTTGACATTGCCGGGGCTTTCAATAATGTTGCAAAATGGGCGATTATGGATGGTCTTAATTACATTAAAGTACATCCTGCCTTAATCAGATGGATCGGCTGCATGTTAAATTGCAGAAAGATTACACCACAATGGGGATTGTACAAGGCCACGAAATCAGTGGACAGGGGCACGCCGCAGGGAGGGGTGCTACCACCTCTGCTGTGGACGCTGGTCATCAACCAACTGCTCAGGCAATTCGATGAGGGACCCGTAAAACTTACGGCTTACGCAGATGACGTTGCAATTGTCATAAGTGGAAAGTGCCTTCCAACGATTAGTTCTTTGATGGATCCGGCGCTTCGCGATATTCATACCTGGGCATCTAATATTGGGTTGAAAGTCAATGCGGAGAAGACGGATATGGTCTTGTTTACAAAGAGGTACAAGGTCCCAAATTGAACCAGGCCTAAGTTAGGAGGGGTGACCTTACAGGAGAAACCTTGCACAAAATATTTAGGAATCATCCTAGACAGTAAGCTGTCATGGAAGCTCAACGTGGAGGAGAGGGTCAAGAAGGCCTCAAAAGCACTCTACGCATGTAAAAGAATGCTGGGGTGTACGTGGGGCCTATCGCCCTCTCTTTCTCATTGGGTTTTTACAGCGATTGTAAGCCCTATTCTATACTATGGAGTTCTTGTTTGGTGGAAAGCCACACAAAAAACAACATACCTCAAAAAATTAGAGGGGGTATGCAGACTATCGATGCTTAGCATTACGGGAGCCCTGAAAACAACCCCGACGGCTGCACTGTATGCCATTTTGCACATCCCACCTGTAGACCTGGTAGCAAAGAACAAAGCGTTAACGACCGCAACCAGGCTCGGTGCTTCGGGGCAGCTTGAGCGCCGACCATATGGCCATAGTAGTATAGCGTCATCAATCACAAGACGAACAGACTACATGATTCCCTATTTGGCTTCGAGGGAGCTCTTAAGGCCACAATAGAAGTGGACGGTTGGCGCAAGGGTGCGCAAATGGCGGACGAAGCGATACATGTGTACACCGATGGTTCCAAAGTAGTGGAAGGAGTAGGGTCTGCGGTATACTGCGCTGATCCGGAAATAAGTAGATCCTACGGGCTGCCGGATTACTGTAGCGTTTTCCAAGCGGAAATATTAGCCGTAACCAAAGCAGTAGAAACCCTGGAAGAGAATAGCTTAAGCTGCAACCGTGTTAACTTTTATATTGACAGTCAAGCAGCAATTAAGGCAATAATCTCGCATAGCACAGTATCTAAATGCGTGTTAGAGTGTAAGCAGTCTCTGGAGAGAATCGGGACAGGGAGAAGCATACATCTATATTGGGTCCCAGGGCATATGGGAATAGATGGGAATGAAAAAGCGGATGAACTAGCTAAAAAGGGCGCATCCCTTGAAGCTTGCTCCGTAGATGACCCAATTAGATTGGGCGAGATTAAGCGAAGGCGAGAGGTGCACATGATCGACCAAGCGGGAAAGGCGTGGGTTCAAGCGCGGGGCTGTAAAGTGTCGAAGATTATGTGTAGGTCTTACAACCTTAGACTAACACAGTTGCTCCTATCATTAAAAATAGAGGACTGTAGACTCATGACGGGTATTCTGACTGGACACTGCCTTCTGGCGTCACATGCAGCAGATATAGGATGTGCGGGTTGGAGGAGGAAACGATCGAGCACGTTCTGTGCTCGTGCCCTGCACTTGCCAGGCTAAGAATCCAGCTATTAGGAGTGATACAGCTGTCAGATCTAGAAGCAGCAAGTGGCTTAAGTCCTAGGAAGCTTCTAGTATTTGCTAAGAGGACGGAGTTATTTTATAACATAGGTCCTGGTTTTTGATAGGGTTTTTCAGTTTGGTCGTTAAAACAAACTTCTGGTAACACTACGGACTCAATCAGTCTATGTGAGGTCCTCATGGACCGGCCAGTTCAACCTACCTACCTTGTAGTATTTACAGTTGAAATAGTTGCATATATATTTCCACGGAAATATAAATAATAGAAGACTTCTAGCCTCCAAAAATTCGGAAACATACGTACATAGAAACATTTATTTAAATTAGAGTCAAAAAAGCCTAGAAAAACTTGACAAAATATGAAGCGCCACACGTGTAACATTGTTGTTTTTCATTCAGAAATGCTGTTACCAGATTCTTGTATTACACAAATATAATGAAATTGGGTACAGGAATTCAGAAATCCTAGAAAAGTATTTATCAATATACTTTGTTGTTGAGTTTAAAAAGTTTTTCGCAATACATAATTTGAAAAGCTCTACGTTATCTATGCTTTTTACACTTAGAGGAGTAACTTTATGAAACAAATTAAACTTTTAATGAAAACCAATGACTCTGAACTGAGCAATTTTCGCCATGATATAAAATTAAAATGCTATGGAAAAGGAGCAACACCTTTGTTCAATCCATTACGTCCCTGCACAGAACCCTAATTGACCGTCACAACAATGGCAACCCAGATTTTCCTGTTATGCTAACTTAAGCGAGTACCTGTTAGAAAGAAGTCAACACACTTTTACTTATCCACAATGGTTTTATGTCACAATGTCAAAATATTAAAAAATTTTAATAAATAAACGAAAACTCAAATTGCATCTCAAATTACTTTGTACTTACGCTCAAGTGAAAGCGAATAATATTAGACACTAGCACAGAGGCTACTTAGAGACAGACACAGCATACGTTTTTGGCAAATAAAGTTTTTCAAGGATGGCTGGTAGGTTCTTGAAACGATTTCGAATGCCTACGGAAACTTTCGTTTGTACAGCATACGTTAAGTTTTAAAGCAATCGGATGCAGAAGCGGTGAATCCAGTGCTAAAACCCAATGATAGTGAGTTGGTGTTTAGGTTGAGTATTCTTTGTGGGAACTGGGTTAATTTTTTGTCAGATGTGCCATTACACCTAACTAAATAAATTTTCAATATGGGGTTGAGGATCATGACTCCTTCAATAGACCGATAAAACAAAAACAATTGTTAAAAAAATTAAATTGAAAAACATTAAAAAAAATTCAGTTATGTATATAAAATAGAATTTTATCATCTGTATTAATTAGGGAGACATGCTCCTATTGCTTTATACAATTGTTTTTGTTATTGATATTAGAAAAAAATTTGCAAGTTTACAAACGCCGATGGTTACTAGGACATGTTTCTGAATTTCACTTCTTCATCAGCTAGCTGCTCGGGAGCTGAGTATTGAACCCGAAATCGACAACATTCATACTTTATACTAGTGTGAAGCATATACATATATGACTTTAACCACTCAGCCATATTGTCACGAATATTAGCAACACTAAGGGATACTATCATCTCTAAGTCGATGCTAAGTGGTGACTTATATGCTCATCATTAAATAAATCATTATGTCTACACGCAGCGGAGAAGAGACGCACAAACACATGCAGATATCTTATCTGAGATGCTCCCAAAAGTATGCAATTATAATTGTGCTCACATACACGCGCATATGAGAAGCTATAAACATAGTAATTTTATAGCTGATAACCAACTAGTAAATTATAGAAATGGAAGTGCCTAGAAGATGCGAACGAGAAATCACAGTGTATAAAAGGCAGCAACAGTGGAGGCACGACAATCAGTTTGATTTAAGACGTTATCTGGCGAGCAATGGTAGCGTTATTTTGAAAGTAGTCTAATAAAAGCCATTTTGCATTATTGAATAGTGGAGTTATTTATTCAACAGTTTAGTGATTCGAACGTTAGCAGAAGGTTGCAAAAAAGAGGAATTGCACTAAATTCGTTACAATTGGTGTTAGAAAAGGAATTGTTGAATAAACTCCGAAGATTTCGAGTACAACAAAGGCATGGCAAAGTTAAGTGAATTGAAGATCCAGCAACAGAAGAAGGAGTTGGAGAGCCGTGGATTGAATACAAGCGGCATTAAACTTGAACTTCAGGCACGACTACGAGAGGCAATGGAAGCAGAAGGAATTAACTTGGAAGAGTATATCTTTCATCTCGATGTCGACGAGACAACAACAAAATTTGAAGAGAAAAACGAAACATCGCAGACAGTTACGAGCACAGACTTGAACACGATTTTGGCTGCAATATCTGCTCAAACATAGACAGTGTCATCTCAACTAGCAGAAGAGAAAACATATATGGCAGCACAATTAAAATCACAGGAGACACGTATAACATCCAAGATGGAAACACAACTAGAATCCCAGGAGAACCGTATAACGTCCAAGATTGAAGCACAAGAGACACGCATTTCAGAAATGTCATCACAAATATCCACAAATATGTCATCACAACTGGAAGAGCAAAATACATATATGTCATCCCAACTGGAATCACAGGAGACAAGTATCTCAGAAATATCGTCAGAAATAACATCTAAAATTGAAGCACAAGAGGCACGTATATCAGAAATGTCGACACAAATTTCAGCACAGGTATCATCGCAGATCTCTGCAAAACTGGAAGCGCATATGAAAGAAAAACTAACGCAGTTTCAGGAAGGGTTCAGTGGTCGACAAAATAAAATGGAAACCGAGATGGACGCTTTAAAAGATCGTATGCAGGAGTTAAAACTGAACCGTCCAATAACCTCAACGTCTACTCTGAAGGTAAAATCCGCAACCTTCGATGGTTCCTTTCCTTTCCAGGTATTTAAACTCCAATTTGAGAAGACGTCGGCAGCGAATAACTGGAATGCCGAAGATAAAGTTGCTGCATTGTTCGTGGCTTTAAAAGGACCAGCTGCTGAGATCTTACCGACCATCCCAGATTACGAGCGTAACAGTTGTGAAGCACTGATGGCTGCTGTAGAACGACGGTACGGAAGCGAACACAGGAAACAGATCTACCAAATAGAATTGAAAAACCGCTACCAAAAAGCTAATGACATTTTGCAAGAGCTTGCTTCGGATGTTGAAAGGTTGGCACATTTGGCAAATGCGGACGCATCCGTGGAGTACACCGAGAGGGTAAAAATCCAGAGATTTATAAATGGCATACGGGACGTAGAAACGAAGCGAGCGACATATGCAAACCCAAAACCCACGGTATCCCATGCACTGACTCAAGAAACAGCGTCACTTTTGAGTAAGCTCATCGCGTGGAAGTGGAAAGACCAGACTGTGTAGACACAATTTTGGAAGCACTAAAAGGAACGCAGCAGAAGAACGATGGTGCCGTCAAAAGCTTTAAATATAAAAAGCCAAGGCACATTGCACGTTATTGCAGTACCAATCCTATCAGTTCCAACTTGGGTGGCGTAAACGCAAAGCTGGAGGAGATAAGCAAGAGCGAGTCAGATTTAAAGTTCGAAAATTTGATCCAGCTATTGAATGTCCTGTCATATCTGTGTCGCAAATTGGAAGGAAATCAAACATACTCTTCGTCAAAGGAAATGTGGATGGCAAGGAGCGTGTACTGACTGTAGATACGGGCGCATCTCTTTCTTTAATCCGATCTGATTTGGTCAACAGGAGAGTAAAACCGTTACCTGGAGCAAAGTTGCGTACGGTCACTGGCGAGTATAACCAAGTCCAGGGAGAAGTGATATGGGAAGTCTTAATTGGGAACGTCATGGTTCTACACAAATTCATTGTGGCGGAGATTGTTGATGAAGTCATATTGGGAGTGGACTTCTTAGTTAACCATGACATCAGGATCGACATGCACAGAAGGAATATGCGCTATAAGAACCAGGATATACCACTTAACTTTAGTTTGGAGAAAGGGTTCAGCAGTAATCGCGTACTGGTGGAGAAGACTCGACAAAGACCACGAAAGTCAAAGGTAAAGGTTGATGGATCGAATGGGCCAAATAAAGCGAAATCAAAAGTACCTGCGAGAGAAACACTGGCATTGACAAAACCAAAGGGACGCACGAAAACGAAGGAAAGAATTTCCCAGAAGGAATGCGAGGGTAGTTTCAAGCCAGGGCGCACTACTGTTGTGAAACGTGGGAAAGATACTTATTATGCGAAGCCGATCCGTCAAGCGCAAGCTCTGCGAAGTAGTTCATTGGCCAAAGAACAGAGTGTGAGGGAACGGCCCAGGGTAATGAATAGTAGGATGAAACACAGGTACGACAAGAACTATAATTCGGAAGGTTTCTTGGAGTGAGATTTGGTACTGCTATACAACCCTCACCGGCGGAAAGGTGTTCCATCCAAAATTCGGTGCAGTTGGGAAGGCCCGTAAAAAGTTGAGAAGAAGATCAGTGATACCATCTACCGCACACAAACCATTGGGAAACCACGAAATAGAAGGGTGGTTTATTTGGAGATGTTAACAGCGTTTAGATCGAGAGATTTGTCTGATCGGGACGATCAGACTTAGGTGGAGGGTAGTGTCACGAATATTAGCAACACTAAGGGATACTATCATCCCTAAGCCGATGCTAAGCAGTGAATTGTATGCACATCATTAAATCAATCATTATGTCTACACCCAGCGGAGAAGATACGCGCAAACACATGCAGATATCTTATCTGAGATGCTCCCAAAAGTATGCAGTTATAATTGTGCTCACCTACACGCGCATATAAGAAGCTATAAACTTAGTAATTTTATAGCTGATAATCAGCTAGTAAATTCTAGAAATGGAAGCGCCTAGAAGATGCGAACGACAAATCACAGAGTATAAAAGGCAGCAACAGTAGAGGCACGACAGTCAGTTTGATTTATGACGCTATCTGGAGAGCAATAGTAGTGTTATTTCGAAAGTAGTCTAGTAAAAGCCATTTTGCAAATAAGAGGAATTGCACTAAATTCGTTACAATATGATAGGTTTAAATTAGACAAACACACACCCTCTTAATAATATCTGCATAGATTTAATAGGGGGACTCATGAAAGCATATAAACTTATAAGGTGTAAAATTATATCCATTTACACGCGCGGTTTTATGAACGCACCTAGTAATACTCTTGATAAACTTGATTGTTTATCAGCTGTATTATTGCAAAACAAAATTTTTTTTGATTGTTATACAAATTAAAAAATGCCAAGATTAAGTGAAAAATCAAAACTAAAACGCTTTTACTTGCTGATGTTGGAGATTTCTGATGAAAATGCCTGCTGTAATGTCTGCGAGGTTGCATTCCTTTGAGTTTACACAATGAAATGTGCGCGTAAATTTATACAAATTGTGTAAATGATTTTTCATACAAAATTTGACAGCTCGTTTACGCACTAGATAAATTTATACGTTTACACACTTTATAAGGCATTTATATGGTTACATGAGTCCCCCTAATAATTGATTACGACCTACGAAGCTATGAATACGACCAAATTAGCAACGCTGAACTATGGGGAGTCAACCATCATTTCATAAAAGACCAAATGAAACACTCTGTACTTATATGAAAAAATAAATAAATTTAAGGCGCGATAACCTCCGAAAAGATTTAAGGTCGAGCTTCTCCTCCAATTTGCGTCGTGCTCCTTTTTAATTTTACCTACAAATTGGCGCGACGGAACTTACTTGTTTTATGCCGACTCCGAACGGCATCTGCGAGGCAGATGAGTTTTCACTGAGAGCTTTTCATGACAGAAATACACTCGTAGTGCTTGCCAAACACTGCCGAGGAGCGACCACACTTAAAACATTTTTCTTCTAATTGAAAAACCTTTTTTCAAAAATTTTGATGTTGCTTTGCCCGGGGTGTGAACCCAGGCCATTCGGTGTGGTAGGCGGAGTACGCTACTATCACACCACGGTGGCCGCCTCTACTTATATGTATGCGCTTAAAACTCGACGAAAAAAGTTGTTACTTGATGCGAGGTTTTACAAAAATTGCAGCGATATAGCATTGATATGATTGATGATATCTCAAGTTCAAAATATGATTCAATTAAGTGTAAATATATGGCGCACCCTATATGAATGGTATTGAAAAAAAGGTGTAAAGCCTGCAAGTAATCTGCTACCTGGCGAAGAAGCCAAATTCATAGAATACACAAGCATGGGAACACATCTACAACAGCGATTCCATTATATTTACCTAAGACACCTATGCATTTCAGATACAGTACATACATTGATATATTTATATGTAGGTGCGTACGCTAGGCTCTGAAGTGTTGGACAAACATGGCACTTACTGACGCCACTGAAATGTCAGTTATCACATTTCAAATGACTTGCGAAGCCTATGCTCCTGCACGTGAGCGTTGTAATTTGGAGCTGTATATTTACATGCCCATATCTTGAAAAGAAGTGTTAAGTAGTTTAAGAAATCTTGACAGAGATGTACAGACAACATCTTTGATCATTTTAATATGAAATGCAAATGGTATGGTGTTAAAATTGATTGAAGTGCTATAGGAATAGCGCAAATTCTTTTTTTTATAAAAATTGAAATTTTTAATATGGAAACATGCAGACCGGCAGACGTTTTTCTGCCCTACTTTTGGCTTAGCTGCATGACTCTTACGAAGTTTTTACCACTTACTCTCCCTCCCCTTCTCTCACCCTATTCTTTATCCTTTTATTCAGTCCTCTTTCTTCGCGTCTTTATCGCTATCCGTCGTTTCTTCTATTCCTTCTTTTCTCTCCCCGCTTCATCTATCCCTATCCCACTATTGGGTCTAACTCTATCGCTTTCTCAGTCCTTTCCTCGTTTTTCTTCTCTCTAGTTCTTTCCATATTAAATTGGACTAGAGGCGTATTCGATTTCCGCGGATTTCATTAAAGTCAAATTTAAAAGCTCTTCAAGCCTAAAGGCTATTGATTTAGTTATAGTTATGTTAACCAAACAAAACTCCAACTACTTCAGAACCAACTACGACTAAAGCAGTAAGGAACGCCCCAGGTTTGAAAAAAGGGGGAAAAAGCCCTTTAAGTGTTAAAAGTGGTAGTTGAAAGCACTGCGAGGGGATAGAACAGAACAAAAACCGCATCTTAAGCTAGAGCTGTGCACTAGTTCGAATTAGTACTATTTGTTGAAGGGAGCCTAATAAATCTGTATAATAATGTTTGTTCCAGACATACCGCGAAACAAACTGAAGTCGAGTTTCGCCAACAATTTGCGGGGTATTAACTTACTTTCTTAATTAGCGATTTACCGTTTTAACAATTATAGCCGCCAAACAAGGCGCGACAGTCGCTCTAGTGCTAACCAGCGCCAATTGGTAACACCAAAGGAATTAAAATGAATCATTATTCTATGCAAAATATGGTCCAACGATGACTGGAATCTAAACGTTCTTTTTCAAGTCCACAAGAAGAGGGATCCTGCAAACTGCGCAAACTATCGCGAAATCAGCCTTCTTAGCATCGCATATAAGATGCTGGAAAGTGTTTTGTGCGAAAGGCTTATTGGACCTTATAAGATATGGTGAATTGAACATCGAGCAAGGTTTTCACTATACTCGAAACCTTGGAGACCCCGCGAAAAAAGCATTGAGACACGAGAGCTCGAAAAGGAGCTGCTTATATGCCGTTATATCTGAGTTTGGTTTTCCCGCAAAGCTTATGACGTTAAGCAACATTACCAGCTCAGTAAGAAACGGAAAGGACCTCTCCGAGTTGTACGAAATCAAACAAGGTTTCAAACAGGGTGACATCCTTTTCTTTAATTTGATGCTGGAAAAAATAATACAAGCTGCAGAGCTTAACCACCCTAGAAAAGCGTGATATGCTGATGATATTGATATCATCGGTCTAAAAACCCAGTCCGTAAGTTCTGCTTACATCAAAGTGGAAAAAGCAGCGGAAAATAGGCTTTGATGGCGAATGAGGACAAAGCAAAGAGTCATCGCATTTTCGCCTTAAAAACCACGCCAATGTTGGAGTCATAATTAGGAATTGCTACAACCAGCATTAACACAAACAACAACATCAGCTTTGATATCAAAAAAATAAAAAAATAAAAAAATATCAATATCAATATCAAATATCAAGCGAAGAATATTTCTTGCCAACAAATGCTACTTTGGATTAGGTAGGCAGTTGAAAAGTAAAGTTCCGGTCGACGGTCTTAGCCGTTAAATTGGTTAAGCGCCGATTAAGTAAGTAATTAAGGGAATTTAAACAATTTTCCATCTGGTCCTTCCAGCAGAGTGTGGACCGCCCTCTTCCTCTGCTTCCGTAGGCGGGTTCGGATAATTTTTTAGCCGGGGCACTATCTTTCGTTCACATACCATGGCCTGGCCAGCGTAGCCACTGCATTTGAATTCACTGGAATATGTTGATGTCTACATAAAGCTCGTAAAGCTCATCATTACATCTTCTTCGGTACTGGCTCTCGCCAACGCACAAAGATTCGTGAAGCTTTCGAATAATTTTTTCTCTTGAACACTCCCAAAGCCGTCATGACTACGGTCCACGCTTCTTAACGATATAACAGAACGGTTAAGATAAGCGAGTCGTGGAGCATAATTTTTGTTTGCAGAGAGAGGATTTCCCCTCTCAATTGTATTAATTGGCAAGAGCTTATCTTCGCTGGATGTCAGAGCTGATGTTGTTGTTACTGCTGTTCCTCGAATTTGTTTATAATTCTGGCTCCCAACAGAGGTGTGGTTGACAAGGCGCAAATATGCCCTTTACTTGATGACAGCAGGTACTTGATTTTGTGCTTATTCATCATCAAACCCATCTTTTCTGTTTTTTTTTTTCAGTTTGGAGTAAGCAGAACATGCGGACCGTGTATTGAACTCGACGAAGAGGGATGTGTGTCAAGTTTTACTTGGTACTTCTTATGTTTTATCTACAAATATCGTTGCTCTTAATTTTATTTTGCCTACTTGGGAGGGCATCTGCTAGAGCTAACTTTTGTTTTCCTAAAACCGATTTATAGCGGAAACACACTTGAATCTGAGACCATCGATACCACATGTGGCGGTGGCGTGAATGTTATGTTATTCGATAATTTCGAAACTCTGCCACCATCTATAAAACCATTTTAAAAATCCCTCAAAGTATTTTAATGTTAGTTAATCTTTCTGCGAAACAATTTATTTTGTAGCCGTCATGGTTGCCTAGTTTGTATAATTTTATCGCGCAATTCCACTCCACAGCTTTTTGCGGCAAATGTTGCTGCCGCTTAAACATTCCTTGAACTGAGTAAATCTTCGAGGAAATCTATTATTGATATATGTAAACGAAAAAATAAAAAGACGAAAGCAACAAAACCGCAGACTCCGCCTTTTCAGGGCTACGCTTGACTGTTTTGCAAGCGATCGTATCGGGGTTGTGCAACATGTGATGATGATGCCACATGGTCGCTAATCCGCACAACTAAATATTGCTGTTGTTGCTACTTTTCATTTACTGATTTATTTTTGTACGAGATATTTCACTATTATTTGTTTGCGCTTTTGTGGCTGCCCGTCGCGTCGCTCCGTTGCATGTTGTTGATGAAATGCATTTTTCTTGTTAGAACATTTTTACGATTCGCTTGTGACATTTTTCGCCATTAGAAATATTTGCAATTTTGCATTTTGTTATAATAGTGGTTTACAAAAACAAGAAAATAACAGTTTTGCAGTTGAAAACAATCAAACTGGGTATCTACATACATACATAAGTACGCATATGAAAGCAAAAAATGAAAATCCATTTTTACCATTAATTTCATGTGATATGCGACCAAAAACTATTGCCTGTCAAAATATTGCGCTTCAAATTTCACAAAAACAAAAAGTGACAAAGAAAATGCAAAACCACTAAAGAGCACCTTATTGGGCTAAACAAGCCATAAAATATGTTGATTCGTGCGTTGTTTCAGTTTTATGGACTCAAGTGCCATGTAGGAATTTGGATATTAAAACTCAGTCGATTATTTGAAAAAATTATTTCTATGTATTCCAAAATTTCATGATAAGTCAGTTTGATTCCCACTACAAGTTTAATGCATCAAAAACGGTGTTTGCAATAAAATTTAAAGATTCTTTACACCTTTCATGAAAAAATTTTATGTTAAATTTGTTACAATTCTCAAAACTGTAAACCATTAAAGAAAAAGAGATAGACCCACCAAAAAGTATACCGAAATGATCAGGATGACGATCTGAGTTGATGTAGCCATGTCCGTCCGTCCGTCCGTCTGTATATTTGAATGCAAACTAATCCCTCAACTTATAAGATATCTTGATGAAATTTTGTGAGCGGTTATATGTAGGTGTCTGATCAGGCATTTGTCGGAACCGACCGGATCGGGCCTCTATAGCATATATTCTCAATATAACCGATTTTTCAGAGAAAAAGGAGGTTTTTGTCATATCTTCCAGAATTTATCAAATAGAAGCTCAAAGCTTCACACACACATGCTTTTGTCTATGGCACATAAACATTATAGAGATCGGCCGTATGTATAGTATATATTCTATACATTCTATTGTTCGGATATGAGGCTCATCGTAATAGCTATTTCATGAAAAAACAAGAGGCGTTAAACTTCATGTGAGGACTACCGATCTATTATTTTTTTGATATTTTCCGAAAATTTCGCTGTTCTCTATTTATTACACATTTTATATAGGCGATTATTCGGATATTGCGAATCAGATTAGACTATAGCTCTGCTTCATTTATGAAAGTTATGAGGTCTGCGGCAGAGCCGAAAGCAGTCCCGTCCTTACTAGTTTGCAATTGACTTCATTATGTATTGGAAGGGTGTATCTATACAAGACTATCTACATCCATGTAACTCGATGGCTCCACGCGGGTATTTTGAGGACTGGCCTTATGCCAATGGCGACTTGGTAAACAGCCCAACTTACCTCTGGGGACGTTTGCGCTTTAACCTAGTTCGAATAACAGAGGAAACCGTCTGACCGAAGCCAACATTGGTAAACAAACCCCTCCCATTTATGATAGAGTCTAAATTCAATATATGGGCTATGGCTCGAGTAGACTGCTTGTTTATTATTTTTCTTCTGAGTAATAGGGGAGGCAATTCTCTTCTTATCCCTATCGGCAAATGGGAAACCCTGTCTGACGGAGCAGACGTGATAAACCACCCACCTCCAGCCTAAAGTAAGTCCTTTACCAGGCTCCGCAGCAGCTGGCAGCCACTTTCTTCACCTAGGCGGAAGGCCCCTTTTGAGTTCTGGTTTGATGTCTTGTAAATTGCCGCCCATGAATAAGTTCAGAATTGATTTCTATTTCGTGATAGCGAATGTATACCCAACCTAATTTTTGTATATGATCGTCAGAATGCATAGGGATTACACGGTGGTTGTTACGTAAATATGTATGCAGTGAATTTGTGTTACGTGTGTCGGTATGTATACACGGTGCCGATGCTTAAAAACCTAGGGAAAGAGGGATTTAAATATTTAGCACATGTCTTCAACCAGTCCTTTTCCACCTTTGTCATCCCCGAAAAATGGAAAATGGCCAAGGTGGTCCCGCTACAAAAGCCTGGAAAACCAGCTAACATAGGAGATCCTTATCGCCCGATATCTCCTCTATCGCCAGTAGCCAAGTCACTTGAAGACTTCTAGCCACAATCATCAGCACAACCACCGCGCCAAATGTCATTATTATTCCGATAAATTGCGGACTAAATCAAAACTCCCACCATAGGACAGTACTCGTTGCGTTAGACCTTTCAAAAGCCTTTGATACGGTCAAGTCCCCAAGTTTTGAAAGTGGACCGCAAATTATCCGTCCGGTCGGCAGGCATCGGTTCAATTTCAGGAGCGCAACATCAAAACAAAGAAGAATTAAACAATGGGTGCCACAGGGTGGTGTCCTATCCCCACTTTTGTTAACTTCTACATATCGAAGTTACCTTCTCCACCAGAAGGAGTCACTGTCGGTTACTACGCCGATGACTGCACAATAATGGCCACAGGCCCAGTCCCACAGGTCGATGAGCTTTGTAATTAAATAAACGGCCATCTACGTTATCTATCCAGTTTCTTCGCCTCGCGAAGCCTGACATTGTCACCGACTAAATCATCGGTGACCTTATTTACAACATGCACATCCCAAATGTCGACCATTTTGAACATCCACGTCAATGGAACTATGCTACCGACTGTTTTACGCCCCAAAATTTTAGGTGTGACGATCGATCAGGATCTACATTTTGGTGAGCATGCAGCCGCAATTGTACCGAAAATCCAGAGCCGCAATAAAATCCTCAAATTTCTTGCTGGTAGTACTTCGGGTAAAGATAAAGAAACGCTCATTACCACTTACAAAGCAATTGGCCAGCCGATTGCATGCTACGCGTCCCTATATGGTCACCAAGCCTAAAGGTTACTCACTGGAAGAAAATGCTGTTTTCTTATGTCTCCAGAACACCATCTACATAATGAGGCGAGAGTACTCCCTATTAGGGAGAGAAATGAAATGCTAACCAAACAGTTCGTGTTGAATACCCAGAAACCGGGGCATGCAAACAGGCATCTGTTTGATGAGCCAATACCGCCCAGGGGCTTCAGGAGTCATCTCCGTAAGCATTATGAGGAAATACCGCACCTGAGAACACAGTCGTATGAAGCTAAAAAGCACAATCAGGTCCTCAGTGAAATCCCCAAACAGGCGTCGGATCTCTATGACAGGAACAGCCCTGTGAATCTATTACTTAAAGAACAACACCCAAAACTAGCAGAGGAGGAACGCATTCTCCCTAGGGAAACGCTCGTCACTCTAGCTCAACTTCGATGTGGATACTGTAATAGGTTAAACTCTTACCTATCCAGAATAAACCCCGACATACAAAACGTATGTCCTGCTTGTAATGTGTCCCCACATGACACCAACCATCTCCTTAACTGTAATGTGGAACCAACGCCTCTAACACCCCTCTTATTATGGTCCACTCCTGTTGAAACAGCAAGTTTCCTTGATCTCCCGTTAGAGGACGTTGATGAGAATTTGTGATTGGTCGCACCAATTGGATGGGGCGAAGCACTGCTACAACAACAACAAACGGCTTATAATTTTGTATAAGTAATATGTTGAAACTTGATGTACTGATTTTGTAAATTTGGTTATTTATACATATCTGCAGGAAAAATCTTTAAATACACTGGATCACAAATTCCAATTTTTTTTCTGCACCAGAGACGCCATTATGAAATTCCTATGTAAAATCACCCCCTGATTTCGAAAATCAAGGTTGTTTTTAATTCCATGGTAACGTTTTTGAGATATTTGCGAATAACGGTTTTTCCAAAAAAAAAAAAAATGGGTCCACTTAATCCTATATATCTCAAGAACGAATTGAGCAATTCCAAAATGGTTTAAAGCTTTTAAAAGGCAATACAAGTTTTTATAAACTTTGGATACAACACTTTTTGCTAAGCCCTGCAGATTCAAATATAACCAACAATCATTACGGATTTTTATACTCAGTTGAGCAGAGCTCACAGAGTATATTAAGTTTGATTGGATAACGGTTGGTTGTACATATATAAAGGAATCGAGATAGATATAGACTTCCATATATCAAAATAATCAGGATCGAAAAAAAATTTGATTGAGCCATGTCCGTCCGTCCGTCCGTCCGTCTGTCCGTCCGTCCGTTAACACGATAACTTGAGTAAATTTTGAGGTATCTTGATGAAATTTGGTATGTAGGTTCCTGAGCACTCATCTCATATCGCTATTTAAAATGAACGATATCGGACTGTAACCACGCCCACTTTTTCGATATCGAAAATTTCGAAAAACAGAAAAAGTGCGATAATTCATTACAAAAGACCGATAAAGCGACGAAACTTGGTAGATGAGTTAAACTTGTGACGCAAAATAGAAAATTAGTAAAATTTTGGACAATGGGTGTGGCACCGCCCACTTTTAAAAGAAGGTAATTTAAAACTTTGCAAGCTGTAATTTGGCAGTCGTTGAAGATATCATGATGAAATTTGGCAGGAACGTTACTCTTATTACTATATGTACGCTTAATAAAAATTAGCAAAATCGGAGAAGGACCACGCCCACTTTTAAAAAAAAATTTTTTTAAAGTAAAATTTTAACAAAAAATTTAATATCTTTGCAGTATATAAGTAAATTATGCCAAGATTCAACTCCAGTAATGATATGGTGCAACAAAATACAAAAATAAAAGAAAATTTAAAAATGGGCGTGGCTCCGCCCTTTTTCATTTAATTTGTCTAGGATACTTTTAACGCCATAAGTCGAACTAAAATTAACCAATCCTTTTGAAATTTGGTAGGGGCATAGATTTTATGGCGTTAACTGTTTTCTGTGAAAATGGGCGAAATCGGTTGATGTCACGCCCAGTTTTTATACACAGTCGTCCGTCTGTCCTTCCGCATGGCCGTTAACACGATAACTTGAGCAAAAATCGATATATCTTTACTAAACTCAGTTCACGTACTTATCTGAGCTCACTTTATCTTGGTATGAAAAATGAACGAAATCCGACTATGACCACGCCCACTTTTTCGATTTCGAAAATTACGAAAAATGAAAAAAATGCCATAATTCTATACCAAATACGAAAAAAGGGATGAAATATGGTAAGGTAATTGGATTGTTTTATTGACGCGAAATATAACTTTAGAAAAAACTTTATAAAATGGTTGTGACACCTACCATATTAAGTAGAAGAAAATGAAAAAGTTCTGCAGGACGAAATAAAAAACCATAAAATCTTGGCAGGTATTACATATATAAATAAAGTAGCGGTATCCAACAGATGATGTTCTGGGTCACCCTGGTCCACATTTTGGTCGATATCTGGAAAACGCCTTCACATATACAACTACCACCACTCCCTTTTAAAACTCTCATTAATACCTTTAATTTGATACCCATATCGTACAAACTCATTCTAGAGTCACGCCTGGTCCACCTTTATGGCGATATTTCGAAAAGGCGAACACCTATAGAACGAAGGCCCACTCCCTTTTAAAAATACTCATTAACACCTTTCATTTGATACCCATATTGCACAAACGAATTCTAGAGTCACCCCTGGCCCACCTTTATGGCGATATCTCGAAACGGCGTCCACCTATGGAACTAAGGAAAACTCCCTTTTAAAATAGTCATTAACACCTTTCATTTGATACCCATATCGTACAAACGCATTCTAGAGTCACGCCTGGTCCACCTTTATGGCGATATTTCGAAAAGGCGAACACCTATAGAACGAAGGCCCACTCCCTTTTAAAAATACTCATTAACACCTTTCATTTGATACCCATATTGCACAAACGAATTCTAGAGTCACCCCTGGTCCACCTTTATGGCGATATCTCGAAAAGGCGAACACCTATAAAACGAAGGCCCACTCCCTTTTAAAAATACTCATTAACACCTTTGATTTGATACCCATATCGTACAAACAAAGTCTAGAGTCACCCCTGGTCCACCTTTATTGCGATACCTCGAAAATGCGTCCACCTATAGAACTAAGGCCCACTCCCTCTTAAAATACTCATCAACTCCTTTCGTTTGATACCCATATTGCACAAACGAATTCTAGAGTCACCCCTGGCCCACCTTTATGGCGATATCTCGAAACGGCGTCCACCTATAGAACTAAGGCCCACTCCCTTTTAAAATACTCATTAACACCTTTCGTTTGATGCCCATATTGTGCAAACAAATTTTAGGGTCCCCCCTGGTCCACCTTTGTGGCGATATCTCGAAACGGCGTCCACCTGTGGAACTAAGGATTACTCCCTTTTAAAATGCTCATTAACACCTTTCATTTGATACCCATATCGCACCCTGGTCCACATTTTGGTCGATATCTGGAAAACGCCTTCACATATACAACTACCACCACTCCCTTTTAAAACTCTCATTAATACCTTTAATTTGATACCCATATCGTACAAACTCATTCTAGAGTCACGCCTGGTCCACCTTTATGGCGATATTTCGAAAAGGCGAACACCTATAGAACGAAGGCCCACTCCCTTTTAAAAATACTCATTAACACCTTTCATTTGATACCCATATTGCACAAACGAATTCTAGAGTCACCCCTGGTCCATCTTTACGGCGATATCTCGAAAAGGCGTCCATCTATAGAACTTAGGTCCACGCCCTTTTAAAATACTCATTAATACCTTCCATTTGATACCCATATCGTACAAACGCATTCTAGAGTCAACCCTGATCCACCTTTATGGCTATATCCCTAAATGGCGTCCACCTATAGAACTATGGCCCACTCCCTCATAAAATACTCTTTAATGCCTTTCATTTGATACACATGTCATACAAACACATTCCAGGGTTTCCCTCGGTTCATTTTCCTACATGGTTATTTTCCCTTATGTTGTCACCATAGCTCTCAACTGAGTATGTAATGTTCGGTTACACCCGAACTTAACCTTCCTTATTTGTTTCCATTTTTTTTTTTTTTAAATATAAAAAAAATTGGCGAGGAAGGATCTCGCAAACCTTTTTTTTTTGCAGATTTGTTTTTTTCTCTCTAAGCTCTGTTTTATTAAAAAAAATAAGCTCTCATTCATCAAAATCGATGGACTAATACAAAAGTTATAAGCATCCAAGTAAATATATCCATTTAATACTTAAGTACCCTACTGGTAAATATGTGTTAATATTCGCTAATTAACTGATATACGAATACTAACTACCAGCAGGGTACTTAAGTATTAAATGGATATATTTACATGAATGCTTATAACTTTTGTATTAGTTGTGGGTAAAAAACGCACCTCTGTTGGCCATAGTGTATAACCTATACACACACCATTTGTAGATGTAAAACATAGACCAGTGTCGTCACCCCATAAGCGCAATTGTTTTTGTAAAACGTTTAGGCAAGCGCACAACACATCCCCGTGCGCACGCATTCTATCCTCTTGCCCACTACCGAATGTATTATTAAATTGAACGCATGTAGAAGTATTTTTAAATGCATTCAAGAAGACAATGTGAAACGTTTATTTTGAAAGCTATCAAGTCCAACTTAGTTTGTGTACGTACTAGTGCCATTTCTGCTCCCTGATTGGTTCTCGTTATTTTCTATAGAAAAGAAAATGAAGAATAGACATGCACTGACAAAAATGTATTACCTCTCAATTTAACTTAAAAATTGAATATGGAATATACATATCAGTGAAAAGTTTAAAGTACACACATGCTTTGTTTCACCATTATTAACCGTAGAAGATATTTTAAGTTTATCACTCATTTATCTATCTTAATATATAAAAAACACGTGTCACAAGTTTGAGGCCAATGGACTCCTAAACTACTGAACCGATCTTGAATTTATTTTCGACCCCGTGTGTAGTTTGAGCTAACTTTAAATATAGGATAGGTTATATCTCAGTTTATAATCGCAATATTATTTTATTGCAATTTTTTTTATTTGTTTATACGTAATATTAAAATGTTACGTATACGCAGTGGAACTCATATTTTCAGATAGTGCGGATATACTTCCGTGTAATTGCTTGGTGTTTAATTAAACAACCGCTTATCAATAAAAAATATTAAAGCGAATGATATCAAGTATAGCACATCACCAGGCCCGTCGATAGGGGGGAGGGGGTTTCTGAGGAGGCCCGCGATTTAGAGATACTATGAAATTTTTTTTAATACAAGAGATTCTTTAGTTGTTCCATGTGCAATTTTTAAGCCGAATTTCAAAAGCAACGAAAATCTGCATTTCGTTTTAATATTATAGTGAAGTGTGAAAAATAAAAATCTATATATATAAAAAGAAAGGCTAAAATGTGTGTTAGTTGGTCGCCGGTGTTTGAAGAGATGCGCCGGTCGACTTTGTTCAAACTTTCACACAAGTTGCGTAAACCTGACGCGGTGGTTACTACAGGTACAGGGTTTCGAGATATAGGCCAAAGCATGGGCCAGTGAATGTCTAGACAGTGTTTCTACAATATGGATATCAAAAGAAAGCTGTTGATGAGTGCTTTGGTACAGAGTAATATATTATCCAGAGACGGACTGGGACTGAGATTAGGACTAGGACTGGGACTGAGACTCGGAGTGGGACTGGGACTGGATTAAAATACATACCACCCTCTGCGACAGGCAATAAGGGATGCAGAAGAATGAGAAGGAATTGAGAGAAGAGAAAAGAGAGAAAGAGAAGGAGATTGAGAAAGAGATAGAATGAGACGAAGATGAAGTTAGAGGAGGCGAAAAGACGGAGGGAGGAGTGAATAAAAAGATTAGGAAAAAGTGAAGAGGGGGGAGGGCAGAATTAGACGGGAAAAGCTTATTAAAATGTATGCAGATAGGCCAAATTTAGGGCAGGTCAACGTCTGCCGGGTCTTATAGTAGAATATAATAGATAATAGTCCTGGTTTTTTAAACGGTTTTGTTTTGCTTGACTCTGTGTAGCGAACAGAATTTTGTAATCGAAATTTAAGTAACTTCCCGATAAGCTCAAAGTTTGAAATTTGGAATATAGTTCAGAACCCGATGACAATGCAATAATAAAAAAAAATCCGATAGGTGGCGTATGGATCGAAATATTTCAAAAATCGTATTTGTGGTCCGATTTGGTTCATATTTGGAATACATAATGCATACATGAATACGATTTTTTTGAATATACATATTACATCAGAAATAGAAGTCGGTTTATGAAAAAGAATCCAGCGAGCGGAAGTACAGACGGTCCACTGCGTATAAAAACTGGACGTGGCTTCAACCGATTTCGCCCTTTTTCACAGAAGTCTGTTATCGTCATAGAAGCTATGTCCTTACCAAATTTCCCAAGGATTGGTAAATTTTTGTTCGACTTATGGCACTAAGAGTACTCTAGACAAATTAAAAGAAGAAGGGCGGAGCCACGCCCATTTTGAAATTTTCTTTCATTTTTGTATATTGTTGCACCATATCATTACTGGAGTTGAATGTTGGCATAATTTACTTATACGCTGTAAATGTATTCAATTTTTTTTTTTTAATTTAACTAAATTTTTTTTTTTAAGTGGGTGTGTTTGTCATCCGATTTTGCTAGTTTTTATTCAAAACACATATAGTAATAGAAGTCACGCTCCTGCCAAACTGCATCATGATATCTTCAACGACTGCCAAATTACAGCTTGCAAAACTTTTAAATTATCTTCTTTTAAAAGTGGGCGGTGCCACGGCCATTGTCCAAAATTTTACTAACTTTCTATTCTGCGTCATAAGTTCAACTCACCTACCAAGTTTAATTGCTTTATCCGTCTTTGGTAATGAATTATCGCACTTTTTCGGGTTTTTGAAATTTCCTATATCGAAAAACTGGGCGTGGCTGTTGTCCGATTTCGTTCATTTTAAATAGCGATCTGAGATGAGAGCCCAGGAACTCACATATCAAATTTCATTAAGATACCTCAAAATTTACTCAAGTTATCGTGTTAGCGGGCAGGCGGAACGGACGGACGGACATGACTAAATTAATTTCCTTTTTCACCCAGATCATTTTGATATATAGAAGTCTATATCTATCTCGATTAGTTTATGCAGTTACAGGGTACCATTATGCGAACCAAGTTAATATACTCTGTAGGCTCTGCTCAGCTGAATATAAAAACAACAACAAACAGTAGAAAACGAGTTATAAATAGAAACTTGCAAAGTGCATTGATGGCCTGATGCGCTAAAGGTCAAGCCTTCAATGTGTGGATCGCTGATGATAAACCGTCCTGGCTTTTGTAATAGTCGGCTATACGGTCTATGAACTTTGTTTTTTTCTGATATACTCGTTTTCTATGTATAATAATTTAATATAATATAGCTTGTAAAATATACATTTTACAAAAAATAACAAACTTGGTCTTGAAGACAACAAATTAACATAATAAATAATTATTTACAGACCAGTAAAACCAAACATAACGTATATATTTTATTTTATTTTTGGTGAAAATACTGTAGCATAGGAATCTTACACTTGAGTCCAGTTAAAGAACCACAAGTTGGGAACTATAATTTTTTCAAATTAAGTAATAGCATTTTTCGCTTTATAAAAAATTCCCTCTTTTGCTGAGTACGCTGATTTGAAACAACTCTTGAGATTTAGAAGTATGCTATTAATCAAAATGAGCTCTAAGGGTACTCAAGCCCAAATGCTTGTTGGGTATATTCGACGCCATTTCGAACGAACGCAGATCACCGATAGGTTAACAAGAATTTAACCCTGGCAGATCGGCCGCTTAAGCTCAGCTTAAACTTCAGTTAAAGTGGACTGAAAAACTGCAGAATAAGTTTAAGCGTATTTAACTGACAAACCAGGCTATAGGAGTACTAATTTTCAATTTCAGAAGTGTAGATAAAGTTACGCACTTGGCATACCATATAAAGTTCAAGGGCATATGTATATAGATATAAAAAAACACAGCAAATATTTCTTATCAGCGATGACTTTTATTCTCAACGTGCTTTGCACACAGAGTATATTATTTTTGATTGGATAACGGTTGGTTGTACAGGTATAAAGGAATCGAGATAGATATAGGCTTCCATATATCAAAATCATCAGTATCGAAAAAAATTTGATTGAGCCATGTCCGTCCGTCCGTCTGTCCGTTAACACGATAACTTGATTAAATATTGAGACATCTTAACCAAATTTGGTATACGAGTTTATCTGAACCCAGAACAGATTGGTATTGAAAATGAGCGAAATCGGATGATAATGGCGCCCACTTTTTACATACATAACGTTTTGAAAAACACAAAAAACCTGATTATTTAGTAAATAATACACCTAGAATGTTGAAATTTGACGTGTGGACTGATATTAAGACTCTTGATGAAAATTTGAAAAAAAAATCTTTAAATGGGCGTCGCACCGCCCACTTGTGATAAGATCAATTTTACAAATATTATTAATCATAAATCAAAGATCAATAAACCTATCGTAACAAAATTCGGCAGAGAGGTTGCCTTTACTATAGGGAATGCTTTGCAGATTAACGAAATTGGTTAAGGAACACGCCCACTTTTATATAAAAGATTTTTAAAATCGTCGTGGACGAATAAAATAAGTTATATCTTTGCAAAAAAACAGTTCTATATCAATGGTATTTCATTTCCAAGTGGATTTAAAACAATAAAAAGGAAGCACTTCAAATTTTAAATAATGGGAGGTACACCGCCCCTTTTATGACTAAGCAATTTTCTATGTTTGGGGAGCCATAACTCGAAGAAAAATGTATATATCGTAACAAAATTGGGTACACATATTTTCCTTATAGCAGGAAATATTTCTAGAAAAAATGGACGAGATCAGTTAAAGACCACGCCCACTTTTAAACAAAAGATTTTTAAAAGGGTCGTAGACGAATAAAATAAGCTATATCTTTGCAAAAAAGAGCTTTATATCAATGGTATTTCATTTCCCAGGTGGATTTATAATAACAAAAAGGAAGCAATTCAAATTTTATAAAATGGGCATGGCACCGCCCCTTTTATGTCTAAGCAATTTTCTATGTTTCGGGAGCCATAACTCGAACAAAAATTAACATATCGTAATGAAATTGTGTACACATATTTTCCTTATAGCAGGAAATATTTCTACAAAAAATGGACAAGATCGGTTAAAGACCACTGCAAAAAAAGGGTCGTAGACTAGAATAATAAGCTATAACTTAGCAAAAAATAGTTTTGAATCAATGATTTTTCACTTATCAAGTTTTACTGTAAGAGGAAATGGGGAGACATTTTTCTTTTAAACGGGCGGTGCCACGTGTTATGTAGAAAAATAATTTATCTGAAATGAAATGTACAATTGAAGCTCACGCTGAGTACATAATGTTTGGTTACACCCGAACTTAGACACCTTTACTTGTTTTTAAATAATTTTACTTTTTACTCGAAATCTTATCGGTGTTCCAGCAAGGCTAGGCTTAGGTACTGCATAAGAATTTCGTCAGGGTACTTTGTAATTAGAGGATCAAGTTGACAACATGCATTTATATACATACATACTCACATAAGTATATAACTTTGGTATTTGTTGCTGCGTGTCCGATAGGAATGTGGCAATAAATGCAAATTTGAGGAAGTTGACATCGACTTATTTCTATAACTAAAAGGAGAAAATGCTTAAATAATCACACATTCACCCATTTATAGGCACCTTTGTAGGTTTGTAAATATAAGACTTGTGGCATGTTGCACGTATTTAAGTCACACCAGAACGTCACAAACATGGCAAAGCCAAGTTACGGACTTACAACACCAATTCATTGAACATGATCGGCTTTAATTAGTAGCTGCTCGTTGGTTGGCGTGCAACATAAAAAGCAACAAAACAATAATTTGTAAGTAGCAATGAAATACAAAAAAAAACAAAGGTGCGAATGTACAGACAGCAAACACTGCTGTGCCACACCAACAAATGAGCAAATAAATTGAAAAGTTTCCTTCTTGCCGCCCGCTCGCTGCGTTCAAGCGTAAAAATAGAAAAAAGAAGAACTAAAACAAGTAGCAATCGACAATGGCAATCGACCAATGACCAACTGCAAACAGTGGCAGCAACAGTTAATGTTCCTTCGTTGCAATTGTACTTGCACAACAACAAAACAAACAATGCAACACGACCACAATACTGCAAATACATTAATTGAGATTAGTGAAAAGTCTTATTTTAAAACCGTAACGGAAAGCGAAGAAAAGGTAAGTAATTTAAGTAACAATAAAAAATGCAAGTGCAGTGGTGCGCAACAAAAAAGGCAATACTTATACGCAAAGATATCGATTGCTCATTGCACTTTGTTGCTACGAACGCATGCTTTGCATGTGAGGCAACAATGTTGCTCGGTTATTTCTGAATATATGTACATACTAGCCTTTACCCGCGGCCCCGTCCGCAAGGAGAAAATAAAATATATGTGCTATTCACGTTAGCCTGCTTATCAAGTTGTCTGTTTAAAAATTTTTTCTGTCAATGTATTTTATTTTTTAATACAGTAAAAAAAAAGAACTAACTGAGCTGATGGGCACGCTTACATGAATAGTACAATACACTTTTTTCGAATTAAAAAAAATACATTTTGTTTCTAAGTTAAATTAATTGATATGACAGGGGTGAAAGAATTACTACTCATAGAACAAAGGAGTGAAACTGCAATTAGCTAAAACCAAAAAGAAGTTTTTAAATGAAAGCAGTGTTGCTCTTTCGGGTATTTAGTTGGTTAAAATATTACAAAAATTTTAATTATAGTTGTAATAGTTCGTTACAAGATTCATTTAAAAATAGAACGAAAAAGCTGTGATTTATTAAAGATAAAACATACCGAATTTTAATTACGAATAATTTGCGGTAAATCCACGGCCATGTGTGCTGAGTTACCGGTTTCAAAGAAACCTAAAATGATCCCGGAAGTGTCCCTAAATGACACCAAATAGTCACGAAATGATGCCGACGGGATCCTGGACAAATCTCGAAAACTATCCAGAAATGATGCTGGCAGGGTCCCAAAATAATCCCGAAGTAGTCACGAAAAGTCCCGAAATGACGCTGACGGGATCCCGGACGGATCCCGAAAACCATCCAGATTTGATTCCTGAACGGTCCGCAAATGATCCCGATATAGTCCGAAAAAGTCCCGAAAAAACTCTGACGGGATCCCGGACAAATCCCGAAAATCGCCCAGAAATTATTCCGGAGGAGTCCCAAAATGATTCCGAAATAGTAGTCACGAAAAAGGTCCGAAATGACCCTGACGGGATCCCGAAAACCATCCAGAAATGACTCTGGAGGGATCCCCAAATGATCCCGGAAAAGTCCACAAACCATCCAGAATTGATCTCTGAAGGTTCCGCAAATGATCCCGAAATAGTCCCGAAAGTCACGAAAAACTCAGACCCATCCCGAAAATCATGAAGAAATTATCCTGGAAGGGTCCCAAAATTACCCCGAAATAACTCCGACGGGATCCCGGACAGATCCCGAAAATCATCCAGAACTGAGCTCTGAAACGTCCGCAAATAATCCAGAAATAGTCCGGAAAAAGTCCGTCGGGATCCCGGACAGATCCCGAAAATCACCCAGAAATTATGCCGGAGGGATCCCAAAATGATTCCGAAATAGTCCCGAAAAAGTCCCGAAATGACCTTGAGGGGATCCCAGACCGATACCGAAAACCATCCAGAATTGATCTCTAAAGGGTCCGCAATTTATCCCAGATAAAGTCGCGAAAAAACTACGAAGGGATCCCGAACAGATCCCGAAAATCATAGAGAAATTATCCCGGAAGGGTCCCAAAATGATCCCGAAATAGTCCCGAAAAGGCGCGAAATAACCCCGACGGGATCCCGGACGGATCCCGAAAACCTCCCAGAAATGATCTTTAAGGGCAACTGACCCCGAAATAGTCGTGAAAAAGTCCTGAAATTACCCGACGGGATCCCTAAAACCATCCAGAAATTATCCCTGAAGGATCCCCAAATGATCCAAGAACAGTCTCGAAATTCCCTGACATTTTCCCGAAAAAGTAAAAAAATAAACCCGACGGGATCTCGGACGGATCCCGAAAACGATCCAGAAATGATGCCGGAAGGGACCCCAAATGATCCCGAAAAATTCCCGAAATTCCCCCGATGGGATCCCGGACGGATCCCGGATCATCCAGAAATGATGCCGGTTGGTACCCCAAAATGATCCCGAAATAGGCCAGAAATGACCCCGTCGGGATCCCGGACGGATCCCCAAAAGTATACAGAAATGATGCTGGAAGGTGAAATGATCCCCTTAAAGAAAGATGAAAAATGAAATGATCCCCTTATAGTTCCGAAATGATCCTGACGGGATTCCCGACGGATCCCGGAAACTATCCAGAAATGATGCCGGAAAGGTTCCCAAGTTATCCCCAAATAGTCCCGAAATTACCCTGACGGTATCCCGGACGGATCACGAAAACCATCCGGAAATGATGGCGAAAGGGTCCCCAAATGATCCCGCATTAGTCGCGGGTTCCGAAATGACCCTGACGGGATTCCCGAAGGATCCCGGAAACTATCCAGAAATGATGCCGGAAAGGTTCCCAAGTTATCCCCAAATAGTCCCGAAATTACCCTGACGGTATCCCGGACGGATACCGAAAACCATCTAGAAAAGTGGCCGGAAGATACCCCAAATGATCCCGAAAAAGTCCTGAAATGATCCAGACGGGATCCCGGACGAATCCCGAAAACTATCCATCTAGGTACCCCAAATGATTCCGAAATAGTCCCGAAATGACCCCGCCGGGATCACGGGCGGATCGCGAAAAAGTCCTGAAATGACTCCGACGGGATCCCGTACGGATTCCGAAAATCATCCAGAAATGATGAAGGTAGGTACCCAAATGATCCCGAAATAGTCCCGAAATGATCCCGACGGGATCCCGGACGGATCCCGAAAACCAACCAGAAATGATGCCGGTAGGTACCCCAAATGGTCCCGATATGACCCCGTCGGGATCCCGAAGGGATCCCTAAAACTATCCAGAAATGATGCCGGAAAGGTCCCCAAATAACCCCCTAATAGTCCCGAAATTACGCCGACGGAATCCCGGACGGATCCGGAAACCATCCAGAAATGATGCCGGAGGAGACCCCAAATGATCCCGCTAAAGTCCCAAAATGACCCCGACAGGGTCCCGGACGGATCCCGTAGACCATCCAGAAATGATGCCGGTAGGTACCCCAAATGGTCCCGATATGACCCCGTCGGGATCCCGAACGGATCCCTAAAACTATCCAGAAATGATGCCGAAAGGGTCCACAAATGATCCTGTATCGTCGAGAAAAAGTTCCGAAACCATTCCGAAATGATGCCGGAAGAGACCCCAAATGATCCCGCAAAAGTCCCAAAATGACCCCGACAGGATCCCGGACGGATCTCGTAAACCATCCAGAAATGATGCCGAAAGGGTCCACAAATGATCCTGTATTAGTCGAGAAAAAGTTCCGAATTGACCCCGAAGGGATCCCGGATGGATCCCGAAAACCATCTAGGAATGATGCCGGAAGGTACTCCAAATGATGCGTAATAGTCCCGAAATGACATCGACGGGATCCCGGACGGATCCCGTAAACCATCCAGAAATGATGCTGGCAGGTACCCCAAATTATACCGAAATAGTCCCGAAATGACCCTGACGGGATCGCGGACGGATCCCGAAAACCATCCAGAAATGATGCCGGAAGGGTCCCCAAATGATCGCGAAATAGTCCCGAAATGATTCCGGAATAATCCCGAAAATGTCCCAAAATAACCCCGACGGGATCCCGGACGGATCCCGAAAACTATACAGAAATGATGCCGGAAGGGTCCCAAAATGATCCCGAAATAGTTCCGAAAAAGTCCCGAAATTACCCTGGCGTAATCCCGGACCGATCCCGAAAACCATCCAGAAATGATCCCGGAGGGTCTCGATATGACCCTTACGGGATTACAAATAAGGTGAAGCTAATTATAAAACCATGTTAATAAGGCAGCAGGTGCATTGGAGCGAATAAAAAGTTACATAGAAACATAGAGGTAAAGCTAATAAAAGCGTGCTAATAAAAACAATTGATGGAGGGCGGTTGGCGGGAGTAGAGGAGAGGACCACTGATCGTTCCTCCAAAATTGTCTAGATCTCGTTCTGTATGTACCAGATACCAAAAACTATTGATTTAGGAGAAAATTTATATTGAGTTATAACAATTTATAGATTTTACACCAGAGGGGGAGATAAAGGAAGGGGGGCGGGCGGAGGGTGTCACTGCTTACTTTGTAAGCCCTCGACTTATTTGACCCCTTGAGTCTGTGATATTGGTGAAGGCCAGTATACGTAAAGTTATAATGTGTAAAAATTATTGAAAAATAATTTCTCGAAGGGGTCGTGGGACCCCCACCCCTCTTTCCATGTTCGAAAAAAATTTCGCTAGTATACTACTGTCTGTGTCCCAAATTTCATCAAAATCCGTGTAGCCATTCTGGCGTGATTCAGTCGCAAAAACGAAAAAATATAATAATTAAATTATAACTGTTCCTAGGGGGCGGGGACCACGCCCCTTTTCAAAAATATATATTTAGTAGATCCTTCTAGACTATTGGCTATATGTGTGCAAAATTTCATCCAAATCGGTCCAGCCGTTCTTGCGTGATTGAGTCACAAAGACAAACGTCTGGACAAACATCCAAACATCCAAACATCCAAACATCCAAACATCTTCACATCCAAACTTTGCCATTTATAATATACTAGCCTTTACGCGCGGCCCCGTCCGCAAGGAGAAATTTAAATATATGGGCTATTCGCGTTTTCTGTCTAATGCATTTTATTTTTGTAATTGAGTAAAAAAAAGAACTAAATGAGCTGATAACCTGACAGGATCCCAAATGATCCCGAAATTATCCAGAAAAAGCTACGAAATGACCCCCACGCTATCGCGGACGGATCCCGAAAACCATCCAGAAATGCCCCGAAAGGGTCTCCAAAAGTTCCCCGAATAGTCTCAAAAAAACCCGAGATGACAGCGACACGATTCTAGACGTATCCAGAGAACCACACAGAAATGATCACTGAAGTTGTTCCAAAATGATCCCGAAAAGGTTCCGAAATGACCCTGACGGGCTCCCGGGCGGATCTCAAAAACCATCCAGAAAATATCCAGGAAGGGTCCCAAAATTATCCCGACATACTCCAGAAAAAGTTCCGAAATGGCTCCGAGGGGATCCACGACGGATCGCGAAAACCATAGAGAAATGATTCCGGAAGGATCCCAAAATGATCCCGAAATAGTCCGGAAATGACCCAGATGAGATCCCGCACAGATCCAGAAATGATCCCGGAAGGGTGCAAAAACTATCCCGGAAAAGTAACAAAAAATCCCGAAATGGCTCCTACGGCATCCCGGACGGATCCAGAAATGATCTCGGAAGCGTCCCCAAATTATCCCAAAATGGTCCCGAAATGACCCTGATGGATCCGGCAAACCATCAAGAAATTATGCTGAAAGGGTCCCAAAATGATCCCGAAATAATACAGAAAAAGTCACGAAACGACCCGTAGAGGATCCCCAAATGATCCCGTATTAGCCCCGAAAAGGTCCCGAAATAACCTACACGGGATCCCGGACAAATCCCGAAAACCATCCAGAAATGATGCCGGAAGGGATCCCAAATGATTCCGAAAAAGTCCCGTATTGATTCCGACGGGATACCGAACGGATACCGAAAATCATCAAGAAGTGATGCCGGAAAGCTCCTCAAATGATCACCTAATAGTCACGAAATGACCCTTAAGGGGTCATGGACGGATCCCATAAACCATCCAGAAATGATCCCGATATAGTCCCGAAGAAATCCCGAAATTACCCTGACGGGATCTCGAACGCATCCCTAAATGACCCTGACGGGATCCCGGACAGATCCCGAAATCCATCCAGAAATGATCTTGGGAGGGACCCCAAATGATTCCGAAAAAGTCCCGCAATGATTCCGACGGGATCCTGATCGGATACCGAAAACCATCCAGAAGTGATGCCGGAAAGGTCCTCAAATGATCACCTAATACCAAAATGACCCTGACGGCATCCCGGACTGATCCCGAAATCCATCCAGAAATGATCTTGGGAAGGTCCCAAAATGATCCCGAAATAGTCTCGGAAAAGTCCAGAAATTACCCTGACGGGTTCCCGGACGAATCCTGAAAGCCATCTCTAAATGACCCCGAAAAAGTCCCGAAATGACCCTGACGGGACCCCGAAAGGATTCCGAAAACTATCCAGAAATGATGCCGGAAAGGTCCTCAAATGATCTCCGAATAGTTCCGAAAAGACCCTGACGGGATCCCGAACGGATCCCGACAACTATCTAGAAATGATGCCGAAAGGGCCCGCAAATGATCCCGTATTAGTCGAGAAAAAGTCCCGAAATGACCCCGACGGGATGCCGGACGAATCCCAAAAACTCTCCAGAAATGATGCCGGATGGGACCACAAATGATCCCGAAAAAGTCCCGCAATTATTCCGACGGGATCCTGAACGGATACCGAAAACCATGCAGAAGTGATGCCGGAAAGGTCCTCAAATGATCACCTAATAGTCCCAAAATGATTCTGACGGCATCCCGGACAGATCCCGAAATCCATCCTGAAATGATCTTGGGAAGGTCCCAAAATGATCCCGAAATAGTCTCGGAAAAGTCCAGAAATTACCCTGACGGGATCCCGGACGAATCCTGAAAACCAATCTTAAATGTTGCCGAAAAAGTCCCGAAATGACCCTGATGGGACCCCGAAAGGATCCCGAAAACTATCCAGAAATGATGCCGGAAAGGTCCTGAAATGATCTCCTAATAGTTCCGAAATGGTACCAAAAGGGCCCGCAAATTATCCCGTATTAGTCGAGAAAAAGTCCCAAAATGGCCTCGACGGGATGCCGGACGAATCCCAAAAACCATCCAGAAATGATGCCAGAAGGGACCCCAAATGATCCCGAAAAAGTCCCGCAATTATTCCGACGGGATCCTGAACGGATACCGAAAACCATCCAGAAGTGATGCCGGAAAAGTCCTCAAATGATCACCTAATAGTCCCAAAATGACCCTGACGGCATCCCGGACCGATCCCGAAATCCATCCAGAAATGATCTTGGGAAGGTCCCAAAATGATCCCGAAATAGTCTCGTAAAAGTCCAGAAATTACCCTGACGGGTTCCCGGACGCATCCTAAAAGCCATCCTTAAATGATCCCGAGAAAGTCCCAAAATGACCCTGACGGGATCCCGAAAGGATTCCGAAAACAATCCAGAAATGATGCCGGAAAGGTCCTCAAATGATCCCCTAATAGTCCCGAAATGACCGTGACGAGATCCCGACAACTATCCAGAAATGATGCCGAAAGGGTCCTCAAATGATCCCGTATTAGTCGAGAAAAAGTCCCGAAATGACCCCGACGTGATCCCGGACGATTCCCAAAAACCATCCAGAAATGATGCCGGTAGGTATCCCAAATGATCCCGAAATGACCTCGTCGGCATCCTGGACGGATCCCGAAAATTAATAGAAATGATGCCGGAAAGGTCCCCAAATGATCCCCTAATAGTCCCGAAATTACCCTGATGGGATCCCGGACGGATCCCGAAAACCATCCAAAAATGATGCCTAAAGGGTTCCCAAATGATTCCCTATTAGTCGCGAAAAAGTCCCGAAATGACCCCGACGGGATCCCGGACGAATCCCAGAAACCATCCAGAAATGATGCCGGTAGGTATCCCAAATGATCCCGAAATAGTCCCGAAATGACCTCGTCGGCATCCCGGACGGATCCCGAAAATTAATAGAAATGATGCCGGAAAGGTCCCCAAATGATCCCCTAATAGTCCCGAAATTACCCTGATGGGATCCCGGACGGATCCCGAAAACCATTCAGAAATGATGCCGAAAGGGTTCCGAAATGATCCAGTATTAGTCGCGAAAAAGTCCCGAAATGACCCCAACGGGATCCCGGACGGATCCCGAAAACCATCCAGAAATGATGCCGGAAGAGCCCCAAAATGATCCCGAAAAAGTCTCCAAATGACCCCGACGAGATCCCGGACGGATCCCGAAAACCATCCAGAAATGATGCCGGAAGAGCCCCCAAATGATCCCGAAAAAGTCCCCAAATGACCCCGACGAGATCCCGGACGGATCCCGAAAACCATCCAGAAATGATGCCGGAAGAGCCCCCAAATGATCCCGAAAAAGTCCCCAAATGACCCCGACGAGATCCCGGACGGATCCCGAAAACCATCCAGAAATGATGCCGGAAGAGCCCCCAAATGATTCCGAAAAAGTCCCCAAATGACCCCGACGAGATCCCAGACGGATCCCGAAAAACATCCAGAAATGATGCCGGAAGAGCCCCAGAATGATCCCGAAAAAGTCCCCAAATGACCCCGACGAGATCCCGGACGGATCCCGAAAACCATCCAGAAATGATGCCGAATGATCCCGTATTAGTCGCGAAAAAGTCCCGAAATGACCCCGACGGGATGCCGGACGAATCCCGAGGACCATCCAGAAATGATGCCTAAAGGGACCCAAAATAACACCGAAAAAGTCCCGCAATGATTCCGGAAACCATCAAGAATTTATCTCTCGGAGGTACGCAAATGATCCCGAAATTACCCCGACGCGATCCCGGACGGATCCCGAAAACCATCCAGAAATGATGCCGGAAGGGTCCCCAAATGATCGCGAAATAGTCCCGAAATGATTCCGGAATAGTCCCGAAAATGTCCCAAAATAACCTCGACGGGATCCCGGACGGATCCCGAAAACTATACAGAAATGATCCCGGAAGGGTCCCAAAATGATCCCGAAATAGTCCTGAAAAAGTCCCGAAATTACCCCGGCGTAATCCCGGACCGATCCCGAAAACCATCCAGAAATGATCGCGGAAGGGTCTCGATATGACCCTTACGGGATTACAAATAAGGTGAAGCTAATTATAAAACCATGTTAATAAGGCAGCAGGAGCATTGGAGCGAATAAAAAGATACATAGAAACATACAGGTAAAGCTAATAAAAGCGTGCTAATAAAAACAATTGATGGAGGGCGGATGGCGGGAGTAGAGGAGAGGGCCACTGATCGTTCCTCCAAAATTGTCTAGATCTCGATCTGTATGTACCAGATACCAAAAACTATTGATTTAGGAGAAAATTTATATTGAGTTATAACAATTTATAGATTTTACACCAGAGAGGGAGATAAAGGGGGCGGGCGGAGGGTGTCACTGCTTACTTTGTAAGCCCTCGACTTATTTGACCCCTTGATTGAGTCTGTGATATTGGTGAAGGCCAGTATACGTAAAGTTATAATGTGTAAAAATTATTAAAAATATTTACTAGAAGGGGTCGTGGGACCCCCACCCCTCTTTCCATGTTCGAAAAAAATTTCGCTAGTAGACTACTGTCTGTGTCCGAAATTTCATCAAAATCCGTGTAGCCATTCTGGCGTGATTCAGACGCAAAGACGAAAAAATATAATAATTAAATTATAACTGTTCCTAGGGGGCGGGGACCACGCCCCTTTTGAAAAATATATAGCTAGTAGATCCTTCTAGACTATTGGCTATATGTGTGCATAATTTCATCCAAATCGGTCCAGCCGTTCTTGCGTGATTGAGTCACAAAGACAAACGTCTGGACAAACATCCAAACATCCAAACATCCAAACATCCAAACATCCAAACATCTAAACATCCAAACATCTTCACATCCAAACTTTGCCATTTATAATATATATTAGATATTAGATTAGATATAATCGATATATGGATATGGACTCACAGTGTTGCGCAGAAATTTATAGCATGGAAATGACACAAAACTTTGAACATCCAGTAAGCGTTCATTGCCTTTCCAAAAGAGTTACCTGCAATAAGTGGCCCGAATGTATACAGACTCCGACATCTCGTAGTCATCATCATTCATATGTGCTCAACCGCCTAAGCGATTTTGACCGTATCCCTATTTCGCGATAGCTAACGCCAATTGGAAGCACCAACGAGGTGGTCAATGCTTCCTCCACCTGCCTCTGCTTCCAAACTGCGGGGTAGACTGTAATACTTTCTTGGACGGAGCGGCTTCCTTCATCCCCAGGACATGCCTAGCTTGCGAAGCCTTTGGGTTTTTATTCGCTGCACTATCTTCATATCTGCGCAAAGCTTATCATTATATCTATATCGATACTCGCCCTTGGCAACACAGACGGGACAATAAATCTTCCGCAGAACTTTTCATTCGAGTCCAAAGTAGCTCTTTTTGGCAAAATTTATTCTCCGTTTGATTTCTACTTAAGTTGGCGATATTTCTAATGTCAATGCTAGTTCCCAAATAGACGAAATCCTTCACAGTGGCCGTCAAGGCGCGAATGCGCCGCTTCTTTCTTGGATGACCGTCATTAAGTAGTGGAATTTTGGTTAGTTAGAGCAGCATCTGAACTCTACACCATGATGGACGCAACCATTATATCCATTAATGACAAATATGTCTCTATATTTCCCCACCCATCTCGAAACTGCAGCATTTCAAATTTTTTCTAAAACTCATCTCAGATTTTTTGTCAAAAACAGCGCTGTTTAAATATAGAGCACAGTTACAGAATTCAGGTCAACAAAATTTCGAAATCAAAATTCATCAACTTTATGTCTGTAGTTATGGACAAATTTTCAGCTACGCATTGATAACTTTAGGAAAAGCAAGTGCTAAAAATGTTTGTGTCCCCGTTTTATTAGCGAATATTGTTTCAGTGCCTCGGTGCTTTGAAAAATTTGTGAATTTACGAGTTTTTTGCTCGCATGTAAAAATGTTTGCAATATTCCCCCTCCTTGTGGGGTTCTCATAGACCGGCAAGTTCAACCCATCCCTCAATTTCGATGCGATTTTTCTAAATATTTCGATACGTGCGCCCTCTAGTGAAACTTGTTAAGTTAGAAATTGCACCCTCTTAGGCTTCTCAACTGCGTTTAAAATTTCAGGTCTCTAATTTACCGAGAAGCTAATTACATATTCATGGCAAGTTTCCAACCCTCGTAAGAATTTCTTATTATTACGAACTGTGCGCTACCTATGGATTTTCCCTTTTTGTTGCATTGTATCGGTCCTCTGCGCTATGAGTAAGGTTGCAAGTTTTTAGCTCAATGAGAAGTTTCTTAAAACTTGATCGCAATATTTTTCCGTATGTTGAAAAGTTTCTAAATATCTCGAGCCGCCACCTACCCGAACTTTTCTCCTTATTTAGTACGTCGGAATCTCAACTACGTATACTCAGAGAAAAACGCCGTTCTAAAATCCAGCACCACCGGACTCAATTCAAGCTTTTCATGTTCGTACTTCTTTGTTCTTGAGAAACGAACAGTCTGTTCTTAAAACAACAGCCTTGTTCTTGAACTGACACCCTTTTCTTGAAAAAAGAGGGAGGCTGGTCTTAAAATATGAACAAGTGTTCTATTAATGAGAACGATATTCTTAAGTTCAGAACAATGTTTTTGAATTGAGTTCAAGAAAAAAGAAACGGTACAATTCGTGTGCACTACAATGTTAAATGCAACATTTGGCACACACTACTAAGCAGTTGTAGTGGCCCAGCGGCTATGATGTTGCGGTTGCGATCGTGTGGCGCGAGTTCGATCACCGTCAAACCCGGAAGATTTTTAAAACAATTTTTTTATGTTCTATTTTTTAAGTCTTATTTTTTGTTCAGTTCCATTCACATATGCACACGTAGTTTGCAAGCCACAAATCAAAAACCCTTGAAAATATAATGTTGAAATTTGGAATTGAAATTGTCCTTACTATTGAATAAACACTTTGTGATAGTTTACAAAATCGATTCCGACTACGTCCACTTAAAAAAATTCAAAGCCTTATGGTAAAAAATATTTAACCCTTTGTGGTGTATAACTAAATTTTGTAAACGAGATTATCTTCACTCAAAATACCACAATGCATCAACCAATGCTAGCAAAGTGATGGATTAATTTTATAACGCAAATTAAAAATTTTGGAAAATGGCCGTGGCACCGCCCACATTAAGAAGAAGAAGTCTTTAAAATATATTACCATTATAGAAAGTATGAAAATTAGAAAAAAATGTTAAATGCTTCTGCTCCACTGTTTTGAATTAAGCTACTCACAGAACTACCAAAGTCAAAAAAGAAGCGAGCGAATTTAATGAGATTTGGTGAAACATCGTTTCTATGACAGTAACTGTTTTATAGCTTCTTTCGGTTGACGATTCTGCTCTATGGTGTGCTGGTCTGGTGGAATGCAACACAGCGAGCTCCACCAAAATATTAGTGTCAGTTCAACGGACGGCGCTTGTTGGTATCAGCGGCGATATTAGAACAACACCTATTCGGCATTAAATGCCATGCTGAACATACATCCTGTATATCTTGCGGGAACTGTGGGCGCGGCCGCGTCCCGGTCGTTGGTCAGGCTACGTGACATGGGCTATGGGATGGACGGACTAGTGTATGCCGATAACTGCTTCCTGTGTCATCTTCACCGCATTTATTTCCCCGCGAGAAGAACGGTTAGGAGGACTCATCTGGGACAGGGGATCAGTTAACTTGTTCACGGATGGGTTTTAGTTGGACGGAAACATTGGTAAAAAGCTAAATGTCATCACAAGTTTAGGTTGGCTGATCACTGCAGCATCTTCTAAGCGGAAGTTGCCGCCATTAAAGATGCGGTGGATGAAATGCTATCCAGTGCTACTGCGGCTTAGAAATTTAACATCTAATCGGCGGTCAAAGTCTTGAGTTCAACTATAGTGCGATCTAGGGTGGTCTGGGAGTGCCTGACCTCGCTTGCGATTGCATCGAACTATTTTATGATTAAGATTATCTGAGTCCCGGGCCAAAGTGATATCCCGGACAACTGAAAAGTAGAGGTCTTAGCCCGCATCGGTACAGGTGAACCGGATGAAGATGGTTGTAAGGATTTCGGGGCACCACTGGCAACCTGGTCTTCTCCTGCATAGATAGGTCTCGAGTCTGCTCAGCAAGCGTTGGACGGCCACAGGACACTGTTCAATTTAAATCCATGCGGTACGTCTCAATATACTGGAAACCCCATCCTGCTGCAGCTACGTGGAAGATGATGAGGTGGAATTACGGGTCCACTTTTCGTTGCCCAGCATTTTTCAGAACTAGGCAAACGTATTTCGGTCGCGGCTTAATTGCATCTCGGGAGGATTTATCCAAGATTCAGATCGGTCACATTCGAAACTATATCGCTGCTACGCAACGACTCTAACGTAACCTAAACTTACCTACCTTAGGTATTCGTTTACAAATATATAAGTAGTACGTTCCAGCTCTTAGTATTTCAGCTAAACAATTCTCTATTTCCTTTATACTTAATACACTTAGGTTTTTGCACATCCTTCTCAATTAGACAGAAAGCCTTGATTATTCAGAGACTTCGTTGCTATTAAGCATATACTTGTTTTGCATTTGCCATCTATACTTCATTTGCTAGCGATCAGGAGTAAACTTTCAAGTAAAAGAACGAAGGCGAGGAGAAAAAGCTAGAAAAGTACAAAAAGCAAGATTACTGCAACTGTTACAAAAAGAAAAATGTGAGCAGAGCAACACTAACAAGAACAGCAGTAAAAGCTACAATACTGGCATGTCAAAAAAAAAACAAAAAAAATTGTTAATGCAAAACGGCTCGTGTTGGACACTAAATATCAGTCGACACATAGGTGACAATTCGCCTTAAATGATACACAACGCTATGTCCGAGTCCATTTACGTTTGGCCTTTTTAATTTGAACACAACAACGAACAGTTTGAAAGTACGTGTAGTTAAGGATTTTTCTATTTCAATGCGCGTTGCTTTTAATTTTCACCATTACAACATTTTCTTCATCATTTTATACCTTTTATATAATAGCGGAGTTCAGGATTTTCTGTAATTGGTCGAGCATCAATGCATTTGCAAACTGTTGTAGTATATTTTTAAACTACGCTAGTGGTGCACTCGAGAGCTTCGTAAAGCTTCGGAAAACTATTCAACGTTCACTACATGGCACGTGAGCGCAGCGACAGACATTCCCGAAAGCAAACAGTAAATTGGTTTTAGCATATATCAAGCAGCAAACATCCCACGCGTTAACTCCATGCTCAAACATTCTATGTAAGCTGCGTTTGTATTCGAAGCTCTGCCGGCGTTGTGCATCTCTGAACTGCGCAAACAAAATGTACGGACATGCACTTCCACAGTCATTGCAAATACGCTACTCAAAGCTCCGTAGCTTATATTTACTTAATAGCAATGCTAGCATTTCAGTATAGCTGAGACATTCTGGACAGGACACTCCAGAAATAGACGCAAACAAAAAACTAAATGCAAATTTAACCGTACAGCACTCTTAATATTAAGTAATATGCACTCCCACGGAAACTGGTCATTTATTCCGGTCAAGGGCTGTAATTTCAGAAGTTTTCATTGTTGGAGTACCTACATATGTATATGCAACTGGACTACTCTTTACTATGATCTTCGGGATACGAAGACAAATAGGTGATATGAGAATGAGAAAAAAAGATAGGAAAGTTAATGCTCGTGACTAGACCATGTCTGAAAGATAATTAACATTTTTTTCTACTCTCATGGCCCATACTTTTCCCGCCCTTGAGTGTTTTACACCCCGATTGAGTGCGCCGCCACCGACAACAATATTTGACGCAACCACCAACCACCGTGCCATTGCCTCAACGACTGGAAGCAATGATAGTTGGTTACGTCACAATAACGCAGCGGTTGTAGTTTTTGTTGTTCTACACGTCCTGAAAAATACTAAACATTGGTTAAAGGGAGTGTTGCGGATATGAGCAGCCCTTTGCCGGATATGAAGTCGCAGTGATTCGGTACAAGCATCATCTGTTATTAGCCCGACTGCCTCACGAAATATTTTAGCCCACCTGGGGCGCCACGTAGTCTTCTCCTTCCAGCAGTGCTCCATCCAACAGGTGCGATCAGTTACAAACTGCCATATATATCCTCCAACGGAAGTCCTCGGAAATTTGCAGTTTCAATAGGGTTGGACCAACAAGATACGAGTAGTAAGATTGCAATGGCTGGCTAATTGCTTTGTAAGTAGCTATGAACGTTTTTTTTTGTCATACACCCAAGCGATGCCAGTAAAGGATTTGAGGATTTTGTTGCGGTTCCGAAATTTTAGGTGCATTTGCGGCTACAGGCTTGCTGAAATGCCGCTCTTTATCCAGTGTTTTTGAATGGAAGACGGATCATAATGCCATCGGCGTGAATACCTAGCATTGGGCGGAATTTGCTTTGCCAACGTTGTAAATTAGGTCGTCGAGGACTTCACCGGTGATATTGCCAAGTTACACAGCAGTCGCATTCAATGGTCGTTCCAGCTTCTATCGAAGGTCCCTATAAAAACTTTTTGCTCTTTTTTCTACAGTGACGTCAACTCTTATATATAGATAAAAATATTGCTCCTCAATTGCAAGGGAATGACGGGAAATTCAACAGAGACATCCTACTTTATAAGCGCATGCAATATTATAATTTCCCCCTGCAGATAACGAGTAAGAATATGCCCGCGGTAGCTTATACCGATCGTAAAAGACGATTATAATACCATGGCTCATACAGCCCATGGGTGGTATATTACTCGAAAGGAAGCAATGTGGACGTGGTGTATCACTCCCGCGACTCTTACATGGTCATTATTGCAAACTGTGCCCGCGAGGAGCTGGAAAGCAGAACTCATCTTCTGGCCTTGGGTTTGGCGCCTCCTGTGGAAAATCACGGCGACTGTGGCTTCATCTCGCATGCGAGGGAGTTCAATTTTATGGAATGAAGCATACTAAAAGGAGCTATACAGCTAAGCTATGCATAAAGTTTTCAATTGATTCTTCTGCGGAAGGTCAAAGATTGTTTTGTGATGAATAAACGGTTGACAAAGCAGATGCCTATCGTTTATTGATAACAACTGATAACGGAAGAAGACGCTAATAGGCGTTTTGATTCGACTTGACAAATAGCTTGTAATCACATCCCTTGATTGTGATGCAGGTTAACCTGGTGCTCAGAAAAGGTTCTTCACAGCCCTTGATTGTGGAATTGTATCATGTATCTAATGACTTGCCAAGAGTCAGAACAAGGCGCAGAACGTAGCTACAACTTTGTTGATACCTTTATAATCATGAGAGGTATAAAATACTCGGCATAGCCGAAAAAAGGCTCCTCTTCTTAGATCTTGTTCTACTTTGCACTTTGTGGTTGTTGGTGTATGCCAACATTTGCCGTCGTTTCTCCGTATCAATTTGGCCACATTCGTTTTGTTTGTGTGTAAGTTAAATGTAGTTTGCTGTGTACATTTGATGCTGTCGATTTGTTTTTGTTGTGAAAAGCTTTTTGCACTTGTAAGTAATTAAAGGACAGGACGACACTTTTGCTCTGCAGTCCATTTTAGTGGCATTTCGTACGTGAAAAATCTAAAGACGCACTTATCTAAAGTAACTTAAACTCAAAGTGGGACTTCTTGCCCTGCAGTGTGATGCTTGTAAGTTGATTGTAAATGAGGGTGTGGCGAGGAGATCGGAAGACCATTATTTTATTTATTTTATTCTAACAGCTCAAATTCACCCTTCCAACTCAGGAAATCTGCCTTCTATTTATGGCTACCGGTGGCCATAAAAGTTTTCCGGGACTATGAAATTAACCTCTTTTGCATTGCATGGGCGGGTGAAACTCGAACAGCTGATTAATAAAGCTCCTCTGGAAGTATGAATTTTATAATAAAGCTCCTCCTTCTAGGCCCCGCGCACTGGTTTACAATTGTCCGAATATATCGTTTTGTTTGGAGTATTACGAGCCCAATATTGGCGTGCTATCGATTTGTTATCGATATGTTGTTAAATAGATGGCGCTAAAACATCAATATAAAACCGATGATACCTATCGATAACAAGCCGAGGATCCGATGACTCGTCGGTAACAATAGTAAAACAATAACTTTACGGTTTCGATTGTTAGCAAAAAAAAAGCCGACGAATCTCTTCCCAGATAGCCCGAAATTATTTTATTCTGGTAAAGTTACCTCACGGTTGAAAATTTTGGTTTAAATATTAAACTTTTTGGTTTTACATAAATGCAGACCTTGCGAAGTTTAAAACGTAACGAGCTCATTTTTAGTCCAGAAAATTTCCAATTTTCCAAATTATGGACTAAAATTTAAACCTAAATTTAAAAAAGATTGGGCTTGTGCTCTCATAGTTTATAACATAGACAAAAAAAGTTTAAACTTTTTTGTTTTAAATTTCAACTTTTTGGTTTTAATTTTAAATTTCAACTTTTTAGTTTTAATAAAAAATAAACTTAAATTTTTGACCATGCTCTGTTGTGTTTCCACTTCAACCCCTGACCGAGCTTCGCGGTACTTACGCTTCTTTATCACTCTTAGTGTAATTTTGGATATTTCTACTTACGGTTTTAGGACCGGTTATTTCAAGGTCATAAGGGGATTCGCATAGTCTTCAACCTCGTTTGGTATACGTCGGCTCGGAAAGGTTTCCCAACAAACTCCAAACATCTATGCTTCAGCAGCAAGGCGGGTAATCTTTTCTTTTATATTTGGGCTGCGATAAAGATATTTACAGTTCATCCCAGTTAGGTGGTCGTAGGTAAATTCATGTTTCGTCCCTCTTTAGGCATTAAGTAATTAATCATCCGATGACTTCATTTGGAATTTTCTAACATCTCTAGTTCCTAGCTTATGTCTCATTTGCTCATTCATAACTAAGCTATATTTCCTTTTCGCTTCACGATATCGCAAACAATTTACCCCTGTAAGAAAATATATTGTCCACAGCTCGGACATATCGTTGGGACGAAGCTAGATATTACATAACATGCATTCTCACCTGTCTTAAACGTGAGTAATAGAACAAAAGTGAGGACAAACTTCATTCAAATATTTTAGTACCTGCTGCAAAAATACATGTACGTACATTGACTGGAAATAAACGTTGATCCTAGTCGAGATTGCGTACTCTGGAAATGCGCCCATTTGCATGTGCTATGTCTACTAAAGATCCCCTCGTGAACGAATTATCGTATTGGTTGCGTTTCAGGAGATATTAATACAGCTTGGCAGATATATTTTTGGAGGAAGCAGGTTCAACACTTAACCATATTTCGGGCAGCGACTTTATTTTGCATGAGAGTTGATGCCTGCTCTCTACCATTTCTTTCCCTCAATTTTGAGCGTCTCGTCTGGGAGTCTGCCAGTTTCTGCTGATTTGTTAGCTATTTAGCAAGGACTTTCTTCTTCTTACTTTTTCTTAGTTGGATGGCGTAATGTACATATATTTCGTAACAAGAAATCGGTTATGGATTCGTATCTAATAATGAGTAGAAATGTTCCCTTTACATTATACACCTGTTTTCTGGCGCCATTACCAGGAATGCGGTGCGGTTTTGAAACCTCCTTTCCTGGAGAGTTTTTGGACGCTATCTTTATTGACCAGCATCTGAAGCACGGCTTTTTACGTGCGGGTTTCTGGTTGACGCACCTGCTGACTATTACCTTGAAGAACTGCTGGATTTCAGTACCCTCCACGGTTCATTCACGGTTGGTTACACTTGCTTTAGGCACGAGCTAGGTGACACGACTGTGGGTTCTTGTGACGTCGTGACATGACTGCACCATACGAAAAACATCAAAATTTTCTGTTGATGAGGCACAACACACTCAAATTTCAGTGCGCGCTTTAAATTGTCACCATTTAAGGTGTTCCCGCCAATGATGTTGTTTGGCCGCAACAAGTAATAATTGGAACATTTTTTGCTCTCCACATTTACTTACTTAGTTGAACTCAAAACGCTTAAACAAGGCTTATCAAACTTACCTGGGCGTTGCCTAGCATTTCGCAACTTAAAAGGGCTCAGTAGCTAAGTAGCTGAAACTCTTTCCGCACCCCGCTTCGCTTGTCAACTCACAACACATGACTCGCGGCATCGCATGCTCTAATTGTTTTGTGATATAATTTAAATAATGAAATTTATTGCTTTTAGTTTTTTAATTTATTAATTGCTTTTAATAAATTTACGATGCTTATATCTATACTCACGTTGGCCAACAAATAATTTAAGTCTCACCAATTTGCTAATGGATCGCACATTAGTTTCGAATTTCATTGCAGTATTAGGTCAGCTTATGATATACATATATACATACGCACAATCATGACTATTCCACATAATGGCTAGGAGCAAAAATGCATTTTCAGCAAATCTGTCACACAATTCAATTTCCATTATATATTTTATATTAATTTATTTTATTGTCATTGCAGTTTTGTTTTCTAGTATAGCTAAATTTGTGTTAAATTGTCAAAATATTTGCAAAATTCACAAAATACTCTACACAAAATTTAATTTAGATGAAACAAAACAAACTAGGCTTAGTAATTTTTTGCATTAAATTTTAGTAATGACAATTTGATGTGTAGGTATTGATATAGGGTGTTCTGAGAATGATGCTGGGTATTTTAAGTTAAATTACTTTAGCTGGCATAAGTCCAAAGTGGCATTGTCGCAAAGACCAAAACTATTTGTCTAGAGTAGAGTTGCTAAATATGCGTACGCAAGGGGTTTTATTACAACGAATATATGTTTACAGTAAATAACAGCGACAGCTTCGAATAAAACCGCTGTGGAAATCCAGATAAAACGTGATCATATGGATATATTAAAGTTCACCCAAAGTAACGAATAAAAATCGCTGCGACTCTGAAATCACATTCAGAAATCAAGTGCCTTAAACCGCTGTATCTAAAGCTAATATAGCTACGATATCTGATTCTGCTGAGGGCAGCCTCCGAAGTATAAATTTCTATTTATGTAGTTTGATTTTTCTGATAATTTTTTTGTTTGAAGTCACTGAAGCAGAGATATGTCGATATTCCAATTAACATGAGGAGATGAGCTTCAACTTAAAAAGTTCGGCTAAACGCTTTGTGTTAATAGCTGGCCAGATGCATCTCGATACTTCACAAGACCTGCTGTCCATCTAGTGCTTTCCTAGATACCCAAGACCTCTCTAGCCACAGGCGAACTAACAATGAAAAGCAGAGGTCAAGTGTGGCTACTTCAGATTAAAGATCCACGTGTCATTTTTGTATAAGAGATTAGTTTAACCCTGAAATTCCTTAACGACATCAAGCACTCACCTATCACCCTACACCACCTTTGTTCTTTACTCCATCGGTAGTGTCACGAATTTCCATACGATTTTTAACCATATCGATACTTTTGACATTCGATACCGATACTCTATAATTAATATTTTCGTCGCGCTTATTTTTAGCACCAAGTATCCTATAGAATTTTCAATAAAAAGTGGCAGCATATATGCAATAAAATAGCTTGTCGATCATATAGACTGCACTCTATGTTTGCCCCTTTCTAATGTGTTTCGGCTATCAACAGAAATTTGGCGCCATAGAATTTCCCGTTATTTTACTTCGTCACTGCGAGAGACTCTCCGAGTGTAAGACTCCCTTCCTCCATAAAGTGCTACCCAGTAAAACCTAACCTCCCACGGCCCGCACAAGTTCCCGTACCTGGGACATTACTTCACGTACGGGTGCGCGCTACGTGAGCTGCATGGTAACTCGCACGCTAATGGGATAGGCATGCCGTTTACTGATAAGTATATACCTTACATATGTGCTGACCGTATCCCATTTGCCACTTCGGCAGGGCATGTTATTGATGACACTGCCCGGGATAAGTCGCCAAATATCTCTTCTACTCTCCTCCGCTATTCGCCCGCATGTGTGGCGTGTATCGTATATTTTCCTACAGTACCGGTAGCTCGGGCTATCAACCTTGCCCATTCTGTGCAGATATTTGCAGATGTAACCATGTCCGGCTAAAAACTGAGTCAGGTAAAAGTCTACCTCTCCGTGTAATCGCTTTAATCTTGGATTCAGTTCAGGGATTAGTTCCCTAGTCCAATTTCCTGCGGTGCGGTTGCTCCAGTGTCGAATCGTTTCTTTTCGCGCCTGCATTGCAATAGCAGCTCTACTCGCTTCCGATCCGTTGTCGTATATTGCTGTTCTTTTCTCAACGAGAAGTTATATTTTTGTATGGTTCCCGCAACGAACAGGACAGCTTTAGCCAAGACCGTGGGGTAAGCCCAATCTATTCGCAACACCCCTCTGCGTTGGATCGAGGTGAGGGCGATTCGGTCTTTCATTGCGTTCGCCCAGATTTCTGCACCGTATAAGAGTATAAAATCCGAGGCTGATGTAAACAGCTCTTCTGTTCCACTAAATTTGAAATTCTAACAGGGGGAATTCACTGCCTATCTCCATCTTTTTGATAGTGCATACAATGCTCAGTAGATATGCTGTACCAGAACAATACTGCACAGAAGAGAACAGACTTGGCCGCTAAATAAAACAGCAACTATATTACCATATCTGTTGTAGTTATTTCAACCCTATATGGGACTTTCGACAACCTCTAACAGGACATTTTTGAATAAACGAATGGAAATTTTTATATTGCAGGGATATTCGTCATGTGAACAAACTTTTGATTATTTCAGAAAATGTTTCTAAAACGCCCTATCTCAGAATTCTATTGAAGAATTTATATATTGTGAAGTAAGCTGGGACTTTTATAAAAAAATCAGAGATGTTTCTTAAGCAAATTATTAAATATTGTTACTGATTTCGAGAAATGCGCGATCATTCCGCGCCTTCTGATATCGTTCGATTCACTGAACTGTCATTAAATACACTGACATGTTCTTCACAGCACTTCACAATTGAAACTTTTCGCATTCTTCACTAAAAACGTTTTAAAATAAAACTCATCTCTTGGACTGCGCCGATTTTATATACTCAGTTGCCTCGTTCTACAATTTCTTCCAGGGTCTATAATATTCGTGAACAGCCTTGTAGATTATTATTTACTTCTCTCATCTGCTGTATCTCATATTGGCTGTTATCTTGTAAGTATAATGCCATCTGCCCTCTTTGTTGCTGGGTGAGTGTCTGCATAGCACGATTGCCACTTTGGTCCATTTGGACCAACAATGGTCCCTTCCAACCCCATTTGGTCCGCTGCACCCTTTTCTTCAATTTTGGTCTTTTTTAGGCAATTGCCGCGATTTTGGTACTCTTGTTTTTTTTTCACTCAGGTAAAAACTCACAATATTGGCCAAAAAATTTGCAGCAAATTCATTACCCACATATAATTTTGAGTTTACTTCAATGGATTTCTCACCACAAAAAATTGCTCAGTCGATAAAATATTGTAGAACAGTGACATTTCACTTGGGAAATAATTTAGGCGAGGGTTTAAAAAGAAGTGTTGGAAAACACACGGTCGTTAATAGTTGATGAAACAGCCAATTTATCAACAAAAAAAACGCTTGTTTTATAATAATTGTAATAATAATGGCTAGATATTTCGGTCGGTTATTAAACACTCAGTGAAAGGTTTTTGTCACTAGTAGAGCTAAAAGTATTTATTTCAAATGCACGTGCGCCTCTAGGAAATTTGAAAGGGCTTCCGACTGATGAAGCGTGAAGTTTAATGAATTGAAAACTAAGTAAACGAAAGAAACTAATTTGTTTTATATTTAGTGTGCTTGCCACTGACTTAATTCAAGTATACCGAGAGATATAGAGAGTTTGCGAAGAAATAAATATAACAACGTTCCAAACAAAAAGTAAGGCTGACGACAGAGTGGAAGCTAGAAGCATTGCTATAACATAAAGATAGAAAGATATTAAAATGAATTTTTATGGAAAATTGTAGAAGTGACACCGCGACAGTGCCAGAAACGTTTCAAGCTTGTACAATATATGAAAATAAAAATTGCTTCACGCCTAGCATAGCTTATAGCAAGCACTCTGCCGTGAACCTAACATTTTGAAAATTTTTACAAATAAATTCTATGCATTACTCCTCGTTTTGGTCCTCGATCTTTCTCACCCAGTTCAATGAGTTCAAGGAATTCGAGGAATTTTGTGGGGTTAAGCCACGCAAGGTACTTCAAAACTAAGTACTTTGGCACAACAAAATTTTAACTGGAAGGCACAAATAATTCTGGAAGGCAATAATTTTATAAATGTACAACGAATGCGATTAAAAAAGTTTATGTTAATATTCAGCTGTGGAAGCAAATGCAAAAGAGATTTGATTTTGGAAGAAATATTTTGTGTAAAATTATCCCCGCAGGTGCTAGCAGAACCCTATTAACCCTTGAGATCTGGTATCAAAACTCACACTTACTGAATCTAGGCTATGATATAATGTTCAAACATTAGAAAGTAAGCATCTATAAAAATAGCACTAACAAAATTGCTTAGTTTCGTTTATGCCTTACTGAGTTTTCCAATTAGTTCGGCAACACCAGAACGTAAATTTGTGAACCGTTCCTTACTAAAACCTAACTGCGGTATACGTTTTATTTCATTACAATCAACAACATAATACTTGAACTAAGAGCTGTGTAAGCAAAACTAGGTTCATAACGTTAGGTTAGTGAACGACATAGACTTATCTTATAAATGGGAAAATATAATACCATGTACTACATTTTATTTTTATTTATTCAGCTTGGGTCTTTACTATGTCTAGTAAAATTTTATATAGAAAACCATGGAAACATCCTAAATTCGGTATTTTACAACGAATGCGAGCGACACTCTTGTATACCTCTTTATATACCAATAAAATAAAACAAAACTTGGTCCTTTTTTTTGAGATTAGGTACTTTTTTCGATGAATTTTGGTCCCATATGAAAACATGGTGTGGCACCGTGCTGCGTAGCTATTCGGTGTCTTAAAATGATGTTGTGGTCGTGCAGCATTTATTTACTAGAGGCATAGTGACGTGTCGAAGCTACTAATATTCGTCACAATATAATGGGTTTGAAATATATTCTCAGATATGGAGTTTTCGAAATGACAACCCAGATAGCGTGATATTTCACTCAGCCAAAAATAAACAAAAGAAGAAAATGAGAAAGCAATCTCATTAGAAACTTTGTAGTTTTTTCACCGCATTATACGGATCAGTACAATTGTGACTCAAACTTTCGCGCTGATTTATATATAATATAAAACACCCTGTATGCATATGTATACAATGCGTACCATATTAAAATGCATACACATATAATTAAATAACTGTAGGAATGATAGTGATTTTGATGCTATGAAAGAGATGCCACCATACAACCATAAATAGTTGATCAGCAGCAGGACTTTGTTATTATGGCGGGTGCGATGGTGCAAGAAGCGCAGGTGTGAAAGTAGTAAAATTAATTGCGCTGTAACACGATGACGACGCGAAATAGTGCACAGTTGGCAGTTGGCCATCAAACAAAAAATAAATAAATTAAAATCGATTGCAAAATCTAAAACAGCAACATGTGGCCTAAAGTCATTACTACTGGCGATGAGTTGGGCTGCATGGCAGATGTGCGACACATGATTTGCAGTTGCATTTACCTACAATGCGCACATACCAATTTACTAATTGTGGCATTTAGTGATTTGTTATAAATATGCATATGAATTCACATACATATGTAAATTTGTATATACATTTATTGCACAATTTCCAGATTTGTGCATTCATATGCAATAAACAAAAATAAAATAATTAAAAAATGTTTCAAGTTAAACGGTTTTATTGAAAACAATACTTACATGAAGTAATAATAATACTAAAAGCTAGAAAATAATTAGGTAGGTCCTAGGTACTAGTCATCACACTCCTCATCAATCTAGGGCGTTGATCAGACGATTAAATAAAAGCGTGGGCGCGTGAAATTCCTACCTAATTATTTTCTAGCTTTAGTATTAATATTACTTCATGTAAGTATTGTTTCCAATAAACCCGTTTCACTTAAACAATTTTTTTAATTATTTTATTTTGAAGTTCTTAGTCTTTGTTATTTGCTTATTATTTCCTATTCTATTTAGTTCATTTCGTGACTCATTATAACAAGGAATCTTTCCTCAAAATTTGTTACAATCTAAGTCCTCAATACATAATCCTTCCAAAAACTTTGCTCGACTCTGCGCCACGTATGCTTGTCCTTCCTCGAACTCCAAAATATTTTGATGTCACTTCTACCGGACTGTATGTAATATTTGTTTCAAATACGAGCCAAATCCGACGTCATAGGTCGCTATCCATCCTTGTATGTATTATGTGTTCCAAATATGAGCCAAATCGGACTACAAATACGATATTTGTGAATATCTCGATCCTTGCGGCACCTAGCGGCTATTTTTTTTTTATATATGTCGCTTTCTATTCTTTTTTGTATTATGTGTTCCAAATATAAGCCCAGTCGGACCACAAATACGATTTTTGTGAATATATCGATCCTTGCGCCACCTAGCAGCAACTTTTTTCATAGGTCGCTTTCTATTCTTGTGTGTATTATGTGTTCTAAATATGAGCCCAATCGGACCACAAATACGATTTTGTCAATATCTCGATCCTTGCGGCACCTAGCGGCTATTTTCTTTCATAGGTCGCTTTCTATTCTTGTGTGTATTATGTGTTCCAGATATGAGTCAAATCGGACCACAAATACGATTTTTGTGAACAACTCGATCCTTGCGCCACCTAGCGGCGATTTTTTTCTGTTATTGCATTGTCATCGGGTTCTGAACTATATTCCAAGTTTCAAGCTTGTAGCTTATCGGGAAGTTACTTAAATTTCAATTACGAAAAAAGTGCTGCCTATCCACCAAGCCTGTCAAGTCAACCTAAATAAAACCGTTTAAAAAGTGTGAAAGTTTTGTGAGGATGTTGCTCAGTTTTAATTGAAGCTTATTTAAATCGTTTGAGAATAAACTTTATTTCAAGTTCCTCAAACCATGATGAGTAAAAGGCTGAAGAGAGGCATTTCAAAATAACATATCGATTCTATGTGTTATGAATTTGCGAATACGAAATTTCCCAATTTGAGAAATCTTCCCACTTTCTTTTTTATTTTCCCGCAGATGGATCACTCGCTCTTCTCCTCACTCTACCCCGCTCCCGAACCAAATATTCGTATGATTATACTCAGCGTGTTTGCACACAGATTATATTAACTTTGATTGGATAATGGTTGGTTGTACAGGTATAAAGGAATCGAGCTAGATATAGACTTCCATATATCAAACTCATTAGTATCGAAAAGAAATTTGATTGAGACATATCCGTCCGTCCGTCCGTCCGTTAACACCATAACATGAGTAAATATTGAGATATCTTCACCAAATTTGGTACACGCGCTTATCTGGACCCAGAATAGATTGGTATTGAAAATGAGCGAAATGGGAGGATAACCACGACCACTTTTTATATATATAACATTTTGGAAAACACAAAAAAAAAACGTGAACTGATATTGAGACTCTTGATACAAATTTGGAAAACATTTTTTAAAATGGGCGTGGCACCACCCACTTGGGATAAAATAAATTTTACCAATATTATTAATCATAAATCAAAAATCGTTAAACCTATCGTAACAAAATTCGGCGGAGAGGTTGCATTTACTATAAGGAATGCTTTGAAGAAAACTTACGAAATCGGTTAAGGACCACGCCCACTTTTATATAAAAGATTTTTAAAAGGGTCGTGGACAAATAAAATAAGCTATATCTTTGCAAAAAAGAGCTTTATATCAATGGTAATTAATTTCCCAAGTGGATTTATAACAATAAATAGGAAAGACTTTAAATTTAAAAAATGGGCGTGGCACCGCCCCTTTTATGACCAAGCAATTTTCTATGTTTCGGGAGCCATAACTCGAAGAAAAAGGGTATAGCGGAGAATATATGGTGAGTGTGCCCCCAGATTGTAACCTATATCGGAGGTTGTGTTCCAAAAACTACTCGATGAACAAACTCTACCCATGCACTTTTCAGAACTGGCTTGCCCTTTGACCTGGAGATATTAAACAAAATATGCGTGTAAGTAACTTTTTTTCAAAAACTTATCTCTCTGAAACAGAAATCGCTAGAGGAGTTAAATCAACGCGAGGCTTTAGGCAATTTAACGAGGCATGTTATGCAATTTTTTTTTTAATTTTAAGAATATTTTTTCATTAAAAATGTTAAAGGACAAAAATATAAAACTATTTTTTTCTCGATCCCTGAGAGTTACAATGACGAAAAAAATATATGTTATCTTGTTCAAAAAAGTACGCTAGGAAAAAAATTGGTGTAAAAGTTTGGAAAAAAATAAAATATAATTTACCCGCAATAACTTTAAATTTTATTAAAGTAATTCTTTTCAAAACATTTGAAAACACTGTGGAGAGTGGAAATATGTATATTCATGACGCCACTAGTATTTTATAAGTAAGATTTGATACTTCGTATTTTTGCTTTCGTGCGTAATTTTTTTTTAGTTTTAGGAATATATTTTTCATTAAAAATGTTAAAGAACAAAAATATAATACGTTTTTTAATTGGCGCTTAACCGCCTAAACGGTTATGGCCGTCCAACAAGGAGCGCAAGGCGCTCCTTCGCTCCGCCAACCTGCGCCAATTGGTCACACCAAGGGAGTTTAAATCGTTTTCCACCTGGTCCTTCCAACGTAGTGGGGGCCGCCCTCTACCTCTGCTTCCATAAGCGGGTTCCGATACAAACACTTTCTTGGCCGGAGCATCATCATTCATTCGCATAACATGGCATAGCCAGCGCAGCCGCTGCATTTTATTTCGCTGGACTATGTTGATGTCTATGCGTATAGCTCGTACAGCCCTGAAATTAAAGTGACGAAAAAAATATATGTTAGTCGCCTTATTGTCCGCTCTTACTCATAGAAAGTACACGTGGAAAAAATTTTTGCAACACTCGAAAAAACTATGTTGAATAAAACACGCTTCTCTGAACTAATTAATGTCTTCGGTACCAAAAGATTTATTAACAATATAATATTTTCATTATTGAAGAATCATTTAAAGTATCCCAAAAGGGCCCATCAAAATTAAGGATAAAGCATTTGTGGCGCATATTGTGAATGGCTTACAAAAATTGTTTTTTTTTTTTACAAAATTACGATTTTCTTTACTAATAGTTTTTATAATATTTTGGTGGCGCATATATCCCTTCAAAATTCGCAAGTACTCCATGCATGCATGTACGGAGCACTGGCTATGTACCAACCGAGTGCTCCAAAATTAACCACAATTCATACAAAAAATATGGTCCAATTAACATTGCGATATCCTAGGACTGGACCATATACTCCAGCTCCGCATTACATCAGAGTAATCCATGGAGTACCCACAGTCCTATAAACATCGTGTGTGATTACAATCGTTAAAAATGAGCAATGATCGGCTTACAATATGTTCGTGTAGAAACATGAGTTGGTCCATTGCTGCATTACAGTGTAGTATAATGATAAGTACTCCAATGGACCACATGATCCAACGATTTTTGCAGGGTATGGTACATACAATTAGTATGAGCCGATTACTTTCAATATGGAATCATTTTTTTGCAGTTTCGCTTGTCTCCGATATAAGCTGCTGTCGAGTAACTGCATTATATCTGAAATAAAAATCTTTTTCAAAACTTGATCAACTTTAGAAAAGTATTCTGAAACTTGTTGGTGATGAGATAAGCCGAAAATACTAGATAATGTTTGGTTTGAGTTCCCGGTCTTTAATTTTAACAAAAATATAAATAAAGCTTGGGTTACAGAATGTGTGCTTGCATTTCGCACAGACCTAAGCAACAAGCTTATGGTTGATATACTTTCCCAAGAAAACCCAGTCAAAGTTTTTACTTGCTCCTTGGACATATCGTGTTCGTAGTATTAACGTAACACTAGTGGCTTTTTGACGTATTATGCAATATCTGTGAGTAGGTGCAACCCGTTGAAATGGAATTTCAATATAATTATCATTACTTTGGTGTTTATATTCAATTTCACTGACACCACTGGTACCAATCAAAATCGTCTATACTCACATTGTTTTCTTCCGTGCTTGAACAATATTCAACAGGTGATGACATTTCGCATTAGAGACTGTTTTATTCAAATATGGCAGAAGTCGACATTTGCACCATAACAGAAATCTTACGAGGATACCTATTACATCCCTATAGCAGGAAATATTTCTAGAAAAAATGGACGAGATCGGTTAAAGACCACGCGCACTTTTATATAAAAGGTTTTTAAAAGGGTCGTAGATGAAAATAATAAGCTATATTTAAGCGAAAAAGAGCTTTGTGTCAATAGAATTTTACTTTATAAATTGAATTATAACACTAAAATTTTTAAAAATGGGTGTGGCACCGCTCCTTTTATGACTAAGCAATTTTCTATGTTCGGGAGCCATAATTCGAAGAAAAATTAACGGATCGTAATAAAATTGGGTACACAAATTTTCCTATAGTAGAAAATATTTCTAGTAAAAATGCAAGGGATCGGTTAAAGACCACTTCAACTTAGATAGAAAACAAGTTTAAAAGGGTCGTATACTAGAATAATAAGCTACAACTTGAAAAAAAATTGTTTTGAATCAATGATATTTCACTTATCAAGTTTTACTGTAAGAGGAAATGGGGAGACATTTTTCTTTTAAACGGGCGGTGCCAGGTGTTATGTAGAAAAGTAATTTATCTGAAATGAAATGTACAATTGAAGCTCACGCTGAGTATATAATGTTCGGTTACACCCGAACTTAGACACCTTTACTTGTTTTTCAAATAGTTCTTTCACTGGTTCACTTTCAGGGAAAAGGTACCTCAAACATTAGCTTAGAGACAGAAAGGTACCTAAGTATGACATTACAGACCTTACATAAAAGCAAACAGTGAATATTAGATGCAGCAGGTGAGATAATTAAATAAGCAACTAATAAAGAGTACAGAAGTGGCGCAGCCTAAGTGATAGTCAATCAGTTTGACTTTGAAACGATGTAAGTGAAATACGCGAATAATTCCAATTGTGAAGTTCTAATACCAAAGGACATAAAGTAAACACAAATGAAATGCGAAGAGACTTTAGGCCATGGTTCTCTTCTAATTTGCATCGTTCAAATTGGCGGGACGGGACCTATATATTTTTACGCCACCTCCGTACGGAATCTGCAAGGCAGGTGAGTTTTCATTGAGAAACTTTGCATGGCAGAAAAACACTCGGAGCGTTTTCCAAACCTTTCCGAGGGGCGACTCCGAAGGCCGGGAGTTGAGCCCATGAACATCGGTTTGGTAGGCGAAACACGCTAGTACAACACAACGTCGGAGAAAGTACATAGTGTTAACAACATATCTTGATTTACTGAAGAATTGAGTTTATTTATTTGACAGCTACTGATTCGAACGATAACAGAAAGCTAATTTTAATCGAGAATTCTCAACATTCGCATCAATACTATCAATTTAGAGGTATTTAGTACAACAACGAATAGAGTTTTACGAAGCAGACTGAAAGAAATAGATCAAGGCGAATTCAGTGGAGGTGGTGTTATCCCAACAGCTGATTGCTTCTTCTTGATAATTTTCCATACAACGCCTTGTACTACAAGATGTCAGTTAATCGAAATCAATGAAAATTTTCTTTTGATTTGACATTCTTTTGCACGACAATTGGTTGAATTCGTTTTGCCACCACCTGGTATGGATTCGCCTTGAAATAGATCTTACGTCGTTTCTTTTGTTCCCCTACACATATAAGCCTTTGCTATTTATGCACAAAACTTGAGCGAAAAACGGCAAGACTGTTCGCTGAGTACAAAAAGAGCGATGAGCAGGGAGTTGTATGCCATTTGTTATTTCTTTGTTAAACATGGCAACCAACGGGTAGCATTGTTGAAAATAAATAAAAATTCAATCTAAAATATTACTGTTAAAACAACTAAAAGAAAAAAGAATAAATATTGTGACGAATATTAGCATCATTATGCCGCTGCTAAATAAATGCACAACAACAATAAAGCAGCCTCTCTTATGTAGAAGGTGACGAAGAGATATCTTATCTCACACATGCAAATATGTTGTCATCAGCCAAAGTAGTTACTCACACATACACACGCATATGGCTACAAACTACAAATATATATATTTATATGGCTGGTAACCAAGCATGAAGTTCGCGAAATTACTAAACCTTAGGAGAAATGAGTGAACGAGGAAACCGAGAGTATAAAAGCAGCGCAAGCTGAGTAATAAGTAATCAGTTTGATAAATTGTGAAGTATAATTGTACTATTCCCAAAGTAGTCTAATAAAGCCCATTTTGCAATACATAATCTTGGAGTTATTTATTCGAGAGTTCAGCGATTCGAACGTCGGCAGAAGGTTGCAAATAAGCGGAATTTCTCCAAATACGTTAAAATATAATAAGAGCCACCAGTCTGCTACGAGGGGCGAGTAACTTGCTGAAAATCAAAAAATTGATGCCGAATGTTTTCTAAGAGGGACATTTTTGAATTGTCCTCCATTTATCCATGCGGTGCAGGCACCTTGTGAAACTGTGATTTTTGGAAAGAGAATTAATCAATTAATTAAATACGGTCGGAAAAAGAAACACAAATACTCCACGAAAATGTATAGAAGACATTTTATGTACATCTCGCCCAAAAAACAAAAAAAAAACCAGCGACTACCTCTTACAAAACATCAAGCAAATGGCTGCGAGAAACGAGTGACGTCTCTTATCATAATTTAACCTCTCTGCTGAAACAAGTAACACCCTTACTAACTTACTATAATCGGGTGTAACTGAACATTATATTTTCAGTATGAGTTTCAATTGTACAGTTCATTTCAGATAAAATACTTTTCTAATCCTACTACCGCATATTTTAAACACAAACTATTCCCAAAAAGGTGGAGGAGTCTTAGTTCGGGTTTAATCGAAGTTGGATTTACCCTGCTGTTTATTATACATATTTATTTGCACATCTGTACTATAAGGAAACATACCTAAAACTGCAAGCTTTCGATATGTCTCGATATTATGAACTTTGGTAACACAACGGTTGTTTGTAATGGCATAAACGAATCGAGATAAATATAGACTTCATGTGTCAAAATTGCTCAGGCTGAAAAAAGGAACTGATTTAGCCATATCCGCCCGACCGTCCGATTTTAACAATTTTTTTGCTTTCAGTGTAGCTTAAGTTAATTTTTAATTTAGTACAATTCTAGGTTAAGATAACACAACGTGAAACTAGTTTTTTAACATATCTTACTGTTGGTCTTACACGACGATGTCCGAGTGTATCGTATATCTGAATTGAATTAGGTTTTCCCGATAATGGGAAAACACCTAACCACCACAGCAATATTGAATAAATCCGAGTATAATTTGAGAATTATTCAATGTTAAAAAATTAGGTAAGTTCGCAACATAAATGTTAATTGGGTATTGAATGCCAGTGTCAAAGTTCACTGACGGGCATACAGATGCACATTCATTGGTTGACTTGACATTTAATAATGGTGTTTCAGACAGGTGTTGTATTACAATACATTAAGTGCAATAATTATTTAATTTCCATAATCAATTTATGCTTGCATGAAACACTTTGTTTTGTTAATTTGTCTTTTTTCAGCGAGTGTTTAGTACCTACATTATTTGGCACTATTTCGCAAAAGTTTAAATAATTGTAAATATATATAATAATATCAATACATCCCCTTCTATGTTTTCAATAAATGAATTTGAAAATGCCGCATCGCAGAAAACTTTTGAATAACGCCCTATTTATTTCAAAAAACACCCTATCCATATATGTAAAACTCCCATATTGCTACAAAAGGATTGGTACATTCCCAAACATCAGAGCGCCGATATATTACTGTTTGAACGTTTTTGTTTTTGTATTCAATAATCGAATATACCTAAATTTAAATTTTTTCTTGTCACACTTATGCTGCTACAATCACAAACATTTTATAGGCTGTCTTGTTTTGATTTCGAATTCAAAACACATTGCGAGCATTTTCTATTAGCAATATAGGAGTATTACATATATGACCCTATCTCAGAATTCGTTTCAATAACGCCAAGTAAGTTTTCAGAGATATGGCATTTTCAAAACGGCATCGAGATATTCCGCTCAGCAGTCGATATGTGAAAATATCAGGTGCCATACAGACGCATTGGTTTGATTGACCCCCGGTCGATGAATAATTTTTGGAACGAAGGCGCTTGTTAAGGTTTTGTTAGGGTTTCTCAATACCAAGAAAAACAAGTAAATAGCACTCCAAAAGAACACCCTCGAATGATTACCCTGAATATGGCACCCTTTTTTGAGAAGATAGTAAGAGATACAGATTTACGGCTAATATGGCCACCCCAACCTTCAATAAAAGTTTCCATCAGCCTCTTAAAGGTGAGGTGAATTGATCACCCTACCTGAAACTTGAAAGTGAATGTGACCTCCTTTCGCTCTTTTACCTGTGCTCTCCCATTTACTCTAATGCGTTTTCTAAATGAATGTGCTGGTCAGTGTTACCATTTTAGCTATTTAGTAGTCAGATTTATTTAGTGCCACTTGCAGTTTTTGCTCACTTGCATTTTCCAACCATCTATAAATAAGCTCGCAAAAGTGTATAAGAGGAACTATGTTGAAATGTTTTGACCAAGCTTAGTTTTGTGTCTTGCGGGTAAGAAAGAAGTCCATGCACTTTCCTTAGTACGAAATACATTTTACCTTAAGTATAATTAATATGGTCTGAGCAGTCTTAGTTAAATTTATTTTATAACCAAGACATCTTGGTTGCACAAAGTGATATTGAATGGAGATCTTCGTTAACTCTATCTTCCAAGCCTTCAGAGAAACCAACAAATGAGAGGTAAACTGGGGCATCTTCAAAATGGATCGTTACAATTCTACAGTACATAACTAAATTAAATTAAGTCTAGTGTAGTGCCTCGAGTAAAGGGCGTTCGACCTTCACCTAGTTTGGAACGTAGCTCAATGGAATGCGCGGAAGCATGGCGAACTAAACTACCATCTCACGCAGATACTGAGTGGACACGGCGGTTTCAAAGAGTATTTATGGAAGCGTAGGATAGAGGAAGATCATCTTTGCCCAATGTGTACCACGGAGTTGGAAAACGCAGAACACGTCATGTTCACCTGCCCCCGTTTCCACGAGGAAAGACTTGCCTTGCATAGAGTCTTTGGGGAGGAACCTACCACGACAAATGTGCAACAGGAAAGAGTGCTAGATTGCAGTGAGAAAAATGGCATTTACAGTCATGACACGCCTGATGGATGCTGAGAGGGAGCGCAGAGAAATGCATGCGAAGCAGTGGCGATTAAATCGACACTCAGAGCAAATAGCGGGAACCTGGACGTAGGGACAACAGTAGGCTCTTAAAAAATTAGAAATATGGAACGCCACCCTCAAGTAATGCGAAAGTGGTACCGTGGTGAAAACGGGGCTGTTTTTTAGTCTACGGACACACGGTTGCTGCGACGGCAGCAATTATGGTGCATTGGGCATTTTTCAGCCCTCCCGCAAAAAAAAACAGTCTAGTGTAGATCCCTGCAGAATTCCCGAATGTAGTTTTTTTATATCCAGAGCATGCATTTTGGGTACAACTTTTTGGTAACGATTACAAATAAAATTGTTCAATAGACTTAGGAATAGGGTTGCATACAACTGAAGCACGTCCACAATCTTGGAGAACGGCTCGAGTAGTCTTGATGCCGAAAGCGGGAAAAAACCTAAACCCAAAAGACTATAGGGCAATAAGTTTGACATCTTTCCTGCTCAAAACCCAGAGAGATTAATATATGTGTATATAAAATCAAATATGAATGAGGAGTTATTCTCTTCAGCACAACATGTTTATACCAAAGGCAAGTCAGTCGATATTACATTGCACAGGGAAGTCATGAACATAGAGAAAGCCCTGGAACACCAGGGGTATGACCCAGGGATATTGCCGGAGATTTCAACAATGTTTCGAAATGAGCAATCAAGGACAGTCTGAACTGGAGTGAAGCTCATCTATCCTTAAAAAATTGGATCGGCTCTATATTAAGCTGTAGAATGATCACGTCACAATGGGGCCCATGCGAGGCATCAAAATCTATAAATAGTGGAATGCGATCCAGAAATAAATAGATACTACAGGCTACCAGATTACTGCAGCGTTTTTCATGCGAAACTTATTGCCGTATAGAAATCAGTAGAAATTCTAGAGGAAGCGTACTTGAGCCACAGTCGCATCAATAATATTAATAACCATGTGGCGATTAAGGCAATAATTTCAAACAGTGATTCATCAAGAAGTGTCCTGAAATGCAAACAAGTATTGGAAAAACTTCGCTCAGGCCCGACCATACATACAACTGTACTGGGTTCCCGATCATAAAGGCATAGAAGGTAAAGTAAATGATTAAGAGTTGGCAAAGGTTGGTGCAGCACTCGCTGAATCGAAGGTAAACGTCCCAATCCGTTTGGAAGAAATCAAAAGAAGACATGAGTTGCATGTGTTCTATCAAGGGGAAAGAAATCAATTCCCAAGATCTTGTGCAAATCTTACGATATTAGACTCACATCGTGGCTCATATCTCTGAAGACGGAAGACTTAAGGCTCACGATGGGCATACGTAACAGCAGGTGTCAGAAGTGTAAGCTGCAGGAGGAAACGGTTGAGCACGTTCTGTGTTCGAACGCCAGGGCAATCTTTCAGCTGTTAGGGGCGGCAGAATTGCCACATCTTGAGGCAGAAATTAAGCTAGGTCCTAGAAGACTCCATTTGCTTAGAGGACGGAGTTTATTTATAACATAAGTCCTGTCACCTGAATGGGGTTCTGCAGTTTTGTCGTCAAACAAATTCTCGTAGCCCTTTTGAGCCTTTCGGTCTATGTAAGATCTTTATTGACCGGTTAGTTCAACCTAACCTAACAGCTCCACCAGAAAATACAAAATATTATTTTGGCTTAAGTAGGAAAATTGCGTGATCGACTTGTTATTTTCATTACAGCTGTAGCACAACAAATACCACTTTTATATCCGGACTGATTTGCATTAAGAAGCTTATTATTTTCAAGACTGTTTGCTTTACAATAAGTCTTTTCAAGACTAAGGAAGACGCGAACAATGTGCTTAAAGGACGAAAATCTGATGGCGAAATACTGCCTTCTTTTCAGGCATTAGGAAACGTAGAGCTATTTAGTTAAGTGTGTGCGTTATGGCTAAAACTACGTAAGGGATGATAATTTTTACATATTTTAAACTTAAGCAATCCTCACCTATAGCATTAGATTTTATGGAACAAATGCATCTTGTAATATTATCTCCTGCTAGTTATAGTAGAAAAATTTATTGTTTAATTAAGATTTAAATAAAGGGCTCGGATTGAGTTGGAATTCACTACTATTTTGCAAGCAGCTCGACTGAAAGTAGTTTTCATTTATTAAAGAAGAATTTTTATTTTCGAAATGGGTAACTCTTTACTAACAAGGTGTGTCAGCAGAGGAATCCCCTAGGGAGTGTTTTTTCACCTCTACTGTGAAACCTGATGGCGAACACTCTGTTATGTAGGCTACAGTTTACCGACTGCCAGGTCATTACATATGCTGATGACATAGCTCTGAAGGCTACTGGCACGCATATCCGGTGCTTGTCGAACTCTTGAAAAGTGCACTGTATCTAACAAAAACTTGGTCTACGGATTGTGTACTCAGCATCAACAGTGAAAATACTGAAAACCAGAAAACGTTCTTAAATCTAGACCACACAATACCATAGACTTGCTGGGACAAAAAATTTCCCACAACTGTCCCAGACAGAAGCGAGTGGGCAAATTGCATGGAGTTAGGAAGCCAAGAAATGTACGCCTTTGCGGACGGCTCTAACTGAACAATAGAGTTGGCAGTGGAATATTCTCGAAGAAACTCTATTTAAATAACGCTCACCAGACTACTGCAATGTTTTTCAAGCTGAGCTTGAAGCTACGCTCTATCTAATTAATGCGCCGGTGACTACCTCTATTTCCATTTTTTCGACAGCCAATCTGCCAAAAAATTCCTGCTATATAGTGACGTTAAAGTGTAGGGAAGCTCTAGTTAGTCAAGTTAGCAGATAAGTACAACGTGAGCATAATATGGGTCCCAGGCCACAGGTAAATCTCGGAAAACAGCGCTGCTGATGAGCCAGCAAGAGAAGTCACAGGCTTGCAAACAATTACCTCTGCTAGCTGGGTTAATCCTCCTCTGAATACTTGCGAGCACTGGTTGCAATCTCAGTAAATGGAACAAGCTAATTTCAGATGGGACATGGAAACAATATCAAGGGTGTCCCGGGTAGTCTGACCCTAGCTTCACGAAAAGAAATCGCAATCAGTCATACATCTTAATCGCCTCTCTATTAGCCCATTAGTGGGTATTCTAACAGCTCACTGTCTTATGAGCGCACATGGTGCTCATATGGACCCGCAAAGAAATTACTTCTTCCGCAGCTGCAGAGGCGAGGAAGAGACAGAAAGCATTGAGCATTATCTATGCCATTGTCTTGCACTGTCGGAGATCAGGTACGGATGTCTCCATAGGCACTTCTTTTAGGGTCTTGCGGAGCTAGATTCCGCAAATATAAACGAAACTCTGTGCTACATTAAGTGAACGCGCTGGTTCAGCTTCATGGGTGTATACACCACGCTCTACCGTATGGAAACACGACCCTTCGTGGTTTCGCAATGGCTCACAATGGCATATGTGAGTCTCCGCTTGGGCAGCGAAGGCAGCTACTTTACCTTTACCTAACCTAGGATCTACATATTTCATACTCAATATTGCTACTTCCTCCGATGCCGACGGCTTTCAAGTTTTTCCAAAGAGTTTATGTTGGCAGATTAGCGCTAAGCCTAGTTGTATATTAATGTCTTTTGTCGTTTTTCATAGCGAGAGTTTCTTAGTTTCCCAGTTTCCGAGCGGCGGCGATTGTCGCAGGTTGTGATGTATCGCAGATGTGGAAGTTTTTCATTAGAACAGTTACATATAACAGTTGGCACTAGGCTTACTACATTTCGACAAAAATTTGTTGACTGGTAGTTCGTTGACAAGTGCCGTAGAAGTAACCAGCTCTTATCATTTTGTTGCCATTGCCATATTGAAATAGTTAGCTTTCTTCAAAGAAAAGAATAGATAAAAATGCACGTTGGTTTATTGCAAATAAACTCGTAGTTAGCTCGCAGTTAATTTACTTTAATGCTGGGAAAATTTACATACCACTTTATTAGTAAAAACTAAAATAGATTTATATCTTACTAGCCGGACCCGTGCGCATCTTTCGCAACAAAATACAAAAGTCTCATATCAAATATCAGCAGAAATCAGCTGTTCTATCAATCAATCATCTATCAAGGAAACCGTAAATGCGCTTGCGCTGCCATCTAGCGAATGTTAGCAACTGCTGGTAATGCAGTGTTAGTTCTAATCAAATATTCACAATAGTGCCATAGTACAAATAGATTTCTTTGTGTGCTCACAATCGTTTATTTTTAACAAATTATTTTAATAAAATATAGCTAAACAAAAGCACTACGACCAATAATGCCCAAAGCTCGCTAATAGCACGAATCTTCATCTTTACAACCAATTTATAGATATGGATTCCAAATAAAAGCGAAAAAGGGACCTGCGCATGAAAACAGCAATTAGAAATAACATGTAATATAGTTCAAGTTTTATATAGAAATGTCATTTTAAAAAGATTTATAAACCTATACTATTTTTTGTGAATAAGGGGGATAATCTATATTTTCTACACCCAAAGTATATTTAGTATTGAAGCTCATAATTCATCACTCATAAAATACATCTATGAATTTGCATATGTATGTATGTATGTATGAAACTTGTAGAATTTAAATTGAAAATTAATCTTCGATCGAATTAGTTCGACAAGTTGCATGGGATTTGCAGCTTATTCTGCAAGCAATCATTCATCAATAACCCAATTGCATTAGAACTACATACATATAGATGAGTAAGTATAAAAGTCCATCTAAATGAATACAAACACGTACATATGAACTTGCATAAATCCAACGAATGCGAAAGGAACGTGTGCAAACCAAAGCAAAGGCGGCTTAGCGTACAAAATTATATAAACAGCGATTGTATTAAGATGCTTAGATGCTACCTGTGGGTGTGCATTAGGGTGGCTCTTGTTTTTCAAAAGTTTCTTACTCAAAAAACTCTATATATAAACATCTCTCAATATTCAACGCGTATTCAATCGCACATTTTACTTGTTAAATAAAATACCAATTTCTTAGGTTTACAGTTAACATAGTTAAGAGTTTTTAAGCAAATTACCGTACCCATAGCGATTAGTAGTCCTCTAATGGCCAATCCAACGCATTTTTCTTGGGTCTGTCATTTGTATTATTTCCGAAAATATGCAGTTGAAACGTCATTGTGATGCAAGATGACATTACTGTGCAAGAGGAGGAAAAAATTGCATACTTTTAAAAGAATTCAGATGGTTTATATTGTAAACTCTTCATCTTCCCCTCCCATTCTACCACCTCACCTCCCACTAACTTTACCGCTTCTTCTATTTTTCTGTTTTTTGCACTATCTGCTTGGTCTTTGGCCTCTCGTTCTTTTGGACTATCGTTCTACTTCTATGTCTCTTATTCCCTTTCCCCTACCCTTCTTGTGCTCCTCTCTTTCCTAACCACTACCACACTCCGCTTTCTGTTTCTCTCTTCATTTTTCTTTATTTTTATCCTTATTTACTTCTTTTCTCCCACCCCTCTCCCTAAGAAGTTTAATAGATCTACTTTTTCAATCTGGAATTACACACTTTTGTGCTGATTGCTCGTGCAAGGCCCCGATGAGCAAGGCCTTTACGGCACGTCACATTTGTCAGATAGCAGACCGGCGGTATGTGTAGCTCAACCTGTTTTTTGAGCATGATGTCAGATAGTGGTCTGGGTTTAATGTTACGGCTTAAAGTCATAATGCTGTTGGTATTGCGTACGACAGGATGTTACCCAATAATACACTAGCTCACTTTCATAATAGACCTAATTCCTGCTTTGTGCAATGCTAATGCCATTTTCTTGGGATCTATGTGGTTGTTGTTATTGCTATTGGCATCTTTCTAGCAACCACAATGATATACTATTTTGCAGTGCATGCATATGTTAGTATTGGGGTGTAGGTGAATGTGTAGGTATATGCATGTATGTATACGGCTTGTATTTGAATTCAATATGTGGCTCAGATTGCAATCAGTTACAAAATCCAACAGCTAAAGGTGTCAAATGTGCGTGCGTCATCTGTTCCGATTGCTGTGAGTGAGCATTCTTCATAGGTGGGTATTCATTCATATATTCATTGCTCGTGCATGGGTGAGGCTGCAGGCGAATTCACTTCCTGTTACTGCAGCATAATATACAATGTGGCGCCCTACAATGACATCTAATCGCTACACGGAGTGGTTCGCGGCTTTATTATAACATCTCTACATAATACTTACGCATGATGGAAAGTGAGCCCTGGTTAGGCTCTTTCAAACCATTCTTAGATTTGTTGAAAGGGATCTCCTTTGTAGTTTGCCCAGCAGTGAAACGCTTTAGTTCCGAGATAGAGCGCAGAACTATCGCATTAGGAGATGTACTAGTTCTTATTTGGCCCCTCGCAGTGCTTTCAACTGACACTTTTAACATTGCGATGTCCTATGAAATAGCAAATGATCACCTTTGCAGACCTTAAGTACGCGCTGTTAACAAGTTCGATCGTAGGTTTCAAGTATAAAGTCGCTGTCTTTGATTGATTAACTTAAAATACATAAAGCCCCTGTACATTTTATTTGCAGCAGTTCGGAGGTAGTCTTTAAGCTTGTAGTGCGAAATTGTCACTTCGCGTGGCGGTCTCCCATTTTGAATTTGGATTTATTATTTTTTCTGCATAACGCTGGGTCATTATGGTACTATGAAGTACAGATAGATATAGATTTTTTGTATATTTATGTATTTTTGTCCGTTAACACTCCCACCTGAGCACAAGTTGAGCTATCTTTCCCGAATTTGGAACACTGGTTTGTTTGTACTTACGCGTTCACATAAGCTAACATATTTTGGCCAACGAATTTATACACTCATAAAAAAAATTCTATAAAGGAGGAAAATAGATTCTAAAATAAAAATTGTATATAATATATCGCCATAGAAATCCTGCCCTAAATATGGACAAGTCATTTTCTTAGAAACTAAAACAACTTTTTCTTTGATTATAGCGATAACTTTCTTTAAAATTGTGAAAATCATATACAAAGTTAATATTTCTTATTCATTGAATTGAATTTTCCTCAATTTAAAGAATTTTTTTTCAGAAATCATTTCATTTTAGGTAAATACTTACTTTTTTCTGAGCACAGTTTTACATATCGGTCTATGATTCAGTGAAATGGAGGATAAGTCCATTACATGGGGCAAGATTGCGTACCGTCACTGGTAGGTACAAACAAGTCCAGGCGAAGTGGTATTTGAAGTCGTAATCGGGAAGGTTAGGGTTTCACAGAATTTCACAGTGGCAGAGACTGTTGATGAAGTCATATTAGGAGTGGACTTTTTAGTTGGCCATGGCATCAAGATCGACATGCAACGAAGGACTGTGCGATTTAAGAACAAAGAAGTGCCACTCAACTTCGGCTATGATAAGGGGTTCAGCAGTAAACGAGTGCTGGTGGAGGAGAGCTGAAAAATACAACGAAAGTCGAAGAATAGGACAAAGATCTCAATACCGAATAGACCTGTGGGGAAAACACTGGCATTGACAAACCCAAGAAGACGCGTCCCAAAGACGGAAAGAGCTTTTCATAAAGAAACCGTTATACAAAATGGAAAAGTGATGCACTAATTTAGAATATATTTTTTATGGATTCTGGGACATTTAAACTTACAAATGAACAAGTTATACATTGTGGAAAACGCAAAAATGTTCTCTTTCTGATGACATATAAATTTTATCCTCAGACCAAACCGAAACAAAGTCATAAGCCAATATATGAATTAACATATGGAAATGGGGATTTGGCCCCCTATTCCAAATATAGAAGGTCTATTGGAAATTCGTAGTATGCGGGGTTTATGTGCTCGATTAAACATACAAACTGAGGTCTATCTCGCCAAGAAAATATTTTCACTATCAAGCAGTGCCATTGATATCACATAATGATGCACTTAATTGTAGTTTTCCAGGAATCCGCGAAAAAATCGTATGTGGTATGACTTCGAATTAAAAATTAGTTCAGGCACCCAGGAGAGCAGTGTGGTGAATATTAGCAACATCACTATGCCGCTGCTAAATAAATAACAAAAATAGCAAGGCAAGGAGATCAAATAAAAAACAGCCGCACACACATCAAAACATCAGCTAAGAGCACAGACGACGTTACACACACATGTACACAGCAACAAAGACGCATATGACCCTACATAAACACAAGATATATGTACACGTATACAACAAATATAAGAAGAATATAGATGAGAGAAGTAACTAAGCAGAACTTCGTGAAGGTTTTTTTTTTGACTTCTCGCTAGCAAACATTTCAACTAATAGTGTTTTCTTTTCTGGCAAAAGTGTTGCGCTTTTTGTACGCCGCGCAAGGGTTGTAAATATATTTTGTTCTATTCTAAAAATCAGATAACGCCTCTACGGGGTATTTCGTTCTTTTGTGAAAATTGTTGCCTGCTCGCAACGCAAAAGCGTTACACTTTTACCCTGCATAAAATGGCGGTGTGACAATGCAACTCTGCTAAACCAGCTGATCGTGACAATTTATTTTCGTAACTTCACAAATTTTTAGCGAAGAAAATTGAAATGAAGGAAATAATTGCTAATGAATCTTTATTATCATTGATACCGCGTTTGTGAAAATCAGCTAATACACGGAATAGCCATTTATGTTCTTTGCATGCACCATAAATTTTGAAAATTTTCCGGGGTAGGAGCAACTCTATTAGGGTTTACTTTGGCAAAAATTTATTTCAGAAAAGAAAACGCTATAAGTTCTTATTTTTTTTTTTTTTTTGCTACACATGGATTTTTCGATAATATATTTTCAGCAATTTTTAATCTTTTCGGCCTCCCTATTCAGTTTTAAACAATTTCTGTTAAACTCGAATAAAAAGCCATCTATTTACCGAAATATTTCCACTACCGAATGAGATTAACCCCATATTCTGATCGTGCAAAACTCAAAGTTGTATTTGATCGGCCTTTCCCCTCCGCAGAGCTAAATCTACCCATCTATTACATAACACCCCTCAAGTACTTAAGTATACAGGTAAGCCTTCCTTTTAGTGCGTTTATATTATTATTGTTATTTCTGCTCTATTTGTAAGCTGACACGTGTAAACCTCGCTTAATTGCGCGTAATGATGAATGTCAGGATTTGTAACGACAAAAAAAAAAAAAACAGTCGCAACAATGCGTATTGAAAGAAAGTATGACAGAAACATGAAACCACCTCCTGCTTTGAAACGTGTGAAGACCATATTTAAGAAGGAGCAAAAAATGTGAAGCAGCAGGATAAAGTAAGCTGTGAAATAAGGATTATTAACAGGATTTACGAGAATGAGGATGAGAAAAATTGTAAAATATAGCATGAAAAATAGTACTGGGATTGCAAAACAAAATCCGCAATAAATTGTTGTAATTTAAAACTACACAAATGGGCCAAGTGGAGCAGAAAATGTGAGGTGTAACAAGGTCAGGGTTGCCCTGAGTTGAGTTTGGCTACGCAATTGTGCTGTAAATTGTTTATTATGATGTGTTCACACTGTAGCTGCATTGACGGCAAAAACTGCGAAGATAGCTGTGTCTCGTTTAAAAATTGCTTATATACAATTGATAATAAAAAAGTTTAGACTTTCTTGTCAAAGTTTGCACATAAAATCAAAAATGCCCCAGGATTAAAACTAGAAACTCCGTTGAGTTAAAAATCGCTTATTTCCTTCGTACTCTTATTGCTCCCAGTTGGCGGAATGTAATAAGCATAAAATATACATTGAGAAAAGCAGGCGTGGCATCCAAGAAAACCAAATTTTAGTATCGCATATATTCGCAACTTTCAGATTTGTTTGAAGTTAGATAAATTATTACGTTGATCTTTTTTGAGATAATCTCTTCACCGCGATACAATTCGGAAAGTTGATAAGGGCCCGATCTGTTCGAAAAAATCGTATTAAGGGATAAAGTACGTTGAAACTCGGTTAAGAGGTAATGTTTGCGTAAGTTCATCTAAATAATATAAGTATGAAGGACTGGGTTATTAAAAGATATTTCTGGTTCGAAAAGGAGAGGAAGGAGCAAGATGGAAAGAAAGAGGGGGAAGGGGAAGGGGGAAGAAGGTGCCGGGTATGAGATAGAGGCAAAGAGATATATAAGGGAAGTGAAGAATGAAGAAATACGGTAGAAGAGAGGCAGTTATTAAATAAAAATGTGTATACAGTTCGACAGAAAGAAGGGGAACAACGCAGAAAAGAGAGTGAGAAGTAAATTCCTGAGCGAGCCAGAGGCAGAGAGAGATAGAGGCAAAAGGATAGAGCTAGGCAAATTGAGATAGGAATTGAGTGAGGGATACGGAGTTCTGAAACCTCTTTGAAATTAGGTAAAGAGCTCGCCTACTTCTGCTAGTTTGGGAAAGCCATTGATGCCGGTTTCGAAAAAATGTGAAATAATTAGGTTTCTCCCTTTGATTCTTATAACCATAGATAAAAATAAAGACGAAGTGTCTGCAGACGGAAATGCGCAGTTTTGAAAGAAAAGTTTAAGCCGGTCCTAAAATACTCGAATATGATTTTTGAAAATTGACACGCCCATTTTTCAATGAAATTTTTTTTCAAAATTTCATTTCTTACCATAAAGTCAACCGAAATATCAAATCCCATCAGTTTATCGCTCTTTGGTAATAAATTATCGCATTTGTTTTACATGTTGCAACTTTCGACACCGAAAAAGTGGGCGTTGTTATAGTGCTACTTCGCCCATTTTCAATACAGCCCTATTATGCGCCTAGATAAGCCAGTATACTACATTTCGTAAAGATATTTCACCATTTACTCAAGTTATAGTGTTAACCGATGGACGGACAAACATGGCTAAAACAAAATTTTTTCGATGCTAATAATTTTGGTATATCAAAATCCATACTTAACTCGATTTTTATGCAATAACTTTCAACCGTTAACTTATCAAAGTTATAATATCCTTGTGTACAAGTACACGTTGGGGATAAAAAATGTCTCTTTTCATACGACCGATCGAAAACATATCGGAAACGAGTAAAGGTGTCTAAGTCCATTATTATATACTCAGAGTGAGTTTCAATTGTACATTTCATTTCAGACAAATTACTTTTCTACATAACACCTGGCACAGCCAGTTTAAAAAAAAAATGTCTCCCCATTTCCCCTTACAATAATGCTTGATAAGTGAAATATCATTCATCAAAACTATTTTTTGCTAAGTTATTATTCTAGTCCAAGACCCTTCTAAGCGGTGTCGCCACTCGGCAGTGTTTGGCAAGCGCTCCGGGTGTATTTCTGCCATGAAAAGCTCTCAGTGAAAACTCATCTTCCTTGCAGATGCCGTTCGGAGTCGGCATATAGCATGTAGGTCCCGTCCGGCCAATTTGCAAGGAAAATCAAGAGGAGCACGACGCAAATTGGAAGAGAAGCTCGGCCTTAGATCTCTTCGGAGGTTATCGCGCCTTACATTTATTTTTTTTAAGACCCTTTTAAAATTGGTTTATATCTAATTTAACCGATCCCGCTCATTTTTACTAGAAATATTTTCTGCTATAAAAAAATATGTGTACAAAATTTCATTACGATATGTTAATTTTTCTTCCAGTTATGGCTCCAGAAACATAGAAAATTGCTTAGTCATAAAAGGTGCGGCGCCACACCCATTTTCAAAAATTTTAGTGTTTTCCAATTTAATGTTATAATTCAATTTAGAAAATTAAAATTCTATTGATACAAAGCTCTTTTTCGCTAAGATATAGCATATTATTTTCGTCCGCGACCCTTTTAAAAATCTTTTATATAAAAGTGGGTGTGGTCGTTAACGGTTTTCGTTAATTTTTCTTCAAAGCATTCCTTATAGTAAAGGCAACTTCTCTGCCGAATTTTGTTACGTTAGGTTTAACGATTTTTGATTTATGGTTAATTATTTGTAAAATTGATTTTATCACACGTGGGTGGTGCCACGCCCATTTTAAAAAGTGTTTCCAAATTTTTATCAAGAGTCTCAGTATCAGTCCATACGTCAAATTTCAACATTCTAGGTGTACTATTTACTAAATAATCAGTTTTTTTGTGTTTTCCAAAATGTTATATATATAAAAAGTGGGCGTGGTTATCATCCGATTTCGCTCATTTTCAATACCAATCTATTCCGGGTCCAGATAAGCTCGTGTACCAAATTTGGTGAAGATATATCAATATTTACTCAAGTTATCGTGCTAACGGACGGACGGACGGACATGGTTCAATCAATTTTTTTTCCAATGTGTTCAAAGCACGCTGAGTATAACAATAAAAATTAACTGTAATTCAAAAGCGGCTAACGTTTTAATTCGTGGAAGTGCGAAACAAAATAACTGACCCTTTGACCACTTGGGACAAAAAAATAAAAAAAAAAAAATAAATGTAAGGCGCGATAACCTCCGAAGAGATCTAAGGCCGAGCTTCTCTTCCAATTTGCGTCGTGCTCCTCTTGATTTTTCCCTACAAATTGGCCGGACGGGACCTACATGTTTTATGCCGACTCCGAACGGCATCTGCAAGGCAGATTAGTTTTCACTGAGAGCTTTTCATGGCAGAAATACACCCGGAGCGCTTGCCAAACACTGCCGAGGGGCGACCCCGCTTAGACAAATTTTCTTCTAATTGAAAAATCTTATTTCTAAAATTTTGATGTTGCTTTGCCCGGGAGTTGAACCCAGGGCATACGGTGTGATAGGCGGAGCACGCTACCATCACACCACGGTGGCCAAAAAAATTAACATATCGGAAAAACAGGATGGTGATAATGTCATTTCGTTGACTTTGTAATCATTTCAAATTTGATGATATTGGTATTTCATAAAATCAATTGCCGTTATGACCGTTGACCTTGTGCCACCCCTTCATTTTTATACCCAGCTGTACTTGTACACAGGGTATTATAATTTTGCTTGGATAACGGTTTGTTGTATAGGTAAAAAGGAATGGAGAGAGATATAGAATTCCATATATCAAAATCATCAGTGTCGAAAAAAAATTTGATTGAGCCATGTCCGTCCGTCCGTCTGACTGCACGTTAACACAATAACTTGAGTAAATATTGAGATATCTTCACCAAATTTGGTACACGAGCTTACCTGGACCCAGAATAGATTGGTGTTGAAAATGAGCGAAATCGGATGATAACCACGCCCACTTTTTATATATATAACATTTTAGAAAACACAAAAAAACTGATTATTTAGTAAATAATACACCTAGAATGCTGAAATTTGACATGTGGACTGATATTGAGACTCTTGATAAAAAATAGAAAAAAAAAATCTTAAATGGGCGTGGCACCGCCCACTTGTGATCAAATCCATTTTACAAATATTATTAATCATAAATCGAAAATCTTTAAACCTATCGTAACAAAATTCGGCGGAGCGGTTGCCTTTACTATAGGGAATGATTTGAAGAAAAATTGGCGAAATCGGTTAAGGACCACGCCCACTTTTATATAAAAGATTTTAAAAGGGTCGTGGATGAATAAAAAAGCTAAATTTTTGCAAAAAAGAGCTTTATATTAATGTTATTTCATTTCCCAAGTGGATTTTTAACAATAAATAGGAAAAATCTCAAATTTTAAAAAATGAGCATGGCACTGCCCCTTTTATGACTAAGCAATTTTCTATGTTTCGGGAGCCATAACTCGAAGAAAAATTTGTTCAGAATAGAACCATATGTACCTATATGTATTATTACGCAGCCTTGTAATACTATTAAGCACACAAAACAAACAACAACAGCATTTCAAGTGTACAGCTGGGTATGTAATGTTCGGTTTCACCCGAACTTAGACTTCCTTACTTGTTACTATCTACTTTGATTTAATCTAGATTATGGGTCTCCAAAAGTAGGTCAGGTTGGGTTAGTTGGTAGCTGCCCTGATAGGGGAATTTGGACAATATGAAGGTTCGTTGCCATACCACATGCATATAGCTACGTAGAGAATCGTTGCGTCGCAACGATAAAGTTCCGAATGATACCGACCTCAATTTTGCATAAATCCTCCGGAGATCGAATTGAGTCCCAACCGAAGTACTTTCCCCTAGCTCTGGCAAAAGCTGGGCAATCAAGCATAAAGTGATTCGATGATTCCACCTCATCATTCTCCATACAGCTACAGCAGGATGGAGGTTACAGTATATTGAGACGTACCGCATGGATGCCCATGGGGCAGTGCCCTGTAAAAACTGCAATCAACATTGATAGAAAAGTGTTTGCTTTTTAGCATGCATCACGAGAGCAAAATAGTGCTATGCTATGCAGACCCCTGAACTCAATAAGCTTTAATCACAGCGCCAACCTAAACGCTGCCTTATGTTCTCTAAATCTATACATATATGTATACGTATATTTATGTGTCCTTTGCCAAAAGGTATAATTACGCTTTCCAAACAATTTGTTTTATACGCTTTGCTGTTATATCTCAAACAGAAGAAAATTAGCTACGTTGTATGTTGATATCGGCAGAAAATCCACAGAACTCAAACCTATTTAACACCTTCTACCCTTTCATTCAATTACTTTCACACTAACGTTGACTGGATTCGTTTTATTTCATTTATATATTTTTGTTGCTTGTTAGCAATGTTTGCATTTAAAATATTTTTTTTGTACTTGCAGTTGTTGAAAATTTTTCTTTAACCATAAACGCCATCTCAAACGGCATATCTACATACATACATACATACATACATCTGTACACAAGTAACCAAGTATGCACACAAATGCCACTAACCATGGCATGCCACAACCATCGGCCATCATTTGCTTTCCTTGGTAAGTGTGGCTCACCTATTTACATACCTGAGCGCTTCGATGCCTCTTACGCATACTTAAAGAATGTGGAGGGGGTGTCCTTTAGGTGGACAGTTGACAGCTGGATTTTATTTTGTTTTGCTTTTATGTATTTGTGTGGGCGCCACCTCCGGTATCTGCAATTGGTTTACTTTAATACATTTTTTTGCTTTTTTTTATTTCACCTTTTTCTTGAAAAAATTCATCGCTTCATTTGCTCTTACTGCTCATGCATTTATTCGTTCGTTCAAGTGGCACAATTTAATGGTGTTGCTGTGCATGCGATTTTAAACGTACAAATATTCACAACTCGAATTATTATTGGTGTGTTGTAAAAGGCAAGCGAGTGCAATGAAGTGTCAGAATATTACAATTGGATTTATAATAAATTATGAATAGATGAGTGCAGTTTCTGCTGAAGAAATAACAATGACTATAATAAGATTCATTTTCACAATCGGCGCAAAATGAAAAAAATGCGCCGGCTACGAAATTAAAATTTCCGTACTTTTGCTTTGAGCGTTAATATAATATCCCTTTGCATAGATATAAAGCCCCCTTTAAAATGCCCTTCCCATAATTTGAGAGTCATCGAGAACTCGAAAACTTAAAGATATGCTTCCAAATGGCATCGCTTGCTATGTAACTTATATCAGTGATCGAGCCCACCTGTGTTATTCCCACTCATATGAAAGGAGGTTGGAAACCAACTAGTAGACACTGGAACCAACTTCCTTTAGATTAGGTTAAATTGAACTTGCCGGTCGCGAGGACATAGAATGAATCAGTCCATTATATCACGAGAAGTTTGCTCAACAACAAAAGTAAAAAGCAATGATATGAAATAAATCCGTTCTATTGAGAAATACTAAAATCTTTCTAAGACCCATCCACCGGACACCGTGGTGTGATGGTAGCGTGCTCCGCCTATCACATCGTATGCCCTGGGTTCAACTCCCGGGCAAAGCAACATCAAAATTTTAGAAATAAGATTTTTCAATTAGAAGAAAATTTTTCTAAGCGGGGTCGCCCCTCGGCAGTGTCTGGCAAGCGCTCCGATTGTATTTCTGCCATGAAAAGCTCTCAGTGAAAACTCATCTGCCTTGCAGATGCCGTTCGGAGTCGGCATAAAACATGTAGGTCCCGTCCGGCCAATTTGTAGGGAAAAATTAAGAGGAGCACGACGCAAATTGGAAGAGAAGCTCGGCCTTAGATCTCTTCGGAGGTTATCGCGCCTTACATTTATTTTTTTTTTATTTTACAGGACATAAACACTGTACGTGCTCGATCATTTCCTCTTGCAACCCGCATTTCGTACATCTGCTATCACTGACGAGACCGTATTTTTGATGTTGTTGTGGCGATATATACAGTGTTATCGGATAAATCGTTAATATACTAGGCCGACCATCTCGGAAACGATTAAATATGACCACTTAGAGTCCATGGCGGCCACGGTGGTGTGATGGTGGCGTGCTTCGCCTACCACACCGTATGCCCTGGGTTCACACAAAGCAACATCAAACATTTTAGAAATAAGGTTTTTTAATTAGAAGAAAAATTTTCTAAATTCGGTCGCCCCTCGGCAGTGTTGGCAAGCGCTCCGAGTGTATTTCTGCCATGAAAAGCTCTCAGTGAAAACTCCGGCTTGCAGATGCCGTTCGGAGTCGGCACAAAACATGTAGGTCCCGTCCGGCCAATTTTTATGGAAAATCAAGAGGAGCAATACTCAAATTGGAAGAGAAGCTCGGCCTTAGATCTCTTCGGAGGTTATTGCGCCTTACACTTATATTTTATATAAGAGTCGTCTAAACCATCCCGTCCTCTCACCCCTTTTTCCCATGAGGAACTTGGGGTCGGCAGAGCTTCGTCTGCAAAATATGTATATGATACATTCATATTCATCTCTTGGTATATGCCCAAAGACTAAATATAGATATATATTTCTTCCTATTCCGATTTTGTCGGGATCAGCACAGTAAACGGCAGTGTCTACGCTTTCTGTTATTCTAGAACTATCGGTGTACATGTGCGTCACGTAGTCCGCCCTTTCAAAGCCCTTGCATAATTCTTCCAACTCAATTGTGATTCTAAGAACTCTATAGAAGGTACGGAATCAGGTAGTCTGTTAGTCCAGTATATGATGGCGCTACACTACTTTGGTCGTATGGTCTGCAATCAAGCTTCCCCGTGACTTTAGTTGCAGCTATTAACGCTCTGTTCTTCTCTACATAGTCTGCCTTACCTTACTTATCCAACTAGGTAACTGCAAGATCAGCCACTCTTCGCTGCTCTACGACCCAGAGGAAAGAGATACAATTGTCGATGATCTATACTGTTTTACCATTAGTTACACTAAAGTATACTCACTTTTTTACTATGTGGCACTCAACCTTTCAAATGGTTATGACAGTGCAACATAGCACGCCAGTCGCTTCTTGGCTGAGCTAACTGTCGCCCATTGGTAACACCAAGGGAAAAGATATCGTTTGCTACCTGGTCTTTACAGTGGAGTGGCAGCCGTACTGTTCCTCTGCTTCCGTAGCCGGTTTAGATAAAAAAACTTTATTAGCTGGATCATCATCTTTTATTCACATAACATGGCGTAGCCAGCAAAGCCGCTGTGTTTTAATTCCCTGGACTATGTTTATGTCTATATTTAATGACAAGAGTGATTCTTGGTGAAAGGTGATGTTGTTGTTTGTTTTAATGCTGACTCCGAAATAAACGAAATCCTTCACTCTATCGTATAATGCCTGCCAATCGGCGAAGAGGTTTTGGGCGTCAGTTTTTCCTATATTTGGCTCATAGTGAAAATCTGGTCGCTGACAGATTTACCTGGTCTGAAGCTGCACTGATAAGATCCAATCAGCCGATTCACGGTGGGCTTAAATAAATTCCTCCCCACCGCGTTTGCGTACCTGGCTCGGGCTCTTCATCTTCTAAGCACCCTCTGTACATCAGCTACCAACGAACCGGGCTCGTTTCTACAAGGATTCTCCCCGGGTTTGAAACCATTTCCTTTAGCCTGATTTTTTCTTCATATTAATGCGTCTCGTCTCACTTTTCAACTCGCGATATCATTCACACACTTTTCTTGTTGCGTTCGCTTTTAAGGTAGCCCTGTAGGCGCCTTTTTATCGGTTGCGGTTATCGCTGGTAACCATTTTTATCCTCGGCGGCGGTACGAAGTTTTTTAGTGATATGCTTCTACTGCTCTTTTATTCCATTGGGCTGACTTTTGTTCTCAGAGGGAAGGTGCGAGAGTTGTATTGCGAAATTATTGGCAGCCTGTTGCGATTTCACCTTTTCCATAATTTACATTCATTTCATTACCAGTACCCTCCTTAACCGTGATTAATTAAATTACGTAACTGTATCGACCTAATTATCTGCAGTAAAATAGCAATAGCAACATTGTTGCTGAGCGATATTTAGTCCGTCTTCGGTATCTCTGGATAGATAAAAGGACTTTGCTCCGCCGTTATTATGCAGTATAAAAAGAGTTATTTTCGAGAATGGGAGTTATAATTTTGTGCCTTACGAACTGAGCCTATTATTTGACCTCAAATTTAGTTTTCTACAAATGTATTCATTTCAGCATTAAAAATTTTGCAATAAAGCGAATGAGCAGCTCCAATCTGATAGATGGTGATTCACCCACATACTCACATTTGCACAAACAAGCATATGCACATATCTTCCAGAAAGTGATTTTTCAGCTTGTTACTGCCTGCAGTGAAACTGAACCAACAACTGGCAGCCCACATTGTGCTACATGCTTACGAGCTTATAGAATTTTCTTGCCTTTGTTGTTGTTGCAGCTACCCCTTCCGAATGTTGCAACAGTGGGCTCAATGTTGCGATGCTTGACACAATTTTGAATGTTTCATATTTTAATTAAAAAGTTGTGAATGCAAAAAGTGGCAACAAAGAAGCAAGAAAAGCGAAAATGCGATGAAATAGTACAAAAAAAAAAAAACAACAAAACACCAAGTGGGCTTCTGAAAGCAATGGCAGTATAATGCGCAACGAACTTATGCGCTATAAGTTTGTAGTTATGTATGTGTATGAGTGTTTGTTGAATGTAGCAATAGTGGCTTTAACGAAGAAACTTTATTTCACTTTTATCAAAAACAATGCACCAAAAGGTTGCTCAATTCCCCCGTTGCACAGTTGTTGTTGCCGTCATTGCTGAGCTCAATATGCGTCAAGTTGGCAATGCAGCAGCAATATTTTTGCTTTTATATGTGTGCGTGTTTATTTGTTTGTTGATATATACGTATGTGTATGTATGTATGTCCAATAGCACAACGAATACGCCTAGCATTCGAGAAGAACTCACTTTCTCTGATAATAGCCGTGTTTTTTAACACGCGTATATCCGTTTACGCTTAAACTTTATATTGACTGCTAAGAGACAAACTATAAATACACCTCTGAAATTGCTGCGCATAAAATACTAAATTTCAATACGCATTATACTCAGATGTAACTTAATTATGTGTCTTTGTTTCACCCTGTACACTAATTCTATGTATTATATGTGTGTCCACAATTCATCGCAACTGATTCAGCTATATGTTATACCCTATGGCCATCAGAGCGTTGCGTCTCCGCTTTTCGGTACACCCTGTTGCTGTAGCTAGTTGTTTAACCACAGCCGCTAGATGGGTCTCCTAAGCATTACTAAGCGAAGATAGGCGTTTTTTTACACGCGCAAACGAAACGTATACACGCGTGTTAAAAAACACGGCTAATATCATAGCGGCGATACTACGCCACGGATAGAAATTTTCAGATGTGTTGCCTATCCCCTGCGAAAAGGTCGATGATTTAGCAAATGAAGATGCAGTACTCGATGAATCGACGGAAGACGTCCCAATTCGTTTTGGAGAAATAAAAAGGAGACAGGAGTTGCATATAATCCATCAAACTGAAAAGGCGTGAACAAAAGTACGGGGCTGCAAAGTTTTTTTAATATTATGTGCAAACCTTACGTTCTGTGTTCCTATCGTGCGCTCGCCATCAAGGCTCCAGTTTCTAGGGGCGGCAAAGTTACCATATATAGAGGCAGCAGTTGAACTAGGTTCTAGAAAACTTTTAAGTAGTATTTGCCAGGACGGAGGTATTCTATAACATATGTAAGTCCTGGTACCTAATTGGAATTTTTCTGTTTCGTCGTCAAACACATTCTGGTAACACTAGGGACCCAGTCATTCTATGTCAGGTCTTTATTGACCGGCTACTTCAACATAACCTAAGCGCTGCGCATATGCCTAGAATGCGGAGAGAACTCGAAAGGATTAGGTGTGTCACATATCATTCGCGATTTGGATATTTTCGCTTTCTCGTTTTACTTTTACGAATCGTTGGTTGCTCGTAATTTACGTGCAAATCAAAAACGTAATTTTTCTGACTCGCTTCGAATTCGAAACGATATTGTCTTCGTTTTTGTGTTTACTGGGTATTAATTTACTGAGGCAGGCACTTATGTGTGCCATTCAAAAGCAAACAATGTTTTTGTTTTTTTTTTTTTTATTTTACTTATCCCACTCTGTGAACGCTTCCCCCATTTCATACGAGTTATATCCCACTTTATGCGTATCAACTAGGTAGCTTGACAACTTTTTTGCCGGTTTTCAGTTTTTTAGAAATCTTGATTTTTTGGTTTAGGAGAGTTTTTTAAAAATCTTAATTTTTCGAATACCCCCTAGGAAGTTTAGACTGAGTAACAGAATAATCAAATCCTTCAAGTGCAGAAAGCAAAATCACATTCTAGTGGTTCTAATAAAAGGGGTAGCCTTAAACACAAAGCTGAAGGAGATGAGCTTGAGCGAGCAAGATATAAGGAGCGAGAACCTGCTCCAACTATTTAATGTCCCATTATAACTGCATCACAAATCAAATAAAAATCGAACAGTCTTAAATTCGAAGTATATGCCGATGAAAAGGAAGATTTATTAACTGCAGATACGCGGGCATTTTATTCCATAATCCAATCTGATTTGGCAGAAGAGTAATACGGTCACGGCCGTACCCAATTTCATAGAGCAGGGATAGTTGATAAAGTCATATTGGGAGTGGACTTATAAGTTGACCAGTGCATCAAGGTCCACATGCAAATAAGAATAACGCGATGACGAAGAACAAGGATGTGCTACTAAACTTCAGCTACTGGGAGGGTTTCTTCATTAAACGAGTACTAGCGAAAAAGTGTCGACAAAGGCCACAAAGTTTAAAGTCAGTAGACCGGGAGATTAATAAAAATGGTTGTACAAACAAATCAAAACCGAAAGTACCTGCAGGGAAAACACTGGCATTGGAAAACTCCAATGGAGGCATCCCAAAGAAGGAAAGAACTTTCCAGGATGGTTCCAAGCCAGAATACACTACTGTTGTGAAACATCAAATCGAAACTCGTGATGCAAAGCTGTCAAGATTTTCGAAGTATTCCTGGATCATGAGCAGCAAAGTGAAATAAAAGCAGGACACGAGATTTTGTGCTGTTGTACAACCATCACCAATAGAAAGGTTTTTAATCGAAATTTAGTGTGACGCAAGGTCCATACAAGTAAATTGCCCACACACAGCGATATCTACTTCGTAACGTAACATAATGGAAGCGCTTTTGAACCCAACTGGCCAGCGGGTCAACTTGAAGTAGTTTTTAATGTCAGTCATTTTGAACTAATGAAAACAAAGCATTAGATAGAGGGCAGTATGTCGAATATTAGACATTCCTACACACCACTATGCCGGTAGTAAATAAATGCTGCACAGACACAACACTACTCAGCAGCAAAGAGAGCAGGCGACATTATGGGATGCAGAGAAATAAATAAGGAATTTATCGAGAAGGCTGTTCGCGAAAAGTCTAGACGCTGGTAGAAATAGGCGAACAAAACTGAGAGTATATAGGCAGCGCAGTCTGAGAAAGAATGAACCAGTTTGATTTAAACACGCTATAATTGAAAAAAATCACCATATTACAAGAGTAACTTATTCAACATTTTAGTGGCTCGAACGATAGCAGATGGCGCAGAGTAATCGACAATTTCTTAACGTCCGCTAAAATAAAATAAGCAATAAAACCAGGGCTTCGTTTATCAACTGATCGATAATTTAGACGTCTTTGTCAATTTATAGCAACGTGGTATATATAAAATCTTTTATAAAAACAAAATCACATTTCGTTGGGTTTCTCGTAATATGATAATATAAAATCCAAGTTAATCGAGTTTTATCAATCATTCAACGGATTTGGCGAAAGCACAAATAATCGAACACCCTAATGTGAACGATGCTCAATTTTACAAGCCTCTATTATAAACAATAGTGACAACAATAGCAAAGCAATAATCAGCCAGAAACATTAAAAGTGACAGTAAAACTTTCAACTTAAAAACTGTGAGAAGTAAATAATACAGAGCTGCTTGGGGGAAGCTGATAGTACATGTCGGTTGGATACGTTGAGAGGGCATGCGTGCATTACCACACTTCGACTTCTGTACCTATTTGCCCAATGAGTAACTGTCCTACAAAATACTTGCTAATTAGTCTTCTTTAAAACAAAAATTTAACACATTTTTTCTAAATATATTTTTCAGAATAGTTTGGAGAAAATGCTGCAGGAGGCTAGCTACTTAATTGGCGTTTAACTGTTTAAACGCTTATCGTCGTCTAACAAGTCGCGCAAGTCGCTTCTTCAATGGGTTAGCTGGCGTCAATTATTCACACCAAGGGAACTCAAATCGTTTTCTACCTGGTCCTTCCAGCGGAGTGCGAGTCATCCTCTCCCTCTGCTTCCATAGGCCGGTTCCTTTAAAAATACTTTCTTAGCCTGAGAATTATCGTTCCTTCGGCCCACATAGCCGCTGTGTTTTAATTCGCTTGACTATGTTGATGCAGCGTAAAGCTCATAAAGCTCATCGTTAAATTTCTTTGGAACTGGATGTCGCCAACGCGTAGAAGTCCGTAAATCTTTCGAAGAATTTCTCAGATGATTTTCGGAATAAATTCCGTACTATATGGGCCAGTTCGGGACAGGGTTCGGGCCGTTTTGGGATTGTTTTAGGAACCTTAAAGGAGTTATTTCAATATTTTTTTGACTAATTCGGGACTGTCTTGCGATTGCGATCCAGATTTTTCGGGATTGTTTCAAAGCATTTTTTCGATTTAATATCGCAAAGACCATTTCATGACAAGCTCTGGTATTATCTGGGTATAGTTTCGATATTATTTGTGGAATCTTTTCGAGACTGTTGCACGACTTTTTCTGGACTATTTCGGAACTTTTTTGAGGATCATATCGAGGTATATCGCAATAATTATACTCAGCTGAGCAGAGCTCACAGAGTATATTAATTTTTTTCGCATAACGGTACCCCGTAACGGCATAAACTAATCGAGATAGATATAGACTTCTATATATCAAAATGATCTGGGGGAAAAAAGAAATTCATTTAGCCATGTCCGTCGATCCCATATCGTACAAACACATTCTAGAGTCTCCCTTGGGCCACCTTTACGGCGATATCTTGGAAAGGCACCCTATAGAACTAAGGCCCAATACCTTTTAAAATACTCATTAACACTTTTCATTTGATAGCCATATCATACAAACACATTCTAGAGTCATCCCTGGTCCACCTTTATGGCGATATCTCGAAAAGGCATCCACCACAACTTTTAAAATACTCTTTAATACCTTCCATTTGATACCAATGTCATACAAACACATTCCAGGGTTACCCTAGGTTCATTTTCCTACATGGTGATTTTCCCTTATTTTGTCTCCAATGCTCTCAGCTGAGTATGTAATATTCGGTTACACCCGAACTTAACTTTCCTTCCTTGTTTCATGTTGTATTTTCTTTTCGCGGACTAGTCTGTGGGTTTAGCTAGTTATCTATAAATTTTTCCTCGTCTCTTAAATATTTCCTCACATTAATTGCTACGGGTGTTTGATTACAACAATCCATGCCGCCATACGACGAATTTACTCTTTGGCTTTCACTTCATTTAGCCAATATTGGACTCCTACATTTTATTTATTACTCGTCATGTAGATTTTTTGGTTTCGGTTTTTTTTTTTTTTCTCAACTACAAAAATATTCTTCCGCAATTATTATCCGCCTGTTGCTAGAGTCATTATCCATGCATTGCTCATAATTTTACATAGCCCAACGATAATGTCGCGTAATTTGTGACTTAAATGAAGTCATAAGTACGTGCTGTGCTGGAAATGGGCAACGCCATCACAATGTGCACATCGTACAATGACTGTGCTGCAGTGTTTCTCTTCCAGCTGCGACTTGCAAGTGCGATTTCGTTAACGTTAGTGATTATTATGCAGCCATTGAACAAGCATTTTTAAACATTTTGTTTTAAGTTTAGAAATTGCAATTTAATTTTAAAAAATCTGGACCCTCAAAGAAAAAACTTCTTCCTAACCAGGACATTTGTGAATACATTTTCCTCTATTTAAATAAAACATGTTTCCCTGTTTTAATCCTAGTTCTTCCGTAACCCCTTAACTTTATGAATTTTAAGTCGAAAACATACAAAATAAGTAAGGAAGTCTAAGTTCGGGTGTAACAAAATAAGGAAAATCACCATGTAGGAAAATGAACCTAGGGTAACCCTGGAATGTGGTTGTATGACATGTGTATCAAATGGAAGGTATTAAAGACTATTTTAAGAGAGAGTAGGCCATAGTTCTATGGATGGACGCCATTTAGGGATATCGCCATAAAGGTGGACCAGGGCTGACTCTAGAATTTGTTTGTACGATATGGGTATCAAATGAAAGGTGTTACTGAGCATTTTAAGAGGGAGTGGGCCTTAGGTCTATCGGTCGACGCCTTTTCGAGATATCGCCATTTAGGTGGGCCAGGGGTGACTCTAGAATGTGTTTGTACGATATGGGTATCAAATGAAAGGTGGTAATGAGTATTCTAAAAGGGAATGGGCTTTAGTTCTATAGGTGAACGCTTTTTCGATAAATCGCCATAAAGGTGGACCAGGGGTGACTCTAGAATGTGTTTGTACGATATGGGAATCAAATGAAAGGTGTTACTGAGAATTTTAAGAGGGAGTGGGCATTAGGTCGATAAGTGGACGCCTTTTCGAGATATCGCCATTAGGGTGGGCCAGGGGTGACTCTAGAATGTTTGCACGATATGGGTATCAAACGGAAGGTGTTACTGAGCATTTTAAGAGGGAGCGGGCATTAGGTCTATAGGTGGACGCCTTTTAGAAATATCGCCATTAGGGTGGGCCAGGGGTGACTCTAGAATATTTGTACGATATGGGTATCAGACGAAAGGTTTTACTGAGCATTTTAAGAGGGAGTGAGCATTACGTCTATAGGTGGACGCCTTTTCGAGATATCGCCATTAGGGTGGCCCAGGGGTGACTCTAGAATGTGTTTGTACGATATGGGTATCAAATGAAAGGTGTTAATGAGTATTTTAAAAGGGAGTAATCCTTAGTTCTATAGGTGGACGCCTTTTCTAGATACCGCCATAAAGGTGGACCAAGGGTGACTCTAGAATGTTTGTACGATATGGGTATCAAAGGAAAGGTGTTACTGAGCATTTTAAGAGGGAGTGGGCACTAGGTCGATAAGTGGACGCCTTTTCGAGATATCGCCATTACGGTGGACCAGGGGTGACTCTAGAATGTGTTTGTACGATATGGATATCAAATTAAAGGTATTAATGAGGGCTTTAAAAGCGAGTGACCCTTAGATGTATATGTGAAGGCGTTTTCGCGATATCGACAAAAATGTGGACCAGGGTGATCCAGAAAATCATCTGTCGGGTACTGCTAATTTATTTATATATGCAATACCACGGACAGTATTCCTGCCAAGATTTCAAGGGCTGTTGATTTCGCCTTGTAGAAATTTCTTTTTCTTCTACTTAATATGGTAGGTGTCACATCAATTTTGCAAAGTTTTTTGTAAAGTTATATTTTGCGTCAATAAACCGATCAAATTACCATGTTTCATCCCTTTTTTCGTATTTGGTATAGAATTATGGAATTTTTTCATTTTTCGTAATTTTCGATATCGATAAAGTGGGCGTGGTTATAATCGGATTTCAGCCATTTTTTATACCAAGATAAAGTGAGTTCAGGTAAGTACGTGGACTAAGTTTAATAAAGATATATCGGTTTTTGCACAAGTTATCGTGTTAACGGCCGAGCGGAAGGACAGACGGTGGACTGTGTATAAAAACTGGGCGTGGCTTCCACCGATTTCGCCCATTTTCACAGAAAACAGTTGTCGTCATAGAATCTCTGCCCCTACCAAATTTAAGAAGGATTGGGAAATTTTTGTCCGACTTATGGCATTAAAAGTATTCTAGACAAACTAAATGAAAATGGGCGGAGCCACGCCCATTTTGAAATTTTCTTTTATTTTTGTATTTTGTTGCATCATATCATTACTGGAGTTGAATTTTGACTTAATTTACTTATATACAGTAAAGATATTAAATCTTTTGTTAAAATTTGACTTAAAAAATTTTTTTTTTAAAACGTGGGCGTGTTCTTCATCCGATTTTACTAGTTTTTATTTAGCACATATATTGTAACAGTAGTAACGTTCCTGCCAAATTTCATCATGATATCTTCAACGACTGCCAAATTACAGCTTGCAAAACTTTTAAATTACCTTCTTGTAAAAGTGGGCGGTGCCACGCTTTATCCGCCTTTGGCAATGAATTATCTCATTTTTTCGGTTTTTCGAAATTTTCGATATCGAAAAAGTAGGCGTGGTTATAGTCCGATATCGTTCATTTTAAATAGCGATCTGAGATGAGTGCCCAGGAATCTACCAAAGATACCTCAAAATTTACTCAAGTTATCGTGTTAGCGGACAGACGGACGGACGGACGGATATGGCTCAATCAAATTTTTTTTTCGATCCTGATGATTTTGATATATGGAAGTCTATATCTATCTCGATTCCTCTATACCTGTACAACCAACCGTTATCCAATCAAAGTTAATATACTCTGTGAGCTCTGCTCAACTGAATATAAAAAGGTTTTATAATTTTAGTCATTTACAACTGTTTTTTAATAAATTTTGTTAACTTATTTTCCGTAACATCCGAAATTAATGAATTCTAAGTAGAAAAAAAAAGATGATACACAAATTGTAAGGAATACCTTTATATAAATGGATCAAAAAATAGAAGGCGATTTTTCCTTTAATACAGACATAGTCTTGTTGCATTTTGACTAAAAAAACTTTAACAATAGCTCTTGTAAAAGAATTTTGGGATTTAAAACTATAAGAGTGGAGCGCAATCTTTCAATTTAAGGCAAACCATTTATATAAAGGTAGTCCTTAAAATTTTTTTATCATCTTTTTATTTTCAATTTTTTAGCACTGCCTACAAAAAGGTAATTGCAACTTTGATTAGTAATTTAAGTAATTCCTAAGTGAAAATTCTTATCTTTATTTATTTCTTCAAAATAGCTACCTGTTCTTTGGCGTTGTTCGGACGTACTACGTCTATATCTATATTCGGCTTAGGTGACTGAAGAAAGATGTATGTGTGCTACATATAAATCGGTGAATTATTACAGCTGTTCGATGTTCTTGATATTAGTGGAGCGGGTGAGTTGGACAAAGAGGATGAATGTGGTGAATGATTCTTGTTGGCGATTATTCTCATAATTGGCGAAGCCGGATAGTGCAACGCAGTCGTTGTTGGTGAACATGATCACAATTGTTGAGGAAGTAAGTTCAACACTATTAATGAAGTGGTGAATTTTCATTGCTGGTGAATGTGCATCATAATAAGAAGATTCCACCTCGTTTGTCTGCTGCCTAATTTGCACAGCTGAAAATCGTGGTGAAATACGCATACGCCTGAAAGTCTAAAAGAATCGTGGTGAAAGTCGCGAACACCTAAAATTATGCAAGGACGTGCATTGAGTTGGGCCTTCAACGAGGTGGAATTCTACAGCAACACTCAGGAGGCTAGCCATTAAGGTATGACCTAATCTTCTAAATAGTTCGAATTGTGCGTTACGTAGCTCAAATTTTTTGATCAAGCATTGCACTGTCACCGAGTTTTAAACTATATTTCAGGTTTCAAATCTCTAGATATCCATGAAGTTAGTTAAAAATCGATTGAAAATTCCCAATTTAAAACTAGTTTTCTCAATATCTCGATCCATGCACCACCTAGCGGAATTTTTTTGATAAAATATTGCATTGTCACAAGGTTCTGACTAACGGCCCAAGTTTCATGTGTCTAGCTCATCGGGAAGTTACTCGAAAATCGATCGCAAGATTCCCCCCGTTTTTAAAGGATTTGCAGTTATCTTGACTAGCGCGCCACCTAGCGGAACTTTGTTTTCTACAAGTTACAAGTCTCTGCGTAAGCGGAAAGTTAGTTAAAAATGGATTGAAAGATTCCTAAATTAAAATTAATTTTCCTAATATCTCGACCCATGCGCCACCTAACGGAATTTTTTTGATAAAATATTGCATTGTCACCGGGTTCTGATTTACGGCTCTAGTTTTATATCTCCAGCTCACCGGGAAGTTACTCAAAAATCGATTGCAAGATTCCTTTTCAAGGATTTGTAGATATCTCATTTATCCCGCCACCTAGCGAAATTTTGTTTTCTGCAGATTGTATTGTCATCAAGTATCGAACTGTGTGCCAAGCTTCGAGTCTCTATGTAACCGGAAAGTTAGTTAAAAATGGATTGCAAGATTTTCAAATCAAAATTAATTTTCTCAATATCTCGATACATGCGCCACCTAGCGAATTTTTTTTATCAGCTATTCCATTGTTACCGTGTTCTGACTCACGGCCCAAATTTCAAGTCTCTAACTCACCGGGAAGTTACATAAAAATCGATCGCAAGATTCCCTGCCTTTTTTCAGGGATTTTCGTTAATCTCGATTCGTCTGCCACCTGGCGGCATTTTGTTTTCCACGAATTGTAGTGCCATCGACTCGCAAACTATGTGCTAGTTTCAAGTTCCTGGATCACCAAGAAGTTAGTTAAAAGTCGATCGCAAAATTTCCATTTTAAAATTAATTTTCTGTATATCCCGATCCGTGCGCCACCTAGCGGATTTTTTTCACTTGCATTGTAATGTCCCCCAGATCTGAACTATGTTCTAAGTATCAAGTGTCTAGCTCAACGGGAAGTTACCGAAAAAGACTTTTCCGTGGGTCAAAAATTCGTATGGAAATGAGGGGACAAACATCAAAGAGACTTAATATAAAGGTAGTAAAATACAAAATAAGGTTTCATAATTTTAGTCATAGACAACTGTAACGGGTTGAACACGTTTTTCTTTCTGGCAGTCACCGGGGTGGTTGCGTCGGCAAAAAATAGGTGTAAAAATTTTCGGCCGAACTAGGGTTAAGAATTTTTATGGTTTTGAGCAAAAAATGCCTATGTCAAAAGCCTTTTCTTCAAATAAAAAAAAATTTAAATTTTAAGCACTTTCTTTATATAAATGGACAAAAATCAGCGAAAAATTTCTTCTTATATAAAGATATATTCTTGCTAAACTTTGATTTTTAAATTTTGACAAAGAAATTGCAAAAATATTTATGAGAAGTAAAAATATAAAAGTGGAGCACACATTACTTGGATAGAAAAGTTGGTAGGAAAGGAGATATTATTAGTCAATCAATTGCGTTGTAGATACATATATTAATACGATCTTGTATATCTATGTATATAAATGCATATGTGGTGATAAAAAACGATTACAAATTTATAGGGGTTTATTTGGCATCGGTGGCTGCATGTGGGAAAAGTGGCAGCAGTAATTTTGTTGGCGAAATCTTTGGTAGCCGAGCTGCTATACTGAACTGAAATCACAAGCCAATTCAGCCCCAGCAACCACGTGAACAAATAGCCCGTAAAATGTGGAGAAAGCGCACACCATCTGCTGACGAATAAGGTAGGTTGTTTGGCGATTAATACTCTTTTTATTTTAGAAGCGACTGCTTGCATTTTTGCAACTCGACTACAAATGATCAAAACTAAATTTTTTCATTTGGTCGATAACTACTCCAGTAATAATTGGTGATACTAATCTGGCGCAAAATAACCAAAGCGTGTAAACAAGAGCGTTAACAACAAATCTGTGGTCACGAGGCTTAACAGCACAACTCCACTTTTGGCCAAATTAAGTTATTATCATGGCTGGATTCTTCTTATTCGATTTCATATTGTGTCAAAATTTTGTGAAGCTCCCTCCAATAGTTAGCGAGATATTAAGAAAACGCAAACAGCTCACTGCACATCTCCGTTCTCAAATATCAGCTGATTCTCGCTTCACTTGTGTTCGTGTATCCTGCTGGAATTCAGCAAGCGAAGCGGCTGGTTGTTAATTTTTTGTGTGCGGAAAAATAGCATATCTAACTTGTGCTTTTATTCCACAATAAGTTTGTTGTTCGAAACGTACATAAGTATTCTTGTAATGTTTTATTCAATATATTTTCCTAAAAATGTATATCATTATACCGCGTATATACCAAAATTTCCAAAATCGAGATTTCGTTACCCCGACTAGGACTCATCGCCCTTAATGTATTTACGTAAAAATTCCGCAGTTTTTATCAACAAAATCCCAAATAAGAATTAAAAGCAATCCCGCGTACAAAATTAAAAAAAAATTCGGCGAAATACCGTTTATATTTTAGTTCTGACTATTACACAAAGATGTGTAGAGTTGAATGTAGGCCTTATTTTAGTAACTTTGTAAATATACACTTTGATTTTTTATACCCTATAAATTAAAGCATGCTTTTTTAGGAAAATATTAAATATTTTCTTCTTGAACAATAATTGAAAAAAAAAATATATATACCAAGAGTTTGATAGTTAGTCACTAGTTCCAACTAAATTTTAACGATGATTACAAGATACTACCCAGGCGATCTAAAAAGAATTTAGGAAAATATATATCCTCTGCACGCTACAACTCACGTTTGAAAATAATCAAAACTAATTTTGAACATTTACAACAACTTAAGAAAGTCATACCACCTGATTGCCACAACTTCTATGATAACTTACCTTTTGACGATAAATAAGCCATAATCGCTTAGTTGCTTAGTTATTTTAACAGTAATTTATCTTTATTTAAAAAATAGAACGTATATTTACTTTGCTAATAATAAATAAAATAACTTTTATGGAGCCTATTTTCTTTTAAATAAAGCAATGCAATACCGCGTATTTTTCAAAAAGTTATTTTTTGCAGTTTGAGTGCTTTTTTTTTGGTAAATTATTGTATATACTTGGTGAGGCAACCCGAAATGAAGTAAAATGTTAGATCAGTTCAAGATTGGAGCAACGGTTTGGCTAAAAATCACTTTTTTCTTCCTCCTACACAATTTGGCTTCTATCAAATACGCGGTATTTCTTTTTGCAAATACGCGGTATTGCGCGCCAAGCGACGTTATACCTTTCTTCTATGCTATATTTCCTATTATTTGTAAACATAATAGGAGATATGTTATTTTTCCAAAACGACTTATTTGAGACAAATAAAGTAACTGGACTTACTTTTTTATTCCAACTGCTAGCTTCAAGAAATCGTTGAAGAGCATATATATAATACTCCTATATTGCTAATTGAAAATGCTCGCAATGTGTTTTGTGATTGTAGCAGCATAATTGTGACAAGAAAAAATTTAAATTTAGGTACATTTGATTATTGAATATAAAAACAAAAACATTTAAACAGTAATATATCTGCACTCTGATGTTTGGGAATTTACCCAGCCTTTTGTAGCAATATAGGAGTACTACATATATGTTGAATAGTGTTTTTATTGCAATACATATTTACATAACTTAAAGTTAATAAACAATGGAAGAAAGAGGTAGGTTAAAGTTTACCCAACATCCATATTGCATTAAAGAGGTTTTCTTTAATTATGAAACATCATTGTCTTATTGAAGGTCCAGAATTTCGTGAGCTATGTCAATGGTCCGGTCCTTTCAAAATGTTAATTTTCAGACGATCCCTCCAGCCATAGGCGATAATTTTTGTTTAAGTTTCATGCTGCCCTTGTACAGAATGAAATATCTTGTAGTGCTAATTGCGGATTTCAACATATTACAAATAATTTAGCAAAATCGATCGCAACATATATCAATAATACCTCGTCGCAATTATACGAGATAGATTTTACATTATAAGTTTTAAGTTTTTTAAGTACAAACCTCCGCGTTGAGCAGTGCAGACTCGTAAAATAATTTAATCCGGAAGACGGTTACAGTAGGTAACCGAAATATATTGAAAAAACTTAACAATTTTTGAAAATTTTATTTACAAAATTGGACCTCAAGCTGACAAGAAAATTATTTGAGATAGATTTTAGCGACGATTTTATAAAAGATCCAGACTCTATTGTTTCAAGTGTGACCACGGAATCAGAAAAACGAAACAAATTTGTAGAAATTTCGGGATCAGAATTAAACCGTCGATCTGAAGATATTTATAACAATATCCAAAATTTTAATCAACCATCTGCAAATAGTACAAAAAAAGACTCAAATAGAAATTTAGGAAGATCATATGTGACAAAAAAGGAAAACTGATTGATGATCGTAAGTGCATACCTCTAGACAGTTGCCGAAAAAATGTGCTCCAAAATCTCCATTGAGCGAAAAAGGGGTAAATCAATTCCAAAAAACAAACTGAACGATCCACAACTCGATAATATTAGGGAGCATATTAATAGTTTTCCTTTCTATGAAAGCCACTATTGTCGGCGTGATTCAAGTGCAAAATATTTAAACTCCGACTTGTCAATAACAAAAATGTACAGTCAGTACTGCAAAGATGTTGAAACTCCTGTTAGCTTATCAAAATATTCAGAAATATTCCACACAATGAACTTAAAATTCAAACAACCGAAACTTGATACTTGTTGTAAATGCGATTACTTTAAATCCCACATGGACCACATCAATAAGAATACGTCAGAATATAAAATACTGACTGAAAAACAGGCAATGCATCACAAAGATGCAGATAAAAAAAAATAAATGTAAGGCGCGATAACCTCCGAAGAGATCTAAGGCCGAGCTTCTCTTCCAATTTGCGTCGTGCTCCTATTGATTTTCCCTACAAATCGGCCGGACGGGACCTACATGTTATATGCCGACTCCGAACGGCATCTGCAAGGCAGATGAGTTTTCACTGAGAGCTTTTCATGGCAGAAATACACCCGGAGCGCTTTCCAAACACTGCAGAGCGGCGATCCCGCTTAGAAAAATTTTCTTCTAATTGAAAAACCTTATTTCTAAAATTTTGATGTTGCTTTGCCCGGGGTGTGAATCCAGGGCATACGGTGTGATAGGCGGAGCACGCTACCATCACACTACGGTGGCCGCAGATAGAGCATATAAATCTAAGAATTTTTACAAAGATCTGGCTGGGAAGCACCAAAACGTAAAGACTTAGACATTTTATTTGCAGCAAGTTTTGCCAACTCCTTACCTTAAAACTTCCATTGGCTACTATAAGAGGCAATTGAATACTTAAAATCTTGCCATATATGATTGTGAAACGAATAAAGGGTTTTGCTATATGTGGCATGAAGGAGTTGGCCAGCGAGGTGCTAACGAAATATCTTCATGTATTTTTCAACATTTAAAGGCCTTGTCCGCAGTTAAACATGTTGACTCTATCATTTTCTGCAGCGATTCATGCGTCGGCCAAAATAAGAACTGATTCGTAAGCTCTATGTTTATAGCTTTCTTAAAGAGCAATCATAATATTAAAATGATTGAGCATAAGTTCCTTAAGCCAGGGCATACACACCCCCTTATCGAACGAAAAAAGAAGAAGGCTACTATAAAAATTCACCATCCACGTGATTGGTATCAATTTGTACTTCCAGTTGGTAACAGGAATACATATGAAGTAATTGAAATGGCAAACAAATTACACAATTTTGGCTCAATTGCTAAGAGTAAATTGAATTGGAGAAAATTTAAAGAAAATGGAGAGAAGTTTACGTGGTCTGATGTGAAGTGGCGCTGCTACACTCAAAATCGCTTTGGTTGTGTAAAATACAAAACTTCCCTGGATGATACGCAGCCTTTAAGGACACGCAATGTTGCGAAGCGTGGTGTCAGTTCTTTAACAATTGGGGACCAAGATAAAATTTTAACAACTCCTCTTATATCTAAAGAGAAAAAGAAAGACTTGTTAAGCATTTTGAAACCTAATCGATCCCATGTTCCATAATTTTTACAAAAATCTGAACTCGGGAAATATACGGAATATTGATCCAGATATTGTCGATGTCTCTAAATCTATTGAAAATATTGAGAACGATACCTCTCAATAGGATATGCTGACATAATGATGACAATGTCAAATTGTTGAAATTCCCTTCCGTTTCTTTACTTTCGCATTGCATTACTTTTTTACTACCTAATTTTTTATGATAAAATTGGTTGAATTTCCTATTTTTCATTCTTATTTTTTGCTTACATTATTTACATACATTTACAAAAGGTTAATTTATTGAAATAAATGCACTAACTGAGTTAAATAATATGACAACAGTTTTGACAAAACAGCACAAGTATTCTTATACTAAAAACATAATATTTATTGTTACGGTATATCGGCATAACTTGAATTGTGTCACCAGATGGTAATACTGTTAGTTCGGAATAATTGCATAAGTTTACTTACGTCTTTCGCCTATGTCAAATTATTTTTAGAAAAAAAGGTATAAATTACGTTTTTGAGCTTATTTGGAAAACTAATTGTATTTTCGTAAGTTACCTGCCAGCATAAGATGCATATAATATGATGTGAGATATTCCAAACAAAGTTTGTTCGTTTCCCTTGAAAACTTTTTTCAGATTATAATTTAAATCTTTAAAATGTTCTCCTGAAAAACGCAAAAAACATAATTGTGCTGTTAAGCCTTGTGACCGCAGAAATTAAAGTAGATAAATACAATCAGCTTGATAAAAAATGTTTCTTTTTCTTTCAAGCAGGCGCAAATGATTTTTTTTGATGTGTAAATATTTTTGCACACGGAACGGGAATCCCGAATGTATGCAAGGATTGGTACAAAAAGTTCAGCAAATTGGAAAATGTTCCTGAAGTGGTAACAGTTCATTTGTTTCTTTTCTGGAGAGAGTTAACATCAATTTTCCTACATCTGTTTTATCCACTTTAGCGACATTGTTCGCCCCATTCTTTTAACTTCTCCAACGGTTTTTGTTGTTTTCTTTATTCTCAAAAGTTTTGCTTTCATCTGAACCCGATATCGCTTAATTGGCCGCAACTATAGCACGTTGGGTGGTTTCAAGTTTTTCCTAATATAATGTACATTGTTATCTTCAAACCACTTCTGGTTGGAACGAGCGTAATGTTCTGGAGCCAAGTCCGCCCAAAGTATAGATTAACCATTATGGCGACGTAAAAAGGCGTTGATGGTTCCGGCGTGCATTTATGCCCACATTCACAAATAGCTTGCCAAATCGAAGGTTTCTGCCAAACTTTTTTATCAAGGTGGTTTTTCTGAATAAGAATGTTCTCTTCAGAATTGTAGAACAGAATAGAACGAGGTACCTAGCAGTTTTCTTAGGTCCAATTTCAAAGACGCTTCGTCGTCCAAAATAGCACAAAAATTTCTGTTTGCCAATTTGGCCTTATAGGGCTTACGTGCAAGAAAAATACTTTTAGACACCTGTTTATCACTTCGTTTTGGAACTTTTTTCTTTTTGTAGGTTTTAATATCATGTCTCTGGTTGATTCGTTTTCGGCAACATCTCTTGTTGACAGGGATCGGTTTTTCTTAATTAGGGATAGAACATTATTCTCCAGTTGGGCATCTGATGATCACTTTGGGCATCCTCTTCTTGGCTTGCCCTTCACTAAGCCTTCCTTGAAGTACAACCCCTTTATTGGGGCAGCGCCACAGGATAATCCTGTGAGTTTTGTCAACTTTTAGTTACTACAAATGTACAAAATTTGTTTACGTAGCTCTTCCTCCTTACTCATTTATCTTGTTGTTGAAGGCTTGACTTTAAAAGCTAATCTATTTTTTTAAATGCTATGAAACTCCAATTCAGAAACACAATCAATGAGTGCCCGATTTTTTATTGACGAGTTATCGGAGGTTATCGATTTTTTATAGAAAAATTATCAATATGTTTTAAAAAAGTGGCCGATTTGTTATAGAAACGTTATTGTTTCATATCCACATAATATCGACGTGCTATCCATTTGTTATCAAAAAATAATCGATTTTCAATCGAAAAAATAACCAATTTGGTAATAAAAAAATCTCGAAATATTATCGTGGAAATATTAGATTAACTAATGAAAGGCTATCGATTGTTTACCGAAATGGTAGCAATATGTTATCAAAAACTAATCAATTTGGTATCGAAAAAGTATCAATCGATTTTTCGGAGCGGCTATATTTTTTATATATATATTATATCTTTATCCCCAAATTCAATCAAATAAATCAAACGATATGAGGTCCCCTTTTCTGAAACCTAGTTTAATCCCGAACAGGTCGGGAACGTTCTTTTTAATTCTTACTGAGCTCTTGTTGTTGCTCAATGTGGCAGCACGGGACAGTTGATTTGTACTTTTTTTATCCGATTTGATACATCAATTTCCGGCGCAGTACGATTTTGGCATTAGTCCATCGAATTTACAAAAACAAAGTACATTGAACTTTTATTTATGTTTGCAGGTATGTCACCATGCTGCCACCTTGTATGGTTCCGCCTTGTCTGGACTAAACCTTAAGCCCAAACAAAATCACATATCCTCTCTATATAGAGTCAAATTTTGGAAATTTTATATTTCTATTTTGTTATTGGAATACTTAGTACATAATTATTGGTTGTTAAAATATCGAAAATGATCTCTCCGTGTACAGAAAATCTACCGAATCCGCATAGAAACTGTATTCGCGAAATCATGAAATCTCTGGTGTGCTATGAAAATGATTTCCAACTCATCAATGCACATTTGCGTAAATTGCAGCACGATTTCAAGGAAGAAATGGAAAAACTAACATTTGGAAACAGTAAAATTAATAATAGAGGATGTGAACTCGAAGACAAGGCTTATTTCACTGAAAATATAACAACGATACATGAACTAAATGAATGTTTTACAAAGAAATTTGAGGAACTAAGAAAAAAGCAAGAAGAAATTATTACCATGTCGCGACAATGCATTTCAGATCTTAATACGAAAAAATGCAAAATGAGACAATTTCACGAGAAGACAGTCGACTATTTAAAACGTTATGCAATCAAATCCGATGATCCAACTGTTATAAATAATTGTGAAAAGGATATATGCGAATTGCATAGACTTTTTGTCAAAGAAGTTTCATTAATTAAGAGATGCGAAACAGAACTTCAATCATTTTTTCAACTATGCGGTCTTAAGGATATTGGCGATTGTTCTTGTTTTAAACACTACGATTGGATTCCGGAAGGTATGTAACACATATACTTAGTTTCTTGACTTTTGTTGTTACTCGTTCGAAAAATTCATTACAAAAATTTCCATTTCGTTTTCTGGTTTTTCTTCATTATACCACTTCACTGTGGATCCATTGAGCGTTTTTTAGAAAAAAATTCAAAGTTTGTGTCTCATTTTTGTTTTAACAGGTAAAAACCTTCATGCGGTGGATGAAGTCTTTAATCAAATAAAATGTGTTATGGGCACAACAATCATCAAAGCTTTTGCTTCGCTTCATGTACAGCAGCCAACTGATCTGAAATCATTTCTAGCATCATATCTCATGAACTTAGAACACAATGAAAATGTTCTTGCAGAGAAGCTAAATCTTTTTGGAAATATGTCATAATTTTTTCTAATACTTATATCAAAATCATGCAAGATATTTGTTAATAAAAGATTTAAAATTACTCGAAAAAAATAACGATTTTATAGGTAGTCGGCGATTGCCTTGATCGGTGGTAGTGTCTAAAGATTTTTTTCGATAGCCGATTTACTAAGTCAACCTAAAAAGAATTTTGGTTTTTTTATCTATTTATTGGTCCACCCGAGTAGTCATCCTCACATGTTTTTTTATACTCAGCTGAGCAGAGCTCACAGAGTATATTATCTTTGTTCGCATAACGGTAATCCGTAACGGCATAAACTAATCGAGATAGATATAAACTTCTATATATCAAAATGATGTGGGCGAAAAAAACAAATTAATTTAGCCATGTCCGTCCGTCCGTCCGTAAACACGATAACTTGAGTAAATTTTGAGGTATTTTGATGAAATTTGTACACTGGTTATTGGGCGCTCATCTCAGATCGCTATTTAAAATGAACGAAATCGGACTACAACTACGCCCACTTTTTCGATATCGAAAATTTCGAAAAACCGAAAAGTGCGATAATTCATTACCAAAGGCGGCTAAAGCGATGAAACTTGGTGGATGAGTTGACCTTATGACGCAAAATAGAAAATTAGTAAAATTTTGGACGATGGGCGTGACACGGCCCACTTTTAAAAGAAGGTAATTTAAAAGTTTTGCAACTTGGCAGTCCTTGAAGATATCATGATGAAATTTGGCAGGCACGTTTCTCCTATTACTATATATATGTGATCAATAAAAATTAGCAAAATGGGATTACGAGCACGCCCACTTAAACAAAAAAAAGTTTTTTGTAAGTAAAATTTTAACAAAAAATTTAATATCTTTAGAGTATATTAGTAAATTATGTGAAAATTCAACTCCAGTAATGATATGGTGCAACAAAATACAAAAATAAAAGAAAATTTCAAAATGGGCGTGGCTCCGCTCTTTTTCATTTAATTTGTCTAGAATACTTTTAATGCCATAAGTCGAACAAAAATTTACCAATCCCCGTGACATTTGTTAGGGGCATATATTCTATGACGATAACTATTTTCCGTGAAAATAGGCGAAATCGGTTGAAGCCACGCCCTGTTTTTATACACAGTCGACCGTCTGTCCTTCCGCTCGGCCGTTAACACGATAACTGGAGCAAAAATCGATATATCTTTACTAAAATTAGTTCACGTACTTATCTAAACTCACTTTATCTTGGTATAAAAAATGGCAGAAATCCGACTATGACCACGCCCACTTTTTTGATATCGAAAATAACGAAAAATTAAAGAATGCCACAATTCTATACCAAATATGAAAAAAGAGATGAAACATGGTAATTGGATTGGTTTATTGACGCAAAATATAACTTTAGAAAAAACTTTAGAAAATGGGTGTGACACCTACCATATTAAGTAGAATTAAATGAAAAAGTTCTGCAGGGCGAAATCAAAAGCCCTTGGAATCTTGGCAGGAAAACTCTTCGTGGTATTACATATATAAATAAATCAGCGGTAACCGACAGATGATGTTCTGGGTCACCCTGGTCTACATTTTGGTCGATATCTCGAAAACGCCTTCACATATACAACTAAGGTAGTGGCCACCTTTTAAAACCCTCATTAATACCTTTAATTTGATACCCATATCTTACAAACACATTCTAGTGTCATCCCTGGTCCACCCTAATGGTGATATCTCGAAAAGGCGTCCACCTATAGAACTATGGTCCACTCCCTTTTAAAATACTTTTTAATACCTTCCATTTGAAAGCCATGTCATACAAACACATTCCAGGGTTACCATAGGTTCATTTTGCTAAATGGTCATTTTCCCTTATTTTGTCTCCAAAGTTCTCAGCTGAGTATGTAATGTTCGGTTACTCTCGAACTTAGCCTTCCTTACTTGTTGCTATAACATTCATTAAAAGAAATGTATTTTGATGAAATTCACCATAAATATTATTTCAAAATAAAATATAATTTTGTAGTATTTTTTATTGCTATCTGCACATTGAAGCGGAGGAAGAGGGCGGCCCCCCACTCTGCTGGAATGTGGAAACTCTCGTAGGGTTACCAATTGACGCCAGTTAGCCCAACGAAGACGCCACTGGCGCGCATTAATATTGCACGGACATAACCGTTTAAATGGTTAAGCACCAATTAAGTAACATCATTTCAGGCAAGTGAAATACAAAGCTATGCTTTTCCACTGCTTTGTGACCGTTGCTTTTTAAATACAGAGATTTTTAAGTATACAGTAGATTAGTCCCCTTAACTTGTTGCAGGCTTAACACGTCACTAAAATCAGATAAATTAGCAATATCACGTGTTGGAAGATTGGGACGCATGTTTATGGTTGGAAGAAGGTGTTCGTATATGTACTGTATAATATTGTAACGAATTTAGGGAAACTCCGCTTATTTCACACCTTCTGCTAACGTTCGTATCGCTAAATTGTTGAATAAATAACTCCAATATTCAATAATGCAAAATGGCCTTTATTAAAGTACTTCACAATAACACTGATACTTCACAACCAATAGCTTGCTTAAATCAAACTGCCTACGGACTACTCAGCTTCTGCTGGGTGTAACCATATGCGTGTGTATTTGTGAGCGAAGTAGTAGCTGATGATGTCATGCGTTTGTGAAAATCTCTCTGATGCTTGTAAGTATCTGTGGACATGACGATTAATTTGTTTACATACATATTGTTGTTGTGGCTTTATTTACTTAGTATCAGATTAGTGATGTGAGTATCACTTAGTGTTACTAATATTCCTCACAATATGCTATAACTGTAGTCGATTTTTTTTTCTTCTTTTACATAGTCGATAGTCTGTGAAACTTATCATATTAAGATAATCATGATCGTAGGTTATTTTTGGGATTGAAAAATATCCATCAATAGTAGGGAACGGAGGTAATCTTGCAATTGATAATTATACTGTGTTGGCCTTGCAGAGTTCACAAATGCAAGGGTGTACGGTGGATAACGCAGTAGTATATCTATGGTCTGCACTTTTCACCACAGGCCAGGCTTACGTGGAATTGAGCCGAGTAAAATCGTTGAATGGTATTCATATAGAAGAGCTCGATTGTGCCAAACTAATGGGAAAAAACCATGCAAACAGAAGGCTATGCACGAAATGGAGCGAATGCGGCAATTAGAGTATCCACGAGAAAATAACATTTTCTGAAAGCTATTACATAGATAGTGAAGCCTCCTTCATTTACGTTAACATGCATGCATATGGGGTATTCCATCCCATTTCGACCAATTTTGAACCCGACCCCTTTAGAATTGGCTAAAAGTTTTTCTTCTTTTTTTAGCTTACGAAAGACGTTTTTCAGAAGTTTTTAAAATTTTTTCATCCAACTCAAAAAAAGTTATGAATTTAAAAAAAAACACCGTTTTTGTTTTCAAAATGCTATAACTTTTTCAAAAATTGACCGTTTGGGATCTTTTTTTTTAAATTTTTTTTTTTAAATGTACTTTTTGGGAAAAATTCAAAAAAATTTTTAAAGTTTTTTTTTTTTGTAATTTTTCAGTTTTTCGAGATTTTTCGAATTTCGCCTTTTTTTCATAAAAAATTTCAATCAATTCTGCAATCATCCCCACTAATCCCGGAGTGGGCTGAGATTTTTTTTTTTTTTTATTTAATTGAAAAAAAAGCTTTAAAATTTTTTTTGTATTTTTTCCGAAAATGATCCCAAACGTTCAATTTTTGAAAAAGTTATAGCATTTTGAAAAAAACACCGTTTTCCAACTCAAAATAAGTTTTAAATATTTTGAAAAAAACGGTTTTTTTCAAAATGCTATAGCTTTTTCAAAAATTTACCGTTTGGGATCATTTTTTTATACTCAGTTGAGCAGAGCTCACAGAGTATATTAAGTTTGATTGGATAACGGTTGGTTGTACATATATAAAGGAATCGAGATAGATATAGACTTCCATATATCAAAATAATCAGGATCGAAAAAAAATTTGATTGAGCCATGTCCGTCCGTCCGTCCGTCCGTCCGTCCGTCCGTCCGTCCGTTAACACGATAACTTGAGTAAATTTTGAGGTAACTTGATGAAATTTGGTACGTAGGTTCCTGAGCACTCATCTCAGATCGCTATTTAAAATGAACGATATCGGACTATAACCACGCCCACTTTTTCGATATCGAAAATTTCGTAAAACCGATAAAGTGCGATAATTCATTACCAAAGACAGATAAAGCGACGAAACTTGGTAGATGAGTTGAATTTATGACGCAGAATAGAAAATTAGTAAAATTTTGGACAATGGGCGTGGCACCGCCCACTTTTAAAAGAAGGTAATTTATAATTTTTGCAAGCTGTAATTTGTCAGTCGTTGAAGATATCATGATGAAATTTGGTAGGGACGTTACTCCTATTACTCTATGTACGTCTAATAAAAATTAGCAAAATCGGAGAAGGACCACGCCCACTTTTAAAAAAAAATTTTTTTTAAAGTAAAATTTTAACAAAAAATTTAATATCTTTACAGTATATAAGTAAATTATGTCAACATTCAACTCCAGTAATGACATGGTGCAACAAAATACAAAAATAAAAGAAAATTTCAAAATGGGCGTGGCTCCGCCCTTTTTCATTTAATTTGTCTAGGATACTTTTAACGCCATAAGTCGAACAAAAATTAACCAATCCTTTTGAAATTTGGTAGGGGCATAGATTTTATGATGTTAACTGTTTTCTGTGAAAACGGGCGAAATCGGTTTATGCCACGCCCAGTTTTTATACACAGTCGTCCGTCTGTCCTTCCGCATGGCCTTTAACACGATAACTTGAGTAAATTTTGAGGTAACTTGATGAAATTTGGTACGTAGGTTCCTGAGCACTCGTCTCAGATCACTATTTAAAATGAACAATATCGGACTATAACCACGCCCACTTTTTCGATATCGAAAATTTCGTAAAACCGAAAAAGTGCGATAATTCATTACCAAAGACAGAGAAAGGGACGAAACTTGGTAGATGAGTTGAATTTATGACGCAGAATAGAAAATTAGTAAAATTTTGGACAATGGGCGTGGCACCGCCCACTTTTAAAAGAAGATAATTTAAAAAAAAATTTTTTTAAAGTAAAATTTTAACAAAAAATTTAATATCTTTACAGTATATAAGTAAATTATGTCAACATTCAACTCCAGTAATGACATGGTGCAACAAAATACAAAAATAAAAGAAAATTTCAAAATGGGCGTGGCTCCGCCCTTTTTCATTTAATTTGTCTAGGATACTTTTAACGCCATAAGTCGAACAAAAATTAACCAATCCTTTTGAAATTTGGTAGGGGCATAGATTTTATGATGTTAACTGTTTTCTGTGAAAACGGGCGAAATCGGTTTATGCCACGCCCAGTTTTTATACACAGTCGTTCGTCTGTCCTTCCGCATGGCCGTTAACACGATAAGTTGAGCAAAAAGCGACATATCTTTAATGAACTTAGTTCACGTACTTACTTGAACTCACTTTATTTTTGTATGAAAAATGAACGAAATCCGACAATGACCACGCCCACTTTTTCGATATCGAAAATTACGAAAAATGAAAAAAATGCCATAATTCTATACCAAATACGAAAAAAGGGATGAAACATGGTGAGGTAATTGGATTGGTTTATTGACACGAAATATAACTTTAGAAAAAACTTTATAAAATGGTTGTGACACCTACCATATTAAGTAGAAGAAAATGAAAAAGTTCCGCAGGGCGAAATAAAAAACCCTTAAAATCTTGGCAGGTATTACATATATAAATAAATTAGCGGTATCCAACAGATGATGTTCTGTGTCACCCTGGTCCACATTTTGGTCGCGATCTGGAAAACGCCTTCACATATACAACTACCACCACTCCCTTTTAAAACTCTCATTAATACCTTTAATTTGATACCCATATCGTACAAACACATTCTAGAGTCACCCTGGTCCACCTTTATGGCGATATTTCGAAACGGCGTCCACCTATAGAACTAAGGCCCACTCCCTTTTAAAATACTCATTAACACCTTTCTTTTGATACCCGTATTGTACAAACGCATTCTAGAGTCACCCCTGGTCCATCTTTACGGCGATATCTCGAAAAGGCGTCCATCTATAGAACTTAGGTCCACGCCCTTTTAAAATACTCATTAATACCTTTCATTTGATACCCATATCGTACAAACGCATTCTAGAGTCAACCTGACCCACCTTTATGGCTATATCCCTAAATGGCGTCCACCTATAGAACTATGGCCCACTCCCTCATAAAATACTCTTAAATGCCTTTCATTTGATACACATGTCATACAAACACATTCCAGGGTTTCCCTCGGTTCATTTTCCTACATGGTTATTTTCCCTTATGTTGTCACCATAGCTCTCAACTGAGTATGTAATGTTCGGTTACACCCGAACTTAACCTTCCTTACTTGTTTTTTTTTTAAATATGTTTTTAAATGTACTTTTCGGAAAAAATACAAAAAAATTGTAGTTTTTTTTTTCAATTACATAAAAAAAAAATATTCTCGGCCCACTCCGGGATAAGTGAGAATGATTGCAGAATTGATTGATGTTTTTTATGAAAAAAAGGGCGAAATTCGAAAAATCTCGAAAAACTGAAAAATTACAAAAAAAAAAACAAACTTTAAAAATTTTTTTGAATTTTTTCCGAAAAGTAAATTTAAAAACATATTAAAAAAACAAGATCCCAAACGGTAAAATTTTGAAAAAGTTATAGCATTTTGAAAACAAAAACGATGTTTTTTTAAAAATTCATAACTTTTTTTGAGTTGGATGAAAAAATTTGAAAAACTTCTGAAAAACGTCTTTCGTAAGCTAGAAAAAGAAGAAAAACTTTCAGCCAATTCTAAAGGGGTCGGGTTCAAAATTGGTCGAAATGGGATGGAATACCCCATATGTATGTACACTGCATAAGCTGCTTCATTTGATAAAATACAAGTATGGTTCACATTTCTTTAAAAAAGTTAATTAAAGTCCCTGCTTTAAAGCAAACGAAGAAGGTAGCGGCTTGGAAGGAACAAGTTGGACTGAATCAATGTGTTGTTGCTACGACAACGTTTGATAGCCTACTCGATCTATATGCCATTTACTTTTTAAAGCGGGGTGATAAAATACAAGATCAAGTATGATTCACAATTCGTTAAACAAACAAATTCAAGTCCCCGATTTAAAGTAAACCAAAAAGGTTGTGGTTAGGAAACTAACAAGTGTAAACGAACCAAGATACTGCTCCAACCATATAACAACAGCAAATAATAATTCAAACATGAGCTTCGACGTATTTTAACGAATTCTGGGGGATTCCGATTATTTTGCACCTTCTGCTAATATAACTCCAATATTCAGTTTTGCAAAATGGTCTTTATTAGACTACTTTGGGGTAGTACAATAACCCTTTTACTTCACAACTAATAGCGTGTTTAAATCAAACTGATTAGTTATTCCTCAGCTTGCGCCGCTTTTATACTCTCTGTTGCTTCGTTTGCATATTTCTGCTAAGGTTTTAAGACGTTTCACCTTCTACAATAGTTGTATCGCCTGCTTGGTTATTTAGCTATATGCGTGTGCATGTGTGAGTAAGAACTTCGGCTGATGACTACATGTGTGTGTGTGGGGTGTCTCTTCACTTCGAGTCGCTGGTTATGTTTGTGGAATATGCTTCGTTGCCATGTACATAAGTGTGGCTGCTTGCCGTTTTTGTTGTTGTGATTATTTAATAAAAGCATAGTGATCCCAACATTCGCCACAGTTTGTTTAAACTAAGTAAAAAGTGTAAGTATGAGTTGCAAGCAATAATTTTTCGAGTAAGCAAGCCATATACTCACTTATAGCAATTCAAGTTCGGCGTATATGAACAATTTTTATGTAGCTTAAAAATTATTGTAGCTTGACGTATTTTTCTTTTTTTTAAATTTATTTTTTATTTATTTTACTATATTGTATACATACAATTATTGTATGTATTCTAACTTAAAAAAATAAGTTTTTCATCTTGTAATAAATAAGGCACTACTCTATTCCACCTAGAACTAAAAAGTAGAAAATAAAATATTTCTAAGCACTTCCTTTATATAAATGGACAAAAATCAACGAAAAATGGCTGCTTATACAAAGGCATATTCTTTCTGAATTTTGATTTTAAAATTTTGACATAGAAATTGTACAAATATTTATGAGAACTAAAAATATAAAGGTGGAGCGTAATTAGTTGACTTCATATTGATAAGTTGACTCCTTTCCTGCCAACTTTCCAATCCAAGTAATGTGCGCTCCACTTTTATATTTTAATGTCTTATAAATATTTTTACAATTTCTATGTAAAAATTTATAATCAAAGTTGAACAAGACATATTGTCTTTGTATAAGAACACATTTTCGCTTATTTTTGTCCATTTATATAAAGGAAGTGCTTTTAATTTAGCTTTTGTACAGATTGACTCTTTTTAAAATAAATTGGAAACACAATTGAGAATCTGAAGTCACAATCAATCGGAAGCGGCCACTGTCTCCGTAAAATCCCTACAGTGAAATATCTATTTATTTATTTATTTAATTAGTTAGTCTATGAACAAAAGTTTCTTACAGACTAATAACAAATAACAACGAAAAATTATAACCAAGACTAAAACCTAGAATATAGTATTTAGAATCTTAGAAAAAACACTTTTCGAAAATGATAAATTAAATTGGATAGAACTCGAGATTAAATTAAATTCAATCAGGGCTCTCACAAGAGGAGCATTACGCGAATAATCAGTTCTACAATTAACACCATAAAAAGGTAGAAAGCTACTAAGATTACGCTGAGGTATGTTAAAATTAATTTTCTCCAAAAGAAAAGAGCAGTCAATGTCGCCACTGAAAATATTATGAACAAAAGAAAGCGAGAGAACCGTTCGTCTGACTTCCAAAGTTTTTAAATTTACAAAAGCAGGCGAGATTTATAAGAGGGAATTCGTTTATCGAAATGCAGAGAATGTAAAGCATATCGTCGCTGCGGTCACAAAAACAGTTATGTGTTTTTCAGTTACTTTTCAGGAGATCAAAAAAACTTATTTCTGGCGTCCATTTGGAAAATTTTGCAAATGTCGCATTTTTAAAATATTTTATGGAAAGTACGTTATTGATGTGTGAAGGAAAAAATCTTGGTATTTAGCCCATTACGTCATGATAAATATTTGCGCCGCTTTATAGCACATAGCTGCTTTCAAACATGATTCAAATTTGTTTTGGCGGTAGGGAAATGTATGCAATTTTTTCCGTTATTCCTCATAATGCACATGGAGATTACCCCTTAAGCCCTTGGGAGCTGTAGCTTCATCAATCAGATGTCTGTTGGGATGCTCAGGTTTCTGGGTATTCAACAGAAACTGTTTGTTCAGCATTTCATTTCTCTCCCTAATGGGGAGTGCTCTCGCCTCATTGTTCACGTGGTGTTCTGGGGACATATGAAGACAGCCCGCCCGTAGCGGTTCTGAGGGCAGTATTTTGGCAGCCCTGTATTTTCTTCCAGTGAGTAACATTTAAGCTTGGCGACCGTATCGGGAACGCGTAGCTTGCAATCGGTCGGCCAATTGCTTCGTAAGTAGTAACGAGCGTGTCTTTGTCTTTACCCCAAGTGCTGCCGGAAAGAGATTTGAGGATTTTATTACGGCTCTGGATTTTCAGAACAATCCAAAATGTAGATCCTGATCGAACGTCACACCAAAGATTTTAGGGCGTAAGACAGTCGGTAGCGTAATGCCGATGTCGGGATAAAATAGATTATATTGCACTTTGTGGTGGGTGATAAACGCGAAATCGTCTGCATTTCCATTCTCGCGATCTTTTCTGTGGACGTTATGTCCAGAGCTGGTCTGCAGAGCAGATCTTGCTGTGTGTTTGGTATCTTGGATCGCTGCAATACGGATGTCATGCCGCTTCATGAAATCAACTATCTCCGTGATCTTCCCAGTTAACACATAACAGTTTAACTGCAGAATTCTGAAGTGCAACGGGGGAGACGTCGTCACTCTGGGGGTAAGTGATAGGTGACTATGTCTGATTTGAGGGAAGCCAGGACGCAATTGCTGTTGTGGTCCTGGGACTAGACGTCCCTGGGTAAGTATTTGGGTACCCGGTGCAGTTGGGTTTGCGGCCTGGCGGTATGACGCGATGAAACCCGTCGGGGGGTTGCCGTCGCTGAGACCAGAACATCTAGGAAAGTGACATCGTCCAAGGTAGGAGCTGCATTGGGCAGATGTTGCAAACATATATATTCTGTTGTTGTTGTTGTTGTAGCAGTGCTTCGCCCCACCTAACAGCCGCGACCGATCACAAATTGTCATCAATATCCTCTAACGGTAGCGTGGTGCCATCGACGTGAATGTTCAAAATGGTCGACATTTGGGACGTCCATGTTGTATATAAGGTCGCGGAAGATTTAGTCGGTGATAATGCCATGTTTCGCGAGTCGAAAAAACTGGAGAGATCAGGGAGGTAGCCGTTTATTTTAATGCATAGCTTATCGATCTGTGGGCCTGGGCCTGTGGCCATTATTGTGCAGTCATAGGCGTAGGAAACGATTGTGACTCCTTCCGGTGGTGAAGGTAGCTTAGATATGTAGAAAATAAACAAAAGTGGGGATAGGACACCACCCTGTGGCACCCCTTGTTTAATTCTCCTTGGTTTTGAAGTTTCGTTTCTAAATTGCATCGATGCCTGCCGACCACCCAGATAATTTGCGGTCCACCTTTTAAGACATGGGGGAAGGGTAGACCCTTCCAGGTCTTGCAGTAACGAGTCAAGGTTGACCGTATCAAAAGCTTTTGATAGGTCTAGCGTTACGAGTACTGTTCTATGGTGGGGGTTTTGATTTATACCGCAATTTATCTGGGTGCTAATGGCATTTAGCGCGGTGGTAGTGCTATGGAGTTTTCTGAAGCCATGCTGATAAGAGGCTAGCTGCAAAATTTCTTGGAAATAAGGGAGCAAAATGGCTTCAAGCGTTTTTGCTACTGGCGATAGGAGAGATATCGGACCATACGACTCTCCTACGTTAGCTGGTTTACCAGGCTTTAGAAGCGGGAGCACCTTGGCCATTTTCCATTTCTCGGGTATGACAAAGGTGGAAAGAGACAGGTTGAAGACATGCGCTAAATATTTAAAACCCCCTTTCCCTAGACTTTTAAGCATCGGCATGGCTATGCCGTCTGGACCCACTGCTTTGGATGGTTTAGCGCGACCAATGGCGTCCTCAACCTCTTTAGCGGTGATGGTGACTGATGATTGTGTTTATGTGCGTGTCTGTTGGCCCTCCGTCTATCTTTGTCGACCGTAGAATGCATTATATATTGTCGGCAGAAAGCGCTCGCGCATTTTTTCGCATCCGACAGCACTTTGTCGCCAAAGGCGATGGAAACATTGTCTTTGTGCTTAGAGGGATTCGATAGGGACTTTATGGTGGACCAAAGTTTACCCACGCCGGTAGAGAGGTCACAACCTCTTAGGTGCTCCTCCCATTTCGCCCGCTTGTGTTCATCCACAAGTAATCTCATGCGTTGGTTTATATCCCTTATTTGGGGGTCGCCTGGATCAAGCTGTCTTATAAGATCACGTTGTCTCGCTAAGTTTGCGGCCTCCGTCGGGGAGTGGGGCCGGATTTCGGGAGAATTCTCCCGGTGGGAATGAAACTTGCCGAGGCGGATTCAATGACCTTGCGGAAGGCACACTCCTGTTGGCGGGCATCAGTCCGTATAGGGAGGGCAGCAAAGAGTTTGTCTGTATAAGATTTATATTCTTCCCACTTTCCTTTTTTGAAGTTTATGAAAGTGCGTTTTTCGGTGACTATGAAGTCGGCGGTACGCTCGAGCGAAATAAGTATAGGCAGGTGGTCGGATGCCAATGTTACCATCGGCTGCCAGTTGACGCAGTTTTCGAGATCTGCGCTCACGATTGAGATATCACCAGAGATATATCTTCCTTCAAAATATCGGTTCCTGATAAATATTTTGATAAGGTACTGGATACTTCCTTTTGGCTGACTCATTCTGTGGTTCATGTATACTCTAAAAAGCATGTCAATACGTCAAAAAACTAAGAGACCTGTGCTGTGAGAGCAGCACATACCTTGATAGCTGTCTACCGTCCTGTTCAAAAGGTCAGGGAGTTGTTAGTATTTCCATAAATGGCACCCAAAAGCAATTGAGTGTCTACTTTCAAAATGTCTCCGGAATGCGAACTAAGTCTAACGTAATGTACAATATGAGTTCGCTTGTGGACTATGACGTGTTCGTTCTTATTGAAAACTGGCTAAATCCTGAGTTCCTTGATGCTGAGTTTTTTGACTCTAATCTGTACACTGTCTATCGCAAGGATCGCGATTTTTCCAAAACTGAACTCTCTAGAGGCGGTGGAGTTTTAATTGCCATACGCCGGCACATCAACTCATCGCTTGTGGAGCTGAAGGATCAAGACTCGCTTTTGGACCAACTGTGTGTCTCAGTTCGCGGCATCTCTGAAATTTTTATCTGTGTGTCATACATTCCACCGTCTAGTCTAGACTCACTTTATAAGTCTCATGTAGATAATATTATTGATTTAGTTCGTTCTTGTGATAGTGGTAACTTTTGCATATTGGGAGTCTTTAATTTACCTAATATTGAATGGTCTTACGTCGATAAAAACTACTCTTTAGTTCCGAACAATGTAAACACCACTTCTGAGATTTACCTTATTGACAGTTTCTCAAGTGTTAATCTTTCTCAAATCAACGGCTTCACCAATCAACTGTTGAGAATTCTTGATCTTGTCTTTCTTAATGATAATTTTAGCTGTACGCTCACCGAATGCCTGGAACCGTTGTCGTGCTCTGGTTTGCACCACATTCTGCTTATCCTCGAAGTAGAATTCTATAACTTCGAAAGTATTGGAACTCTAAATGAGGATCCCACTTTTTCATTTAGACTGTTTTGGGGATATGATCTTGCTCGATGCTTCAGCTTATTTAAAAATGTTGTAAATCAAATCTGCATAAACAATATACCTCAGAAAATGAAGTGGTGTTACAGAATACCATGTTATACTAGAAAACTAAAAAGGCTTAAAAATCAGAGGAATAGGTTTTACAAAAAGTTCAAGGCCACTAAGCTAATGGCGTATAAAGAAAAATACCTGCGTTATTCCAAATCGTTCAAAGCGTTAGGCAAGAGGCTCCATGGTAACTATGTTCGTAATTTTGAATCCGACATTAAGGAAACCCCTAGGGCATTCTGTACTTATGTAAATTCCAAAAAACGATGCTCAAGTATCCCTGCCTCAGTCATCTATAATTCTGAGCATGCTTCATCAACAGCTGAAGCGGCCAACCTTTTTGCAGCCTTCTTCTGCTCCAATTTCGTGACGCCACCGGAAGACCCGCAGGAGTTGCCCACTGTGGTTGACAGTCCCATTAACTTTCGTTCGCTGACTCTATCAATTGAAGATATGGTCGATGGAATCCAGAATATTAAATCATCTACCCATACTGATATTGACGGCTTATCGTCTTATCTTTTGAAAAATTGTTTGGCTCTGGCATTTCCCCTCCTTTTAATTTTAAACAAATCTTTAGAGTGCGGCGAATTTATTGATGCGTGGAAGATAACCTTCATCAGCCCTATTTTCAAGTGTGGTAGCAAGAAAAATGTCGCGAATTATAGGCCCATTGCAAAATTATCATCTGTTTCAAAATTATTCGAGTACATTGTGAAACAAAAAATGAACTTTGCTGTTAAACCACTAATCACTGAAAATCAGCATGGTTTTATGGCCGGTAGATCCACTGTAACTAACCTATTTATCTTCTCTGATTTTTGCATATCTTCTTTTAATGACCGTTGTCAAGTTGATACTGTGTACACCGACTTCTCAAAAGCATTTGATAAAGTTAGTCATTCTATCCTGATTTCTAAATTGACTCGCGTGGGCTTCCACTCGATGTTTTTATCATGGATTAAATCATACTTCCACCAGCGTAGCTGTGTTGTGGTTATTGACAATAACTCTTCAAACACATTCACAGCCACCTGCGGGGTGCCTCAAGGTAGCATACTTGGCCCATTACTTTTTGTAATTTTTATAAACGATATTTCCACCTGCTTCCAGCACTCTAATTTTCTATTATACGCTGATGACCTAAAGATTTTTAATACCATCGCAAACTCAGACGACGTGAGTAAAATGCAATCTGATTTAGATAACGTTGCTGTTTGGTGTCGTGCCAATAACTTGCCACTAAATGTTAGCAAATGCTTTCTTGTAAGCTTTTTTAAATCACGTGGCCTCATTCCCACTTCCTACTCTCTCGATGGTACCCACCTCTCAACTCTTAACGAGATAAAGGACTTGGGGGTTGTCTTCGATTCGAAATTTTCTTTCACGACGCATATAAATTCTATTATTGCTAAGGCGTATTCACTTCTGGCTTTTATTAACAAACAGATAAATGTGCTGGTCAATCTCGTTATAGCATGTAAGTTTTATTGTGTCTATACTCAACTTATGTACTATACTATTAAATAATTATCTAATTTTAATTCAACATTGTTATCTAGTCTGTAAGGGCTTTAAATGCCATAGACTGAAATAAAGAAATATGAAATATGAACTGTGACAGCTTCCTACCATACGTGTGGGGACGTCTCCGTTTATTGTGCAGAACGTCGTTTCTTCTATTTGATCCGCCAACATCTCACCCCAACTGTCCGCCCGCAAATTTGAATGCCATAGATCGTGATGGGCATTGAAATCGCCTAAGATAATGCGATTGTTGCCAGTGAGTAAGGCTCTGATATTAGGGCGGTATCCACTGGGGCAACAGGTGGCAGGAGAGATGTAGATGTTGATGATTTCTAGGTTTGCATCGCCTGACCGGACAGATAGGCCTTGACGTTCTAAGAAATTGTCCCTGCGGTCGATGCCAGGATCAAATATATAATATTGCACAGAGTGGTGTATGATAAACGCGAGGCCGCCTCCATTTCCGCTCTCGCGATCTTTTCCGTGGACATTATACCCAGAGCAGGTCTGCAATGCAGATCTTGCTGTGAGTTTAGTCTCTTGAATCGCAGCAGTGCGGATGTTTTTCCGCTCCATGAAATCGACTATCTCCGTAATCTTCCCAGTTAGTCCATTACAGTTTACCTGCAGAATTCCGAAGTGCATAGGGGAGACGTCGCCACTCTGGGGGTAAGTGACGGGTGACTACGCCTGGGTTGAGGAAGGCCAGGACACAATTGCTGTTTTGGCCCTGGGACTGGGCGTCCTTGGGCAAGCATTGGGGTACACGGATGATTTGGGTTTGCGACCTGGCAACATGGCGCGATGAAATCCGTGGGGGGGTTGCCGTCGCGGAGACCAGAACATCTAGGAAAGTGGCACCACCCAAGGCAGGAGCTGCATTGGGCGGATGTCGCAAACATATATATTCTGTGCTGGCAAACGGTGAAAACGGAGGTAGGGACTAAGAGTCTGTTTCCCTGACCTACACCATTGCTGCCGGAAAGAGGGGGGGGGGGAGAAGACGGGGCCAGGGGCTGATGCTCAGCATTGCTACCGACTCTACTACGAAGATATTAGTTGTGAGTGGTAGCAGCTGTTTGAGTTGTTGGCGCCGTGGTGCGCGAGCAGCAGCGGGCACTTGTTGTGGCTTGCTGAGCAGCGGGCTGCTGGAAGGTAGTGGGGGGCGCTTAAACGTAGACTACGGGACGCCCTTGGGCGTGAACAGCAAGGAGCCACAAAAGATTTATAAAAGTTACGTGAACGTCGGGTTGTGGGGTCAAGCCCAGAACAACCTGTCCGATGCAACCATCCCTTACACGAGACACACTGAGCAGAGTATGACTGTCCTAAAAATATTCTTTTCCGGCAGATGCAGCAAAACCATTTCTCAGGACCGGGGTAAGGAAACGTACCCGGATTGGATTCAATACCTTCCCGGAGCAAGAGAATATGGAGCAGTCCTGCTGCAAGGAGCTGCTGGGAGGATGACATTTGTGGGAGGGACGCAACAAATTAAATGGGGTTACACTGAAATGGCAGTCCTTGGTCGGGAAAAATCCCGAGTCGCTCCGATACATAGAACCGACTGCCTTGGCAAGCGATGCAAAGGTGGTAGGGGCCTAATAATCTAAGGCGCAGACTACAGGACGCCCTTCGGCGTAAACAGCAAGGAGCCCCAAAGAAATGTATAAAAGTTACGAGGATTTGGGGTTTTGGGGTCTAGCCCAGAACATCCTGTCCGATGCAACCATCTCTTGCAGGTGACACACTGACAAGAGTGCGGCCGTCCTAAAAAGATTCTTTTCAGGCAAATGCAGCAAAACCATTTCTCTGGACTGGGGTCAGGGACAAGTCCTGGATTGGGTTCGATACACTCCCGGAGCAGGAGAATATAGCGCAGTCACGCTGCAAGGATCTGCGGAGAGGATGACAATTTGTGGGAGAGACGCAACAAATTAAATTGGGTTACACTGAAATGACAGCCCTTGGTCGGGAAAAATTCCGAGTCGCTCCGGTTCATAGAACCGACTGTCTTGGGAAGCGAGATGGTTTGTAGTTATTGTTTGCATTGAAGTCAAAGCACTTTCGCCAGCGATTAAAAAAAATTATAAGCTAGTGAGTAAGTACATAACCGTTTTTCAGAGTACTTCTAGTAATGTGAGCACATAGCTGCTTTCGATCATTTCTAAACCAAAAGAGATATAACAAGTAAGGAAGGCTAAGTTCGGGTGTAACCGAACATTACATACTCAGTTGAGAGCTATGGAGACAAAATAAGGAAAATCACCATGTAGGAAAATGAACCTAGGGTAACCCTGGAATGTGGTTGTATGATATGTGTATCAAATGGAAGGTATTAAAGAGTATTTTAAGAGAGAGTAGGCCATAGTTCTATGGATGGACGCCATTTAGGGATATCGCCATAAAGGTGGACCAGGGCTGACTCTAGAATGTGTTTGTACGATATGGGTATCAAATGAAAGGTGATAATGAGTATTTTAAAAGGGAATGGGCTTTAGTTCTATAGGTGAACGCCTTTTCGAGAAATCCCCATAAAGGTGGACCAGGGGTGACTCTAGAATATGTTTGTACGATATGGGTATCAAATGAAAGCTGTTAATGAGTATTTTGAAAAGGAGTGATCCTTAGTTCCCTAGGTGGACGCCGTTTCGAGATATCGCCATAAAGGTGGACCAGGGGTGTCTCTAGTTGTACGATATGGGAATCAAATGAAAGGTGTTACTGAGCGTTTTAAGAGGGAGTGGGCATTAGGTCTATAGGTGGACGCCTTTTCGAAATGTCGCCATTAGGGTGGGCCAGGGGTGACTCTAGAATGTGTTTGTACGATATGGGTATCAAACGAAAGGTGTTACTGAGCATTTTAAGAGGGAGTGGGCATTAGGTCCATAGGTGGACGCCTTTTCGAGATATCGCCATTAGGGTGGGCCAGGGGTGACTCTAGAATGTTTGTACGATATGGGTATCAAACGAAAGGTGTTACTGAGCATTTTAAGAGGGAGTGGGCATTAGGTATATAGGTGGACGCCTTTTCGAGATATCGCCATTAGGGTGGGCCAGGGGTGACTCTAGAATGTTTTTACGATATGGGTATCAAATGAAAGGTGTTACTGAGCATTTTAAGAGGGAGTGGGCATTAGGTCTATAGGTGGACGCCTTTTCGAGATTTCGCCATTAGGGTGGGCCAGGGGTGACTCTAGAATGTTTGTACGATATGGGTATCAAAGAAAGGTGTTACTGAGCATTTTAAGAGGGAGTGGACATTAGGTCTATAGGTGGACGCCTATTCGAGATATCGCCATTAGGGTGGGCCAGGGGTGACTCTAGAATGTTTTTACGATATGGGTATCAAACGAAAGGTGTTACTGAGCATTTTAAGAGGGAGTGGGCATTGGGTCTATAGGTGCACGCCTTTTCGAGATATCGCCATTAGGGTGGGCCAGGGTTGACTCTAGAATGTGTTTGTACGATATGGATATCAAATTAAAGGTATTAATGAGGGTTTTAAAAGCGAGTGGCCCTTAGATGTATATGTGAAGGTGTTCTCGGGATATCGACCAAATGTGGATCAGGTGATCCAGAAAATCATCTGTCGGGTACTGCTAATTTATTTATATATTCAATAACACTAACAGTATTCCTGCCAAGATTCCAAGGGCTGTTGATTTGGCCTTGTAGAACTTTTTCATTTTCTTCTACTTAATATGGTAGGTGTCACACCCATTTTACAAAGTTTTTTCCAAAGTTATATTTTGCGTCAATAAACCAATCCAGTTACCATGTTTCATCCCTTTTTTCGTATTTGGTATAGAATTATGGCATTTTTTTAATTTTTCGTAATTTTCGATATCGATAAAGTGGGCGTGGTTATGGTCAGATTTCGGCCATTTTTTATACCAAGATAAAGTGAGTTCAGATAAGTACGTGGGCTAAGTTTAGTAAAGATATATCGGTTTTTGCTCAAGTTATTGTGTTAACGGCCGAGCGGAAGGACAGACGGTGGACTGTGTATAAAAACTGGGCGTGGCTTCCACCGATTTCGCCCATTTTCACAGAGAACAGTTAACGTCATAGAATCTATGCTCCTACCAAATTTCAAAAGGATTGGTAAATTTTTGTTCGACTTATGGCATTAAAAGTATTCTAGACACACTAAATGAAAATGGGCGGAGCCACGCCTATTTTGAAATTTTCTTTTATTTTTGTATTTTGTTGCATCATATCATTACTGGAGTTGAATTTTGACTTAATTTACTTATATACAGTAAAGATATTAAATTTTTTGTTAAAATTTGAATTTAAAAAAAAATTTTTTTAAAAAGTGGGCGTGTTCTTCATCCAATTTTGCTAATTTTTATTTAGCACATATATAGTAATAGTAGTAACGTTCCTGCCAAATTTCATCATGATATCTGCAACGACTGCCAAATTACAGCTTGCAAAAGTTTTAAATTACCTTCTTTTAAAAGTGGGCGGTGCCACGCCCATTGTCAAAAATCTTACTAATTTTCTATTCTGCGTCATATCGTCAACCCATCTACCAAGTTTCATCGCTTTAACCGGCTTTGGCAATGAATTATCGCATTTTTTCGGTTTTTCGAAATTTTCGATATCGAAAAAGTGGGCGTGGTTATAGCCCGATATCGTTCATTTTAAATAGCGATCTGAGATGAGTGCTCAGGAACCTACATACCAAATTTCATCAAGATACCTCAAAATTTACTCAAGTTATCGTGTTAACGGACAGACGGACGGACGGACGGACGGACATGGCTCAATCAAATTTTTCTTGGATCCTGATTATTTTGATATATGGAAGTCTATATCTGTCTCGATTCCTTTATATATGTACAACCAACCGTTATCCAATCAAACTTAATATACTCTGTGAGCTCTGCTCAACTGAGTATAAACAAGTAAGGAAGGTTAAGTTCGGGTGTAACCGAACATTACATACTCAGTTGAGAGCTATGGTGACAACATAAGGGAAAATAACCATGTAGGAAAATGAACCGAGGGAAACCCTGGAATGTGTTTGTATGACATGTGTATCAAATGAAAGGCATTAAAGAGTATTTTATGAGGGAGTGGGCCATAGTTCTATAGGTGGACGCCATTTAGGGATATAGCCATAAAGGTGGATCAGGGTTGACTCTAGAATGCGTTTGTACGATATGGGTATCAAATGAAAGGTATTAATGAGTATTTTAAAAGGGCGTGGACCTAAGTTCTATAGATGGAGGCCTTTTCGAGATATCGCCGTAAAGATGGACCAGGGGTGACTCTAGAATGCATTTGTACGATATGGGTATCAAATGAAAGGTGTTAATGAGCATTTTAAAAGGGAGTAATCCTTAGTTCCATAGGTGGACGCCGTTTTGAGGTATCGCCATAAAGGTGGACCAGGGGTGACCCTAGAATTTGGTTGCACAATATGGGCATCAAACGAAAGGTGTTAATGAGTATTTTAAAATGGAGTGGGCCTTAGTTCTATAGGTGGACGCCGTTTCGAGATATCGCCATAAAGGTGGGCCAGGGGTGACTCTAGAATTCGTTTGTGCAATATGGGTATCAAACGAAAGGAGTTAATGAGTATTTTAAGAGAGAGTGGGCCTTAGTTCTATAGGTGGATGCATTTTCGAGGTATCGCAATAAAGGTGGACCAGGGGTGACTCTAGACTTTGTTTGTACGATATGGGTATCAAATGAAAGGTGTTAATGAGTATTTTTAAAAGGGAGTGGGCCTTCGTTTTATAGGTGTTCGCCTTTTCGAGATATCGCCATAAAGGTGGACCTTTTCGATATCGAAAAAGTGGGCGTGGTTATAGTCCGATATCTTTCATTTTAAATAGCGATCTGAGATGAGTGCTCAGGAACCTACATACCAAATTTCATCAAGATAACTCAAAGTTTACTCAAGTTATCGTGTTAACGGACGGACGGACGGACGGACGGACGGACGGACATGGCTCAATCAAATTTTTTTTCGATCCTGATTATTTTGATATATGGAAGTCTATATCTATCTCGATTCCTTTATATATGTACAACCAACCGTTATCCAATCAAACTTAATATACTCTGTGAGCTCTGCTCAACTGAGTATAAAAACGGCATATGCAGAAATGTGGGCTCTATATAGTGATAATAAAATATGCAAAAAAAATTTTTGAAGAAAAGCACATAACTGTTTTCTTTAGCGCAGCGACGATATTTAAGAAAAACCTTTTGGATCCGTTCAATACTATTGACGTAGTTTTTGTGACTTGGCCTCCAGAGAAAAGCATCGTATTCCAAAATAGAACGAACAAACGCCGTGTATAATAACTGGAGAGTATAAGGGTCACAAAAATTAGAACAATTCTGCCTCACAAATCCCAATACCGAGTAAGCTTTCGAAATAGTGTGACTAATATGTCCATTGAAAAATAAGTTACTAGAAAAAATTGCACCAAAATCTTTAATTTCATCCAAACCTTGTGATAGTGAAGGGTAGTTTCCGCATACGTGACTTTAAAACACCTTTTTGGTATTTAAAGAAAGCCGAGAATTAAAGCACCATACTTCTAAGCTGTCAATGTCTTTCTGAAGCTTAGCAGCATTATCCGGTTTTGCAATTTTCGAAAATACCTATATATACTTACAGGAGTACCTAAAATATTATTTTTATCGAGCTAGCCTATTGCCTATAGCTTGAGACTTGAAACTTGGAATGTTTGCTGTTTTGAACTCAATAGCAACAGGTGAAGCTGGGATGAGTGGTAGCTATCCTGGCAGGATAAGCTCGCTTGGATTGCGTTAAGGTCCGTTGTGATACCGCAAAAATATCATTGGCAGCTGGTATAACTGCATAGACAATTCCTGCGTTGCAACGACGTGGGTGTGAGTAATTTCGATCTTGATAAGTTCTGGAAAATGTTGAGAATCGAGTACGATGTGACTCCATGATTACAAATCGCCGTCCTACATGTACATAACTGCGACAGGAAGAGTTTACCTGTATATTTAGATTCCATGCTGTACTCACTTTGGACTTGTCAGAACCAAAAGCACCAAAGCTAAATGGGAATAAATAAGACCAATTGTTTCAGTGGACCAGTTTCCAACTAGTTACAGCAAGAGGGACCTTGCTGCCTAGTATTCGGCAGACTACAACAATTTACCAGTGAACAGTCCGCAAACCTTCTTCTCCTCCCCGTGTGAAAGTTCCTTTTTATCGTAGGAGCTCTGCAATGCACCCCATCCTCCTTATTCTTAATTGCTACGACTACCGCTTGAAAGACATAGCAGTTATCACAGAGCTTGTATTTGCGGTTTAAATAGGGCTGCTGACTGAAAACAGCACACTAATATTTCCTTCCAATTTTGACAATTTCCGTATTAACTGATTAGTCTTCTGTTTCAGTACTACATTCATCTTTAGTGGCACTGAAGATGCTGAAGCTCCTACGGTGGCAGTTTTCTGTATATCGTGGTTTTTTCATCTTGTAGTAAAAACGAAGTGTCCAAAAATCCTAAATCCCTTAGCCTATTTGATGAATGATCAACCCTTCGACTGGAGCGGGTGTTTAACAGCTTGACACTCAAAGCCGAAGTGAGCAGTCTATAGCTTTCACAACCTAATTGTCGACCTCACTTAAGAAAAGCCTGTTAGAAATATGAATATATTGTAACGAATTTCTGATTATTTTTATTATTTTAACTATCGTTCGCTGAACTGTCGAATAAATAACTCAAATATTCAGTATAGCAATATCTCTTTTATTTACAACTAGCAGACCCGTCAGACGTTGTTCTGCCCTAAATTTAGTCTATCTCCATACATTTTAATAAGCTTTTTCCGTCTAACTCTGCCCCCCCCCCCCCCCCCCCAGTTTTTCGTAATCCTTTTAATCACTCCGCCATCCGCATTTTCGCTTCATCTATCTCTATTTTCGTCTCACTCTATCTCTTTCTCAGTCTCCTTCTATTTTTCTCTTCTCTAAAGTTTTTCCCATTCTTCTCATTCCCTTTATTGCCAGGCAAATCGAATAGGACGTATGTAAATAGTTATGTGGGAATTATTAATTCATATCTTTATTTCGGCTTCGCATGCACATTTATCAGTTTTGCCAGGATAATGCAACTAAATCGAATATCACAATGAAAATTACTTTAAAGCTCTCAGCAACAACTTTAATTTGATATCCATATTACACACACATTCTAGGGGTATCCGGGTACAGGGTTTGTCCATATCTTGAGATCCTAGTCACCCAGCGGTATAAAAATTACTCTGTACTAAAGCACTCATCAACATCTTCAATTTGATACCCATAATGTCCACCGTGATGTGATGGTAGCGTGCTCTGCCTACCACACCGTATGCCCTGAGTTCACACCCCGGGCAAAGCAACATCAAAATTTTAGAAATAAGGTTTTTCAATTAGAAGAAAATTTTTCTAAGCGGGGTCGCCCCTCGGCAGTGTTTGGCAAGCGCTCCGGGTGTATTTCTGCCATGAAAAGCTCTCAGTGAAAACTCATCTGCCTTGCAGATGCCGTTCGGGGTCGGCATAAAACATGTAGGTCTCGTCCGGCCGATTTGTAGGGAAAATCAAGAGGAGCACGACGCAAATTGGAGGAGAAGCTCGGCCTTAGATCTCTTCGGAGGTTATCGCGCCTTACATTTATTTATTTTTTTTTTATTTAATGTAAAAACACATCCTAGTGTTACCCTGATGCACGTTTTGGCCTATATCTGGAGACCCTTCACAAATAGGTATGAAAACTACCCTGTACTAAAGCACTCATCAACAGCTTTCGTTTGTTATCCATATTGTATAAACACTTTCTAGGGGTACCCGGGTCCACGTTTTGGCCTCAATCTCGAGACCTTAGTCACCAATAGGTGTGAAAACTACCCTGTACTAAAGCACTCATCAACAGCTTTCATTCGTTATCCATATTCTATAAACACATTCTAGGGTTACCAGCGTCCGCGTTTTCGTTTATATCTCGAGACCCAAGTTACGCGCGGGTACGAAAAATACCCCGTATCAAATTACTCATAAACAGCTTACATTTGATACCCATATTGTACAAACATATCCCAGGATTACCCAGGTCAACGTTTTGAGCTCAAGACCCTATCCAGAACGGGACAAAAATTAGCCTATGTCTGTCTCCTGGTTCTAAGCTACCCAATTTTCAGCCAAATATGTTCATCCGTTACTTCCTCTTTAATCACTCTTTATATATTAAAAAAAGCGCATCAAAATCCGTAGCGTATTTTTAAAGGTTTAAGCATTCAAAGGGACATAGGGACAGAAAAAGCGACTTTGTTTTATACTATGTAGTGATGTACATCCATACATGCCTATAAACTTTCGCCCGAAGTTAAATAACGCAGCGAATGCTATATATATACTAGGGCGGGTCGATTTAAAAATCGCTCATTGCTCTGTGAAAATCGTATTCTAGGGATCCAAATAAGAAACTTTGCCGAAGGAACCATATCTCTAAAACGAATTCTGATGTCCCCCCCTTTGGGTCGAACTTTTGGGTAGGGGCAATTTCAATTCTACTGTGGTGGCTTAAAAAAAACAACACAAGCAGTTTTACGATCTGCAATTGTGTCACAGTGATACCTTACATTTTTAAAACGGTTGAATAAAAAACCCACACAACTATGTTTACGACATGCAAATGCATTACAGTGATGCCTTGGTTTTTAAAGAGGGTTGTAAAAACGATAATTTCTAATAATTCTTTTTAATTTATTTCCTATTACTAAGTTATATTCATTTTTTCATTTACATATGTTCTGACTAAATAAATTTCTAAAGAGAAAAATGAACTCCAAAAAGAAAAAAACATAGGCATTTCAAAGTGGGATTTTTCAAAATTTGCCCCTACGACCCAAATGGGGGGACGTCAAAATTCGTTTTAGAGGTATGGTTCCTTCGGCAAAGTTTCTTATTTTGATCCCTAGAATATGATTTTCACAGAGCAAAGGGCGCTTTTTTTGCCTCCCACTAATAGACCCGGTCTAATATATACGTATGTATGTGTCGCATCAAGCCGCACTCAAAGCAATTAGCGCGGACAGTTCACAGCGAACAAACACACATACGCATTTTTTGATAAAAATGTTACTTTTGTTTAAACAATTTGGCTGATATAGGAAAGGAATCAAGTATTTTTTTTTTTGATGCAGATCGAAGGTAAATATTTCAAAGTTTTACTGAAAAAAAGAATTTTTTAAATCTATCCATCCGTTTATGAGTTATAGCCGTGTAAACAAAATTTTTTTGATTTTTTAATACATTTTGGCAATTTGCCACGCCCCTATAATATATACCTTCAAATTATATTAACTTTACCATCTCACGTAGCTAAGCTTTCAAATGCAATAAACCGTTTTAAAATCGGAGTATTCTGTGTGAAGTTATGTGCATACATGGCATTTAGCGACTTTATTTTATAAGATTTATAGATTGATTCTACTATAGTAGTAGTACTTTACAATACTCGCATACTTCACAAAAAGCGTACTAAAATCAAACTGATCCCTTAATCCTCAGCTTGCGCTGCTTTTATTCTCTCGGACACCTCGTTCACTCATTTCTTTTAAGGTCTAGACTTTTCGCGATCAGCTGTTTACTTATGTCTCCTTTATGTATCTGAGACTTACCTTTCTCTTCTATTTATATGCGTCTGTATGTGTGAGTAACAACGTCTGCTCTTAGTTGCCGACTACATATATACCCCTGCAAAAAATTTTGTGATTAATCCCTAAAGAGATTGGTCTCAGATTGGCCCTTTTGTCTACATTTGGGCATAATTGACTCCGTTCAGTCCCTTTCGGGTACAGTTGGGATTAGTCAGCTTTGTAGCTCATTTTAAGAAATATTAAAACATTATATACTCAGCGTGAGCTTCAACTGTACATTTCATTTCAGATAAATTACTTTTCTACATATCGCGTGGCACCGCCCGTTTAAAAAAAAGCATGTCTCCCCATTTCCTCTTATAATAAAACTTGATAAGTGAAATATCATTGATTCAATACTATTTTTGCTAACTTATAGCTTATTATTCTAGTCTACGACCGCTTTAAACTTGTATTATATCTAAGTTGCCATGATTTTTAACCGATCCTGTCCATTTTTACTAGATATTTTTTCTGCTATAAGGAAAATATATGTACACAATTTCATTACGATCCGTTAGTTTTGGGCGGTGCCACGCCTATTGTAAAAATTTAAAGTTTTTCCTATTTGTTGTTATAAATCCACTTGGGAAATGAAATACCATTGATATAAAGATCTTTTTTGCAAAGATATAGCTTATTTTATTCATCCACGACCCTTTTAAAAATCTTTTATATAAAAATGGGCGTGGTCCTTAACCGATTTCGTAAATTTTTCTTGAAAGCATTTCTCATAGTAAAGGCAACCTCTCCTCCGAATTTTGTTACGATAGGTTTAACGATTTTTGATTTATGATTAATAATATTTGTAAAATTGATTTTATCAGAAGTGGGCGTGCCACAGCCATTTAAAATTTTTTTTTCAAATTTTTATCAAGAGTTTCAATATCAGTCCACACGTCAAATTTCAACATTCTAGGTGTATTATTTACTAAATAATCAGGTTTTTTGTGTTTTCCCAAATCTATATATATAAAAATGAATTGCTGTTCGTTAGTCTCGCTAAAACTCGAGAACGGCTGAACGGATTTATCTTACCTTGGTCTTGAATTATTCGTGGAGATCTAGGGAAGGTTTAAAAGGTGAGAAAAATTCGAATACTTGCCGGGAAAATACCCAAAACAGCATATTTCCTCGAGATATAGGCCAAAAAGTGGACCCGGGTACCCCTAGAGTGTGTTTATAGAATATGGATATCATATGGAAGCTGTTGATGAGTGCTTTAGTAGAGGGTAATTTTCATACCCCTGGGTGACTAGGGTCTCGAGATATATGCCAAAACGTGGACCCGGGTACCCCTAGGGTGTGTTTATAGAATATGGATATCAAATAAAAGCTGTTGATGAGTGCTTTAGTAGAGGGTAATTTTCATACCCCTGGGTGACTAGGGTCTCGAGATATAGGCCAAAACGTGGACCCGGGTACCAATAGGGTGTGTTTATAGAATATGGATATCAAATAAAAGCTGTTGGTGGGTGCTTTAGTAGAGGGTAATTTTCATACCCCTGGGTGACTAGGGTCTCGAGATATAGGCCAAAACGTGGACCCGGGTACCCCTAGGGTGTGTTTATAGAATATGGATATCAAATAAAAGCTGTTGATGAGTGCTTTAGTAGAGGGTAATTTTCATACCCCTGGGTGACTAGGGTCTCGAGATATAGGCCAAAACGTGGACCCGGGTACCCCTAGGGTGTGTTTATAGAATATGGATATCAAATAAAAGCTGTTGATGAGTGCTTTAGTAGAGGGTAATTTTCATACCCCTGGGTGACTAGGGTCTCGAGATATAGGCCAAAACGTGGACCCGGGTACCAATAGGGTGTGTTTATAGAATGTGGATATCAAATAAAAGCTGTTGGTGGGTGCTTTAGTAGAGGGTAATTTTCATACCCCTGGGTGACTAGGGTCTCGAGATATAGGCCAAAACGTGGACCCGGGTACCAATAGGGTGTGTTTATAGAATATGGATATCAAATAAAAGCTGTTGGTGGGTGCTTTAGTAGAGGGTAATTTTCATACCCCTGGGTGACTAGGGTCCCGAGATATAGGCCAAAACGTGCACCCGGTTACCCCTAGAATATGCATATCAAATGAAAGCTCTTGATGAGTGCTTTAGTAGAGTGTAATTTTCATACCCCTGGGTTACTCGGGTCTCGAGATATAGGCCAAAACGTGGACCTGGGTACCCCTAGAATGTGTGTATAGAATCTGGCTATCAGATGAAAGCTGTTGACGAGTGCTTTAGTAGGGGGTAATTTTCATACCCCTGGGTGACTCGGGTCTCGAGATATAGGCCAAAACGTGGACCTGGGTACCCCTAGAATGTGTGTATAGAATCTGGCTATCAGATGAAAGCTGTTGACGAGTGCTTTAGTAGGGGGTAATTTTCATACCCCTGGGTGACTAGGGTCTCGATCTATAGGCCAAAAAGTGGACCCGAGTACCCCTAGAATCTGTTTATAGAATATTGATATCAGATTAAAGCTGTTGATGAGTGCTTTAGTAGAGGGTAATTCTCATATCCCTGGGTGACTAGGGTCTCGAGATATAGGCCAAAAAGTGGACCCGGGTACCCCTAGAATCTGTTTATAGAATATTGATATCAGATTAAAGCTGTTGATGAGTGCTTTAGTAGAGGGTAATTTTCATACCCTTGGGTGACTAGGGTCTTGAGCTATATGCCAAAAAGTGGACCCGGGTACACCTAGAATGTGTTTATAGAATATTGATATCGAATGAAAGCTGTTGATGAGAGCTTTAGTAGAGGGTAATTTCCATATCCCTGGGTGACTAGGGTCTCGATATATAGGCGAAAACGAGGACCCGGGTACCCCTAAAATGTGTTTATAAAATGTGGATATCAAATGTAAGCTGTTGATGAGTGCTTTATTAGAGGATAATTTTCATACCCCTGGGTGACTATGGTCTCGGGATATAGGCCAAAATGTGGTCAGACGGAAAAAGCTTATTAAAATGTATGCAGATTGGCCAAATTTAGGGCAGGACAACGTCTGCCGGGTCTTCTAGTGTTATATATATATATATATATATTATCATCCGATTTCGCTCATTTTCAATACCAATCTATTCTGGGCCCAGATAAGCTCGTGTAGCAGAAGGTGGTGAAGATATCTCAATATTTACTCAAGTTATCGTATTAACGGACAGACGGACAGAGGGATGGTCGGACATAGCTCAATCAAATTTGTTTCGATACTGATGACTTTGATATATGGAAGTCTATATCTATCTCCATTCCTTTATACCTGTACAGCCAACTGTTATCCAATCAAAGTTAATATACTCTGTGTGCAAAACACGCTTAGTATGAAAAGCCAACGAAATGAGTAAAATAAAAAATATTACAGGGGATTGAATCGAATTATTTGAGAAAACTGCGTAGCCCTGCGTAGCATATCGGACCTTAATTACTAGGACTTAACGACTACGCTGGAGTTAGGGTTTTCGGATAATATTTTTTATTCCTTTTTGAAAAGCGGGTGAACAGCTTACATCAAATAGATTTGGTGGCTTGTGTTTCTGCCATGAATGTTTCTCAGCAAAAAAGTCATCTGCCTTAGCAATTGCTTATTTCAATATAAACCGGAAATGAAACGAAAACAATTTGAACTATTGTTATACTCAGTTGAGCAGAGCTCACAGAGTATACTAACTTTCATTGGATAACGGTTGGTTGTACAGGTATAAAGGAATCGAGATAGATATAGACTTCCATATATCAAAATCATCAGTATCGAAAAAAAATTTGATTGAGCCATGTCCGTCCGTCCGTTCGTTAACACGATAACTTGAGTAAATTTTGAGGTATCTTGACGATATTTGGTACGTAGGTTCCTGGGCACTCATCTCAGATCGCTATTTAAAATGAACGATATCGGACTATAACCACGCCCACTTTTTCGATATCGAAAATTTCGAAAAATCGAAAAAGTGCGACAATTCATTACCAAAGATGGATAAAGCGATGAAACTTGGTACGTGGGTTGAACTTATGACGAAGAATAGAAAGTAGGTAAAATTTGGGACAACGGGCGTGGCACCGGCCACTTTTAAAAGAAGGTAATTTAGAAGTTTTGCAAGCTGTAATTTGGCAGTCGTTGAAGATATCATGATAAAATTTGGCAGGAACGTTACCTGTATTACTGTATGTATGCTTAATAAAAATTGGCAAAATCGGAGAACGACCACGCCCACTTTTAAAAAAAAATTTGTTTAAGTGAAATTTTTACAAAAAATTTAATATCTTTACAGTATATAAGTAAATTATGTCGATATTCAACGCCAGTAATGATATGGTGCAACAAATTACAAAAACAAAAGAAAATTTCAAAATGGGTGTGGCTCCACCCTTTTTCATTTGATTTGTCTAGGATACATTTAATGCCATAAGTCGAACAAATATTTACCGATCCTTGTGAAATTTGGTAGGCGCTTAGCATCTAGGACGGTAACTGTTTTCTGTGAAAAAGCGCGAAATCGGTTAAAGCCACGCCCAGTTTTTATACACAGTAGATCGTCTGTCCTTCCGCTCGGCCGTTAACACGATAACTTGAGCAAAAATCGATATATCTTTACTAAACTCAGTTCACATAATTATCTGAACACACTTTGTATTCGTATAAAAAATCGCCGAAATCCGACTATAACCACGCCCACTTTTTCGATTTCGAAAAATACGAAAAATGAAAAAAATGCCATAATTCTATACCAAATACGTAAAAAGGGATGAAACATGGTTATTGCATTGGTTTATTGACGCAAAATATAACTTTAGAAATAAACTTTGTAAAATGGGTGTGACACCTACCATATTAAGTAGAAGAAAATGAAAAAGTTCTACAAGGCGAAATCAACAGCCCTTGGAATCTTGGCAGGAATACTGTTCGTGGTATTACATATATAAATAATTTAGCGGTACACGGCAGATGATGGTCTGGGTCACCCTGGTCCACATTTTGGTCGAAATCTCGAAAACGCCTTCACGTATACAACTACCACAACTCCCTTTTAAAATTCTTATTAATACCTTTAATTTGACACCCATATTGTACAAACACATTGTAGAGTCACCCCTGGTCTCCCTTTATGGCGATGTATCGAAAAGGCGTCCACCTATAGAACTAAGGCCCACTGCTTTTAAAATACTCATTATCACCTTTCATTTGATACTCATAATGTACAAACGCATTCTAGAGTCAACCCTGGTCCACCTTTATAACGATATCCCGAAAAGGCGCCAACCTATGAAACTAAGGCCCACTCCCTTTTAAAATACTCATTAACACCTTTCATTTGATACCCATATCGTAAACAAATTCTAAATCACCCGTGGTCCACCTTTATATCGATATTTCGAAAAGCCGTCCACCCATAAAACTAAGGCCCACTCCCTTTTAAAATACTCATTAACACCTTTCATTTGATACCCATATCGTATAAACGCATTCTAGAGTCATCCCTGGTCCACCTTTATGGCGATATCTTGAAAAGGCGTCCACCTATAAAACTAAGGCCCACTCCCTTTTAAAATACTCATTAACACCTTTCATTTGATACCCATATCATACAAACAAATTCTAGAGTCACCCCTGGTCCACCTTTATGGCGATATCTCGAAAAGGCGTCCACCCATAAAACTAAAGCCCACTCCATTTTAAAATACTCATTAACACCTTTCATTTGATACCCATATCGTAAAAACAAATTCTAGAGTCACCCCTGGTCCACCATTATGGCAATATCTCGAAAAGGCGTCCACCCATAGAACTAAGGCCCACTCCCTTTTAAAACACTCATTAACAACTTTCGTTTGACACCCGTATTGTACAAACGCATTCTAGAGTCACCCGTGATCCACCTTTATAACGATATCCCGAAAAGGCGTCCACCTATAGAGCTAAGGCTCACTTCCTTTTAAAATACTCATTAACACCTTTCATTTGATACCCATGTCGTATAAACAAATTCTAGTGTGACCCCTGGTCCACCTTTATGGCAATATCTCGAAAAGGCGTCCGTCCACCTATAGAACTAAGGCCCACTCCCTTTTAAAATACTCATTAGAACCTTTCATTTGATACCCATATCGTACAAACAAATTCTGGTGTGACCCCTGGTCCACATTTATGGCGATATCTCGAAAAGCCGTCCGCCTATAGAATTAAGGCCCACTCCCCTTGAATGAAATGAAATGAGAATACTCATTAACACCTTTCTTTTCATACCCATATCGTACAAACATATTCTAGAGTCACCCCTGATCCACCTTTATGGCGATATCTCGAAAAGGCGTCCACCCATAGAATTAAGGCCCACTCCCTTTTAAAATACTCATTAACACCTTTCTTTTCATACCCATATCGTACAAACAAATTCTAGAGTCACCCCTGGTCCACCTTTATGGCGATATCTAGAAAAGGCGTCCACCTATAGAACTAAGGCCCACGCCTTTTTAAAATATGCATTAACACCTTTCATTTGGTACCCATATCGTACAAACAACACATTCCAGAATTACCCTAGGTTCATTTTCCTACATGGTGATTTTCCCTTATTTTGTCTCCATAGCTCTCAACTGAGAATGTAATGTTCGGTTACACCCGAACTTAGCCTTCCTTACTTGTTTTGTTTTAAAATGGATTACATCAGTGAGTATCATTCAACTACCATAGGAGTTAAAGATGATACTGGTCCCTATTTGACTACTTTTTGAAACGAAAAGGGACTAGTTCTCATATGATCCCAAATGGGTGCAAGGCGGATAAGTCCTATAGATCCCTTTCGTGTATAAATGGGTACAATTAGTTTCTTCATAAGACATGCTCAAATAAAATGGAACAGTTCAACTCATATAAACTGGCAATGGTCACATACTCCTTTGCGACTCATTCCGGATTCTTCCTAGACTAATCGTATTTTTTGCAGGGGTGTGTGAAATATTCTCTTTGCTGCTAGCTTAGCGGTTGACATGTATGTGTGGCAGCTTGCTTTGATGTTTACATGTGCATATGTACGGCTGCTTGCTTTGCTGTTGTTGTACATTTATTTACCAGCAGCATAGTGATGTATAGAACTGCTAATATTCGCCACAATATCATATTCATTTCTAGCTTGTGAGTTTTTCCCAAATTCTTGACCTTGAAAGTTCGACGTTGTCATATTAAATACTTTCTATTATTGGTTGTGCTAGTCCGTTAATTGAGCTAGATTCTAAATAAATAAATCAATAAACAAAACGATCAAAAACGGCAGATGTTGTTCTGATTTCCTCTATCCATCCAGCTTGCTCTGCTTTGTCTTCTTTCTTATTTCCTCTCCCGTCTACTTTTTCCACTTTACTTTAATCGGCCAACTTTATTGCACTATCCCTTTCATTCTTTGGAAATCTTCCCTCTTACTCTTCCTACTCTTGCTCTTATCTAAGCCTAAATCTTACTTTTACTTTCCATATTACCCTAATGTTATTCATACTTACTTACTTATTTACTTAATTAGCGCTTAACCGTCTAAACGGTTATGGCCGTCCAACAAGGCGCGCCAGTCGCTCTTTCGCTCCGCCAACCGGCGCCAATTGGTCACACCAAGGGAGTTTAAATCGTTTTCCACCTTGTCCTTCCAACGGAGTACGGGGGCCGCCCTCTACCTCTGCTTCCATATGCGGGTTCCGATAGAAACACTTTCTTGGCCGGAGCATCATCTTTCATTCGCATAACATGGCCAGCCACCGCAGCCGCTGCGTTTTAATTCGCTAGATTATGTTGATGTCTGCGTATAGCTCGTACAGCTCATCATTAAATCTTCTTCTGTACTCGCCATCGCCAACGCATAGAGGTCCATAAATCTTTCGAAGAACTTTTCTCTCGAACACTCCCAAAGCCGCTTCATCTGCTGTTGTTATGGTCCATGCTTCTGCCCCATATAGCAGGACGGGTACGATAAGTGACTTGTAGAGTATGATTTGCGTTCGCCGAGAGAGGACTTTACTTTTCAATTGCCTACCTAGTCCAAAGTAGCATTTATTGGCAAGATTGATTCTTCGCTGGATTTCAGTGCTGATGTTGTTGCTAGTGTTGATGTTGGTTCCGAAATAAACGAAGTCTTTTACTATTTCGAAATTATGGCTGCCAACAGTAGCGTGGTTGCCAAGGCGCGTATGCTGGATGACAGCAGGTACTTCGTTTTGTCCTCATTCACCATCGAACCCATCTTTACCGCTTCTTTTTCCAGTTTGGAGTAAGCAGAGCTAATAGCGCGGGTGTTTAGGCCGATGATATCAATATCATCAGCATATGCCAGTAATTATAGGCTTTTATAGTATATTGTTCCAGTGCGGTTAAGTTCTGCAGCTAGTATAATTTTCTCCAGCATCAAATTTAAGAAATCGCACGATAGGGGGTCACCCAGTCTGAAACCTCGTTTAGTTTCGAAGGGCTCGGAGAGGTCCTTCCCAATTCTGACTGAGCTGATGGTGTTGCTCAACGTCGTTTTGCACAGTTGTAAAAGTTTTGCGGGCAAACCTAATTCAAACATAGCGGCATATAGGCAGCTCCTTTTCGTGCTGTCGAAGGCGACTTTAAAGTCGACGAAGAGGTGATGTGTGTCGATTCTCTTTTCACGGGTTTTTTCCAAGATTTGGCGCATTGTGAAAATCTGGTCGATAGTAGATTTACCAGGTCTGAAACCGCACTGATAAGGTCAAATCAGCCGGTTCACGGTGGGCCTCAATCTGTCGCACAATACACTTGAAAGGACCTTATATGCGATATTAAGAAGGCTGATTCCACGATAGTTGGTGCATTTTGCAGTGTCCCCCTTCTTGTGGACTGGGCAAAGAACACTTAGATTCCAACCGTCGGGCATGCTTTCGTCCGCCCATATTTTGCTAAGAAGCTGCTGCATGCGCCTTACCAACTCCTCGCCGCCGAACTTGAATAGCTCCGCAGGTAATCCATCAGTGCCCACGGCCTTGTTGTTTTTCAATCTGGTTATTGCTATTCTAACTTCGCCATAATCCGGCGGGGGGCATATATTCCATTATCATCGATTGCGGGATCGGGTTACTCATCTCTGCGCGATGAACTGCTGCCTCCATTTAGAAGAGCAGAGAAGTATTCCCTCCATGATCTAAGCACTCTCTGGACATCAGTTACAAGGTCACCGTTTTCATTCCTACAGGAGTTTGCCCCGGTCTTAAAACCTTCCGTCTGTCGCCGTATTTTTTGGTAGAATTTTCGGGCGTTATTCCTGGTGGCTAGCAGCTCAAGCTCCTCGCACTCACGCCTTTCTGCTTCTGCTTTTTTCTTCCTGAAAAGGCGTCTCGCTTCCCTTTTCAACTCACGATAGTGTTCACGCTCCTCTTGTCGCGCTCGCTTTTAACGTAGCCCTGTAGACAGCGTCTTTTCTTTCGGTTGCAACGCGGCATTCTTCATCGTACCAGTTGTTTTTTCGTGGCCGCCGGTAACCAATTTTTTCTCGGAGGCAGTACGAAGTGCTTTGGAGATATGCTCCCACTGCTCCTGTATTCCTTCAGGATGAGTTGTGCTCTCAGAGAGCAGGTGTGAGAGTCGAGTTGCGAAATCATTGGCAGTCTGTTGTGATTGAAACTTTTCGACGTCTAGCTTTCCTTGTGTTTTTTGTTCCTTGGTTTTGCCCACCCTGGCGTTAAAGTCGCCAAGCACGACTTTTATATCATGACGGGGGCAGCGCTCGTATGTGCGTTCTAATTTTTCATAAAAAGTGTCTTTTACCTCATCGTCTTTCTCCTCTGTCTGCGCATGGGCGCAGATGAATGATATATTAAAAAAATTTTCTTTTATTCGGATAGCGGCGAGACGCTCGTCCACAGGCGTGAACGACAGCACTTGGCGACAAAGTCTCTCTCCCACCACGAATCCGACGCCGAAACTGCGCTTATTCGTATGGCCACTCCAATAGATGTCACAATTTTTGATCTTCTTTCTTCCTTGCTTCGTCCAACGCATTTCTTGGATGGCGGTGATGTCAGATTTTGCTTTGACGAGGGCATCAACCAGCCGGGCATCTGCACCAATCCCATTCAGGGAGCGGACGTTCCAGGTGCATGCCCTCAATTCATTGTCCTCCAAACGTTTGCCATGGTTGTCATCAATAGAGAGTGTATTTATCCGAGGCTTGTTGTTATATTTCATTGGAGTATGGTTTTACGTGGCGGGGCCCAAGCCCAGCGTACAACCCGCTCAGCGGGGGTGTAAATATTACTTGCACGTTTATATAGCGAGCCGCTTGCTCCAAGACAGACGCCCGCTTGCAGCCGGATGTTTAGCGGCTACCCAGAGGATACTTGGCCGCAAGCGACCGGAAGTATTGAGCTGCTTAAACCGCATGCAAAAGAATCGCTCTGGCCTTTCCCAAGTGAATGGCGGTCAGAAGCTTTCCCCACTTTCGTGGACTTCTACAAACGCTCCATGTTATTCATACTCTTCTTGTAAATCCTTATTCCTACTTTTTCTTTAACCCTTATTAATATTTTTACTCCCACCCTCCCTTTTCCTCTCCCCATTGATCCCACCACTTTTGAGACATCCCTCCAACTTTTTCTGCTTTTCCTTTTCCATTCGCTACTTATTATCTCTTTCCTTCCGATTTCTCTTTTCCAATGGGAAAATATATCTAACATGGCTTTTTTCTGCACATTTACTTACGAAAGCAGTAAAAAAGTAGCAAAATAGTACCAAAAATATTCCCTCCCTACTACTTTACAATTCCTGACCAGATTATGAGGGCTGTAAAATATTTGCTGTTATACTACTGACTTCACTTATCTGGTTTTTTTGGATAAAGATCTGTGTTAGGGAACACTTCACTTATCTAGTTTTTTTGGATGAATAGTAAAGCCCATTTGTAACTTAATTTTTGGCTTGTGTAATGAGAGTAAAATAATAATACAAGTTTTTCGGGTTTCATCGCCGTTAAGATTGCTGGTTGAAAATATCCCAGTACTGACCGATAATTGTACATCCCACACCATGCCCATTTAGCATTCCTTTTGTCTCGAGTGAGGTGGTATTGTGCTGAGATTGTTATTAGATATATTTAGCTACTTAAGGAGTGCAATAACTTTTCAATTACTTACATTTGTTGGATTTGTTTTCCTTACTATGCTGGTGTGGCAGGTTTTTGGTGTTAAGCCCAGGGTTACATAAACACTTTGTTGGAGTCAATGCAATTTCAACGGGACTAAGAGGAGGGGCAAACTACATTTAGAAATTAATAACTACAATCAGCCAAACTCAAACCGACTGCTTTAATTTGGCAGCCAATTGAAAAGTTGCTTACAAATTGCGCCAGAAAATCATCAACACTTGGCCGCTAAATTTTGTTTTATCAAACTCCAGGTTTGCGAGCGTTGACTTTTTGGTGGCATAGCTAAAATTTGTTGAGGTCATAAAGTTGTTGAGTTGCTTGTCTTCATTTTAAGTTGGAATATCGCTATTTAAAATTACGAACATAAAAGTGCAAATGTACAACTTTGCTAACTACTTAGCTCTTAGTGGAATGCTGACAAAAAACTCAAAGTAGACAAAATATTTGAGGTTTCTTATATATGTATGTGCTGTTAAATGGTTGCCTTTGTGGTTTAAGTGACTAGTTTCTAGTGAACATAAGACGGTTGCCCTTTTATGTATCAGTCGCGAAACGTAGGGCATGTTTAGTGGAGAAACTCGTCCAAAATTGAGGAAACTAATATTTTAACGAAATAGAAGCAAGTAAAAAGAAAGTATTGCATGAGCTTCTGAATTTATCAGGCACAGACCTTGGGTTATATTTAGTAGTGTGTGTTACACTCCAGGTAGGGAACTTATGTTTAGATCATTTCGGCAAGTTGTTGACGCCAAGCGTTTGACGGAAATAGTAGCGATCGCTAGCACTATCTATCAGTGGTAACACAGTCCTACAGAAAAAGTCAGATGTCGGATTGCATGGAGAGCTATTTCTGTCGACGTGCTTTATTATGGGCATGTTGCTATAATTATAACCGCCCTATGTATATATCCTATCCCGTATGTATACAGCTCGATCAGACTTTGAAACTTTTTTAACAGTAACGAGAACAAATTAATGTCTCCGAATTCATTTCATAACATTACCTATACAGTTAACGTAGATAGGAGTTAACTAGCAGTTTTCTAATCACCCAAAAACCTTGTATTGCCACCCGCCGTCCATTACGTGTGTAGGTATTTCTTGCTTGGTTTAGTTCCGCTGCTGGAACTGGTATTTAAGATTAATTTGAAAAAATCGCAAGATACAAATTCGAGAAATCTTTATGTGGATTCCCTTTTCAGAAGCATCCTCTAACGGTTAATAGATGGTGAGATGATAAGATAATTACGTCCAATCGAATGATGGACTTTGTGGTGCACTCTATTTAGCAAAGAAAAAACACTCTTGTATAAATGGGTTGAATAAATATTAGGGCATTCATACGGCATGGAAGTTTAAAGTTAAACCCCATGTTTCCTTATCCACATTTAAGTTTTATTTAATTTCCCTCCACTATTCCTCGAATCATCTAAAAGATAATGTCATATCCGTAAATCATATGCCAGACGACAACGGCAACGGCTGTGTGTGGCCCGCCGACTTTTATGTCGCCATGATATTGACTGTAGCAATGTCACAAAAAATATCAAAACATTTCAAATTCTGACATGCAATGACAAAAATGACATTCTCGTATGCAAAAAGAAAAGAATAATGCAAATTAAAATCATAAATTAAAACAAAGTCTGCATGTTGCATGTCTGCATTATTTGCATGCCACACATCAAAAAATAAATACTTAAACAATTAAGTACATATGTGATTGAGTTGTGCAACTAAAAAGGGGGGAGGGCATATTTTTTGTTATCGAGTTGCAAAGGATAAACCATTGCATATAAACGAGTCGGTAAGTAGCACGCCTGGTTAAAAACTTCTCTAAAGTATTGGACACATGGTAATAGAAAAATAGTTGCCGAGTATTTAGTTGCCATTGTCGGCATAGTTGCATGCCACATAGCAAAACGATTACCACCATTTTAGTTGGAAATCAAAGAGGCCTCCAAGTGATATTTTATAACTAGAATTGAATCCATTAATAACTCAAACCGCACACAAATGTTTCTAAAAATATAACCAGCAGGAAATTAAACTGACTACAAGACAGCTGTGTTTTTTATCTTAACTGCTCTATTATTGGTTGATTATAACTTTCATGAAAATGAAATGGTATATTAACTTCGTCATGAATCTGAAAATTGTAAATCCTTTAAGGAAAAGAGATAGACGAACCAATAAGTATACCGGAATGTTCAGGATGATGAGCTGAGTTGATTTAGCCATGTCCGACTCTCTGTTTGTATGCAAACTATTCCATCAATTTTTGAGATATCTTGATAAAATTTGGTGAGCGGGTATACTTAGGTGTCCGATTAGACATTTGTCGGAACCGACTGCATCGGGCCACTATAACATATGTCCCTCCTATAACTGATTTTTCAGAAAGGAGGATTATTTTCATATCTTTCTCAATTTATCAGATTGAAGCTTCAAAATTCACCAAATGCTTTCGTTATTGCACATATTGTCGTCTCAAAAAATTTGATGAATCGGTCGTATATATAGCACACACACACCACAATCGGTTGTTCAGATAAGAAGCTTTTCGTAATTACTGCCCCATTTTAACAGCTAGAGGTTTCAAATTTCACCGAATGCATACGTAGCATATATTGTTGTCTGAAAAATTCGAAGAGATCTGTGATATATATACCATATATCCCATATAAACTCTCATTTCTGCCCCCTTTTTAACGGCACAAACTTCAAATTTCTTCAAATACTTACTTTTTTGTCATATATTGTTGAAAGAAGAGATTAGTGGTCATAGTTTTTACATGCAGACCACAAAAAACGTGAAATTTTGTATCCTCACACAAGTGCTTATGTATTTTTATTTTTTATTTATCTCAAAAATCGCTTAGGTATGTACATCTTTTCACTATATATTTCGTATCTTATACAGCCGATTATTTGGAGATTACGAATGGGATAAAATTATTATTCAGTCCGATTCATGAAAGGTATAAAGTCCCGCCCTTGATTGTTTTTTAGTTAACAAAGTTTGCGCTATCCAGTAAAAAGTTTGATTTTCGCACTTGGTATTCGTATCCTGTTGTGAATGTACAAACAAAAAAAAAGTACACAAATATTTTATATGTTGTGCTAATCCAATGTAGTTAGGGCGATTAAAAACTTCATATTTTTCCCCAACTCAATAGGGTGTTATGTGGTGCTTTTTAATTGAATTTACATATTGTTTGCGTTTTATGGACGTTTTGTTAGTCAGATACATTTCCAAATGCTTACTCATGCGTTATCAGGTGCAGACTCATATGAACGTAAGTACGAATTTCTAGAAAGTGTGTATGTGCAATATACACAAACATTGGTGCACCCCTAAATTTAAGTAAGTTTAAGTTAAGCACTGATAACAGTCACGCATAGCCAATAAAGAAACATTTGAACCCTTAAAGATTTGGTCTAATAAGTTTCACAAGCTCTGTTAATGTGTTGTATGTTTCAGTGATCTTTACTTTTTGAAAATATACGTTTTTGTCATTTGCAGTTCACACTGCGCAGATAGGGAGGAAGAAGGACTAGATTTTACTGAAGTTAACACTGCATAGGTGCACTAAATTGGGGACTTGTTGTATATTGTTTAGCTCCATCGATCAATATCATTTGATTTTTTTTTTTTAATAAGCTGGCATGATATACTGCAGAGTTTCTTCTTGGCGTTCCACTGTTAAGGGATGTACGTCTTCGTCGTATGGAGATAGCGTGCTTGCCTTCCATTCCGATGTACACATAAACACAGTGTAGCCGTTGGGGTTGTTTTCAAGACTCCCTTTATGCTAAGCATTAATAGCCTGTTAGATATTTTGTGCGGCCACCGTGGTGTGATGGTAGCGTGCTCCGCCTATCACGCCGTATGCCCTGCGTTCAACTCCCGGGCAAAGCAACATCAAAATTTTAGAAATAAGATTTTTCAATTAGAAGAAAATTTTTCTAAGCGGGGTCGCCCCTCGGCAGTGTCTGGCAAGCGCTCCGATTGTATTTCTGCCATGAAAAGCTCTCAGTGAAAACTCATCTGCCTTGCAGATGCCGTTCGGAGTCGGCATAAAACATGTAGGCCCCGTCCGGCCAATTTGTAGGGAAAAATCAAGAGGAGCACGACGCAAATTGGAAGAGAAGCTCGGCCTTAGATCTCTTCGGAGGTTATCGCGCCTTACATTTATTTTTTATTTAGATATTTTGTGCAGGGTTTCTCCTGCAGGTACACCCTTCCTATCTTGAACCTGGTCCAATTTGCGACTTTTTTCCTTTAAGTAAACAAGACCATATCGGTTTTCTCCGCGTTAGAGGTCAACCCAATATTGGATACCCAGGTATGTATACCCAGAAGCGCCCAATCAATCACAGAGCTAATGGTTGGAAGGCTCTTTCCAATTGTAACAATTGCAACGTCATCTGCGACAGCCATAAGATTGACGGGTCTATCATCAAACTACCTAAGCAGTTTATTGATTACTATCGTCCACAGCAGAGGTGATAACACCCCTCTCTGCGTCAACTGATTTCGTGGCCTGATATAACCCGCATTGTGAAGTTATCTTCCTGCAATTTAACATGCAGCCGATCCATCTGGGTATGGCTGGATGTACTTCAACGTAGTTAAGATGATCGCCCGTTTCAGAGATATTGCTGAAAGTCCCGGCAATGTCTAAGAAAACTCCTACCACATACTCGTATAATTCAAGACGTTTTCTATGTTTATAAAGGCCCAATTCAGTGCCGTGTCTTCCCACTTGCCCTTGGTGTATGTATGTTGTGTTGTAGAGAACAGTTTTTCGTCGACGTTGGACTTTATATACACATCTATGTGCCTCTCAAAGGTTTTGAGCAGGAATGATATTGAACTAATGGAAATTTTTCTAATTGAAAAAAATCTTCTTAATTTTCGATGTTGCTTTGCCCGGGAATATAACCCAGGGCCTTCGATGTAGTAGGCTGAGCACGATATCACCACACTACGGCGTCTGCGAGCGTCCGAGTGTATGTCTGTCTCAGCAAAAATTTATAGACAACATTATCGAGCGCTTCATCGGCGCAGGCTCATCGAGAAATGACTTTACATATTAATTGCTTACAAAGTCCGAAATAGATTATTTTTATTGGCTGTTGGGGCTTGTTGCAAAGTATACGAAGTCATTCACAATTTGCTCCTTCTTCCTTCTTTATTCCTCTTTGTATTTTATTATTTTTGGTTTGTCCGAAGCGATGCTCTGTTATATCGTGAAGTCGGACTTTGCTCTCAGAGAGCCGAGACTATCTGTTTCGTGGGCACTTTATTTACAACAAGCTTTCCTCGTGGCATTAGTCTAGTAGTGGCCCATTTATCGCTGCACGGAAGCGCCGATACTTGGTGCCATGACTTTCGACGATGACACTGCGACATATTTCACGTCTTTTGATCAGAAGACAGCCATGCAGTTAGATACACCTTGTACAATCACTACACTTAAGACAATAATGGCAGCTTAAACATGTATACGTGAACAACAATACTTAACAGTGGGGTATATTTCAATAAACACAAATTCAATATATGGATTTCTTCTCTGACACTGAAATCATTCATTCGGCGAGTTGTATTTACCCTCACAAGGACCTCCACATACTTTCAATTGATAGCCCTTTTAGAGTTTAGCATGATCGTCATCAGAAGAGAGATTCCTTGCTAAGATTTATAAACCGCTTTCTTAATCAATACAAGTAGCTCTGACGTGGCGGGTCCCAAGCCCAGCACACAATAACAGACTCCGAGATGCAGTGAAATTCGTAGCATACAAAAGCATACAAATCTGCCCAATAACCAGATCTGTTGTTTTGTGGTTATAACGAATCTCTGACCTGGAATAGGGCAAAGTAAGGCTCATAGTTTTCATAGCTTTCTGCGCTTTAAATTTGTTTTAAACCTAGAACAAGGGGTGTTCATAGGAAGCGAGATACTTGAAAAAAAAAAAAACAACCAGACGGAACTTACTGAATACAAAAAAAAAAAGAATGTATACCAGTTACTACTTACTTATTCCAGGCATAGTGCCACATTTTTTGGCTGAAAATAAAAAGTAGACTAGGACTATTTGATGCGACTTTCTCCTGTTTAAAATTAACCAAGTGCGTACCTGTTTTGATAAAGCAAAAGTTCCTATCTTTTTAAAATTTTTGATTGTTTACCGTTTTCACTATTTGTCAGAATTGAAAATGACATCCCTAATGTGCTACCTTGATTTATTGACTGCTTCAACGAAAATCATTACATGCGATATCATTATTGACTGGATCGAGAGAAAATACTAAAGGAGATACAATTTGTGTCACTTGCACATTCGTGACTATCTTCACTGGCTTCATAGGCCACTCTTAAGCCATTCAGTGTCAATACAACTCAATGCAAAAAAGCTTTTAAGCATCCATTTTTTCAATAAAAAAAAAGCTACATATATGAAAATCCAACATTCTTAGTGCCTTTGCGTCCTTACACTGCATAATATTTCTCCCATATCGGTGAGTATCCTTTTACGACTGCCAGACGCAACCGGCTAATTGACACCTTGAATCTGCAACTCTAAATATGTACTGCGTGCCGCTAGAGATAACAGCAATGCAAAAGCTTCCCGCCAACATTGTGACATCTACGAGTTTGTATGGGAGTTTTAGTAGCAGATGCTTTCATGGTCACCTCGGGCCATTTGTGTTAATGCGGGCTGGCGATTACTGCCGCAAATCGCAATTAAGATTGCGATAAGATAGCAGAGAAATATGTGTGCGCCTAAGTTTTGGGCAGTGATACGCATTAAAGTAGTGCTTTTAGTGCATTATTCGCACATTTTGTATGTTTTCTTGTATGTTCATATGCATGCATGTATGTGTGTGTGAATATGCAAATCGGGCCCGCAAAAGATCAAAGTATGTACGACAACAGTTCAATTAAGTTCTGACAACAGCACCGCTTTGCTCTGCATCTTTCAGCAGTTTTGACAGATTTTAGTAGCAGATTTGTCGGCAGTCGTTCATTGACTTATCGACCGTCTATTTGTGTTGAAAGTGCAGACGTTACACGCATTCATGCGACAAGCGATGATATCATATATCTTGAACGCCCCTAAGAGCGCATCACCTCTAGACGTATATATATGTATGTAAGTATGTAGAAATAGGTATAAATTAGGGTGATCCTTGTAAATCAAACAAGGGATTTTTCCACACGGTCAAAAAAAAATTTATAACAATTTTTGGTCTCGTGGGGACCGTTAAGGTGTATCACACAGTGGTCAAAGTTGAAGCGATTAAAGTTCAGATTGTAACATTTTGAGTCTTCAAAAGACAATCATTAACCATTTCCAATAAGGACAAAAATTTTTAGGTGGTATCATCAACTAAAATATTATCAATTACGGTTATTAAAAATTAAGTGATTATATTTCTAGTCTCCATAAAGAAATTCTTATTTTCACCTCTGCGCATTCCTTAACCATCTCCAATCAAGGCCAAAATTTATATATGATATATTTGATCTAAATATTACCATTTGAAGGGGTGAGACTGGAAAAAGTAGTTTCTTTGAATGATCACTCTGGCATACACATTTACATATATTCGGAGCAAAATGCGCGTTGGAAATATTCTTTAGTTCTTAAAAACACGTGTCCACTTCCTCCACATTTTGAGAATAATTTCGTCAAAAAGGCAATACTCGTTCGCCTCCAGCAGACCGTACATTCAAGCCGTTAGTCTTGACCGTAATCCATGGGTTTGAAAAGAAAACATCCTGCCTTAAGGACCACTAAAGGGCATGCTTCCATTCTCTTATTTTTGGAAATTCTCACAAACTACGTTGTTATACCAAACAAATGTTTAAGGCAAAGAACCGTTGCACAAAAATTTCATTACGTATTCAAAAGGCCCACCCCAATGTACACACATGAGCCTTTAAAGCTTTCTCAAACAAATTTTCGTTTACATTTGCATTTTGGCTCTATGCCAAACTGTCTCAGGCAAAACTGTCAAAAATCATCAAATGTCATTTGCTTTGCATTTATTCGCTCAAAGCTTGGCGGCTTGTTGTGGTAAAGAAACAACTGTCATCCACTGTTTTAGTTGGTGCCATCCAATGCTTTTATTATTATTGTGCCCGCTGTTGTTGTTGTCGTTATCACGATGCTTGACATTCCGTGCGTGATCACGTCTGCTCTGCTTGTCATCTTTTCCTCACAAGTTTATGGTTGTCACTTTTGTCGAATATCTCTTGTGTGGTCGTCTGTCTGTGTTTTGGGCCAAATGTCATTAAGTGACATTGCCGTGTAACTAAATGAGGTTTTGAATAGAAAATCGGCTCATGCTATTAGCGTTTGCAACTTATGTGAAAAATAAAACCAAAGTTTTGTGCTCTTTTTGTTTTGTTAATATTATTTTGAATTTTGTGGCGCCGCACGTCTTAAAACGTGTGAAAGATTTTACATGGGTATTTGAGCGTGTATCCGAACATACATATATATACGATTATTTCAACGAAAATCTGGTCTAAGGAACGAAAAGACCTGTAAGGACTGACGCTAAAAAATCACTCATAAAAAATAATTAAGTAATGTGCTTGAGTGTTTAATTCCCTCGTCCTATAACATTATTCTTTTTTCTTTCTCGCTAGTGTGTTTGGCTTATAGTTCACAAAGCAATTTATGATTTGTCTTGTTTTTTATATTGACATTAAAATAACTTTATTTATTCCATTATTCATTACAATCATGCATTCTTTTTGGTAATGTAAGCAGTCAAGCATTTGAGCTAGGCACCTTAATGCTAGTCTCGAAAGTAAAATTAGTGAGGTTTCAAAGTATATGTTTAGATTATGTAAAAAATTCAGAATATGTCGTTAACTACTTCGAGTGATTTTATAACATACACCAGGGAATATCGCATCGCGTCATAATTACACAAGTTTACAAATTCAGGTCAACCTTTGGATCTGAGCAGATAAGAACGATTCTTAACTATATTTGATATGCTGAATTCGAATCTGCATTCAGTGTTTTAAGATTGATTCTAGTTTCCGATTTCTCCCATGATAGCACCATTGTGCTGTTATAGCAGCTTTTAAATAGTGGCAGTTCTTGATAAGTAATTTCAACTGTAACTGTAAAATAATATAAGTTATTAGAGCAAATAAAAATGCAGAGACAGTGTTGCAAAGTTGATTCAAAGTGTTTTTGTTACGTTTGTGGTTGTTATATGATTAAAAAAGTGGCAAAATAATAACAAATGCGCTCAAAGATGCGTATCTGCACTACTTTGGTTTCAGAGTAGCAGACACTCATAAGTCATGGATACCGAAATTTATTTCAACAGGTAATTTGTATCTTAACTGGGATGCAATCTGGATTTACCAAATTTTGTTGTTTTTTATGCTTGTGGGATAGCCGCGCAACTGAACATCATTATGTGAGAAAAGAATGGCAAAGTCGTACTCAATATGAGCCTGGACAGCAAAATGTCTCCGTTGAACCACTTGTAAATCCACAAGACATTTTCCTGCCACCACCTATTCACATTAAACTAGGCCTTATAAAGAACTTCGTCAAAGTATTAAACCGTGAAGGACCGGCTTTTCAGTACTTAGTCAAGTTGTTTCCTAAATTGTCATATGCAAAAATCAAAGAAGGAATATTTGTCGGACCTGATATTAGAAAATTAATGGCTGATAAAAATTTACAAAATATTTAGCGCCCGATGAAGCAGTCGCATGGGCATATTTTCAAAATATCGTTCACCACTTTCTTGGTAATCACAAATCCCCTAATTTTAAGGAAATTATTGGCGATATGTTGGAAAATTATCGAAATATTGGAGCTAGAATGTCGCATTTTCTGCCTTCCCATCTCGATTTTTTTCCCGAAAACTTGGGTGATATGAGCGACGAACAAGGAGAGCGGCGACATCAAGATCTAGCAAACATTGAAAGACGATACCAAGGATTTTTGGATGCAAGCAAGATGAGCGACTACTGTTGTACTCTAATACGCGAAACAGATACTAAACAATACAAAAGGCAAGGTTCCACCAATCTTCACTTCTGATTTGTTATTTAAGTTAATAAAATGAATATTATTTGACAAAAATCTTTAAAAATGAATTTATTGACTGTATTAAAAACTAGAATAAATCTTAAAAAACGGAATGAAGAATCGGATTCAGCGTCATAAATTGTCTTAAAAACCACTTTTAGTTGCGTAGATCCAAAACCGTGTATACTTGTGTTATATCACAACATTAAACCTAGGCTCGCATATTCTAAATTTTAGTAAAAAAAAACGGTATACTTGCACATAATTTTACTGATGTTTTTTTGGCTAACGATAGTATGTAAGAAATAACTTTAACTTGCTATCATTTGACAACTTAGTGGTCTTATAACATCACATCGCGACAGAAAATCTTGGCTCAAAATATATATGCTCTAAATTTTAGTATAGTAACAAATTGTAAAACTTCACATCATTTTACTGCTCGAATATTGGTTTTTATATGTATCAAATGACTCCTGAATTTGATATCATTTGACAACTTCATATCATCATGTGATCATATGCTGATCTTGAACATCATATCATCGCCAACTCTGTTAGACTTGATCAATATTTTCAGTTACATTATAAAGGGAAAAAAAGAGCAAAAAACACACTCAACCAATAAAATTTTACGTATGAATTTGATATGCAAGGAGGGTCAAAATATTCATAAGTGTAAGGAGGAACTAGAAACATACACCAGCGAGAATCACACCGCGTCGTAATCATATCACGCCAACAAACCTTGACTGGTAAAATTTCCACTGCTACAACGACAACAACAACGTAGAATTCACACCTTTTACTAATCGAATATTGGCTTAAGACAGTATTTACTCAAAACTCATTTATTTGCTATCACTTGAGGACTTCGTATCATCACGTGATCATAGACAAATTTAAATATCATATCATCGCCAAGGGTTTCATAGTTGATAGCAACTTACGGTAACATTTTAAAGAGAACAAAAAACCTTAATTGAATAAAGAGCACATTTTACCTTTATGATTTTATTTGTTCAAAGTTTTTATAAGACTTAAGAAAAACTAGTTGCAGATCGCCATACAAGCTGTTATATCATGACATATGATATGAAATACTTTTGATATTTCTAAGACTATCAGTTTGGGAATAATTATAAGAATTTATGCAAAACTAAAAAAAATTAAAGCATATTTTTGTTTTTATATTTGTTCACTGTTTTGCAGTGTTCGTTGTTCGGCTGTAAAAGTTTCATTTAAATTGAGCCAAAAAGCGCAAAAAAAACAGAAATATATTAATTTATTTATCAATTTTTGTTGTTATATCGGCCTACTGATTTTAAGATCGCGGGTTCGAATCGAGCTCAAGGCCTAACAATAATTTTTTATCATTATTATTGTTATGATAAATTTTTTCTTAATTGAAAAAATTTTTAAATTAGAATAGAAGAAAGAAAAAATTAGACAACTGCCAAAGCTCGTTGTATAGATCCATTTCGGGAACTGCTAAATTCCTTCATCGGCAACGTTTAGGCGCCGCTGCTATAACCATTCAGCCACCACAGCGGTTTTTTGTTTGTCTTCATTAATCCTACTTCTATTCTGGTTCGTGCCAATTGATATTCACAACACTGCGACATCTGTTGCAGAATGGCTGTGAAAATTGGGCTTGTTTGTTGGCAATGCTGCCATAGTGTCATATTTTTATTGACACTTTTTTCCCCGTGCTCTGGGATGTATTAACAATTTTTGTTGTTATATCGGCCTACTGATTTTAAGATCGCGGGTTCGAATCGAGCTCAAGGCCTAACAATAATTTTTTATCATTATTATTGTTATGATAAATTTTTTCTTAATTGAAAAAATTTTTAAATTAGAATAGAAGAAAGAAAAAATTAGACAACTGCCAAAGCTCGTTGTATAGATCCATTTCGGGAACTGCTAAATTCCTTCATCGGCAACGTTTAGGCGCCGCTGCTATAACCATTCAGCCACCACAGCGGTTTTTTGTTTGTCTTCATTAATCCTACTTCTATTCTGGTTCGTGCCAATTGATATTCACAACACTGCGACATCTGTTGCAGAATGGCTGTGAAAATTGGGCTTGTTTGTTGGCAATGCTGCCATAGTGTCATATTTTTATTGACACTTTTTTCCCCGTGCTCTGGGATGTATTAACAATTTTTGTTGTTATATCGGCCTACTGATTTTAAGATCGCGGGTTCGAATCGAGCTCAAGGCCTAACAATAATTTTTTATCATTATTATTGTTATGATAAATTTTTTCTTAATTGAAAAAATTTTTAAATTAGAATAGAAGAAAGAAAAAATTAGACAACTGCCAAAGCTCGTTGTATAGATCCATTTCGGGAACTGCTAAATTCCTTCATCGGCAACGTTTAGGCGCCGCTGCTATAACCATTCAGCCACCACAGCGGTTTTTTGTTTGTCTTCATTAATCCTACTTCTATTCTGGTTCGTGCCAATTGATATTCACAACACTGCGACATCTGTTGCAGAATGGCTGTGAAAATTGGGCTTGTTTGTTGGCAATGCTGCCATAGTGTCATATTTTTATTGACACTGGCGGCCACCGTGGTGTGATGGTAGCGTGCTCCGCCTATCACACCGTATGCCCTGGGTTCAACTCCCGGGCAAAGCAACATCAAAATTTTAGAAATAAGATTTTTCAATTAGAAGAAAATTTTTCTAAGCGGGGTCGCCCCTCGGCAGTGTTTGGCAAGCACTCCGGGTGTATTTCTGCCATGAAAAGCTCTCAGTGAAAACTCATCTGCTTTGCAGATGCCGTTCGGAGTCGGTATAAAACATGTAGGTCCCGTCCAGCCAATTTGTAGGGAAAATCAAGAGGAGCACGACGCAAATTGGAAGAGAAGCTCGGCCTTAGATCTCTTCGGAGGTTATCGCGCCTTACATTTATTTTTTAATTCAAGATTATTATTTTTTTTCATTCGCGTAGGAGAGAAGATGGTAATGGGCTCATGACGGGCGAATTTCTTTTTGTCACTTTCAGGTATCGAGCAGGATGCTGCTTATATAGCTCGAATGATAATAAAGGGGTATATGAACTAATTTACAGGACTGTGTTTTGGCGCTAATTTTTTAACACTAATAACAGTAAGTCAGTGCCTTCATGTCACGACTAACAGTTCAAAAGAAGTAAAGGAAACACATTTTCTTTCGATAGTGGTGCAGCTTACTGGAGCTCACAGAAAACTGACCTAAATTGACCGAGTTTGAAATTCATAGACGTAGATAACGAATCCGAAGTCTGGAGGGAACTTCATCTACATCCATGATTCTTATTTCAGCAGCGATAGATTCCGGTATGCTACGCAAAGCTCATTGGAAAAGTTGGTAGATAATTGAGAAGGTGTTACTCACCGATTTCCTGCTGCCTACTGAGGGGGGGGGAGGGGGGGGGGGAGGGGGGGGCTTGAATGATCGCCGCTTGGTGAAAGCCTCTATTGGTGATGGTGGTGCCTTTTGCTGTGAGTTCCACTGTAGTCGGTTTATGTCAGACGAATAACTTTTCACAGTGCGCAATCTTTAGATACTTCAAGCTTTAATGTTAGCCAAATAATAATCACTGTTCACAGAGTTTAGTGCGTAAAACTATTTGTATAAATGATTAAATAGAATTTACAGCCAACCGGAAAAAATTATGATGGTGATTTTATAGCTTCAGTGCAAAGCGTAGCTTGCCACTCAACCGCTCATTAATAATATCGTTTGAAGATATTGATAACGCCTGGACAGCCTTCAATTTCCAAACACTTCAAGGTTCTGGCTGAATTGCTGCACTCTATTTAATGCTCGGAACAAGTATGCGCGATTATCACAAATTTCGTATGGCCAGTGCACTTTAGTTGGCGAGATTCTCATAGAGGGATTTCAACTCGTTTGAAACGCGGGTAACAATAAGATATATGGTGTATGAAAACCGCGATTATCGTAGGGTTTGTGTAGCGAAGGATTTTTTATGAGTTGCACTCGAAAGAAAAATTTTGGTAAGAAAATTTTAAGCAAACAAATTCTTGACGATGATTTATGATTTTTCAATAATGACAATAATAAACGTAATTTAGCAAGGGTACAAAAGGTGGTGGTTTTCTGACAGGTCGGCGATCATGCCATATCGCCATTCTGTACTTGCGCCGAATTGAACTTGGTGGATTTTCGCGGTGGAGGCTGCCACACGTCCATGAGGAGACCCAATAGGGAATTTAAGGGTAAATACAATTCATTGATTTTGTGGGTAATTCAATATAATAATATTCCATATAATAAAATACAGTACAAGATACGGAGTATATATAAATCCATGGATATACGTATGTACAAGAGGGGGATGGGACGGGTGGCAGCCTACGCCGCGTAAACATCCTGGCCCGAATAGGCGTACTAAGCGCCTAACGTGTGCTGCAGCTCGGTCAGAGCCCGAACTGCTTCTTAAATTAATATTTTTCCAACTTTATGTTTGTAAGTTGACGTGCGCAATCCGGTGGCGGTGCAACGTATAGTGCGATTTTCGACATTTGATGGCCGTTGAGGTTGACGTGCATTCGAAGAACGATGGGTGACTGGTGGCTGGCGATGTCGACGATGAGCTGCGGAAATGCGACGGTGCGGCTCCGGGCGGAGTTATGTCGGACGAGCCTTCTGCTGTGGTGGAACGGCATATGACGGGTGGCGACCTCCGGTTTCCCGGTGTAGTAGGGTATGATGGGGATGCCCGCAGACCCGGCAGCGTTCGGTGGAGGTGCACTCGTCGGTGCGATGGGACAGCGCCAAGCAGTTGGTGCAATATTAATGTGCCCTAGCAATTAATGCGCGTTGTTGCGGCTGCATGGCCAAGAATGCAAGGCACCTCAAGGGGGCGTGATGCCGCATACACAATCGGCATTTCCGATGGTCGGCCATCGCGGTATTGGTGTGTCGTGGCGGAGCTGCGGGCACTACGAGGGCGCTGACGATACATATGTGAAAGAGAATATGAATGCAATTAGTGGTATGTATGAGAGGAAACACCAGGTTAGGAACTGCCTGTGAGAGATACGGGATGATTCAGTTATGCTCTGAGATGGTGTCGATAGGTAATCTTAGTGGACTGTAGTTGGTTCGGGAGATGATAGGGAACCATTCGGGGCTGAATCAAGTTCCGCTCGTGGCAGGAAACACAATTTTGTGATAGGCCTGGTGAGCACACCATTTTGCGTGCATACGTCGACTACTCGGATATGGCCGTCTCTTCCTAGATGGGTGTCTTCCACGCGTCCTAGGCGCCATTCGGTAGGGGGTAGGTTGTCTTCCTTGATGATGACTAGATCGCCGATTCTAGGGGGAGGTTGAGCGGTTTGCCATCGATAACGCTTGTGTAACTCCATGAGATAGTCATTCTTCCAGCGTTTGCTGAATTCGTGATGTAAAACTTTCAACCGTTCCCAACGGTTGATCATAGAGAGGTTTTCATAGTTCGGCTCGGGGATGGCGAGAAGGGGTGCGCCCCGGAGAAAGTGGCCAGGTGTGGGGGCGGTGAGATCCGCTGGGTCCTGAGAAAGCGAGGAGATAAGACAAGAATTGAGAACGGCCTCGATACGAATTAATAGAGTCGAGAATTCTTCAAATGTGAAGCTGTTTGTTCCGGCGACCCTCTTAAGATGGGTTTTAAAGCTTTTGATGGCAGATTCCCATAATCCGCCCATGTGGGGTGCGCCGGGGGGTATAAATTTTCAATCGATGCCTTGTGGCGCATACTTTTGGACACTATCTATCGAGACTTCGTTGAGGAAGGTGACGAACTCTATTTCGGTAGCTCGCTTAGCACCAATGAATGTTGTACCGTTGTCGCTCATCATTTGTTTCGGGTACCCTCGACGCCCTACAAACCGGGCAAAGGCAGCGAGAAAAGGCTTACTGCTGAGATCCGAACACAATTCCAAATGGATCGCCTTGGTGGTGAAGCAAACGAAAACGGCCACATAGCCTTTTACGAGTGTTGGAGATCGGAGCATCGAAGCTTTTATTTGGAACGGACCGGCGAAGTCTACGCCAGTAGTAGTGAAGGGGGCGCGAAAGTGCATCGTTCGGGGGGTAAAGCTGCCATTATTTGGGATTGCGTTTGTCGTTTATGGATGGTGCAGACTTTTACATTGGAAAATACATTTTTTCAGCTGAGGTTTGAGTCGGGGGGTGTAGAATTCCTTCCTTATAGCTTGCTGCAGGAGGCGGGGGTCGGCATGGAGGAAGCTCACGTGTAGAAACCTTATATAGAGGGAAGTAAATCGAGCTTTTTTCGGGAGAATGATGGGATGACACACATTGTAGGTCATGTCGGCGTTTACTAATCTTCCGTTGGCACGGAGAATCCCGTTTGTATCCAGGAAGGGGTCAAGTGCCAGACTTCGCTTTCCGATTCGTTTTGAATTTTCGAGGGAGGCTCTTTCGGAAGCGAAGAATCTCGACTGAGTCAAGCTCAGCAGACGGATTTTCGCGCGCATGACGTCGGCGTAAGAGAGGGCGGGATCGTTAGGGGTATGATTGCCTCCTACAGCATTTCTAAGCCGAGTTACTAATTTCAACACGTACGCTGTTACGTGTAGGGCGCGGGGATAGGCGGAGAACCGTTCTAAGAAGTGTTCTGACTCTTCCGCTGCGTGCAGTGCTTCGACTCTGCGAAGTTCGGGGGGTACAATATTTCTGGCCGTTGGTGTTGGCCAGTCCTGGGGGGTCGGGAAAGCCGCTCTGGACCATTGCACCATAGCGATGAGTTAGCGAGATCGTCGAGGCTGCATCCTCTGGTTCCAAGATCCGCGGGGTTGTCTTTGCTTCGCACATGTCGCCAAGGGACATTTCCAACTAGGTCTATAATCTGCGCTGTTCGGTTAGAGACGTATGTTTTCCACGAGTGGGGTGGCTTTTCCAACCAGGCTAGCACGATTTCCGAATCGGACCACATGATTAATTTTTTTTGGCTTAGGCCGAGATGGGGTTGGACTACTGCGACTAATTTGGCTAATAAGAGCGCTCCGCATAGCTGCAGGCGTGGCAAACTAATGGTTTTGAGAGGGGCCACTTTGCCTTTGGACACTATAAGGTGAGAGTGGACCTGAGCACCGACGGTACTTCTTAGGTACAGGGTTGCGCAATAAGCCTTTTCTAAGGCGTCGCAGAATCCGTGGAGCTCAACTTGTTGATCGGGCGTAAAATTCATCCATCGGGGTATATGGATGGCTGAGATAGACGGAAGATTTTGAGAGAACTGCGCCCATTTGGCTAGACGGATGGGTTTGACCTTCTCGACCCATTCGGTCCCGTCTAACCATAATTCTTGCATGAGCATCTTCGCTTGGATCATTATGGGCGTCAGCCACCCTGCGGGATCGAAGAGTTTCGCAATGGAGGAGAGGATTTGCCGCTTCGTGGCTGCAGTGGATGCCGGATTTGAGTCGACGGTATACGAGAATGTATCTGTTAGGGCGTTCCACTGGATGCCCAGGGTCTTGGTGGTGCTAGTCTTTTCGAACTCGAGAAAGTTTGTTTCCAGCAGATCAGTTTTTGATATTTTTTGTAGGATGTCGGGATGGTTTGCCGTGATCTTTTTTAGGGGAAAGCCGGCTGAATTGAGAGCGTCTATAGTCTCTGTTAGGGATTTCTCGGCTGATTGGAGATCATGACTGCCAGATAAAATATCATTAACATACGTCTCGGATTTTAATATTGGGGCTGCGCGTGGATGGGAATCGGCTATGTCTTTCGACAGCTCGTGTAGAGTGCGAATAGCCAGGAAAGGCGTGCAGTTAACCCCGAAGTTGACCGTTTTTAACTTGTAGTCCTTTATTGGACTGTGTTCGGGGGTTCGGAATATTATCCGTTGGTAGTCTCGGTCATCGGGGTGCAAGAGAATTTGGTGGTACATTTTCTCGACGTCGCCATTAAACACATATTTATATGTCCGCCATTTCAACAACATAAGTCGGAGATCGGGTTGGAGGGTTGGTCCGGTACATAAAACATCGTTGAGGGAGTGACCGGAACCCTACTTTTTAGAGGCATTGAATACAACTCTGACTTTTGTTGTCTTCTTGTCTGGCCTTACGACTGCATGGTGAGGGAGATAGAATGAGCAGTATTTACCCAGGGATTCTATTTCATTGGGAATGCATTCTTCCATGTGGCCTAGGGACAGATATTCTTCGAGTACCTGGTCGTATTCGCCCTTTTTTGGGAGAGTACGTTCCATGCCGTGGAACTGTCGTAGGGCTGCAGTACGGGATTGACCTAGGTCGATATCGTTCGGGAATGTTGATTTAAATGGGAGCCGAACCATAAATCGACCGTTATCCATGCGAGTGGTGGTGCTTTGATAAAATTCTTCACAAATTTTATTTTCTGGGGTTTCCACTCGCGTTCTGGGTATTTCTTCGATCTCCCAGAATTGCCGTAGCTGTTCATTTAGCTGGACATTCGTAACTTCCCACGCTTGAGAGGAGTGTGATCCGACCTTTTCGGGGGTTTGGCCACTTATTATTCAGCCAAATATTTTGGGCTAGCAGTGTGGGGGAGATATTTTCGATGCCATTTAGCATTATTTGTGGGATAAGATCACTGCCTATTACCAGATCAATTTGGGAGGGGTTCTGAGTGTTCTGGTCTGCTAGCTTGAGATGGGACCATTTACGCATTTGGTCGTTATTTAGCCTGAGTGTTGGGAGTTGCCTAGTGAGCCGAGGTAGCACTATTGCCTAGGCCTTAATTTTCACCTTGTGGTCATTCGATACTAAGGTCAGTGAGCATAACTTGTTGGAGGTTTGTACTACTCCGCCTCCCATGCCCGATATTTCAAATAGGGAGTGGGTATATGGGAGGCCTAGCTTGATTTGAGCTTTTGATGAGATGAAGCTACGCTCTGACCCTTGATCCACTAAGGCTCTGAGCCTGAAGCAGTCCCCTCGGTGTTCTATGGACACTATCGCTGTGGGGAGAATAATCTTGCTATCGTTTTCTGTATGCAAAGATTGGATGCGGGCAGCGTTTGAGGTGGTGGGAAGTTCCTCGTTGGGATCTGGGTTGGTAACGTCCTGACTAGCTGCTACTTGAGCTGTTGTTTTCCGAGGGCCATTGGTTTTATGAGATACTCCGGCGTCGTGGAGGGTGGAGTTGTGGCGACCTTGGCAGTAGAGGCACGTTCTTGCGCTTGTGCAATTTATAAGAGGTGGGTTTGGGACAGGCAGTTTTCGCATAGATTGCTTCCTCTCACGAATTTTTTCCGTTCAGGGATTGCCAGCTTTTTGTAATGCAAGAAGCTTTGTAGCGTGTGGGAGTTCTGCTTGCACATTCTGCAGGCGTATACTTTTTGATGCTCGGCCACATGAGCATTTGTACGATTTTGGGAGTAGTTGTTGTTCTGCGGGGGGTTGCGGTTTTGGTTAGGGGTTTGAGCCTGCCTGAACTGGGGATTGTTTTGACTTGAGGGAGGCTTTGAGAAATTGGTGGAGGGTGGATTGTATCGGGATTTGGCTGGTCGCCATTGATCCACCCTTTCCACTATCTCGTAGCGAGTAGTCAGAAACTGATCCATTTGGGACCAGTTCGGTAGGTCTCTTCTGGAGCTTAAAGATTGCTCCCAAAGCGCAATTGTATTTTCCGGGAGTTTTGAGGTTACCAGATATATTAATATGGGGTCCAAATTATCTGTCGAGAATGTCTTCGCTGTTTTCAGCCGGAATGGGCTTGAGGTTCATGAGGACTTTTATTTGATTGTCGACCAGGACTCTTTTATTTTCGTATCGGGATTTCAGAGCTTCCCAAGCCAGAGCAAAGCTGTCATCGATAAGTGGGAACTGCTTTACTATCTAGCCGGCTTTTCCTTGGGTTTTGTACCTGAGGTGGTACAGTTTTTGGGCGCTCGAGAGTTTGGGGTGGTTGATATAGACCGCCATGAACATGTCACGGAAGGACGGCCATTGATCATAACTCCCGTAAAATACTTCGGTGTCACAGGCGGGTACTTTGAGGTGCATCCCGGAACTTTCTTGGGGAGTGGTCGTTGTAGCGGGGACGGGATTGCTTAGCACCCTTAGCTGGAGCTGATCGCCTATTCTTGCCTTTGTGTCTTCATATGCTATACGATAGGCGCGGTATTTATTGAAGGCTGAGGCCTTAAAGTCGTCGGGAAGGTCGTTGTCATCTGACTCTACGACGGCGTCATATGCGCTCTGTACCCTTTCCCAGAACACATCGATATTTTTGTCTTTTATTTTTAGGGATGCCTCGGTGTTATCTTCGATCTGGGTTGTGCCGAACCGAGCGCAGTAATCCGTAAAGAGATCCGTTTCGGATATAAATTTATTTTCGACCACGGTAGTCATTCTGAAGAGGGACTTGCTTAATTTTACTTTAGCTATTTTGGGAATTTTGGAGATTGCCGAGTGTCGAGAGTATAGTAGGCTAGGACCAGTTAGACTCAACTGGGAGTAGTCTGGGACCAGTTGGGATGACCTACAGAATTTGCTGCTGGGTATTTCAAACTATGTGAATGTGGCTGAATTTTTTGCTGGGTGTCGCTAAAAATGTAAAAGTGGGGATATGTATTTAAATTATACCGCAAGGGACACAAGTTAACTTTGTGAAAGTATGAGTGCGATTTGCCGGTTTGTAATGCACCGCTTTCACGTATGTGTATATATGGGGGTGAGAATGTATATATATATATATATATATATATATATATATATATATATATAACTATTTTTGGCGGGAAATGATAATTCTGGCGGGAGAAATTTGGATTTGGCGGGAGCCACCAAAATTTATTCGGGGGATATACTTAATATATGTACGTGTATGTATTGTTAAGAGGCTGGTTTCGTCAATGGCGACGAAGGACCATTAGATAATTGAAAAGGTTTTACTCACCGATTTCCTGATGCCTACTGGGGGGGCTTGAATGATCGCCGCTTGGTGAAAGTCTCGATTGGTGATGGTGGTGCCTTTTGCTGTGAGTTCCACTGCAGTCGGTTTATGTCAGACGAATAACTTTTCACAGTGCGTAATCTTAGATGCTTCAAGCTTTAATGTTAGCCAAATAGTAATCACTGTTCACAGAGTTTAGTGCGTAAAACTATTTGTATAAATGATTAAATAGAATTTACAGCCAACCGGAAAAAATTATGATGGTGATTTTATAGCTTCAGTGCAAAGCGTAGCTTGCCACTCAACCGCTCATTAATAATATCGTTTGAAGATATTGATAACGCCTGGACAGCCTTCAATTTCCAAATACTTCAAGGTTCTGGCTGAATTGCTGCACTCTATTTAATGCTCGGAACAAGTATGCGCGATTATCACAAATTTCATATGGCCAGTGCACTTTAGTTGGCGAGATTCTCATAGAGGGATTTCAACTAGTTTGAAACGCGGGTAACAATAAGATATATGGTGTATGAAAACCGCGATTATCGTAGGGTTTGTGTAGCGAAGGATTGTTTTTATGAGTTGCACTCGAAAGAAAAATTTTGGTAAGAAAATTTTAAGCAAACAAATTCTCGCGTATGATTTATGATTTTTCAATAATGACAATAATAAACGTAATTTAGCAAGGGTACAAAAGGTGGTGGTTTTCTGACAGGTCGGCGATCATGCCATATCGCCATTCTGTACTTGCGGCGAATCGAACTTTGTGGATTTTCGCGGTGGAGGCTGCCACACGTCCATGAGGAGACCCAATAGGGAATTTAAGGGTAAATACAATTCATTGATTTTGTGGGTAATTCAATATAATACAATTCCGTATAATAAAATACAGTACAAGATACGGAATATATATAAATCCATGGATATACGTATGTACAAGAGGGAGATGGGACGGGTGGCAGCCTACGCCGTGTAAACAGTTGGTGCTACCAATGCAGACGCTACTACGCCCTTTTTTCAAATTTGTGAGTTCTTAAATTAAACAATACTTTCAAGACTATTCGTCTAAAATTTTAGGGTTGTAACTTTCTGTAGCATCTGCCAAGTTTTGTAGGTTTTCTTCATCAGTTCCCCCTTAAATGCAGATGAAGCATACCTTAGTTCATCATTAATGCCTTTACCGTTCTCTTGATATCTCTATTGACATCTGATGAAAAACTTATTGAATAAACACACTATGCCACACCCACTTTTAACAAATCTTATGCGTATTCGGTTTTCCCTATGTAGCCAACCTACAAGCCAAATTTAAGGATGCATGCTTTATTAGATACTGAAATTTCTAATAATTATATTGACGGAAAATATTTAAGATATTAGGAAAAGTAGGTGTTTCTGAATACGAATGAGCCTTTGATCTTCCCTCTGCCAACTGGTGCCAATTGGTCACACAAAGGAAGTTTAATTCGTTTTCCACCTGGTCCTTCCAGTAGAGCAGATATCGCCCTCTTCCTCTGCTTCCATAGGCGGGTTCCGATAGAAACACTTTCTTGGCCGCAGCATCATCTTTCATTCGCATACCATGGCTTAGCCAGCGCAGCCGCTGCGTTTTAATTCGATGGACTATGTTGATGTGTGCGTAAAGCTCGTACAGCTCATCGTTAAATCTTCTTCGGTATTCGCCATCACCAACGCGTAGAGGTCCATAAATATTTCGAAGAACTTTTCTCTCGAACACTCCCAGAGCCGTTTCATCTGACGTTGCCATGGTCCATGCTTCTGCATCATGTAGTAGGACGGGAACCATAAGTGACTGGTAGAGTAAGATTTTCGTTTGCCGAGAAAGGACTTTACTTTTCAATTGCCTACCTAGTCCAAAGTAGCATTTATTGGAAAGAGTGATTCTTCGCTGGATTCCAGAGCTGATGTTGTTATTAGTGATAATGCTGTTTCCTAAATAAACGAATTCTTTTACTATTTCGAAATTATGGCTGCCAACAGTAGCGTGGTTGCCAAGGCGCATATGCGCTGACTCTTTGCTCGATGACAGCAACTACTTCGGTTTGTCCTCATTCAACATTAAACCCATTTCACTGCTTCTTTTTTCCAGTTTGGAGTAAGCAGAACTAACGGCGCGGGTGTTTGGGCCGATGATATCAATGTCATCAGCATATGCAAGTAATTGCACGCTTTTATAGGATATTGTTCCAGTGCGGTTAAGTTCTGCAGTTAGTATAATTTTCTCCAGCATCAAATTAAAGAAATCGCACGATAGGGAGTCACCCTGCCTAAAACCTTGTTTAGTTTCGAACGGCTCGGAGAGGTCCTTCCCAAAAGTGACTGAGCTGATGGTGTTGCTCAACGTCATTTTTTCACAGTTGTAAAAGTTTTGCGGGGAACCAAATTCAGACATTGCGGCATGTAGGCAGCTCCTTTTCGTGCTGTCGAAGGCGGCTTTAAAATAGCCGAAGAGGTGATGTTTGTCGATTCTTTTTTCGCGGTTTTATCCAAAATATGGTGCATTGTGAAAATCTGGTCGATGACAGATTTACCAGGTCTGAAGCAGCACTGATAAGGTCCAATCAGCCGATTCACGGCGGGTTTCAATCTTTCGCACAATACACTTGACACGACCTTATATGCGATATTAAGAAGGCTGATTCCGCGATATTTGGCGCAGTTTGCAGTATTCCCTTTCTTGTGGACTGGGCAAAGAATACTTAGATTCCAATCTTTGGGCATGCAATCTTCCGACCATATTTTGCGAAGAAGCAGATGCATGCGCTTTACCAACTCCTAATCCATCAGCGCCCGCGGTCTTGTTGTTTTTCAATCTGGTTATTGCTATTCCCTGTGAGGTAAAACGCTGTCTTCTCTCCATAATCTAAGTACTCTCTGAACATCAGTTACAAGGTCGCCGTTTTCGTTCTTACAAGAGTTTGTCCCGGTTTTAAAACCTTCCGTCTGTCGCCAAATTTTTTGTAAAATTTTCGGGCGTTATTCCTGGTGGCTAGCAACTCAAGCTCTTTGCACCCACGCCTTTCTGCCTCTGTTTTTTTCTTCCTGAAAAGGCGTCTCGCATCCCTTTTCAACTAGCGATAGCATTCACACACTCGTCTTGTTGCGCTCGCTCTTAACGTAGCCCTGTAGGCAGCGTCTTTTCTTTCGTTTGCAAAGCGGCATTCTTCATCATACCAGTTGTTTTTGCGTGGTCGCCGGCGGCAGTACGAAGTACTTATATCCTGCCACAGCTCCTACATTCCGTCGGGTTGAGTTGTGCTCTCAGAGAGCAGGTGTGAGGGTCGAGCTCCGAAATCATTGGCTGTCTGTTGCGATTGCAGCCTTTCGACGTCTAGCTTTCCTTGAGTTTTTTGTTCCTTGATTTTAGCCCGCATTGGCGGGTGCGTATTTTGGCTGCGACGTGATAATTGTCCATGGAAGCATGCCGTCCGTCTTTTGTGGTCGATCTGATTGCGAGTATTTCGATCGGGGGACAGCCATGAAGCTTGATGTATATTTTTATGCATGAACCTCGTGCTGGATATGACCATGTTTCGAGCACCGGCAAAGACAATTAGCGCCAGTGCATTAGAAGCAGTTTCATTGTGTAGGCTGAACTTTCCGAACGTGGGGCCAAAAACAACTTCTTTGACCACCCTGGCGTTAAAGTCGACAAGCACGACTATTTTATCATGGCGCAGGCAGCGCTCGTGTGTTGTAATCGTTCATAAAAAGCGCCTTTCATGTTTCACTAATATTTGGTATATAGATTTCGTATATGTATTAGGAAATTGAGGTGAGTGTAGGAGAGGCAGAGGGAGTTGAAGTGAGAGTGTGAGTCGAATTAGGTGGGGCAGTGGGAATGGGAATGGCAGAAATATAAACGGAATAAACGATGGTTTGACCATATATGCTTCCCAAAAAAGTTTCAGATCTAAGCTCAAGCTTTTAGCCGTGTTATTAAATAAAAAGTTTGAGTATTAGTGATTTTGGGCCAGATTATAGTTTTTATTAATTTTTCCCAAAGGAGCTTTTCGGCCGATAAATAAAAAGACAAATACTTTTGTTTTTTCTTATTCTCATACGCGTTTCAATGTTTTTTATAATATCTTCATCAGGGAGTCTGGTTTATTCTAATAAAACATAAAACGAAAAAACAAACATTAAAAAGTTATTAATAACTAACATCAAGCAATAACTTATTTTCCAACAGTTCACTTAAATTTAACATTTTTATTAGAATAAACCGGACTCCCTGATGAAGATGTTACAAAAAACATCGAAACGCGTAGGAGAATAAGAAAAACAAAAGTCTTTGTCTTTTTGTTTATCGGCCGAAAAGCTCCTTTTGGAAAAATTTATAAAAAGTTTGAGATTTGGCCATCGCAGTTTGGATTGAAAAAACATCTTTTCAAAATAAATTTCTTTTAACTAATTTTCAATGCTCACAGATTCGCATTCCACCTGCGATATTTATTCATCTTTTTCGTGCATCTTGGCAATTCTCACCTTTCTACCAATAAACTTCAAATTAACACCAACTCATTGGTATGCCCCCTTCAGCTCTGCTTCATCTAAATTTAAAGAATGAAATAATATTAAAAAGCAATTGAAGTGGTACACTTTAACTCTTATTGTAGCTGCTTTCCTTGCGTCACCACCACTACCACATAAACATCATCACCCTAGCCACTGCACAGGTCATACTGGGTGGGCGGATGGCTACTTCGCGCGCAGTTTGGTTGCTCACGTTGCAGAAGCGATTGCACGCTATTATGCTTTTACTCTTTACTAAAATTTTATTAAAACCTCATAAAGTAATCTGCAAATGTAAAATAAAATACTTTTACAAAAAAAGAATTAAAGGTGTGCGGCTTAATTCACCTTAACTTCTTCTGGTTTGCCTGCGACCTACGATCTGAACTCAAACCCACTCTACGTGGGCAAAGTGTTGACAAGGCACACTATAGTTTTTGGCTTATTTTCGTTTTACTTATTATATAATTTCTCTTTTTACTTCTTTTTTTGTATGAAATGCCTTAACTTAGCGGAAAATTGTCAAAGTATGAGGTGAAAAAAAATCAATTTGTGGAGAATGCTTAAGTGTCATTTGAAAGCGGACTGAAGAAGGCCTTGGCTGTCATAAATTTAGGTCATATCGCTGGAAAGTGCAAATTTTTTTGAAATTTAATTAAAAGCAAATTTAATTTAATACGGGATTTGGAAATGCACAAAGTCGAAGCAGAAAGTTTCAAATTATTATCATAAATATTTACTATGTTGACATAGTGAAAGTAGCGATTTGCAGCTGTTTCCTTATTATCGAGAGCTCTAAAACAGAAAGGAAATAAACTTAGAAAATAACTATTTGGCTTTGAAATGCAAAACAAATGATAAAATTGGAGATTGCTATGTGAAAAACAGTTTCTAAATCGATTAGTACAATAATTAAAGCAAATATGGGTCAGCGAAACAAATTCTGCAAGATATCCCAGTAAAACAATCTGACACTGGCATGGTTGAAAATTATTAAAGGTGAAGATGGTGGGCTGACTAAACTGAATCTCAAAGTCCAAGGTTTTTACCTTCACCACCTATATTTTTAAATTAGGTGTGCCCTGACCTCCCTTCTCAGTTCAATTTCCGGAAAGCTTACATTTAAGTCGACTCTTGTAAATCGATGTTTATTAGAAAGAAATGTGCGGTGAACACAGCACACACGAAAAACCAATTCTTGAGCCGAATAGATGAAGGACAGTTGATTTACGACTCACACGATCACACTCCTTGCTGCTACAGGCGTGAATTTGCCTTCGTTCGTAGCAATGCTGCGCGCAATGTAAAAATTGAAAATTGCATGGCAAAAATGGTTTAAGTGTGGGGATAGTAAACTAACGAAATTCAAACTTAAAATCAAGGATTTTCTTTTCTGCACTTTCAAATGAAGTGGTGCCTTCCTTCCCTCGTCTGTCTTTCCGCTAAAAGTTTATTCGCTGAACTATGCCAAGTATCGGGTTCTGCCTCCCTTGGACTCAGTGTAATCAGGGGTAGTAGGTAACCGGCCATGATGTTATGATGATGAAGCACTGTGGAAAACCTACATTGTCGCGTATCTACAAGAATTTAGTACACCGCGTGCGTTAGCTTCACTGTAGACTGCAGTACCAGCTCCATAGCGGCTTTAGAAACCATTTTAAAGCTCCTTTAAATATATTACACAAGAAGTTTGAGAACAGCTTTATTACTAACTTTCCTAGCAGGAATGATTGAATGATATATATGGCCGATTGTTCAAAAATGAAAGCACGCTAGGATAAGGAAATCATTTATGGTTGAGAAATTAGTCAAACTTTAGACTAACTGGCTGAGTAAACAATGAGGTCTGCATCATCGCAGATTTACTTCACAGAAGCGCGGCGGGATGATGTGACCAATAATTGTGATTACCTAGAAAGGAAAAAGACCACCAACATCGATAAAACTCTCCAAATCCTACGGGAAGTCTCATAATTACTACTAGAAGAAATAGAAGGAGACAGGGTCGCAGGCCACGTAACATGAAACCTCTAGAAACAACGAATTGGAACTAGACAGGATTCTTCATAATGACAGGATCGATTCATAACGATCAGAGAATAATAGATTAAAATAATAGAAGCATAGAGAGTAAGAGACATCCTTTTCGCAGTACTTGGGAGCATTAAAGTCCGAACAGAGAAGAATAGCGGTGAAGGATACGAAGCTGAGAGAATAGGAGATACCTTTTGAAAGTGCTTGGGAGCATTGCAAATTATCACGCACTTGCGAGCCGTGGGCAACCCAGAAGACCGAAAGCTGGTCTTCTTGAACGGGCCGCGATGCCATAGAAACAGATGCGGAGATCGTATATTAAAACAACATTTCAACGAAAGTTCCTCGATTGGTATGAGTGGGAAGGCGCTTTCGGCGATATTAAGAGGCGGTGACTGGCTGTAGGCGAAAGAACGACAAGGACGCAGTCCAAAGGCCCGATGCAGGCTACGTGCATCGACAGGACGAATGGGTCCGTGATGATGGAATACAGAGGGACGCCAAGAGCGAGAAAGCAACTAACTCGAAAGCATCAAATCAGAATCAGGATGAACTTATTGTTATATTGGCAACAATAGGGACTCTTCCTCCTGGATGAAGAGGTAAGTAAGCCAAAGCGAGGTAATTTGAGGCCACCGGAAAGCCAAAGGTGGTGATGATGTCAGTGCGGCTTTCCTCGAGATTATCAATAGCGTGTGGAGGAAGTCCTTGACTAAAGCGCTAGATCATTGCAACAATCTATTTGAAAAGACTTCTACAGAAAGAAGATGTGACGGGAGGAACCATCCACAATATCGCATTGGGAATAAGACCAATACCGTAGTTTGGCCCTTACAATCAACAGATGGCTCGAAAATGAAACAGGGAATTAGAGCTGGACTATACTCAAAGCACCTGCAGCTTTTATCGACTGTAGTAATACTCAGAGTTTGTTAAAGAATTTTATAATTTATTTTAATAATTTGAGAAAAATTTAAACAAAGTGACATCAGGACGGACAAGGCGACAGCTGTTTCGATTATACCTTGCCTTTTCTCCCGGGAGTGCGATTTGAACGCACTCCTACGATGGTTGAAGTGTTACAAACGCATTCAGCCACGTCATGCTCTAGTTGTTGTAAACTTTATCCCAATGGCCTTCCTTGCACATTTTATTCTTTTTGCACAGTACATACTTTGTATATAATCATGTGTTAAAGTTATGCATGTTATTAAGGCGGTTTCAAAGAAACTTTTATAATTTGATCAAATTAACTTTTTCTTGTGATATCAAATTGTGAAAAATAAAATTATTAGTTTTTCAAAAACTCTAAAGAGAACATCTCTTGTAAATATAGTACGCGTCTATAAAGATAATCAGTCGTACTGACTTCCTGACTTGTGCAGTGTTTTCCAGGTGAAGGTCTATGCCAAAGAGAAGGCAGCCAGACTGCGCCAGGACAGTACGGTCTCAGAAACCGATGTAGCGATTTTCATCGACAGCCATGCCGCTTCAAAGATATTAGAACTCAACGGATTAAAGTCGGATATCGTACGAAGGTGTCGTGCTTCGCTGGCGCTCATAAGACTTCTCAACGTCTCCTTTTTTGGGTCCCTGAGCCAAACGATATTAAAAGAAATTAATTTGCATATGGGATGGCCAGAGAAGGTTCTGAAATGGATACAAACGAGGCGGACAGCTCCGTTCGCCTACCGCTGGGTTTTCTCCCGAGGAAAATCAAAGAATATGAGATTAGGTCAACGGACTTGCTGTGGACCAAGCGGTATGATTACGAGATTTCGCTGTCCATATGGGCATCTTTGGATAGGAAAGCAACTAGCTCTCTTTAAGGGCAAAAGAAATCTGTAGTGGCAGTGCACAAGAGTGTCATTACAGGTCATTACGCTACTGCCTCGATTCCTTGATGGTGCCCCTTCGCCAGAAGATGTCTCGATGACGAGGAAGAGAAGTCGATTCATAACTTTCTCTACCAAGGTATTGTTGTATTAACGCTAAAGACACCGCCGAAAGTTTTGAGAAGTGTTATTGATGTTGATGGTCCTTTACCGGATATAGATCCGGTACGTTCCGGTAACAAAGCACCTTTAAAATAATAGCCCAATCACCTCGGGAACGATCAATATGACCACATTAAACATTTTCGGCCATCCCGCCCATCCCACCAGTTCCATGAGGAAGAGCCAGAGCCTCGCCGGCTAAATATAAGAATGAGAAATTCATATTTGTAACAGGATTCCCCTCGCGTAGGTGAGATTGATAATTGGGTTGCGGAAGCTTTGAAGCTATAAAGCTTTGTATTGCGCTTATCAACCCCTTGGATCACCCGATGTCTTATTCTGTAAACAATACGATGTAGCTTTCAGCAGTCATGCAGATGTTGAGAAGGTGGATACTTCCTTCCTATTTAAGCTCGCCAGAGAAAGCAAGGGGTTCGTTAAGGTCTGCTGTTAATAAATAATAAAGTGGTTATCCCAACGGTACAAAAGATAAGTTCAATGAAAATATAAGCTCAGAGGACCGTGCTACAGCCTCAGACCTAATATATACCGACACAGGATTCTAAGACCTTTTGCTACGTCTGTGGAGGGTGATTAGAAGCTCAGCTTCAAAATAAACAACAAGTCGGAGGGTATGCTGTACACAAGTGTAAATGATAATAATATAAGTCATGCCTGAGTAGAGGCTGATCAACCAAAGTTAACATATGAATCACCTTGTAACGATGGGAGAACAGGCACTTGAATTTCCCTGTATGATGAAATTACAAAAAGGCACGAAGCAGTTGTTGCTGAGTCGTCATCGTGTTAACGTTTTAACGAAATGTAATTGAAATTATCAATCTAATTAAATATCCTTAAATATCCTTTATTACTTTTTAAAAACAACTATTCAATATAACAATTAAAGAAAGTGAATTAATGTCCATTTAAACTCTAACTAAACGTGTTTGATTTAAACTCGACCATCCGACCACGCCTAATCGTAAGTAATGGACACATTAATCCCTCTTTCAGTTCAGAAGCTGGGAAAATGTATTAGAATATTGTCCACGAGTATCGCGAAGGTTTAAACAAAAAAATCTGCTATGTTAAATATGCAAATTCGTACATAATTTGTGCAAAAAAGACATAATTCTGCTAATGCACGTGCCGGAGCGCTAGGGCTCCAAAAAGCAGCGACGCCAACATTGCGAAATATATATATACGTAAAACGGCAAGTTTAAATAGCTTTGCGCATATATTTGCAAATTCAACGTATGTGAGAGCGAGAAGAAAATATCATACAACGAGAAATATATGTATACATGAATTGATGGTTGAAATTCAAATTTCAACAGCGACATCAAGTGGGTAACGGAAGAAAATGAAGTACGAAAACGTCAACGATAAGTAAGAACGAGCAACGTCGAAAACGTAGTAACGAATATAAACGTCAACGAAGTGATGACCAGCGAATGTAAACAAAGTTAAACGAGTTTTGAAGTATGAAATCAAAACAAAAACGACAAACGATACGAGCTGTGAAATACATGTATGAGCGTATGTTAGTGTGTGCATTGTTGTGCATATAAAAACGAAAGCGAAGTAATCACAAATACATAAAATAAAACACGAATTTTAGTAAACAAGAATTTGTAAAAATGCCGAAAATAACTGAATTGAAAACTGAACAGCTAAAAGCCATTCTACGTGAAAAAGGGTTAAGCACACTAGGAACCAAAGCGGAGCTAGTAACGCGAGTGGGAGATGCAGTTGGCTCAGATGAAGTTGATGTACCAATACCAGTAAATGCTGGGCTACAAGAACAAATGAATGATCTTCGAAGTATGATGGAAAGTGTTATGAGTATGATTGAGCAACGCACAAATAGTACAAATACAAATGAGCCAAACAGAAATGAAAATGAAAATTGTAACAATATCGTAGTAACACCAAGCTACAAGCCAGCTTATAGTTTTCGGTCGATTAAAGAGATTGCGGATATGATACCGGAATTTGACCCTACAAATACTCAAACGTTAACAGTAGAGCAATTTATTGCGCGTATTGGAAGCATAATGAATGCTTATCAGATAGAAGAAAAGTGTATTTTACTAGCGGTCTGTAGTCGGTTAAGAGGAGCAGCGCGTGTATGGTTGGATTCGTTGCCAACCGTACATACCAGTTGGAATGATTTTTCGGCAGAATTAAAAAGAGAGTTTAGTGTATCTTATGATGAAGCTCAAGTACATCGTATTATGCATGAGTCTGTGCGCAAAACAAGCGAGCGCATATCTGATTATTGTTTCAGAGTATATGCCCTGTGTAAACGTTTTCAATTAAGTGAATCAGCTATCATGCAATACACGCGACAAGGGTTGAATCACCGTGATTTACAAATGGCTATAGCCGCCCAAAGATTTGATAGTGCTAAACAAATGCGTGAAGTAATAGAAGAGTGGTTAACTTACCGTGCTAGATCTACAAATTTTAAGCCAAATGTTGATAGTAAAACTGATTTCAAGAAGGTAACGCATCCAAGTGCTAGTAATAGTGAAGTAAAGAAGATTGTATGCTACAATTGTGGTGAAGTAGGCCATATTTCAAGCAAATGTACGAAAGAGCAAAAACGGGCAAGATGTGCTGATTGTGGTAAAGTTCACAAACGTGAGGAATCGGTTAATTGTGGTCATAAGCAATCTGCACACAGTGTTCGAAAAGCAGATATGTCACAAAGAGATAAATGTTTTGTAAAGAAAATTAACGTGAATGGCAAAATATTAGCAGCATTAATTGATACAGGAAGCGAGTGTTGTTTAGTGCGTGAGTCAATGGCAAATATGTTGAACGTTAAATCAGAAGAGTGCTCTACATATTTAAATGGAATAAGTGGAGGCAGGTACATGATGCGAAAGAAATGTATGCTTGAAATTGCAATTGGTGAAACGAAGTTCAATATGCCAGTGTATATCGTTGACGATAATATGTTAGATACAGATGTTTTACTTGGTCAAGATCTGATATCGCATAAAGACGTAGTGTTAAAAGTGGAGTATGGGCAATCAAAACTTGAAGCTAAGTGCCGCCGTGGTAATGTAACGCCTGATGATGAATGTTTCAAAAAGTTAACGTGTAATGTAAAAAACGATCATCAACGAAAAGTGCTCGAAGGGTTGCTATGCGAATACAAAGATGTGTTTTCAGATGGTTTGAACGGCATTGGTAAGTCACATTTGATTGAAATGCAAATTGTTTTAAATTCGAAAAAAGTTGTTTCACAAGCACCGTATAGAGTGCCGGCTCCAAAGCGAGCTATAGTAACGCAAATGATTAGTAGTCTTGAAGAAAACGATATCATAGAAAAATCATCATCGGAGTTTGCGAGTCCTATCGTATTGGTTAGAAAGAAAGATGGTAGTGACAGGCTTTGCGTGGACTATCGCCGATTGAATTTGATCGTAGAAAAAGAAAACTTTCCAGTTCCAAATATCGAGGAACAACTGCACCAGGCTAAAAGATATAAATTTTTCACAATATTAGATTTGAATAGTGGGTATTATCAAATCCCTATTGCACCTGAGAGTAGAAAATATACTGCGTTTATAACTCCTGATGGGTTATATGAATTTAAGCGTATGCCGTTTGGTTTAAAAAACGCACCCATAGTTTTTCAACGCCTGATGGCAAAACTTAAAGAGCAAGTTCACGAAGAAGCTTTCATGGTATACATGGATGACATGTTAATAGGTGCTCAAACGTTTGAAGATATGACTGAAAAACTGAAGCTAGTTTTACAAGCCTTACATAATGCGGGCTTAACGTTGAATATAAGAAAATGCGAATTCATGAAAGAAACTATTACATTTCTTGGTCACGAGTTAACGCCAGAAGGTATTTTACCTGGAAAAATAAAAACGCAGGCTGTATGTAATTTTGCGACACCGACAAACGTTGCGGATGTACGTAGATTTTTAGGGCTAAGCGGTTATTTTAGGAAATTTGTTCCCGGATACGCTATTATTTCCGAGCCACTTCGCAAATTGTTACGCAAAAATTACAAATTTGAGTGGACCAAGGCACAAGAAGCTGCATTTCAACAATTAAAGTCCAAATTAGTATCACGACCAATATTAGTAGCATATCGAGTAGACACAGATCATGAGATCCACACAGATGCAAGCTCACTTGGTTTAGCAGGTGTGCTGATGCAACGCGAAAAAGATGTTTTGCAACCTGTAGCGTACTATAGTAGAGCAACAAGCGTGGATGAAAAAAAGTTTCATAGCTACGAGCTTGAGACGTTGGCTGTTGTCGAGTCTCTTGAACGATTTAGATATTATATCTACGGCAAAAAAGTCAAAGTTAAAACTGACTGTAGCGCACTCAAAACGACCATGCAGAAAAGAGAACTCATACCACGAATCGCCAGATGGTGGTTACGAGTCCAAGACTACGATATCGAAATAGAGCATAGACCTGGTAATCATATGGAGCACGTTGATGCTTTGAGTCGGATTCCATATGAAGAAGCACAAACGATTGAGGAAGCAAGTTTACGTACGGATAAAGCTGTTATAGCAAAAGATGACTTTCTTTTTAGTATGCAACTACGAGATGAGCGAATTAAAGAAATTGTAAATGACATTAAAACGAGTAAAGAAATCAATGACAAAGACTACGTATTAGAACATGGAAGACTTTTCCGAAAAGTTGACGACAAATTACTTTGGGTTGTACCACGAGCATTGCGTAATAAAGTGGTAGAAGATTGTCATGCACAAGCTGGACACATGGGTGTCGAAAAGACATTGCAACGAATAAAAGAGTATATGTGGTTTCCACGAATGCGTAATTTCGTTAAGAGTTTTATTCTGTCTTGCGTGGACTGCGCGTATTACAAACGTAAAGGTGGTAAGCCTGAGATACGGTACCACTACGATGACATTGAACCGATCCCGTTTAGAACTATCCACATGGATCATTTGGGTCCATTTCCGAAAAGCACTAAAGGTAAAGAACACTTACTGGTAATTGTCGATTCTTTCACGAAATTCACGATGTTGTATCCCGTTAAAAGTACATCAACGAAATATGTGATCGAGGCATTGAACGAAGCAAGCAGTTATGTTGGGATGCCAATACGTGTGGTAACAGACAGAGGGTCAGCGTTTACATCTCGCGAATTCGAAAAGTATTGTTTCGAAAACGATGTAAAACACGTACTCACAGCAGTACGAACACCGAGAGCTAATGGTCATGCGGAACGAACAAACCGTACGATCCTATTAATGTTATTACCGACGAACTCCAACGACAAGAAATGGGACGAAAATATTCGATGTGTACAGTGGTGCATAAATACAATGAAAAATAGTACCACTGGTTGCACACCCCATGAACTTTTGTATGGATATAAGCCTCGCGATATTCTGCGTAATAGAATTATTTTAAGTCTTCAAGCAAATGATGAAGCACTTGACAACGAGCAGTTAACTAACTTACGTGAGACAGCAGCGAAAAGAATAAACGAAAAACGAGCAGCAGCAAAATCGCGTTTTGACACAAAATATGCAGCACCGAAGAAGTTTCAAGAAGGTGACTTAGTTTTAGTGGAATACGAAGCACCAAGCACGGGTACGTCTAGAAAATTAGAGCAACGATACAAAGGTCCTTTTGTAATCACCAAAGTCCTTGATAACGATCGATATGTTATCGAAGACTTGCCACAGACCAGACGAACACGAAATCACTATATATCAGTTTATGCAATCGACAAATTGAAACGTTGGTGTTTATTACCGGAAGACGATAGTAATAATGAAGATGCTGAAAACTATAACGAGTTGAGCGAGGGCGCTCAAGGTCGTCAGGAGAGGCCGACTGTAAATGATAATAATATAAGTCATGCCTGAGTAGAGGCTGATCAACCAAAGTTAACATATGAATCACCTTGTAACGATGGGAGAACAGGCACTTGAATCACCCTGTATGATGAAATTACAAAAAGGCACGAAGCAGTTGTTGCTGAGTCGTCATCGTGTTAACGTTTTAACGAAATGTAATTGAAATTATCAATCTAATTAAATATCCTTAAATATCCTTTATTACTTTTTAAAAACAACTATTCAATACAACAATTAAAGAAAGTGAATTAATGTCCATTTAAACTCTAACTAAACGTGTTTGATTTAAACTCGACCATCCGACCACGCCTAATCGTAAGTAATGGACACATTAATCCCTCTTTCACAAGCTTGGGAAAATCTTCTGTGGCAGCGGAAGTATTTAAAAGTACCTAAAGATCACTATCGCAAGATAGATTTGGATCTCGGGATATTTAAAACAAAGAAGCCAGAAGGCTTTAAAAGTTTATTTTTACATGCGTAATCAGAAATTGGAGTGATATTAAAGCATTTGAAAGATATTGTTTTTGTAAGCTTTTATTTCTCCCCTGCACAATGGTATCGCATCGTATCACATAAAAGCTAATTTCCATAGGTTTAGCTAAATGATGATGGACGATTTTCCGTCATCACTTGTCAAATTTGGTTTCAAGCCAAACCGGTTTCGGCGTTGTGCCATCATCAGTGTCTATTTCAAGTTTATAAGCTTTCGCTGATGTGGAACACGGAAATTCTATAAACTTAGCGGCAGCGGGTTAGGAAGATTAGGATATACCGACGGTAGGTACACCTGCCGTTAGAGACGATGAAAAGAGCAAAATGATTAAAGATTTTATGTAGCGCAACCTCATCAAGGGGATGACAATTTCTTTTTAGTTTCTCCAACCACGTTGCTGACCTCACCTACCCGCAAATCCTGCTTCTTTAGCAGCCGAGGCTTTGTCGACCTAAAGTTCCTTTTGAAAGTAGGGGGTGGAAACCTGGATGGCTAGAAGGTTCAATATGGTCATATTAAATCATTCCTGAGATGCTCATGATTATACCTTAATGGTGATTTTTACCGAAAAGTACCGGATCTATGCCGGATACAAAGGACCATAAACATCAATAACACTCTCCAAAACTTTCGGAGTGTCTATATCGCTACAACAACAATAATAACAAAGTCAACCACAAATATTCACATTTAAAAATGTAATCGATACTTAAAACATTGCTAAGCAAACATTATTACGTTGGTCAAGAGGATTGGGTCGCTAAGCCTTTTGTTGTAAACGCAAAGTAGTTAAATCAAATAAATCAAAATGAGTTGAAGGATCTACTCTGTGCGGTTGATATACGTACGTTAGAGGATAAGAGGATATTGAAGTGGACTTTGCTAGTAACACGCAAGAGGCTTTCGCTTTATTTATCTAGGTAGGATGTTACATTGATATTGAATATGTGTTTCCTTACTCCACTTGTATATGTATATACATATGGAGGCGTTTGTGTATGTACTTAAAGATGTCCTTCCATGTGCCTCCATACGATTATTTATTTAACTGAATGACAACGACAAGTGGGGATTTTGTGTCACCTTCGAGCAATTGTATACAAATAATGGTCATCCGTTTTATTTTGTTGTTGTTTTGTTAACAACTTGAGTGACCGAATGGAAGCTGAAAAATAAATATATTTTGTCCACTTGACCATATTTGTAAACGCCCATCCTCTAAGCATGCCAGGGATGCTATCCATTTGTGGTACTCAAGAGGGTAATGCTATTTCAAGTACTTTGCGGCACAGAATATTTCACTGCTTGAGTTGCCACCTCGTACGATTGAGCAAATATGTAGGAACATTTATGTAAACTCTTTTGTAGATATACAAAAGAGAGGTGCGAAATAAGAAAATGAAACACAAGCAAAAATAAATGTTCTGCTCAGGTGGAAACTTAAGAAGCAAAGGTAAAAAGTAAAAAGCAACAAATCGAAATCAAAAGGCAAATGAGATATTTCCTCGACAAATGGGTCTTCTCAATAGGACAATAACAATAGGAAAGCATTAGTTCAAGGTGTTTGCTCAGCATTCATTGTTATTATTCGTTATTTTATATTCTTCTTCCTCAGCTGAAGGATACACATACATATGTATATATAAATAGAATGTTGTTGGCATGAGCTGTAAGACAATCGAGCTAGCACAATAATAAACAAAATCAGTTTCTTTGCACTCAAGTTAAAGTAAATCAAGGCAACTTGAAGTGGGACAGCTCCACAATCGCCACTAACAGCAATACTTGAGTTCAATGCGGTAAAGATTAAGAATTGTAAAAGAAAGTCGCTATAATAATATCACAAACAGCTTTATATAACTAATTGAAAAGATTTGCTGGTTAAAGTTGTTTGGATAGGGTAGAAGATGGATGCAAAACCGAGTTATTCGAAAAACTTAAATTCCGAAAAAACCAAACCATATGGCTTTAGCCATATGTTATTAAAAAAAGGCAGATAATGATAATGAATGATGTCAAAGTTCGGCTTAAATCAAATAAAAAGTAAAAAAGTGAACCAGCACTAACAGCAAAAACAATGTCAGCTTAGAGGTCAAACGGAAAATAATACTTGCCAACAAATGCTACATTGGACTGAGTGGACAATTGAAAATTAAAGTTCTCTCTCGACGAACAAAAATCACGCTCTACAAGTCGCCCATTTTACCTGTCCTGATGTATGGCTCGGAATCATGGACGGTGTAGAGAGAAGATAAGAAGGCTCCTGGAGTGTTCGCGATAAAATTTCTCCCGAAAATGTATGGTCCTGTACCTTATGCCGACAGCGAATAAGCGTAACGCAGATATGACGAAAGTAGTGCAGCAAATAAAAACCCAAAGGCTTCGCTAGGTCACGTTATGCTTCAGCCAAGAAAGTATTTCAGTCCTCACCGCAGTTTTGAAGCAGAGGAAAGGTAAGACCTCCACTGAGTTGGGAAAAAGATGAAATACGACTTGACCTCCCTTGATTCACCCAATTGGCGTTAGTAATCGCGAAACAGGGATAGCTTGCGTGACTTTTTACGAGACCGCCATAATCGCTTAAGCGGTTGAATGATTAGGAAATGGGGTACAGGCAAAAGAGGTTAAAATAATGTTTTAGGGCAGATATTTTTGCCCACACCGAGAGCCAGAATGTAGACGTGAGGTAAATGTAAGCGTAAATGTAGTATTTGGGTGTACTTCCTTATATGGTGGAGTAGGAAATGAAAGGAAATCAAAAGAAAAGAAGGGAAAGGAAGAGTAAGGGAAAGGAAAAAAATGAAAGAAAAGAAAATAAAAGAAAAGAAAAGAAAAGAAAAGAAAAGAAAAGAAAAGAAAAGGAATGGAAATGGTAGTAAAGTATAGGTTAGTATAGAAAATGATAGAAAACAAAATGAAGAAAAAGAAAAGGAAACAAAAGGAAACTAAATGATATGAAACGAAAGGAAAGAAAGGGAAAAGAAAGGTAGGGAGAGGAAAGGAGAGGAAAGGAAAGGAAGGAAAGGAAAGGAAAGGTAAGGAAAGGAAAAGAAAGGAAAGGAAAGGAAAGGAAGGAAATGGAAAGGAAAGGAAAGGAAAGGAAAGAAATGGAAAGGATAGCTTTGTAGGTGTGTTATCGACGATAAATAGATGAGCTATCGATTTATTATCCAAGTGCAATATATTTGCTTTCGTTGGCAAAAGTTATCGATGTATTATCCATTTTGTATCCAGGACTTAATTGCTCGTTAATGCACATTTATAGATTTGATATTGAAAGGCTATCGATTAGATACCGATGTCGATGAAGAAAAGTTTTCGAATTGCTACCGAAAATTTATCAATTTTTTATTGGAACTTTGTAATTTGTTATAAATTTGCTATCAAAAAGTTATCGATTTGATATCGAATAATAATAGGTTATTTACCGTAGTATACATTGCTATAAAAATTAAATATAAAGTCGATTACAAATCCATTACTTCTCGATAACAAACCGACAAGGAAGCAATAAGAAGCTGATGACTTGGCGATGAACAACGACGTTACTAATTCTTTTCCGATAACAAAACAATAACTAGTCGGTTTCGGATATCATCGATAGAATTCGGCGAAGCTCTTCTAAAAATACCGAAGTGGTTTGTTTGTTGTAAGTTTACCTCTGTGGTGGTTTAACATCAACCCCTCGGCGAGTCCGTTTTTTCACCTTCTTTTATTAAATGATAATTTATCGGATTAAAGCTCTCAGTTTAGTTTATAATGCTTGGCTGCACCCGAACTTAAACCCCTTTTCTTGTTTTTTCTAACATTGTAACCCTCTGGCTCTTTCATTAAGCCCTCTTTTCGTCTTAAAGTTAATTTCGTCCCAATGGGATGGAATTTCTTTAAACTTTTGTGAAGAATCCACAAAATTATCTAAGGTGGGCACATTTATACTCTCGTTTAGAATATATTCCATAACGAAATTCTGGAAAAATTTGAATTTTCAGTTTTCCAAATAATATAGACTAACGGCATGTGGGGAATACACCTAAGACGCCGCTGATGGCTGTTGACTATTAAATATCCAAAACAAACGTCTATAGTAGCATCAAAAACCTCTAAAGGTACTGAGCGAAGAGAAGGCGTTTCTTATACAGAAGTTTAGAACCAGACTTCGATTTACTTTCAAGTACAAGTAAGATATAGAAGGTGTGCAAACACATTATAAATAAATTAAAAAAATGTATGGCGCGATAATCGCCGAAGAGATGTTAGACCGAGTTCCTCTTCCAACTTGCGTCGTGCTCCTTTTAATTTTTTCTACAAATTGGCGGGACGTTACCTACTTGTTTATGCCTACTCTGAACGGCATCTGCAGGACAGATGATTTTTCACTGAGAGCTTTTCATGGTAGAAGTACATTCGGAATGCTTGCCAAACACTGCTGATGAGCGACCCCGTTACACATTCTTCTAATTGAAAAAAATTTGTTTTATATTGCTTTGTCCGGCGCGTGAACCCAGGCTCTTCGGTGTAGTAGGCGGAGCACGCTACCATCACACCACGTCGGCCGCAAATATATTGGAATCTACAAAATCGAGCTGTGCGTGAGCAACTACAAAAGTGATTGAGTGCGTTTTAAATCTAAAATACAGGTACAAGGGCAATGCCAGAGCTGAATAGCTGAAGTGTAAATCACTTTACATGGAAAATTCACAATTTAATTTTGCCAAAGCCACTATAACCGCAGACGCTCATGTTTGTAGGGGAGAGCATTTTTGTACAGTGCACATAGCTTCAATTTTAGCCAACACATGAAGTGGCAGACAGAAGCTGCCGCTTGAAAAAAATGCATTGCAACACATTTACTGCCACTTCGTTACAAATATTACCTTCGTCTGCTGCCACTGATGTTAGTGCTAGTGTAATGCAACAGCGCAACCACACCGGCGTAAGTGCGTGTATTTAATCACCCGCGTACACGAAACCTGTGCGCAATAACTGTTTTTCCATATGCCGTGCTCTGCGCTTACCTTTTGGTGCTACGTCCACTCGAGTATAAGGCTTTGGTTTATTTGTTATACCCTCTAGCGGTTATTTCAGATATCACAAAGAAAAGAAATGAAATTGATATTCTAACGAATTTTAGTGGTATTCCTCTTATTCCAAATTTTCTGCTAACATTCGTATCGCTAAACTGTTGAATAAATAACTCCAATATTCAATAATGCAAAATGGTTTTTATTACTCTACTTCACAATAAATAACACTTATACTTCGGAACCAATAGCGTGCTTAAATCAAACTGATTGGTCGTGCCTCAGCTGGTGCTGCTTTTATACTCTTCGGTTTCCTGGTTGGCATATTTGTAGGCATTTCTATTTCTAGAATATACTAGTTCGCTGAAGATTGCATACTGTGATGTTGGATTTTATTTGACGACGACATCAACCAGCCGGGCATCTGCATCAATCCCGTTTAGGGAACGGACATTACAGGTGCATGTCCTCAAATCATTGCCCTTTCAACGTTTGCCATGGTCGTCATCGGTTAAGGGTTGTCTTTTTATCCGAAGGTGTATTGAGTTTTTCATTGGAGTGTGATTTGATGTGGTTGGCCCCAACCCGCTCAGTAGGGATGGAAATATTATTTGGACGTTTATATAGCTAGCCGTTTGATTCAAGAGAGACTTAAACTTACAGTCGCATATTGTGGTGGACAGACGCTGCCAATGAAAATCCCCCAGCTGGCCCTTACCGAGTGTGTCAGGGTGGCCTAGCCAATTTGCCGCCTTCTCACATTAGCTCACCAATAACCGGATGCTCAGTGGCTACCCAGAGGATACTGAACTGCAGGCGAACGGAAGTAGTGAGCTGCTTGAACAGAAAGAAAAAGAACCGCTATGGCCATTCTCAGGTGAATGGCGGTAAGAAGCTTTCCCCACTTGCGTGGACTTCTACACAAATTTGTAAAAATCCGTGGAGAAATCGAAAATTTTCGATAAAAATTTGGTAACTTGTTGATCAAAATCGAGGACTTTTCGATAACATATTGGTTACCCAGATATAAAAAATCGATCACTTTTTATAGCAAATCGGTAACTTAAAAAAAAACTCGACAACTTTTTGAAAACTAATGGATGATTGAATAAAAGAGGAAATTTATCAGTCTAGCATACCACCGCTGTATAGCTAAATCTGCACAGTTATGGCAGGTGTCTCAATTTTTTTTATCTATTTCAAATTAAAATATAATTTTTCAATTATAAATTATTGATAAGGGAACATTAAGTAATAAGCCGATATTAAAATGGTAACAAATGTATAATGGACATTTTTGATGAAAATTTGATGAATTTTCGAGAAGTTGCCGATAACTTTTCGATAGTGAATCGATAACATTTTGATAACATATCGATAATTTGTCGAGAGTATTTTGATAACACATAGAAAATCTTCTGATAAATAATCGAAAGCTTTTTGATAACAAATCGATAACTCCTCGTTAAGCTTTTATAAAGATAGCAAAAATATAACACCTCCATAACGTATCGATACCATCTTTACACCGCGTCGATAACACACATATAACTAACCTTTCCTTTCCTTAACTTGCCTTGCATTATTTCAACACTATGCCTTAATGTAGTGACAACACTTACGCTAAATTTCTCTACTCCCCCATATAGCAAAACAATCCCACACTTTATATTCTGTATTCCCCAATATAGCATATTAATTCCAAAGACTATGCTCGTGCTTATGCTACGCTTAAGCTTACATTCTGGATTCACCCATACAGTGAGCAAAGATGTTTAAGCATCAATAATATTAGATTTTAAAATTTCCTACTGGGTATATATAGTTCAATTTAAACTACAACTGGTTGCGCTTTTCACATTTGTCTGACAATGACTGTAATTTCGAACAAAAATACAAGAAGCACTCATGTGAAACAGCTGCTAAGCTGATGCGTACATAGAACAAACTAAAGGGCCCAAAGAACAGAGTTGAGTAAACTGCGAGTGCTTATGCAGAGTGTGCTCGAGCAAATGCTGGCTAAAAATGACCACGTAGACGAAGGTAAGCTTGAAAAAAAATGAAACTAATTTAAGCAAATTCGAATTCAAAGTTTAATTTTCATTTGGACAGTTGATATTTGTTTTCGCCTATGATACAAGCACACAAAATCAGACAGTAAAACAGTCCGTCAGTGGGGTGGTGATTATCCATAGCAGCAAATACGTATGAATATGCTGGCAACGGCGGCAGTCACTGGCGTGATAATAACCACAGCAAACATTCATTAACGCTGGCTGATAGTGCGTACAGGTACTTAATTTTTGTTATACTCAGTTGAGCAGAGCTCACAGAGTATATTAAGTTTGATTGGATAACGGTTGGTTGTACATATATAAAGGAATCGAGATAGATATAGACTTCCATATATCAAAATAATCAGGATCGAAAAAAAATTTGATTGAGCCATGTCCGTCCGTCCGCCCATCCGTCCGTCCGTTAACACGATAACTTGAGTAAATTTTGAGGTATCTTGATGAAATTTGGTATGAAGATTCCTGAGCACTCATCTCAGATTGCTGTTTAAAATGAACGATATCGGACTATAACCACGCCCACTTTTTCGATATCGAAAATTTCGAAAAACCGAAAAAGTGCGATAATTCATTACGAAAGACAGATAAAGCGACACAACTTGGTAGATGAGTTGAACTTATGACGCAGAATAGAAAATTAGTAAAATTTTGGACAATGGGCGTGGCACCGACCACTTTCAAAAGAAGGTAATTTAAAATTTTGCAAGCTGTAATTTCGCAGTCGTTGAAGATATCATGATGAAATTTGGCAGGAACGTTACACCTATTACTATATGTATGCTTAATAAAAATTAGCAAAATCGGAGAACGACCATGCCCACTTTTAAAAAAAAATTTTTTTTAAGTAAAATTTTAACAAAAAATGTAATATCTTTACAGTATATAAGTAAATTATGTCAACATTCAACTCCAGTAATGATATGGTGCAACAAAATGCAAAAATAAAAGAAAATTTCAAAATGGGCGTGGCTCCGCCCTTTTTCATTTAATTTGTCTAGGATAATTTTAATGCCATAGGCCGAACCAAAAATTTGCCAATCTTTGTGAAATTTGGTAGGGGCTTAGATTCTGGGACGATATCTTATTTCTGTGAAAAAGGGCGAAATCGGTTGAAGCCACGCCCAGTTTTTATACACAGTCGACCGTCTGCCCTTCCGCTCGGCCGTTAACACGATAACTTTAGCAAAAATCGATATATCTTTAATAAACTCAGTTCACGTACTTATCTGAACTCACTTTGTATTGGTATAAAAAATGGCCGAAATCCGACCTTGACCACGCCCACTTTTTCGATATCGAAAATTACCAAAAACGAAAAAAATTCCATAATTCTATACCAAATACGAAAAAAGGGATGAAACATGGTATTTGGATTGGTTTATTGACGCAAAATATTACATTAGAAAAAAACTTTATAAAATGGGTTTGACACCCACCATATTAAGTAGAATCAAATGAAAAAGTACTGCAGGGTGAAATAAAAAACCCTTGAAATCTTGGCAGGAATACTGCTCTTGGTATTATATATATAAATAAATTAGCGGTATCCAACAGATGATGTTCTGGGTGACCCTGGTCCACATTTTGGTCGATATCTGGAAAACGCATTCACATATACAACTACCACCACTCCCTTTTAAAAGCCTCAGTAATACCTTTATTTTGATATCCATATCGTACAAACAAATTCTAGAGTCACCCCTGGTCCGCCTTTATGGCGATATCTCGAAAAGGTGACCACCTCTAGAACTAAGGCCCACTCCCTTTTAAAAAGACTCATTAACACCTTTCATTCGATACCCATATCGTACAAACAAAGTCTAGAGTCACCCCTGGTCCAACTTTATGGCGATATCTCGAAAACGCGACCACCTATACAACTACCACCACTCCCTTTTAAACCCTCATTAATACCTCTAATTTGATACCCATATCGTACAAACACATTCTAGAGTCACCCCTGGTCCACCTTTATGGCGATATCTCGAAAAGGCGTCCACCTATAGAACTAAGCCCCACGCCCTTTTAAAATACTCATTAACACCTTCCGTTTGATACCCATATTGCACAAACGCATTCTAGAGTCACCCCTGGTCCGCCTTTATGCCGATATCTCGGAAAAGGCGACCTCCTATACAACTACCACCACTCCCTTTTAAAACCCTCATTAATACCTTTAATTTGATAGCCATATCGTACAAAAAAATTCTAGAGTCAAAACTGATCCACCTTTATGGCGATATCGAAAAGGTGACCAAGTCTAGAACTAAGGCCCACTCCATTTTAAAAGGACACATTAACACCTTTCATTTGATACCCATATCGTACAAACACATCCTAGAGTCACCCTTGGTCCACCTCTATGGCGATATATCGAAAAGGCGTGCACCTATAAAACTAAGCCCCACGCCCTTTTAAAATACTAATTAACACCTTTCATTTGATACCCATATCGTACAAACATATTCTAGAGTCAACCCTGTTCCACCTTTATGGCGATATCTCGAAAAGGTGACCACCTCTAGAACTAAGGCCCACTCCCTTTTAAAAAGGCTCATTAACACCTTTCATTTGATACCCATAACGTACAAACACATTCTAGAGTCACCCCTGGTCCACCTTTATGCCGATATCTCGAAAAGGCGTCCACCTATAGAACTATGGCCCACTCCCTCATAAAATACTCTCAAATGACTTTCGTTTTATACACAATGTCATACAAACACATTCCAAGGTTACCCTCGGTTCATTTTCCTACATGGTTATTTTCCCTTATGTTGTCACCATAGCTCTCAACTGAGTATATAATGTTCGGTTACACCCGAAGTTAACCTTCCTTACTTGTTGTTTTTGCAACTTTTGTTTGGGTCTTACAACAAACTCAAGCGAGTGACCGTCTACTTGCATGCGAGTACTCGTACTACCAACGCTTGTGATGCTTGACCACTTGCACTTAGCCATTTTGTTCACTTGCTACTAGCACCAACTAAAGTCACGTTGTCCAACAGGAATACGCATTTATACATAAACATATATATACATATATTTGCGCCTAACAAATGCATTTGCCACATTTGCCAATCGATTTACCCTCTTTCACCAAATTACCTCCCCTCATTGAATCTATTTGCCCTCTATCGAGTGTCGCGGCCTACTTCATTAGTCCAGTTAAGTATTTATAACTTACGTGCAATATTTTTATAATATGCTGAGCATAACTCCTATAGTATATTAATTTTATACACATAACGGTAACTTGTAACGGCATTCTGCTAATACAGAAAAATGTTGACCTCTATATATGTACAAATTGAAGTGTGTAAAATTGTAACTAAGCCAGGTCTATCCGTTTGTATGTAAACACTATAACTTGAGTATGTTTTGTGGTCTCTTAATGAAATTTGGTATGTGGGTTCGTTGGCTCCCATCTCCCATCGGTTTCTGAAAATTAACGAAATTCCATAAAAGAGCCTTTTTTTTGAGTTTCGTGGAAGAAGGATATTTTAAGCCCCTAACGAGTCTCTCCGAATGTGTGGGGCTTCCTTCATCCTTTGAAGGGATACGAACTTATGTTCTTCCCATCCATCTTCTCGTTTGCTAAAAAGTTTATGACTCACATAACTGCCGATCGTATCACTTCGGCAGACCATGTTATTAATGACACTGCCCGAAGAGATGTAAATCGTCTGCATTAGCGTTGTGCAGTCAGTTCTGGGTTTATAGCATCCCCATGCTATGGAGATATTTACGAAAGTAACCTAGTCTTGTTAAAAATTGAGATAGGTAAAGATCGAACTCCCCGTGTGGCTGCTTTAACCATAGGCTCTGTTCAGGAATTAGTTCCTTGCCTCACTTCCCTATAAAACTACTTCTCAACTGTTGTTACCAAAATCGGATCGATTTTTCTTGGTAACTGAAGACCGAGAGTAGCCATTCATCTATTTACATTGTTTTGATCTTGTGAAGCTTAAGCTATACCAGCTCGCAGCTTCGTGCTATTTTGACAGCTACCAAGTTGTCTGCGAAAGCGATTGCGGCTCTTTATATTTGTGCTGGGCGAGGTTCCAATTTATTTGCAGACAAGAAGTTAAAGCTCTTGAATATATATTTTTTTTTGAATGGATTGTAAGTGAGGCTGCAAGATTTCAAAGTGAACTTTGCAGCATTGTAAGCACGCCGGTTTCTTTTATGCCGAACACCCAGGTATCCATTTTAGTTGTTGTTGTTGTTGTTGTAGCGACAAGGACACTTCCCGAAGATCTTGGGGAGTGTTATCGATGTAGATGGTCCTTTGCCGGATCCAGATCCGGTACGTTCTGGTAACAAGCACCATAAAGGTACCAGCGCGACCATATCGGGAAAGATTTGGTATGACCACATGAAACCTTCTATGCCATACCGCCCTCCCACCCCTAGATCCATCAGGAGTTTGGAGTAGCCAGAGCCTCGGATGTTTATGAAATAGAATTCGCCACGGGTAGGTGAAGTTGACAATTGGGTTGAAGAAGCTATATATTGCTCTGGCAACCCCTTGAGAGAATTGCGCTACACAACCCCTTGATTCAATTTGGTATTTTAGTCGGCTCTTACGACAGGTATACGTACCGTGGGTATATCATAGGCCCCATAACCCGCTGGGAGTTGCATATACCGCTAGAAGTGGGCCTTGAAACCTTGTTCGGAAACATAAAACCAAAGAAGGAAGTAAACTTTTTAGGAGTAAGATTGGACTCCTGACCTACAATTGGATGCAAATTCAACATGCGACTCAGAAGCTATCAAAACAGACATCGTTTCTATGCAGGCTGATGTCAAATGTCGGAGGACCAAAGGAACGCAAAATGTTTCTTCTTTACTGTACGGCTCCGAAATGTGGGCAAACACTTCGTAAGAATAATCGTTTTTTTTTTTTATTTTTTTTTTTAACAGCTGTACAGCTAAAATCACCTAAGAGAGTAGCCACCTTGTATCGCACTGTATCCGGACTAGCCAAATAGGTGTTTAGCGGAACAATCCCCATTGAGCTATTAGCACTGGAAAGAAGAACGCGTGTGGAACGCAAACGGATCAAGAGCGCACGAAAGTCGTTATCAAAAAGAGAAGGAAAGAGACGTTTAAGTTGTAGCAATAACAGTGGGAAAATGAACAACGAGGCAGATGACTGCGCAACTAATAATATATGTTGAAGCATGGACCAACAGCAGCTTTTGCAGGGTTAATTACTACGTTACCCAAATGCTCCGCTCCAAAAAAAAGCTTCCTTATGTGTATATCGAATGTAGTGCTCAGGGTGGTATCTTGATTGTCCGATTTGTCGCTTATTAAGAAATACATTTTTTTGAAAAAAAGACTCTACAACAACGTGACTCTGATTGCGTTTCGTGATATTTAAACACTAACTCAGATGTTGCTTATATTCGCAGGTAGGTATATAATGTTCAGTTCACGCCATGCCTGCTTGCTGCCACCAAATCTAAGCAATTTTAGATATATGAATTCGCTTAAAGTCCAGCTGTTGCGTCGGGCGTTGTTAGTTGCTTGTCTACTCCTTTCAGCTTTTCAACCTATCCTAAACAACTTAAGTGATATTTACCGCGCTAACTAAGACATTAAAATGTGTGCATTCATATCTGAAGTGTTGCAGAGATGTTGAATTCTCACTGCATTTAGTGATTAACAACATCAAAATCTTTAAAGATATGTTAAAATAACTATGGCCGTACGTACAAACTACCGCGCAAGGTGAATGTTGCGGAGGGGAAGTAATTCGGTATAAGCAAATACTTTTACAGTGAAAGAAATTTAAATCAAATATTCCTCAAAAATGTAGTTATAATTTGAAATATGCTTAGCACGTTAGCCTAGATCTCATGGCTCTGCTCTAATGTGGCAAGTATGGAAGTTGTTTAGAGGAGACGTGAGTCATGTGAGTATGCCCTGATTCAACAATATGACCACAAATTTGCGAAAATAATACTTAGGTATAAACTTTCAAGAAAATCGCATATCAAATTTCGGAGTTGTCATGAATGTGTGGTGGTGCCACGCACCGGAGTGCCGTAAACTTCCCAAACACAAAATCCTAAAATAAAAAATTTTCAAAATCGTAATAAAGACGGTAGCACGCCACGCACCCCTTCTATGTTAGTTTTTTTATGCCCATTACTCAAAGTGTAAGCAGTAATTTGTCGAAGTTTTTTTGAAATCCGATAAACCATCATCATCAACGGACTTGGCAATTTTGTAACAAGTCACGCCAGAAATCACTATTTTGCGGTAACAATTGGGAGCAAGTCTTCCTCCACCTTCCTCTCCCAACTGAATGAAAGTGTTGCTGTTGTCGTCGCGGCACATTCCCCGAAGGTTGTGGGGTGTATTATCGATTTTAATGGCCCTTTCCCGGATAAAGATCCGGTACGTTCCGCACCAACATCAGAACCAACGATTTATATAACATTGATCCTTCTAGGCTAACGCGCCCGCACCAACTAGTTCCATGACGAACTTAAGGTCACCAGAGCATCAGCTGCTAAAGAAGCAGGATTTTCCGCGTGTAGGTAGGTCAAGAACCAGCATTATTACAAACAACGACATCAGCCTGAAATCCAGCGAAGAATATTTCCTGCCAATAAACTCTACTTTGGGCTAGGCAGGCAATTGAAAAGTAAAGGCGTCTATCGGTAAACGAAAATCATACTCTACAAGTCACTTACCGTAACCGTCCTGCTATATGGTGCAGAAGTATGGACCATGATAACATCAAATGGAATGGTTCTGGGAATGCTCGAGAGAAAATTTCTTTGAAAGATTTACGGACGTCTACACATTAGTGATGGCGAGTAGCGAAGAAGATGATTTAACAATGATCTGTACGAGCTTTACGCAGACATCAATATAGTCCAGCGAATTAAAATGTATCGGCTACACTGGCTAGCCCATATTATGCTAATGAAAGATGACACGCCGGCTAAGAAAATATTTTTACCGGAACCCGCCTATGGAAGCAGGGGAAGAGGGCGGCCCCCACTTTGCTGGAAGGGCCAGGTGGAAAACGATTTAAACTCCCTTGTTGTGACACATTGGCGCCAGTTGCCAGAGAGAAGAAGCGATCTGTTGGACGGCCAAACTCTGTTTGATTCGAGCGCAACGCTTGCTCTTCCATTAATCGGTATAAGAGAAGATTGATCATAAAAAAGGATAAGGTTAGATGGTAAGAAGAAACGACGGGTCTTTTCACACCTTTCATGAATGGAGCTGAGGGATTAGCTAATCCCATTCGTAATATCCGAATAATCGGCTATAAAGGATGTGTTATACATAGAAACAGATGTACATAAGCAACATTTTCTATAAATATAAGTTAGAGAATATGTGCTATATACGAAAGCATAGGGTAAAATTTGAAGCTTTAATCTTATAAATTGAGAGAGCTATGAAGAAAATCCTAGAAAAGCGATTATGACATGACTGTTCGGGTGGAATATTTCCGCTCACCAAATTTTGTCAAGATATCTCAAAAACAGGGGGAATAATTTGCGTTCAAAAAGACAGACGAATATACGGGTATGGCTAAATCAACCCAGCTCGTCATCCTGATTATTTTGATATACTTGAGGGTGGGTCTATCTCTTCTCCTTTAAGGGCTTACAATTTTAAGATTCGTGGCAAACTTAACATACCACTTCATTTTCATGAAATGTATAATATGTTGTTTGTTTGCATGGAAAGCAGTTAAGGAAATGTTTGTGCCTCTTGTAAAATCTAATAATTTAATAAAATATGTTTTTATGCTTGCTTTTATGGAGCTTTACGGCCGAGAAATTAGAAGGCAAAAATTAAATTTTCCTTTTCCCTCCTACGCGTTTCGACGCTCTCATGTCTTCCTCAGGGAGTCTAATGATTTTATTTGAAAAATAATTCATTAAAAACAAACGTAATTACAATTAAATAACATTAATTTGGACACCTACATTATTAAATAAAACTTATTTAATTTTTGAGCACATTTTTTATTCATTTACACACAGTACCAACATATATATTAACAATTACTTGCTAGCTCTGCATCTATCTTTGTACTGCATGGCCGCTGTGTAAGCGTTGCTTATTTTGTCCATATCCTCTTTAAAATTCATCACCGTGTTTAAATGCTCTTGTATGCGAAGGCTTTCTAACGTCATTCTCACATTTCCTCTGTTCTCAATGTCTAATATTTTTGTATTTGCGAAATCCGCTACATGTTTTTTGTTTGTGGGGTGGTGTGCTAGCGCTGTTGTTGTTTTTTCGTTTTTTGCATCAGCCATATGTTCTTTAATACGTAGTCCCAAAGCTCGCTTTGTTGTACCTATGTAGCGTTGTTTACATATTTCGCGATCATTGCATTTACATCTAATTTCGTATACAACGTTGTGTTGTTTTTCTTTCTCAATAGTGTCCTTTGTTCTTGTAAATAATCTGTTTAGGGTATTGTGTGGTTTATGTGCATACTTTGTGTTATCATCTTTTATTATTTTTCTGAGCGCCTGGTTGTTCGTCAGTCCAGGTATATAGCTTAATCCAATGTATCTACCCTCTGATTTATTTCTATAAAATTTTTTCGCAGTACTCAATTGGTTTATTGTATTATTAACTAGTTTTTCGATTACAGTAATTGGATAGCTATTTTTTAAAAATAAATTTTTAACTTTGATTTTGTTGGTACTGTATGTAAATAAATAAAAAACTGTACTCAAAAATTAAATAAGTTTAATTTAATAATGTAAGTGTCGAAATTAATGTTATTTAATTGTAATTGTGTTTGTTGTTAATGAATTGTTTTTAAAATAAAATTATTAGACTCCCTGAGGAAGACGTGAGAGCGTCGAAACGCGTAGGAGGGAAAAGGAAAATTTAATTTTTGCCTTCTAATTTCTCGGCCGTAAAGCTCCATAAAAGCAAGCATAAGGATTATATTTGGCCTAACAAGAAAACATAAAATATGTTTTTATTAAAAAAAAAACAATTAAAAACTTTAGGCAAGTCTGGGGCAGACGTTTTAAAATTTGCATTAGGAAAATTGGCTATTTTGCTGTAAGAAAGTTACTCTTTTTAGTTTTATATATAGTAAAGATAAAAATGAAGATGCATTGCCTATCGAAATACCAGCTTTTCATATTTCTAGTGATCACTTACATGTTGGTTTGTTGGGTATATATGCAAGTACATAGGCGCACACGCGAAAAAATAAGCATTCAAATTTTGTAATGCCATCATTAAGTGGAAAATTGCAAAACGAAAGCAAAATAAGTCTTTCACAGAGGTTAACAACAAATCAAATATAATGAAATACAACAATGAAAAAATGTTATATAATAAAAATTTTCAATTTAAATTCATTCGCACAAGCAATTGCCAAAGTACTCGAGGACGTTTGCTTAAATTGCCTAGTAGGTGAAAAGATGGCTTGGTGTAAAGCGATTGTGGTTAATGTTCATATGTAAATGAGTACGTATGTGTATTCTAGTATACCTTCAGGTACGCGTAAAATGAATGAGTAAGGAAGTTGGAGCGCATTTTTTAGCGGCAATGGACCGCGATGCCGATGGGCAGTGAACTGGCAGTGAGCGCACCAATTGGCAAGCTGTGATTGTGATTGCATAGCGCCTATGGCGATTTTACATATGAACAACCGAACGGAGGCGCATGTACATACACGTACACATACGCCTGCGTATATGTTTTAAGGATATTTGTATGTTCTACATATGTACATATCTACGTGCTAAAAAATGCTATTGCGTTTTGGTTTGGCAAGGTGCGCATGCGCAACCACATTTTTTCTTCTAGGCAATAAAGTGCTGCAATAAATCAATTTAATTAACTGAAAATCAATTCATAAATTATATTGGAATCTTTTGTAGGTACATAAATAAATTCACACACGCACATTTTCATGAAATAAGATAAAAATGAAAATGCAAAGTTGTGATTGCGGAAACGACGTAATGACGAAGATTGGGCTTAGTCTATGTTGGTTGATGTTACTCGGTAGCAAATACAGGATGCACACCGGAGTTTAAATTAAATGCACATTTTTGTGCCTCCCTTTGTTGTTGCTACAACAATACTAGATAATGCACAGCAATAGTTTACCACTTGCCACTTACCACTTGCTTCACAGTAATCTAAAACATTAAGTAACGATGCATTTTAGGTGCGGCTCGTTGACTTAATTTTCACTTCCAAATGCGATTTAAGCAAGAGCGAGTTCGTAGCGTAAATGAGTAGTCTTATTTAGTTTTTCTTCTTCATTATGTTGTTGTTGTTGCTGATTTTATTACTTTACTTACCATTGGTATTGGTTTTGTGTACTTACTTAGTTGTGAAGATTTGTTGCGGCAAACGGCAATTGCTGTGGCAAAGACACAAAAATAGTTACAGATGCTGCAACACTAGCTGTCTTAATGAATTTAGATGCTATACGCTTTAGTATGCTGTTAAAGAGGTACAATTTTATACCCAGTAGTGATAACATTAGGGTAGGGGCTGATGTTTGCAGGGTCATTCGTATTTATATGTGGCCAAGGGGTGTTCTTTATGGCGATGTCTTGCTTTACACATATCGGCGTCATCCTAAAACTTCGCCTCGTTGGCGCTTGCGCCTTCTCCCCCCACGATATGCGGGTGGAGCCTCCCCCTGGTAGCACCTGGCGAATTCGAGGGGGCTTTCCTTTCCCGTTCCTTCTTCTCCCAGCTCCCATCGTTTTTCATTTCATTTAGGACAAAGTTTCTTATTGGCTAGGCGCTTTCTTTAGCCCGAGACCGACCATATGTGACGAAAAGTCACATCCTACATAAGGTGCCATGTGCTTTCTCTTTTTTCCAACATGATGGATCTAAACAGGACAACTCCACGAAACAATAGTTCTGAGTCTCCAGATACCTGTTGCCATTTGGTTGTCATAAATCTTACTGGGACTTCGGGGGCTATGTAATATATACACAAATTTATATAACAAAACTGGAGCTTAAGGCCTCTCAAATGATAGGATCGATTCCGACCCTTCGTCAAGGAAGGTGGCTACACGTGCCCGCAAAGACTGGAAGTAATGCCCCTCTTTACAGTAATCGGCCAGTCAGTATCAGATGTCCTTTGCAAGAAGTTCGTTCAAGAAGGTCTAGGGATAGCCTGAACTCTAAGTGGTGCAGTAGAAGGACTAAATAGTTCCGATGGTAAGTTGATATATACCGCCAGCGATGCTTTTAAGCAAAAAACGAACGTTTGGAAGAAGCAGTCCTTGACTCATAATACTTCGTAGGTGAGGAGGAAATCGCCCCCACAACTGAATCAAAAGCCCTCATCGAATTCTGACCTTCTTTACCTAGGATCAAAGTGGTCTATCATTGATCCTCTGCTGTGCCCCAGATTATTATCACACAGTGTGGCGGACGTCGTGGTGTGGTGGTAGTGTGTCTCGCAGACCAAACCGAAGTTCCTGGGTTCGATTCCCGTGCAAAACAAAACTAAAAATTTCGAAACAAGTTTTTTTTTTTCAACAAGAAAAAAGTTTTTAACACCCCTCAACAGTGATTTGCAAACACTCCGAGTGCATTTCTGCCATTATAAGCTTCTTAAAGAGAGCTGCTCGGAGTTGGTGTAAAGCCTGTATGTCCCGTCCCACCAATTTCTTTGAAAAATAAAGGAAGCACGACGCAAATTGGAATAGAAGCTCGGTATATACCTTTCGAAGGTACCACGCGCCTCGCATTTTTTCATTGTGGAGAAGCACGAACATCAATAATGGGGATGATCATCTCCATTAAAAAAGCATTACTAATCGCGGAAGGAGGAAAGCAGAAAGCATGTTTTCCCAAAGGAAAGATGCGAATACAACGTGATGTGCTTTGGTGAAACAAAAGGCTAGGGCAGCTGAGATGCCAAGCCAAGAAGCTGTTTAGTAGAGCAAAAGCTAAGGGTTATTGGAATCCGTACAGAAACTCTCTAATATCATACAACAAAAAGCCTAAAAGATCTCAGAGAGCTACCTGAAGAGAACATTGTGAGAAGATTAATGATCTTCCAAAAGCTACAGTAAATATTCTTATAATTCTTATAATTGTTTTTCTTAAAATATGGAAAATAGGGAAAAGAATTTATCTGACTAAATTTTATAAAAAAAGGTCACAGGTATTTTTCTGTCTGCTCCTGTTGATATGTAGGCGTCGGCTGCCACGGTATGGAGGTAGCATGCTCCCCTACCACACTAAATGTTCTGGACGCAAGAACCGAGATGACCTAAACGAAAATACTTAAGAAAAAGTTTACCTAAGATCAAAGTGTATTTCTGTCATGAAAAACTTCTCGGATAAAATTTGTATGCCTTGAATATGCCGTTTGAAGTCGCCATTAAAAATTTAGGACCGCCCAGGCGGTGGCTATGCCATTGAAGATTGCTTATCGAGTGGCGGGTACCAAATCGTGCTTAAAAGGGGACCACAGAAGAAGGGGACGGAGTCTAAGTGAGACCAATTAGACATAAGTAGTTCAAGACCCTGCTGAATCGGTAATTTTTCTTTACACAAGTAACTCACTGTAGGTTGGGGAGTAGAAACTCCTTAAAATATATACAAAGCTAATGATAATCCAAAATATTTAAATTTTTGAGGAAGAATACGGATGTCTTCTACCTGCAAATTGCCGCCTTGTTATCGTCGTAATACTCATCATCACGATTTTTGAATACTTCATTTATCTAACTTACAAAGGAGGAAAAAGGCACGATAAAGTCTCCCCTTATGAGAGCTCAAAAAGTTAAGAAAGCTCCGTTACGGTAGTTAAATCATTATTATCGGCATAAAACCCAAGAATATGACATCAACAGGTTTATTGAACAAATTTACGCCCTGAGTCATGCATCAGACAGCTTGTGGACAAACAAAAGCGCGTGAAATGGGGGGAGCATTTAAAGAACCGTAACCATTACGGTCCACCGTAAGGTCCCTATCATACTGAACTAATTACAAAGACAAAATATCTATCGCATTCAGCGATAAATTGCTGTGAGGGACTCAAATATATAGCGCGTGTTTCAACCTGTCTTTCTTTATCTTCGTCATTACCGAAAATGGAAAATGTCGAGGGTTTTACCGCTATTAAAGCCTTGTAAACCAGCTAAAGTAAGAGAATCTTATCGCCCGATATCTCTTCTATTGCCAGCAGCCAAAACGCTCGGAGCCATTCTACTCCTCTATCTCACCGCAAACCTGGAGAAGCTATATATTGCGCTACAACAACAACCGCAAACCTGCATCTTGCCAATCATCAGCAAAATTTAGAAGGGCCTGCCCTTCCTAATAGTCTCAAAATGTGAACTAAAACTATGTGTCTGGACGGCAGGCATCGGTGCAATTCAGAAACGTTATATCTAAATACAAAAGAATTAAACAAAGGGTGCCACAGGGTGGTGTCCTGTTATCCCTCCATGTTTAGTTTCTATATACCGAAGCTTCCTTTCGCTACCAGAAGGAGTTTCCATTGTATCCTACGCCGATGACTACACGATAATGGCGGTAACGGCCCACCCATTTATAAGCTATGCAATAAAATAAACGACTATCTCCTTAGTCTCTCCAGTATCTTCGCCACGAGAAATCTGACATTGTCACCGAAAAAATAATTGCGACTTTTACAAAACACACAAAAAAGTGTCAATCGTATTGGACATCCACGTTGATGGCATTACCTTACCGACTATCTTACGTCCAAGGTACTGGGTGTGACGTCCGATCAGTATCTCCATCCAAATCTCTTGTAGGCAGCACTTGGGGTAAAGGCGAAGAAACATTCATTACCACTTACAAAGTAACTGGCCGGCCAAGCCTTAGGGACACACAATGAAAGAAACTGCAGGTATGTCAAAACACCGCTCTCACAACTTATTGTTTCCATAATATGAGGCGAGAGAATTCCTCTTAAGGAGATAAAAGGAATTCCGGACGGACAGTTTCTGCTGAATACCCAGAAACCTGGGCATCCCAAAAGACGTCTGATTGAAGAGGCCCCGCCTCCCAGAAGTTATCTCCACAAGCATTAGTTGGAAATACGGCTCCTAAGAACTCAACCCTATGTAGATGAAAAGCACAAAGAGGTCCTCGGAGATATCCTCAAAAAGGTGACGACTCTATACCCGGAAAACCCCGTTCATAAAGTCAAATACTTTAAACTCGCAGTAGAGCAGCTTCCATAGGGAAATGTGCGTCACTTTAACTCAACTTCGATTTGTATATTTAATAGGTAAAACTTTTACCTATCCAGAATCAACCCCGATATACATAATACCTGTCCTGCCTGTAACGTGTCCCAACCACGAAGCTACCCATATTTTCAATTGCGTTGAAATTGATGTCAAATTCCAGTGTTTTAGCGATGGAAAAAAGATCGTCTACATATTTTGTTAACAGACGTGGCTTAGTTGTTGATTCTTCCTCGAACTTTGTTAACGACACCTCCAAAACTATATGTAATATGGCTGGGGAGGCTGGTGATTCTATTGGCATTCCTGATCGTTGCTAGTAGATTTTGCCATTATATTTAAACTAACGGTTTTTGTTTACACAAAATTTTACTATATTAAGGAACAGCTCTTTAGTTAACAATGTTTACTCTTTAATATCACCCTACGGTGAATACTGGACAACAAGGAAACCACCTCGAACGACACTAAACTCTCATCATCGTTAACTGCGTGGCATCTTTGATATTTTTATTTTGATAGTTTTGTAACATTTTTGGACATATCTCTTCGGCCGATATGCTCGTCCATTGATTCTCCTTCACACAAGCTGTGTAAATATGTTGTCGGTATACTCAAAAATTTTACAAAATTTTCAGAACACAACGTCAAAGATGCCACGGTGTTTAAAGATAAAACTGAAGGTACACATACATACCTTCATTGACACACTTATTAGTAGAAACAACAATAAATTATATATGGATTGGTATTGTGGAAATTGTGGACCCGCGTCTCTAACACCTCTTTCTCGCTACTTTACCCCTGTTGAAACTGACACCCGTAAGGAGATATTGGTGACAATTTGTGAGTAGTAGACCTATAGTATTGGGCGAATCATTGCTACAACAAGAGCATCATATTCTGTGTACTAAGTAGTTTTTTCAATATTGTTCAAGAATTATAAAATTCGAAAATTCGTTTTCATAAAAAATCCTTAAGATTTGTTTGTTATGTCGACGAGGCCCTTCAAGAAAAGAATGATATTGAAATTCACTAAGGGGTATACAATTTTCCTCTTAAATCTAATATGAAACTTTAGTCTTTATATTTTGCTTGTGAACGCCTTTTGTAATGGGAAACAATTATATATGCTCAGTTTACAAATCGTTCAGCTCGCGCAACAAATTTGAAGATTGCCAATATTGTTGACCATTTAGTTGGGAGTTTAAAGTAAGTGCGCCTGGTTGCGCACCACCAAACACTGGCGGCATTATTGGTTGATAATCGTGAAAGACGATATGTTGCTGCCACTGATTTTTTCCAATTGCTATTGTTGTTTTATTTTGTTGCCGCTGTTTTGAGGGGTATTCAATGCTCATTTGCTTCAAGCAGTCACACTTAAGTCGTCAATTTGTTGCTGGTTTGAATGGGTATTGTGTATCCTCTATTAGGTCAAAGTGGCAAGAAAGGTGTTAGAAACCGATGTAGTAATATTCATATAAAGCATATAATTAATAATTGGTGTCTCAAATTGAAAAGAACTTCGAAAATAATGAAGTGAATAACAATCGGAATTTTCGTTTTGCTTTTAGCTTTAAAAATTGAATGTACATAATTTAATCAAGTTTAGAGTGGAAACCTCTGGTAGTGATCTAAATAATAATTGGATAACTGGAAAGTGACGTGTTGCTTGAAGCTTGCCCAGGGGTTCAAGTTAAACTGAAGCAGAAGTAACTTTACCAGAAGCAAAAAACTTCGGCCTATTCGAGAAAAGCTTCGCCGCCATGGGCTCTTAACGGTTACAGCCATTACCAGTTAAACTTTGTTATTTTATCGATAAAGAAATAAGAGTCATCATCTTCTTATTGGTTTCCCATAGGCTCGTTTTCGGGGGTTACACATACGTCTTGGATTTTATATATTTATTTATTTAAAATTATTATAATCGCCTCAAAAACAAAGCGGTCGGCTGCTAAAAATTTAAAGTAAATTGTATATAATTATAGGATTTACAGTAATGTTATTAAGGATTAATATAAGTGTCCCCAGTGGCTGGTCATCGTGAGGAGCTCAGAAGGAAGCTTACGCGAGGTGCTCAGAAAGGAGCTTGGTGCACATAAGGGAGCCGACGCGACGTGCCCATAAAGGAGCTGGATGCCCAGTAGGGGGAACGCGCGAACTGGTTGAAGTACCGATGTATCCAATCAATCCTTATCGTGCCTGTTTTCTACGGAAGAAAGAATAATTCCAGCTTTTAAAAAATAAATTAGCTTGTATCTCTTAGCTTAGATAGGCGAGTATTGCATTACGCGGCAAAAGTACATTCATACAGCTATACAAGTTATTGTAATGCGGCACCAGATAAGCAGAGGATTATTTTTAGCAAAGTTTCGATGACAAAGGGGTAAATAAAACGGAACGTATAGTCTCCAATAATGATCTTATGGATGAACAATACCCCCAGTAATATTCTCCGGTTTTCCAGAGTGTGTAAGCTAATAAGAAGAAGTCTATTTCTGTATGGTGGAAGAAGGAGACTTGAGTCGCAGTTAAGGCCACGTAATGCGAAAATCAAAAATTTTTTTGAACTGACTCAAGACGCTTTATAAGATTTTAAGAAACAGGGCACCCAACGCATGAGCAATACTCGAGTATTGGACGGACCAGCGATGTGTAAAGAATCTTAGTGAGGTACGGATCATCGAACTCTTTAGCCCATCTTTTAACGAACCCAAGTACACCCAAAACTTTGTTGGCAATATATGAAATATGCATGTTGAAACTCAATTTCGGATCAAAAAGGACACCTAGATCATTTACAATAGATATACGCTCCAAACGGGTACCATCTATTACATACGGTTTCAAAACTGGTTTCACTCGGTGAAATGTCATATGCTTACATTTAGAGCAATTTAAAGCTAGTAAATTTGTTGTGCACCAACAATGGAATGAGTCTAAGTCGGCCTGAAGAAGATCCAAGGAACTCAAATCGGTAGGACAGTAAGTGTATCAAAGTTTTACATCATCCGCATACATTATAATATGGGAATATAATATTGTCTGTGGCAAGTCGTTTATGAATAGGATAAAGAGCAAAGGGCCTAGATGATTTCCCTGAGGTACACCGGAGGAAACTCCAAATGATTCCGAGAGATTGCTCTTGAACAAGACATTTTGGGTCCGGTTAGAAAGATAGCTTTTCAGCCACATTAATAGGTTAAACGGAAAGCTCAGTAAATCAAGCTTATGAATAAGTAACTCTTCAACCATGAGTTACTTATCGAATGCTTTGCTGAAATCAGTATAGATGACATCCATTTGCTTGTTCGCTAAAAATCATTCCATAACTAAAGATGTAAATACTAGCCGTGTTGGCATGGAGATAAAAGGGAAGCGCACTGATATTGAAGTTGACTGGTAACAATCTGTTCAAAAACTTTAGGAATAGACTAAAGTTTAGCAATACCCCTGTAGTTCTCAACTTTTGACGAGAATGACGCAGATCCCAGAGATAGCTCAAATAATTTTAAAATAGGCTCATATATGTTTTCAGCGCAGTACTTAAGCACACAACTAGGAACACCATCTGGCCCGGAGAAAAGTTGGACTTCAAAGATTGAAGTCTTTGAAGAACAATATTACCATCAATAGGAGAATTCCTAATGGAATTCGAGCTATCCAAGCGATAGGGGTATTGACCGAAATGAAAACCACTGGATGAATACGTGGACTTAAAGAACTCGGAAAATAGTTCAGCAACGTCTTCATCAGTGCAAGCTTTTTTAAATCCAAAGGTTAATGAGGAAGGATACCCAGAAGTTTTCCGTTTTGAATTTACAAAAATGTAAAACTTTTTTCGATTTTAAAAAAAATTTAGTTTTACAACATCTTAAGTAATCTTTATAACAAAAGCTGATTAACACGGTGAAAGTTAGAACGACCTCAGAATTGAAATTATCAGGCTTTAGCCATGTCTCCGTAATATTTATTTTGAAATTTTTTCGGTATCTGTTTCGTAAAAAAAAAGATGAGTCTCCGATAACACCTCGATAACAAGTGAAATGGTACTTCTCCGATAACGAATCGATAAATTTTTTGGTAAAAGACGGTTAAGTGTTTATAACGAACCGATAACTTATCGATAACAAATCGAAAACTTTTAGAAAATAAACCAATAAAACACCCATATTAATTTGGTAACAAATCTATAACTTGTTTATAACAAACTAGCGTACACGGCAGACGTGTATCATTGTATCACTCTCTATTTAATCTTATAGACTACAACTTTACTACTTTTTCTTCCATTTCTCCGTCTTATTGCCGTCCTTTGCTTATTCCGTTTATTCCCTTATTTCCTATACCCACTTCCACTCCATATAACTAAAACCCTAAACTACTTCATGTATGGAATCTATATACTAAATAAGAAACCTCTTTCCGAAAATTACGGAGGCATTGTGAATTAAATTTTTTTTCATTCACACTCTCATTCCTGCCCCCACTTCCACGGCCTCTACCTATCCCATCTAAGTACCTTATATATGGGATCTGTATATCAAATATTGGATACCTCCATCGGAGATATAGCGAGTTTATCCCACTACCACTCTCACTCCTACTACCTCTTTTACGCCCTCTACCTCAACAAATCAGTAACTGTTTGATATAATATCGATAGCTTTTTGATGCTAGACCGATAACTTTTCGATAACAAATAAATAGCTTATCGACCATTTCACGTTTGTTGTCGACTTTAAATAAATAAATAGCATTTGCTGTTGATAGGAAATCTGTAACCATTCAATAAAAAATCGATAATTTGTCCATACCTCGGCGATAAGAAAGGATCGTTTGGTTGTCTGTACCTCGCCGACAGCACACCGATACCTTCTCCATAAGAAGTGGTCGTCCGTTTTCGGTTCCAGCTTCGATTTTACTTTCCTTTTTTTCTTTCTTTGTCTTCTGCAAGCATGACAATGTCATATCACTTCCAAAGGTTACGGTTACGGTTACGCTTACACTAATATTCTATAACCCTAAGCGAAGATGTTAACAAAATTATACTTCGTCTACATTAATGGTATTGACAAGAAGGCATGGATACTCGAGTTTAAATAGGACTATAACTGTTGACGAGTTCTAAACCTGGTTACAAATATCAAGCTTTTATCTCCCTGTAAGGTAAGTAAAAATCTCCCACTAAACTATTCAACAATTGAAGAGCCTCTTTATGGGAATATTTTTAGAACGATGCCTGTTATCGTATTCCTGTGAGTAGTGTGAAAGCATAAAAATTACTATGGAAGGAAATAAAAACCAAACAAAAGTTTTATTTACTTTTGCCAACTTCGCGGTCGTCGATCAGTAATATGATACTTTCAACACTAAATTATTGGAATAGTTCAGCGTACCATAAACGTAATTAAATGTTCACTGTAACTCGTTACACCGTGACAGAAAAGGTGCGGCTTCGACACAGAACACGTATAGAAAGTGTAAAATACGAAAATCCAAAATTAAAGTCCATTCATATAAACGTGTTTAAACTCAAATAAAATTTCAAAAGCCAAGCGTTGAGCTCATTATCATCATTTGCCCCCGCGCGTCCACATATGTATGTATGTGGCTGTCGCAAAACTCACCTATACAGCGCACACATTAAGCACTATTATATACCTAAGGACCACTCATCTTCGTGTAGGAATTTATGTCGTTTACAAGAATTTCATGGTCGCGCTGCCATAAATTTCGCCAAAACGCTTCATGTTACACAAAACATAACAAGCCACCATTTAAAGTGTCCACAAATTTATTTTTAAGTGAAGTGGGCTTTGTGTACATTTTAACCTGTTCAGGTGATATGTCTGTAGGTATGTATGTCGAAAAATCTATGTGACACCTACGTTTGAAATTTGCGACATATGTTTATGTATATGTTTGTTTGGTATAAAAAGGGCTAAAAAATTCCATGATTACCCTGCAATATTTTATGACCTTTCCAATCTCCATACAATTTAAGATTCGACATGTGATAGTGTAATAGATTCCGATTTCAATATAGAAATATACAATTCTGGAATCACGCAAAACTTATTTTCGGTGAGCAGAAAAATATTTCAGTCATCTATTCATAGTGAAGACCACCACCAATCAAAGCACTACGTGCAACCAGGTGCTCCTGCACTTGATCGTTGAATTTCTTTAGATGTACTCTTGTTTGGAACCCCCAATCCAGAATATTATGAAGAACGTGACTCTTGGATGTTTTGCCGCCAGGGGATATAATCGGCTGTATTTCAGGGAAGCTTTCCGTGACAATTCGGAGTGGGTTTACAATAATAAAAGGCTGTGCTATGGCGTACGGCTTTCTTCGCCATATTTATTATTGGAGTGCCGATTCTGCCTTATCCGACAGGTGGTCGTAAGGCACCAAGGCAAAAACCTCGAAAACTGAAAGTCAGAGAGGGGACGTAAAAAGTTGCGGCTTGCCAACAACGGATGTGGAAAAGCGTAATAAGCCAAAAGGATTTACTATCAACGCTTCGTCTTTTGCGGAAAGCCAAAAGGAGGTAGCTTTCAGACAACGGCTGTATCCGACAGGACGAGTGACTGGCGCTCTTTGATCTTAACAAACGCTTCGAGCAGCTGTTTACCTTAAGTAGAAAGGGAGCTCATTTGCTTAATTCTCAAGATGATGTGAATAGAACCAAGTAAGCCGGAATGGTACACTGGTGTAAGGATAACATCGCGAGTTCGAGATGTCTAGAGGAAGATATTCCAATTCTCCATAGACAAGGTAGTAGGTAAAATGGGACGTAGACGTCACGACAAATGTGATGGATGGGGAGAAACACTTGCTTTGAAATCAATAAAATATGGCAAGTATTATAGTTCCTTAAAAGAGTGCTACAGTGTATTTTCCAACATTTAGGATATGATTTTCAGATTCATTGACTCATGTGTTATTCAAAAATTAAGAGGACTGCTTCCAGAAAAACTTGTGCAAGAATTTGTCGACGGTTACAAGGATGCCATAATTATTCCTTTAGTAACCCACCTAAGCTTTGAAACTTGCCGCACTCTGTACAAAATGATTTTCTATCTTAACGCTTCGTCTATTACAGTCAACGTTTTCTTTTAGAGAGGGCTGAAAGGTCTGAATTTTATTGAATGTATGATTAAGTCATCTAAATAATCTTCCTTTGTCGACAAGCGTTGCCTTAGTAAAATTTTGAGGATCTTCAGAGGACGGGCCATTATTCTTGTCTTGCCTCATTGTGAATGCGCATACGTACGTTACATTAACCCTTTTACTTTGTTGTGGATTGTTCACGGTGGCGATTCTTTCGAATTTTGGCCAATTAGTACGGACAATGAATTTGTTGATATCTTTTACAGAGCGTTTAGCTATTTTCTGAAGTTGTTGAAGTATATAACTGCTATAATTAAAAATCTTATGTGAGCTCAGGCTGGGCATTCACACAAGTAGTGCAAGATTGTTAAGGTGCTGCCTTCCTCACCGCAGTTCCCACAAATGCTGTTATAAGAGATCACAATTCTCTCAGCTTACAGGCCGAGTGGCCAGTGTGCCGTGATTGTGGCAGTGACTCTAATGAATTCTCTGCTTGATCTATTCAGTTGGTCCTTTGTTCTCCTTCCATCGTAATTCGGCCAGGCTCACTGCGTTATATTGCAGGTACTCGAATGGTACAAGTTAGAGACCGCTAACTCCTTGAATCTGCAATATATGTTTCTCTTGGTTGACGTATGTGGATGACAGACGTCGTGTCGCACCGAAGATCCTGCTTTGGGGTCTCAGGCAAAGCAACATCAAAAATTTAGAAACAAATATCTTCAAACAATCTGAGCATATTTATGCCATGAAAAGCTTGTCAGTGGTAACTCACCTGCCTCGCAGATGCTGTTCGGAGTCAGCGTAAAACATGTAGGTGCCGTCCCGCCAATTTGTCGGAAAGCCCGGCCTAAAATCTCTTCGGAGGCTATCCGGCTTGTATTTTTTGACTGGCATATAAAAAAAACACAATTCGGAAATGATTTTATTTTATCCGTAGTCCTTGTTAGGTTCATAGTGGCCTTCACAAAATGCGGATGTTATAATCTAATACCTGAATGTTACAAAACGATGCCACTGCACAACCGTGCCTTATTAAATTTCATGTTATTCATCCCTACACCAATATGCTTAGGCACAATAGGTGCTTGTCCCCTCCACCCCTCTATCTGCTCGTGAATTGTTTGTTATACTCAGTTGAGCAGAGCTCACAGAGTACACTAACTTTGATTGGATAACGGCTGGTTGTACAGGTATAAAGGAATCGAGATAGATATAGACTTCCATATAAGAAAATCATCAGTATCGAAACAAAATTTGATTGAGCCATGTCCGTCCGTCTGTCCGTCCGTTAACACGATAACTTCAGTAAACTTGGTGAAATTTGGTATGTAGGTTCCTGAGCACTTATCTTAGATCGCTATTTAAAATGAACGAAATCGGACCATTACCACGCCCACTTTTTCGATATCGAAAATTTCGAAAAACACAAAAAGTGCAATAATTCCTTAACAAAGACAGATAAAGCGATGAAACTTGGTAGGTGAATTGAACTTATAACGCAGAATAGAAAATTAGTAAAAAATTTTGGATAATAGGCGTGGCACCGCCCACTTTTGAAAGAAGGTAATTTAAAAGTTTTGCAAGCTATAATTTGGCAGTCGTTGAAGATATCATGATGAAATTTGGCAGGAACGTTACTCCTATTACTATATATATACTTAATAAAAATTAGCAAAATCGGAGAACGACCACGCCCACTTTAAAAAAAAAATTTTTTAAATCAAATTTTAACAAAAAATTTAATATCTTTACAGTATATAAGTAAATTATGTCAAAATTCCAGTAATGATATGGTGCAACAAAATACAAAAATAAAAGAAAATTTCAAAATGGGCGTGGCTCCGCCCTTTTAAAATTAATTTGTCTAGGATACGCCCACGCCCACTTTTTCGATATCGAAAATTAGGAAAAATAAAAAAAAATTCCGCAATTCTCTACCAAATACGAAAAAAAGGGATGAAACATGGTATATGGAATGGTTTATTGACGTACAATTTAACTTTAGAAAAAAAACTTTGTAAAATGGGTGTGACACCTACCATATTAAGTAGAAGAAAATGAAAAAGTTCTGCAGGGCGAAATCAAAAGCCCTTGGAATCTTGGCAGGAATACTGTCCGTGGTATTACATATATATATAAATTAGCGGTATGCGACAAATGATGTTCTGTGTCACCCTGGTCCACATTTGGCCGATATATCGAAAACGCCTTCACATATACAACTAAGGGCCACTCCCTTTTAAAACCCTCATTAATATCTTTAATTTGATACCCATATGGTAAAAAACACATTATAGAGTCACCCCTTGGTCCACCTTTATGGCGATATCTCGAAAACGCGTCCACCTTTAGAACTAAGGCCCACTCCGTTTTAAAACACTCATTATCACCTTTCGTTTGATACCCATATCGTACAAACGCATTCTAGAGTCAACCCTGGTCCACCTTTATAACGATATCTCGAAAAGGCGTCCACCTATAGAACTAACACCCACTCCCTTTTAAAATACTCATTAACACCTTTCATTTGATACCCATATCGTACAAAAAAATTCTAGAGTCAGCCCTGGTCCACCTTTATGGCGATATCCTTAAATGGCTTACACCTATAGAACTATATCCCACTCCCTCATAAAATACTCTTTACTACCTTCCATTTGATACATGTGTCATTCAAACACATTCCAGGGTTATCCTAGTTTCATTTTCCTACATGGTAATTTTCCCTGATTTTGTCTCCATAGCTCTCACCTGAGTATGTGATGTTCGGTTACACCCGAACTTAGCCTTCCTTACTTGTTTTTCCTCTGATTTACGAGTACCTTCTTCCATAGAGCTGGTTCTACAATACAAAACACAGACACTTGTTGTAAGCAAATTGTGTGCAAAGCTCAAATAGTGTGGTGCATAATTTTTCATATACCACTTGTTACTGTAGTTGCTTTTAAAATGAAAGTTATTGTTGTTGTTGCTGGTTTGGTTTTTTTTTTTTGTTGCAAAAGGAAACAACGCTTCTTAACCTTAATTTGAACTTTTGCGCTGTTGGACATGTCATGTTGTGCGACAATGCGCACTTACCGCTCTGCCAAACACATGCAAGTAAAAGGGCGTATATTGGGCGGATCTCTTTGGAGCTTGTAGCCTCACAGTACACTAAATTCTGAGTGGGTGCGAAAACAGGAAATATATCTCTAGTAATGCATTCAGAAACAAGGAGCTCCCAATTTCAATTATTTTAACAGTGGCTTTGAGTTGCTACATGCAAAGATGCTGCCAGCCAGCATTCCTTTATGGTTCTTAAAAATTTTATATAACGGCAGAAATGCATAGACTTCCATACACATAATTCTAGCAGCTTTTTTATTAAATCTTGGCCGCCCGTCTGCGAAAAATCTTGACTTTAGTCATGTACTGGCCGTCAGGAATCCGTTTCCATTGGAAGATTGGATTTGCGTTGGACGGTCTGTAAATGAACTTCAGCTCAAGGATGTACTTGGTTCGAAAATTTGCATCCTTTTTGTCTACTTATAACTTCGAAGCCAGGCGTATTTTCGCACAAGAAGTCGGTTTCGATGTCGTATGCAGCACATTCTGGATTTTCATCCAAATGACACCACTCTCCAAACAGGAACAGCAGTGTTGTTGTTTCTATTCGGATGTGCTAAGGACAGCAATACTACACCCAAAAACAAATATGCAAAAAAGGATGAAACTAGCCATAGAAATTCTTCGCTAAATTTGGAAGGAAAATATTTTTGAAAACAGAAATAATTCTAAAACAAGGTTGTGAGTACCAATTACTCGTGAAATTCGATGTGTATACCCGGGTTGAGTCATTTTGAAATGAAACAAATCAAAATTAAAAATAAAAAATTATTCATCATTTTAAATTTTCTTATTGATGAATAAAAAGGTATTTTTTATTCAAGCGTTTGTTGAATAATGAATAACATTTTCTCGTTATTCAAAATATTCTAATTGATGAAAACCGCCCATTCTTATTGTTACGAATATTAGCAAAACTAAGGGGTGCTGCTATCTCTAAGCCGATGCTAAGCAGTGACGCGAACACTAGTAGATTCCGGAAGCGCCTAAAAGATGCGAACGTTGAAATCAGAGAGTATATAAGGCACCAAATATAGAGGCGCTGGAATTCAGTTTGAGTTGAGCTATCAATCAGTTATTGATTAAGCACGCAATCTGGCGGGCAATAGTAGAGTTTAATTTGAACTATCAATCAATTTCATTTAAGCAAGCTATTGGTTGTGAAGTATCAGTGTTATTGTGAAGTACTTTAATAAAGGCCATTGCATCATTAAATATTGGAGTTATTTATTCAACAATTTAACGATACGAACGTTAGTAGAAGGTTGCAAATAAGAGGATTTGCAAGTAAATTCGTTACAGTTGGTGTCAGAAGAGGAATTGTTGAATAAATTCTGAAGACTTCGAATACAACTTGGACATGGCAAAGTTAAATGAATTGAAGATCCCGCAACTGAAGAAGGAGTTGGAGAGCCGTGGATTGAATACAACCGGCATTAAATTCGAACTTCAGGTACGACTACGAGAGGCAATGGAATTAGAAGGAATTGACGTGGAAGAGTATGTCTTTCATCTTGATGGCGATGAGATAACAAAATTGTAGGAGAAAAATGAAACACCGCAGACAATGCCGAACACAGACTTGAACATGATATTGGCTGCAATATCGGAACAAATGTCCGAAATGTCATCACAAATATCCACCAACATGTATCACGTATAGCATCCCAAATGGAATCACAGGAGACACGTATATCCGAAATGTCGTCACAAATAACATCCAGGATTGAAACACAGGAGGCACGTATATTGTCGTCACAAATAGCATCCAGGATTGAAGCGCAAGAGGCGCGTATATCATCAAAACTCGAAGCGCGCATGGGCGAGAAAATAACGCAGTTTGAGGAAAAAATCGAGGCCGAGGTGGATGCTTTGAGAGGTCGTATACAGGAGTTGCAACTAAATCGCCCAGCTGGGCAATACGAAGGTAAAAACTCCATCTTTTGACGGCTCTGTTCCTTTCCAGGTGTTTAAGATTCAGTTTGAGAAGATCGCAGCAGTGAACAACTGGATTGCTGAAGATAAAGTTGCTGAATTATTCGTGGCATTGAAAGGATCTGCTGCTGAAATCCTACACACTATTCCCAAGGGAGAGCGGAACAACTACGAAACATTGATGAGCGCTCTAGTGAGGCGATACGGAAGCGAACACAGGAAGCAGATACACCATATAGAGTTGCAAAACCGCTACAAAAAAGCTAATGAGACTTTGCAGGAGTTTGCGTCAGATGTCGAAAGGTTTGCAGATTTGGCGAATGCCGACGCACCCGTGGAATACACCGAAAGGGTAAAGATTCAGAGCTTTATAAATGGCATACGGGACGCGGAAACAAAGCGAGCTACATACGCAAACCCAATTCCAACATTTGCAGAAACGGTGCCACAAGCTCTGATTCAGGAAAGAGGTAGAGATCGAGAGCTAGATCCAGCTATTGAATGCCCTGTGATATCTGTGTTGCAAATTGGTAGAAAATCGAGCAGTCTTACCGTCAGAGGGAACGTGGATGGTAAAGAACGTGTACTGACTGTAGATACGGGCGCATCTCATTCCTTGATCCGATCTGACTTGGTCAACATGAGAATAAAACCGTTACATGGATCAAAGGTGCGTACGGTAACTGGCGAGTATAATCAAGTTCAGGGAGAAGTGATATGTGAAGTCTTGATTTGAAAGATCACGGTTCTACACAAATTCGTTGTGGTGAAGATCGTTGAAGAAGTCATATTGGGAGTGGACTTCTTGGTTGACCATGACATCAAGATCGATATGCAGAGAAGGGTGATGCGTTATGAGAACCAGGATATACCGCTTAACTTCAAGTTGGAGAAAGTGTTCAGTAGTAATCGAGTACTGGTGGAGAAGACTCGACAAAAACCACGGAAGTCAAAGGCAAAGGTTAATATGTCGAATGGGCCAAATAAAGCAAAATCAAAGGTACCTGAGAGAGAAACGCTGGCATTGGCAAAACCTAAAAGACGCAGGAAAACGAAGCAACGAATTTTCGAGAAAGAATGCGAGGGTAGTTTCAAGCCGGAGCGCACTACTGTGAAACGTGTGAACGATACTGATTATGCGAAGCCAATCCGTCAAGCGCAAGCTCTACGAAGTAGTTCATTGGCCAAGCAACAGAGTGCGAGGGAACGATCCAGGATAATGAGTAGTAAGATGAAACACAGGTACGACAAGGAAAATAATTTGAGAGGTTTCCGAGAGGGAGATTTGGTACTGCTATACAACCCTTACCGGCGGAAAGGTGTTCCATCCAAATATCGGTGCAGTTTGGAAGACCCGTACAGGGTTGTGAAGACGATCAGTAATGTCATCTACCGCATACAAGCAATTGGGAAATCACGAAATAGAAGAGTAGTACATTTGGCGATGCTAGCAGCGTTTAGATCGAGAGATTTGTCTGATAGGGACGATCAGACTTAGGTGGAGGGCAGTGTTACGAATATTAGCAAGTGAGTGAGCCCCTGGAATAGACCCCAATAGACCCCGAGAGGAACCCCAGGATGTCCCATAAATTACCCCTAAACGGCCACCAAAAAACCCCGCGAATACTCCCCAAAATCATTTCAATATTACCCTAAGAAGCTTCAGAACTACACGCAAACTGGTCACGCATATGGGTATATTGTCAGGGCAGCTCAATGGTTTATTTTTTATTTTTGAATAACTGAATAAAAACTAAAATTTTATTGTTATTCCATATTTTGTAAATAATGAATAATAACTCAACTCTTTATTCAAAATTTGCAAAAATAAGATTGGGCGGTTATCATCATTTAGAATATTTTTAATAACGAGAAAATGTTATTCATTATTCAAGAAACGCTTTAAATAAAAAATACCATGTTATTCATCACTTAAGTTTTCTTGAATAATTAATAAAAATTTATTTTTTATTTTTTCGTCAATGGTTACTCAAATTTGTTGATAACGCCCATCCCTGGTGCAAACTTAAACTGTACATCTGAAAACAAATTTTTTTAATTAACTAGGGCTCGCACAGGGATTGAAATTAACCCACAACAGATTAGGAAAAATTACCGTCGACTTATCGTATTGTAATCGGCGTGTTAATGCCCAGCCAGCGCACCGTGGTCGGTTCCATAGGCCAAAAATAAAAAAATCAGAGTGAAACAGTCTTTTAAAAGTATATTTTTTTTGTTGTATTCGAACTGTGCTCTTTAAGAATAGCTTCAAAAGTGAGGTTATGGTATTAGTTGGTTTTTGCAGTGTGAGCAAGTTAAAAATAAAGTGCAAGTTTAAGCTTTTTAAAAATACATAAAATACCATTGTATTGAAATAAAGAAAATTGAATGCTGAAGTCAAATGTATTTACTTTACTTTACTTTACTTTAGCTTGTTGTGTTTTTTTTTTTTTTTTGTTATTTAGAATTTCACCAGTGCCTTTATTAGTGTTTATTTGCACAAGTATTTCAATTTCAGCTAAAGTTTTAGTTGGGTTCCTCACCGCTCCTGACACTGGGACTTACATATATCCTGTTATTAGTCAAAGTTTTAAGATTCTAAAGTGTTAATATCAGCTGCCACTAACTATGTTTTGCGACAGTTTTCTGATAGCGTCAGCCTGATAAATTGTTGTCGTATGTTATATATGCTCATATGTAACATACGACATTATTTTATCCAGTCGACGATATGCAAATGTAAACTTTTGTGTGCGTTTGTTGTTTTGTTATTGTTATGTATGCAAGATCTTTTATAACTTTGATTTCTATATTTAATCCTATTAACCATTGTATCAAACAATTTCTTTCTTTATTTTTTGTATGCATGCGGTGCAAGTGGGTGGTTGTGGGTCGGTCTGAAGGTACCACCCTCACCAATTTTATGAAAAAATAATTGTCACATATTGGTAAAGCTGTGATCAAAGTTTCACGTTGATATCTCTACTGGAAGTATTTTTGGACACCAACTCCGTATAAGACCGACCAGTATGCAGTGGTTTCTAATTGTTTTCTTATCGGCTTGTCATAGAAGGGTTACACATTTGCCATCGATTTAATGTTATAGTTTTATATGTATGTGAATCATAACAAGCGGAAAAGTCGTCCTTAGCAAATCGATAACATGCCGATAGAAAACTAGTAACACTGCGATAAGAAATCTATAGAATTTCCAATTTTCTTGAGAATACTACGAGAACAAATTTAAAAGCTTCCTAAATCGAATTGAAATCCATTTATAAATTATTGATATCTTTTCGGTAAGTAATAGATAACTTTTTGATAGCAAATCAATAACTTTTATATAGCACTACCATAAGAAATTGCTAAAGGTCGTATAACAAATCGATAACATATTGTAACGAATTTACAATTGCAATCTTCTGCTAACGTTCGTATCGCTAAACTGTTGAATAAATAACTCCAATATTGAATAATGGAAAAATGGCCTTTATTAAAGTACTTCACAATAACAGTTACACTTTGCAACTAGCTTGCTTAATAATCAAACTGACTGATAGATTAAATGAAACTGATTCTCGCCTCTACTGTTGTCGCCTTTTTATATTGTCTGATCTGCTCGTTGCATATTTCTAGGCTTTTCTAATTCCAGAACTTACTAGTTAGTTATAAATTTCTCAGCTACAACAGCAGATGTATAATTTTTATAGCTTCTCTCATACCCCATGCGCTTGTATGTGTGAGCGACCCTTCCACAAATATAATAGCATACATTTAGGAGCATCTCAGATAAGATATCTGCATGTGTTTGTGCATCTCTTCTCCGCTGCGTGTACGTACATAGGTGAAGACGAAATGATTAAATTATTGATGTGCATTCACGTCACTGCTTAGCATCGGCATAGAGATGGCAGCACCCCTTAGTGTTGCTAACATTCGTAATAATAATTATAACTTATCGGTATATTTTCGATGATAAATCTAAAATTTCCGAGAACAAAGGCATAACTCATGGACTAAAAATCGACTTAATTTAATACTTTTTTATTGATATTAGAGAAAAATTAGAAAATTTACAAGTGGCGATGACATGTTTCTGAATTTCACAACTTCGTACATTCACAACTGTTTTTAGAATCTGGTTCCCCGTGTAAATCTTTTTCTAATTTTCTATCCCGTATGCACTATAGCTGCACCTACTACTTTTCCTGCCATACCAAGGCTACAAGAAATGGTAACGATTACCTTAAGCACATCTTGGTTCAATTAATAACCCATAGTAGTACCAATTCACCGAACCTGATTGCGCATGGATCGGTCTTGGGTAGTTCAAAATGCTACGAAAACGGATGCCACTAAGCATTCCTAGTTGCCAATACAGAAAGTATTCAGAACATGGAAATATGTAAACCCTCTAGCGTATTGCTATGATTAATTTTCCTTTTAGGATGACGAAAACGTTCGTTGTTTTAATATTACACTATTAAAAGCATACTGATGCCATACTCTCCAACAGTCTTGAAATCCTTTTTACCACGCCGCTTTGTGGCTGCCTCCGTTATGTGGTGGTAGCGTGTTCCGCCTACCACACCAAAGATCCTGGGTTCACGTCCCTGGGAAAGCAACATAAACATTTTAGATCGTACATGGGTTTTCAGTTAGAAGAAAGTTTTTCTAAGCGGGGCCACCTCTCGGCAATGGTTTGGCAAGCACTCCGAGTGTATTTCTGCCATGAAACTATTTTCAGTGAAAACTCATCTGCCTTGAAAATTCCGTTCAGAGTCGACGTAAAACATGTACATAAATACCGTTCCGCCAATTTGTAGGAAAATTAAAAAGAGCACAACGCAAATGTGAAGAGAAAATATCTCTTCGAAGGCTATCGCTTTGGAAATTCCTAACAGATGCACTTGTTTATCAGATGATAAAACGGCAATAAATATTGGCCCGATTCTGCAGTTGCGATGCAAATTTACAGGCTTGCTGTTTAGTTATGAAGCTGGGGTTGCACATTTCGTTTCTTGTCTTTGTGAGTGCCCCGTTCCATCGATATTAACTGATATACACAAAGAACTTACTATTTATTTTACTAAAAACGTTTTCTTTTAACACGCTTATTTTAGCTTCTCTTGTATCTATGCTTGTTTGTTACTCTTTAGGCTAGGCGCGCAAAGGATAATTAGACCCATCTAGCAGCAATTATTGAAAACTCGTGACAGTGGTTAAATAACTCGCTACGAAACGAATTGTGCTTAATAGCGGAGACAAGAATATCTGTGCTACGGTGCTATCAACATCAAATATCTAAATGGATTGTAGATACTAAAACGGCGCAATATTTGCGTCTTTTTACCTTTTTTATACTCAGTTGAGCAGAGCTCACAGAGTATATTAACTTTGATTGAATAACGGTTGGTTGTACAGATATAAAGGAATCGAGATATATATAGACTTCCATATATCAAAATCATCAGCATCGAAAAAAAATTTGATTGAGCCATGTCCGTCCGTCCGTCTGACCGTTAACACGATAACTTGAGTAAATTTTGAGGTATCTTGATGAAATCTAGTATGTGGATTCATGGGCACTCATCTCAGATCATTATTTAAAATGAACGATATCGGACTATAACCACGCCCACTTTTTCGATATCGAAAATTTCGAAAAACCGAAAAAGTGCGATAATTCATTAATAAAGACGGATAAAGCGATGAAACTTGGTAGGTGAGTTGAACTTATTACACAAAATAGAAAATTAGTAAAATTTTGGACAATGGGCTTGGCACCGCCCACTTTTAAAGGAAGGTAATTTAAAAGTTTTGCAAGCTGTAATTTGGCAGTCGCTGAAGATATCATGATGAAATTTGGCAGGAACTTTACTCCTATTACTATATGTGTGCTTAATAAAAATTATGGAAAATCGGAGAACGACCACGCCGACATAAAAAAAAAAAAATTTTTGAATCAAATTAAAAAAAAAAAAAGTTAATATCTTTACAGTATATAGATAAATTATGTCAACATTGAATTCCACTAATGATATGGTGCAACAAAATACAAAAATAAAAGAAAATTTCAAAATGGGCGTGGCTCCGCCTTTTTCATTTAATTTGTCTAGGATACTTTTAATGCCATAAGTCGAACGCAAATCTACCAATCCTTGTGAAATATGGTGGGGGCTTAGCTTCTAGGACGGTAACAGTGTTCTGTTAAAAAGGGCGAAATCGGTTAAAGCCACGCCCAGTTTTTAAACACAGTCGACCGTCGTCTGTCCTTCCGCTCGGCCTTTAACACGATAACTTGAGCAAAAATCGATATATCTTTTCTAAGCTTAGTTCACGTACTTATCTCTACTCACTTTATATTGGTATAAAAATGGCCGAAATCCGACTATAACCACGCCCACTTTTTCGATATCGAAAATTACGAAAAATTAAGAAAATGCCATAAATCTATACCAAATACGAGAAAAGGGATGAAACATGGTAATTGGATTGGTTTATTGACGCAAAATATAACTTTAGAAAAAAACTTTGTAAAATGGGTGTGACACCTACCATATTAAGTAGAAGAAAATGAAAAAGTCTGCAAGGCGAAATCAAAAGCCTCTTGGCAGTAATACGGTTCGTGGTATTACATATAAAAATAAATTAGCGGTACCCGACAGATGATGTTCTGGGTCAAACTGGTCCATATTTTGGTCAATGTCTTGAAAACGCCTTCACATATACAACTACCACCACTCCCTTTTAATCCCCTCATTAATACCTTTATTTGATACCCATATCGTACAAACACATTATAGAGTCACCCCTGGTCCACCTTTATGTCGATATCCCGAAAAGGCGCCACCTATAGAACTAAGGCCCATTCCCTTTTAAAATACTTACTAACAGCTTTCATTTGATACCCATATCGTACAAACAAATTCTAGAGTCACCCCTGGTCCACCTTTACGACGATATCTCCAAAAGGCGTCCAAATATAGAACTAGGGCCCATTTCCTTTTAAAATACTAATTAACACCTCTCATTTGATACCCATATCGTACAAACAAATTCTAGAGTCACCCCTGGTCCATCTTTATGGCGATATCTCGAAAAGGCGTCCACCCATAGAACTAAGGCCCACGCCCTTTTAAAATACTCATTAACACCTTTCATTTGATATCCATATCGTACAAACAAATTCTAGAGTCAGCCCTGGTCCACCACTCCCTCTTAAAATACTATTTAATACCTTCAATTTGATACGAATGTCATACAAACGCATTCCAGGGTTACTCTAGGTTAATTTTCCTACATGGTGATTTTCCTTTATTTTGTCTCCATAGCTCTCAGATGAGTATGTAATGTTCGGTTACACGAGAACTTAGCCTTCCTTACTTGTTTTAAACTATATTTATTTTTTAAATATGAACTCCTGAAGCGCCTTTTCGCGAAACTCTGCTACGCCCCTGTACATTAGATACACACACACACAATCACAAAATTTTTGCTGAATGTGTCAGTGTAGTTAATTTAATTTTTATTTGTATACCCAACTTATTAACAAATTTCCAAGCAAATACTATGATGTCGTTGTTATGGGTTTGCCACTTGCAACATAATACTAACAAATCCATGGAAAACCCACATACGAAAACAACAGCAGCACCGCAGGAAAACAAATCTTTAGTAATAGAGAGGCTACAACCCAGCAAACGACCAAACTGACATGAATGACAAACCAAAAAACTCTACAAATAACCATTAAAACTGTCATCCCATATTGAAATGACGACAGCGACAACAAACAACAGCAACCAAGGCAATGAGTACTGAAACCTTGCAGCTATGTAGTATGAGAACTTGAGACCCCAGCAATAACAACAACAATACAACAGAAAAAGTTTAAAAGTAAAGTCGTTGATTTTATGTTTGTGCGAGTCTTGTGCGCAGCAACCAAGCGAGACCACAACAAAATTCAAACATCAACAGAACAACAACGTTTACAATTACGACTGCACCAACAAATAGTACGACAATAATAACAAAAACAACTGCAACACGGTATTTCATTTGACATTTGCGGCTGCGCATTCGTTCTTGGACATCTCAAGTCGCCACAGCTCAACCTTAGTTGTCATCAGAATCCCTTTTACATTTGATTGGCGTTTGTTGATTTCCTTTCCACTGAGGTTGCTTTATGTACACTGCAGAGGGATCTAGTTGGGATTAAAAGGAAAACAAAAAAATATAACAATGTTTAACAATATACAAGACCTAATAGGTTTTGCCTTTTCAACAATGTAAGTACAATTAAGTATTTATACTCTATAAGTGCAGGCATCAAAGGGACTTGCGCTAGTAAACTATCATGAAAGGCTTCGGTTATAAATTGTAAGTTCCCAAACGCCGCTCATTCCTAGTTCACTATCTCATTCCTTGTAGAGCCTCGACCTATGTAAAGTTCCATACACTAATTTGAAAGTCTCCTCTTGCATGTGCTGACGAAGAACAAGTTGTTCGAGTTGCTAGACCATTCCTCATTCTAACGTTCGAGCTTACGTAGCCGCGACAAACTAAAAAAGCTTTGATTCACTGGAACATCCCAGATGCTCTCTGACTGAGACTTTGACAGTTATGGTAAGGGTTGAGTGGAAGAGAGCTACAGAAAAAGAGATTGAGATATACAATTTCTTGAGCTTGGATTTTTTTTAAGTGTGATGTTTAAATATTAGACTGGTCCTTATAAAATCAAATAAACTATTTTTACAAGTCCCACCCACTCGGCCGGTACCACCTATTTAAGCCAAAAATATCACACATAAATTATGGTCACTATTGGACAATATCCGAAATCGATAAAACTATACTTGATGATACAACATATGTAATTGAAATCCGATTATAAATGCATGTTGTAAAGAGATCAGAGCTCAGTGCACTAAAAGGAAAACCTCATCCATATCATATCGGGTCCCAAATTTATAGGTGATATCGCAAACCATAGTATTGTATATTGGGAAATTCCGCTTATATGAAACTTTCTGCTAACGTTCGAATCGCTAAATTGCTGAATAAATCACTCCAATATTCAGTATTGCAAACTGGTCTTTATTTAGATAACTTTGGGAGTAGTACTTCACAATTAAACTTCACAACCAATAGCATATTTAAATCAAAACTGATTCGTTATTACTCAGCATGCGCTGCTTTTATATACACCCATTTCTCCTAAAGTCTTGTAATTTCCCGAACAGTTTAAGTTCATGCTTGGTTAGTTACCAACTATATACATGTATATCTATAGTCCACGTCTCTCTCATAGCCATATTCGTGTGTATGTGTGAGTTACTACTTCGGCTGATGACTACATATTTGTGTGTGTAAGATGTCTGTTCGTCGCCTTCTACATAAGAGTGGCTGCTTTATTGTTGTTGTGCATTTATTTCGTAGCAGCTTAGTGATGCTAATATTCGTCACAGTATTATAGATTTTGGGTAATGGAAATGAAAAATGTCAGTTGTACTTTTGTGAGTCTTCTCTGAGCAATCTTTAATTTTACACCTGTAAGATACCCTTTAACCATCTTCAATTGTGACCAAAATGAATGTACGAGTTTCTTGTCGTAGGTACTACCGTCCTGGTAGTGGGTCTGGTAAAACCGTTAATACACAAGTAAACGTCTGTGTTAACGGTATGGGCGATAATAGAATGTAAGGTAAGTGTAAGTGTAGGCGTAGCCTTTTGTAAACAAAATAAAATAAAATAAATAAAATAAAAAAGAAAAAAATTTAATTAAAATAAAATTTCAAAAATAAAATAAGATTAAGAATAATTTTATAAAAATATAATAAAATAGATTAAAATAAAATTGAAAAAATAAAATAAAATATAAAGGAAAAGAAAGAAAAGAAAAGAAGAGAAAAGGAAAGAAAAGAAAAGAAAAGAAAAGAAAAGAAAAGAAAGAAAAGAAAATAAAAGAAAAGAAAAGAAAAGAAAAGAAAAGAAAAAAAAGAAAAGAAAAGAAAAGAAAAGAAAAGAAAAGAAAAAAAGGTAATTAAAGAAAGGAAGATAAGTCAACTGAAATGAATTGAAATCAACTAAAGTAGAATAAAGTAAAATAAAATAAAATTTAATTAAATAGAAAAACATAAAATTAGAGAAAAGTAAAATATAGGATATGTTATTTTATCTTATTATTTTTACGATACTGCCAAAGCTCGCTCCTAAATTCCTTCATCGGCAATGTTTAGGTGCCGCTGCTATATCCATTCAGCTAACACAGCGGTTGTTTTTTTGTCTTCGTTATTTCTACTTCTCTCCTGTTTCTTGCCAATTGATTTTCACAGCGCTGCGACATCTGTTGCAGAAACTATGTGAAAATTGAACTTATTTTGTGGCAATGAAGCCATAGTGTTATAAGCATTGAAATTTTTTCCCCGTGCTCTGTGATAAAATATAAAATAAAATACAACTAAAGAAAAGTTAAATAAAAATAATAGTATATAATAAAATAAAATAAAATTGAAAAAAATAATAAGAACAAAAATTTAAAAAAAATAATTTTAAATAAAATAAAATTGAAAAAAAAATAAAAGAGAATAAAATAAAATTAAATAAAAAAAATATAAATAATACAAAATAAAAGAAAATAAAATAAAGTTATATTAAAAAAAAATAAAATAAATAAAATAAAAGGAAATGAAATGAAAAGGAACGAGATGGAACGATATCAAAGGAAAGAAAAATATTATCGATATTCAAGCGAAAAATCAGCGTTTTGTTTTTGAGAAACTATTGACTATTCATAGTTTTAGAAGCGTTAGCGATTTTTTATCGATGACCATCAAGTTTTTATCGACTTGATAAGAAAAACATATCGCTTTGTTTAAAATATATATGGATAAGACTTCAAACTGAAATCGATGACATATCTGCAACCAGTCGACAGCAGGTCAATAAGAAACAGATGACTCGACAATGATAAGCTGATAACACAAAGTATTGGTATCGGTTGTTATCGATAAGAAGCGAACGAACTTCTTCTAAAAAGGCCCGAAACTATCTTTTCGTGGTAAAGTTAACACTCCTGCCTCTGTTCCAATTAATTTAAAAACATTTTTTTCTTTGCTTTCAATCGTATGTTTAAACATCGAACTTGAAGATAACTTGCTACTCACGCTATTTTTCCCTCAAACTCTTCGCCATTTCTTAAAATAATTGATAAATAAATACACAGCGAAATATAGCTACTAGGAAATTTAGGCCGAGCTTCCAATTTGCTTCGAGCTCCTTTGGACGGCACCCACACGTTTTATATCGACTCCGACCGGCATCTGTACAGCATAGGAGATTGCAATGAAAAGCTTTTCATGGCATAAATACACTCGGAGTATTTGCCAAATCACTGACCAGCGACGGAACCGCTAGGAAAATTTGTGTCTAATTGAAACAGATTTTTTTGAAATTTTTTATGTTGCTTTGTCCTGGTCTTGAACCCAGGACCTTCGGTTTGATAGGCGGAGTACGCCACCACCACTCTGCGGCCGCTGTCATGTTACTATTATTCTTGAAGCTAAGCTATCGAATATCAGAATACCTCAGCTTAAAAGCCAACTTTATACACAAAAGCTATTGTAGAAACAAACAAGTTTTTTGAAAACGACAAAGAGCTGCATAAACGCAAAAACAAAGACAGCAATCGTCACCGAGGCATCGAAAATACCAATAGCAATGTTGACAGAAATGACATTGACAATACCACAATGACAATTGTGGCAGGATCATGAACATTTCCGACGCCCCTTTCAATTATGTGTACCTTACTAGCTTACCTTCGAATAAGACTGCACACAAACATAAAGGCATACATTAATAAAGAAAATGAGACACAGTCTGGCGGTTAATCGTTCGTTTTGTAGACAATTGCATGCAGGTTGCAAACGAACACACTTCGTGGAGAAGGCCTGGGCAATGTATAGATTGGTGAAATTAAAACAAAAGCCAAGCGTAGTACTCGTAACATAAGTGCATACTTCAAAACTCTCAAGACCACAATAATTTCAAGAACACATTGCTAAGCTTCCAACTGGTACTCTTGTGCTGACTGTAGAATCTGCGAAGATACTGACAGCGCAACAAACAAATTAAAGGAACTGTCAAAAGATTTGCGGTGATGACCGGCGAAGCGTAGTAATTTCCTGTCATATCATCATCATCATCATGATCGTCAAATAACAATAACATAAGCAAAAACAACAACAATATTACGGTCGGCATCGTCATCTTTGTCTACCATAAACTGATCCTGCGCAATCCAGTTTACGCGCTAATACTTCAGCATTCAGATCCTTTTTACTTGCATTTTTTTTAGCTAGAGATGTTAGGATTTTAAATGATTTATCCACTCTGTAAAGTTAAACGGCGTATTTTAGTGGCAGCATGCCGCTAACAATAGTCCACCATCGACAACCACAACATTGCAAGCCAGAGGTAATGGCCCATCAGAAAAAAAAATTTGTCTAATGACGCGCGCCCCAAGGTTTTGGTTGCTTATTAATTTTAGCTACGCAACGCTGCCGCAAATTCAATTTAAAATGCTTAACTAACCAATCTTGGTTGGCAACTATTCCGCGTGACAGCTTAAAAGATGAATTCTTACATACAAACGCAGGATATGCGCAGTGACAGGGGAGGGGCGCCTTCTGTTTGTTTGAGAGTAGCTTTGATAGCAACTCAGAAAACATGTCATGCCCATGCGCAAATACAGTTGACAGCGTAGTGCCAGTGGGATTTTGAAAACGTACGCTGGCAAAAATGTATTTTATGTAATATTTTAACCTGAATAGAAGCGATATCAAATATCAGTACAGTTGTCGGATTAGTCTGTAGAAAATGCATACGGAAGTTGCTCGAAAAGATTGATCTAGATGAGGAGAAACAAACGTGTTTGTGGTAGTTGCAAGTAGTTTTCAGCAAGAATACTTATGTACGTAGGATAGGATAGGATAGGTTAGGTGGTAGCTGCCCTGATAAGGATAGCTCACTTGGACAACACGAAGGTCCGTTGTGATACCACATACACCAAAAATAACGGTGACCTAGATCCAGCTACTTAGTGAATCGTTGGGTAGCAACGATAAAGCTCCGAATGATACCGATCTCAACTTTGGATATATCCTCGGGAGATCCAAGTGAGTCGCGACCGAAGTACTTTCGCCTAATTCTGGCAAAAGCTGGACAATCAAGCATAAAGTGATTTGGTGATTCCACCTCATCATCCTCCATACAGCTGCAGCAGGATGGAGTTTCCAGTATATTGAGACGTACCGCATGGATACCCATGGGACAGTGCCCTGTCAAAACCCCAATGACCATTGATAGGTGAGCCTTAGTGAACCCAATTATTTCAGCAGACCTCCTGCCATCCACTTTCGGCCAGAAAGATCTTGCTACCCTGCAAGACGTGGTATCCGCCCAACGTTTGCTGAGCTGATTCGAGGCCCAGCTATGGAGGAGCAATCCACAGGTGGCCAGCGGGATCCCGAAGTCCCTACAGCCATCTTCATCCGGTTCAGTTGTACCGATGCGGGCTAAGAGATCCGCTTGACAGTTACCCGGGATATCACTATGGCCCGGGACCCAGATAATCTTAATTGTAAAATAATTCGATGCAATCGCAAGCGAGGTCAGGCACTCCCAGACCACCCTCGATCGCACTGTAGTTGAGCTCAAGGCCTTGATAGCCGATTGGCTATCAGAGTAGATGTTAAATTCCCTAACCGTGGTAGCACTGGATAGCATTCCATCCACCGCATCCTTAATCGCAGCAATTTCCGCTTGGAATACACTGCAGTGATCAGCCAACTTAAACTTGCGGCTTAAATTTAGCTCTTGACAAAAGACCCCCCCACCAACCTTTCCATCCAGCTTTGACCCATCCGTGAACAAGTTAACCGGTCCCATGCCCCAGATAATTCCTCTTCCCCAATCCTCTCTCTCTGGAATAACTGGGGTGAAGGTTGTATAGGGAGCTGTTATCGGCATACAGTAGTCCGTTCTGTCCGGGATGAAGTCGAAACTGGTAAGAAGGCTAGAGTGTCCGCGGTCAGAAAGTCTATATCCCATATCACGAAGCCTGACCAACGACCTTGCCGCGGCCGCCTTTCCCGCAATATCTACTGGGTATATGTTCAGCATGACGTTCAGTGCCAAGGTAGGCGTTGTTCTGAGAGCGCCACTGATACCGATCAGCGCCGTCCGTTGCACTGACACTAACATTTTGGAGGTGCTCGCCGTGTCCAGTGCTTTCCACCAGACCAGCACCCCATATAGCAGAATCGGTTTGACCACCATCTCATAAAGCCAGTGTACTATTCTTGGCGAGAGTCCCCATCTCTTTCCGATAGCTCCTCTGCAGCAGTACAAGGCAATGGCGGACTTCCTGGCCCGATCTTCCACATTGGGTCTCCAGGACAGTTTCTTGTCCAAAACAATCCCCAAATATTTAACCCTATCAGAAAGTACCAACGGTACCCCTCCAATCGAGGGAGTTCTGAAATCGGGCACCTTATATCTTCTTGTGAAAAGGACCAATTCCGTTTTTCCCGGGTTGACCGCCAATCCACATGATTCAGCCCACCCAGCCACAGTATCCAGGTAGCCCTGAAGAACATCGCGCAGGGCGCCCAGAAATTTGCCTCTGACTAGGATAGCGAGGTCATCTGCATAGGCAACCACCCGACAACCATTGGCTTCCAGCTCCACAAGAAGCTCGTTGACTACCACAACCCAGAGGAGAGGAGATAGGACACCCCCCTGTGGCGTGCCCCTGCACACCTTCCTCTTAATTATGGCCCCTCCCCACTCCGCTGCGACAATTCTGCCGCATAGAAGTTTGCTAATAAATTCAACCAGAGCCGCCTCGACTCCTAAACCCACCAGAGCTCTTTCGATTGACCCCGGTAAGACATTGTTAAAAGCTCCCTCGATGTCTAGAAAGGCACCCAGAGCATACTCTTTGTGTTCTAGGGACCCCTCTATTTGCTTTACAATCGAATGGAGAGCCGTTTCCGTCGATCTGCCCTTGCAGTACGCATGTTGTGAAGCCGACAGTAACCCCCGAGGTATCCTTTCCCGTAGGTACAGGTCAATCAACCGCTCAAACGTCTTAAGAAGAAACGACGAGAGACTGATTGGCCTGAAATCCTTAGGTGATACATGAGAGCTTCTGCCGGCCTTCGGAATGAAAATAACCCTAACCGTGTGCCAAGACTTCGGGATATAGTTAAGCCTGAGGCAGTTAGTATATATGACGGCCAACCAGCGGCAGGAAATCCCCAAAGACCTTTGAAGCTGCGCAGGAATGATTCCATCCGGGCCCGGAGACTTATAGGGCTTGAACGACCCAATAGCCCAGGTTATCTGACTTTCCCGTATTGGAATGGCAGGCACTTCTGCATGGCCAACGACCGCCGACCATGCAGGCGAAGATCCCTGCGCAACTGGGACATCGGGAAAATGATTGTCCAGTAAAAGCCTTAGGGACTCCTCGCTACTCATCGACCAGTCCCCACCATCATCTCTCAGATACCCCAGAGGAGCGGGGTTCCTAGAGAGTATTTTTCTAAATCTCGCGGATTCATTGCAGCCTTCTACGTTTTCGCAGAAGCTTCGCCATGCATCTCGCTTGGCTATCCTTATTTCATATTTATAAATCCCCAGACTCACCTTATAGAGCTCCCAGTCCGAGGGTAATTTACTCCTCCTGGCTCTGTTGAAGAGCCGCCGACTGGACGCTCTTAGGTCGTCAAGAGAATCCGACCACCAGGGCGGCTTGCCCTTCCCCCTGTAAGTTTTCAATGGGCAGGACAGCTGAAAGGCGCTATTGCTTGCCGAGGTGAAGTTTTCCACCAGAACGTCTATCTCAGATTCGGACAGGCCCGAACTAATGATAGGCACCGCAGGCTCTGTAGCTCTCCCAGCTTCCTACAATACAAGTCCCAGTTAGTACTTTTAGGGTTCCTAAAAGATATTTTACCGGGACGTTCTTCGTTCACTGAGAACTGAATATATCGGTGATCAGAGAAGGAGTGCTCGTTGAGAACCCTCCATCCAGATATCCGACCTTCCAGTTCTCTACTAACCAGGGTGAGGTCCAGGACCTCCTCCCTTAACGCAGTAATAAAAGTCGGGTCATTCCCCCTATTACATATACAAAGTCCCTCATCTACAATAAAAGTAAATAAAGACTCACCTCTAGTGTTGGTATCCGAGCTTCCCCAAATGCTATGATGGGCATTTGCATCGGCACCGATGATCACGCCAACACCTCTCCGCCTTGCTTCAGCGGTGATTTCACCCAGTATCGCAGGTGGTGGTCCCACTACGTCCCCGTGGGGCATGTACGCTGAGACCACCCACATTTCATTACTTCCTCGCTCGAGGCAGACCGTGGTTACGTCAGCATTGCTGAAATTAGAGAGAATAAAAGCTTTAATCTCTTTTTTAACAAGCACACAGGATCTAGGCCTACTTGCCTCCCCATGCACCAAGGTGTTGAATTTTCCAGTCCTTAATCCAGAAATCTTACTGCCGTTACTACTCAGCCACGGCTCCTGGACAAGGACTATATCCACTCCGCCTTTTTCAAGGCAGAGCAACAAATTTGCGGAAGCCGCCTTAGAGTGCTGAAGATTGATTTGACGGATTTCCATCAAAAGCGCTCTTCTTCCGCACCCCATCCTTGGCGGATTCGTATTAGTATTGTCCATTCTAAAAAAGTCCCCCCTCAAGGCCGCTATCCGGAGCCGATTGTGTAGTCGCCCTTTAACGATCTCGTGGTTATCTATGCTACGCAGGGAGGCCACGCGAGGGTTGACGCATTACCTTATGAGTAATGGGTTCAGAGCCAGACCGGACGCGAAGCGGGAAAATCTTCAACCGCACCTACACCACCAACTTAACGGCGACGGAGCCGGAACGTACCTTGAGGCCCGCCACGGTTTTAACGGGACGTGGGCAGGTGCAGCATTAGCCTACCAGCCATTTTGGTAGGGTTTCACCCCGACCTACTAAAGTGGCAGAATACCGCACCTACCAGCCCAATGTCACCAAGTCAAAATGTGATGTGAAATCAAAGTCCTAAAACAGTCCAGTTCGTCACCGTTGTGTACCGATCTTGACTCTCCCTCCCCTGAGCTCGGCACAATGACTCAAGGGGCGCGGGTTTTATCGAGTTGTCCTCTCTAGATCCGCCATTATCAGTAGAAGCAGGGGCACCTCGTGCAGGACGTGATAACTAATCACGCGTGACATTCGTCACTATGGCCGGTCTAAGACTGATATCAGTCCCTGATCCAGAGCCTGAAACCACTTATGATATCCAAGCCAAGTATCTTAGCCCCCATGTATGTACGTACTCTTCTAGAAAACGGACAGCTAAAATATACCCAAAAGGTACCGCTAAACTCGTTTGAAGCTGTGATTGTACGAGAGCGGTTTTCGGCATTTCAATGCACCTTTTCTCAGGGAAGATCTCCGGAAAGAGCTTTTCATTCGGTTGTCAAATTAAAATAAGGGTTCCTCGAAAACAGAGAGTTCGTGCTGTATTACTTTCTTAACATAAAAGGAGCCTTCAACAATGTCCCATAAGTAGAAATTGAAGGACCCTCTCAAAAGTAGAAGTCGATGCGATTTTGGTAGAGCTTATCAGCAAATGGTAAAGTGGTAGAATGGTAGCGGCGGAGTGCGAGGATGCGACGTATCAAAGAAAGATGAAAAGTGGCACGCCTCAGAGAGTGTTCGTTCACTTCTTCTTGGGGTCGTTGTAATAACGATCTGTTTGAGGATCTTAAGGGTAGGGGCTGTTAAGTGGTGGCTTAAGCCGATGACCCGGCAATTCTTTTGAAAAGGAAGTTTCTCAATGCTCTAAGGCACGTTTTACGGGGCTACCTGGCTGTCACGACCAAGTTAAGAGATTTTTAAAAGGGTCGTAGACGAAAATAATAAGCTATATCTTAGCGAAAAAGAGCTTTGTATCAATAGAATTTTACGTTTTAAATTGAATTATAACATTAAATGGGAAAAAACTAACATTTTTGAAAATGGGTGTGGCACCTCCCCTTTTATTACTAAGCAATTTTCTGTTTCGGGAGTAAAAATGGACGGGATCGGTTTAAGACCACGGCAACCTAGATATAAAACAAGTTTAAAAGGGTCAAAGACTAGAATAATAAGCTATAACTTAGGAAAAAAATAGTTTTGAATCAATGATATTTCACTTATCAAGTTTCATTATAAGAGGAAATGGGGATACATTTTTTTTTTTAAACGGGCAGTATCACGCGTTACGTAGAAAAGTAATTTATCTGAAATGAAATGTACAATTGAAACTCACGCTCTATCTAAGTTGCCGTGGTCTTTAACCGATCCCGTCCATTTTTACTAGAAATATTTTCTGCTATAAGAAAGATATGTGTACATAATTTCATTACGATAGGTTAATTTTTCTTCGATTTATGGCTCCCGAAACATAGACAATTGCTTAGTCGTAAAAGGGGCGGTGCCACACCCATTTTGAAAAATTTGTGTGTTTTCCAATTTAATGTTATAATTAAATTTACAAAGTAAAATTCTATTGATACAAAGCTCTTTTTCGCTAAGATATATCTTATTATTTTCGTCTACGATCCTTTTAAAAATCTTTTATATAAAAGTTGGCATGGTCTTTAACGGATCTCGTCCATTTTTTTTAGAAATATTTCCTACTACAGCAAAAATTTGTGTACCCAATTTTATAACGATCCGTTAATTTTTCTTCGAGTTATGGCTCCCGAAACATAGAAAATTGCTTAGTCATAAAAGGGGCGGTGCTCCTTTGCTACTCATATCTCCAGAAACTTTAGAAGTCACCTACATACCGATATAATTTACACAGAGTTCAGCAAAGCTTTCGATAAGGTTTCCCACGTTATTCTCACCTATAAACTTAATGGTTTCGGATTTCCACCTCAACTTCTGAGTTGGATTTCCTCTTACTTAAAAGGAAGAAAACAAAAGGTGTTATTTAAATAATTATTTTTATTGGGCCCAGTAACAATTTTAATAATATTTTTATTGGAGCTTTTAGGCCGGGGTTTTTTTCCTTCTTAATAAAACAACGTTTTATTTAGTCATCCTACGCGTTTCGACGCAATTTGTGCGTCTTCATCAGGGATTTTTTTTAATTATCTGTTTATTACAAAAACGAAAAAAAAACTGCGAATCTCAATTCATTGGGGTTACTTCTGGCGAACCGCATGGTAGTCACCTTGATCCTTTGCTATTTTTGCTATTTATTAATCTTCCAATCGCTTTAACTCATTCCAAGATTTTGATGTATGCTGACGATGTAAAGCTTTTTAAACCTATACTCACTCCGGAAGACAGATTGCTCCTTCAAGAAGATATCGATAGTTTAGTCAAATGGTGTAATATTAATAATATGAGCCTCAACCTAAATAAATGCAAATTCATGAGTTTTGGTAGAAAATCATTTCAAGAGCACAATTACACGTTTGGTGACTATCTTCTGGAGCAAGTCACTAGATTTATTGACCTGGGTGTTACATTTGACCCAAAACTTGACTTTAAATTTCATATTGAAACTTACGTGACCCGATCGAAGGGATTTCTTGCTTTTGTTAAACGATGGTCTAAGGAATTTAATGACCCCTACGTTACAAGATCTCGTTACTGCTTTAGTGAGGTCTATATTGGAGTATGCATCAATCGTTTGGGACCCGCGGTACCAACTCTATCGTGACAAGCATGAATCGGTTCAAAAACAATTCCTATTTTTTGCTTTGAGTCATTTGGCGTGGGATCCAACAAGAAATCTTACCGCTTACAACAGTCGGTTAAAGCTTATAAATTTAACTTCTCTCGAGAGTCGCAGGGAAATGCTTGGTGTATTGTTTATGCTGAAATTATTGAGAGGAACGGTTAATAGCCCGTTTTTACTTAGCGAGATCAAATTTAGTGTTCTCATGAGGCTATCAATGCATTTCCATCTGCTTTTGTTGAGCACATGTAGGTCGAATTTCGAAACGCACGAATCTCTTCGTTGTTTGTGCCTGGATTTTAACAAGCATTATAGTAATTTTGATACGTCGGACTCGCTTTTCAAAATAAAGAGGTGTATTTTATTTGAGTTAAATTAATATATATGTATACATATTTCAAATAACTAACTATAACTTACTGTTACTCCATTTTATGTATATATAATATAGGAGCTTTTTCTCAGCGGTTCGCGTCAGCTCCCTTTGAGCACCTATCGTTAGCCCCCTACTGGGCGATCAGCTCCTTTCTGAGCAATTCGCGTCAGCTCCCTTCTGAGCACCTTTGCCTGCCCCTTGTAAAGTTAAATTATTTAGTTAAATTATCGCGCATTTAAATATACATGTCACCTCTCAATATCAAATATGTAACTATAACTCTTAAGATCGTTTACTTAATGTTTTACACTGCTCATTCGTTTTGTATAAGACATACTATTTGTAAAGGTACTGCTATTTGCTATTTAGTCTGTTTAAATTGCTCAATTTGTAGACTATTAAATAAATAAATAAAATTGTTATAGATCCACTTGGGAAATGAAATACCATTGACATAAAGCTCTTTTTGCAAAAATATAGCTTATTTTATTCATCCATGACTCTTTCAAAAATCTTTTATATAAAAGTGGGCGGGGTCCTTATCCGATTTCGTAAATTTTTCTCCGGGGCATTCCCTATAGTAAAGGAAACCTCTCTGCCAAATTTTGTTACGATAGGTTTAACAATTTTTGATTTATGATTAATAATATTTGTAAAATTGATTTTATCACAAGTGGGCGGTACCACGTGCATTTTAAAATTTTTTTTTTTAATTTTTATAAGAGGCTCAACATGAATCCACATGTCAAATTTCAACATTCTAGGTGTATCATTTACTAAATAATCAGGCTTTTTGTGTTTTCCAAAATGTTATATATATAAAAAGTGGGCGTGGTTAACATCCGATAAGCTCGTGTACAAAATTTGGTCAAGATGTCTTCATATTTACTCAAGTTATCGTGTTAACGGACAGACGGACGGACATGGCTCAATCAAATTTTTTTTCTACACTGATGATATATGGAAGTCTATATCTATCTCGATTCCTTTATACCTGTACAACCAACCGTTATCCAATCAAAGTTAATACACTCTGTGTGCAAATCACGCTGAGTATAAAAATACAATGGTTTGGAAGAGGAAGCGCGGAGCCTCTATTGCCTTAACAGGTTAAAATGGGAGCGGCCTTCCATGCTGATTCATTTTGTTTTCTTGATTTTTCGACAGGGTGGATAACTAATGTGTTCTCTAGAACGTTTAATGATACTGATGCTGAACGGTGAAACCGGTTTTTCTCCAAACGAAATTTGACAAGGTATGACGGAAATTCCTTTCAATATATATCAGGCCTCCTCAGGAAGAAAAGGCAAGTTTCATTTATATCGGTCAATTTGTCTAGATGAAAATCATGACAAACTCATTCCTCTAAGAAAGATGGTTGGAAGACAAAACTAATTGCACTTTTGTGATAAGTATAACTAAGTACCAAAATTACACTTAAGGAGCTTTACTAAAATTCTTCATTCAAGAAAATCCTTCTCAACTACAAGAGTTTAAAATAGTCAAACTTTGCAATTCATTTATTGTGTGCGGTGAGAAACGTAGTTAATCATTGGCATTAGTATTGGTGTGTCTAAACTGGTCACACAACGCGGTCACATCAAGGCGCACACCATAAATGGCGACTTTTTTTGACACCAACCACCATTGCATACATGGCGCATTCTTATCATTGCCCCCTCCAATCCAAAACCGAACACCACTAAAAACACAGTACTGTTGACTTATTTGTTATGTCGTCTCCCAAGCGTGCAACAGCAGCAATGTTGCGACTTAGTTAGGCGCATGTTTTCGTATACCAAATAAGGTAACAATTGTTACTTCGAACCCAACTTTAACTGTCAAAAAAAAAATTTTAAATTAGTAAAAAAAATCAATTACAAATAAAATTGGCGGCTGATGTCTGCTTAATTCACTGTCAGTACATAAAAAAGTACTTCCATAGCAAATATACGAAATGGGGTACAAAAAGTTAAACTCAGATGAGATCAAGTGCTGTCCAATTTAATATACATTGTTGGTGGCGCCGTGGTGTGATGGTAGCGTGCTCCGCCTACCACACCGAAAGATCCTGGGGTCACGTCCCGGGAAAAGTTACATCAAAATTTTAGAAACAAATTTTTTCAATTAGAAGAAATTTTTTCTAAGCGGGGTCGCTCTCGGCAGTGTTTGGCAAGCGCCCTGAGTGTATTTCTGCCATGAAAAGCTTCCCAGTGAAAAGTCACCTGCCTTGCAGATGCCGTTCGGAGTCGGCATAAAACAAGTAGGTCCCGTCCCGCCAATTTGTAGGAAAAATTAAAAAAGGAGCACAATGCAAATTGGAAGAGAAGCTCAGTCTAAAATCTCTTCGGCGGTTATCGCGAATAACATTTTTATGTTGTGACGCTATGAAATCTTGTATGTTGTTATATACAGAATGATACAGTGTAACCGCGTTGCTCGAACCAATAAGAACAAAACATTCTATGTAGATTTTTTGAGTTTCAAACAATTTTTTCGAGGAAGAGGTGCTCAATCTTTTCATGACAATCTCTTGCTACTTATCACATATTATGAGCTGCTGTTTTAGAAAGACGTTAGAAAAGTATGGACATGTCTGGTGGATACTAAAGTTTCAGAACCCAACAAGATATCAAACTAAAAAGAAGACATGTGAGCTTATGTGTCGAATTCCTGTAAATTTTCTTGGAAAAATCAATGTTTTGGTCAAAATGTCATCGCGTTTAACTGTCTCATTACTTCCTCTAATGCCATCATCATCTACAAAGGGTTGCTTTACTCCGCAGCTAACTTCATAAACATAACCGTGGTATGGGCACCTGGTACCAGAAACACTGAGCGCAACGAGAAGAAAGACGAAATTGCAAAGTCAGGTGCGGAAACAGTCGATATGCAAAGAGATGGAGCTTCACTTCAACAGCATATGCCGAAAATGCGGGATAGGGAGCAAAGAGCAAAGAAACAGTCGCACACTACCTATGAAATTGTCCAGCATTAACTGGCACTAGGTTTATATCTATGGGTAAACTGACGGAAATTAAGGAAGTAGATAAATGATTTTCAAAGACAATTGGTTTACGTGGATCACCGACAATGCATACTAAAAAAGCAGCAATTAGTCCCGGCTCGGGTCTTTGGCGGTACAGCAACCATCCAACCATAAATATGGGAAAAATTGTCAAAAGAGCCACAACTGATCTTTCTGCAATTAACAATATGGTCGTCGTCTTTTCCGTTGCGAAGAGTTGCAAGGGGCTGACGTGAAAGGTCGCAGCACCGGTTTCCCGAAAAAGTTGTGGGAAACTCCAAAAAAGTTATAAAAATCTTTTTTGTTCGCCTTCGTCCAAAATATACGTATGTAGGTGAAATACTGAAGTCCAATTTCGTATTACTAGATGGCAGGTTTGAGTTCATGACATTGGCAGACAAATTTGTGTCTCATGCATATAAAGCGAGCATTTGTTTAGACTCGAGTTTCTGAGAAAAAGGTAGATATTGTGCTTTTGTACCAAAAACAAGGAATTCTCCCTTTACTCAAATACTCTAACCTGAACAAATGCTCGTTGTTTGTGCCTGAGGCCTGTAAGTTTCATAAGCCGAACTCTTTTATCAACGAGTTAAAAAAGTTCATTCGGTGAATTTACTGTTGAACAACAAAACCCTCACAAATAAATAAAAAGCATTCAATGAACTAAATTACCGGAGCTTTTGCAATTCTTCTTTATTTGCCAAGAGTGCGAGAAAGCAACGACAAATCGCTAGATACGTCTACACTACAAAAACTTATCTTTTGCTTATGAGTAAGTGCGTACGCCCAACGCACTGCTATAAAAAAATTGTTTGCTTAAAAAGCAACTGGGTATGCCTATTGCTAATAAACACTCGAAATTAATTTCACGATTAACTAAAACGTTTGCGGTATGTAAGGCCAACTAATTAAGCCAAAAGCGAAAGGCGAGTTTGTCGCTTAAGTCTTTCGAATTTCTATTGTGGCACCGCATTGCAGCTCCAACAATGCATGCACAACGCGCGCAATTGCAAACATGTCCTAAAAGCTGTGTCGCAGTTACTATAAGGCAACAAAAAAAAAAAAAAAAAAAAACAAGTTCAAGCAATAAAAACAACAACAAATGTAACATTTGCAACAATAGAACAACGTCATTACAAGCGCAGTGTGAATAAATTTGTTTGGAATTTCTAATTGGTGAATGTCGATTTTGTGTCTGAAGTTTCTTACTGCAACGGTGAACAGCTGCAAGGAATCTATAGTTAGGTTTGGAGTTTCATTGAAGGTTCTTTTTTTTTGCTTTTTTTTGGTTATAGTGTTTTTGTGGTGCGATGATGCGTAATCTGGGTGCCAGCGCGCAGTTGCATGTCATCACAAAGCTCATTCTTTGTCACCAAGCGGCAGACAGCATACGGTTAGTTTTTATTTCAAGTGTTTTTGTTTTTGTTGCATACATCTAATTGCCAACAAATAAGCTTCGAATAGCATATTAAGCTGCATGTTAGACGCATGTACAACATTGGTCAATGGCAATAGCGATGAGGCTGATTGAAATTTGTTTGTCTTTACCCAGTGGGAAAAAGTAATGCATAGTAATCGAAAAAATAATCATTAAAAGGGCAATTTACACATTCCAAAATGCATTTTTTCCCCCACGGCGATGTCCTAGAAAAGTGTGGCATTCAATTTTGCATTTATATGTAAACGAAAGAAGTATGCATTATTTTTATTTAATTTTTATATTGATTTATTAATGTATACCGACTTATGCAGTTTATTATGCATAAACAAGGCTTTAATTTTTACATTCATTACACAAGTATTCATTTTTGGATGTATGAAAACAAAAGTAGAATGAAAATGGGTATTTAAATGAATTCATTTAACATATAATTAATTATGATTTTAAATTTTTTTTTGATTTCCTCTTTCAGCGCAGAAACTTCTGATTTTATATCATTTATATTACAGTTTTCCAATTGTTTATTTTTGTCATCCAAACAACCTAAACAAATAAAAATAAAAATAAATTATTTAAGTTATTACAGAAGTGTTATTACTGCAATAACTAACCTCTTGAATCATTCTTCAACGATTTGCTCATATTTCCGCTGGATTTTTTTTTTCATATCTTAAATTTCTATAATAAAAAGTAGTAGATATTATTAATTTTTGATTTAATTTCATTTCAATTAATTATTGGAATGCAAAATAGGTATAAATAATAGTGAATTTCCATATGGCAAGCACATTAATTTATACTGTATCGAATCAGCGTCAAAATATATATTTCGACTGTTCGATTCCATGCTTTGGGAAACAAAAATGCGTAAATATTCCATAGAATTCAATGGTTCTTCAAAGAAACTGCGACGATCTTCTAATTTTTTGCCACTTAAGATAACTTTACCATTTTGCATTGAAAATGCTGTAATCTTAATAGCCTCCCCCGACTTAAGATAACAATAATTGTCGGGTATTTTCGTGCTTAAAAAAGTTTGTTGTACTGAAAGAAACAATTGTTCCATCTTTATTCATTCGTATTCCAAATTTGGTACCATGTTCGGGAACATCTTCGTTCTCGATTTTATTTTGAATTTGTTCGAGTATTTTACTTGGCTTTTTGACTAATCGCTTTAGATGCTGCATGTAGTTTTCAAACTTGTACGCTGAGAAAGTATTTAAATAACAAATTTCTTCTACGCAATCAGTTAAATGCAGAAAAGAATGAACGTTGTAAGAAACTTGTTCCTCAGAGTAAATAGTGGGAAATAGTTCAACAAAATCCTTTAAGAGACCTTTACATGCATTGAGATTAGACATAAAGCTTTTTTCATCTAATAGAAATCTGTAGGCACAGCGGAGAATGCAAAAATGGTAATATGTTTCGCTATCTACTTTGTCTTTTAAAACTAATATGCCCGTGTAAATTACGAATTGACGAAACTCAACTGCTTTCCAGCGCAAAACCTCCTCGAAACCTCTTGGCTTGCGAACAAATTCTCGGGGAATATGGGGACCTAAAGATAGTATATGACTTGATAAATTGGCTTTAGTTTCTAAAGATAGTCTGGGTCTGTTTTTTTTATTATTAAAGATTCGTAAAATAATTTTTTTGACTACTCCCAGATCCACTAGATACCGATCCAGTGGAAATTGACTAACCATTTTCACCCCCACATCTTCCAAGACATTACTAATGCAATCTAAATCTTTATGGTATCCATTATAAGACCGTCTTGAAAATTCATCTTCCGTAGGAAGGCGTACGCAAGATGTACTATAAGTCGTCGTATTATTTATTTTTCTACCCACTTGTATGCACTTACTGCATCCATTGAAGGAATTGTGACCAACAGTTTTACATAAAAAAGCACGAGCCGGAGCATCACAAACAAAACAGCGGAGTTCAAAATTTACTTTTTTGTCACCAATGGAGAGACCCTCATTTTTAAGTTTAGAAATTTCGGAGCACAAATCATGCAAATACGAATTTATTTCATTAGGTTTCTTTTTTCCCAAGTATACTTTTAATTGTGGAGCGTTCACAACATTTGCTAATATAGGCCACAAGCTTAAATTTGAACTTTTGTACAAAGGGAGTCCATCGATTCCGATATCTAAAATGATGGTGCTTAAGTTTTGTAAAAGGTGCTCCGCTTTATTTATTTGGTTTTGAAGACCGATATGTGTATACGAACCAGGATATACCGTTCTTATTATGTGCCTTTTGGAAACACTCAAAGATTTAGACGATTTTGGTACATTAATATTTTCATCGCGAAGTATTTCTAGCAATCCATCAACCGCTTCTCTACAAATATTGAAAACTGTAGCCCAATTTCCTATTTTTTGTGCTATCGGTATTTGATTACTACACTCCGGCATCTCATCGATTATACCTACCGGTACCTCACTCCTAATACTTGAAAAATTAGCTGGAGCGCTAGCGCTCCCTTCATCTTGCCGCAAGTTGCAAACGCTATCACGTTCTATTTTCACTAGTCTACGCATATGACGCTTACTAAACATATTTAATTTTAATTATGTTTACTTACCGAATAATTTAAATCACTTTAATAAAGTTTTTGTCTCAAATAATTTATTATAAATTTAATAGCACTTGAGCTGCGACCACAAATTGATAAAACACAAATTGAAATGCGCAAAAAGATTTGTATTTGCTATTACAGATACCCGTAGTAGCATATCGATAACTGCTAAGGTATCCCGTTGTAGTTATGCATTAAATTCTCGTTTACTTTGTAATGCAGATTTGAATGCGTTTTAAATAGATTATATTTCAGATTACTACATACTAAGAAAAAATAATGTATAAACTTAGAAATATTTTAAAAACATTTGAGTTTTGATTAAGATATAATCAGCAAATGCACCTATAATTACTTAAAATGGAATTCATAATGTATGCTTTTGTTATTCATTTGAAAATTAACTTTTTGAATGCATTATAAAATGATATACTGGAATAATTCATTACCATTTTTCCCACTGGGTAGCTACACAAAAAGTAAGTTCCTTTTTTTGTTTATATTACAGCATATATTTTTTTCCAAATTTTATGGTCGCTTATCCGCCGAGTGCAAACACAATTACATGCCAGCTAAGTAAAAGGGCAGATCGGACAACAAAGCGTGAAAAGCGCACCCTCTGTTTAAGCACGCAGAGTATAAAGCCCAGCGCAGCATCTACGCGTTGAGATAGTGTACATGCAACTTACATACTAATTAGCATGACCAAGTAAGGAAGTGTACAATTGGGCGAAACTACACATACCCAGCTGTGAGCTCTCACATATATATTTAGGATGCATATAAAGAGAAATATCTCGAAAATTAAAGGATTTGAAAGCTGAAAATGACAATTTATACATAAGAAAATATCTTCTTTCGTAAAATACTTCAAACTAGTTAAAAATGTAAGGTACAATAGCCTCCAAAGAGATTAAAGGCCGAGCTTTTCTTCCAATTTGCGTCGTGGAAGCTTTAATTTTTCCTACAAATTGGCGGGACAGCATCTATATGTTTTATGCCGATTCCGAATTGCATCGGCAAGGCTGGAATGAACTTCCACTGAGAAGCAGAAGGCAGCAAAAATTGGAATGCTTGCGAAATCACAGCCGTGGTGCGACCCCACTTAGAAAAACTTTTTTCTAATTGAAAAACTTCTTTCTAAAATTTTTATGTTGTTTGGCCCGAGTGTGAATCCAGAATTTTCGATGTGGTAAGAAGAGCACGCTACCATCACTTCACCGCGGCGGACAGTTGCTGTCCCTAAAATTATATTATTTTGATGGATTGATTGAAATTAGCTGAATTTCGCGCGATTAATGGCAATGAAAATGTTGTGGGGAGATTAACTGAAAAAGAGCAACGCCAGGTATATTTAACATTTTGTTCAATACTGATAATGTAGAAATGTTCCATACATAGGTGCCATAACATAATCCAAAGTAGCATAACAACAAGTTCTTTCATCATCATCAATAATTTGCGCTTAACGCCTAAACGATTTTGACCGTTTCGAAACAAGTCACGCCAGCAATCCCTGTTACGGATAACCGACGCCAATTTGGAGCAACAAGCAAGGTAAAATCTTCCTGCAACTGCGTTTCTCAACTTTGTGGAGGTCTCTCCTTTCCTATGGTTCCAAACTGCGTTGTCGACTAAATACTTTCTTGGCCGTTGCGCCTTTGTTCATTTGCATAACATGACCTACCTAACAAAGACTTTATGTTTTTACACGCTGCACCATCTTCACGAGCAGGTCCATAAATCTTCCAGAGAACCTGTCTTTTGAACACTTCAATGGCCATCTCGTATTCTCTCCACACCGTCAATGATTCCGAGATATACATGAGGACAGTTATTATAAGCGACTTGAAGATCGTGATATTTATTCGTCGAGAGAGGACTTCACGTTGTTGCTGCATATTTAGTCCAAAGTGGCAGTTGTTAACATGAGTTATTCCTAGTTTTATTTCTAAGCTGAAATTGTTTTCGCTGTTAATGCTGGTTCTCAAATAGCGGAAATCTTTCACATTCTCGAACATATATCCGGCGACTGTGATGTGGCTGCAAGGCGCGAATGCACCGATTCCTTCTTGTATGACAGCAGCTTCTTCGTGTTATCCTCATTTATCGCTAGCCCTTTTTCCCCTATATCTAACTCGGAGATGGAAGAACTTACTCGATTATTACAATACCATCAATGGTATTATTAATTGTCATCAATTCGTTGGTCTTCTGTAACCCTTTTTCGTTTTTCGAAATTGTAAAAGTGGTCATAGTTATCAACACCAATCCATTTTGGGTTCAGGCAAGCCAGTATATGATATTGTAACGAATGTTAGCAGCACTGAGCGATGCTATCGTCTCTAAGCCGATGCTAACCAGTGACGTGAATGCACATCAATAATTCAATCATTATGTATCTACATAAACGAAACAATAACTGCGTCTACATATATGTACCATGTACGTATACGAGCAGCGGAGCGGCAATGCACAAACACATGCATATATCTTATCTGAGTTGTCACAAGAGAGAGCAATAGTTTGTGCACGTAGTTGTGGCTGGCGATTTTGTAGCCGAAAGTAACTAGTAAGTTCTGGAAATCGAAGACCCTAGAAGTATGCATCGTAAACTATAAAAGCGGAGCAGGCGAGTAAGAAGTAATTCAGTTTGATTTGAGATTTGGATTAAGTACTATCTAGCGAGCTATAGCAGTATTATTTTGAATAGTAGAGTTTCATTTGAGCTGTCAATCAGTTTGGTTATTAAGTAAGCTATTCGTTGCAAAGTACAAGTGTTATTGTGAAGTACTTGAATAAAGGCCATTTTGCATTATTACATATTGGAGTTATTCATTCAACAGTTTAGCGATACGAACTTAGCAGAGGATTGCAAATAAGAGGATTTTCAGCAAATTCGTTACAATATTTATTAATTTTCACTCAAGATATGGCCCAATCTAAATCTTTTTCAATTAGTATGATATCTTATAAGTGATCTTCGAGTAAACAAAAAGGGGAAAGAGTGGACGTGCTGTATGACCTGCGCTTAATGCTCCTGTTCCTTAATGTGATAAATTCACTTTCGTGGAAGTTGACAAAAAAGCATCTTAACGAAGCTATATAGTCTCTTTTTCCTTGGAGTTGGCAATAAAGCATTTTCTTGGAATTAAAGTGGTCACTTCAAACCTCGAATCTAAAAATAAAGCATCATCTGCGGAGTAATGCGGTATTTTCATTGGAAAGTTAGCATATAGTGCACTCTTGGTCCAGCCACAATGGTAAAGTGCCTCTATACTCATTCTAACCTAAGCACAAATATTTCAAAGACTCTTCTGCGAAAAGTCAAAGAAAAGGTTGATTACATCCCGTAATTGTGACCCCGTTGTTTAACCTGTTGTAATCTTTTGGAAAACTGAAGATAAATTAGATGCATATCGTTTGTGGATAACAATTGATAATTGTAAGAGTGGGTTCTTGCTCAATCTTCTTTTTGAAATGTTGGAAATTGCGTTAGACTATGCTGACCGATGGCGTATGATCTAGAGTGAACGTGATCAGTACCTGTGATGTATGAAGATGTATCTTTTATAGATGACGTCGAAGTAGTTTTCACAGAGGAACGGACATTTCAATCATGATATTTAGCAAGGCTGTAAGCACGGTCCATTAATTGTGAGGTGGGTTTATTATAATTGCTGGTGCTCAGAACAGGTTATTCACCTTCCTTAATAATTGCATTAAAATTGTTTAGTTATATCATGTTTTTGATGAGCCCCAGCATTAGAACATAATACAGCGAAATATTTGTGCTTGCTATAGAATAGTAATGGAATTCATGGTGGAGTTATCTTACAATCGGATGCTATTAGATATACTTAAAATGGTAGGAGCGTGGGTAGACTCCATATCATACCACGGTAAGACCTTGTGATCGAAATACCTGATTAAAAGCTTATTTGCTACGAAGTATTGAGGTTGGCAACATGGAGCCGATAGTTGGGCCACTGATTATGCAATTCGATCCGTGTTTGACACCGTGATGTCGATTCTTCCATAGCCAGGTACTTACATAAAAGCATACTGAATACCACTACAATCAACCTTTATCCAATCAAAGTTATTATGACCTGTGTACAACTATGTGGTTGGTATAAATACATAAGTACTACTAGAAGCACAACGTTTTCAGCCCAAAACACATCCACATTTGTGGGTCCCTAATATTGTAATTGCCCTCGCACCAATGTAGTTTAATCCGTCTTACAGCTAGAAACAATCTTCCCACATGAATTATACATACACAACATTTTCCATGTATGAATTGGTATTAAGCTTCGCAGCTGCAACAGTATTATGAACGCTTCGAAACAATATTAATATTCATTTACATATTTGTTTGGCTTCTTAAATTGATGTTTGTGCGGGCGTGGATATAGCTCCATCCACCTTTCGATTGCCAATAACCGATCGATCTACTAAGATCGCACAAAGCTCTCCAGCGACAAATAATATTTCTAATTCATGAAGCCTTTTCTGACGAAAATTGAAAATCTCATAGAATAATTTTGCATACTGCAGATGCATTGGTTAACATCACTGATTATACGTAAGGGATATTCGGTTTGTGTGTGTATAAGTGTGTGCGTCTGAATCATCATTCAATTTATGAGATTCGTGCAGTGATATGATTTACGTAAATTAAGATTTTACACTTTGGAAAATTGCGTTCAGATCTTATTAACGCTCTGGATGGTAAGAAAATGAGCTCAGGACTTATGGCCCGATTATGTATGACGCGGTGACACTTTGCGTGAAAGTCACTCAATGAGGTGAATTAGTGCTCTCATATCATACTAATTCTTGTGCGTACGAAAAAATATGATTCGTCGCGTTATACATAATATGTAAGGATCTGAAATCCTTGATGTCGTTTGTTTTGCGGGTAGTCTTATCGGCTCTTCACCCATGCAGGGTAGCACAGTTGAAGCAGCCTACATACCGATTTCGAAAATTGAGTAAAGGGTTAAAGCCTTGCTTTAGTCTTCGCTCGTGCTAATATAAATTTGTCTCGGATACAGTGAGACGGAAAGAAACGAGATCGTCTACGAGATGGCCAGGTAAGTTCCCGTGAAATGTTTCTAAGCAAAGACATTTGAATGACTTCCTGACCAAAATAGATTAAAACTATGTGTTAATAACGCCGCTAGGCTTTTGGAGTGTTCTTGGACAATGACATGGCTTTCAACAATGTCTCAGAAAAGGCGATAATGGATGGTCTTAACTACATTGAATTTCATCTGGCCACAACCATTTCGAACGGCTGTATGTTAGATTGCAGGAAGATAACTTCACAATGCGGTTTGTATGAGGACACGAAATCGGTGCGCAGGGAAACGCCGCAGGAAGGGGTAATATCACCTCTATTGTGGTCGCTGGTTATAAACCAACTACGCAGAAGGCTAAATGAGGTTCACATTAAACTTACACTGCATGAAAACCACGTAGCAGCTGTCAAAAGTAGAAAGTGCCTTGCAATAATTAGGTCTTTTATGAATCGGACTAATCAGAATATACATACCCGGGCACCCTATATCAGGCTGACCGTCAACGCGAAGAAGACAGATATAGTCTTGTTTACTAAGAGGTATAAGGTACAGTTAGACCAGGCCTAAGATAGTAGGAGTGACCGTGCAGAAGAAACATTGTACAAAATATCAAGGAATCATTTGAAACAGTGACAGGACAACGTCGACGAGGGAGTAAAGGGGACCTCGACGGCACTTTATGCATGTATAAAGATTCTGTGATATACGTGACGTCCACCAAACTCCCCCTGTCATTGGTTATTAACAGCGCTTGTAAAGCCTATCCTATACTACGGGGTCCTTGTTTGGTCTACAGCCACATAAAGTAGAAAACCGAGACAGGGTATGCAGGTTATCAATGCTTAGAAATACGGAAGCCTTGAAAACAACACCAACAACGGCTGCACTCTTTGTCATTTTGCACTTGAGCACAGATCATACGGTCATATAGGTATAGCGCAGGCAAGTTATAAACAAAAATACTACCTGATTCCGTACCACTACTTTGAAGGGGCTCTTAAAACCACAATAAAATTTGTTGGTTGTAATCCAAGCTGTAGTGCAAACAGCCAACAATTTCAATGCCAAATAGGTAAATCAGTTAATATGCTACCCTGTAACAAAATGAGTCTAAATTTTCATCAACACAAAAAAGGACATCTGCTAATTGTTGCTGACATAGCAATTCACACGATCTAATATCGGTGTGTGTACAACGCACGACCAAACCAAATTTGCATTCCGGAAAACTTGCGTTCTTTGCATTTCCCACAGAAGTCACAGCTCAACACAGATATGCAGGTACATATTTTGTGTCGAGTTGTATGTAGGTATGTAAGTATGTATGCTTAAGGTAAATATGTATGTAAATATGTATGCTTAAAGTAAATATGTATGTAAGAATATGTTTAGAATAATTTAGTATAAATAAGCTGACAATATTTGAATAAACAGCATTGGCTCATAGATGTTTACACCTCTAAAACCGATTATTCATTTTTAACCTTTTATAAAGCGCGGGGCTATAATGAGTCAAATATTATGTTCAGGTCTTACAACCTTATACAACAAAAGTTACTCTTATCACTAACAAGTAAAGGTGTCTAAGTTCGGGTGTAACCGAACATTATATATTAAGCGTGAGTTTCAATTGCACATTTCATTTCAGATAAATTACTTTTCTACATAACACACGGCACCGTCCGTTTAAAAAAAAAATGTCTCCCCATTTCATCTTACAATAAAACTTTATAAATGAAATATCATTGATTCAAAACTATTTTTCCTAAGTTGTAGTTTATTATTCTAGTCTACGACCATTTTATATAAATTTGTTTTATATGTAAGTTGACGAGGTCTTTAACCGATCCCGCAAATTTTTACTAGAAATATATTTTATTATAGGGAAAATTTGTGTACCAAATTTTATTACGATCCGTTAATTTTTCTTCGAGTTATGGCTCCCGAAACATAGACAATTTCTTAGTCATAAAAGGGGCGGTGCCACGCCCCTTTTTTAAATTTGAAGTTTTTTTCTATTTATTGTTATAAATCCACTTCGGAAATGAAATACCATTGATATAAAGCTCTTTTTTGCAGAGATATAGCTTATTTTATTCGTCCGCGACCCTTTTAAAAATCTTTTGTGTAAAAGTGGGCGTGGCCCTTAACCGATTTCTTTAATTTTCCTTCAAAGTATTCCTTATAGTAAAAGCAACCCCTCTGCCGAATTTTGTTACGATAGGTTTAATGATTTTTGATTTATGATTAATAATATTTGTAAAATTTTAAAATTTTTATCAAGAGTCTCAATATCAGTCCACACGTCAAACTTCAACGTACTAGGTGTATTATTTACTAAATTATCAGGTTTTTGTGTTTTCCAAAATGTTATATATATAAAAAGTGAGCGTGGTTATCATCCGTTTTCACTCATTTTCAATACCAATCTATTCTGGGTACAGATAAGCCAGTGTACCAAATTTGGTGAAGATATCTTACTATTTACTCCAGTTATCGTGTTAACTAATTTTTTTTCGACACTGATGATTTTGATATATTGAAGTCTATATCTATCTCGATTCCTTTATACCTGTACAACCAACCGTTATCCAATCAAAGTTATTATACTCTGTGTGAAAAGCAAAGGGAGTGCCCTTAGTTGAATATGTGGAGGCGTTTTCGAGATATCGACCAAAATGTGGACCAGGGTGACCCAGAACATCATCTGTCGGGTACTGCTAATTTATTTATATATGTAATACCACGAGCAGTATTCCTTCCATGATTCCAAGTGATTTTGATTTCTCCCTGCAGAACTTTTTCATTTTCTGCTACTTAATATAGTAGATGTTACACACATTTTACAAATTTCTTCTTAAGTTATATCTTGCGTCAAAAAAGGGAGTGCTACGAAATCCCCAAAAAAAAATTCCCAAACATAAAATCCCCAAAGAAAAAAAAAGTACCCAAACACATAATCCCCAAAATCAAAATCCCCAAACACAAAATCCCAGTGCTATGATAAACATCATGACCATGTAAAAAATAGCAATATCTCTTTCCCCTTTCATTCATATTTATGTATGTATAACTATATATTCACGTTTTGGCAATACATATTTTTACTTATCCATATATAGGACTGCTAGTCGCTCTAATTCGAACAAGCTAACAGAAGCGTGTTCTACGCAGAAGGACATCACCTTAGCGGTAGCCACGGTTATACCATACACCCGAACTTGGCATGGCGTAGCCCAGGGTTATTTTTTATAAGCGCGGCCGAAGACCGCCTATGCACAAAGTTGGTATGGATTATTAGCCTTTTTTGATCGCGGCGATTTTAAACCTAATTTGAATTTATTTCACACATAAAATGGGAATTTTGATTTTGGGGATTATGATTTTGGGGATTTTGATTTGGGGATTTTGATTTTGGGGATAACGTGGTAGACCCGTCAAAAAACCAATCAATGACTATGCTTCATCCCTTTTTTATATACAGTTGAGCAGAGCTCACAGAGTATATTAACATTGATTGGATAACGGTTGGTTGTACAGGTATAAAGGAATCGAGATAGATATAGACTTCCGTATATCAAAATCATCAGGATCGAAAAAAAATTTGATTGAGCCATGTCCGTCCTTCCGTCCGTCCATCCGTTCGTCCGTTAACACGATAACTTGAGTAAATATTGAGGTATCTTGATGAAATTTGGTATGTAGGTTCCTGGGTACTCATCTTAGATCGCTATTTAAAATGAACGATATCGAACTATAACCACGCCCACTTTTTCGATATCGAAAATTTCGAAAAACCAAAAAAAAGCGAAAATTCATTACCAAAGACGGATAAAGCAATGAAACCTGTAGGTGAGTTGAACTTATGACGCAGACCAGAAAATTATTAAAATTTTGGACAATGGGCGTGGCACCGCCCACTTTTAAAAGAGGGCCACTTAAAGTTTTGCAAACTATAATTTGGCAGTCGTTTTAGATATCATGATGAAATTTGGCAGGAACGTTACTCCAGTTAATAAAAATTAGCAAAATCGGAGAACGACCACGTCCATTTTTAAAAAAAATTTTTTTAAGTCAAATTTTAACAAAAATTTTAATATCTTTACTGTATATAAGTAAATTATGTCAACATTCAACTCCAGTAATGATATGGTGCAACAAAATACAAAAATAAAAGAAAATTTCAAAATGGGCGTGGCTCCGCCCTTTTTCATTTAATTTGTCTAGGATACTTTTAATGCCATAAGTCGAACAAAAATATACCAATCCTTTTGAAATTTGGTAGGAGCATAGATTTTATGACGTTAACTGTTTTCTGTGAAAATGGGCGAAATCGGTTGAAGCCACGCCCAGTTTTTATACACAGTCGACCGTCTGTCCTTCCGCTCGGCCTTTAACACGATAACTTGAGCAAAAATCGATATATCTTTTCTAAGCTTAGTTCACGTACTTATCTGAACTCACTTTGTATTGGTATAAAAAATTGCCGAGATCCGACCATGACCACGCCCACTTTTTCGATATCGAAAATTACGAAAAATGAAAAAAATGCCATAATTCTATACCAAATACGAAAAAAGGGATGAAACATGGTAATTGGATTGGTTTATTGACGCCAAATATAACTTTAGAAAAATATTTTGTAAAATGGGTGTGACACCTACCACATTAAGTAGAAGAAAATTGAACAGTTCTGCAGGGCGAAATAAAAAACCCTTGAAATCTTCGAAGGAAAACTGTTCGTGGTATTACATATATAAATAAATTAGCAGTACCCGACAGATGATGTTCTGGGTCACCGTGGTCCACATTTTGGTCGATATCTGGAAAACGCTTACATATATACAACTACCACCACTCCCTTTTAAAACCCTCATCAATACCTTTAATTTGATACCCATATCGTACAAATATAATCTAGAATAACTCCTGGTGCACATTTATGGCGGTATCACGAAAAGGCGTCCACCTATAGAACTAAGCCCCACGCCGTTTTAAAATAATCATTAACACCTTTCGTTTGATATCCATATTGTACAAACGCATTCTAGAGTCACCCCTGGCCCACCTTTTTGGCGATATCTCGAAAAGGCGTCCACCCATAGAACTAAGGGCCACTCCCTTTAAAAAAAACCCTCATTAATACCTTTCATTTGATACCCATGTCGTACAACACATATTCTAGAGTCACTCCTGGTCCACCTTTATGGCAATATCCCTAAATGGCGTCCACCTATAGAACTATGGCCCACTCCCTCATAAAATACTATTTAATACCTTTCATTTGATACACATGCCATACAAACACATTCCAGGGTAACTCTCGGTTCATTTTCCTACATGGTTATTTTCCCTTATGTTGTCACCATAGCTCTAAACAGAGTATGTAATGTTGAGTTACAACCGAACTTAGCCTTCCTTACTTGTTCGTATTTGGTATAGAATTATTGCATTTTTTTCATTTTTCGAAATTTTCGATATCGAAAAAGCGGCCGTGGTCATAATCGGATTTCGCTCATTTTTAATACCAAGATAAAGTGAGTCCAAATAAGTGCGTGAACTGAAATTAGTATAGATATATCGATTGTTGCTCAAGTTATCGTGTTAGCGGCGGAAGGACAGACGGTCGACTCTGTATAAAAACTGGGCATTGCTTCAACCGATTTCGCCCTTTTTGATAAGTTATCGTCCTAGAGTCTAAGCCTCTACCAACTTTCACAAAGATTAGTAAATTTTTGTTCGACTTATGGCATTAAAAGTATCCTTGACAAATTAAATGAAAAAGGGCGGAGCCATGCCCATTTTCAAATTTTCTTTTATTTTTTTATTTTGTTGCAGCATATCATTACTGAAATTGAATGTTGACATAATTTACTTATATACAGTAAAGATATTAAATTGTTTGTTAAAATTTGACTTTACACATTTTTTTTTTAAAAGTGGGCGTATTCTTCATCCGGTTTTGCAAATTTTTATTAAGCATACATATAGTAATAGGAGTAACGTTCCTGCCAATATTTGATCATAATATCTTCAACGACTGCCAAATTACAGCTTGCAAAACTTTGAAATTACCTTCTTTTAAAAGTGGGCGGTGCCACCCCATTGTCCAAAATTTTACTAATTTTCGATTCTCCGTCATAATTTCAACCCACCTACCAAGTTTCATCGCTTTATCCGACTTTGGTAATGAATTATCGCGCTTTTTCCATTTTTCGAAATTTTCGATATCGAAAAAGTGGGCGGGGTTATAGTCCGATATCGTTCATTTTAAATAGCGATCTGAGATGAGTGCCCAGAAACCTACATACCAAATTTCATCAAGATATCTCAAAATTTACTCAAGTTATCGTGTTAACGGGCGGACGGACGGACGGACATGGTTCAGTAAAATTTTTTTTCGCCACCGTTATCCAATGAAAGTTAATATACTCTGTGTGCAAAGCACGCTGAGTATAAAAAAGAAAGGATTGTAGACTCATGACAGGTATTCTGACTGGACACTGCCTACTGGCGTCACATGCTTTTAATTAAAGTTTGTTCCGTGGTATCGGATTTAGGCGGTGCGGGGTGGAGGAGAAAAGGATCGATCTCCTACCCTGCTCTTACCAAGCTAAGACTTCAACTATAAGTAGTAATGAAAATATCAGATCCAGAAGCAGCAAGTGGCATTTGTCCGAATAATTACTCCCTACCATTTCAAGGTGTTTTCTCGTAGTGCTCAGCAGCATAGCTCGACAAGAAATAATCCGTTAGAAAGTCTTCGACAAAGGTATGAGTTCGAAGTCGCATTCCTATAGCTTCTGTGCTGGCATGTTTGTGAGAGCCAGGAGGCGTGGTAGCGACTGGTGTTCAGGATTGCTATTGTTCGCAATTCGGGAATTATAGCTTTTAAAACAGCCGAAAAAACTAGAGGCTTCCTTTTGTGCGATCGCCAATATACCAGCGTTGGTGCTAGTCGTTAAATCTGTGCCACGAGAGTTATGAGCAACCGTAAGTCGCCACTGTTCGTGAACAGAAAGGAACCAAAAATGATTTTAAAAAATCGTGTCGACAGCGAGTATTAGGAGTAAGCCCAGAACATCTCCTTCGGTGAGACTGCACTTTTTACGAGACATACAGAGAAAAGTGTGGCCATTTTAAGTACTTAATTTTTTTTTTCAGTTCGAAGACTACCTGGAGTAAGTCAACGTAAGGACCGTCTCTCCCAAAGGAGCCACTTCTGAAATTTTTGAACGATACGCGAGACTTTGAGGCAAAAACCACGGATCTTTCCGAAATTACCAAAACGTTTATTTCCTTAAATACATACAGAAATCTGAGGATAGCAGCACCAACGCCCCCCCCCCCCCTTCAAGGCTACGACGTACTTGTTACGATGGATGAATGCTCAGCGCCTAGCTACTGAGTAGCTGATATGGACTCAATACTGAGTTGCACATCATATGACCGAGGAATGCCATAGCTATAAGTGACTTTAATGCGCAGACACGCGTGGGACCAATATGTGATTTCAAACAAAATTCGCGAAAAAACAACTCTTGATACATAAAAACGCAACCAGCAGAAAAACAAATGATAACAGACCCAGGAACGCAAAAGAAAACGACATTGACGGCACTAAAGGAAAAAGCAAAACAGCACTTGGACGGGCAGACTAAGCCTCGAGAATGTGGACAGTTCGAATGATAAATTACTATCTTCCAGTCAGAGGACAGGGTTGGCACGTAGCGACGCCAATAATTGGGGCAAAAGTATACTTCTAGAAAATTAACAATCTTACAACACAAAGTCCAAGCACTTACATCTGCATACTCATCCTCGAAAAATTTCAAGAGATCAGGGCAAATATGAAAAAAGTGGTCATGAACTTTATTATGGCCAGTCTGAAAGAATATTGACCCGCTACTGTAAGGCGGTAATATGGAAAGAGTAGTATTCCAGTTCCTTTTTTGAAAAGTTCTTGCAGGCCCGAGACGATTTCTGAGGTGAGGGGAGACTTAAGGACTAAGTTTATCTCCTATGACAAAGTAAAGAGATGACCTCGATGACGGTGTAAGTCCGTGGCGGCATGGCTCTTCTCTCGTTGTTGTTTGAACCCTCTGGACCGTCCCACTCTCTAGTTCAATGCAGATCTTAGAGTCGCCAGAACTTCGCTTGCTGCATTCATATTTGCAATAGGATTCCTTCGGATAGGTGAGGTTGGTATTTGTTTTGCCGTAGCTAGGAAGTTATAAATTTTGCCTTTATCAGCCCCTTGAGTCCCATCGACTTCCTTCGGGTAGGTGAGGTTGACAATTATTTTGCGGAAGCTATTAAGTTATAAATCTTGCCTTTATCAGCTTCTTGATTTCCATCGTGCCCTTCAAAATCGAAGTTAGCATTGTTGGCTAAAAACAGCCCCATGGCGCCAGAATCTGAACTTCATAGGTTTGTTGCATCTAATAAAAAAAAAAGAAAAAGATTCATAATATAATAACTTTGCGTTGGTGATTCTACCTGATTTTGGAAGACGGATGGATAGTGTAACTTCTACACTAACACGCAGTCCATTTTAGACCCGCAGGTGTAGAGTGAGGTGACAATCTGCTTACATACAATGTCAGCTGATGAATCCATTCTCGAGGGAAGCATCAATTTAAAGTTCTTGTCAAAACTCACGTCGGGTAGTCTTCATAGGATACCGGTGTGACCATACTGTTTCTCTTTCCAGCAGCTAGTATCCCTTGGTCTGGGGGCAAAGATAGTGGCTGTAAGACGTGACCGCTTTGTACAGCCACATCGTTTATTTTGGCCTTAGGCTCCCCTTCTTGCTAACTATTTTCTCACGAGCAATAAGCGAAGTAAGTAAGTAAGTACGGTTAGGTAAGGTTGCACTGGCTGTTTCGTGAGGATCTCACATAGACTTAATAAGTACATAGTGTTGTCAGAAGTTTGCTCAACGGCCAAACTAAAAAACCATATCAGAAACCAGGACCCATGTTATAAAATAACTCCGTCTTCTTGGCACGAGCTCAAGATGTACGCCCTAGTTTTCGTCCTCTATCCCGCATGTAACACCAGAAGGTAGTGTCCAGTCAGAATTCCCATCATTAGCCTACAGTCCCCTCTTTTCTATGACAAGAGTAACTTTTTTAACCCAAAGTTTTAAGACCTGCAAAATGATCTTCGCCACTTTGCAGCACCGCGTTTGGTTTCACGCCTTTCCTACTTGGTGTTGCGTTGCTGCTCTCGCCTTCTCATTATCTCACCCAATCTAATTGGAACGTCTACGTTACAAGCCTTGAGCAATGCGTCGTGTTTGGCTAGCTCATAAGCTTTTTAATTTTCATCTATTCCTATATGCTCAGGAATGTAGATAAATATTTCTCCCTAACCCGATTATTTCCAAGGCAATAACTTTGCCTAAATCTGTGCAGAGACTTTTCACGTGCTCGTATAACATCAGCAAAATGAGCACTATTTCTATAATTTCCAACCCTTCAACTTTAACTTAGTTCGCAAACGCGTTCTAATAAATCGAAATTTTTTTTCAGTGGATTGAAATATTAGAATATAAAAGAGGAAAATAATAACAATAAATCGCACAGATCAATCGCATCATAATAAGTCATCGCGATTTATATCCTCATTTCCTGCTTAAAGGCATCCAAATATTTATTATTTACATTACAAGTATATGTTTGGGTTTGTATGTGTGTAGGTTTGTGTATATTCCTGTGCTATATTCGCATCACATGAATCAATAAATGGGCAAATCTAAAAGTGGATATGTAAATATATTTGCCACGCGCGATCTGTCAGGCGCAACCAAAAAAATCAATGCCCTAAATCAATTAATTTTCATAGATATGAGATTGTGTGTATGTGCTCGAAGCTTTGAGAGTATTGAGTATGTAGGTGGAATCAGTGAAGTACTTTCATGCACGTGAGTATGTATATAGATAAATAGCTCTTCGAATAGATATCATAAACAAACTCGCAAAAACTTTCATGTGATGAGTAGATAAGAGATTGGTTCCCGATCGATCTCTTTTGTCTAAATTTCGGCATAAATGATCCCCTTTAGCCCCTTTCGGGTACAGTTGGGATTAGTCAATTTGAAATCTATGTTGCCCATTTTAAGAAATATTTAAAAAAACGGCAATGATACGAGTAAAATAAAAAAAGATTACAAATAATTGAATTTAATTATTTAAGAAAAGTGCGGAGCCCTATAACGAACCTAAATTACTTGGACTTAACGACTACGCCGGAGTTAGGGTTAAATTTTCGGAGAATATTTTTTATTCCTTTTTGAAAAGCGGGCAAACAACTTACAACAAATAGATTTGGTGGTTTAGCAAACCCTCCGATTGTGTTACTGCCATAAAAAATTCGACTGGTCCCCATTTGGGTCCTTATTGAACCGAAAAGGGCTATTCTTCATATCTACCCATATGGGTACCTATCGATCCCTTTCGGGTATAAATGGGTACAATTAGTCTCTTCATAGGACATGCTCAAACAAAAGGGAACAGTTCAACTCATACAAAGAGATCAAAACTGGCATTGGTCCCATACTCCTTTGCGACTCATCCGCGATTCATCCTAGACTAATCGCATTTTTTGCAAGGTAGCTACTTTTGGTTGATCATCACACCGGAAAAAAAATTTTTAGGCAAATGAGCCAGATCTATAAGAATATACCTTTGTGTGTGTAAGTCAATTTTTATACTCAGTTGAGCAGAGCTCACAGAGTATATTAAGTTTGATTGGATAACGGTTGGTTGTACATATATAAAGGAATCGAGATAGATACAGACTTCCATATATCAAAATAATCAGGATCGAAAAAAAATTTGATTGAGCCATGTCCGTCCGTCCGTCCGTCCGTCCGTTAACACGATAACTTGAGTAAATTTTGAGGTAACTTGATGAAATTTGGTACGGAGATTCCTGAGCACTCATCTCAGATCGCTATTTAAAATGAACGATATCGGACTATAACCACGCCCACTTTTTCGATATCGAAAATTTCGTAAAACCGAAAAAGTGCGATAATTCATTACCAAAGACAGATAAAGCGACGAAACTTGGTAGATGAGTTGAATTTATGACGCAGAATAGAAAATTAGTAAAATTTTGGACAATGGGCGTGGCACCGCCCACTTTTAAAAGAAGGTAATTTATAATTTTTGCAAGCTGTAATTTGTCAGTCGTTGAAGATATCATGATGAAATTTGGCAGGGACGTTACTCCTATTACTATATGTACGCCTAATAAAAATTAGCAAAATCGGAGAAGGACCACGCCCACTTTTAAAAAAAAAAATTTTTTAAAGTAAAATTTTAACAAAAAATGTAATATCTTTACAGTATATAAGTAAATTATGTCAACATTCAACTCCAGTAATGACATGGTGCAACAAAATACAAAAATAAAAAAAATTTCAAAATGGGCGTGGCTCCGCCCTTTTTCATTTAATTTGTCTAGGATACTTTTAACGCCATAAGTAGAACAAAAATTAACCAATCCTTTTGAAATTTGGTAGGGGCATAGATTTTATGATGCTAACTGTTTTCTGTGAAAACGGGCGAAATCGGTTGATGCCACGCCCAGTTTTTATACACAGTCGTCCGTCTGTCCTTCCGCATGGCCGTTAACACGATAACTTGAGTAAATTTTGAGGTAACTGGATGAAATTTGGTATGTAGGTTCCTGAGCACTCATCTCAGATCACTATTTAAAATGAACAATATCGGACTATAACCACGCCCACTTTTTCGATATCGAAAATTTCGTAAAACCGAAAAAGTGCGACAATTCATTACCAAAGACAGATAAAGCGACGAGACTTGGTAAATGGGTTGAATTTATGACGCAGAATAGAAAATTAGTAAAATTTTGGACAATGAGCGTGGCACCGCCCACTTTTAAAAGAAGGTAATTTAAAACTTTTACAAGCTGTAATTTGTCAGTCGTTGAAGATATCATGATGAAATTTTGCAGGGAAGTTACTCCTATTACTATATGTACGCCTAATAAAAATTAGCAAAATCGGAGAAGGACCACGCCCACTTTAAAACAAATTTTTTTTAAAAGTAAAATTTTAACAAAAAATTTAATATCTTTACAGTATATAAGTAAATTATGTCAACATTCAACTCCAGTAATGACATGGTGCAACAAAATACAAAAATAAAAAAAAATTTCAAAATGGGCGTGGCTCCGCCCTTTTTCGTTTAATTTGTCTAGGATACTTTTAACGCTATAAGTCGAACAAAAATTAACCAATCCTTTTGAAATTTGGTAGGGGCATAGAGTTTATGATGATAACTGTTTTCTGTGAAAACGGGCGAAATCGGTTTATGCCACGCCCAGTTTTTATACACAGTCGTTCGTCTGTCCTTCCGCATGGCCGTTAACACGATAACTTGAGCAAAAATCGACATATCTTTAATGAACTTAGTTCACGTACTTACTTGAACTCACTTTATTTTGGTATGAAAAATTAACGAAATCCGACAATGACCACGCCCACTTTTTCGATATCGAAAATTACGAAAAACTAAAAAAATGCCATAATTCTATACCAAATACGAAAAAAGGGATGAAACATGGTAATTGTATTGGTCTATTGACGCAAAATATAACTTTAGAAAAAACTTTATAAAATGGTTGTGACACCTACCATATTAAGTAGAAGAAAATGAAAAAGCTCCGCAGGGCGAAATAAAAAACCCTTAAAATCTTGGCAGGTATTACATATATAAATAAATTAGCGGTATCCAACAGATGATGTTCTGTGTCACCCTGGTCCACATTTTGGTCGCGATCCGGAAAACGCCTTCACATATACAACTACCACCACTCCCTTTTAAAACTCTCATTAATACCTTTAATTGGATACGCATATCGTACAAACACATTCTAGAGTCACCCTGGTCCACCTTTATGGCGATATTTCGAAACGGCGTTCACCTATAGAACTAAGGCCCACTCCCTTTTAAAATACTCATTAACACCTTTCTTTTGATAGCCATATTGTACAAACAAATTCTAGGGTTACCCCTGGTCCACCTTTATGGCGATATTTCGAAACGGCGTCCACCTATAGAACTAAGGCCCACTCCCTTTTAAAATACTCATTAACACCTTTCGTTTGAGACCCATATTGTACAAACAAATTCTAGGGTTACCCCTGGTCCACCTTTATGGCGATATTTCGAAACGGCGTTCACCTATAGAACTAAGGCCCACTCCCTTTTAAAATACTCATTAACACCTTTCTTTTGATACCCATATTGTACAAACAAATTCTAGGGTTACCCCTGGTCCACCTTTATGGCGATATTTCGAAACGGCGTCCACCTATAGAACTAAGGCCCACTCCCTTTTAAAATACTCATTATCACCTTTCTTTTGATACCCATATCGTACAAACGCATTCTAGAGGCAACCCTGATCCACCTTTATGGCTATATCCCTAAATAGCGTCCACCTATAGAACTATGGCCCACTCCCTCATAAAATACTCTTTATCGCCTTTCATTTGATACCCATATCGTACAAAGGCATTCTAGAATCTCCCCTGGTCCACCTTTATGGCGATATCTCGAAAAGGTGACCACCTATACAACAACCACCAAACCCTTTTAAAACCCTCATTAATACCTTTAATTTGATACCCATATCGTACAAACACATTCTAGAGTCACTCCTGGTCCACCTTTATGGCGATATTTCGAAACGGCGTCCACCTATAGAACTAAGGCCCACTCCCTTTTAAAATACTCATTAACACCTTTCGTTTGAGACCCATATTGTACAAACAAATTGTAGGGTCACCCCTGGTCCACCTTTATGGCGATATCTCGAAACGGCGTCCACCTATGGAACTAAGGATTACTCCCTTTTAAAATACTCATTAACACCTTTCTTTTGATACCCATATCGTACAAACGCATTCTAGAGGCAACCCTGATCCACCTTTATGGCTATATCCCTAAATAGCGTCCACCTATAGAACTATGGCCCACTCCCTCATAAAATACTCTTTATCGCCTTTCATTTGATACCCATATCGTACAAAGGCATTCTAGAATCACCCCTGGTCCACCTTTATGGCGATATCTCGAAAAGGCGACCACCTATACAACAACCACCACACCCTTTTAAAACCCTCATTAATACCTTTCTTTTGATACCCATATTGTACAAACAAATTCTAGGGTCACACCTGGTCCACCTTTATGGCGATATCTCGAAACGGTGGCCACCTCTGGAACTAAGCATCACTCCCTTTTAAAATACTCATTAACACCTTTCTTTTGATACCCATATTGTACAAACAAATTATAGGGTCACCCCTGGTCCACCTTTATGGCGATATCTCGAAACGGCGTCCACCTATGGAACTAAGGATTACTTCCTTTTAAAATACTCATTAACATCTTTCTTTTGATACCCATATTGTACAAACAAATTATAGGGTCACCCCTGGTCCACCTTTATGGCGATATCTCGAAACGGCGTCCACCTATGGAACTAAGGATTACTCCCTTTTAAAATACTCATTAACACCTTTCTTTTGATACCCATATCGTACAAACGCATTCTAGAGGCAACCCTGATCCACCTTTATGGCTATATCCCTAAATAGCGTCCACCTATAGAACTATGGCCCACTCCCTCATAAAATACTCTTTATCGCCTTTCATTTGATACCCATATCGTACAAAGGCATTCTAGAATCACCCCTGGTCCACCTTTATGGCGATATCTCGAAAAGGCGACCACCTATACAACAACCACCACACCCTTTTAAAACCCTCATTAATACCTTTCTTTTGATACCCATATTGTACAAACAAATTCTAGGGTCACACCTGGTCCACCTTTATGGCGATATCTCGAAACGGTGGCCACCTCTGGAACTAAGCATCACTCCCTTTTAAAATACTCATTAACACCTTTCTTTTGATACCCATATTGTACAAACAAATTATAGGGTCACCCCTGGTCCACCTTTATGGCTATATCCCTAAATGGCGTCCACCTATAGAACTATGGCCCACTCCCTCATAAAATACTCTTTATCACCTTTCATTTGATACCCATATCGTACAAAGGCATTCTAGAGTCACCCCTGGTCCACCTTTATGGCGATATTTCGAAACGGCGTCCACCTATAGAACTAAGGCTCATTAACTCCATTCGTTTGATGCCCATATTGTACAAACAAATTCTAGGGTCACCCCTGGTCCACCTTTGTGGCGATATCTCGAAACGGCGTCCACCTATGGAACTAAGGATTACTCCCTTTTAAAATACTCATTAACACCTTTCTTTTGATACCCATATTGTACAAACAAATTCTAGGGTCACCCTTGGTCCACCTTTATGGCGATATCTCGAAACTGCGTCCACCTATGGAACTAAGGATAACTCCCTTTTAAAATACTCATTAACACCTTTCATTTGATACCCATATCGTACAAACGCATTCTAGAGTCACCCCTGGTCCACCTTTATGGCGATATCTCGAAAAGGCGACCACCTATACAACTACCACCTCTCCCTTTTAAAACCCTCATTAATACCTTTAATTTGATACCCATATCGTACAAACAAATTCTAGGGTCACACCTGGTCCACCTTTATGGCGATATCTCGAAATGGTGTCCACCTCTGGAACTAAGCATCACTCCCTTTTAAAATACTCATTAACACCTTTTTTTTGATACCCATATTGTACAAACAAATTATAGGGTCACCCCTGGTCCACCTTTATGGCGATATCTCGAAACGGCGTCCACCTATGGAACTAAGGATTACTTCCTTTTAAAATACTCATTAACATCTTTCGTTTGATATCCATATTGTACAAACGCATTCTAGGGTCACACCTGGTCCACCTTTATGGCGATATCTCGAAACGGCGTCCACCTGTGGAACTAAGCATCACTCTCTTTTAAAATACTCATTAACACCTTTCATTTGATACCCATATCGTACAAACGCATTCTAGAGTCACCCCTGGTCCACCTTTATGGCGATATCTCGAAAAGGCGACCACCTACACAACTACCACCACTCCCTTTTAAAACCCTCCTTAATACCTTTAATTTGATACCCATATCGTACAAACAAATTCTAGGGTCACACCTGGTCCACCTTTATGGCGATATCTCGAAACGGCGTCCACCTGTGGAACTAAGCATCACTCCCTTTTAAAATACTCATTAACACCTTTCATTTGATACCCATATCGTACAAACGCATTCTAGAGTCACCCCTGGTCCACCTTTATGGCGATATCTCGAAAAGGCGACCACCTACACAACTACCACCACTCCCTTTTAAAACCCTCCTTAATACCTTTAATTTGATACCCATATCGTACAAACAAATTCTAGGGTCACACCTGGTCCACCTTTATGGCGATATCTCGAAACGGCGTCCACCTGTGGAACTAAGCATCACTCCCTTTTAAAATACTCATTAACACCTTTCATTTGATACCCATATCGTACAAACGCATTCTAGAGTCACCCCTGGTCCACCTTTATGGCGATATCTCGAAAAGGCGACCACCTACACAACTACCACCACTCCCTTTTAAAACCCTCCTTAATACCTTTAATTTGATACCCATATCGTACAAACAAATTCTAGGGTCACACCTGGTCCACCTTTATGGCGATATCTCGAAACGGCGTCCACCTGTGGAACTAAGCATCACTCCCTTTTAAAATACTCATTAACACCTTTCATTTGATACCCATATCGTACAAACGCATTCTAGAGTCACCCCTGGTCCACCTTTATGGCGATATCTCGAAAAGGCGACCACCTACACAACTACCACCACTCCCTTTTAAAACCCTCCTTAATACCTTTAATTTGATACCCATATCGTACAAACAAATTCTAGGGTCACCCCTGGTCCACCTTTATGGCGATATCTCGAAACGGCGTCCACCTATGGAACTAAGGATTACTCCCTTTTAAAATACTCATTAACACCTTTCATTTGATACCCATATCGTACAAACGCATTCTAGAGTCAACCTGATCCACCTTTATGGCTATATCTCAAAAAGGCGACCACTTATACAACTACCACCACTCTCTTTTAAAACCCTCATTAATACCTTTAATTTGATACCCATATCGTACAAACAAATTCTAGGGTCACCCCTGGTCCACCTTTATGGCGATATCTCGAAACGGCGTCCACCTATGGAACTAAGTATTACTCCCTTTTAAAATACTCATTAACACCTTTCATTTGATACCCATATCGTACAAACGCATTCTAGAGTCAACCTGATCCACCTTTATGGCTATATCTCAAAAAGGCGACCACTTATACAACTACCTCCACTCTCTTTTAAAACCCTCATTAATACCTTTAATTTGATACCCATATCGTACAAACAAATTCTAGAGTCACACCTGGTCCACCTTTATGGCGATATCTCGAAACGGCGTTCACCTATGGAACTAAGGATTACTCCCTTTTAAAATACTCATTAACACCTTTCATTTGATACCCATATCGTACAAACGCATTCTAGAGTCAACCTGATCCACCTTTATGGCTATATCCCTAAATGGCGTCCACCTATAGAACTATGGCCCACTCCCTCATAAAATACTCTTTAATGCCTTTCATTTGATACACATGTCATACAAACACATTCCAGGTTTCACTAGGTTCATTTTCCTCCATGGTTATTTTCCCTTATGTTGTCACCATAGCTCTCAACTGAGTATGTAATGTTCGGTTACACCCGAACTTAACCTTCCTTACTTGTTTTAGTAAAAATCTGCTGATTCTGCGAATGAAGATAACCAATGTTTTATAGTATTTTTTGCAATCATTGGTTTTACTCGTTGGTACATTTTGGCCTTTTCATCACCCACACATATGTACATACATAAGTCTCAACTTCTTAAACCAACTTAATTTCCGTCCAGCTAGTTTTGTTTATATGCCTCCATTTGCATGACAATATGGTACTTAGCCCGCGACTGCGCAATTTGATTTATCACACGCTTTCACAGCAGTCGCCCCATAGATTAACGTTGACAGTTGGGCCAGCTACAATGGTAAGTTGCATCTTTGCTTTTTATGAGGTTTTAGCGCACGTTGAATGGGTCTACGAGTGCGTGTGCTGAGCCTATTGTTTCCTGAAAGATGTCAAAGCGTCGTAATTTCTTACCAATTTACTATTTACTCTTTTTTTTTATTTATTTATTTTGCAACCGACAAGAGATACTTATGTGCTTTTAGGTGAACAAGGTACCACAAAAGCTAAAACGCAGTTATAACACTGTAAAACAGCAATTTTGCAACAATGTCACCAAGGGATTTTTCGGAAAGGTAATAGCACAAACACTTCGATCAGGACGTGGTTAGTGACGGCCTTGACGACCGATATCATGTTCTAATGGGCGGTGAAGATTTGTTCTTAATTTGTATCGACGGTCCCAGATGGTATATAAAATCCACCATGGATGAAAAACCGTTCTCCACAACACAGCATGCTTACACGAAAGGCAAGTCGGTAGACAAGGCACTGCCTAGGGTGGTTATAAAAATAGATAAAGCCTTGGAATATAAGGAGCATGCCTTAGGAGTCAGTTTGGCTAGAGCCGGGCCTTTCAGCAATTCTTTAAACAGTCGATAATTGATGTTTTAAAGTATATTGAGGTACATGCATAATTGCATGGGCTGCATAAGGCCACGAATCCAATGGACAGGGGCGCACCGCAAGGCTAGGTATAATCATCACTGCTGTGGACTCTGGTTTTCAACGAGCTCAGGCGGTTCGACAAGAAACGCGTTAAACTTACTTAGACGATATTGCAGCTGTCATAAATGGACAGCGCCTTTCAACAATTAGCACTTTGAATGACCGGGTGCTTCGGGAGATACATACCTGGGTATCTTATGTAGGTTTAAATACCAAGGCGGAGGCGGAGATGGATATGGCCTTGTGTATCAAAAGGTACAAGGCCCCAAATTAGTCCAGGCTTAAGCAAAGAGGAGTGACCCTGCAGGGGAAACTCTGGGCAAAATCCGTAGGAGTCATAGAAAGTTATTGCGAAAGCCTAACATGGAGAAGAGTGTGTGTGCGTTTCGAATGGGTGCTTAGAGTACAAAAGAGGTGAATGGTTGCCGTAAGGGTGCCCAAATGGCGACGAAGAGATACACGTAAACACCGACTGATCCAAAGTATTAGAAGAGGTAGTTTCTGTGGTATACTGTGCTGATCCGGAAATCAACAGATCCTACAAGCTGCCAGATCACTGTAATATTTTTCATGCAGAAATAGTAGCCATAACCAAAGCAGTATAAGCACTGAACGAAAATACTGTGACGAATATTACCACCTCTAAGTGTTTACTAAGTAAATAATCACGCAACAACAGAAAAAAAAACACTGAAGCGAGCCGCACATATACATAAACACATTAATCATCATGTACACACATACATACAAGCAGCAGAGAGATACTGAAAAACGCATGTCCTCATCAGCTATTACTTCGCTCACATATACACACGCATATGGTTACACACTACAAATACACGCGCGTATGGCTGGTGACCAGGTAGAGGATTCTAGAAGAAGAAACGTCTAGACATTTGGGCAGAGTATAAAAGCAACAGAAGCTGACTAGTTTTATTTAAGCACGCTATCAGTTGCGAAGTACTCTTAAAATAGTATAATTAAGACCATTTTGTAATGCAGAATATTCGAGTGTTTTATTCAAAAGTTTAGCGATACGAACGTAAGCAGAAAGTTGCAAATAAGCGGAATTTCTCTAAATTCGTTACAATTGGTGTCAGAAGATTAATTGTTGAATAAATTCTGGAGGAAAACAAGGACATGGCAAAGTTGAGTGAATTGAGGATCCAGCAACTGAGGAAGGAGTTGGAGAGCCGTGGATTGAATACAACCCGCAATAAATCCGAACTTCAGGCACTACTACGAGAGTTTATGGAGTCGGAAGGAACCAATGTTGAAGAGTATGTCTTTCAATCTGATGGGGAAGAGGCAACAACAAAAATGGAAGAAAAGAACGGAAGTCCGAGTCCAGTAGCAAGCGGCGAGAATAATGCGATATTGTCTTTTTTATCACAGATATCGACAAAAGTGGAAACCCAGGAAACATGTATAACAGAACGAATAAGATTTCAATTGGAAGAACAAAAGACACGCATTTCAGAAACAGCATCACAAATTTCAACGGACATATCAGCTCAACTAGAAGAACGGAAGACGTATAAGGCCGAGCAGTTGAAAACACAAGAGGAGCGCTGATCTTCGCAGTTAGAAGCACAGGGCGCAAGGGTAACATCAAAGCTGGAAGCACAGGAAGCAAGGGTAACATCAAAGCTGGAAGCACAGGATACAAAAACTGTACAGCTCGAGGACAAAATTGAATCGGAGATAGAAGCTTTGAGAGATCGTATACAGGATCTGCAAATAAATCGCCCGACTGCTTCAGCGAGTAATCCAAAGCTAAAAACACCATCTTCTGACAGCTCTGTTCCTTTCCAGGTCTTTAAGCTACAGTTTGAGAAGACCGCAGCAGTGAACAACTGGAATGCGGAAGATAAAGCTGCTGCACTTTTCGTGGAATTGAAAGGGCCTGCACCGGAAATCTTGCAGACTATTTCAGAGTACGAACGGAACAGTTATTAAGCATTGATGACCGCTGTCGGGAGACGTTATGGAAGCGAGCAGAGGAAACAGATATACCAAATTGAGTTGCAAACCCGTTACCAAAGGCAAATCAGCCCTTGCAGGAATTTAAGTTTGGCTCATTTGGCAAATGCGGACGCACCCGTGGAATACACCGACAGGGTAAAAATCCAGAGTTTTATAAATGACATACGGGACGTGGAAACGAAGCGAGCGACATATGCAAACCCAAAACCCACATTCGCAGAAACGGTATTACATGCATTGACTCAGGAAACTGCCTCCCTGTTGTGTAAACCAGCATATAAGGCGCATCGTGTGGAAGTAGAAAGACCAGAGTGGATAGACACAATTTTGAAATCATTGAAGGGTGCGCAGCAGAAGAATAATGATGCAGTCAATTGCTTTAGGTGTGGAAAGCCAGGGCAGATTGCGGGTTATTGTAACACCAACCCTAACAGTTCCAACAATGTGGGTGGTCGTAAACGCAGAGCTGAAGGAGATGAGCAAATCTCCAAGACAAATCAATCGTTAAACTAAAGCGAGTAAGCCGTTAGGGGAGACAGCTGGCTTCCTCAATTGAATGCTCCATAAGTTCTATCTCACAAATAGGAAGAAGGTATTACTGTCGGAGGAAATGTGGATGGAAGGGGACGTTTACTAACGGTAGATACGGGTGCATCTCATTCCATCATTCGAGCGGATTTAGTCAACAAGAAAATAAGACCATTGCATGGAGGAAGATGGCGTACAGCCACTGGAGAAGACACCACGGTTCTAGGAGAAGTATAATGTGAAGCCGCAATTGGGAACGTCACGGTAATACACAATTTTATAGTGGCAGAGACGAAATCATAATTGTAGTGGACTTCTTAATCGACCAAGGCATCAAGATCGACAGACAAAGCAAGATGAGGCGATATAAGAACATGGATGTGCCACTTAATTTCGGCTTCGAGAGAGGCTACAGCAGTAAACGAGTGCTGGTGGAAGAGAGTCAAGAAATACCACCAAAATCCGAAGCAGTCATCTGGGCAAAAGTTGATGGGATTGTGGGACAAACAAATGGTGGGTTGTTGAAGCAGCAAACAGATCTACACCGAATGTACTTGTAGGAAAAACCCTGGCTATAACAAAACAAGATGGACGTATTCCGGTAAGAGTAATCAATGGGTTCAAGTCACCACTCAAACTGACCAAAGGAGCTATTTTGGAAGATGCCAAGGGGCTGAAGTAGCTATCAACTGTGAACAGCTCCAGGAACACGTTGCAACTAGCAATACTTATCTTTCAAATGACATCACGGCATGGACGGAGGGGCTAGAGAAAGCCTATCAGAGGAAGGGAAAACAACTGCTCCTAAAGTACGCGAAAATATTTGACTAAGATGGTTTCAAACCAGGCCGCACCAACGTTGCGAAACATCAAATTGACACTCGAGGTGCGAGGGCGATCCGTTAAACTCCTCGTAGTGTTCCACTGGTGAAGCGGGAAGTTGTGAGTCAAATCGTACAAGAAATGAGTGACAACGGCGTCATCGAACCATCAGCTAGTCCGTGTAGCTCACCGGTAGTACTTGTGAAGAAGAAGGATGGAAAATGAGGTTTTGCGTGGATTACCGCAAGTTGTAGGACGTTAAGAAAAATGATAGCTATCCATTGCCAAGAATGGACGATACTCTGGACTCGCTATGTGGTACGAAATGGTTTTCCACGCTGGACTTGAAAAGCGGCTACTGGCAAGTGGAGGTGAAGGAGGAAGATAAAGAGGAAACAGCCTTCAGTGTCGGTGATGGTCTTTGGCAATTTACAGTGATGTCTTTTGGACTTTGTAATGTACCGGCTACTTTTGAGAGACTCATAGACCAGGTACTGAAAGAACTACATTGTAAAACATGCTTAGTGTACCTGGACGACATCATTGTATTGGGCAAGAATTTTGATGATCATCTTAAGAACCTGGAGGAAGTTTTCCAAAGAATAGCTGGCGCTGGTGAGAAACTTAGTCCCAAAAAGTGTTCGCTGTTCAAAAACGAAGTAAATTATTTGGGTCACAAGGTAACGACAGAGGGCAACCGCACCGCAAATGAAAAGATAGAAGCTGTAAAGGATTGGCTAAGACCACAGAACTTGCATGGATTAAGAAGTTTCCTTGGGCTGTGCACATAATACCGCCGGTTTGCAACAAAGTATGCCAGCGTAGCCTCCACGAGCTTACAAGAAAAAATGAAGTTTTGAATGGAAGAAAGAAGAAGAAGTGGCTTTCCAAACATTGAAAGAGCTGTTGTGCACTGCCCCAATGTTGGCACATCCGATTCCTGGAGCAATTTATTCTACACACAGATGCGAGTAGATATGCTATAGGAGGCGTTTTGTCACAACTGGTTGATAGACAGGAGAAGGTAATTGCATATTACAGCCATTCAATTGGAAAACCAGAGAGGAATCACTGAGTTACACGGAGAGAGCTGTTGGCATTGGTAAAGTTAAATTATAACAATAAGTTAAATTAAGCGGGCAGCGATTCCGCGTCAGGACAGATCACGCAGCGTTTAAATGGCTCTTGCAGTTCCGCAATCCAGAAGGACAATTAGCACGGTGGGTCGAGCGACTACAAAGCTATGACTTTTCCATTGATCATCGAAAAGGTAGTACCCATGGAAATGCTGATGCAATATCACGAAGAAAATGTAGTTTGGAATGCAAGCTCTGTTCAAAGGCCGAGGCTATGGAACACATTAAAGATGTCCGGCTAATGACTATTACATGTACGGATGAATTGGACAAGGAACAACTAAGGATGTATCAGCAAGAAGATACAAATATGTCACATGTTATGCAAGGGCTCGAACGAAACGAAAGACCCAACAGAGAGGAGATATCAGCAGAGAGTCCCATTGCAAAGTAATATTGGGCACAGTGGAACAGTTTACAATTGATATTCGGTTGCTTGCATCGAGTATGGGAGAGTGAGGATGGTCAATGCAAGAAGAAACTGATAGTTGTTCCCAGGAAAATGATTCCTGACGTGCTCAGCGAGCTGCATAATGGTCTAAGCGGAGGTCATCTTGTAAATCACGACGACGCTCCAGAAAAGTAAGCAGAGGCTCTATTGGGTTGGTTGCCGTCAATCGGTCACTAAGTGGATTGCCAACTGCGAGGTTTGCAGCAGAGCCAAAGGGCCCAAAACGCGAAGTCATGACCAGATGAAGCAATATATTTCAGGTGCACCATTTGAAAGGATCGCCATGGATGTTGCAGGTCCATTTCCTACTAGCAAACGCGGAAACAAATACATACTGGTGGTTATGGATTATTTCAGTAAATTGACAGAGGTATACCCAATCCCAAATCAAGAAGCAGAAACAGTAGCAGAAGTGGTTACAAATGATTGGGTTGCAAGGTATGGTGTACCAATGGAGTTGCATTCTGACCAAGGCAGGAATTTCGAATCAGCGGTGTTTCAAGAAATGTGTAAGAAATTAGCCATTCGAAAAACACGGACAACTGCATTGCATCCTCAGTGCGATGGTATGGTGGAACGATTCAATAGAACCTTGGAGGAGCACTTAAAGAAAGTAGTCGACAAGTACCATAAAGAGTGGGATACACACATATCCTTATTCTTGATGGCTTACCGATCGGCAGGGTATGATACAACGGACCAAACTCCCGCAAAGTTAATTTTTGGCAATGGCCTTCGACTGCCAGCTGATTTGAAGTTTGGATTAGATGCGGATGCGGAGAGGAATACAAAGAAATCCACTGGTGAAATTGAGAGAAATACACGATCTTGTAAGGCAACGAACAGAGATTATGAGTGACAAGATAAAAGCCAGATACAATAAAGCACTTAATTCGGAAGGTTTTCTGGAAGGAGATTTGGTGCTGTTATATAACCCACAACGAAAAGAAGGTTTGTCCCCGAAATTGCAGTGTAATTGGGAAGGCCCACACAAAGTTGTAAAACGGATCAATGATGTAGTTTACCGCATACAAACCATTGGCAAACCACGAACTAAATTGAAATTGGTTCATTTGGAAAGGGTGGCAGTGTGTAGATCGGAAAATTTGTCTAATAGAGACGATCTAGACTTAGGTGGAGGGCAGTGGAACAAATATTACCATCTCTAAGTGTTTGCTAAGTAAATAATCATGCAAAAACAGAAAAAACATTGAAGCGAGCCACACATGTACACAAACACATCAATGATCATGTACACATATACATAAAAGCAGCAGAGAGATACTCACAAACGCATGTCATCATCAACTACTACTTCGCTCACATATACACACGCATACGGTTACACACTACAAATACACGAGCGTATGGCTGGTGACCAGGTAGAGGGTCCTGGAAGAAGACATTTGGGCAGAGAGTATAAAAGCAGCAGGAGCTGAGTAGTCCTAATAAATTTGATTTAACCTCGCTATCAGTTTCGAAGTGAAGTTTAATTGCGAAGTACTCTTAAAGTAGTCTAATAAAGACCATTTTGTAATAAAGAATATTGGAGTGTTTTATTCAACTATTTAGCGATACGAACGTAAGCAGAAAGTTGAAAATAAGCGGAATTTCTCTAAATTCGTTATGATACCTTAAAGTGCAGCCGTGTCATCTTCTCTATTGACAGCCAAGCAGCAATTAAGTGTAAAAAATCCTTTGGAAGAATTGGGATAGGAGAAGTATACATATTTATTTGGATTCCAGGGCATGAAAAATCGGATGAGCTAGCTAAACAGGGTCCATCGCTCAAAGCTTGAAACCTAGACGACCCAATCAAATGCGGCGAGATTATGATAAGGCGAGAGTTGCACATGATCAACCAAGCGAAAAGGCGTGGACCCAGGCTCGGGGCTGTAAAGTATCGAATATCATATATAGGTCTTACAGTATTTGACTAATGAAATAGGGTCTTGCCAGTGAAAGCAAATGTAGGAAGTGCGGGTTGGAGGAGCCAACGATCGAAGACTCTTGTCCTGCGCTTGCCCGACTAAGGCTTCTCCTACTAGCAGTGATACAGTTATTAGATCTAGAAGCAGCAAGTGGCATAGGTCCTAGAAAACTTGTTGTATTTACCAAGAGGGCGGAGTTATTTTATAACATAAGACCTGGGCTTTGATAGAGTTTAGAATTGCCGTATCCGTGGATTTTCTGGACTGATAGGTAAATTCATTCCTACGTCCAGAAAGTTTGCCTATGTTTTTCTCCCTAATGTTATATTCCAAAATATTCTCCATACCTCCCTAATCTTCCACTCCAAATGTTTCTCTATACCCTTTAGCGGAAAAGAACTGAGCTGGGTTCCCTGACTTTGGTGTGAGGACCGCCTTAACCTCTATTCACCTGTTCGGCCTGTGTCCAGCAGTAGAATTGCAGAAGAGGTTGGATAATGTTGGGGTTATATGCTTAATTCTCTGCTGTAACAGCCAGGAATAGATACCATTCATTCCTGGTGACTTGAACGGGCTGAAAATAGACAAAGCTCTGTGCATTCATTTGACAGAGAAAATTTTTATTGCTAGGATTTTTTCTCTTCCACTTATGGTCAGGAAGCCTCCTAAGATATGTGTATGTATTGATAGCCAGCTATACAGGCCAGAAAGTATGTTTTAAGTAAGACCTTATAAGATTCTTCCTGCTGCTTAATGTAGATATCATCAGTCTCCTTCAGAGTGCCAATCACATTTCTCATCGCTGTTGGAATATCACTAATCCTCTCACGATCTTTGCTTTATGATGTTATTGCGATTTTCTTTGGATCCCGATCACCCGCAGCTCTTGCTCTATTTAACAGCTTCCTAGCTTGGTATCTTCAATGAAATATAACAACAAGCTTCGGATAAATACACTCTCTATTGATGACGACCATGGCAAACGTTTGAAGGACAATGAATTGAGGGCATGCACCTGGAACGTCCGCTCCCTGAATGGGATTGGTGCAGATGCCCGGCTGGTTGGTGTCCTCGTCAAAGCAAAATCTGACATCACCGCCATCCAAGAAATGCGTTGGACGAAGCAAGGAAGAAAGAAGATCAAAAATTGTGACATATATTGGAGTGGCCATGCGAATAAGCGCAGTTTCGGCGTCGGATTCGTGGTGGGAGAGAGATTTTGTCGCCAAGTGCTGGCGTTCACGCCTGTGGACGAGCGTCACGCCGCTATCCGAATAAAAGCAAAATTTTTTAATATATCATTCATCTGCGCCCATGCGCCGACAGAGGAGAAAGACGATGAGGTGAAAGACACTTTTTATGAACAATTAGAACGCACATACGAGCGCTGCCCCCGTCATGATATAAAAGTCGTGCTTGGCGACTTTAACGCCAGGGTGGGCAAAGAAGGTGTTTTTGGCCCTACAGTCGGAAAGTTCAGCCTACACAATGAAACTTCTCCTAACGGACTGAGGCTGATTGACTTTGCCGGTGCTCGAAACAGGGTCATATCAAGCACGAGGTTCATGCATAAAAAGATACATCAAGCTACATGGCTGTCTCCTGATCGAAATACTAGCAATCAGATCGATCACGTTGTGATAGACGGACGGCATGCCTCCAGTGTTTTAGATGTGCGCCGAGGACCTAACATCGATTCGGACCATTATCTCGTTGCAGCCAAAATACGCACCCGCCTCAGCGCGGCTAAAATCAAGGAACAAAAAACACAAGGAAAGCTAGACGTGCTCCCTGAGGGCACAACTCATCCTGAAGGAATACAGGAGCAGTGGGAGCATATTTCAAAGCACTTCGTACTGCTGCCGAGGAAAAAATTGGTTACCGGCGGCCACGAAAAAACAACTGGTATGATGAGGAATGCCGCGTTGCAACCGAAAGAAAAGACGCTGCCTACAGGGCTACGTTAAAAGCGAGCGCGATAAGAGGAGTGTGTGAACGCTATCGTGAGTTGAAAAGGGAAGCGAGACGCCTTTTCAGGAGGAAAAAAGCAGAAGCAGAAAGGCGTGATTGCGAGAAGCTTGAGCTGCTAGCCACCAGGAATAACGCCCGAAAATTCTACCAAAAAATACGGCGACAGACGGAAGGTTTTAAGACCGGGGCAAACTCCTGTAGGAATGAAAACGGCGACCTAAATGGAGGCAGCAATTCACCGCGCAGAGATGAAGAACCCGATCCCGCAATCGATGATGATGGAATATATGTCCCCCCGCCCGATTATGACGAAGTTAGAATAGCAATAACCAGATTGCGGAGCTATTCAAGTTCGGCGGCGAGGAGTTGGTAAGGCGCATGCAGCAGCTTCTTAGCAAAATATGGGCGGACGAAAGCATGCCCGACGGTTGGAATCTAAGTGTTCTTTGCCCAGTCCACAAGAAGGGGGATACTGCAAAATGCACCAACTATCGTGGAATCAGCCTTCCTAATATCGCATATAAGGTCCTCTCAAGTGTATTGTGCGAAAGATTGAAGCCCACCGTGAAACGGCTGATTGGACCTTATCAGTGCTGCTTCAGACCTGGTAAATCTACCATCGACCAGATTTTCACAATGCGCCAAATCTTGGAAAAAAACCCGTGAAAAGAGAATCGACACACATCACCTCTTCGTCGACTTTAAAGCCGCCTTCGACAGCACGAAAAGGAGCTGCCTATATGCCGCTATGTCTGAATTTGGTTTCCCCGCAAAACTTATACGGCTGTGCAAAATGACGTTGAACAACACCATCAGCTCAGTCAGAATTGGGAAGGACCTCTCCGAGCCGTTCGAAACTAATCGAGGTTTCAGACAGGGTGACCCCCTATCGTGCGATTTCTTTAATTTGATGCTGGAGAAAATTATACTAGCTGCAGAACTTAACCGCACTGGAACAGTATTTTATAAAAGCGTGCAATTACTGGCATATGCTGATGACATTGATATCATAGGCCCAAACACCCGCGCTGTTAGTTCTGCTTACTCCAAAATGGAAAAAGAAGCGGTAAAGATGGGTTTGATGGTGAATGAGGACAAAACAAAGTACCTACTGTCATCGAGCAAAGAGTCAGCGCATACGCGCGTTGGCAACTACGCTAATGTTGGCAACCATAATTTCGAAATAGTAAAAGACTTCGTTTATTTGGGAACCAGCATCAACACTAGCAACAACATCAGCACTGAAATCCAGCGAATATTCAATCTTGCCAATAAATGCTACTTTGGACTAGGTAGGCAATTTAAAAGTAAAGTCCTCTCTCGGCGAACGAAAATCATGCTCTACAAGTCACTTATCGTACCCGTCCTGCTATATGGGGCAGAAGCATGGACCATGACAACAGCAGATGAAGCGGCTTTGGGAGTGTTCGAGAGAGAAGTTCTTCGAAAGATTTATGGACCTCTACGCGTTGGCGATGGCGAGTACCGAAGAAAATTTAATGATGAGCTGTACGAGCTATACGCAGACATCAACATAGTCCAGCGAATTAAAACGCAGCGGCTGCGCTGGCTAGGCCATGCTATGCGAATGAAAGATGATGCTCCGGCCAATAAAGTGTTTCTATCGGAACCCGCCTATGGAAGCAGAGGTAGAGGGCGGCCCCCACTCCGTTGGAAGGACCAGGTGGAATACGATTTAAACTCCCTTGGTGCGACCAATTGGCGCCGGTTGGCGGAGCGAAGGAGCGACTGGCGCGCCTTGTTGAACGGCCATAACCGTTTAGACGGTTAAGCGCCAATTAAGTAAGTAAGTAAGCTTGGTATCTCAGCTGCCAAAGCTTATGTTTCACTAAGGCGCATGACGGTGTATTCGTATCTTTTCCTAGGAGCAACACTCATTAAAAGAAGTTTTAGTATCTGAGGGTTCAGCGTCCTTCCAAGCGCTGAGATTATGGGTCGCTGTGCGTTGTATCCGGCTTCTTCAATGATAAAGCTGAAGAGTTTCCAGTTTGTTTTCCTAGGATGAGGATGATGACACAACCATTACTGTTTAGTTAGTTAAGTTAGTAAGGAAGAAGATGATGATATTTATTATCACATAGGAACATATATTTTATAACAGTTCATTTCGCTGATCTGATTGACATTTGTCAACTTAGCCAACCAAGCGTTTGTGAAAAGGTTTTACGATTTGGGACACCTTGTATTTGATGGTCTTTTGCATGTGTGAGCGAGTATGTTTAGTCCATCTTTTTTTCGGTTTTGCATCCAATTCCATGAGCACTCAACGTAGTTGCCTAGTACGAGTTCATAAATTGAGTAATTTTGTTAGCATTTTGTGCTAACTAATGGGCTGCCCAACAAGCTTAAGCCTAACCATAAACTACAATGACAACAAGAAGAAACCTACATATTTAAATGTAAATAAATTCTGTTTGTCTGCTCAGCTATCAAGAAGTGATTTTTCACTACTGTCGATCTTCAGTCCAGTACTAAAGCAACCACGTTTGCTCTATTACTGTAAGCCGTTGTGCGCCTCATTTTTTATACAATTTCTATGTAAATTCTCATCATTTGCCACCTCAAACTCTTTTTCCCGCTAAACCTTAGACTTTGTCGCATTGAAACGAACTCAACTAATTTTACGATCTGTTTGTCTTTGAACTGACTTCCTTTTCTTATTCTTCATCTTTTGTGTTTATCCAACTGGCATTGCAAAGTGGGTTCATGCTGATATGGCACGTATTGGTTGATACACCTTTAAACACACTGACATCGCAGATTCTTATGTCAAACAAAAGTCTACTAAGTTTCGAAGATTATGGGTGTATTTTGTTCAGAGTCTGGCACATTGAGCTAGTGAATCATTCAACCGTTCATTTTACGACGATTGCTGTAGGCCAGAGTCATTTTGGGTAATCTATGAAGCGGCACCCACGTTCAAGTGGCTCTCATTGCAACAGGGAAATCATGCTTTGACGTTCGTCCCGTTCAAGCTGTCCTTTGCTTTATTGCGCTGCTATTTGAAGTTGTATTCATTTTTTAGTCTCTAAATTCCGGTAATTGCATACACGTGATTGATCGCTACAACCTTAGCTCGAGCTTTTGAGCTTGGCTTATATTTATGTGATTTGCCTTTGATTTTTGTAGCAGTTTATTTAATACACTTTGAAAAATTATTCAAGGAGCAACGTTCACCGCTTGGGTTGGTGAAGAGCTTCTTAGGGAGGATTTCATTTTCTTGCGAAGGCAATGCAGGTAAAAACAACTAGAATGATTCTATCTCAATGTACTCCATACATGTTAACATTATAGATAACTTAGCTCTTATCAGCCCGATTGATGGTTTGGCTAGAAGAATTAGTGTTTGCACTTGTTGAAGCGATGCCACCAATGATTTAAATGTTGAACCAATTCCTTATAAAGAGTTTATGTTGAAGACCTATGGATATAAGGAGTCATCTCCCCCAGCACTGTTTGAGTCGGTAAAGTGCTATGGCAATAAAAACCCGGCGAATCCTGTTCTAAATGACAAATACCAGAAACTCGCAGTTGAGGACAGAAATTGTCCCAGGGAGAAGAACATTACTCTGGCACAACTTGGATCTGGATACTGTAGGTTAAACTTTTCGTTATCCACGCTCAGCCCAAACATGCAATATATGTCCCGCGTGTAATGGGTGTCCACATGACATCAACCAATTTTTCCAACCGCAATGTGGAACCAACGCCACCTACACTCAAGTCTCTTTGGTCCAACCGAGTTTGATGAGGCGAAACAGTGTTACAACAACAACAAATTTCCTCGGGTCGTATTGTTGTTGTTGTTGTTGTAGCGATAAGGGTACTTGCCGAAGATTTTGGGGAGCGTTATCGATGTTGAGGGTCCTTTTACGGATATATATCCGGTACGTTCCGGTAACAAGCACCATTAAGGTACTAGCCCGACGATGAACCTTCTGGTCCTTACCAACCCCCACCCCTTGTCCTTTGAGGTATGTGTATGATACAAACATATTTGTAACAGGATTCACCTCGCATAGGTGGGGTTAAAATTGGGTTGCGGAAGCTATGAGTTACGCTTATCAACCCCTTAAGTTCCATCGGGCAAGGCTGGTGGTATAAGTGCCCTTTCCTCAAAGAAAAATACACTTAGCAGTGATAAAATAACAAAAATAGCAAGGAACCAACGGGCATCAAGACAGCGCCGATACAAACGACTAACGCCACAGCCATGGGAAATAGGACTACAGACATACTATTATTCGACACAAATAATAGTACTCCGACTCTAGAAGTCAAGAGAACTGACGAGGACACACTTCTTGCCTCCAGCCAGCGATTCCAGGTCTTTTAGGGGATACAACCCATAGCAACCCTAGAACACAAGCAGTAAAAATAGTAAACCAAGCCCTAGGCGGTACAAACCACAGTAACCAAGGGTAAGTTCTTGTCTCTGCTTGAGTTACAGACGGAAACACCAACAACAATAGTGCACCGCTCGTAATAGATGATCAGAAGGACAAAAACATAAATCCGAAATAGAGCAGTCCTTATCGGCTCTAAGGTTACCAGACATTGCAAAAAGGGTGATTACGGAGTTCGAAGCAACCCGAAGCCTGGCGCAAACTCTTTTAAGTGACATTTCTTAAAAGAGGAACTGATCGAAAAACTACAGTACATCTGAGGAGGAACCGAAGAAACCTAAAGGGGTAGATGCGGTGACGTTATAGTGTCTACGTTAAAAGCTAATCTATGAAAAATGTAAAGACTTATAAAATTGCGAAAAAATTTTCTTAAATAAATAATTCCTCTTTTTTAACGTGTACTACACTGTCTTGTTGCCAGGTATTGAAATTTAAGACGCCGCGCTTGCCATTTCAAAGCGCACTTTGGCGACCTTGGATACACTAGACTTGGCATTTTTATTGTCGTTCCGGCTGCTTCACGAGGGCAAGCCAACAAAGGCAATAATACCAAACAAACAAAAAGAGTGAAGGAACAAATGGACAACAACAATAACAAACATCATGCCTATAGACCTTGCAGCAGGTTAAGTAAACAACAAACGCATGCGCAGAGTCAAACAGTCGCCAATGAAGTCGATGATTGCAACGAAGACGATCAGGCAGAAGGCATTGAATAAACAAAAGAGCTTTATTATCCTTAATGTGCATTATTCGACAGAGTGAAATATACGTTTTCATTAGCCGGACACAAGAATCAAATGCGCATGCCAATGTACAAACAGTGAAGCTTACTTTAAAAACTTATCAAAAGGTGTGCCAGTGTGTTTCACTATATGCGGGCAGCTTTTCGTGATGCTGTGAACAGGCAGAAAGTAATATTATGTGAGCTTCACATATGTATGTGTGCAGTTTTTGTTCTGCCTGAGGGGTGGCACACAAACACATAAATATATACACACTTCTTTGACTGCAGGTCAGCTGAGAAAAATTAAACTCCACAACATTGGCAGATCCTCAACCGTATCTCTTTAGTGTCCACCTCCGCTTCTGTTATTGGCATTATCATTATTATTGTTATGTTTGTTTTATTGCTTTTGTGGCTTGAGATAGCTTTTGGCGGTGCTCATACTGCAGATATTTTATGTAATTTTGTGGTTTTCATTGAGGCGATTATGTTTGTGTTATTTATGACGATTTATTTCGGTTAATCCTTTTGTTTGTTATTCTTAAATGTGGAAATTTGTTTACTGCTGCTTTTTCTCTGAAGATCCTCTTATTGCTTTTAGATTACTTACTGAGCATTTGATGCGCCACTGTTACTACACTCATCTATTTTATAGCTTAATAAATTTATAATTTCAGGCAATATTGAAGATATATAGAAGAAGAGCGAAGAGAGGAAGCTATGCGGATGGATTGAGCGTGAAACCCACCAGTATAAATAGAAATCCAACAAAAGGATGACTGCCTTTAGATGAAAACCTATTTCCTCTCTGACCAGCAAGTTCAACCTAACCCATTTCAAGGCAGAACTCTCACGAATTTGTGGCTCTTTGAATAGTTTGTCCAAAACATTTGTCAACTTGGACTTGGTGACTCATGCAATAAATACAAACATTGAAAATTGTGTCATATGTATATGGTAAATGATTATTTTTTCCAGTGCACTTTCACAACAGCAATGACGATAACAATCGAGCCCGTAACTAAAAGTCTTAACAAGGGCGCATTCCAGAAATCCTTAGGGCAGAAAGAGCGAAGGTAGCCACATATGTCGACGACTTAATGGTTTTGATTGCAGGTAAACTCCTGCGATTAGCGAGCTCATGGATGTGGCACTTTGGCCATTTCGCGATGGGTAGTGCAAAACGGTTGGTCCAACAAAAACAACGGAGCATTTCACATTCACGATAAAAACCAAAAATCTCATTCTTCAACTTACCGCGGATAAAAGGCACAACGATAAATCTTTCTTCTGAAGCCAAATATCTTGGCATGATACTCGAATCTAAATCAAGCTAGAAATAGTACCTCGAGGTGAGATCGGAAAAAGCTCTTGCAGCATATTACACCTTCTCAAAGGCTTTCGGGATGATCTGTCGAGTGTCACCGCATATCATACATGGATCGTGCAAGATAGTTATTATACTGATACTAACGTATTAAGCAGTTGTCTGGTGGAAGGCGCTACATAAAAGGTGCAGTCAACATACTGTTGGGAAGGTGCAAGGGCTAGCAGACGCAATAAGCGTCGCACCTAAGGAAGGGTTAAACATAATATTTTACTTGATGCCTCTACAAGTGTTCGGTGCAGGGTTAACCCGCCAAGCTCTTCTACGTCTAGCAAAATGTAGAAATCAACCAAAAAGTGGCACGTGGCGATATTAGATGATATGACAAGGGGCAATTAAGCGGAATCACAACTTACTTAACGTACGATACCAGCCATATCACCTCCAGGTGCAACACATAATATATGTTTCAAGGGAGTAATGGGAGGAAGGGCTAGACAGAGGCAGGGTTATTGCAATTTATACAGCAGGCTATAAACGGGAAAAGGGAACTAGGGCTGGAATGTACTTAAAGCATATACAGGAAAATCAATCTTACCGACTAAACGACCCAAGCAGTGTCTTCCAGGCCATACACCGAGCAGCCAAACTGCTCACAGAAACCAATGTAACGATTTTTGTCGGTAGGCAGGCCGCTTTAAAGGCGTGATAAAGTCAAACATCGTGCGATGAGCCTCGCTGGACTGCAAACAAGACGACTCAGGTTTCGGGGCACACGATTTTTCGACAGTCTGGCAGAGGTTGGAAAGTTGGATCTGACAGTTCCTCTTAAGTTCATCAGGGAAAGCAAGTTGTCCTTCGAGCACTACTTGGAAGTAAGTTGGCTGGATGAAAAAATGCCTCCGAGAGGAAATGTAGAAAGTTCCCTCGCACTCACACTTAACCTAACCTGGCCCAACCTAAGAGCCCATTTCGGACTAATATCCGGATAAGGATTGACACCTTAAAAGTTAGCCAGCGTATAAAAACTCACTAAAATTGACGCGACTGACTTTTCGGCCCACACAGTGTTTACATATACGGCATACATTGTTCTCTGCAAAAATTGTTAAGAGTGGTCATATATATAATATGTATCTCATACTACCGACTGTTCAGATAAGAGGGGTTTCGTTATTTCTTCCTGATGTAATGGCTTGAAACTTGCAAGTTCACATGGTGCTGACATATACGGTATACATTGTTGTCGGAAAAAATTGTCAGATCGGTAAAATATATATATATATGGGGTATCCATCCCATTTCGACCAATTTTGAACCCGACCCCTTTAGAATTGGCTGAAAATTTTTATTCTTTTTCTAGCTTACGAAAGACGTTTTTCAGAAGTTTTTCAAATTTTTTCATCCAACTCAAAAAATGTTATGAATTTAAAAAAAAACTCCGTTTTTGTTTTCAAAATGCTATAACTTTTTCAAAAATTGACCGTTTGGGATTTTTTTTTTTTTTAAATATGTTTTTAAATGTGCTTTTCGGAAAAAATTCAAAAAAATTTTTAAAGTTTTTGTTTTTGTAATTTTTCAGTTTTTCAAGATTTTTCGAATTTCGCCCTTTTTGTTTTTTTTTTCCATAAAAACTTCAATCAGTTCTGCAATCATCCCCACTAATCCCGGAGTGGGCCGAGAATTTTTTTTTTTTTTTATTTAATTGAAAAAAATAATTAAAATCTTGTTTGTGTTTTTTCCGAAAAGTACATTTAAAAACATATTTTAAAAAAGAAAAAGATCCCAAACGGTGAATTTTTGAAAAAGTTATAGCATTTTGAAAACAAAAACGGTGTTTTTTTTAAATTCATAACTTTTTTTGAGTTGGATGAAAAAGTTTTAAAAACTTCTGGAAAACGTCTTTCGTAAGCTAGAAAAAGAGGAAAAACTTTCAGCTAATTCTAAAGGGGTCGGGTTCAAAATTGGTCGAAATGGGATGGAATACCCCATATATATGCCATACAGCTGATTTTCCAGATTTTATGAACTTTTCAAATTTCATCAGAGTATTGTTCAGATTCATACATGAAAGGTATGGTAATCATCCTACCTAGCTCTGACTTAAAGGCCTCTGTTTGACTAATTACGGACCATAAATTTAATATCCGTCTTGGTTTTGCTAATTCACTTGCCTTCGCACGATGGTAAGTTAATTTTTGCGCTACTTGCTTGTCCCCAGTAGCATTAGCTTCGCAACGTCGAATACGGCATGATTCAAACAGAGATGACCACTGCGGTATATAAGAGCTACTCGAACTTCATATATCGTGTATGAGCAGCAAGATAGCTTTAATTAATTTAATATATAGTTTAGCATTGCAGGGACTCCCCAACTATTACCTAAGCACGTTCTCCGATCCAACATCAACTCTGATACACGGAGTTATTAAATATTTAAAACAAGCCGTCCTATCCTTAACAAGACCGGGGTAGGGTTAAAGAGAGAAAATCGAAGACTGTTATTCACTCGAAGATCTTAAAGAAAACATTCGATAATACTCTCATCTTCAAGGCACATGCCATCTAAATCGTATCTAAAGCACAAAGCCGCAAAAAAATCGTCAAGTCGCTTGACGGCAGCAGCTGGGATAGTCTGTCATTACCTGGCGCCTTGTGATTTTTTGTAGCCGCAATATTGTCATTCTAATTTCTGTACGGTCCGGTGCCGGAACGTGTTTTCCATCATAGGCGATTAGGGTATTGTGTTCGTTGTAGTTGTTGTAGCAGTGCTTCGCCCCATCCAATAGGCGTGACCGATCATTAATATCCTCTAAAGGGAATCCAAGGATACTTGCAGTTTCAACAGGGTTGTTAGAGGTTGGTGTCAAGTGGGGACACATTGCAAGCAGGAAATACATTTTGTATGTCTGCGTTGTTTCTGGATAGATAAAAGTTTAACTTGTTACAGTTCCCAGATCGAAGTTCAGCTAGAGTGACGCGCGTTTCCCTAGGGAGAGTACGTTCTTCTTCTACGATTTCTGGATATTTTTCTTTAAAAACTAACTTCGCCTGGCAATTCCTCCCAGAGAGGTCCGACGCCTGTTTGTGGATATCACTGAAGACCTGTTTGTGCTTTTTTGCTTCATACGACTGTGTTCTCAGGTGCCGTATTTCCTCATAATGCTTACGGAGTTGACCTCTTAAACCCCTGGGGGGTATGGCCTCTTCAATCAAATGTCTGTTGGGATTCCCAGATTTATGGGTATTCAACAGAAACTGTTCGTTCAGCATTTCATTTCTCTTCCTTATGGGGAGTATTCTCGCCTATTTGTGTAGGTGGTGTTCTGGGGAGAATTGTTCCCTTCACAATTGGAGCATGCTCTCTACGTCAGTTATCAGTTATTTTTTGGTAGACTTTTCGGGCATTATTTCTATTAGCCAGCATCTGAATCTACTCGCACTCATGCCGTTCTGCCTCACGTGTTATACTTCTAAAAAGGCGCCTCTCCTCCTTCTACGTCTCGTTATAACGCTCTATTTTACCGCACGTTGCCGCACAAAATAATTAACTGATTTTCACTCTGAGGTGAATTACGAATTAGGTATGATAGGTAGGTAGTTTCGGACGGACGTGTGCTGCTTAAGACTCATAAGACGAAATATCTATATTGCACTTGTATTATTAGCACTGTCGACGTTGTGCATCGCTGTCATAGATTCATACCTCAATGCATTTATTGCTTATTCGTGTTGTGCGTGAGTGTACTGCATAGGTATGTTTCCCGTTATACGCTAATGATTTTTTACTCGACCAGCAGCCGCAAGCAATTTGAATACGTGTATATGAGTTCAGAATCAAGCAATTCTAGCGACATAAATCTTTAGCTTCAACGTTGCATTAGAAAAAAGTAACAACAAACAAAGCAAAGAACAAACAAGTAAGGAAGGTTAAGTTCGGGTGTAACCGAACATTACATACTCAGTTGAGAGCTATGGTGACAACATAAGGGAAAATAACCATGTAGGAAAATGAACCGAGGGAAACCCTGGAATGTGTTTGTATGACATGTGTATCAAACGAAAGGCATTAAAGAGTATTTTATGAGGGAGTGCGCCATAGTTCTATAGGTGGACGCCATTTAGGGATATAGCCATAAAGGTGGATCAGGGTTGACCCTAGAATGCGTTTGTACGATATGGGTATCAAATGAAAGGTATTAATGAGTATTTTAAAAGGGCGTGGACCTAAGTTCTATAGATGGACGCCTTTTCGAGATATCGCCGTAAAGATGGACCGGGGGTGACTCTAGAATGCGTTTGCACAATATGGGCATCAAACGAAAGGTGTTAATGAGTATTTTAAAAGGGAGTGGGCCTTAGTTCTATAGGTGGACGCGTTTCGAGATATCGTCATAAAGGTGGACCAGGGGTGACTCTAGAATGCGTTTATACGATATGGGTATCAAATGAAAGGTGTTAATGAGTATTTTAAAAGGGAGTAATCCTTAGTTCCATAGGTGGACGCCGTTTCGAGATATCGCCATAAAGGTGGACCAGGGGTGACCCTAGAATTTGTTTGTACAATATGGGCATCAAACGAATGGTGTTAATGAGTATTTTAAAAGGGAGTGGGCCTTAGTTCTATAGGTGGTCGCCTTTTCGAAATATCGCCATAAATGTGGACCAGGGGTGACTCTAGAATGCGTTTCTACGATATGGATATCAAATTAAAGGTATTAATGAGTATTTTAAAAGGGAGTAATCCTTAGTTCCATAGGTGGACGCCGTTTCGAGATATCGCCATAAAGGTGGACCAGGGGTGACCCTAGAATTTGTTTGTACAATATGGGTATCAAAAGAAAGGTGTTAATGAGTATTTTAAAAGGGAGTAATCCTTAGTGCCATAGGTGGACGCCGTTTCGAGATATCGCCATAAAGGTGGACCAGGGGTGACCCTAGAATTTGTTTGTACAATATGGGTATCAAAAGAAAGGTGTTAATGAGTATTTTAAAAGGGTGTGGGGCTTAGTTCTATAGGTGGACACCTTTTCGGAATATCGCCACAAAGGTGGACCAGGGGTGACTCTAGAATGTGTTTGTACGATATGGGTATCAAATTAAAGGTATTAATGAGGGTTTTAAAAGGGAGTGGTGGTTGTTGTATAGGTGGTCGCATTTTCGAGATATCGCCATAAAGGTGGACCAGGGGTGACCCTAGAATTTGTTTGTACAATATGGGCATCAAAAGAAAGGTGATGATGAGTATTTTAAAAGGGAGTATTCCTTAGTTCCATAGGTGGACGCCGTTTCGAGGTATCGCCATAAAGGTGGAGCAGGGGTGACCCTAGAATTTGTTTGTACAATATGGGTATCAAAAGAAAGGTGTTAATGAGTATTTTAAAAGGGTGTGGGGCTTAGTTCTATAGGTGGACGCCTTTTCGAGATATCGCCATAAAGGTGAACCAGGGGTGACTCTAGAATGAGTTTGTACGATATGGGTATCAAATTAAAGGTATTAATGAGAGTTTTAAAAGGGAGTGGTGGTAGTTGTATATGTGAAGGCGTTTTCCAGATATCGACCAAAATGTGGACTAGGGTGACCCAGAACATTATCGGTTGGATACCGCTAATTTATTTATATATGTAATACCTGGCAAGATTTTAAGGGTGTTTTATTTCGCCCTGCAGAACTTTTTCATTTTCTTCTACTTAATATGGTAGGTGTCACAACCATTTTATAAAGTTTTTTCTAAAGTTATATTTCGCGTCAATAAAACAATCCAATTACCTTACCATGTTTCATCCCTTTTTTCGTATTTGGTATAGAATTATGGCATTTTTTTCATTTTTCGCAATTTTCGATATCGAAAAAGTGGGCGTGGTCATAGTCGGATTTCATTCATTTTTCATACCAAGGTAAAGTGGGTTCAGATAAGTACGTGAACTGAGTTTAGTAAAGATATATCGATTTTTGCTCAAGTTATCGTGTTAACGGCCATGCGGAAGGACAGACTTACGACTGTGTATAAAAACTGGGCGTGGCATCAACCGATTTCGCCCATTTTCACAGAAAACAGTTAACGCCATAAAATCTATGCCCCTACCAAATTTCAAAAGGATTGGTTAATTTTTGTTCGATTTATGGCATTAAAAGTATCCTAGACAAATTAAATGAAAAAGGGCGGAGCCACGCCCATTTTTAAATTTTCTTTTATTTTTGTATTTTGTTGCACCATATCATTACTGGAGTTGAATCTTGACATAATTTACTTATATACTGTAAAGATATTAAATTTTTTGTTAAAATTTTACTTAAAAAAAATTTTTTTTTTAAAGTGGGCGTGGTCCTCCTCCGATTTTGCTAATTTTTATTAAGCGTACATGCAGTAATAAGAGTAACGTTCCTGCCAAATTTCATTATGATATCTTCAACGACTGCCAAATTACAGCTTGCAAAAGTTTTAAATTACCTTCTTTAAAAAGTGGGCGGTGCCACGCCCATTGTCCAAAATTTTACTAATTTTATATTTTTCGTCATAAGTTCAACTCATCTACCAAGTTTCGTCGCTTTATCGGTCTTTTGTAATGAATTATCGCACTTTTTCGGTTTTTCGAAATTTTCGATATCGAAAAAGTGGATGTGGTTATAGTCCGATATCGTTCATTTTAAATAGCGATCTGAGATGAGTGCTCAGGAACCTACATACCAAATTTCATCAAGATACCTCAAAATTTACTCAAGTTATCGTGTTAACGGACGGACGGACGGACGGACGGACGGACGGACGGACGGACGGACGGACGGACGGACATGGCTCAATCAAATTTTTTTTCGATCCTGATTATTTTGATATATGGAAGTCTATATCTATCTCGATTCCTTTATATATGTACAACCAACCGTTATCCAATCAAACTTAATATACTCTGTGAGCTCTGCTCAACTGAGTATAAAAAGATGATCTACCTTTTTTCATATTTTCATTATTATCGCGATAGCATCGTAATAAACGTCAAATTGTGTGCTCGTCAAGCGATGTGCGGCTGGCTGCGTAGCATGGCCTAAATTCATTATCGTATACTCGTAGCTTCACATTCGTAATGTTTTTATACTCAGTTGAGCAGAGCTCACAGAGTATATTAACTTTGATTGGATAACGGTTGGTTGTACAGGTATAAAGGAATCGAGATAGATATAGACTTCCATATAAGAAAATCATCAGTATCGAAAAAAATTTGATTGAGCCATGTCCGTTCGTCCGTCTGTCCGTCTGTCCGTTAACACGATAACTTGAGTAAATTTTGAGGTATCTTGATGAAATTTAGTATGTAGGTTCCTGGGCACTAATCTCAGATCTCTTTTTAAAATGAACGATATCGGACAATAACCACGCCCACTTTTTCGATATCGAAAATTTCGAAAAACCGAAAAAATGCGATAATTCATTGCCAAAGACGGATAAAGCGATAAAACTTATGACGCAGAATAGAAAATTAGTAAAATTTTGGAGCATGGGCGTGGCACCGCTCACTTTTAAAAGATGGTAATTTAAAAGTTTTGGAATCTGTAATTTGGCAGTCGTTGAAGATATCATGATGAAATTTGGCAGGAACGTTACTCCTATTACTGTATGTATGCCTAATAAAAATTAGCAAAATCGGAGAACGAACACGCCCACTTTAAATTTTTTTTTTTTATACTCAGTTGAGCAGAGCTCACAAAGTATATTAAGTTTGATTGGATAACGATTGGTTGTACATATATAAAGGAATCGAGATAGATATAGACTTCCATATATCAAAATTATCAGGATCGAAAAAAAATTTGATTGAGCCATGTCCGTCCGTCCGTCCGTCCGTCCGTCCGTTAACACGATAACTTGAGTAAATTTTGAGGTATCTTGATGAAATTTGGTATGTAGATTCCTGAGCGCTCATCTCAGATCTATATTTAAAATGAACGATATCGGACTATAACCACGCCCACTTTTTCGATATCGAAAATTTCGAAAAACCGAAAAAGTGCGATAATTCATTACAAAAGACAGATAAAGCTACGAAACTTGGTAGATGAGTTGAACTTATGACTCAGAATAGAAAATTAGTAAAATTTTGGACAATGGGCGTGGCACCGCCCACTTTTAAAAGAAGGTAATTTAGAAGTTTTGCAAGCTGTAATTTGGCAGTCGTTGAAGATATCATGATGAACTTTGGCAGAAACGTTACTGCTATTACTGTATGTACGCTTAATAAAAATTAGCAAAATCCGAGAAGGACCACGCCTACATTTAAAAAAAAAATTTTTTAAAGTAAAATTTTAACAAAAAATTTAATATCTTTACAGTATATAAGTAAATTATGTCAACATTCAACTCCAGTAATGATATGGTGCATCAAAATACAAAAATAAAATAAAATTTCAAAATGGGCGTGGCTCCGCCCTTTTTCATTTAATTTGTCTAGGATACTTTTAACGCCATAATTCGAACAAAAATTAACCAATCCTTTTGAAATTTTGTAGGGGCATAGATTTTATGACGTTAACTGTTTTCTGTGAAAATGGGCGAAATCCGTTGATGCCACGCCAAGTTTTTATACACAGTCGTCCGTCTGTCCTTCCGCATGGCCGTTAACACGATAACTTGAGCAAAAATCGGCATATCTTTAATGAACTTAGTTCACGTGCTTACTTGAACTCACTTTATCTTGGTATGAAAAATGAACGAAATCCGACTATGACCACGCCCACTTTTTCGATATCGAAAATTACGAAAAATAAAAAAATGCCATAATTCTATACCAAATACGAAAAAAGGGATGAAACATGGTAATTGGATTGGTTTAATGACGCAAAATATAACTTTAGAAAAAAACTGTAAAATGGGTGTGACATCTACCATATTAAGTATACGAAAATGAAAAAGTTCTGCATGGCGAAATCAAAATCCCTTGGAATTTTGGCAGGAATAATGTTCGTGGTATTACATATAAAAATAAATAAGCGCTACCCGGCAATTGATGGTGTGGGTCACCCTAGTCCACATTTTGGTCGATATTTCAAAAACGCTTTCACATATAAAACTACCACCACTTCCTTTTAAAACCCTCATTAATACCTTTAATTTGATACCTATATCTTACAACAACATTATAGAGTCACCCTTGGTAAACCTTTTTGGCGATATCTCGAAAAGGCGTCCACATATAGAACTAAGGCCCACTCCCTTTCAAAATACTCATTAACACCTTTCATTTCATACCCATATCGTACAAGCAAATTCTAGAGCCACCCCTGGTCCACCTTTATAGCGATATCTCGAAAAGGCGTCCACCTATAGAACTAAGGACTCCCTTTTAAAATACTCATTAACACCTTTAATTTGATACTCATATCGTACAAACAAATTCTGGAGTCACCCCTGGTCCACCTTTATGGCGATATCTCGAAAAGGCGTCCACCTATAGAACTAAGGCCCACTCCCTTTTAAAACACTCATTAACACCTTTCATTTGATACCCGTATCGTACAAACAAATTCTAGAGTCGCCCCTGGTCCAGCTTTATGGCGATATCTCGAAAAGGCGTCCACCTATCGAACTAAGGCCCACTCCATTTTAAAATACTCATTAACACCTTTAATTTGATACCCATATCGTAAAAACAAATTCTAGAGTCACCCCTGGTCCACCTTTATGGCGATATCTCGAAAAGGCGTCCACCCATAGAACTAAGGCCCACTCCCTTTAAAAATACTCATTATCACCTTTCATTTGATACCCGTATCGTACAAACGCATTCTAGAGTCACCCCTGGTCCACCTTTATAGCGATATCTCGAAAAGGCGTCCACCTATAGAACTAAGGCCCACTCACTTTTAAAATACTCATTAACACCTTTCATTTGGTACTCAAATCGTACAAAAAAATTCTATAGTCCCCTGGTCCACCTTTATGGCGATATCTCGAAAAGGCGTACACCTATAGAACTAAGGCCCACTCCCTTTTAAACAGGGCATTTTTTAAGTAATAGGAACGTGGCCAAATGGCCACGTAGTAGTCCGCCGTGGCCACGTAGTAATCATAATCTGGCCACAACTAAATTTCGATAATACGTGAACAACACCTAACTGAAATAATGTTAGACATTTTCTGAACATACATGATTTCCCCAAAATGTCAAAAAATATATAACTTGCTAATTCTAATGAAGGTTTTTGGTGCTAATCGAAGAAATTTATCAACGAATGAATGATAGTTATACCTATAAGACACTACTTTATTTTCGAGTATTTTTTCTTGTATTTTATCTTCAATTTTTTGCGGCACTCCCTCCTAATGCGGCTTCAGTACTGGTGTAAGTGTGCAAACTATATTTTAAAAAACTAACGAAATACAAGAAAAATACAACCTAGTTCATTAAAAACGAACGAGCCAGTTTGTTTTTCGATAGGTTTTTTTGACATTCGGCCGTTTTTTCTTTATTTTTTTCTGACAAATGAAAATTTTGTTTTTAGTTTGAAAATTTGGTGCACAAAAACACAATTAAAATCAACATTCGTGTGAAAAAAGTAAACCATTAGAGACCGAAATAATTTTCGCGTGTTATTTGCATTGTTTTTATTGTTAAAAATTTTAATGTAAAAATAAAATGTAATACATAAACAAAAACATGCCAAACTCACTAATTATGGGGGAATAGTGGTATCGCTTTTTCATGATAGAAATTGTTTTTGTGTTTTGAAGTTCCGATAAAGTTTCGTCAGTTTTTTTAGCTTGGAATCCAAGCAAAATTAAAGTAATGTCATATATGCTTTAGAGATGGGAAAGGGGTAAATACCCAAATTGTAAATACCCGGTAAATTGGTTATATATGGTAAAAATGGGTAAAGTCCCAAATATTTACCCAAAATAAGGGTAAAAATAATCTTTTGGAAAATATGGGAAACAAACACACAAATTCAATCCAAAATGTACCCAATTTGTCCTATATTGGCGGGTAGTTATCCATTATGCTATCGGTTGAATTAGTTTTAATCTGTAATCCAGCGTTTTTCAAAAATATTTAGCCGATAATGCATGCCGTTGCAAATATTTAAGTTTACCCAGTAAACATTTTAAGTCGAAAAAGAGTCGGAAAATATCTAAATTGGAGCGTTTACAGTCGGTATGTGCTCATTTGGGAGACCGAAACCAATGTATTTCCTCCTTGTTATGGTCGTCCTATATGAGTCTATTAACGTATATCATTTGAGCCTAAAAAAGAGTCCGACATAAGTCTTAAAAGGCGTTTAAACAGCTCACATTATACTCTAATGGAACTCTCCGGCGTCATTTTTAACTCTAATAAGCTCTGATTATCTGACACCTATATGGCCTATTTATTAGGCATCGTCAGCAGTTATTGGGATCATATATAGTTCGACACACCTGGACAGAGCGTGACAGTTTTGCGGTCACATTAAAAATGTCGAGAAGCGTCCATGAGCGGAAAAAAGTCGATGCTTATACAATAAAAGAATAGCAAGGGTAAAAATAATGTACAAATGTAATCCATTTTCAACTCGCTGTGACGAAAATAAATAGTTGATAAATGATAATTTTTGCATGCTAGGTTAGGAGATTTTAGGCCGTTAAATAAAAGGCAAAAATTAAATTTTCTTGTACCCTACTACGCGTTTCGACGCTTTTCTGATTCCTACATTGCCCACTTATTTTGGACTCGTTTCGGATTCTTAAATTATGAGCGCCGTGAGCCTGTTTGAGGGGTAGATTTGTTTGGGTAAATTTGTGTCCCTTATAAATATTCTCTTACAGTTCTGGAGTTTAATATGGTTCAAAAGATTCAAAAATGCTATCACCTGAGAGCCTTTTATGACTCCGATTTGATGAAATTATAAACAAACGAAAAATATTAAAATCAATAAACTAGGCAGTTCCGGAATAAAAACTCTGAAATTTTTCTGCGACAATTTATTCTAAATAAATAATAATTTAACTAATACTTATTTCATTTCTATCTTATCCTCATGTGAGTTTTATCACAACAATTTTCTCCCCTATGTTTTTCGCTTCGGATATATGTCAAAAATTCTTCCTAAAAGCCCTGAAGTAGTGTCATTAAAAGGATCAAAATTAGCAGTATATGACGCCAATAAGGCTCATATATGATATCGGAAGGAGGCCTGTATAAGACTTATGTTACAGGCAAAATATAAGCATATAGCATTCGCTACAGGCTCCTAAATGAGTTCATAACGAGTGCAAACGATCCAAAGTTTGGACTCCTTTCAGACTAATTGTTGACTCAGAGTGTTTGCTGGGTTGTTTGTTTAAAATCAAAACGAAATTTTTTAAATTTCAAATGACGTATAAATTTAATTGCTGAATTGTAATTCCAAGCAGCCCAAATACCCAAAAAAAGATACAAAAAAGGAATATTCCGGGTATTTTCCCGGTATTTACCCATAAAAATGGTAAACACCCGGTAGAATCCCAACTCTAATGATAGTTCGTCAAATATACTGTCGATGAGGATTTTTATGGAAAAGAACATAGGTACTCACGACTTCCGTGACATATATAAATTTTACAAATTCTGCACGTGCTCGAGGATTTTTGTCAGCATATAATAAAAAAATTTTGGGCAAGTATATAATAAGTTGGATATGAAAAATAACTATTCCTGGGATTACTTGTTTTATTGCAAATGTTTTGGTATGAGTGAGTCACAACCACGGTTGCCACAGCATGTTTTTTTTTGGACCAAAAATGGCAATATTCAAAAGCTGACCGGTATGGTCAGTCATGTCGAGGAGATATTTTTCTTTTGGCCACCTAGTGAAAAATCCTCAAAAAATGCCCTGCTTTTAAAACACTCATTAACACCTTTCATTTGATACCCATATCGTACAAACAAATTCTAGAGTCGCCCCTGGTCCAGCTTTATGGCGATATCTCGAAAAGGCGTCCACCCATAGAACTAAGGCCCACTCCCTTTTAAAATACTCATTAACACCTTTCATTTGATACTCATATCGTACAAACAAATTCTGGAGTCGCCCCTGGTCCAGCTTTATGGCGATATCTCGAAAAGGCGTCCAGCCATAGAACTAAGGCCCACTCCCTTTTAAAATACTCATTAACACCTTTCATTTGATACTCATATCGTACAAACAAATTCTAGAGTCGCCCCTGGTCCAGCTTTATGGCCATATCTCGAAAAGGCGTCCACCCATAGAACTAAGGCCCACTCCCTTTTAAAATACTCATTAACACCTTTCATTTGATACTCATATCGTACAAACAAATTCTAGAGTCACCCCTGGTCCAGCTTTATGGCGATATCTCGAAAAGGCGTCCACCCATAGAACTTAGGCCCACTCCCTTTTAAAATACTCATTAACACCTTTCATTTGATACTCATATCGTACAAACAAATTCTAGAGACGCCCCTGGTCCAGCTTTATGGCGATATCTCGAAAAGGCGTCCACCCATAGAACTAAGGCCCACTCCCTTTTAAAATACTCATTAACACCTTTCATTTGATACTCATATCGTAAAAACAAATTCTAGAGTCGCCCCTGGTCCAGCTTTATGGCGATATCTCGAAAAGGCGTCCACCCATAGAACTAAGGCCCACTCCCTTTTAAAATACTCATTAACACCTTTAATTTGATACTCATATCGTACAAACAAATTCTAGAGTCGCCCCTGGTCCACCTTTATAGCGATATCTCGAAAAGGCGTCCACCTATAGAACTAAGGACCACTCCCTTTTAAAATACTCATTAACACCTTTCATTTGATACTCATATCGTAGAAACAAATTCTAGAGACGCCCCTGGTCCAGCTTTATGGCGATATCTCGAAAAGGCGTCCACCCATAGAACTAAGGCCCACTCCCTTTTAAAATACTCATTAACACCTTTTATTTGATACCCATATCGTAAAAACAAATTCTAGAGTCACCCCTGGTCCACCTTTATGGCGATATCTCGAAAAGGCGTCCACCCATAGAACTAAGGCCCACTCCCTTTTAAAATACTCATTAACACCTTTTATTTGATACCCATATCGTAAAAACAAATTCTAGAGTCACCCCTGGTACACCTTTATAGCGATATCTCGAAAAGGCGTCCACCCATAGAACTAAGGCCCACTCCCTTTTAAAATACTCATTAACACCTTTAATTTGATACTCATATCGTACAAACAAATTCTAGAGTCGCCCCTGGTCCACCTTTATAGCGATATCTCGAAAAGGCGTCCACCTATAGAACTAAGGACCACTCCCTTTTAAAATACTCATTAACACCTTTCATTTGATACTCATATCGTACAAACAAATTCTAGAGTCGCCCCTGGTCCAGCTTTATGGCGATATCTCGAAAAGGCGTCCACCCATAGAACTAAGGCCCACTCCCTTTTAAAATACTCATTAACACCTTTCATTTGATACTCATATCGTACAAACAAATTCTAGAGTCGCCCCTGGTCCAGCTTTATGGCGATATCTCGAAAAGGCGTCCACCCATAGAACTAAGGCCCACTCCCTTTTAAAATACTCATTAACACCTTTTATTTGATACCCATATCGTAAAAACAAATTCTAGAGTCACCCCTGGTCCACCTTTATGGCGATATCTCGAAAAGGCGTCCACCCATAGAACTAAGGCCCACTCCCTTTTAAAATACTCATTAACACCTTTTATTTGATACCCATATCGTAAAAACAAATTCTAGAGTCACCCCTGGTACACCTTTATAGCGATATCTCGAAAAGGCGTCCACCCATAGAACTAAGGCCCACTCCCTTTTAAAATACTCATTAACACCTTTAATTTGATACTCATATCGTACAAACAAATTCTAGAGTCGCCCCTGGTCCACCTTTATAGCGATATCTCGAAAAGGCGTCCACCTATAGAACTAAGGACCACTCCCTTTTAAAATACTCATTAACACCTTTAATTTGATACTCATATCGTACAAACAAATTCTAGAGTCGCCCCTGGTCCACCTTTATAGCGATATCTCAAAAAGGCGTCCACCTATAGAACTAAGGACCTCTACCTTTTAAAATACTCATTAACACCTTTCATTTGATACTCATATCGTACAAACAAATTCTAGAGTCGCCCCTGGTCCAGCTTTATGGCGATATCTCGAAAAGGCGTCCACCCATAGAACTAAGGCCCACTCCCTTTTAAAATACTCATTAACACCTTTCATTTGGTACTCATATCATACAAACAAATTCTAGAGTCGCCCCTGGTCCAGCTTTATGTCGATATCTCGAAAAGGCGTCCACCCATACAACTAAGGCCCACTCCATTTTAAAATACTCATTAACACCTTTCATTTGATACCCATATCGTACAAACAAATTCTAGAGTCAGCCCTGGTCCACCTTTATGGCGATATCTCGAAAAGGCGTCCACCTATAGAACTAAGGACCACTCCCTTTTAAAATACTCATTACCACCTTTCATTTGATACTCATATCGTACAAACAAATTCTAGAGTCGCCCCTGGTTCAGCTTTATGGCGATATCTCGAAAAGGCGTACACCTATAGAACTAAGGCCCACTCCCTTTTAAAATACTCATTAACACCTTTTATTTGATACCCATATCGTACAAACAAATTCTAGAGTCGCCCCTGGTCCACCTTTATAGCGATATCTCAAAAAGGCGTCCACCTATAGAACTAAGGACCTCTACCTTTTAAAATACTCATTAACACCTCTCATTTGGTACTCATATCGTACAAACAAATTCTAGAGTCGCCCCTGGTCCAGCTTTATGGCGATATCTCGAAAAGGCGTCCACCCATACAACTAAGGCCCACTCCATTTTAAAAACCTCATTAACACCTTTCATTTGATACCCATATCGTACAAACAAATTCTAGAGTCAGCCCTGGTCCACCTTTATGGCGATATCTCGAAAAGACGTCCACCTATAGAACTAAGGACCACTCCCTTTTAAAATACTCATTACCACCTTTCATTTGATACTCATATCGTACAAACAAATTCTAGAGTCGCCCCTGGTTCAGCTTTATGGCGATATCTCGAAAAGGCGTACACCTATAGAACTAAGGTCCACTTCCTTTTAAAATACTCATTAACACCTTTCATTTGATACCCATGTCGTACAAACAAATTCTAGAGTCTCCCCTGGTCCACCTTTATAGCGATATCTCGAAAAGGCGTCCACCTATAGAACTAAGGACCACTCCCTTTTAAAATACTCATTAACACCTTTCATTTGATACTCATATCGTACAAACAAATTCTAGAGTCGCCCCTGGTCCAGCTTTATGGCGATATCTCGAAAAGGCGTCCACCCATAGAACTAAGGCCCACTCCCTTTTAAAATACTCATTAACACCTTTCATTTGATACTCATATCGTACAAACAAATTCTAGAGACGCCCCTGGTCCAGCTTTATGGCGATATCTCGAAAAGGCGTCCACCCATAGAACTAAGGCCCACTCCCTTTTAAAATACTCATTAACACCTTTCATTTGATACCCATATCGTACAAACAAATTCTAGAGCCGCCCCTGGTCCAGCTTTATGGCGATATCTCGAAAAGGCGTCCACCCATAGAACTAAGGCCCACTCCCTTTTAAAATACTCATTAACACCTTTCATTTGATACTCATATCGTACAAACAAATTCTGGAGTCGCCCCTGGTCCAGCTTTATGGCGATATCTCGAAAAGGCGTCCAGCCATAGAACTAAGGCCCACTCCCTTTTAAAATACTCATTAACACCTTTCATTTGATACTCATATCGTACAAACAAATTCTAGAGTCGCCCCTGGTCCAGCTTTATGGCCATATCTCGAAAAGGCGTCCACCCATAGAACTAAGGCCCACTCCCTTTTAAAATACTCATTAACACCTTTCATTTGATACTCATATCGTACAAACAAATTCTAGAGTCACCCCTGGTCCAGCTTTATGGCGATATCTCGAAAAGGCGTCCACCCATAGAACTTAGGCCCACTCCCTTTTAAAATACTCATTAACACCTTTCATTTGATACTCATATCGTACAAACAAATTCTAGAGACGCCCCTGGTCCAGCTTTATGGCGATATCTCGAAAAGGCGTCCACCCATAGAACTAAGGACCACTCCCTTTTAAAATACTCATTAACACCTTTCATTTGATACTCATATCGTACAAACAAATTCTAGAGACGCCCCTGGTCCAGCTTTATGGCGATATCTCGAAAAGGCGTCCACCCATAGAACTTAGGCCCACTCCCTTTTAAAATACTCATTAACACCTTTCATTTGATACTCATATCGTACAAACAAATTCTAGAGACGCCCCTGGTCCAGCTTTATGGCGATATCTCGAAAAGGCGTCCACCCATAGAACTAAGGCCCACTCCCTTTTAAAATACTCATTAACACCTTTCATTTGATACTCATATCGTAAAAACAAATTCTAGAGTCGCCCCTGGCCAGCTTTATGGCGATATCTCGAAAAGGCGTCCACCCATAGAACTAAGGCCCACTCCCTTTTAAAATACTCATTAACACCTTTAATTTGATACTCATATCGTACAAACAAATTCTAGAGTCGCCCCTGGTCCACCTTTATAGCGATATCTCGAAAAGGCGTCCACCTATAGAACTAAGGACCACTCCCTTTTAAAATACTCATTAACACCTTTCATTTGATACTCATATCGTACAAACAAATTCTAGAGACGCCCCTGGTCCAGCTTTATGGCGATATCTCGAAAAGGCGTCCACCCATAGAACTAAGGCCCACTCCCTTTTAAAATACTCATTAACACCTTTTATTTGATACCCATATCGTAAAAACAAATTCTAGAGTCACCCCTTGTCCACCTTTATGGCGATATCTCGAAAAGGCGTCCACCCATAGAACTAAGGCCCACTCCCTTTTAAAATACTCATTAACACCTTTTATTTGATACCCATATCGTAAAAACAAATTCTAGAGTCACCCCTGGTACACCTTTATAGCGATATCTCGAAAAGGCGTCCACCCATAGAACTAAGGCCCACTCCCTTTTAAAATACTCATTAACACCTTTAATTTGATACTCATATCGTACAAACAAATTCTAGAGTCGCCCCTGGTCCACCTTTATAGCGATATCTCGAAAAGGCGTCCACCTATAGAACTAAGGACCACTCCCTTTTAAAATACTCATTAACACCTTTCATTTGATACTCATATCGTACAAACAAATTCTAGAGTCGCCCCTGGTCCAGCTTTATGGCGATATCTCGAAAAGGCGTCCACCCATAGAACTAAGGCCCACTCCCTTTTAAAATACTCATTAACACCTTTCATTTGATACTCATATCGTACAAACAAATTCTAGAGTCGCCCCTGGTCCAGCTTTATGGCGATATCTCGAAAAGGCGTCCACCCATAGAACTAAGGCCCACTCCCTTTTAAAATACTCATTAACACCTTTTATTTGATACCCATATCGTAAAAACAAATTCTAGAGTCACCCCTGGTCCACCTTTATGGCGATATCTCGAAAAGGCGTCCACCCATAGAACTAAGGCCCACTCCCTTTTAAAATACTCATTAACACCTTTTATTTGATACCCATATCGTAAAAACAAATTCTAGAGTCACCCCTGGTACACCTTTATAGCGATATCTCGAAAAGGCGTCCACCCATAGAACTAAGGCCCACTCCCTTTTAAAATACTCATTAACACCTTTAATTTGATACTCATATCGTACAAACAAATTCTAGAGTCGCCCCTGGTCCACCTTTATAGCGATATCTCGAAAAGGCGTCCACCTATAGAACTAAGGACCACTCCCTTTTAAAATACTCATTAACACCTTTAATTTGATACTCATATCGTACAAACAAATTCTAGAGTCGCCCCTGGTCCACCTTTATAGCGATATCTCAAAAAGGCGTCCACCTATAGAACTAAGGAACTCTACCTTTTAAAATACTCATTAACACCTTTCATTTCATACTCATATCGTACAAACAAATTCTAGAGTCGCCCCTGGTCCAGCTTTATGGCGATATCTCGAAAAGGCGTCCACCCATAGAACTAAGGCCCACTCCCTTTTAAAATACTCATTAACACCTTTCATTTGGTACTCATATCATACAAACAAATTCTAGAGTCGCCCCTGGTCCAGCTTTATGTCGATATCTCGAAAAGGCGTCCACCCATAGAACTAAGGCCCACTCCCTTTTAAAATACTCATTAACACCTTTCATTTGATACTCATATCGTACAAACAAATTCTAGAGTCGCCCCTGGTCCACCTTTATAGCGATATCTCGAAAAGGCGTCCACCTATAGAACTAAGGACCAATCCCTTTTAAAATACTCATTAACACCTTTAATTTGATACTCATATCGTACAAACAAATTCTAGAGTCGCCCCTGGTCCACCTTTATAGCGATATCTCGAAAAGGCGTCCACCTATAGAACTAAGGACCACTCCCTTTTAAAATACTCATTAACACCTTTCATTTGTTACTCATATCGTACAAACAAATTCTAGAGTCGCCCCTGGTCCACCTTTATAGCGATATCTCGAAAAGGCGTCCACCTATAGAACTAAGGACCACTCCCTTTTAAAATACTCATTAACACCTTTCATTTGTTACTCATATCGTACAAACAAATTCTAGAGTCGCCCCTGGTCCACCTTTATAGCGATATCTCAAAAAGGCGTCCACCTATAGAACTAAGGACCACTCCCTTTTAAAATACTCATTACCACCTTTCATTTGATACTCATATCGTACAAACAAATTCTAGAGTCGCCCCTGGTTCAGCTTTATGGCGATATCTCGAAAAGGCGTACACCTATAGAACTAAGGCCCACTCCCTTTTAAAATACTCATTAACACCTTTTATTTGATACCCATATCGTACAAACAAATTCTAGAGTCTCCCCTGGTCCACCTTTATAGCGATATCTCGAAAAGGCGTCCACCTATAGAACTAAGGACCACTCCCTTTTAAAATACTCATTAACACCTTTCATTTGTTACTCATATCGTACAAACAAATTCTAGAGTCGCCCCTGGTCCACCTTTATAGCGATATCTCGAAAAGGCGTCCACCTATAGAACTAAGGACCAATCCCTTTTAAAATACTCATTAACACCTTTAATTTGATACTCATATCGTACAAACAAATTCTAGAGTCGCCCCTGGTCCACCTTTATAGCGATATCTCAAAAAGGCGTCCACCTATAGAACTAAGGACCTCTACCTTTTAAAATACTCATTAACACCTCTCATTTGGTACTCATATCGTACAAACAAATTCTAGAGTCGCCCCTGGTCCAGCTTTATGGCGATATCTCGAAAAGGCGTCCACCCATACAACTAAGGCCCACTCCATTTTAAAAACCTCATTAACACCTTTCATTTGATACCCATATCGTACAAACAAATTCTAGAGTCAGCCCTGGTCCACCTTTATGGCGATATCTCGAAAAGGCGTCCACCTATAGAACTAAGGACCACTCCCTTTTAAAATACTCATTACCACCTTTCATTTGATACTCATATCGTACAAACAAATTCTAGAGTCGCCCCTGGTTCAGCTTTATGGCGATATCTCGAAAAGGCGTACACCTATAGAACTAAGGTCCACTTCCTTTTAAAATACTCATTAACACCTTTCATTTGATACCCATGTCGTACAAACAAATTCTAGAGTCTCCCCTGGTCCACCTTTATAGCGATATCTCGAAAAGGCGTCCACCTATAGAACTAAGGACCACTCCCTTTTAAAATACTCATTAACACCTTTCATTTGATACTCATATCGTACAAACAAATTCTAGAGTCGCCCCTGGTCCAGCTTTATGGCGATATCTCGAAAAGGCGTCCACCCATAGAACTAAGGCCCACTCCCTTTTAAAATACTCATTAACACCTTTCATTTGATACTCATATCGTACAAACAAATTCTAGAGACGCCCCTGGTCCAGCTTTATGGCGATATCTCGAAAAGGCGTCCACCCATAGAACTAAGGCCCACTCCCTTTTAAAATACTCATTATCACCTTTCATTTGATACTCATATCGTACAAACAAATTCTAGAGTCGCCCCTGGTCCAGCTTTATGGCGATATCTCTAAAAGGCGTCCACCCATAGAACTAAGGCCCACTCCCTTTTAAAATACTCATTAACACCTTTAATTTGATACTCATATCGTACAAACAAATTCTAGAGTCGCCCCTGGTCCACCTTTATAGCGATATCTCGAAAAGGGGTCCACCTCTAGAACTAAGGACCACTCCCTTTTAAAATACTCATTAACACCTTTCATTTGATACTCATATCGTACAAACAAATTCTAGAGACGCCCCTGGTCCAGCTTTATGGCGATATCTCGAAAAGGCGTCCACCCATAGAACTAAGGCCCACTCCCTTTTAAAATACTCACTAACACCTTTTATTTGATACCCATATCGTAAAAACAAATTCTAGAGTCACCCCTGGTCCACCTTTATGGCGATATCTCGAAAAGGCGTCCACCCATAGAACTAAGGCCCACTCCCTTTTAAAATACTCATTAACACCTTTTATTTGCTACCCATATCGTAAAAACAAATTCTAGAGTCACCCCTGGTACACCTTTATAGCGATATCTCGAAAAGGCGTCCACCCATAGAACTAAGGCCCACTCCCTTTTAAAATACTCATTAACACCTTTAATTTGATACTCATATCGTACAAACAAATTCTAGAGTCGCCCCTGGTCCACCTTTATAGCGATATCTCGAAAAGGCGTCCACCTATAGAACTAAGGACCACTCCCTTTTAAAATACTCATTAACACCTTTCATTTGATACTCATATCGTACAAACAAATTCTAGAGTCGCCCCTGGTCCAGCTTTATGGCGATATCTCGAAAAGGCGTCCACCCATAGAACTAAGGCCCACTCCCTTTTAAAATACTCATTAACACCTTTCATTTGATACTCATATCGTACAAACAAATTCTAGAGTCGCCCCTGGTCCAGCTTTATGGCGATATCTCGAAAAGGCGTCCACCCATAGAACTAAGGCCCACTCCCTTTTAAAATACTCATTAACACCTTTTATTTGATACCCATATCGTAAAAACAAATTCTAGAGTCACCCCTGGTCCACCTTTATAGCGATATCTCGAAAAGGCGTCCACCTATAGAACTAAGGACCACTCCCTTTTAAAATACTCATTAACACCTTTAATTTGATACTCATATCGTACAAACAAATTCTAGAGTCGCCCCTGGTCCACCTTTATAGCGATATCTCAAAAAGGCGTCCACCTATAGAACTAAGGACCTCTACCTTTTAAAATACTCATTAGCACCTTTCATTTGATACTCATATCGTACAAACAAATTCTAGAGTCGCCCCTGGTCCAGCTTTATGGCGATATCTCGAAAAGGCGTCCACCCATAGAACTAAGGCCCACTCCCTTTTAAAATACTCATAAACACCTTTCATTTGGTACTCATATCGTACAAACAAATTCTAGAGTCGCCCCTGGTCCAGCTTTATGGCGATATCTCGAAAAGGCGTCCACCCATACAACTAAGGCCCACTCCATTTTAAAATACTCATTAACACCTTTCATTTGATACCCATATCGTACAAACAAATTCTAGAGTCAGCCCTGGTCCACCTTTATGGCGATAACTCGAAAAGGCGTCCACCTATAGAACTAAGGACCACTCCCTTTTAAAATACTCATTACCACCTTTCATTTGATACTCATATCGTACAAACAAATTCTAGAGACGCCCCTGGTCCAGCTTTATGGCGATATCTCGAAAAGGCGTCCACCCATAGAACTAAGGCCCACTCCCTTTTAAAATACTCATTAACACCTTTCATTTGATACTCATATCGTACAAACAAATTCTAGAGACGCCCCTGGTCCAGCTTTATGGCGATATCTCGAAAAGGCGTCCACCCATAGAACTAAGGCCCACTCACTTTTCAAATACTCATTAACACCTTTCATTTGATACTCATATCGTACAAACAAATTCTAGAGACGCCCCTGGTCCAGCTTTATGGCGATATCTCGAAAAGGCGTCCACCCATAGAACTAAGGCCCACTCCCTTTTAAAATACTCATTAACACCTTTCATTTGATACTCATATCGTACAAACAAATTCTAGAGTCGCCCCTGGTCCAGCTTTATGGCGATATCTCGAAAAGGCATCCACCCATAGAACTAAGGACCACTCCCTTTTAAAATACTCATTACCACCTTTCATTTGATACTCATATCGTACAAACAAATTCTAGAGACGTCCCTGGTCCAGCTTTATGGCGATATCTCGAAAAGGCGTCCACCCATAGAACTAAGGCCCACTCCCTTTTAAAATACTCATTAGCACCTTTCATTTGATACTCATATCGTACAAACAAATTCTAGAGACGCCCCTGGTCCAGCTTTATGGCGATATCTCGAAAAGGCGTCCACCCATAGAACTAAGGACCACTCCCTTTTAAAATACTCATTAACACCTTTCATTTGATACTCATATCGTACAAACAAATTCTAGAGACGCCCCTGGTCCAGCTTTATGGCGATATCTCGAAAAGGCGTCAGCCCATAGAACTAAGGCCCACTCCCTTTTAAAATACTCATTAACACCTTTCATTTGATACTCATATCGTACAAACAAATTCTAGAGTCGCCCCTTGTCCAGCTTTATGGCGATATCTCGAAAAGGCGTCCACCCATAGAACTAAGGCCCACTCCCTTTTAAAATACTCATTAACACCTTTCATTTGATACTCATATCGTACAAACAAATTCTAGAGACGCCCCTGGTCCAGCTTTATGGCGATATCTCGAAAAGGCGTCCACCCATAGAACTAAGGCCCACTCCCTTTAAAAATACTCATTAACACCTTTCATTTGATACTCATATCGTACAAACAAATTCTAGAGTCGCCCCTGGTCCAGCTTTATGGCGATATCTCGAAAAGGCGTCCACCCATAGAACTAAGGCCCACTCCCTTTTAAAATACTCATTAACACCTTTTATTTGATACCCATATCGTAAAAACAAATTCTAGAGTCACCCCTGGTCCACCTTTATAGCGATATCTCGAAAAGGCGTCCACCTATAGAACTAAGGACCACTCCCTTTTAAAATACTCATTAACACCTTTAATTTGATACTCATATCGTACAAACAAATTCTAGAGTCGCCCCTGGTCCACCTTTATAGCGATATCTCGAAAAGGCGTCCACCTATAGAACTAAGGACCTCTACCTTTTAAAATACTCATTAACACCTTTCATTTGATACTCATATCGTACAAACAAATTCTAGAGTCGCCCCTGGTCCAGCTTTATGGCGATATCTCGAAAAGGCGTCCACCCATAGAACTAAGGCCCACTCCCTTTTAAAATACTCATTAACACCTTTCATTTGGTACTCATATCGTACAAACAAATTCTAGAGTCGCCCCTGGTCCAGCTTTATGGCGATATCTCGAAAAGGCGTCCACCCATACAACTAAGGCCCACTCCATTTTAAAAACCTCATTAACACCTTTCATTTGATACCCATATCGTACAAACAAATTCTAGAGTCAGCCCTGGTCCACCTTTATGGCGATATCTCGAAAAGGCGTCCACCTATAGAACTAAGGACCACTCCCTTTTAAAATACTCATTACCACCTTTCATTTGATACTCATATCGTACAAACAAATTCTAGAGTCGCCCCTGGTTCAGCTTTATGGCGATATCTCGAAAAGGCGTACTCCTATAGAACTAAGGTCCACTTCCTTTTAAAATACTCATTAACACCTTTCATTTGATACCCATGTCGTACAAACAAATTCTAGAGTCTCCCCTGGTCCACCTTAATAGTGATATCTCGAAAAGGCGTCCACCTATAGAACTAAGGACCACTCCCTTTTAAAATACTCATTAACACCTTTCATTTGATACTCATATCGTACAAACAAATTCTAGAGTCGCCCCTGGTCCAGCTTTATGGCGATATCTCGAAAAGGCGTCCACCCATAGAACTAAGGCCCACTCCCTTTTAAAATACTCATTAACACCTTTCATTTGATACCCATGTCGTACAAACAAATTCTAGAGTCACCCCTGGTCCACCTTTATGGCTATATCTCGAAAAGGCGTCCACCTATAGTACTAAGGCCCACTTCCTTTTAAAATACTCATTAACACCTTTCATTTGATACCCATGTCGTACAGACAATTCTAGAGTCAGCCCTGGTCCACCTTTATGGCGATATCTCGAAAAGGCGTCCACCTATAGAACTAAGGACCACTCCCTTTTAAAATACTCATTAACACCTTTCATTTGATACCATGTCGTACAAACAAATTCTAGAGTCACCCCTGGTCCACCTTTATGGCTATATCTCGAAAAGGCGTCCACCTATAGTACTAAGGCCCACTTCCTTTTAAAATACTCATTAACACCTTTCATTTGATACCCATGTCGTACAGACAAATTCTAGAGTCAGCCCCGGTCCACCTTTATGGCGATATCTCGAAAAGGCGTCCACCTATAGAACTAAGGACCACTCCCTTTTAAAATACTCATTAACACCTTTCATTTGATACTCATATCGTACAAACAAATTCTAGAGTCGCCCCTGGTCCAGCTTTATGGCGATATCTCGAAAAGGCGTCCACCCATAGAACTAAGGCCCACTCCCTTTTAAAATACTCATTAACACCTTTCATTTGATACCCATGTCGTACAAACAAATTCTAGAGTCACCCCTGGTCCACCTTTATGGCTATATCTCGAAAAGGCGTCCACCTATAGTACTAAGGCCCACTTCCTTTTAAAATACTCATTAACACCTTTCATTTGATACCCATGTCGTACAGACAATTCTAGAGTCAGCCCTGGTCCACCTTTATGGCGATATCTCGAAAAGGCGTCCACCTATAGAACTAAGGACCACTCCCTTTTAAAATACTCATTAACACCTTTCATTTGATACCCATGTCGTACAAACAAATTCTAGAGTCACCCCTGGTCCACCTTTATGGCTATATCTCGAAAAGGCGTCCACCTATAGTACTAAGGCCCACTTCCTTTTAAAATACTCATTAACACCTTTCATTTGATACCCATGTCGTACAGACCAATTCTAGAGTCAGCCCTGGTCCACCTTTATGGCGATATCTCGAAAAGGCGTCCACCTATAGAACTAAGGACCACTCCCTTTTAAAATACTCATTAACACCTTTCATTTGATACTCATATCGTACAAACAAATTCTAGAGTCGCCCCTGGTCCAGCTTTATGGCGATATCTCGAAAAGGCGTCCACCCATAGAACTAAGGCCCACTCCCTTTTAAAATACTCATTAACACCTTTCATTTGATACCCATGTCGTACAAACAAATTCTAGAGTCACCCCTGGTCCACCTTTATAGCTATATCTCGAAAAGGCGTCCACCTATAGTACTAAGGCCCACTTCCTTTTAAAATACTCATTAACACCTTTCATTTGATACCCATGTCGTACAGACAAATTCTAGAATCAGCCCTGGTCCACCTTTATGGCGATATCCCTAAATGGCGTCCACCTATAGAACTATGGCCCACTCCCTCTTAAAATACTCTTTAATACCTTCCGTTTGATACACATGTCATACAAACATATTCCAGGGTTACCCAAGTTTCATTTTCCTACATGGTGATTTTCCCTTATTTTGTCGCCATAGCTCTCAGCTGAGTATGTAATGTTCGGTTACATCCCAACTTAGCCTTCCTTACTTGTTTTTTTATACCTTTCATGAACATGAAATGGTATATTAAATTTGGCCCGATTTTTGTAACGTTGAGAAATATAGAAGATAGGGTCACCATTAAGTATACCGAATTGATCTGGGCGACGAACTGAGTTGATATAGCCATGCCCGTCTGCCCGTCCGTCTATCTGTTTGACCGTAAACTAGTCCCTCATATTTTGAGATATCTCAATGAAATTTGGCACAAGGATGTATTTTTGTATTATATTAGACATTTGTTGGATCCGGTAGGATCGGACCACTAAGACATATATCTCCCATACAACCGATCGTTCAGATAAGACGATTTTGGTCATTCCTGCCGCAATTTAGAAAGTATAAGCGTGAAACTCGGTGTAATATATTCTAATATATCATAGAAGATATCCTGAAAAATCACTTTGATCGAAGCTATATATAATATATATATAATATTTTTTTGCCATTTTTTATTTTATATTTATCCTAAAAATCGTTTAGGTATGTACATATTTTCACTATATATTTCTTATCTTATACATCCGATTATTCGGAGATTACGAACGGGATAAGATTATTGTTCAGCCCCATTCATGAAAGGTATGAAGTCTTCGGCACAGTCGAAGTCAGTCCCGTCCTTACTTGTTTTCTATTGTTGGTGTTATTAAATTTAATGTTGCCATAACGTGATTACATTCATTATGCACGCGCTTTCGATCTATTTTACAGTTTTGCGTCCCCAGACCGCCCAACTGAATGACTAGAGTTATTAATAATTCTCTTAGCAAATTCAAGCAAAATGGTTCATCGTAATGATTAGTTTTTTCCTTGTACTCTGTGTATGGATGAAAGCCCCTCTAGATTGATTTGGTGCATAGATTGAATGCTCTGACAAAAAAAGTTTAATAGCATCTTATGCTGCTTATTGTTGGTGATTGCGCTCTGCGGAGGCAAAAATCGACAGCTTTGGGTTAGCAGCAAAAAAAAAATATTTTGGAGAATTAGAAATTGTGCCAACCCTTCCGGCTATAAAAATGGAATATTTTTTTTTTGCAGAAGAGGAAGCGTCGGATGCCTCAAAGTCAGTATGGAACTTCAACCGCAGTAAACCTCCTTCCCTCTAAGTACCATTCCGCCCATTACTACCACCAAGTATTCCGTCGGAAGGTGAGTTGAGCACTAGGATCTACGTCTGTTCGGGCCACGTTGGAATTCTGTGAAGGTCACACGGCATTTGATTAATTGGGTCCAAAACCCACATTCGTATAAATATGCCAGTTTATTCCCACCCTCTTTAACTATGTTCATGTAGTCATCTATGTTGCAGTAAGGGAAATATGCTGGTTGTCTTCAACACCATAGACCAAGTGTAAAGCGGCCCGCTGCATGACATGAATAGGCAACAATGCGTTGCAACTAAATCACCGAAAGTTGAAGTGATGACGTCACCAATTCGTAGGACGATTGAAGAGACCTAGTCTTCAATCCGTATCGACGATATAACACCTACGATGGTAAAACTGTAATACTCTAATGTTGTTAACATTTCGATGGTTGAAGAGACCTTGTCTCCAATCCATGATTTGCACTAATTTCGTAGGTAGAAAGGCTTTGTTTCCAATGCGCGATTTGCTTCTGTTTTGCTTCTCGTAAATAATTACGAGATACAGAAACAAGAAATAATAAAACAACTATCGCGAAAAGTCTATACCCTGAGAGAAAGGCAAAACGAAAAGCGAACGAGGCAAACTGAGAGCATAAAAGCGGCGCAGTCCAAGTTTAATACCTTTCATTTGCATGATTTTTACGCGCTATAAGTGTATTGCGCAAGTTATTTAGTTGTGAGTTACTAATACCATAGTAGTGTTGTAAATAAATTACATTTTGCTACACTGAACTTTTTAGTTATTTTTTCGACTGTTTAGCCAATTGAACGATAGCAAAAAGGTACAAATTAAACAAGAATTTTCCGAAATTCGGCAGGCTATTTCCGTCGCGCTTGAAGCGGTGAACATATTTTTAAAACATGCGTGCCCGGTTAAGAACTGGGTTAGGGAGAAGTTCGCTACGCAATGAGTTCGTGACACCCAGCATTTCAAATCGGGGATGCACCGATGTATCCATCGCCCTATTGTCGAGTTATTCTATGCCAATTTTTCATGCTAATTTCACGAGCTCGGCAGCGATAATTATCTGTTTTGTATATCATCTGCTGTGATGTCGATTGTATACATTCCTGCTATTACTAGCGCTGCCTCGTCCGACACAGGTTTAAGCGCACTGCACACTTGGAACGTGCTTGGGCGGTACATTGACTTTACTCCAAGTATGGTAATAATACACTGTGGCCTGGTTCCAAAAATGGGGCATCGTCGAGTATTTAGCTCTTTACAACTCCTGGCAGTAGTTGGCGCCGTGTTTGCTTTCGAACTCGTATATTTAACATTATTCTTGATAATAATGCTACAGTTTTCGATACTTTTTCATTGGTATACACTTGGTGGGCTTTAAATGATAGCCTCATGTCTAACACAATTCCTAGATAATTTAATGCTGGCCATGTGTCGATGCTATGGCTGCCGATTTTTAAAATGACTTACTCTACTTTCTTCCTGCTTGATATGAGCAGTGCCACTGATTTTTGTTAGCGAGCTGTCATCCGTGTTGCACGAGCCACGATTTGGCGCTGGCTATGCTTGTGCTGGATTTTTCACATATTTCGCCTGAATGCTTGGCAGCAACAGCCAATTCTATGTCATTCGCGAATCTGATGATTCTCCATTAGACACTTCAAGCCGTAATACTCTGTTGTACATAACGTTCCAGAGTAGTGCACCGAAACGGTCCCTGTGGAGCCCCTTTGTTACATTGATTTTTTCGTACAAGCTGATGTTTCGTATTCTAGCAGCCGTTCTTCAAAGCAGCTTCGTATGATTCTTCTGAGGTAATAAGATATATCTATGCGATCCAGGAATTTTGGCCAAGTAGCGGTATTAAAAGCATTCTTGACATCTAGCGTTACAATAAGGCAGTATTCTTTGGAGTCATCGAGTGCCATTTATAGCGCCTTAGGTCACTTTTTTAGCCATCTTCATTGCGTCGATGGTGGATGTTCCGTTTCTGAAGCCAACCTGGTATGCAGACATTTCCGCTTACTTTTTGATCTCCGTTTCAAGGCGATTATAAATAACCCTCTCGAGAATCCTTACCGGCGTAGTCAAGAAGGAATATACGCTTATAACTTGATGGCTATTTTCGGTATAATTACCAAAGTCTTAATTTCCAGATATTTTGGAAAGTCCTGGGCAAAACCTGGACTCGGATACCCCTAGAATGTGTGTATAATATGGATATCAAACGAAAGTTGTTGCTGAGAGCTTTAAAGTAATTTTCATTGTGATATTCTATTTAGTTGCATTAACCTGACAAAACTGATAAATGTGCATGCGAAGCCGAAATAAAGACATGAATTAATAATATCCACATAACTATTTACATACGTCCTATTCGATTTGCCTGGCAATAAGGGATGAAGAAGAATGGGAAAAACTTTAGAGAAGAGAAAGGAGAGAAGGAGACTGAGAAATAGATAGAGTAAGACGAAAATTGAGATAGATGAAGCGAAAATTCGGAGGGAGGGGTGAATAAAAGCATTAAGAAAAAGTGAGGAGGGGGGGGGGGGGGCAGAGCTAGACGGAAAAAGCTTATTAAAATGTATGGAGATAGACAAAATTTAGGGCAGAACAACTTCTGACGGGTCTGCTAGTATTACATAAAGGAGAAACCAGCTTTCTTTGCGAGGGAAATAAAATATCGATTAGGTTCATAAGAAGCATAAGCATGTTGACATCGGCTCTTTGTTTTTAAAATTTTCACAACAACTTTGTAAGCTGTACCCCATGAATCGTACTCAGCACCATAACAAAATTGAAGGAAAAATTGTCGCTTGCTATCCTTTACTCCAGTCTTTAGTACTTGGCGCGCATCTTTGAAGGTAGATCTTCACCCAAGAAAATTGAGCCTTCGTTTTCATCTTTGAAAGTGTCTACCAGCAATGTCGTCCGCACTACCTGTGTATTCAAATGTTGATATTATCTCTTTAAATATATCGGGCGAAGGTTTTGAAATTCTAACCCCGGCTCTTAAAGAAAGACTTTTTGTTGATCTTTTGTCCCCCTTGTAAGTTAATACCCACAATAATTGCTCAATGAACACTTTGAGTGTAGCATTCACTGACCTTTCACTCACAAAGTCTAGAGAGTTTGGAACAAACAAACGTTATATCAATTATTAAATTAAATCCGTTCCCGGAGAAGGTATTTTCACCGCCACTGTTCAGAAAGTAAAGCTGATATATGTTTGTGTTTAACTGGAAAATTTAAACAACCCAATACTATCAATTGGTAACAGAAAGGGAATTTAGATCATTTTCCACCTGGTCCTTCTAGCAGAGTTGGGGCCGCCGCCTTCCTCTAATTCCGTAGGCGGGATCCGAAAAGAATACTTTAGCATCATCTTTTATTCGCATGGCATCGCCCAGCCTTCGCAGTCACCATCATTAATTCACTTTACTAAGTTGATGTCTGTGTAAAGCACTTACGTACGTAGAGTTCCATAAATCATCTGACTTTGTCATGCTCCATTCTTTTGCACCATATACCAGGACGGGTACGATAGTTGCCTTCTAGAGCGGTGAATTTGCGTAAATTTCGATTGGAATATTCCTTTATTTTGCGCGAATCATGCTCATACCTCGGGCGGCCGCCATGGTGTGGGGGTAGCGTGCTCCGCCTACCCCACCGAGGGTCCTGGGTTCAATTCCCGGGCAAAGTAATATCAAACAGTTCAATCAGAAAACAGTTTTTCTAATCGGGGTCCCCCTCGGAAGTGTTTGGAAAACACTCGTAGTGTATTCCTACCATAAAAAGCTTCTCCCTCAGTGAAAACTCATCTACCTTACAGATGCCTTTCGGAGTCGGCGTAAAAACTCCAGGTCCCGTCCCGCAAATCTTTAGGAAAGGAGCACGACGCAAATTGGTAGAAAAGTTTGGCCTAAAATCTCTTCGGACCCTATTGAGCCTTGCATTTTTTTATTTATCTTAAGCTTGCTTTCTAGAGAAGTTAGTAACTAGCGAAACAAATTTCAGCTCCAGAACTAGACCTAATTCTCAAGATAAGAAGTAGTCCGATAGTTCTTAGACTAGTTCAATGGCACTAGATTTGCTCTAGTTTCGTATTTCCATATCCTAGGGCATTACATTTTAAATTCGACAGTTAGAAACCAATTAAAAGAGATTGAGGTCGAACTAAGAATGGTTCCAAATACACTGGAAGACCACGAAATCAAAATTATATTAGTGGAATATATCTAAAACTAAAAGCTATCTGGAAACTCCAATGTGGGAGAAGTGGGCAAGAGCTGGACAATGTAGCATAGCTGGTGTCTCTCGATAAAGGCTGTACATATACTGATTGTATAAGAAGTTAGCGGTAAAGAAACTTCATTAAAATTTTGTGAGTGTTTAAGATTTTAATGGCCCTCTTCCAGATATTAATCTGGTACATTCTGGAATCTAGCACCACCAACGGACTAGCACAACCATCTTGGGAAAGACGTTGTATGACAACGTCGAGTTTTGTAAGTCAATAGCTTCGGGTCAAGTCGTAAGCTAAATATATGTATGTATGATATATTCACATTTTTAACAGAATAAGCCACGCTAAGGTTATGTCATCAATTGGATTGTGAAAACTATGTATTGCTTATTCCGCCTTGATGCTTTCTGTTCTGACGGGTGCATATAACTTCAATATACAGGTGGACCCTTCCAGCCGCAGCTAGAATCATCGAGTCACCTCATACTTCATTGTCTAGCTATGTTGTTGTTGTTGTTGTAGCAATGCTCGCCCCACCTAATAGCCGCTACCGATCACAAATTGTCATCAATATCCTCTAACGGGAGTCCAAGGAAACTTGCCGTTTCAACAGGGGTGGACCATAAGGAAAGGGGTGTTAGAGGCGTTGGTTCCACATTAAAATTGAAGGGATGGTTGGTGTCATGTGGGGACACATTGCAAGCAGGAAATACATTTTGTATGTCAGCGTTGTTTCTGGATAGATAAAAGTTTAACTTGTTACAGTATCCAGAACGAAGTTGAGCAAGAGTGACACGCGTTTCCCTAAGGAGTATGCGTTCCTTTTCCGCGAGTTTTGGATAATTTTCGTTAAGTACTGGATTCACCGGGCAATTCCCGGCATAAAGGTCCGACGCCTGTTTATGGAGTTCACCAAGGACCTGCTTGTGTTTTTTCACTTTATACGGCTGGGTTCTCAGGTGCCGTATTTCCTCAAAATGCTTACGGAGATGACTCCTTAAGCCCCTAGGCGGTGCTGGTTCATCAATCAGATGTCTGTTGGGATGCTCAGGTTTCTGGGTATTCAACAGGAACTGTTTGGTTACCATTTCATTTATCTCCCTTATGGAGAGTACTCTCGCCTCATTATGCAGATGGTGTTCTGGGGACATAAGAAGACAGCCCGTGGCGATTCTGAGAGCAGTATTTTGGCAGGCCTGTAGTTTCTTCCAGTGGGTGATTTTTAGGCTTGGCGACCATATGGGTGACGCGTAGCACGTAAACGGCTGACTAATTGCTTTGTATGTAGTCATGAGCGTTTCTTTATCTTTTCCCCAAGTACTGCCAGCGAAGAATTTGAGGATTTTGTTACGGCTCTGAATTCTCGGAGCAATTGTCTAGCTATTACAGGAACTTATCAAAGTTCAGGATCGAACTTGCACCCATTGTTGTTGCAACGCAGGGATTCTTTATGAAGTTATACCAGCTATCAATGGTTCCTTTGCGGTATCACAAGTTAACTTAACGCAGTCCAAATAAGCTTATCCTACCGGTATAGCTCTTACTCATCCTAACCTTAACTATTGCTATCGCGTTCTAAACAGCAAAGGGTCTATGTTTGAAACTCATGGCCCAATTGCGGAACTATTTTTTCCTACCTTTATGATGTAATTTAGGTATCTTATTTATTTACTTAATTGGCGCTTAACCGTTTAAGCAGTTATGGCCGTCCAACAAGGCGCGCCAGTTCCTTCTTCGATCTTCCAATTGGAGCCAATTGGTCTCACCAAGGCACAGTTTAAATCGTTTTCTACATGGTCCTTCCAACGGAGTGGGGCGGCCCTCTTCCTCTACTTCCATAGGCGGGTTCCAATAAAAAGACTTTCTTAGCCGGATCGTTATCTTTTATTGGCATAACATAGCCTAGCCAGCGTAGCCGCTCCGTTTTAATTCGCTGGAATATGTTGACGTTTGTGTAAAGGTGGTACAGGTAATCATTAAATCTTCTTTGGTACTCGACATCGCCAATGCGTAGAGGCCCATAAATCTTTCGAAGAACTTTTCCCTCGAACACTCCCAGAGCCGCTACATCTGCTATTTTCACAGCCCATGTTTCTGCACCATAAAGCAGGACGGGTACGATAAGTGACTTGTAGAGTAAGATTTTCGTTCGCCGAGAGGGGACTTTACTTTTCAATTACCTACCTAGTCCAAAGTAGCATTTATTGGAAAGAGTGATTCTTCGCTGGATTTCAGAGCTGATGTTGTTGTTAGTATTAATGATGGTTCACAAATAAACAAAGTCTTTTACTATTTGGAAATTATGCCTGCCAACAGTAGCGTGGTTGCCAAGGCGCATAAGTATGCATTGATTCTTTGCTCGATGACAGAAGGTATTTCGTTTTGTCCTCATTTACCATCAAACACATCCTTACCGCCTCTTCACGGCGGGCTTCAATCTTTCGCACAATACACTTGACAGGACCTGATATGCGATATTAAGAGGGCTGATTCCGCGATTGTTGGCGCAGTTTGCACTATCCCCTTTCTGGTGGACTGGGCAAAGTACATTTAGATTCCATTCGTCGGGTATGCACTCATCCAACCATATTTTGCATAGAAGCTGATGCATGCGCCTTATCAACTCTTCGCCGCCGTATTTGAATAGCTTGGCAGGAAATCCATCAGCGCCCGCCGTCTTGTTGTTTTGTAATCCGTTTAGTGATTTTCTGACTTTGTCATAATCGGGTGGGGGACATTTATTCCGTCATCATCGATTGCGGGATCGGGTTCGTCATCCCTGTGCGGTAAATCGCTGTCTCCATTTGGGAGAGCAGAGAAGTGCTCCCCCATTATCCAAGTACTCTCTAGGCATTGTTACAAGGTCGCCATTTGAGTTCATACAAGAGTTCGAGTTTTCGTCTGCCGCCGAACTTTTTCAAAAAATGTCAAATAAATTTGCTAAATTTAAATTGACCCAACTCAATACACATATATGTATCTTCTAGTCGTCCAAAGCAATATGTAACTACAGACCAACTGCCCGTGATATCAACATCAAAGTTCTCTTGGTGCATCAACGCCACATATGTAGCCTTTCCCATATGAAATAAATTCAAACAACTAATTCACATCATGAGGTCATGTCTTATGATGAGCAAAAGTGAATTGATTCAGCACTACGACTTTGTGGATTTTATGTTTGTATGTAAGTAACTAAGATTAGCCACATATCTACATATATAAACCTATAATCGTATATGAATCTGTCAAAAGCAATCAAAGAGAGGAGGAGTTTTAGAAGAGCACTTCATGCTTCAATTGTTCATGTGATACCTGCACGTTTGCTGAAACACCAACCAATATAAGAATGTAAATATGTATGTAATATAAGGCTTGGTGAGCTGTAATAGACTTGCGACGATGATCGTAACATTTATAATAACAACTTTTAAATTTGTACATTAATGTAACATCTGTACAATGTATATAGTAGATATCCATGGCTGTAGATTAGGATGGTACAAGGTATATGGTGAATTTTAATTTTTGTTTTATTTTTCGGGGCACCCTCCTAAAATATGCCAATAGATCAGAAAATGATGTTTGCAAAGTTTCAGGCCAATCCGATAACGTTAACACGTGCCTCATTGATGTCAAAGTTAGGAAAAACAGCGATTTTTCAGAAAAAATTTTAATGTTTCGTCAGTAAAAGCGAAACCATTTACGCCAGGAACTTCACTCGTATATCATTAGATACGTAATTGTATTTGTATTAATTTTAATTTTAATAATATTTTTATAAAACGGTTATTTTTAGCAGTATTTTGCATTTATCCGATCAGTATGGCCGCATCAAGATTAGTTATATATATTGTAAATGAAAAAACTTACCGTACCTATATAAACGTTTAGGACACTCTGTCCTCTTTTTTGGTAATAATAAGTAAATCGCTCATATAACTGTTCAAATAAACCAGAAATGAAAAAACGGAGGTATTTGCGAGGTTCTGAGGAGGTTATAACTGCAAATTAGTCAGTACTGTTAGATCGGTGCAATATTTCCGACACAGATGCGTTGAGAATTATAGCAGCTACGGCAGAAGCATTAGGTCAGGACGCTCAGAACTTAATTGTAAGTAGAAGTACTATGCGAATCCGTAGACAACAATTTCGCCAACAAAGAACAAATCTCATAAAAAGTAGATTCAAAAATTCTGATCTAGAGGGTTCCGTTGTGCACGGAGATGGAAAAGTGCTTCAATATTTGTTGAGTAAGGACAATGTAGAGAGATTAGCGATTTTAATTACTTGTGGCGATGAAGAACAGTTGATAGGGGTTCCATTTCTTGGAAATGGTACGGACATTACTCAAGCAAAAACTGTATTATCAGCAGTTGAGCTGTGGGGAGCATCTGAAAAAATTCAGGCAATGTGTTTTGATACTACGGCCGCCACCTTATTTTGGACATACTTTTAAAAGACGTTTTTAATTGTAAAATGGGCACATCAACTGCATCTCAACCAGATATATTTCGCAAATTCCAGAATGCGCGATCTAAGCTAGACAAAAAGGAATACAAAACAGCTTTAGAAGATGAGGAATTTAGAAATAAAATAAGTAATCCAGACAAAATAACCAATTTTCTTATCACACGGTTTAGCAATCATCAACCCAGGGATGATTATAAAGAACTTATTCAACTTTGCCTTATTTGTGTAGGACGTCTTCCGGTGGGAAAAATTACTTGCAGGATACCTGAAGCTTTTCACCACGTCAGATGGATGGGAAAAGCCATATATTGTCTTAAAATATATCTTTTAGGGAAGAGTTTTTGTTAACTGATTTAGAGAGAAAGGGCATTAAAAATATATGTTTGTTTATAGTCAATATTTATGTAAAAGCATGGTTTACTGCCCACGAACCAACACAAGGCACCAACGAAGACCTACAATTAATTAAATCGTTAGTTCAGTACAGAACAGTTGACAAAGAAATTACGGACAAAACATTGTAAAAAGGTGGTAGGGACTAAGAGTATGGTTTCGTGAACTATTCTAATGCTAGTGTCGGGCTGAGGGGGGAGGAAGACGGAGGCTGATGCTCGGCATTTCTGCCGACTCTACTGCGGAGATTGTAGTTATGAGTAGGAGCGGCCGTATGAGCTGGTGGCGCCATGGGGCGTGAAGGTAGTGGAGCCGCAAAAGATTTATAAAAGTTACGAGACGTCGAGTTTTGGGGTCTAGCCCAGAACATCCTTTCCGAAGCAACCATCCCTTTTACGTGACACACTGACAAGAGTGTGACCGTCCTAAAAAGATTTTTTTCGGCATACGCAGCAAAACAATTTCTCTGGACCGGGGTCAGGTACAAGTCCCGGATTGGATTCGATACCCTCCCGGAGCAGAAGAATATGGCGAAGTCCCGGTTCAAGGATATGCTGGAAGAATGACAATTTGTGGGAGAGGCGCAACAAATTAAATGGGGTTACACCGAAATGACAGCCCTTGGTCGGGAAAAATCCCGAGTCGCTCCGGTTCATAGAATCGGCTGCCTTGGGATGGTTTGTAATTATTTTTTATATTGAAATCAAAGCGTTTTCGCCAGGGATTAAAGAAAATTATAAGTAAGTATATAACCGTTTTTCAGAGTACTTCTAATACTGCGAACACATAGATGTTTTCGGTCACTTCTAAACCAAAAGAGATATAAAGAAACCGCATATGCAGTAATGTGGCCTCTATATAGTGATAATAAAATATGCAATAAAAAAATTTGAAAAAAACACATAACTGTTTTCGTTAGCGCAGCGACGATATTAACTTGTCCTTAAAAAATCAGTTTTTTTCGAAGGACCTCAGTTTATAGCAAAAAAATTAAAATAAAATACATATTTTTGTACTTCAATTGAACGAATTAACTGCTTTAAACTATACTTAAAAAAATATTAGCTAAAATTACAATTTTAGGCAAAAATTACATATAAAATTAGTCATGTCACGCAGCCACGTAAAAGATAACCATACGTCTCTTAGACGTATTTTTAAAAAACAATCGTATATATTTCAGCAAACAAAAAAGTTACTACTGAAAACACCCCCAACGAACAAGCTGATAATGGTAGCTGAGAAAATTGAGAATGAAAATGTTCTCTCTTTACGATTGTGGGAGACTGAGAGCAAAATTAAAACGACGTACGTCTCACAGAAACAGGTTATCTCACTAGGGTTAATAATTAAACCATGGGAAAAACATACAAAAAGTATATTACACAATGTTTTTTACCCTATTAATATACTAACAATATAACAACACTTATGTAAGAATCCTAAGCTATGGACATGCGATCAACAATTTTTTTTTAGTTTGTACAATTTAAACAAAAACCAATAATATTTTTCTTAAAACAAATAACCTGAAAGGATGTCTGTGAAAGACCTCTTTTTCTACACCCTAATATGTTTGCATATATGCATGTGTAACGAGATGCTTTTTATATTTTTTTGTTAAAAAGTGCTGCACCTTCATGGCAGTTACATTACATACATACATACGTTTTTATATACAATTTCAATAACTTTTTGAAAATGATTTGGTATGGCGTGCAGTCGGTGCATTGAAGCCAAGGAATCCACGAAAGATGTATGAGAAGTACTAGTCTTGAACAAGAGAGAATTTCTGGCAATAAATTGACTTTTCTTGAAATATGTGTATAAGAGCAAACCCGCCAAAATATGGTAACATAGGTAATGCTAATTTCATTTGATCAAAACACTTAAATTATTGTGGCGAATAACCACAGCATCAATGTAAGAAGATGAGACAACCAATAGCTACCCACACATGTACGCCATCTAAGGCTACGAGACATACGTATGAGATGCAGCAGAAAGTCTAGAAACTGAGATAAATAGGCGAACGAGGCAACTAAGAGTATATAAGAGGTGCAGTGCAAGTGACAATCAATCAGTACACGAACACATTGTGAAGTTCCACTACCATAGTAGTGCTGTAAATAAAGCGCATTTAATATAAAGAACGATAACAAAATTTTCGAGAATTTCTTTTAATTCCTTACAGTATGAAAAAAGCGGGAACTATATTACGCCTTATTATTATTATGTATGAACCCTTTTTTTTAACAGCGAGTATTTTTGCTTTAATAGTCTTCAATTACACTGAATGAAAAAACTGGTAAAATGAACCGAATTACGGGTCAATTCAACTGATATTTCTGTCAGTTTTTATTCATCGCAAAGAGCTATTGCATTAACTTTGTACAAATTGTTGAATTAACCATTGTAACAGTCAAATCAACAAAAACCAATTAAGGACGGAATATGCCTTTCATGAATGAAGATGAGCAATAATTTTATCCCATTCGTTATATCCGAATAATTGACTTTATAAGAAGGTTAATATATGGAGAACAGATGTACACTTCTCGAAATTTTCGATAAATATGAAATAAAAAAATTATCGGTAATAATCGGTAAACAATATTTTCCTTACAACGATATATAATATAAACGTAATAATTTTATGAAATTTTAAACTTAAAAAAGGGTAGAAATTACGAAAAACTTATTACCTGAACAGTGGGTCGTATGGGATATATGTTGCATATACCATCGATCTCTACGTTTGTTTCAGAGAACAATACGTGCCATATACGGAGGCATATGATGCAATTTGAAGCTTCTTGCTGTGGTAGAGTAAATTTCGAAAGGATTCTTATCTGAAAAATTGGTTTCATGCTATATATTCGGCCGATCTCAACGATTTTTTTAGACAACAATATGTGCCATATAACTACGAAAGCATTTGGTGAAATTTAAAGCTGCAGCCCGATGAATTGAGAGAGATATGACAGTAAAACCTCCTTTCTGAAAAATCTGTTTTATAGGGGATATATGCTATAGTGGTCCGATTCGGTCGTTTCGACAAATATCTAATCGAATAACAAAATTTATCCGGTGATCGAAATTAATCAAGATACCTCAAAAATTTAGCCTCAAGTTTGCGTTCAAACAGACAGATGGAAAAGGCTTAGTTAATTTTCATTATCGTCGTGATGATTTCTGTATATTTATTGGGAGTCTATCTATTCTCCTTGTAGAACTTACAATTTTGAGATACATGACAAATTTAATATACCATTTCATTTCCATCTATGTAAGCCAAAGCTCTGTTAAAAAAATACAAATAAAAACCTTCCTTGTAAGATTTTGATGCTGCTTTTTCCAGGCCTTTGTCCCCGCATTTCGGTGTGATAGGCGTAGCACGCTACCATCACACCACGTTGGCCGTTTAGCTATAGTGTGTTAACTAACAGTTGTTAATTTCACCCTAAAAATACCAATGAAAACTGTTCAAATATAACAGTGGCTATTGGTATTACAGAAATTACTGTCTTAACAGAAAAGTCAGTTAGACTGATTGAGAATCTGTCATTTTTACAGAATATTGTTGGCTTAATACTAACAGTTTTTCTTCTTTTAAAATGAAAATGCAAGTTTGCTCTCTTGACAAAAAACCTCCATTTAATTACCTATTATTTGATCAATTTTATTGAATAACTCTAAGTTCAAGAACAACGAACCTGATTTGTTCATTTCTTTTGGTGTAGCGACGATAGATTTGAATGATTGCTCATGTAAACAAATCTTTACATAAGGCTTTAAAACATAACGTTTTTCAAGAGACCTATGTGCATAAAAAGTTAATGGGTCATGCAATATAAGACTTATATAATGTTTTATTATAAATTTTTAGCGTTGCCGGTATGTTAGTTATTTCCGTTAAGATCTTTTGCGATTTCTTGGTGGGTATTATATATGTATATCTATAATGTCGCATATATGTTAAACAATTGCATTCCACCAGCATAATGGAGTACAATGAAGCGTTTGTTTAGTGGGTTATGCTAAATTATTTATAGAAATTGTAATCTCCTCCTTTATTAGAATAGTTACATCGATTGAGTTACCTTACGGCAATGGCGAAAAATTACCAAGTAAATATTACCATCTTGCTTTTTGTATTCTTTTGTTGTATGTTGAGTTAGCTTAGTAGGTAGCTATTCATACGTAAATATGTAAGTATACATATTGATTATTCTTTTGATATGTTCATTTTAGCAGGCCAGCAGGAGAATCATATAAAACCAAAATATTGAATATGTTTGTTAACGATGGTTCGACTATACGTATGGGAGGCCAAGGGAGTGGTATTTATTATTTAAATACCAAGAATATTGGAAACTTAAAGTTTCTCCGATTTATCTCATTAAAAATTATTTTGAGATGCATGATTACTTTGTCTGAAAGAGGTCCTGCTTATTTTATTATTATTTTTTTAATTTTGTACACATTTACTGCGGCGCTTTAAAATGCATATACTCTTCTCATTTCTAAGCTGATGATAAAGCATTTTTCAGTTCAAATTAAACTTATTTAATTGCAAATGAGTTTATAACTCGAAATCTTCTACACTTATACTGGTGTATGTTAGTTCTGCTGAACGAGTCTAACAATATTGAATATTCCCCACAATTTGAATTAAAAACATATAGTACATATGAGCCTAATTATGAATAAAAGGAAAAGCGAAAAAAAGGCAATATTAAGTGAAAAATGACAAAGCATACAAAGAGAAATTCATATGACTGATTATATGTCTATGGGCATCTGATCATTTTAACGTTTAACCAATTGACACGGGTCAAAGAATGTTCGATCAGTGCCCAAGAATCGGTGGGGTTGAAGACCTACTTAAAACATCTTCCATTCTATTGGTTGGAATGCAACTCCACATATGAGTTCTGCATTTGGATATAAACTACAGCCACCATTATGCTGCCGTAGGGCCTTTCCCAAATGAGCAGAAATTGAAAAAGCTCCGCGGGCAATCTGTCGCCGTGGTACCAACTTTGAAGGCTTTGGTCAGACTTTCATAGCCGGAGCTACAAACCGTTGAGTATGCACCTTCACCGGACCGGTGGCTAAGAAAAAAAAAAGAAAAAAATTAAAAGAAAAAGAAAAATGACCCTAAAAAATCTGATCGCCAGTTATCACCCTGCGTCACCTACGTCTAGGCACAGCACATTCAAAGCATACCTATTTAACAAAGAAATAGAGAACAAGTATTTTCCCTATTCCCCTGAATACATATGAATGTGTGTGACCTATGGACATCCAAAGGCTCAGCCGATCTTCGCAAACATTTCACAGTAGACTCACATGCTCACCCGGTATTTTCCTGGCTCTATACAGTTTTGAAAAGGTTAGCTGTGTCAGCCCCCTATTAAGAAATATATATTTAAACTTGCTGTATCTCCGTATTATTTGAAGTTAATATCCAATATTTGTTAAAGAAACTCCAAAAATATAAACAAAATTGGTACAAAGGTGGAGGGAGTATATATGAAAGAGGGAGCAGAAGCAAGAGTGGAAGAAGAGGTGGGAGTGAGTGGAAGTGAAACAAAAAATTTAAAAGCGCTATATGTGCAACAAATATTTAAGTTCACACAATAATTAATATAAATCTTAATATATAAAAAACTCGTGTCAAACAATTGAGTCCAATGGGCTCCTAAACTACGGAACCGATTTTGAATTTGTTTTGCACCCCATGTGTAATTTGATCTAGCTTGAAATATAGGATAGGTCTCTAGGGTCTCTAGGGTCTCGAGATATAGGCCAAAACGTGGGCCCGGGTACCCCTAGAGTGTGTGTATAGAATATGGATATCGAATGAAAGCTGTTGATGAGTGCTTTAGTAGAGGGTAATTTTCATACCCCTCGGTGACTAGGGTCTCGAGATATAGGCCAAAACGTTGTCCCGGGCACCCCTAGAGTGTGTTTATATAATATGGATATAAGATTAAAGCTGTCGATGAGTGCTTTAGTACAAGGTAGTTTTCATACCTATTGGTGACTAAGGTCTCGAGATATAGGACAAAACGTGGACCCGGGTACCCCTATAGTGTGTTTATAGAATATGGATACCAAATGAAAGCTGTAGATGAGTGCTTTATTAGAGGGTAATTTTCATACCCCTGGGTGACTAGGGTCTCGAGATATAGGCCAAAACGTGGACCCGGGTACCCCTAGAATATGTTTATAGAATGTGGATATCAAATTAAAGCTGTTGATGAGTGCTTTATTAGAGGGTAATTTTCATACCCCTGGGTGACTAGGGTCTCGAAATGTAGGTCAAAACGTGGACCCGGTTACCCCTAGAATGTGTTTATAGAATGTGGATATCAAATGAAAGCTGTTGATGAGTGCTTTAATACAGAGTAATATATTATCCAGAGACGGACTGGGACTGGGATTAGGACTAGGACTGGGACTGAAATAAAATACATACCACCTTCTGGGAGAGACAATAAGGGATGCAGAAGAATGAGAAGGAATTGAGAGAAGAGAAACGAGATAAGAGAGAAGGAGATTGAGAAAGAGATAGAATGAGACGAAGATGGAGATAGATGAAGCGAAAAAGATGGAGGGAGGAATGAATAAAAGGATTAGGAAAAAGTGAAGAGGGGGGAGGGCAGTGTCAGGCGGAAAAAGCTGATTAAAATGTATGCAGATTGGCCAAATTTAGGGCAGGACAACATCTGCCGGGATTTCTAGTTCTATATATAAAGTAATTCAAGTGGAAGAGGTTGAGGGTGTGGGAGTGGGAGTGGCAGCGGGAGTGGTAGGGGGAAAAATAGTGGGGTTGAAACAATAGTTTATATATACATACATTAGTAGACTATATATGTATATGAGGTAATTTAGTTAGGAGAGATAGAGGGAGTTGGAGTGGGAGTAGGACAGAGAGTAGGAGTGAAACCAAAAACTCGCGATATCTCCATAATTATTTGAAGGGTATATCCCGTATTTGGTATATGGATAATATGACGTAATTTAGGTAAGAGGGGTAGATAATGTGGAAATGTGGACACTAGTGAGAGTCTGAATGAAATAAAAATTTAGTTTGCAAAGTCTCTGTAATTTTTTGAAGGGGGTTTCCAATATTTGGTTTATACATTCCATATATGAGGCGTTGGAGGTGGAAAAGGTAAAGGCAGTCTAGGAGGGAGTGGGATAGAAAATTCGAGTGGGAGTGAGATTGAGAGTGGGAGTGTAAGTGGGAATGGGTTTGGGAGTAAGAGGAAGAATGAGAGTCTGAAACGAGTGAAAGTGACAGGAATAAATAGGAGAAGCGGAAAAAAGTAGTAAAGTTGTAGTGTATTCGATGAAATAGAGAGTGAAAGGAGGTCCACTTTTCAAATATAGGGCAAGACAACTAAGATGGTTTCTATTAGGCATACTATAAATCAATAATAACATAATGAAGAATTTGTATTTTGTAAGGAAGACAGAGTTCAATAACGGCATTATTGTAGAAATTTTAACTAATTATTTCATTAACTCGCTGTGTGAAATTTGTAATAATAATAATTTAGCCTCATAATTTAGAAAATTTGTATTCTTTTAGAATATTAAGTTGCTTGTGAATGAATTATTAAAGCAGCAGAAAATAAATTGCTCTGAATATGAAAAAATTTAATAAAAGGCGTAGCAATATCTTAATTTTTCCGCCTGTATGTAGAAGAGAATATCTCTCCTTCGAACATGTACACCAACAAACCTTGCACGTTTAAACAACACCGTTCCTGGAAGGAACTTCAATGCTTGCTGCTTAATGTGCATAGCGCTCAAGTTAAAATTATTAATTAAATATTTTAATATTCATGACAAATTGACGTTGCCAGCTGTGCAACGCCCTGTCATGAGACAAACATGCGCCGATGGTAGCAACACCAATTAAGTGCTTTTTGTTTTTGTGCTGCTATAAGGAAAAAGCTTACATTTTCTTAAGTTGAGCAGCAACAATATCGCAAAAAAATGCACTATCACTTCACTGTTGGCGATTCGCTGGATCTTACGTGCGTTTGTGAATTCCCTTTTGTTGTTCTTAATTTTTAATTACCACTAAAGCATTGATTTTTTTGCTGAGCAACTAAACATTTTTTGTAATATCCAACTGATTGATTTGTTCAGCGTGCTACGTAAACATGCATGCAACATGTGCGCGCGGGGAAATGACAATACAGCATACCAATGCATTTAAGTGGCATGCAACATGTACGCGCGCGCTTATGATGAGTGTAAGTTTAAATGATTTTGTGCTGCAGCAAAAACAAAACAAAAAAAAAACACCAAATTGTCACACCCATTTTTGGCATGCAACAAGTCAAGCTGTCTTGCTGACATAAACTGGCATATTACCTATTGCCAACAATGCTGCTACTGTTCACTTGTTGATTGTTGTTTTAGTAACGGTGTTGCGCACGCGTACCACATCAAATGCTTTATTTACACGGCTCAACAATTCACGTCATTGGGGTGGACTACAATATCCAGTAGCTGTGAGCAGTGAGCGATGTTGCCACGTCATGAAGCGCATTGATGGAGCATACGCATGCAAACTGGCTGATGTCTGTTAACCGACTACAATCATGCCACCATACTCGTATGAGCTTTGCAAGAATAACTGTCCAAATTGCAACAAAATGCCATAACGTAACTCTCGCGCTCCACACATTAAGGAGGAGAGTGAAGAGTAATGCGCTGCAGTAATTTTCGTAACAAAAACCATAAGCGTATGTTGGTTGCTGTGTGCCGCAACACGCTTACCAAGCACTGCTTCCAGCGCCACAGTAATGTTAACGCTTATTTTCCAACTGGATTCATCAGCATTTTCACATAGCAGCGGTTTATGATTTGTTGATACGCCACTGCAAATTCATTTTTTATTATCGTCTCTTTCATTTTATTCCAAAAGTGGGCGGTGCGCTGTTTTTTGTGTACTTGCAATACTAAAACAACATTAGAACCACATTATTGTTGTGTAGCAAACCAATCAATTCACCAATTCACCCCTCAGGCAGCAGCTCCCCATTTTCAATTATTTCATTTTCTTGCAACGGTGGCACCCAAAAGCAACTACAAATAGCATTCACTCACGCACGCCTTCAGTGCGCACCATGGTACCGGTTTGCGGTACGGAAGGGTTGAGGGAAATATGTGCTGTAGCGGCTAGTCAAATGCGCAGGCGCGCTCTTGTTCAGTGGACACATACAAGTTCATAGATGAGTCGCGTGAGTGAATTGTGAGAATCATTACGAGACACGTATTGTTGCTTGTGTTATTAGTAAAACAAGAGCAACAATGTTTGCAATAAAAGCATAGATACTAATAACGAAATTCACACAGTAAACGGGGGACAAAAACCTACTTTGCCGCGCAGCAAGTTTAGATGTTATACGATAGGAAACCATTTGCGGCACAGTGACTTGGGAGGCACAAGTTGGCAATAAATATTAGATCGACGCGAGAGCGCTATTCAATTTCTTTTCAAACGAGGAAGCTTATTTAATGCAATGGCTACATATTATATTATAGGGGAACGCTCTAAAATCCTATTCATTTGGTGAATTTAATTCAGTGGTCACCAAAATTTAGACTGCAGCTGTACTTGCTAGAGTAAAATCTATGTAGTGATAGTATTTTAGTTGTTGATTAACTAGCAACGAGGCAGGGCGTATGCACGCATGTTTGCTAACACTTAAAAAACTCTTCGAAAATATACTAAAAAAGAGTATTTTGTTGCTTGAGCTGAACATAAAATAAAAAATAAAACATTTTGCTAACATTCAGCAACTTAGCTTACTACTTTGGTGAACCTAAGGTGCTTGCTAAGTACTTCCTGCTACAAGGATATCGCTTTCCTGCAAGAAGTTGTGTCCACTCAGTGATTTGCTGATTTGTAAGCAATCTATATAGGATCAGACGACAGGTGGCCAGAGATACTCCGTATTTCCTAAATAAATCTACTTTCGGTTAATTTGTACTAATGCCCGATATAAAGTCCGTGTGACATTTGCTAAGTATATTGCTGTCTCCCGCTAGCTAGATTATATATGTATAACTAATTATTAAAATAGCTCGACGCAACCGTCATCGAGTTTAGGCATACCCGTACTATCCTCCAAAGCACCAACGTTGAATTTACGACTTTAATAGTTTCTTGGCTAGTGGGAATTCTATAACCATAGTAGAACTGAAAGTCATCCGACGGCATACTTAATTCCGGCACTCTCCGCTCGGGAACAATTAAAGGATCGTTAAGCAAAATTACTAAGAAATTCTTGAATATTTTTTACAAATTATTTTTGTGAATATTCAATAATTTTTTTCGAGAATATTTCAATTGGTTTTTCCGAAATATATATTTATCGCGATTTTTTCCTGGAACTGTTTTGAAATAGTATCAAAAACTACAAAATTTTGCTACTACCACTTTGGAGCACACAGAGGAGCCCCCGGCGGATTAGGAAGCTGAAAAAATACCCACTTCACGTTTGCCTGTCGTAAAAGGCGACTAAAATACCCATATGATTTAAATAGTTGCCAGTGCTTTTATAGCTTCTTCAACTCAGTTGTTAGCCTTACCCACCCGTGGCGAATCCTGTTTCTTTGTCAGCCGATGTTCTGGCGACCCCAAGCTTCGCATGGAACTATGGAGTGGATGTGGTGGGCGAGATGACCTAGAATATGGTCACATTAAATCGTTCCCGAGATGGTCGGGCTAGTACTTTAATGGTGCTTGTTACCGGAATGTACCGGATCTATATACGGCAAAGGACCCACAACAACCGATAACACTCTCCAAAACCGCCAGGGAGTGCATTCGGGTAATTAAACCGGATTTTATAGCGCTCGTTCGATTAATGTTCACCGACCCCGTGTTTTTGGAAGGACAATGACTGTCCTATTCCTGACTGTGACTTTTAAAGTCAATGCAGTTTTATCGTGACTGCCTGAATCTGAACAAATATCACGACAGCAGAAATCAATTCTTTAATTTTGCCTTCTAATTGTGTAGCGCTAGATATCTCAGTATGTCAAAACGCTCCCCAGTAAACCAATGAAATATGACTTTTGCTGCTATAGCTTGCAGCCATTAATTTAACAGTGGATGTAAACTATTAGCGAATGGTTTTTATAGCCGCCTCTATATTATTTATTTATCACAGCAGTGTACCTGAAACCGAACAAACACCACGACAACAGGAATTAATTTTTATTTATTTTTACCTGCTGATCGATCGTGTTGCGAATAAGTAGCACTAGATGTAGGGCGACTACACAATCGGCTCCGGATAGCGGCCTTGAGGAGGGCTTTTTTAGAATGGACAAGACTAATACGAATCCGCCAAGGATGGGGTGGGGAAGAAGAGCGCTTTTGATGGAAATCCGTCAAATCAATCTTCAGTACTCTGAGGCGGCTTCCGCAAATTTGTTGCTCTGCCTTGAAAAAGGCGGAGTGGATATAGTCCTTGTCCAGGAGCCGTGGCTGAGTAGTAACGGCAGTAAGATTTCTGGATTAAGGACTGGAAAATTCAACACCTTGGTGGAAGGGGGGGCAAGTAGCCTAGATCCTGTGTGCTTGTTAAAAAAGAGATTAAAGCTTTTATTCTCTCTGATTTCAGCAATGCTGACGTAACCACGGTCTGCCTCGAGCGAGGAAGTAATGAAATGTGAGTGGTCTCAGCGTACATGACCCACGGGGACGTAGAGGGACCGCCACCTGCGATACTGGGTGAAATCACCGCTGAAGCAAGCCGGAGAGGTGTTGGCGTGATCATCGGTGCCGATGCTAATGCCCATCATAGCATTTGGGGAAGCTCGGATACCAACACTAGAGGTGAGTCTTTATTTGCTTTTATTGTAGATGAGGGACTTTGTATATGTAATAGGGGGAATGACCCGATTTTTATTACTGCGGTAAGGGAGGAGGTCCTGGACCTCACCCTGGTTAGTAGAGAACTGGAAGGTCGGATATCTGGATGGAGGGTTCTCAACGAGCACTCCTTCTCTGATCACCGATATATTCAGTTCTCAGTGAACGAAGAACGTCCCGGTAAAATATCTTTTAGGAACCCTAAAAGTACTAACTGGTACTTGTATTGTAGGAAGCTGGGAGAGCTACTGCCTGCGGTGCCTATCATTAGTTCGGGCCTGTCCGAATCTGAGATAGACGTTCTGGTGGAAAACTTCACCTCGGCAAGCAATAGCGCCTTTCAGCTGTCCTGCCCATTGAAAACTTACAGGGGGAAGGGCAAGCCACCCTGGTGGTCGGATTCTCTTGACGACCTAAGAGCGTCCAGCCGGCGGCTCTTCAACAGAGCCAGGAGGAGTAAATTACCCTCGGACTGGGAGCTCTATAAGGTGAGTCTGGGGATTTATAAATATGAAATAAGGATAGCCAAGCGAGATGCATGGCGAAGCTTCTGCGAAAACGTAGAAGGCTGCAATGAATCCGCGAGATTTAGAAAAATACTCTCTAGGAACCCAGCTCCTCTGGGGTATCTGTGAGATGATGGTGGGGACTGGTCGATGAGAAGCGAGGAGTCCCTAAGGCTTTTACTGGACAATCATTTTCCCGATGTCCCAGTTGCGCAGGGATCTTCGCCTGCATGTTCGGCGGTCGTTGGCCATGCAGAAGTGCCTGCCATTCCAATACGGGAAATTCAAATAACCTGGGCTATAGGGTCGTTCAAGCCCTATAAGTCTCCGGGCCCGGATGTAATCATTCCTGCGCAGCTTCAAAGGTCTTTGGGGATTTCCTGCCGCTGGTTGGCCATCATATATACTAACTGCCTCAGGCTTAACTATGTCCCGAAGTCTTGGCACACGGTTAGGGTTATTTTCATTCCGAAGGCCGGCAGAAGCTCTCATGTATCACCTAAGGATTTCAGACCAATCAGTCTCTCGTCGTTTCTTCTTAAGACGTTTGAGCGGTTGATTGACCTGTACCTACGGGAAAGGATACCTCGGGGGTTACTTTTGGCTTCACAGCATGCGTACTGCAAGGGCAGATCGACGGAAACGGCTCTCCATTCGATTGTAAAGCAAATAGAGGGGTACCTAGAACACAAAGAGTATGCTCTGCGTGCTTTTCTAGACATCGAGGGAGCTTTTAACAACGTCTTACCGGGTGCAATCGAAAGAGCTCTGGTGGGTTTAGGAGTCGAGGCGGCTCTGGTTGAATTTATTAGCAAACTTCTATGCGGCAGAATTGTCGCAGCGGAGTGGGGAGGGGCCATAATTAACAGGAAGGTGTGCAGGGGCACGCCACAGGGGGGTGTCCTATCTCCTCTCCTCTGGGTTGTGGTAGTCAACGAGCTTCTTGTGGAGCTGGAAGCCAATGGTTGTCGGGTGGTTGCCTATGCAGATGACCTCGCTATCCTAGTCAGAGGCAAATTTCTGGGCACCCTGCGCGATGTTCTGCAGGGCTACCTGGATACTGTGGCTAGGTGGGCTGAATCATGTGGATTGGCGGTCAACCCGAGAAAATCGGAATTGGTCCTTTTAACAAGCAGATGTAAGATGCTCGATTTCAGAACTCCCTCGATTGGAGGGGTACCGTTGGTACTTTCTGATAGGGTTAAATATTTGGGGATTGTTTTGGACAAGAAACTGTCCTGGAGACCTAATGTGGAAGATCGGGCCAGGAAGGCCGCCATTGCCTTGTACTGCTGCAGAGGAGCTATCGGGAAGAGAGGGGGACTCTCGCCAAGAATAGTACACTGGCTTTATGAGATGGTGGTCAAACCGATTCTGCTATATGGGGTGCTGGTCTGGTGGAAAGCACTGGACACGGCGAGCACCTCCAAAATGTCAGTGTCAATGCAACGGACGGCGCTGATCGGTATCAGTGGCGCTCTCAGAACAACACCTACCTTGGCACTGAACGTCATACTGAACATATATCCAGTAGATATTGCGGATATAGACTTTCTGACCGCGGACACTCTAGCCTTCTTACCAGTTTCGACTTCATTCCGGGCAGAACGGACTACTGTATGCCGATAACTGCTCCCTATACAACCTTCACCCCAGTTTTTCCAGAGAGAGAGGATTGGGGAAGAGGAATTATCTGGGGCATGGGACCGGTTAACTTGTTCACGGATGGGTCAAAGCTGGATGGAAAGGTTGGTGGGGGTCTTTTGTCAAGAGCTAAATTTAAACCGCAAGTTTAAGTTGCCTGATCACTGCAGTGTATTCCAAGCGGAAATTGCTGCGATTAAGGATGCGGTGGATGGAATGCTATCCAGTGCTACCACGGTTAGGGAATTTAACATCTACTCTGATAGCCAAGCGGCTATCAAGGCCTTGAGCTCAACTACAGTGCGAACGATGGTGGTCGGGGAGTGCCTGACCTCGCTTGTGATTGCATCGAATTATTTTACAATTAAGATTATCTGGGTCCCGGGTCATAGTGATATCCCGGGTAACTGTCAAGCGGATCTCTTAGCCCGCATCGGTACAACTGAACCGGATGAAGATGGCTGTAGGGATTTCGGGATCCCGCTGGCCACCTGTGGATCGCTCCTCCATAGCTGGGCCTCGAATCAGCTCAGCAAACGTTGGGCGGACACCACGTCTTGCAGGGTAGCAAGATCTTACTGGCCAAAAGTGGATGGCAGGAGGTCTGCTGAAATAATTGGGTTCACTAAGGCTCACCTATCAATGGGCATTGGGGTTTTGACAGGGCACTGTCCCATGGTTATCCATGCGGTACGTCTCAATATACTGGAAACTCCATCCTGCTGCAGCTGTATGGAGGATGATGAGGTGGAATCACCAAATCACTTTATGCTTGATTGTCCATCTTTTGCCAGAACTAGGCGAAAGTACTTCGGTCGCGACTCACTTGGATCTCCCGAGGATATATCCAAAGTTAAGATCGGTATCATTCGGAGCTTTATCGTTGCTACCCAACGATTCTCTAAGTAGCTAGATCTAAGTCACCGTTATTTTTGGTGTATGTGGTATCACAACGGACCTTCGTGTTGTTGACCTATCCTTATCAGGGCAGCTACCACCTAACCTATCCTATCCTATCATAAAAACCCTACAGAAAAGCCTTTGTAAATGTCCGCACTAGCTAACTTACTTTTGCTTTTATGTCACTATATTTGTGGTAGCTCACCTTTTTCTCTTTATATCTTTACTTTACTAAAGTAAAACATACTTATTCTGATTTCCGATAACAATTCGAACATTCAAAACGCTCCCAACAAAACCTATGAAATATGACTTTGACTGTTATGGCTCGTAGCCATAATTGATTGCTAAAGGGCTAATTAAACTTCCTTAACCCTAACGCCATAGTCGTAACCATACCCATATCCATAACCACCTCCAATGTGATCGATTAATGGTGCCTTAACCTAAAAATCGTGAAAATTTCATAAAAATGAAGAAAACGCAAAAAATTACAAACATATTCCACAAAAAATAATTCTCTTAGGCATAACGTATCCGAAACAATGAATAAAATCTACAAAAAGTTATTAAATGCACCAACTCAAACATTTTTAGATTATGGATATGGCGAGAAACCATAAACCAATTGGTTGGCTATGATATGGTTATGGGGTTAGCGTGATGGTATGACACCATTAATCGATTACATTGATTTCCATAAGGTCGGTTTGATCAACTGTTTTATCTGGTTATGGTTTTATGGTTATAAGTCACCATTAATTGACCCTTAAGCATCACATCAGTTAGTTACGTTTATTCTTTCCAAGCTGTCGCTGAAAACTACTGTTATATTGCAGTAGCTGTGACAAACTCGCAGGTGCACGAATATTTGCAACTCCACGAGCGACATTCAAGCAAATGCGAATAGCTTGAAAGCCTCTGCGTTCATTATTTTGTGTGTCAATCGTACACTTTGCTACATAGCCGCATGAATCTGGGAACTTTTGGTGCAATAGGAAACCCATATCTCTTCCAAAATTTATGATGCCAAGCTACTGAAGATTGATGTGATGTTTAAATAGCACAGCAACAAAAAATTTTAAATTTTTATACTCAGTTGAGCAGAGCTCACAGAGTATATTAAGTTTGATTGGATAACGGTTGGTTGTACATATATAAAGGAATCGAGATAGATATAGACTTCCATATATCAAAATAATCAGGATCGAAAAAAAATTTGATTGAGCCATGTCCGTCCGTCCGTTAACACGATAACTTGAGTAAATTTTGAGGTATCTTGATGAAATTTGGTATGTAGGTTCCTGAGCACTTATCTCAGATCGCTATTTAAAATGAACGATATCGGACTATAACCACGCCCACTTTTCCGATATCGAAAATTTCGAAAAACCGAAAAAGTGCGATAATTCATTACAAAAGACAGATAAAGCGACGAAACTTGGTAGATGGGTTGACTTTGTAACGCAGAATAGAAAATTCGTAAGATTTTGGACAATGGGCGTGGCACCGCCCACTTTTACAAGAAGGTAATTTAAAAGTTTTGCAAGCTGTAATTTGGCAGTCGTTGAAGATATCATGATGAAATTTGGCAGGAACGTTACTACTATTACTATATATGTGCTAAATAAAAATTAGCAAAATTGGATGAGGAACACGCCCACTTTTTAAAAAAAAAATTTTTTAAATTCAAATTTTAACAAAAAATTTAATATCTTTACTGTATATAAGTAAATTAAGTCAAAATTCAACTCCAGTAATGATATGAAGCAACAAAATACAAAAATAAAAGAAAATTTCAAAATGGGCGTGGCTCCGCCCATTTTCATTTAGTTTGTCTAGAATACTTTTATTGCCATAAGTCGAACAAAAATTTAACAATCCTTCTCAAATTTGGTAGGAGCATAGATTCTATGACGGTAACTGTTCTCTGTGAAAATGGGCGAAATCGGTGGAAGCCACGCCCAGTTTTTATACACAGTCCACCGTCTGTCCTTCCGCTCGGCCGTTAACACAATAACTTGAGCAAAATCCGATATATCTTTACTAAACTTAGCCCACGTACTTACCTGAACTCACTTTTTCTTGGTATAAAAAATGGGCGAAATCTGACCATAACCACGCCCACTTTATCGATATCGAAAATTACGAAAAATGAAAAAAATGCCATAATTCTATACCAAATACGAAAAAAGGGATGAAACATGGTAACTGGATTGGTTTATTGACGCAAAATATAACTTTGGAAAAAACTTTGTAAAATGGGTGTGACACCTACCATATTAAGTAGAAGAAAATGAAAAAGTTCTACAAGGCGAAATCAACAGCCCTTGGAATCTTGGCAGGAATACTGTTAGTGGTATTGCATATATAAATAAATTAGCAGTACCCGACAGGTGATTTTCTGGATCACCTGGTCCACATTTTGGTCGATATCGCGAGAACGCCTTCACATATACATCTAAGGGCCACTCGCTTTTAAAACCCTCATTAATACCTTTAATTTGATATCCATATCGTACAAAAACATACCAGAGTCACCCCTGTCCCAGCCTAATGGCGATATCTCGAAAAGGCATCCACCTATAGACCTAATGCCCACTCCCTCTTAAAATGCTCAGTAACACCTTTCGTTTGATACCCATATCGTACAAACATTCTAGAGTCACCCCTGGCCCACCCTAATGGCGATATCTCGAAAAGGCGTCCACCTATAGACCTAGTGTCCACTCCCTCTTAAAATGCTCAGTAACACCTTTCGTTTGATACCCATATCGTACAAACATTCTAGAGTCACCCCTGGCCCACCCTAATGGCGATATCTCGAAAAGGCGTCCACCTATAGACCTAATGCCCACTCCCTCTTAAAATGCTCAGTAACACCTTTCGTTTGATACCCATATCGTACAAACATTCTAGAGTCACACCTGGCCCACCCTAATGGCGATATTTCGAAAAGGCGTCCACCTATAGAACTAAGGATTACTCCCTTTTAAAATACTCATTACCACCTTTCATTTGATACCCATATCGTACAAACACATTCTAGAGTCACCCTGGCCCACCCTAATGGCGATATCTCGAAAAGGCGTCCCACCTATAGACCTAATGTCCACTCCCTCTTAAAATGCTCAGTAACACCATTCGTTCGATACCCATATCGTACAAACATTCTAGAGTCACCCCTGGCCCACCCTAATGGCGATATCTCGAAAGGGCGTCCACCTATAGACCTAATGTCCACTCCCTCTTAAAATGCTCAGTAACGCCTTTCGTTTGATACCCATATCGTACAAACATTCTAGAGTCACCCCTGTCCCACCCTAATGGCGATATCTCGAAAAGGCGTCCACCTATAGACCTAATGCCCACTCCCTCTTAAAATGCTCAGTAACACCTTTCGTTTGATACCCATATCGTACAAACATTCTAGAGTCACACCTGGCCCACCCTAATGGCGATATCTCGAAAAGGCGTCCACCTATAGAACTAAGGATTATTCTCTTTTAAAATACTTATTACCACCTTTCATTTGATACCCATATCGTACAAACACATGCTAGAGTCACCCTGGCCCACCCTAATGGCGATATCTCGAAAAGGCGTCCACCTATAGACCTAATGCCCACTCCCTCTTAAAATGTTCAGTAACACCTTTCGTTTGATACCCATACCGTACAAACATTCTAGAGTCACCCTTGGTCCACCTTTATGGCGATATCTCGAAAAGGCGTCCACCTATAGAACTAAGGATTACTCCCTTTTAAAATACTCATTACCACCTTTCATTTGATACCCATATCGTACAAACACATTCTAGAGTCACCCTGGCCCACCCTAATGGCGATATCTCGAAAAGGCGTCCACCTATAGACCTAATGCACACTCCCTCTTAAAATGCTCAGTAACACCTTTCGTTTGATACCCATATCGTACAAACATTCTAGAGTCACCCTTGGTCCACCTTTATGGCGATATCTCGAAAAGGCGTCCACTTATAGAACTAAGGATTACTCCCTTTTAAAATACTCCTTACCACCTTTCATTTGATACCCATATCGTACAAACACATTCTAGAGTCACCCTGGCCCACCCTAATGGCGATATCTCGAAAGGGCGTCCACCTATAGACCTAATGCTCACTCCCTCTTAAAATGCTCAGTAACACCTTTCGTTTGATGCACATATCGTACAAACACATTCTAGAGTCACCCCTGGCCCACCCTAATGACGATATCTCGAAAAGGCGTCCACCTATAGACCTCATGCCCACTCCCTCTTAAAATGCTCAGTAACACCTTTCGTTTGATACCCATATCGTACAAACATTCTAGAGTCACCCTTGGTCCACCTTTATGGCGATATCTCGAAAAGGCGTCCACCTATAGAACTAAGGATTACTCTCTTTTAAAATACTTATTACCACCTTTCATTTGATACCCATATCGTACAAACACATTCTAGAGTCACCCTGGCCCACCCTAATGGCGATATCTCGAAAAGGCGTCCACCTATAGACCTAATGCACACTCCCTCTTAAAATGCTCAGTAACACCTTTCGTTTGATACCCATATCGTACAAACATTCTAGAGTCACCCCTGGCCCACCCTAATGGCGATATCTCGAAAGGGCGTCCACCTATAGACCTAATGCTCACTCCCTCTTAAAATGCTCAGTAACACCTTTCGTTTGATGCACATATCGTACAAACACATTCTAGAGTCACCCCTGGCCCACCCTAATGACGATATCTCGAAAAGGCGTCCACCTATAGACCTCATGCCCACTCCCTCTTAAAATGCTCAGTAACACCTTTCGTTTGATACCCATACCGTACAAATATTCTAGAGTCACCCCTGGCCAACCCTAATGGCGATATCTCGAAAAGGCGTCCACCTATAGACCTAATGCCCACTCCCTCTTAAAATGCTCAGTAACACCTTTCATTTGATTCCCATATCGTACAAACACATTCTAGAATCACCCCTGGTCCACCTTAATGGGGACATCTCGAAAAGGCGTCCACCGATGGACCTAAGGCCCACTCCCTCTTAAAATGCTCAGTAACACCTTTCATTTGATACCCATATCGTACAAACAAATTCTAGAGTCAGCCCTGGTCCACCTTTATGGCGATATCCCTAAATGGCGTTCATCCATAGAACTATGGCCTACTCTCTCTTAAAATACTCTTTAATACCTTTCATTTGATACACATGTTATACAACCACATTCCAGGGTTACCCCAAATTGATTTTCCTTATTTTGTCTCCATAGCTCTCAACTGAGTATGTTATGTTCGGTTACACCCGAACTTAGCCTTCCTTACTTGTTATATATTGATTATACTTAGTGTATATACTTACATACATACATACATACACATTAAGATTAAGTACTTGAACTTTATTAGATGTAGGCGATAGCTTGTCAGTTAATTATAGTAATTTTCTTAGTCGAACATAGTATCAATAAATTTTTAACAAATTATTTTCTCAAATCGTCCACAGTGGAGCGTAGAGTGCTGCAAGCAATTGTTGCACTTGTCTGCCTTAGCAACTCTATGCACTTATTCATGTTTCTTCGCAATCACGTCAACCGCTCATAGTTGCTCTTATAGTAAGTAGCGCCTAATAAGTCCAAGCCGCATACGCAGTGCTATGGCCGTGATCGCCATCACCGGTAAGCGATCGCGAACTTCAATGTAAGCACCGTTAGAGAATATTGAAAAAAGGCACATAGCAAAGAAAATTGTTGGTGAGATGATGGGACAGCCTTTGGAATTATGGTGGTTGTTGATTGCTTCAAATGGTTGGACTACTGACTATGAACTACAGTAATGCCGAGTTTCTTATTTATATATTTTCCCCCTTCTTTTCACTAGCTTAGCCATAGCATCAATGTGGTAATTTTCAGTTGGAAGCGATAGAAATCGATCATCGCCATCCTGTCAGACAAGAGGCAACTAGTGAATATTCGAAGCATTCAAAAGATTCAGCAGCGTCATTATCGACATCAGCGTTATTATCGCTGCGCTTAGCTATAGATTGAGCTATACGATAGGCCAAATACTGTGACGGTAAGTAGACACTCATTGCCTGGCAGCGACTACATGTAGACATTAAATCATATGACCAATATTATAAGTAAGCGCTTTTCTACGTTTACGTGGCGGTGCAAAAAATGATGCCACTCACCAGATTACAACATTCCACTAATGACCCAGTTTGGCGGCAGTGCTGTAACAAACAAAAAAACACAGCACAGCAGAGGCAGTCAGAAGATATGTAGTATGTCGGCCAGACTACACTATTGTTGCGCGTGAACGAAAATCGGTACTAGGCGTTTACTTGGTTTTGACGTCAATGACGTGGGAATCGTCGATAAGATCTTGTGCCATCGATGAAAATTATTTCATTATCTGTCGCAATGTGAGAAATTCATGTCCCACCTTGTTGCACTGAATTACTTTGGATGCGACTGAACGCCAATAGGCGTATTTTCATACACTCATGTCGAGAACAATTATCTGAACTGCGTAATTGGTAACTCTTAATGGTATTTTTTATGTTGATACGTGAGCCATTTAAAAAGAGCTAAAGTGCTAAATCGCTCAAGTTATTATTGAAGTAGTACTGGTTATTTCGACGTTCAGTGCAAATGAAGTGCCTTTATTTCAACTGTGCGAGTTCTCAAGTTGACGTATCAGTAGCTTCCTTAAAGGTTAAATATTGCAGATTTTTATGAATTAGCGCCCCAAATAATCTTCTGGGAATTGTGTAGAATCATTTTTTTCAAGTGATTATAATTTTCCAAATATGGCTCCCATACAATCGGCTACTGTATCTGTTCACACAAAACAAAAATTGGGTGTCAAAGCTGCACTTTGTGGTGTAAACTTTTTCCCCAAGAAATGAAAATAGAATTTGAGTTTTAATAGCGCAGCAAACAAATGCTACCAACTTTACAGTCGAGAGTTCTTATTCAGTGATATAATGCGTACATGTAGGTAGGTAGGTTGAACTGGCCGGACCATGAGGACCTCACATAGACTGATTGAGTCCGTAGTGTTACCAGAAGTTTGTTTTAACGACCAAACTGAAAAACCCTATCGAAAACCAGGACCTATGTTATAAAATAACTCCGTCCTCTTGGCAAATACTAGAAGCTTCCTAGGACTTAAGCCACTTGCTGCTTCTAGATCTCACAGCTGTATCACTCCTAATAGCTGGAGTCTCAACCTGGCAAGTGCAGGGCAAGAGCACAGAACGTGCTCGATCGCTTCCTCCTCCAACCCGCACTTCCTACATCTGCTATCACTGACCAAGCCTAGTTTAAAGGCATGTGACGCCAGAAGGCAGTGTCCAGTCAGAATACCCATCATGAGTCTACAGTCCTCTCTTTTTAATGAGAGGAGCAACTGTGTTAGTCTAAGGTTGTAAGACCTACACATAATCTTCGACACTTTACAGCCCCGCGCTTGAACCCACGCCTTTCCCGCTTGGTCGATCATGTGCATCTCTCGACTTCGCTTAATCTCGCCCAATCTAATTGGGACATCTACGGAGCAAGCTTCAAAAGATGCGCCCTTTTTAGCTAGTTCGTCCGCTTTTTCGTTCCCATCTATTCCCATATGCCTTGGGACCCAATATAGATGTATGCTTCTCCCTGTCCCGATTCTCTCCAGAGACTGCTTTCAGTCTAACCCGCATTGAGATGATGTGCTATGCGATATTATTGCCTTAATTGCTGCTTGACTGTCAATATAAAAGTTAACACGGTTGCAGCTTCAGCTATTCTCTTCCAGGGTTTCTACTGCTTTGGTTACGGCTAATATTTCCGCTTGGAAAACGCTAAAGTAATCCGGCAGCCTGTAGGATCTCCTTATTTCCGGATCAGCGCAGTATACCGCAGACCCTACTCCTTCCACTACTTTGGAACCATCGGTGTACACATGTATCGCCTCGTCCGCCATTTGCGCACCCTTGCGCCAACCGTCCACCTCTATTGTGGCCTTAAGATCTCCCTCGAAGCGCAGATAGGGAATCATGTAGTCTGTTCCTCTTGTGATTGATGACGCTATACTACTATGGATATATGGTCGGCGCTCAAGCTGCCCCGAAGCACCGAGCCTGGTTGCGGTCGTTAACGCTTTGTTCTTTGCTACCAGGTCTATAGGTGGGAAGTGCAAAATGGCATACAGTGCAGCCGTCGGGGTTGTTTTCAGGGCTCCCGTAATGCTAAGCATCGATAGTCTGCATACCCCCTCTAATTTTTTGAGGCATGTTGTTTTTTGTGTGGCTTTCCACCACACAAGAACTCCATAGTATAGAATAGGGCTTACAATCGCTGTAAAAACCCATTGAGAAAGAGAGGGCGATAGGCCCCACGTGCACCCCAGTATTCCTTTACATGCAGAGAGTGCCGTTGAGGCCTTCTTGACCCTCTTCTCCACGTTGAGCTTCCATGACAGCTTACTGTCTAGGATGATTCCTAAATATTTTGTGCAAGGTTTCTCCTGTAAGGTCACCCCTCCTAACTTAGGCCTGGTCCAATTTGGGACCCTGTACCTCTTTGTAAACAAGACCATATTCATCCTCTCCGCATTGACTTTCAACCCGACATTAGATGCCCAAGTATGAATATCGCGAAGCGCCCGATCCATCAAAGAACTAATCGTTAGAAGGCACTTTCCACTTATGACAATTGCAACGTCATCTGCGTAAGCCGTAAGTTTTACGGGTCCCTCATCAAATTGCCTGAGCAGTTGGTTGATGACCAGCGTCCACAGCAGAGGTGATAGCACCCCTCCCTGCTGCGTGCCCCTGTCCACTGATTTCGTGACCTCGTACAATCCCCATTGTGATGTAATCTTTCTGCAATTTAACATGCAGCCGATCCATCTGATTAAGGCAGGATGTACTTTAATGTAATTAAGACCATCCATAATCGCCCGTTTTGCAACATTATTGAAAGCCCCGGCAATGTCCAAGAAGACTCCTAGATCATACCACTTATATTCCAGGGATTTCTCTATGCTTATTACCACCCTGTGCAATGCGGTGTCTACCGACTTGCCTTTGGTGTACACATGCTGTGTTGTGGAGAGCAGCTTTTCATCCACGTTGGACTTTATGTACACATCTATCAGCCTCTCAAAGGTTTTGAGCAGAAATGATGTTAAGCTAATGGGTCTATAGTCTTTGGGATACACGTGACCGATCTTCCCCGTCTTTGGTAGAAAAGCTACACGAGCAGTTCTCCAAGAGTGCGGTACATGATTCAGTCGTATGCACCCATGGAATATTGTTTTAAGACATTCCACGACCGCCCTACTTGAGACTTGTAGCATGGCCGGGAATATACCATCTGGGCCCGGCGATTTAAACTTAGAAAACGTCTTCACTGCACACTTGATCTTGGTATCGGTCACCAAGCCCAGCACTACTAGCTCCGTGATCGAAGTGTGAGTGTTGTCTGCTGGCTCCTCTAAACCGTCTCCCGATGGGAAATGTGTATCGAGAAGCACCTCAAGGGATTCCTCACTATTACGTGACCATTCCCCGTTCTCTTTCTTTATTAGTCCCTGGATTATGTTTCCCTTTGCTAGGACTTTTTTCAACCGTGCTGTTTCGCTGGAGCACTCTATGTCCGTACAGAAACTTTTCCATGAGTTTCTCTTCGTCCTGGTAATTTCACGCTTATAGATCCTTAGTAGATCCCTGTATTCGTCCCGACACGCTTCGCTTTCCGCGGTCTTTGCGAGCTTCACATTTCTTTTACCTGTCTTCTTAGAACACTCAGATCATTGCTCCACCATGGCGGTTTTGCTTTTCCTCTGAATCTTTTTAGAGGGCAGGCTTTGTTATACGCAGTCATAAGCGTCCTTGTTAGGAATTTATTCGACTCCTCCAGTTCCTCTACATAAGCAACCTCTTTGGGTTGTCCCAGTTTTGTTTCTACATGTCCCTGGAATTTATTCCAGTTCGTTGACCTAGGGTTTCTAAAGGTTCCTCCCTTCTCTACCCTCTTTAGGGGGATGTTGAAGCTGATATACGCATGGTCGGAGAAGGATGGTCTATCAAGAACCATCCAATAATACCTTGATATATCACGCTCGGAGCTCAATGTAATATCCAGAACATTGCTGGATGTTTGACCAATGTATGTAGGGACATTTCCCCTGTTGGCTATCTGCAAATTGGTTTGCAGGATGTAACAAAACAGAGATTCGCCTCTCTCGTTCGTATCTGCTCTTCCCCACGCATTGTGGTGCGCATTTGCATCTGCGCCTATGACAAATCGCACTTTGCGCCCTTCCTCCTGTACTAGCCTTTTGCACTCCATCGGTGGGACCTCCGCAGCATGGGCCATGTAGCAGGACGCCAGCATAAATGCCTGCTTATTCTTTTGCTCAACGGCCACCGCTATGAGATCCTCAGTGGTGTAATTAGGCAGCATATATGAATGCAGCTGTTTCCTTGCCATTACTTCAGCTCGCACCCGTCCTTCAGTTTGCGCGTAGTAAACGCCAAAACTCGCGCGCTCTAAGTCCAGAAACCTTTCCTCCCGATGAGAGCCACGGCTCCTGGATCAGCGCCACGTCAAACGAACCCTCCTCAAGGGTTAGGAGGAGTTCGCTCGACGCCACTTTACTGTGTTGGAGGTTTATCTGTAGGACTCGCAGCACCACTGGACTGTTTGTCCCCCTCCAGCACCTTCGTCTTGGCGTCGCTGTCCTCCCCTTGCCCTTTTGGTTTAGAGTATTCGAGGTCCGCTTCAGCCTCTCGTGACTGTTGTGCAGGGTGTTCCTCTGTGCGAGTCACAGCACTATTTAGCGGCTGGTCCTCTTCTAGCACGTTCGTGGTGACGTCGGGGACCTCCACCTTTCTTTTTTCCCTTATGATTTTGAGCTCCTTTTCGACTTCGCCCACCTCTAGCGCGTTAGGGTTTTTATCCTCGGGACTTCTTTTCCTGAGTCGCATGTAAATTTTGCCAGTGACAAAGGACATTTTACCAAGCTGCGTGTACAAATATCCTCCGCCTGCTTGTTTATTTGGAAGATGTAGAACTGACCATCCTCGGTAGGCCGAGATACAGTAAGTACCTTCCAATCCTGTGTCGGTATGTTCGGATTCTGATTCTGCAGAAGTCGCAGTGTATCCTCCGACTTCATCACGCATGGTATCCATACCTTAAATTTTGGTACCGTGGGGATTTGCGCTTTATCCACCACCTCAAACCGCGCGTTCGTGCCTTGCCTTTGGAGGTTTGGAACCACTTCCTCCAGCCACTGCAAGCTCGCGATGTTGTCGCACGCTATCATCTTCACACCGTTATACCATCCCCCCGAATCAAAGTTTGGAAGGGGCTTACTTGGTTGTTCCCGCATCATCTTAAGCATTAAGCTAATAAGCTCCCTTTCCACAGATCTCACCTTTCAGTAGTTATTTGTCCGAAAGGACTGCTACGATCAACCAGCGCCACAGTCAGTGACTGCTTCGCCACATCACTCATCTTCTCGGGAAAAGCAGGAGTCTTAGTGTTATCTCCCTTTGGCACCTCCGAGAAAGCCGGAGTCTTAGCGTTAACTCCCTTTAGCGCCTCCGAGAAAGCCGGAGTCTTAGCATTATCTCCCTTTGGCGTATCTCCTACTTTCTTAATTGGAACTTCCCTCTGACTCGCAGCTTTCGAAGTAGTTGCTACCTCGCTATTGGAGCCCATCTGTCTTACAACTTTGGGCCTACTTGTCTTGTCTATGCGACTGCCCTGCCTCGCGGCTCTAGGACTGGGTCCTTTCTGCCTCTTGAAAGCAGGCTTGTCGCCTCCCGCCGAACGTTGCCTCTTCATTCTGCCATTCGACGCTTCTTCCTCCTCGTACCGATTGCAGAACCGAGGGTTTCTCGCAGCAAACCTTTTAAACTGCCTTCGACCTACTTCTACCGCCTCATGGGCCCATTCCGAGCGCTCGATCTCCACTTCTGTTGGGTCGACCACTGCTCCCAAGCGTTGTACAATTCTTAGTGCTGCATGGTACTGCGAGAGAGCTCTTTTGCTTCTTCTGCTCCGTACCCATATCCACTCTTCTACTCCGTTTTCATTTGTGTGCTTCTCCAATACAGAGTTCATTGCCTCAGCACTACTCTCGCTCCCCGAGTCCGACGCACCGCTTAATTCGTATTTGTCGTCCTTGAATTGCGACTCAGTCCTGAAAAGAGCATCGTCCTTATTACAGTCAGGTAATGAGTCGTTCATCTTGGTCGTACGACTACCTGCCCGACAAGGCGGGCTCAGCGGTCCAGTATTATATCCGGGGAAAGAACCGTCCGCCACAGCAGCTCCCCTTACTGTGGTAAGGCCATTAATACTTCCCGAGGTGGCCCGGTATCGGGAAGGCTCCGTTCGAATACAGCCGAATTTATCCCCTGGCTGCAAATCGTCCAATAGGCACGGTCCGCATAACACCCTGGATTAGGGGTTTGGCAGTTCTTGGTCACCGACATCCCGCCGCCCTCGTATGAGGCGAAACGGCGTAGATGTCAGTCCTAAACAGCTCCGCCTCATAGTCGGGCGCTATGGAGTTCGGCTAAGCCCTCACACCAACGACAAGGTGCCTACCCTAGTGAGGGATGCGTACATGTAAATATTGTGAAAATTATTCAGTCAAGTATTTTTGATTGAAAACATTAAAGAACTATTTTCTCTCAAACATTGCGAATTCACACAAGTGAAAAATCTTTCTATTCCTCCATAGCCATACCTTCCTGTCAAATAATAGCTGACAGGGAGAACGGTTTGGTTTTTGCTCACCGTAATTAAATTGAAGTGCCATGAATTGCACATTTGTTTTTCAAAGCAGCTTTTCTTTTAAATTTATCTACAGAAAATCGGATTACATATTATTATTAATTTTCTAATTTAGTTAATAGAGAAAATATGAGCAGCCAGTTAAGCGAATATTTTAAAATATGTAAATAATTCAATATACCAGTCGTCTAAAAAATATTTGAAAAACTTTATTGAGCAAATGATGTTTTTTTTTTGTTTTTGAGGTATAAGTTACTCCCGCTCGTTGGTTAGGGAGGTCGATTATTAATGTTATTAATAAATCAAAATATTTGGCCCGATTAAGAATCTATAGCGCCATCACCAATTACGAGAGTTTTCTCTCATTTTAATGTATATATGTATTTTCTTTCAATATGTGGCGTGTTGCCATGGGTTTTTCTTTGTTCCGTTACGTTCAGTTATATATGTTCCGTTATTTCGCGTTACTTCAGTTTTTGTTTCACAGTTATATCGTGTCACACCATTTTAATTCACAATACTTCCTGTTGGGAGTGCAAAAACTTTCCCTAAATTCAGTTTAGGGAAACATTGCACGTCTCAACTCCGCCAATTCGCCAGAATGGAGTACAGGTGCCACGTTTAGGTCCAATTTAGCTTTCGGCTCAACCAAGTTAAGCCTGAAATTATTTTGGTTGAGCCGAGGCTAGCACTGCACGTCCACTCTGATGAAAGGGCAAGAACGGAATGCAGCAAATGATTTAAGTAATCGAACAGCGCTTCAACAGGTGATCCAGGCTGTTTACTATTGTGAAGGTTTTTACCAAACATTCGCCACTTGTATGAACTCACAATGCTCTCAAATAAATGAAAAGTTTTATACAAAAATTAGAAAGTCTTATACCTATATGATATTACTTCATTTTTACTTGGCTTCAAAGCTCAAAAAACTGACGAAACTTTATCGGAAAGTCAAATTACAAAAACAGTTTCCAACAAGAGAAAAAGAGACCAATATCGTCCACAAAATCAAATAAGTTTACAAGTTTTTGTTAAAGTTTTAAATTTAATTTTTTCATTAACATTTTTAAACGGATTTATTTAACTTGACTTGGCAGGCTGGTTGGTTGGCTGATTGGCACACATTTTGTAATTAAGTAACTTCCCGATAAGCTACAAGCTTGAAACTTGGAATATAATTCAGAACCCGATGACAATGCAATAATAAGAAAAAAATCGCCAATAGGTGCGACAAGGATCGAGATATTCACAAAAATCGTATTTGTGGTCCGATTTGGCTCATATTTGGAACACATAATACATACAAGAATAGAAAGCGACCTATAAAAAATCGCCGCTAGGTGGTGCAAGGATCGAGAAATTCACAAAAATCGTATTTGTGGTCCGATTTGGCTCATATTTGGAAAACATAATACATACAAGAATAGAAAGCGACCTATAAAAAATCTCCGCTAGGTGGCGCAAAGATCGAGATATTCACAAAAATCGTATTTGTCGTTCGATTTGGCTCATATTTGGAACACATTATACATACAAGAATAGAAAGCGACCTAAGAAAAAAAATCGCCGTTAACGATTATGTATTGAGGACTTAGATTGTAACAAATTGTCAGGAAGAGTCCATGTAGTAATGAGTCATTAAATGAACTAAATAGAATGAGAAATAATAGGGAATTAAATAAATACTAAAAGCTAGAAAATAATTAGGTAGGTCCTAGGTACTAGTCATCACACTCCTCATCAATGTAGGGCGTTGATCAGACAATTAAATAAAAGCGTTGGACGCCTCAAATTTCTATTGATAGTCATATATAAGACCAACTGAACCTTAATCAGGTTATGCTATGCCTCATATTTTTAGAAATTTCACGCGCCCAAAGCTTTATTTAATTGTCTTATCAACGCCCTAGATTTATGAGGAATGTGATGACTAGTTCTTAGGACTTACCTAATTATTTTCTAGCTTTTAGTATTTTATTACTTTATGTAATTATTGTTTTCAATAAAATCGTTCAACTTAAAAATTTTTTTTAATTATTTTATTCACAACAAAAACCATGCAAATAACACGGAAAATTTATTTCGCGCTCTGGTGGGTCACTTATTTCACACGAAAGTTCATTTTAGTTGTGTATTTATGCACAAAATTTTCAAACTAAAAAAAAAATTTTGATTTGTCTGAAAAAATTAAAAAAAACAACCGAATTTCAAAAAACCTTAACGAAATACAAACTGGCTCTGGCTCGTTTGTTTTTAACAAACTAGATTGTAAGATCGCGGTTTCGAATCGAGCTCAAGGCCTAACAATAATTATTTTATCATTATTATTGTTATGATAAATTTTTTCTTAATTGGAGAAATTATTAAATTAGAATAGAAGAAAGAAAAAAAAAAGTGGGCCGATATAACAACAAATAATTGTTAATACATCCCAGAGCACGGGGAAAAATTGTCAATAAAATTTGACACTATGGCAACATTGCCATCAAACAAGTCCAATTTTCACATTCATTCTGCAACAGATGTCACAGTGTTGTGAATATCAATTGGCAAGAACCAGAATAGAAGTAGGATTAATGAAGACAAACAAAAAAAACCGCTGTGATGGCTGAATGGCTATAGCAGCGGCGCCTAAACGTTGCAGATGAAGGAATTTAGCAGTTCCCGAAATGGATTTATACAACGAGCTTTGGCAGTTGTCTAAATTTTTTCTTTCTTCTATTCTAAGTTAATAATTTTTTCAATTAAGAAAAAATTTATCATAACAATAATAATGATAAAATAATTATTGTTAGGCCTTGAGCTCGATTCGAACCCGCGATCTTACAAATCAGTAGGCCGATATAACAACAAAAATTGTTAAACTAGATTTTATTTTTATTGTACTTTCTTTGTTTTTGGAATATAGCTTAGACATTTAAACCAGCGCTGATGCCGTATTAGGAGGGAGTGCGGCAAGATATTTATTTATTTATTTATTTAATATAGTAATCTTTGAAATACAATGTTTCTTACAGACTACATAACGGATTAGATAAATTTACTTTACAGAATAGTGTACAGAAGATTTAAGAAAGCCTGTTTTGTCATTGTGAAATCAGTGACAGTAGTTTCTGACAAAATATTAAATTCTCTCAAAGAGCGCACCAAAGGTGCATTTCCAGCAAATGTGGTTTTTACTTTGGGTAGATAAAATGGATAAGATACACGAAGGTTACGTCTAGGGACATTGAAAATTATTTTATGCAAGAGATATGGGCAATCAACGATGCTTTGAATCATGTTAAACGTAAATGTTAAGGACAAGACAGATCTACGGCTTTCAGAGATTGCAAGTTTATCAGTTGAAGAAGAGCTGTGTAGGCCGGAACCGGCTTTTCAAAATTCAGAAACCGTAAGGCAAATTTAAAGAAAACCTTTTGTACACGCTCAATCCTCTTAATCGGAAGTTGATTATAGGGTCTCCACACGAAGACAGCATACTCAAGATGCGAGCGTACAAAGCTTGTAAATAAAAGTTTAAAGTTATATCGGTCTTAGAGCTGTTACGACGTACAAACCTCAGAACTGAGTATGCTTTTGCAATAAGGAAATTAATGTGGCTGTTGAAAGATGGTTTTGTGTCAAATATAACTCCTAAGTCTTTAACTTCATTAACATTTAGCAGAGTAACATTTGAAATGCTGTAAGACGTACTACGTACATTCAAAATTTTCGCAAAGGTCATTTTGAAACACTTTTGATATTTAAAGATAAACGTGATTTACTACAGCATAGATTAAGAGCATTAACATCTTGCTGGAGCCTTGCTTCATCGAGAGAATCTTTAACTACAGCAAATAACTTAAGATCGTCAGCATAAAGCAAACACTCGGCGAATGAAAAACAACTTCCAATGTAATTAATAAATAAGACAAACAGTAGAGGTCCAAGAACGCTTCCTTGCGGTACGCCTGAAGAGAGATTCGGAACACATGCATCAATAGTAACAACATAGCGTCTATTCGATAAATAGGATTTGATCCATTCCAAGAAGTAGGAATGAAAACCTAAACAAGCAAGTTTTTTAACTAGAACTTTATGCGAGACTTTATCGAAAGCTTTTGAAAAGTCTGTGTATATACAATCTACTTGATGACCATCAGAAAACGCTGTTATGCAGTAGTCACTAAGAACCGCTAAGTTCGAAACTGTAGGCCTTCCGGGAACAAAGCCATGTTGGTTATGGCATATAATGTAGCAAAATAAAGCTTCTCTTTTACTTCACACTCAGAAAGTTAAGATATAGTTGAAAGGAAAAATACACGAAAATAGTGTAGTGTAATAAACATAGGTATTACTCAGAGTGAATTTAACAAAGTCTGATTGAGAGTTGCATACATTGTGAATTCATACAAGTGGCGAATGTTTGAGAAGAACGTTCACAATAGTAAACAGCATGTTAAATCGTTGTTCAATTACTTAAATCATTTGCCAATAATGTTTTTCAAACATTTTTGTAGACGACTCATATTTCATCTAATAACTAGATTTTTTAAATTAAAATCAATATGTTTTGAAACACAAATGGACGATTCATGGTATTTCAATTTAATAACGGCGAGCAAAAAACAAAACTTTCTTCAATTCAGCTATTATTTGAAAGGTAGGTACGACAATGGAGGAATAGAAAGATTTTTCACTTGTATGAATTCACAATGCTTGTAAGGGACTCATGATGAAATGAATTCAAGTGTTCTTATCCCGATAACGTTTTCCCTTGTTCTGACAAGTTCGCCATGCATAATTTAGATGGTTGTCTATCACACATAACTGCCTTTGAATTTTACTACGATCGGAGTAGATTTTACTATACGTTTAGAAATATATTAACTATATAAACCGCTACCATAACTTTTTAAACATAAAGATAAACGTAACTTTGTATTCCCCAAAAGCTTATAGAGAAAATTTAGCGAAATTTTTTTTAGGAAATTTATACGAAAATAAAGCAATCAATTGGTAGTACAAGTAATTACTGGCAAATAGAGCTGCCGAAAAAGTGAGGTTATGTTGTTGACATCACCTTCATTATTGCATTATGTAAGAAACTATTATGTCAAACAAATGAATGATCCCTATGTGTGTATATAGCATTTTATCACTACTGTTTTTTTTTTGCATTTTACCTTGTGTGACAGCATTATTTATGACTACAAAGGAAATAATATGAGAACTTCAAAAGCAAACCGTACTTATTTCAATAAAATACAAGTAACATTTGTATATCGGACATTATATTTAAAGAGTATTTTGCTAAAAAGAAAACACATCTCTTTACAATCTATTTAAGGAATTTTTTGTATTTAATAGCCCAAGATTTATGCTTTTCCGCATTAACTATCTTACCACTACCAGAACTACTTTTTGTTAGGATGTTTAAGTTTATACACTTAACCTCCTTGAGCCTTAATTCCATGTTCTATATTTTCACCTTTCGAGAACATTTCGAAAGGGCTTCCTGTTTGAGTTTCCAAATCGAAAACACATACGTATGGTAGTTTGCTTAATTGTGCTCAACTTGAAGGAATATGTTCGTTTGGAATGGGAACACCTCCCAGATACAACTGAGTACTCAAATCTGACGGACAGCTGATAAAATCAGTATCCTTAAAATTATTTTCGGAAAGCGAGTTGAATTTGTTAATACAACCTGATAGCTTTCTCCCATCGCTTCCGTCTTCTTCCGACGGACTTTTTTGCTGTCCTCGCTGTTTTAACACGCACCGCAATCTTTACACTTTCTATGGTCAAATGGAATTGTAAGACGATCCAAGGGGTTGATAAAGCCCAATTTCCAACCTCACTTACTCAAGAGAAGTCCTGTTACAAATATGAAAGTATCATACAAACATTTAACAGACGAGGCTCTGGCGAACATAAGTTCTTCATGGAATAAGTGGTGGATGGCGGGATTGCCTTTGAGGTGCATTGTGGTCATATCAAACCATTCCGGATGGTCGGCCTTGTGCCTTAATTCTGCTTGTCATCAGAACGTACTGGATCTATGTTCTAAAACCATAATGATAACACTCCCCGCAACCTTCGGGGAGTGTCTTTATCCCTACAACAACAACAAGAACATTTGCTTGTAAGCTTGGAAATATTATAATTGTGCATGTACCCATATGTTATTTGCGTGCTCTTATCGTAAATGATGGTCTTTCATTTAAAAATAAAAGCTATCTTTCACAAATTTAAAATTAAAAAGTTTTAAAAATATATGATATATGTATGTCTATGTGCATTTGAGAAATTTGAAAATATTTTCATTGCGGAAACGGTTATACCTGGTAGGTGTTTTCATAAAGCATATACGTACGTCTTATGAGGAGGTCCAGCGTATGATCAAGGATAACATGAGTAGAACAGCAAACTATCCACACAGGCTCTGGGAATATCCTTAAAGTCTTCCACAAGCCTTTCCAGACAACTCTCAACAAGGAAGCGCACTTTCCAGGGAGATGCGCATCACTCCGCGACAGCTTCAGTCTATATATAAGATACTTGGGATAGACTGAACTAGCCAATCCGTGGGGACTTCACATATTTCCAGATGTTTGCTTCACAACCAAATTGAAAACCCTATCAGAAACCAGGACTTATGTTATAAAAAAACTCCGGCCTCTTGGCATGTAGTAGAAGGACCTATGCTTCTATCTGCTGCTCCTAATAGCTGAAGTCTTAGTCTCTCGAGCGCAGGGGGCAAGCACAAAACATAATCAACCGTTTCTCCAACCCTCACTTTCTATATGTCATTGACGAGGCTTCATTCAGCAAGCGACGATAGAAGGCAGTGTCTTGTCAGAATATCAATAATGAGACGAAAGTCCCTTCCTCTCAACAATAAGAGTAACATTGTTTTTCTAAGGTTGTAAGACCTGCACATGATCTTCGACCCTTTGTACTCCCGCGCTTAGTTCACGACTTTCCTGCTTAGTCGAACATGTGCAGATCTCGCCTTACATATATACGGTACAAGCTTCGAGGGATGCGTCCTGTTTAGCTACGTCATAAACATTTTAATTTTCATCTATACCCAGAGTCCCAATATAGATACAAAGATACAGTAGCTATTTAGTTACAGTTCTTCAGTAATTTTATTTTTATTTTATTTTTCTTCAGTAATATTCGAAATGCAATATGAGTTTATCTGAACCTAAGTATAATATAAGTATATATATAATGTTCGGCTACACACGAACTTGTACTCTCATATGTTTTACACTTATTGTTCATAATATTGGCGTAATTGTGCGGATATGATAAAAATCTGAGCGGCGTAGAATTCATTATTTTTAACTGACATTGTCACAAAGTCATATTTTTATAGACATCTCCATTTACTTTTACGCATACTAAAAAACTGGCATAACTATGTACAGTGAAAACTCCCTTGAGTGGACACGCACCCTCAACCGACTTTGTCCGCCCAAGAGAATCATCCGCTCGTACAACATGGCAGATCACTGCAGTGTCTTTAAAGTAAAAGTGGAAGCCGTAACCAAAACAGCAGAGATATTGGAAGAAAACTGCAGTCTCGTAAACTTTAGTATTGACAACCAGACAGTCATTAAGGCGATAATCTCGCATAGCTCAACAACTTGAAATATATACGTTTACAAATAAGCATTAGTACGAATTGGAACGGGGGGAAGTTAATAGTCGTTCTAGTTCCTCGTTCATGTGGGCATAGGCAGGTAACGAAGAGAAGGGTGAACTGTGAAAGAGGACAATAGCTGCACATGATCAACGAAGCAGGAAAGCTGTAAAACCAAGCGTAAGGCTGCAGGGTGTGAAAAGTCATGACAAATCAAATGTTTATGTCTTGAAGCAGCTAGTGGAGTGGGCTCTGCTATTTTTCAAGAGCACGTAGTAGTTTCATAACATAGGTCATGGTTTTGGGGGACCACTTTGGCAGTCGAATAAACATTTGGTAACACTATGGGCAAATTCAATTTATATGAGTTCCTTACGAAACGGCCAGTTCAACCCCTCCTAATTTCGGGCAATCCGGAAGCCTAGTTTTTTTTAACATATAAGTGATACTTAGTAAGGATCTTGCTATGGCTGAACAATTATCTAACGTTATTTCGTTTCGTGCGCATCACACTATGACACTTCTTAGACTTGAGTACATATTTGCTTAACGCAAAGTTGGTTTAGTTTGATGAGCCAAATTTTTTCATTGGCGCCCGAGTGGTATGGTGGTAGCGTGCTCCGCCTACCCCACCGAGGATCCTGGGTTCACGCCCCGGGCAAAGCAACACCAAAATTTTAGAAACAAGCTTTTTTTTAATTAGAAGAAGTTTTTGTTAAGCGGCGTCGCCCTTCAGAAGTGATTTTTGCAAACACTCCGGGTGTATTTCTGCCTTGAAGAGCTTCTCAGTGAAAATTAATCTGCCTTGCAAATCCCGGCCGAGAAGCTCGGCCTAAAATCTCTTCGCAGTTTATCGCACTTTACATTTTTTTGTTTAAGTATATATGTACGTAACTAGCACTACATACTAAAACCTATAAGTTGATATACACACTTACATATATGTCCACACTTTGTCCGCTAACGAGATCCATTTGAAAGAGGTTTTTGATTGATTTTCTATGAAAGTAGGTCTCAACGTGCGTCGATAAGAAGTTCGGTTTTGCTCAGTAAAGGGCTTTCAACGACAAGGTGACTGCTATAGTGAGGGGCTTTCATTTTTATTGATAGCAATAAATATAGCCTCGTCCGACCCAGTGAGGTGTATGCCTAACGGATGGCAATTTGTTTTAAAGAATTTTTCCTAAAACTTGGTGCTCGAAAAAAGGGTCTGTCCGTTAGGAGGGGTTTCTCTGTATGTATATTCTTATACCACACACGCCCTCTTGCGTTACATACATATGTTTACTTATGCATGTGTGTAGGTAAAATAATATGATATGTAAATATCCTTATATTTTCGTAGAAATTCGCGGCGGTTAAATGATGCTTCGCTAATGTCGAATGGCGGCGGTAAATGACGCACTGCGACAAAAGCGTTTGGTGGAGAGCAAAAAAATATATATATATCAAATCAAATTTACTGTCAAGCATACACTCATACTAATGTACCTACATATGTTTGGTGACATGTGATGGGGTGGTGTGTAAAGAAGGAGTAGATATTGCTCGTTGACGCCACTCATGCTGACACCGACACTTTTGTATCATTCACTTGATGGAACAAAGGCACTACAAATTCCTCTGAAGTCTTTGGAGGCATACAAAAATACCTGCATATGTACCTACGTAGATATACACTCATGCATACACATGTGAGTAAATATAAAGCAAGTATTTATTTAAATAGACCAACACTCGAGTTTGCTTATTTCTACAATAGCAAAAACACGGCAACACATACATACATTCAAGTACACACGCATAACATAACAAATGCAAACGAGTGAGTTCTTTGTTATACCAAATTAACCCTTTTGCCATTTTTCCACCCACGCACTTTTTTCCCTACATTTTATGTGGCTCCTGTGCAAGGGCTGTGGTGGTGCTGGGATGTTTTGTTTTACTTTCTCGGATTTGGAGGCAATTCATTTTATTGTTGCGGATTTCTATTTTATGTAGTCACATGCGTGACTTATGTTAATATATGTATGAATGTATGTGTGTAGCTACATAATTCCATGTTTTGTTCATAAGCTGTTGTTTTGCTTAACATTGTCGCTTTGTTTAAATTTCATAGTCACTGTATTTCATTGTTTATTTTAAAGATACACAGAAAGATTACACGATCTCTTTAAGCTCATGGCAAAATCTGCACGGAATGAGAAACGTTGCTTTCTTTGAGCATTTTCATAGTTTTCTCTGATAGCGATGATTGAATTTTTTATACTACCTATAACTAGGTAAATATTTTTAACTTATTTCATTAATTAAATTTTTCTTTTCATTACTTTCTACAATTAAAACAAAAAATCATGTGATGCTTAACTGGAACTATGCAAATCAAACTCAAAAACGTTTTCGCGAAATTTTGAAAGTTCGAGATGGCTGCGTTATAACCGCGAATTTTCAGCATTTTTAGAGTACATAGTCTAAGAGCCCGTGACTGCCAGACCTTTGTCATTTTATAACAGTTGAAATTTCGTCAGTGCATACTTCCAACTGAGGCAAGATCGTTGATCTATTAGAAAACTTGAGTCATGGTGGCTTTAACAGATATCGTGCAAAAATTTTGCATAAAAATAGACCTTTCTTTCGTCATTTTATAAAGACTGATAGACTGATTTTCATATATGGTCTTCGTCACGATATAAGAAACCTCTAGCCTCATTGCCAAACACTTTCCATAGTGGCTTTGTCCAGCCAGACACTTTTTGTGATGCAAAACTGTACTTTTTCATAAAATGAAAGCTGAAAGTTTTTTACGGCAAACAAAGCTTCAAAAGTTTTTTTTAAAGATTTTGTATTCGACTTTCAGTATAAAATTGCTTCGATGTTCCTTGAAGTTTAGAAGGATTAAATGTGTCTGGCTAACTTGTGTCGTAACTTAATGGCGCTAGTTACCGGACCCCCACACACGTAATGTATGCCCTGTATACGATGAGTTCTCACGATGTATCAGATCTATTCCCCGCAAAGGACAATTAACATCTATAACACTCTCTAAAAACCAGGTATGCTTAACCAACGAAACGATATCATTTCGTTACGATAATCAACCTTAATAAACGAAACGAAGTCATCCGAAATGACTTCGTTTCGTTTATTAACGTTGATCATCGTAACGAAATGATATCGTTTCGTTGGTTAAGCATACCTGCTAAAAACTTAGGGATCACAACAAAACTGTTCACTTTAACCGATTTTTTGTACAAGAGAAAAAATTTGTTTGGTTTTTCAACAGAAGAGAAACTATTGATCTGAAGCTCACAATATTCTGTAAAAATTACAGACTCTCAATCAATCTAACCGATTTTTCTGGCAAAAGAGAATAGAAAATATGAATAAAAATTTACAGAAATATCGGCAGTATTAACCCGTAAGTCGGTTGTATTAAGCGCCTTTTTTCTTTCAGTGCATAGGTATCTAAAAACTCGCATTGATTTTTGAAAAACAAAGCTATGAGATAGAGCTGATGATTACGATTAATCGATTATTCGGATTATTTATTTATTTTTCTGATCAACGCTTTAGATTGATGAGGAGTGTGATGACTAGTACCTAGGACCTACCTAATTATTTTCTAGCTTTTACTATTGTTATTACTTAGCCTGAGTATTGTTTTCAATAAAACCGTTTAACTTAAATTTTTTTTTACTTATATGAGTTAACCGGGGATTGCCCGTATCGCTTTAAATGTACAAAAACATTTATTACAAGCAATTTTTAATTTTATAATTTATTTAATAATTTGGGAAAAATTTAAACAACGTGACATTATCGACTCCCACTCCTGGGAGAAAAGGCTTTGAAGAGATTTACAAGGTATAGTTGAAACAGCTGTCGCCTTTTCCGTCCTGATGTCACGTTGTTTAAATTTTGCTTAGTTATTAGAATAGTTATAAAATTTTTTTTTTATTATTTTATTTAATTTAATTCTGTTACAAAATTTGAACTTATGTGCTCCAAAGTATTTTCATGTCAATTCTACCGGCCTGTACGTAATATTTGTTCAATGAGCCAAATCGATATCGATCCTTGCGCCACCTGGCGGCGATTTTTTTCATAAGTCGCTTGAAGGAGTTGTATTTCCCTTTTTATTGCATTGTCATCGGGTTCTGTACTATATTCCAAGTTTCAAGCTTGTATCTTATCGACAAGTTACTTAAATTTCAATTATTAAATTCTTAAATAACGCTACACATAGTCAAATAATAAATAAATAAATACGTTTAATTTAAAAGGTCTTACTAAGCGGGGTCGCCTCTATGGCCTTAAAACGCTTATTCGACTATTTTTAAGTATGTACAAAATTTTTTTGATTATGCAGTTTGTTTGTTAGACCAATCAAATAAAGTTGTAAATCTCTCAAATGTTGCATTGATTTTTTAAAAATCAAACTATGACCCTTATATGGAAGGAAATCTAAAATACCTTTCGGAAATAAGTTTTCTAAAAATTATTTCATATTTTCAAGTTCTTATAACTTGTACTTTGTTAGACTGAAATTGACTGGACTTCCAAACTGCATGAACAAAGAAATTATTCGTTCGAAATTTTCACATAGTACTCTCGAATTTTCTAAAACGTTTAGGAGATTGATTTGCATAGTTTTAGTTACACGGTTTATGCAATTTTTTTTTGAAGTTATCGAAAGTCAAAAAAAATATATAACTGATGAAAGTTTATAAAAATTTTCAGCGAATTTTTCGTGTTCGCAGCTGTAGTTTTATTAAAGCTCCATAGTAAATCTGTCATCAGATGATGGAGTCACAGACCAAGAAGGTGTTTTGATCTGACGAATGAAATTTGATAAAGGAATTTATGGGTTCGCTGTGCTTGTCGCTCTTGGTGTGTTGAATTTTGTTTACTCGGCTCTCACATGTTATGCTCTTAAAAGTGCTTCCTAATGAGCTTATAAGCAAGTACGGGTAGGGTGATGGTTTGCTAAACTGATCTGTGACTTTACAAGTCGTCAGAAACTAATTGTTAACTATAACCTATTATGCTGAGTAAAATATCACAGGGAAAGTTCATAAAGCCCTTTAAAGCAAAAAGCTAAACTTCACTTTGCGCTTGGATTTTTTTTTAGTATGAACCTATGTTCTTGCTATAAAATTTAAACACCCTAATGTATTTTCAAACTTACATTTATCGTCGGTGCAGCCGAAATAGTGCCGATTCTCCACTCTTCAATTAAAACTATTTTTTAATACTAATGTGATGGAGCCCAACTTTAGCACTTGGTTGTGAAAGAAAAATGCGTGCTTAATATCAAGAAACGCTAAAAGTTTTTAAAATAAAACTTACTTACTCTTGCTAACCAGACACAGGATTAAAGGAGCACTTATGTCTAATCGCACGTAGGTGCTAAGTGTTATCCTTAAACAACTCCGATTGAACCTCTACTTACGCCAGACAGCTACGTACTCAGTCACCAAACTTAGGGAGTCTAGAAGCTAGAGCGAAAAACTGTATAGGCACAACGATATCTTAATGTGAGTACAGATAACATTTCACTTACATTGAACTTTGAAAATTATTTCAAAGTGGGGCTTCACTCAGCCGCCAAGGTTTACAACAAGGTCGTAATTCCTACACCGATGGGTCCAAAATGGCCTGCGGTATTGGGCGGGGGTTTCTTCCGCACAGCTAAAAGTCGCAATATCCATCCTTCATATAAACTCAGCTAGTATCTTCTTAGAAGAGAAACTAGGTATAAAGCAGCCTGACTTTTGCTGTTAATGAGTGGAGTAAGCGACGGTGAGATACGCATATACTCAGACAGCCAAACAGCGCTTAAAGCACTAAATTCACAGAATGCGTTCTCTAAAGCCGTCGGAAATTGTAAGAAGACATTATGCGAAGCAGGAAACCTTGCCCTCATCACGCTCACTTGGGTGTCCGGTCACAAGAAAATTGACGGCAATGAAAAATCGGATAATTTGGCAAATGCCAGTGCATTGTTAGACATCTCTGAGGCAGTGACGGCTCACTGGCCATTTTCTTGAATAAAGAGTGGCATTCTTATCAATCTCAAGAAAACCACAATTCGCAATTGGTATTTTACGGATAACTGCAAACTGAACCAGCAAATATGTGCTGAAGAACAGAGTCTCTACTGAATATGTCTAGGAAAGATATATCATCCACCATTACCAGGCCACTGGCCATTTGTCCCACAGCCGGACATATCGGGAATCCCCTTCAACGACAAGTGCATGAGCTGTTGTCTGGACGGTTGCGAGGAGACAGTCACCAATTTCCTCTGCGAGTGCCCAGTCTAGCGAACATGAGGCTCCGAACTGTAGGTAGTTTTATGCTGCTCGACCTAGGGGCGTTGTCAAAATGCTGCATGGAGGACTTTGAAGGTTTATTGATCAAGCCAAATTGTAAATGTACATTATGCAATCGGTCCCAGGAGAATATGCCTAGAGCGCTACTTGGGTCCGGTCTCTTCGGACGTTGCAGCCCGTCCAACCGGCCAACCAACCAACAAACAAAATTATATAAAGCTCCTAACTACATATATTTGCATTACATTTTCAAGTCTCAATGTTTTTATTCACAATATTTTATTCGTACTAATATACAATTTTGTTGGATGGAGTAAGCAACTTTTACCGCGGCGTCGACGATACGTTTAACTACATTAGACTTTAAACAAGAAAAAAGTTACTCATACGCCCCAGAGGCCAACAAGCAGCAAACATGGCATTCCGACAATGTCATTGCCATTGACATTGTTGCCAATCAGTTGCTGTATCAGCTTTGCGCTACCTTTGTTTTTGTTGCTGTTACCATTTATGAGGTTGGCAAATTTTGTTTGTTGTTGCTAGGCGCTATTTGTGCTGCGGTTGACTGATGTTACTTATAGCGCCCCTAAGGTACTCAACGTAAATTGTTAACCATTTCTAATATGCGTACAGTTTTGATCTACACGATTTGCAGAGCATACATAATACTTATGCAGGAAAGTGTGGCTATATTATAATACATGTGTGGCTCCCAATCAAGTGTACTTTGTACTCACAAGCGACTCAAAGGATTAAAGACAATTGTCATCCAAGTTACACACAATGATTTGCAGGATTAAATACTTATTTATTCAGTTATTTATGAACTATGTAAACTAAGAAATATAACGAAGGAAAAATAACGGTTTTATGAAACACATGCTCGTATACCTTAACAATGCTTATACAAACTATGCATTTTATCATTGAATTGCGAATTTCACGGATTCCAAATTGAACCCACGTCGTTCACGCTTGGTCGATCATGTGCACCTCTCGCCTTCTCTTAATCTCGCCCAGTCTAATTGGGATGTCTACGGAGCAAGCTTCGAGGGATGCGCCCTTTTTAGTTAGTTCATCTGCTTTTCATTCCCATCTATTCCCATATGCACTGGGACCAATATACATGTATGCTTTACCCTGTCCCGATTCTCTTCAGAGACTGCTTAAACTCCAACACGCATTTAGATGCTGTGCTATGCGAGATTATGGCCTTAATTGCTGCTTGACTGGCAATATAAAAGTTAATACGGCAGCTTAAGCTATTCTCTTCCAGAGTTTCTACTACTTTGCTTTCGGCAAATATGTCGGTTTTGGAAACGCTACAGTGATCTGGCAGCTTGTGTGATCTGTTTATTTCCGCATTAGCACAGTATACCGCAGATCCTACTCCTTTTACTACTTTGAAACCATCTGTGCACGCATTTATCACTTCGTTCGCTATTTAAACACCCTTGCGCAAATCACCCACCTCTATTGTGGTTTTAAGAGCCCCCTCAAAGCGCAGATAGGGAATCAGGTAGTCTGCCCGTCCTATAATTGATGACGCTATACTACTTTATGGTATCAAAAATGATAATTAAGTAATGAACGTACCATTAAATTTGGAACAATATTTAACTCCGCAAGTGTTTTTATGAACAGTACATATTTAGATTATATTAGATCTTAGAATATCAATGTAAAACAAAGCTGAAAATATTTAAGATTATACATGGTGACATTGATTAGAGCAATCGATATTCACAACATGGTATCGGTTCCCTAAAGTTCAAAGATAGTTATGCGAACTTGATAAAAACCTTACAACCCCTTTCTAGGTGACCATTGTTAAGAGGAATTGTAAGACCTCCAGATGATAAACGCATATTCAAGCCTGGATCTTACTAGAGAATCATAAAGCCCTTTTCTAGTGCTTGGATCGATGGAGGAAGGGCTATTCTTCTGGATTAAGCCTAACATAGCATACGATTTTGAGATAATGTAAGTGATGTGGCTTGAAAAATTAAGTTTTTTTTAAAAATAGACGCCCAAATCCATTAATTAGGAAGTCAGAAAAGTGTTGTCTCATAAAATCCAATAACATATATAACAAGTAAGGAAGGTTAAGTTCGGGTGTAACCGAACATTACATACTCAGTCGAGAGCTATGATGGCAACATAAGGGAAAACAACCATGGAGGAAAATGAACCTAGGGAAACCTGGAATGTGTTTGTATGACATGTGTATAAATTGAAAGGCATTAAAGAGTATTTTATGAGGGAGTGGGCCATAATTCTATAGGTGGACGCCATTTAGGGATATCACCATAAAGGTGGATCAGGGTTGACTCTAGAATTTGTTTGTACAATATGGGTGTCAAACGAAAGGTGTTAATGAGTATTTTAAAAAGGAGTGGGCCTTAGTTCTATAGGTGGACGCCTTTTCGAGGTATCGCAATAAAGGTGGACCAGGGGTGACTCTAGACTTTGTTTGTACGATATGGGTATCAAATGAAAGGTCTTAATGAGTATTTTTAAAAGGGAGTGGGGCTTAGTTCTATAGGGGGACGCCTTCTCGAGATAACGCTATAAAGGTGGGCCAGGGGTGACTCTAGAATGTGTTTGTACGATATGGGTATGAAACTAAAGATATTAATGAGAGTTTTAAAAGGGAGTGGTGGTAGCTGTATATGTGAAGGCGTTTTCCAGATATCGACCAAAATGTGGACCAGGGTGACCCAGAACATCATCTCTTGGATACCGCTAATTTATTTATATATTTAATACCTGCAAAGATTTCAAGGGTTTTTTATTTCGCCCTGCAGAGCTTTTTCATTTTCTTCTACTTAATATGGTAGGTGTCACAACCATTTTACAAAGTTTTTTCCAAAGTTATATTTCGCGTCAATAAACCAATCCAATTACCATGTTTCATCCCTTTTTTCGTATTTGGTATAGAATTATGGCATTTTTTTCATTTTTCGTAATTTTCGATATCGAAAAAGTGGGCTTGGTCATAGTCGGATTTCGTTCAATTTTTATACCAAGATAAAGTGCGTTCAGATAAGTACTTGAACTAAGTTCAGTAAAGATATGTCGATTTTTGCTGTAGTTATCGTGTTAACGGCCATGCGGAAGGACAGACGGACGACCGTGTATAAAAACTGGGCGTGGCTTCAACCGATTTCGCCCATTTTCACAGAAAACAGTTAGCGTCATAAAATCTATGCCCCTACCAAATTTCAAAAGGATTGGAAAATTTTTGTTCGACTTATGGCATTAAAAGTATCCTAGACAAATTAAATGAAAAAGGGCGGAGCCACGCCCATTTTGAAATTTTCTTTTATTTTTGTATTTTATTGCACCATATCACTACTGGAGTTGAATTTTGACATAATTTACTTATATACTGTAAAGATATTAAATTTTTTGTTAAAATTTTACTTTAAAAAAAAATTTTTTTTAAAAGGGGGCGTGGTCCTTCTCCGATTTTGCTAATTTTTATTAAGCGTAGATATAGTAATAGATGTAACATTCCTGCCAAATTTCATCATGATATCTTCAACGACTGCCAAATTACAGCTTGCAAAAGTTTTAAAATACCTTCTTTTAAAAGTGGGCGGTGCCACGCCCATTGTCCAAAATTTTACTAATTTTTTCTTCTGCGTCATAAGTTCAACCCACCTACCAAGTTTCATCGCTTTATCTGTCTTTGGTAATGAATTATTGCACTTTTGCGGTTTTTCGAAATTTTCGATATCGAAAAAGTGGGCGTGGTTATAGTCCGATATCGTTCATTTTAAATAGCGATCTGAGATGAGTGCTCAGGAACCTACATACCAAATTTCATCAATATACCTCAAAATTTACTCAAGTTATCGTGTTAACGGACGGACGGACGGACGGACGGACATGGCTAAATCAAATTTTTTTTCGATCCTGAAGATTTTGATATATGGAAGTCTATATCAATATCGATTCCTTTATACCAGTACAACCAACCGTTATGCAATCAGACTTATTATACACTGTGAGCTCTGCTCAACTGAGTATAAAAAGGGCAAATGGTTTTGGTGTACATATGTATAATGAGTACATTTGCGGTTATATCTTAAAGTCATCAGCTTTGAGCAGAAACTAAAGCTGCAAAATCGGAACCCGCTATCACTTTTAAATAAATTATGAAAAACAAGGGCCCCAAAATTCTGTCTTGAGGAACACGAGAAGTTGTTGTAAAAGTGGAGGAGGGGATATATTCAATGGTGGTATTATAGAGCCTGTTTGATAAGTATGACTTAAGCGAATCAAGCAACCTAGAGTGATAACCAAAGCTCTTCAATTTTAAAATCGTGATCTTATGTGAGACCCTGCCGTACGCTTTTGAAAAATCTGCACAGATCGCATCGACTTGGAAAGCTTATAGGAATGTTTCGAAATAGTCTTTGGTGAACACTACTAGATTAGACACTGTGCACCATCCGTTTAGGACTACTAACTTCGAATTGCTGTTTTTTATTAACAATTACCTCAAAAATTTCAGAAACTGTAGATAAATTTAAGTTAGCCACTTAATTTTTCTGGCCGTTTTTGAATATTGAAATAACATAAACTATTAGTAGACCCGACAGACGTCGTTCTGCCCTAAATTTGGCCTATCTGCATACATTTTAATAAGATCTTTTCGTCTAACTCCGCCCTACCCCTCTACACTTTTTCCTAATCTTTTTATTCCCTCCTCCCTACGTCTTTTTCGCTTCATCTCCATCATCGTCTCATTCTATCTCTTTCTCACTCTCCTTCTGTCTTTTCTCTTCTCTAAAGTTTTTCTCCATCTTCTTCATCTCTTATTGCCAGTCCCAGGGTGGTATATATTTTGTTCCAGTCCCATTCCGAGTCTCAGTCCCAGTCCTACTCCGAGTCTCAGTGTCAGTCCCGGTCCTAGTCCTAATCCCAGTCCCAGTCCGTCTCTGGTATACTTCCCGGAAAAAGCATTGTAAATACTAATATAGGCAAATTTATATACGAAATTTCAGGCAAATCGAATAGAGCGTATGTAAATAAGTATGTAGGTATTATTAACTCATGTCTTTATTTCGGCTTCGCATGCATATTTATCAGATTTGCCAGGTTGATTCGGCTAAATCGAATATCACAATGAACTTTAGAGCTCTCAGCAACAGCTTTCACTTGATATCCATAATACACACACATTCTAGGTGTATCCGGGTCCACGTTTTGGGCTATATCTCGAGACCCTAGCCTCCCAGTTGTATGAAAATTATCCTGTACTATAGCACTCATCAACAGTTTTCATTTGATATCCATAATGTAAAAACGCATTCTAGGTGTATCCGGGTCCACGTTTTGGGCTATATCTTGAGGCCCTATCCTCCCAGTTGTATGAAAATTATTCTGTACCAAAGCACTCATCAACAGCTTTCATTTGATATCCATATTGTATAAACACATTCTAGGGGTATCCGGGTCCACGTTTTGGGCTATATTTCGAGACCCTAGCCTCCCAGTTGTATGAAAATTAGCCTGTACTATAGCACTCATCAACAGTTTTCATTTGATATCCCTATTGTGTAAACACATTCTAGGGGTATCCCGGTCCACGTTTTGGGCTATATTTCGAGACCCTAGCCTCCCAGTTGTATGACGATTATCCTGTACTATAGCACTCATCAACAGCTTTCATTTGATATCCATATTGTATAAACACATTCTAGGGTACCCGGGTCCACGTTTTGGTCTATATCTCGAGACCCTAGTCATCCAGGGGTATGAAAATTATCCTGTACCATAGCACTCATCAACAGCTTTCATTCGATGTCCATATTGTATAAACACATTCTAGGGGTACCCGGGTCCACGTTTTGATCTGAAGACCCGTAGCGAAAAAAAAGGTAGACGTTGGCAGATTCTCAGACCTACCCAATATGCCCACGAAATTGCATGAGAATCGGTTCAGCCCTTTCGGAGGAGTTAAGCCTCTAACACCGTGACAGAAGAATTTTATATATTAGATTTTCAAAATTGCAAAGTTCACAAACGGCGATGGTTATTAGGGTATGTTTCTGAATTTCACTTCTTCATCAGCTATCTTCTCGGGAGCTGAGTATTGAACTCGAAATCTCCAACATTCATTCTTTATACTAGTATAAAAGTAGACACCTTTAACCACTCCGCCATATGAAAGCCCCACTGCTCGCTTTGCAATTAGTCTCTAAGTATTGCCTTTTTTGTTGCTATTCCTTTATTCATCAGTTAGGTACATACTAATTTTATATGCATTTTAATCCTAATTGTGTGGAATAATTATAGGCGCGCTAAGAGCCTAATAACCATCGCCGTTTGTAAACTTTGCAATTTCGCTTTTGGGCCGACTCTCAAAAATATCGCCGCGGCGGCGGCGTCCGGCGCGTTACTATAATTTCTACTTGTTTAAGACTATTTAGGCCATTTATTGTTCATTTTGAAAATTGGTGGGATATGATCGAAAGTGGTATCAACGGATGCCCATCACTGCCGGTTATAAGAAACTAATTGCAAGATGTAATTCTCTAACTGTTCAAAAACTGTTAAAAAGAAAAAAAACAGGCGTTTTCGATGTCAGCTTAACACGGACTTTGCATCACCCAATTCACCATGTTTTTAAAACAAAACACTAAAAGAAAAGTTATATAATAACTTGATATGCTCACTTTGCATATTTTTTTCAAAAAATTAATAATGAACAATGAATTCAAATAAAATGACCCAAGGCGAACATGTTTTCAAATTGTTCTCAAGTTGTTAAAAAAGCAAAATACCCAAAAAGGTGCCGATTTTTTATTTTTTTATTATACTCAGTTGAGCAGAGCTCACAGAGTATATTAAGTTTGATTGGATCACGGTTGGTTGTACAGGTATAAAGGAATCGAGAGAGATATAGACTTCCATATATCAAAATCATCAGGATCGAAAAAAAATTTGATTGAGCCATATCCGTCCGTCCGTCCGTCCGTCCGTCCGTTAACACGATAACTTGAATAAATTTTGAGGTATCTTAATGAAATTTGGTATGTAGGTTCCTGAGCACTCATCTCAGATCGCTATTTAAAGAACGATATCGGACTATAACCACGCCCACTTTTTCGATATCGAAAATTTCGAAAACAGCAAAAGTGCAATAATTCATTACCAAAGACAGATAAAGCGATGAAATTTGGTAGGTGAGTTGAACTTATGACGCAGAAGAGAAAATTAGTAAAATTTTGGACAATGGGCGTGGACCCGTCCACTTTTAAAAGAAGGTAATTTAAAATTTTGCAAGCTGTAATTTGGCAGTCGTTGAAGATATTATGATGAAACTTGGCAGGAACGTTACTCCTATTACTATATGTACGCTTAATAAAAATTAGCAAAATCAGAGAAGGACCACGCCCACTTTAAAAAAAAAATTTTTTAAGTAAAATTTTAACAAAAAATTTTATATCTTTACAGTATATAAGTAAATTATGTTAACATTCAACTCCAGTAATGATATGGTACAACAAAATACAAAAATAAAAGAAAATTTCAAAATGGGCGTGGCTCCGCTCTTTTTCATTTATTTTGTCTAGGATACTTTTAATGCCATAAGTCGAACAAAAATTTACCAATCCTTTTGAAATTTGGTAGGGGCATAGATGTTATGACGTTAACTGTTTTCTGTGAAAATGGGCGAAATCGGTTGAAGCCATGCCCAGATTTATACACAGTCGGCCGTCTGTCCTTCCGCATGGCCGTTAACACGATAACTACAGCAAAAATCGACATATCTTTACTGAACTTAGTTCACGTACTTATCCGAACGCATTCTATCTTGGTATAAAAAATTAACGAAATCCGACTATGACCACGCCCACTTTTTCGGTTTCAAAATTACGAAAAAAATGCCATAATTCTATACCAAATACGAAAAAAGGGATGAAACATGGTAATTGGATTGGTTTATTGACGCGAAATATAACTTTAGAAAAAAATTTATAAAATGATTGTGACACCTACAATATTAAGTAGGAGAAAATGCAAAAGTTCTGCAGGGCGAAATAAAAAACCCTTTAAATCTTGGCAGGTATTACATATATAAATAAATTAGCGGTATCCAACAGATGATGTTCTGTGTCACCCTGGTCCACATTTTGGTCGATATCTGGAAAACGCCTTCACATATACAACTACCACCACTCCCTTTTAAAACTCTCACTAATACCTTTAATTTATACCAATATCGCACAAGCACATTTAGAGTTACCCCTGGTCCACCTTTATGGCGATATCTCGAAAAGGCGTCCACCTATGGAACTAAGCCCCACGCCCTTTTAAAATACTCATTAACACCTTTCATTTGATACCCACATCGTACAAACATATTCTAGAATCACCCCTGATCCATCTTTATTGCGATACCTAGAAGAGGCGTCCACCTATAGACCTAAGGCCCACTCCCTTCTAAAATACTCATTAACACCTATCGTTTGATACCCATATTGTAAAAACGTATTCTAGAGTCACCCCTGGTCCACCTTTATGGCGATATCTCGAAATGGCGTCCACCTATGGAACTAAGGATCACTCTCTTTTAAAATACTCATTAGCATCTTTTTTTTTGATACCCATATCGTACAAACAAATTCTAGAGTCAACCCTGATCCACCTTTATCCCTAAATGGCGTCCACCTATAGAACTATGGCCCACTCCCTCATAAAATACTCTTTAATGCCTTTCATTTGATACAAATGTCATACAAACACATTCCAGGTTTTCCCTCGGTTCATTTTCCTACATGGTTATTTTCCCTTATGTTGTCACCATAGCTCTCAACTGAGTATGTAATGATCGGTTACACCCGAACTTAACCTTCCTTACTTGTTTTATATTACGACTGGCTGAAAGAATAAGCGAAATCAGTGACGCAAAATCCTTTAGTAGGTTCTAGGGGCATAAACACTCCTACGAAATGATTCTTACTTCATAGTTGAGGATATACATATGTACGTATGATAAGGGTTTGAAAAATCACTTGGGCTTACATTCAAACAACTTTTGTTTATTTGCGAAACTATACAATAGCGATATGCGGGAATAGAAAGCGACCTATGAAAAAATATGCCGCAAGGTGGCGCAAGGATCGAGATATTCAAAAAAATCGTTTTTGTCCAGAGAGTGCTTACATTATGGAGGGAACACTTTTCTGATCTCCTAAATGGAGGCAGCGATTCACCGCGCAGAGATGACGAACCCGATCCAGCAATCTATGATGATGGAATATATGTCCCCCGCCCGATTACGAAGAAGTTAGAGTAGCAATAACCAGATTGAAAAACAACAAGGCCGTGGGCGCTGATGGATTGCTTGCGGAGCTATTCAAATACGGCGGCGAGGAGTTGGTAAGGCGCATGCAGCAGCTTCTTCGCAAAATATGGGCGGACGAAAGCATGCCCGACGGTTGGAATCTAAGTGTTCTTTGCCCAGTCCACAAGAAGGGGGATACTGCAAAATGCACCAACTATCGTGGAATCAGCCTTCTTAATATCGCATATAAGGTTCTTTCAAGTGTATTGTGCGAAAGATTGAAGCCCACCGTGAACCGGCTGATTGGACCTTATCAGTGCGGCTTCAGACCTGGTAAATCTACCATCGACCAGATTTTCACAATGCGCCAAATCTTGGAAAAAACCCGTGAAAAGAGAATCGACACACATCACCTCTTCGTCGACTTTAAATCCGCCTTCGACAGCAGGAAAAGGAGCTGCCTATATGCCGCTATGTCTGAATTTGGTCTCCCCGCAAAACTGTTACGGCTGTGCAAAATGACGTTGAGCAACACTATCAGCTCAGTCAGAATTGGGAAAGACCTCTCCGAGCCATTCGATAGTAAACGAGGTTTCAGACAGTGTGACCCACTATCGTGCGATTTCTTTAATTTGATGCTGGAGAAAATTTTACTAGCTGCAGAACTTAACCGCACTGGAACAATATTCCATAAAAGCGTGCAATTACTGGCATATGCTGATGACATTGATGTGATCGGCCTAAACACCGGCGCTGTTAGTTCTACTTACTCCAAACTGGAAAAAGAAGCGGTAAAGATGGATTTGATGGTGATTGAAGACAAAACAAAGTACCTACTTTCATCGAGCAAAGAGTCAGCGCATATGCGCCTTGGCAACCACACTACTGTTGGCAGCCATAATTTCGAAATAGTAAAAGATTTCGTTTATTTGGGAACCAGCATCAACACTAGCAACAACATCAGCACTGAAATCCAGCGAAGAATCAATCTTGCCAATAAATGCTACTTTGGACTAGGTAGGCAATTGAAAAGTAAAGTCCTCTCTCGGCAAACGAAAATCATACTCTACAAGTCACTTATCGTACCCGTCCTGCTATATGGGGCAGAAGCATGGACCATGACAACAGCAGATAAAGCGGCTTTGGGAGTGTTCGACACAAAAGTTCTTCGAAAGATTTATGGACCTCTACGCATTGGCGTTGGTGAGTACCGAAGAAGATTTAATGATGAGCTGTACGAGCTATATGCAGACATCAACATAGTCCAGCGAATTAAAACGCAGCAGCTGCGTTGGCTAGGCCATGTTATGCGAATGAAAGATGATGCTGCGGCCAAGAAAGTGTTTCTATCGGAACCCGCCTATGAAAGCAGAGGTAGAGGGCGGCCCCCACTCCGTTGGAAGGACCAGGTGGAAAACGATTTAAACTCCCTTGGTGTGACCAATTGGCTCCGGTTGGCGGAGCCAAGGAGCGACTGGCGCGCCTTGTTGGAAGGCCATAACCGTTTAGACGGTTAAGCGCCAATTAAGTAAGTAAGTAAGTAAATGCTGGATATAAGAGTTACAATATATGTGTGGTCTATTAATGGTTGATGCCAATTAGAGACTGACTTACAAACGCAGTCGTTCTTCTTTTCAAACTTCGTATGTCTTACGTTTTATATTTGTCAGCTGGCTAGGCTGCATTCAGTTACATTAATATACTAGCGGACTTAAGCTCTCGTAGTCCTTTGTCCACCAGTCCCTCCCACATTCGGCCCTCCCGAATTAGGATTCAACCCGAATTCTGGCGACCAAGGTTTAATATACTCTGCAACTGTTGAAGTGCAATTAGGTCCTTCTAACTTATCTAGCTTGTCCACTTAGTAACGACCATGAAATAACTTTTCGACGATTTTATATGGTCCAAAATATTTTTGTTTCAATTTTAAATTCGTACCGAATTGAGTGCGCTTTGTATCCACTACGTCACTGACTTCGTAATTCGTATTCTCCTCGCGTTTTCGATTAAAATTTCTACGATTTTCCTCTTGGATTGCTGAAATATTTCGCTTGGCCAACTGTCGAGCTTCGTTGCGGTTGGCTTCGACTGTCTCAATTGCTTTACTTTCGGTGATTTCATCTAGTGTGGTGATTCTGACAGTCTTATGTCACATCTCGTCAATAGTTTAAAAGGCGTTATTTTCGTGCTTCTCGGCGCAGAGTTGTTTATGTACTGCTAAATTTTCCGATGTGATTGTAACAATGATCAGGGTTATCATGCGACAGCTTTGCCAGCATGGGAACGACGATTTTATGCATTCTTTCCACCTGACCGTTTCCTCTCGGTACTGCAGTTGTAATAGGCAAATGTTGTATTTGATTCTTCTTACAATAATCCTCGAAGGCGTGCGATGTAAATGCGGGAATATTTTTTTTTTTTTTTTTTTCAAAAACTGTTATTGCCAACGTTTTTAGCGGTCATTTTTGGGTCAGACAGGGTATACATGAAAATTTTACAATCAAATGAAAATCATGAAAAAAACCTTAAAAGTAAAAAAATGAAATTTCGCAGGCTCGAAAATTATTTTTTTGGGTATGCGTAGTGGAACTTTTTTTCCTGAGACCAAATCTTATCGAAAAATCGATGGCGCGGTATCGGTTAATAAATCGACCCAGTTTAGTGTTTATTGAGTAGATTTAAACGTCAGTTACGCATGGCTCAACTATATGGTTGGCTCATCTCATCAGCTGATTTTATTTTTTTCATTTCACTGGAGTAGGGATTGTGAAAAGAAGATTGCAAACTCAAAATGAAACCAAAACATTGTATACATTTTCTTACAACACACAAAAACTTCAAAGTTTTATGTTTCCATTCCATTCCATTCGCCTAATACCAACCCGCACATTTTTACAGTCTGAACAAAGGTATGTTGTTGCTTTAGAGATGAGCCAACCAGATATCAAATTACATTGTGGAAGCTAAATTGAGTTGTATGAACACCACTCATTTGAAATCGAAATTGCTTCAATTTATTTTTCTGTTTGAACATAGTATTAGTGCGAGCCAGAACTTTAAAGCAGGGATCTCCAAAACCTCCTTATGGAAGCGTGACCACACCTACTTTGAAATCCAAAAATAAAAAAATGGCGACGGAGCAAGTAAAAAGTACACTGTAAGAACTTCGAAAACGCACAAAATACGATTTTTTGAATATCTCGATCCTTGCGCCACCTAGCAGCAATTTTTTCATAGGTTGCTTTCTATTCATGCATGTATTATGTGTTCCATATATGAAGAAAATCGGACCACAAATACGATTTTTTGAAATATTTCGATCCATGCGCCACTTATCGGAGCTTTTTTTCTTATTGTTGCATTTTCATTGGGTCCTGAACTACATTCCAAATTTCAAGCTTTTAGCTTATCGGGAAGTTACTTAAATTTCGATTACAAAATTCTGTTCGCTACACAGAGCCAAGCTAAATAAAACCGTTTAAAAAAGCACGGCTATTATTTATTATATTCTATTAGATAAATGAATGATAATCTTAAATTATCTTCTTAATTCAAACTTTTCACTAATATGTATATTCCATATTAAATTTTTAACTTCCAGTGAGATGAAATAAATTTTTGTCAGTGCATGTCTTTTCTTCATTATGTTTTCTAAAAAAATGGCGACAACCAATCAGCGAGCAGAAATGGCGCTGGCACCTACACAAACCCAATCGGAATTGGTAGCTTTCAAAATTAAAGTATCGCATTGTTTTCTTGAAAGCATTTAAAAATGCGTTCATTTAAAATTTAATTTAATTTAAAATTTAATTATTAAATAAATGAAACAAGGATTTATTGTTTTTTATAGGTGAACGAAAAATATACCCAAAAATTATTACTTCAGAAGTCATTTAAGACGAAATTATAGCAGTTTAGTTCCTTATGGGCTCAGCAGAATACATTCGGTTGCTGGCGAGAGGAGAGAATACGTGCGCGCGGGGATGTATGGTTCGCTTGCCTATGCGGTGCGCTTGCCTGAGCGTTTTACAAAAACAATTGCGTGAAAGCACTTATGGGGTGACGATCACTGGTCTGAAGGAACCGAAACGTTGTGAGAAACCTCAAAAAGGTCAAGCTAAAGTTTTTTGTAGTCAATACTCAGATAAACTGATAAACTGGACCTCAAAGTATTCATAGTCTGTAAACAACAACATAATCTAATAATAAGTTTATACAACGACAGAAATCAACAAATTAGGTTGTTAAGTTGAGTTAACAGTTATTTAGTAAAATTGACCGCATTATAGTTGATTCAGTATGTGTAGTTTTTAGAGGACAAGCTTTTATAGTCATTTCAACAGAGTAAGAACAGTTCGTCAACTGTTATAGTAAGTTATATTCTATAAATATTGCAGATTTTTTGTTAAAAGAACTGATTGGTCGTTGGCAAAAAATGTAATTTTAAAGAGAAAGTTACGCGGACGGCGCTCACTACTTTGATCTTATAACTATGTCACAGAAATCTCTGTAATATCAACAGCAATCAAATTTTAATAGTTTCAATTGGTGCTGTTACGGTGACATTAATAACTGTTAGTTAACATAATAGAGCTATGCACCACACCGTAAATCCTGAGATCAAGGCCTGGAAAAAGAAATATTAAAATATTTTTATTTGTGTTATTTTTTTTTTATTGACTGTTAAAACGCTTAATTCTGGATAAAAAATATGTGCGAAGTTGATTCAATACCTATTTGCGATGGATAAAAATTTACAGAAATATCGGATGAATTGACGCGTAATTCGGTTGATTTTACCAGCTTTTATCTTTCAAATGTGCTTCTCTCAACCCGATAGGTGGCAATAAATGTATTTCGTCTGGTTCTGTGACACCAACATCGACACCGACAGTGTCAACCAACAACACTTCAGATCGAATAGCGAGTGACTTTTGCAGAACTACAACAACAATAGTTACAGCAGGCCATAGAGCGGAAATTTTATTTGACAGCTTACACTGACAAGGCGAATGCCGAACAAGAAAAACGGCAAGAAAGGCTGCGTTCTGAAACTATGCATTACAAATAGCAAACCACAAAAAAAAAATGGACAACAACACAAGACAACAACTTGGTAGGCAATAAATTGTGAACTGTGCACTTACTTCGCCGCCTTTTGTTTTATTTATATTCAGTTTTTATATTAATTTTCACCAAAATTGGCAAAAGTCGAATGTTCGATGTCACCAAAAGCTGATTGTTGTTATTGTTTCAGTCGCGCCGTTGTTGACCAGCAATGGGTACTCGCTCACCGTGCTCATGATCTTGACCAAGTTTAATGGCAATTTCTTACTTGCTGTTGCCTTTTTTACTCACGTTACCCTTTTGTGTAGTTTTGTTGTTGTCCTTTATTAATACAATAACATGGTCACAGTTACACACTTACCATTAAGGTGGTTAAAAGCGAATTATTCTTCATTGGTTGAATGAGTAAAATGTTTTTATTACGCCAACGCCAGTACTGCGTGAAGGTTTTTTTGTTTGTGCAACATGTCACACTGAGGTGTTGTCATCGGTTGTCAGTTTTGATTGGCGTTAGTTGTTTGAATTTTTGCTACTACCAGTTTTTCATTCACCGCTAGTGTTCAATATCTTTTTTGTATCGTATTTATTTTGCGGCGGTGTTTGATGATTATTACTTTCCTTTCATCGCCAATGCTTGTGTATGTGTGTGTGCTAAAGCGGTTGCTTTAATGTCACTCGTTTACAATAGCGGCTTTCAACGGTTCACATTCACACATGAGTGAAGTCTTACAACTATTCCAAAACACACTCATTCACTTGTCCGACAACCGTCACTAATGACGTTTTGTGACATTAAACCAAACGCAAAATACTAAACGATTGCATTTCTTACTCTTAGTTTGTTTATATAGAAAACTAGCTTTCACATAGATCTTTAAGGGCGCTGATTTAATCTTTTCCCATCAACATTCATCGGGCATCTTCGATGCATAATCTATCGCTTTTAAAAATGTCCCTTTGTATTAAGCCCTGTTCGCTGTGTTACGTTAGCAGATTCCACATTTAACATACTGGTCTTCTTCTCTATACAAATTATTTTGGGTTTACAATACTCTTCAGCAATTATATATGGGAACTAAGTATCTGCTAATTCCTTTGATTTATAAGTTGATTATGACAGTAGGAGACTCTTGGAAAGTGAAAGAAAGGTGAAGTATTTGCCTTCTCATATCGGTTCGAGTCACTGAACTATCAAATTAATAAACTCTTCCCTAATATTTGCTCGTTAACTTCTTCTTCTTCACTGTGGCTATATAAATGTGTGTGTAGTTTATATTATTTCATCAGATTACATTATTGTTTTTCTTGTGCAATACTTTCTTTTTATCGGCATAGCGAATTTGCTAACATTCACCGCAGTATCAAGCTTATTACAATTTTGTTCTGGTACGCATTCTATATATACCTATCCACAATAGTTTATCTTTTATAATTTTTTAAATATTAGTAAAATTTTATCATTTTTTAGACGGTTACATCTGTAACGAATTTTTTATATTTATTATTATAGGGAAACTGAATAGCAAAAAGCTCTATTGGCTGATTTGATTGCTTTTTAGGCCCTGCCAAATCCATTATTCGAAAATCGTTTTGCTCGGCTATCATATATTTATCATCACCAAGTTGAGAGTCGACTGCAGTCGTATAATAATAGGTTAATATGCAAAATATTCCTTTTTAAAATCATTTTACTTCTGATTTTTGAAATATTTACTTCACGAGTTGACTGCAATAATTGCCTACCAGCAGGCCGGAAGCACTCGAGTTCGATTTTTTTTTATACACCGACATACTAAAATGGAAAATCCATTTTTTCCTAAGCATTTTGATACATGGAATGGCTCGGCTTTAGTAAAGTTACGAAACAATATCTTGTAATTGGGAAAACGAGCTATCTCCTAATATGTTTCAAGAACTACGTAGGTATCTTAGAAACTTTATTTTTTGAAAATCGCCATATCTCAACTCATTCATTTAATTAAATATAAGAAATGATACTCTCATACCAAATTCCACTTTTAAACCTATTTCTGATTTATATGTGTTGGTCGTTTTTGGAAAAAAAGTCACGAAGAACGTTTTTCAAATAAACTCTAATAAAGGGCTTTTCTAAGTCGTTTGATATAAATCTGGATCTCGCTCTGGTAACCGTCATAGGTTTATCCTCCACACAGCAATTGAGATGTGTTTTTTTTAGTTTAAGATTTCAAATGGTAACACATTTTTCTCGCAGATATAAAGTTATTTCCCTTTGTGACATGCACATAAACTTGTGTTCACCAGTGACTTTTGGATATTTACTTTATTTTGGAAAGTGAAATATTTAAGTCTTTTTATTTGAAACTGTCAAAAGAAGAAATTCAAATTCTGTTCCAATTAAATTAATTTGCCTCGAGTGAGTGTCGATTGGGATCTGAGTACTGACGTGTGTGCCAAACGAATGTTTACAAGCATATAAGCATTTGTATGAGCTATAAGTATAGATTCTTTTTTTTTTTTTTATTTAAATGCATAGCATGGTCGGTGAGCTAGAGATCATTGTCAGTGCATCTGTTCGAATTTAATCATTTCTGTCACGGGGAACGAAGTTTGTGCATACTTTCAAAGTGCGTATGTTTGTATCAATGCTTATGTATGCACGAATGCATTTGTTTGGATTGCTTGCGGGTGTCATCATCGTTTAACAGTCGACGCACAACCTACTCATCTCCATAAGCATCTTCTACTCAGACGAGCTATCATCTGCATCACCATCACGGTCCAGCATCCTAGCATCGCAAGATAAGACTGCATAGCAAATTGTGCGCACACTTTTATTTTCTAGTCGTTTTTGGTGTCATTTGAGAATTCTGTGTTTTTTGTTTTAAGAAATATTTTACGAGCAGTGCGACTTCTATTGTCGCACAATTTATAATCGTTTATGGTGAATTGATCGTTGTCATTAATAAGAGGTGATGCGTGCTGCTATTTATTGCATACTAAATATTTTCATCATTTGAATACAATAAATAACACGTAACGGTATTTGGGTCAAATATCATGGGAATTGTTTGTAATTGTCGCTGATTTGGTTTAGGTTTGAGTTTAAAACTGGAGCATACAAAGCATATAAATTTATCAGCTGGAAATTTCTTTAATTTGAGAATTTTGGAATTTTGAAATAAACTCGGATGTAGAGAAATGCGATTATTGCTAAACATAAATTACATATATATATATGCGATAAATATAAATAATCAATGAAAATGGAAAATAATAAAAACTACCTGAATTAAGTTAAAACTGAAAAGCGTGCACTCAAAAGCTTAGTGTAATACGGTCTACAAACGATCCAATTCAAGAGTCATCTTCATTGTGTAAGAGAAACTACTTAAGTATTAGTTACACCGACATGACTCTTGCTAACTCGTGCAAATCAAAACGAATTTGATTTGGACAGCGAGTCAATACATACACCGATGACTCGCGAGTCAGACTTAACTTATAAAAAAGCTAAAAAAAAAAAAAAAACGAATGCGACGTGGAAGGCTCGTGACCGGCTGCTTCATAGCTCTGCTTGTAAATTATAAGTTTACGCAAGAACAAAGACTCAGATACTGACAAAGCGTTCCATTGCTTCAAATCTGTGCCTGAGTTCGCTGCTAGATCTACTTAATTTGCCACTATAACTATAGAATGGAGAATTTACTGCAGATAATAAATAAATATTGTGATACTTTTATATGCAAACACTTAAGTTTCGAAAAGGTTATGTGAGCGCATTATTTTTTTATAAATTTATAATGGAACGATTGTACTGAAGACGGCGCAACATCGCAACTGTTTTGTCTGCAAACGAAATTTGACAAAGGATGACGAAAAAGCATTCCAATATGCATCAATTATTCACCCTATCGGAAAAACAACAAAGAAAATGAATCAATAAATTTATTTTTTACAAAAAATACCACTGAAGATGGCAAAGTGCAAAAAGTGGTTTATCTTCATATAAAGGCTGAAAGAAGATTGTTTCAATATATGTACATCATTTTTTTTTACTCTCTTTAAAACAAAATATGCCTTGTACGTTAACAGTATTCAAGCTGTGTTCATTATCTACTCACAAAATGTCAAATCTTCCCATCATAAGTATTTATGAGCAATTTGTGTTTGTTCCAGAACGTTTGTCTTAAAATTGACACAAAACATTTATTGACTTGCCCCCTCAGATGACTGCAATGCGCATACGTAAACTCGAAAGAAATGACCGCCATGTAGCAACATCAGATCATCAACGACGGTCAAAACTTATCTGAGTAATGATACTGAAAAATCTACAAGTTACTTGGAAGTAAATGAAGCGCAAACACGGCGACGATAATTTTTTATGTTTGCAAAAAACAACAAGCAACATCTACGAAAAAAAAAAAAAACATCAAAATGATAATAAGAAAATCAAGAAGAAGGGTGTTTAGAATGCAAAAATACAATGTTGTCCCAACTGATGATATTAAAAAAATAGCTGCAGTCGCATGCTCATAAACAAGCTAACGATGGAGCTCTCTGTGGTATTGATGCGACTTCTGTGGTACGGATTAGTGTCGTATTTTTAATAACGATTTTTTTGCAGCTGAGCTATTTGTCTACTAACTAGTCAGATTGTAATTATTTTTACTGTTTTCGCTGTACTTGCGTTTCATGTTGTCCATTTTCTGATGTTATTCTGTCGATGTGATATTGCTAATGTGATGTGGTTGATGTGATATTGTTTGTTGATGACTTTAGTGATTTTTGCAATCAGCTCGATTTGTGTAAATAACAAAGACCGTGAAGTAAAGGAACCATGTGCTTTTATCTATAAAAAATGTCAATTTTATTTGGTGTTTGCAAATATTCAAATAATATGACAGAAAAAACAAATAAGCGCGACAACACCATCGATTGTATAATCTAGTAAAGAAAAGTAAGGACGGGACTGTTTCGGCTGTGCCGAAGACTTCATACCTTTCATGAATGGGGCTGAACAATAATCTTATCGCATTCGTAATATACAAATAATCGGCTGTATAAGATTAGAAATATATAGTGAACAGGTGTACATACCTAAGCGATTTTTATGATAAATATAAAATAAAACAAGTAAAGGTATCTAAGTTCGGGTGTAACCGAACATTATATACTAAGCGTGAGCTTCAGTTGTACATATCATTTCAGATAAATTACTTTTCTACATATCACGTGGCACCGCCCATTTAAAAAAAAATGTCTCCCCATTTCCTCTTACAATAAAACGTGATAAGTGAAATATCATTGATACAAAACTATTTTTTGCTAAGTTAAAGCTTATTATTCTAGTCTACGACCCTTTTAAACTTGTTTTCTATCTTAAGTTGCCTTGGTCGTTAACAGATCCCGTCCATTTTTACTAGAAATATTTTCTGCTATAGGAAAAATTTGTGTACCCAATTTTATTACGATCCGTTAATTTTTCTTCGAGTTATGGCTCCCGGAAATTAGAAAATTGCTTAGTCATAAAAGAGGCGGTACCACGCCCATTTAAATCTGAAGTTTTTCCTATTTATTGTTATAAATCCACTTGGGAAATGAAATACCATTGATATAAAGCTCTTTTTTACAACGATATAGCTTATTTTATTCGTCCACGAGCCTTTTAAAAATCTTTTATATAAAAGTGGGCGAGGTTATCATCCGATTTCGCTCATTTCCAACACCAGTCTCATCTGGGTCCAGATAAGATCGTGTACCAAATTTGATGAAGATATCTCAATATTTACTCAAGTTATCGTGTTAACGGATGGACGGACGGACGGACATGGCTCAACCAAATTTTTTTTCTACACTGATGATTTTGATATATGGAAGTCTATATCTATCTCGATGCCTTTATACCTGTACAACCAACCTGTGTGCAAAGCACGCTGAGTATAAAAATAGGTAAGTACTATGTGTGAGGATGCAAAGTTTAACGGTTTTTGTGGTCTGCATGTAAAAACCAGGGATGCACCTTAACGTTAAGCTAATCGTTTATCAAAAAATTTCCACCGTTTCCGTTGAAACACTTCGAAATATTATCGATAAAGAAATTATCAAGATAAATTGTATCTCGTTTTTAACCGAAACGAAAAGCTTTCGTTAACGTTAAAAACGTTAACAAAAACGTGATACTTTATGTTTGAATTGTGCTGGCAATGCTATAGCCATGGTGAAGCCGTAAGGTGGCAACAACGAGCGCACATACACACACAAACTCCATGTAATTTGTTTGTGTAATTCGTTGGTAGTAATGTCAAAAATACTCTGAGAAATGTTCGTACTGTCAAAATTCATGAGAAAAGTTGCAATCAGCCTGGCTAATGCTTTCACCTTTAATGACTCCGCCATCAATCAGCTTTGCCAGCATAGTTTGAAATTAATAATCTACATAAACGATTTGATTTCGTTTTGATATGGCAGAAAACGAAACGAAATCACTTCGTTAATTTGACGATCTTAACGTTAATAAACGAAACGAAATGACTTCGTTTCGTTTATTAACGTTGATTATCGTAACGAAATGATATCGTTTCGTTGGTTAAGCATGCCTGGTAAAAACTATGACTACGAATCACTTATTTCAACAAAATATGAAGCAAACGAAAGTATTTGATGAAATTTGATGAAATTTGAAGCTTCTAGCAGTAAAAAAGGGGCAAAAATGACAGTTTATATTGGGTATATAATATATATACCACCGATCTATCTGATATGCTATATACGTAAGCATTCGTTGAAATTTGAAGCTTCTAGCTCTCAAAATGGGGCAGTAATTACGAAAAGTATCTTATCTGAACAATCGGTTGTGGGGGATATATGCTATATATACGACCGGTCTCATCCATTTTTTCAGACAACTATACGTGCAATACACGAAAGCAAATGGTTAAGTTTGAAACTTCAATCTGATATATTGAGGAAGATATGACAAATATCTTCTTTTTCAGAAAAATCGGTTGTATGGAGGATATATGCTATAGTGGTCCGATCCGGCCGGTTCCGACAAATGTCTAATCGAACACCTAAATACACCCGCTCACCAAATTTTATCAGGATACCTCAAAAATTGAGGAACTAGTTTGCATAAAAACAGACAGACGGGCATGGCTAAATCAACTCAGCTCTTCATCCTAATTATTTCGGTATACTTAATGGTGGGTGTATCTATTTTCCTTTAAGGACTTACAATTTTGGGATTATATACCATTTCATTTTCATGAAAAGTATACAAATCAAAGACATAGCATCATAAAAAACTGTATCAAATATGCATAAAAACCAGCGCGAAGATAGCGCAAAATCGAATATTTGGCTCGAAAAGAAATAGCATATAGACATCGGCATAATTAGCTGTAACGACCAGAGGATATCTTATTTTATAAAAATTTTGTTTCATCCTTGCATTTCTCAAAAACTCGAAAGACAGTCCGACGGAGAATCGACCAGTAATCGGGAAAGAGGCCGGAATTGGAAACTGGAAAAGAGAGCAGAAATCGGGAAAGACGCTGTTACTAGAAAATGGAAAAGATACCAGAAATCGGAGAAGAGGCCGGATCTGGAAGCTGGAAAAGATGCCAAAAATCGATACCAGAAAAAGAGCCTGGAACTGGAAACTAGAAAATATACATGAAATCAAGAAAGAGACCGGAACTGGAACAAGATAAGAGACTTGAACTAGAAACTAGAAAAAATACCGGAACTGGAAACTAGAAAAGTGACCAGAAATCGGAAAAGGGTTGGCATCTGGAATCTGGATGTCGGGAAAGAAGCCGAATCTTGGAAATGAACGGAAATCGGAAGAGAGACGGGAACCGTACTCCGAGATCGGAACAGGAAAAATACAAAATATCAGAACGGAACCGAAAAAGATACAGAAAATTGGAAAAGAGACCAGGACCGGAAATGATACAGAAAATTGGAGAATATATCGAAATCGAAAAAATACACAAAATCTGAAAAGAGACTGGAACCGAGAATTGTAAAAAATAAACGAAAATCAAAAAAGGTACTGAAAATTGAAAAAAAGGAATATAAAAAATACACAGAAAATCGAAAAAAAGGAACGCAACCGGAGAAAAGACCGGAACCGGAAAATATACCGCATCCAGAGAAGAGACCGGAACCGAAAAAGATATCGAAACCGAAAAGGAGACCGTAACCGGAAAATATACCGCAACCAGAGAAGACACAGGAAGCGAAAAAAAAACCGAAACCGAAAAAGTAGGCGGAACCGCAGAATATACCCCAACCAAAATGGAGATCAAAACCGAAAGTGTGAAAAGATACTGGAACCGGAATATATACCGCAATCGAAAAATAGAGCGGATCCGAAAAATATTCCGCAACTGAAAAATAAACCAGAAACGAAGAAAAACCGGAACCGAAAAATAAACCGGAACCGGTAAAGAGGCTGGAACCGAAAAATAAACCCGAACCGGTAAAGAGACCGGAACCTGTATAGAGACCGGAACCGGTAAAGAGACTGGAACCGCTAAAGAGTCCGGAACCGGAAAAGAGTCCGGAACCGGTAAAGAGACAGGAACCTGTAGAGAGACCGGAACCTGTATAGAGACCGGAACCGGTAAAGAAACTGGAACCGGTAAAGAGTCCGGAACAGGTAAAGAGACTGGGACCTATATAGAGACCGGAACCGGTAAAGAGACTGGAACCGGTAAAGAGTCCGGAACCGGTAAAGAGTCCGGAACCGGTAAAGAGACCGGAACCTGTATAGACACCGGAACCTGTATAGAGACCGGAACCGATAAAGAGACCGGAACCGGTAAACAGACCGGAACCGGTAAAGAGACCGGAACCGGTAAACAGACCGGAACCGGTAAAGAGATTGGAACCGGTAAAGAGTCCGGAACGGGTAAAGAGACGGGAACCGGTAGAGAGACCGGACCCTGTATAGAGACCGGAACCGGTAAAGAGACTGGAACCGGTAAAGATTCCGGAACCGGTAAAGAGTCCGGAACCGGTAAAGAGACCGGAACCGGTACAGAGACCGGAACCGGTAAAGAGACTGGAACCGGTAAAGAGACTGGAACCGGTAAAGAGTCCGGAACCGGTAAAGAGACCGGAACCTGTATAGAGATCGGAACCGGTAAAGAGACCGGAACCGGTAAAGAGACTGGAACCGGTAAAGAGTCCGGAACCGGTAAAGAGACCGGAACCGGTAAAGAGATTGGAACCGGTAAAGAGACCGGAACCGGTAAAGAGACCGGAACCGGTAAAGAGACCGGAACCGGTAAAGAGACCGGAACCGGTAAAGAGACCGGAACCGGTAAAGAGACCGGAACCGGTAAAGAAACCGGAACCGGTAAAGAGACCGATACCGAAAGAGAGGCCAAAGTTGAAAATTAGACCGGAACCTTAATTTTACAACTTACATATCTTCATAAAGACTGCTCCTTTATTCCAAAGATTTGGCGAGCCTCCGAATCATAAGAATAAGAGCGAAAAGTCTCATATTGTAACCAAAACACGAGCTTAAAACTTCAACAGAAGTATTCGTAGCCTAACACGACCGAGTAGATGGCAAACAAGAAATAAACTTGAAGTTTGGATCTGATTTGAATTTGATTGTGATATAGAACTTTTGTTTTTCCTCGAAATAGCCTTGGCGTTCACCGATTACATAATATTAGCAAACTAAATGTTCATTGCCAAGGTACTTATGCCCGAAAGTGTAGATGCTGCACCACCGAGCCACACCAAAATTGTAAGCAGTTATAAGTTAGTGTGTGAAGTGTCCGACAAGCGTGCTGGCGTAAATCGATCAAGATCACCGCTCAACTGGTGCAATGGCTGCACGCTGCCTATGTTGCAACTTCATATTTACATATTTGTATGCATACACATTTACATATGTTGCATGGCTTCATATATGAAAAAGTTGCCGCTGCATCCGCATGCCTGGTTAAATATGCACACACTATGTATGAAAGTATAAATGTTGCATTGGTCGCTTGAGAATAGGAACTTGTCGTCATTGTGGTTACAACAAGAATTTAAATATTGATTTGTACAATCAGTTAAAGTCGAGTTCCTCCAACAACGAATACTGTTACCTTCATAGTACTCCAATAGCAGAGAGCGTAAAGATGGTCTTGCAGAACGTCAACGGTGGTCAGTCAGCAAGTCGATATATACAAATAACTCACTGGATTGATGGGAGGGCAGTAGATGGTTGTGAATATTCCACAGTAGCCTCTAAATCAGGTGATGTTGTCAAGATTGAGAGTTTGTGGAGTTTTTTTTTATCTCTATTCAAAGAACATTCTTTTAAACCGAGTGTCGCTTAAACGTTTTTATTTTTTAATGGCACAAGTGCAACATATTTGCGTCTCTATTTGTTCAAGTGCATTTCGTTATGATACGCACAGATTTTATATGTTCGCAGTTGAAAAGGCTTCGCTTGTTATAGTTGGGGACCTATGAGGGTTTGGTATAAATATAACATTTCCAAATAAACGCAATTATACAGTATTGCATAGCAATGAATAAAACGAAAACGAGCTCAGCCATATATATGAATGGCGTTGGATGCTTCCTCAGGAATGAGTCCCAAGCCCTCTTTTAGATAAAGAGTTTCCAGGTTCCCACTCCGGGAAAAGTATCATCAGAAATAAATTCAGAAATGGGTTTTCAAAACGGAGCCGGTCCTCGGCAGGTGGGAAGAAAACCATTCGATTATATTTCTGACTCTGACAGTAAAATCTTCGCATTTTATTTATGATGTTTTACGAAAAATTTAGTGGCAAATTATATATAACGCAACGCTACGTAACGTTGCAATTTTTCTCATGTGAAACAAAATCCGTATGATAATAAAACATTAATTTGCTTCAGTGAGTGACAGTGGCCTTGTTAAATTTTTTTCGCATTATATAGTGGCGAGTGTGAATTCGAGTGACTTTGACGCAAAGTTTCACGGGGTAATACATAATCTGGCCATTACTTTCTAATTGGCAGACACGAACTTGTTCGCTTATGATGGAATTGCATAGACCAGTGGTTAATCTGCGGCTGCAAGGGGCCTTATTAGAGGGTTTAGCTTTGCCTTGCAATTGGTGGGCGGATTGCACTGAATAAATGGATTGAACAGATTGTAATTGCACAACAACAAAATACAAGCTAAAAATTATATGCAATCCGTGCAATTTCGAGTATGCTCAAACCTATGCATATGTTTGTACAAGGAATTAAAGGAAATTACAATAAATCCTGTTTTAACGGTATTCCGCACAATACGCCAATTTCGCTCAGTGTGCCAAATTTTTCACGCTTTTTACTGATGCGTGCTTTAACATCGCAACGAAGTGCTCTCGCAGTCTTGTGCATTCTGTCGTACGATATAAAAAGTCCGGGCAATTCATGCACTTTGCAAGACAAAGCGAATACCGCTATTGTTATTGAGTCTGATATTGTTATACAACTTTTGTTGTAATAGGATGTGTTGCATTGGGTTGATCATGCGCCCTAAATTTTTATCAGTCCCTCCATATGTAAGCGAATGTACTTTATTTTATTTTCATTTTCAACTTAGGACTTGCAATTGCTTTGCTATCATTAGAGTACAAGAGCTTACCGCGTAAACGACAACAAATTTTTCAACCACACAACCAACTATGCAAATATTCTTCCATCATTCACTTACTTATTTACTCAATCGTTTGCTTTTCTGCGTCAATCTGTCAGTCTGTGTTGCACTTTGTCACGACCAATTGAGCCATTCGATGAATAATTCAGCGCCTTCTCTACTGAAGTGTATCTTCGACTTGCACATTTTCGTCTATTTCTTGTTGTTCTGACATTCATACATACATGCATGTATTTATCGGCATGCTTTTGTTTATTGCTTATTCAGTTTGACCGTCTGTGGCTAAGAAATCTTATTTATTTGGATGCCACTGCTTCGTCATCTTCAATCATCAATCGTCTGTTGTTTGGCATTTGCAAATTTGTTATTTTTCAACTCATCAGTTGTGCAATTGAAATTCTTAAGTTTTCTTCCAATCAACTTGTTGCAGCTGCAATTCCATTTGATTAAGCACAATTAAAGTGACTGGTGATGACATATTTGTTGTTGAGTAATAATTAATGGCATACATACATACATCAGTACATACGTTCAGGAAAAAATTTAGCAAACAATATATTTTAAATAGCGGATAATTTCCAGCTCTCTATGGTGTGGTGGAGCAGCTTTTAGGCCGTAATTTTCGCTTTTGGATTAATAAGCAAAGATTGATTCTTATACTTAGGCGGAATCAGAGGCCTAAATAGGAAACATCGCTGTTAAAATGGATTGGTGAGCAACAGAACCTCTGCAACATGTTCAAGACTAATCTCTTTGTCAATGAAACAACATCCAAAGGTGTTCAAAGTCTTCTGTAGTCAGGACCCTGTAAAGACTAATACAGCCGTTTCATGCAGAGCATAAACACTCTCGTACCAACTTTAAAAATGGACTACTATTTCTCCCGAACTTCCAGTTTCCACGTAACGGTTCCGAACGGAAATACTTGCAGCACTTCCGCTCGCATCTATATCAGAGCGTCTTTCGAACATAGCGAGCATATTTCAATTACAAATATAAGCTATCTAGGAGGAAGGCAAGGCTTTACCGAGTATAAATTAGTATCATAATACTCCTCTAGGCAGCGACGATAATGTTAAGTCTGGTTAGTCAGAGTATAAAGTGACACCTGCAACGTGCGATTCTTTAAAGCATTTATCTAATTTGTATGCCAGGGCATCAAGCAGGCGAAAGCTATGAACTGCAGAATGCATTTGTCTTTGTACACCCGGAACTAAATGAAGGCGATTGCAGTCCTTTAGATTTCAAAAGCCTATTCGCCGCCTTTGAAAAATATATAATCTTTAAAATCTTATTCGGATTAGTTTCAACCACTGTGTTATGGGAACTCATGCGTTGAGAATGTGATTGGAATGAAATTAATTCATGTCACGGTCGCTTTTTTCTTGAAGCGGACCAAATGGTGGAATACCTATTGAGCGACTATAAAGAGCATGTTGTAGAATGAAGTATCTTTGAAAGGCGCTTTTTAGGAGCTAATCAGAATGTAAATAGTGGGTTTCTCATCGTTACTTTTTCATTGGCTATGGGTCTACCCCAAAATCAAAATCCCCAAAATTAAAATCCCCAACACCAAATCCCCATTTTATGTGTGAAATAAATTCAAAGTTTAAAATCACCGCGACCAAAAAAGGCTAATAATCCAGACCAACTTTCTGCATAGGCGGCCTTTGGCCGCGCTTATAAAAATAACCCTGGACTACGCCATCCAAGTCTGGGCGTGTGTCATAACCGTGGCTACCGCCACGGTGATGTCTTTCTGCGTAGTACACCCATTTATTTTAGTATAGGTGAGGCTTGCAATTTAATATGATAGAATTATTGCGATTAATAGTTCCACATACGCAAAGTTAAAAATATGTATAATCATAAAATTAAAATATGGTTATAAATACATAAATACGAATTTTAGCTCAGATCGGACAATGTTTTTGCTATTTTTTACACGGTAATATTGTTTATTCAAACCATGGAAATTTTGTTTGGGGATTTGATTTTGGGGATTTTTTCTTTATGGATTTTGATTTTGGAGGTTTTTTTTTGGGGGGGATTTTGATTTTGGGGATTTTTACTTTGGAGATTTTGATTTTGGGGATTACTTATTTGGGGATTTTTTTTTCGTTGGGTATTTTGTGTTTGGGGATTTTTTTCGGGAATTTTGTGGCACTCCCATTGGCTATCTGAAGAGCTTTTGTATCAAACTGGGGTAAAAGTGCCAATTTGAGACAAAGCAATATAAGGTCCTATAGCTTCACACCCTCCCCAACTCATTTCTCAACCCCATGTACACACAATGAGTCTCTGGCTAACATAATTTTCTTACGAACGAAGTTTGTTGATGCCTTTTAGAGTTCAACGTGGTCACATAAAATCGTTGCCAAGTTATAGGGAATTTCCCTTAAGGTGCTACATAGTTTTAAAGCATAATAAACCTATATCTATACAGAGGAGGACTATTAATATCAGTTATACTCTCAAAAATCTACAGGAAGTGTCTTTATCGCTAGTACACCCACAAAAACAGAGGAACTCGATACAGCAGCCAAGTAAGAATGAACACACACCATCCGACCAAGGTATTTCTGAAATGTAAAATCTCATCCGTGGCAATCAGAACAACTTTATAATGAAAAGCTATTTTCTTTAGTTGTTACTTATGATGAATATTTACATTTCTCACTCCTCTTTCCCTCCTCCCACTCACTTACTTAATTTCGTCTTCTAAATCTCTGTTTATATTTTTCCCTTTTCCCTTTTTGAATGCCTATACTTATCTCTATCCCCTTTCAATCTCCCTCCACTTTCACCTCTATATCTTCTTCCCGATCAATTTAGCACTCACTCTACCCTCAGGAAAATCCGCCCAGTAGATGGACTGTAAATATATTGTAACGAATTTATGTTTTGTTTGACAACTGTCAATATTCTTATTCATTTGAAAGTTTGAATTTAGTGAAACTGCACTTATTTCACACCTTATACTAACGTTCGATTATCGCTAAATTGTTGAATAAATAACTCTAACATTCAATTATGCAAAATGGTCTTTATTAGACTACTTTAAAAGTACAATATCACTTATACTTCGCAACCAAGAGCGTGCTTAGATCAAACTGATCCCCACTGATTCAGCTGGTGCTGCTTTTATATTTTTCGGTTTCCTCGTTCGCATACTTCTAGGCGTTTCTCCTTCTGGAATTTACTACTTGTTTACCAGCTATAAACTCACCAGCTATAAACTACAGATGCACGTTTATAGCGTCTCATATGCGCGTGTATATGTGAGTGATACTTCGAAAAATGATTGCATACTTTTATGAGTATCTCAGATATATGCATGTGTTTGTGCATATCTCTCCACTTCGTGTATGTACATATGTGTAGATGTAATGATTGATTTGTTTCTATAGATACAAGTGACTGCTTAGTATCGGCTTAGAGATGATAGTATGCCTTAAAAAAAATTAAATGTAAGGCGCGATAACCTCCGAAGAGATCTAAGGCCGAGCTTCTCTCCCAATTTGCGACGTGCTCCTCTTGATTTTCCCTACAAATTGGCCGAACGGGACCTACATGTTTTATGCCGACTCCGAGCGGCATCTGCAAAGCAGATGAGTTTTCAGTGAGAGCTTTTCATGGCAGAAATACACCCGGAGTGCTTGCCAAACACTGCCGAGGGGCGACCCCGCTTAGAAAAATTTTCTTCTAATTGAAAAATCTTATTTCTAAAATTTTGATGTTGCTTTGCCCGGGAGTTGAACCCAGGGCATACGGTGTGATAGGCGGAGCACGCTACCATCACACCACGGTGGCCGCCGATAGTATGCCTTAGTGGAGTTAATATTCGTCACACTGAACTCACCTTAGTCTGATCGTCCCGATCAGACAAATTTCCTGTTCTAAACGCCGCTAGCATCTCCAAATGAACCACCCTTCTATTTCGTGGTTTCCCAATGGCTTGTATGCGGTAGATGGTATCACTGATCTTATTCACATCTTTGTACGGGCCTTCCCAACTGCACCAAAATTTGGATGGAACACCCTTCCGCCGGTGAGGGTTGTATAGCAGTACAAAATCTCCCTCCCGGAAACCTTCCGAATTATTGTCTTTGTCTTACCTGTGTTTCAGCCTAGTACTTATTATCCTGATACGTTTTCTCACACTCTGTTGTTTGGCCAATTAACTACTTCGTAGAGCTTGCACTTGACAGCTTGGCTTCGCATAATCTGTATCGTCCGCACGTTTCACAACAGTAGTGCGCCCTGGCTTGAAACTACCCTCGCATTCATTCTGGGAAATTCTTTCCTTAGTTTTTGTGCGTCCATTTGGTTTTGTCAATGCCAGTGTTTCTACCGCAGGTACCTTTGATTTCGCTTTATTTGGCCCATTCGATCCATCAACATTTACCTTTGACTTTCGTGGTATTTGTGGAGTCTTCTCCACCAGTACTCGATTACTGCTGAACCCTTTCTCCAAAGTGAAGTAAGAGGCACATCCTAGTTCTTACAATGCATAACCCTTCTCTGCATATCGATCTTGATGTCATGGTCAACTAAGAAGTCCACTCCCAATATGACTTCATCCACAATCTCCGCCACAACGAATTTGTGTAGAATCATAACCTTCCCAATTAAGACTTCACAGATCACTTCTCCCCGGACTTAGTTATACACGCCAGTGACCGTACACAACCTTGTTCCAGGTAATGGCTTTACTCCCCTGTTAACCAAATCTAATCGAATCAAGGAATGATAAGCGTCCGTATCTACAGTCAGTATACGTTCTTTGCCATCCACATTCCCTCTGACGGTAAGATTGCTTGATTTCCTTCAAATTTGCTACACAGATATCACAGGACATTCAATAGCTGGAGCTGGCTCCCGATCTCTACATCTTACTCGCTCTTGCTCATCCCCACCAGCTTTGTTATTAAGACCATCCATGCTGTTGAAACCACTAGGATCGAGATCGCAATGACGTGCAATGTGACCGGGCTTCCCGCATTTGCAGCATTTGATAACTCTTTCACTCCGATTTTGCGACCCTTTCAGTGCCTCCAATATTATGTTCACCAAGTCTGGCCTTTCTACCTCCACACGGCGTGCTCTGAACGCTGGCTTACTCAGAAGCGATGTTGTTTCCTGAAACAGAGCATGTGATACCGTTTCTGTGAATGTAGGTTTTGGGTTTGCGTATGTCGCTCGCTTCGATATCCCGTATTCCATTAATAAAGCTCTGGATTTTTACCCTCTCGGTATATTACACGGATGCGTCCGCTTTAGCTAGATGGGCCAGCCTTTCGACATCCGACGCAAACTCCTGCAAAGTCTCATTCGCTTTTTGGAAGCGGTTTTGCAACCCTATTTGGAATATTTGCTTTCTGTGTTCGCTTCCGTATCGCCTTTCTAGAGCGCTCATCAATGTTTCGTAATTGTTTCGTTCTCCCTCTGGAATGGTCTGTAAGATTTCAGCTGCAGGTCCTTTCAATGCGACGAACAGCGCAGCAACTTTATCTTCAGCACTCCAATTGTTCACTGCCGCGTTCTTATCCAATTGAATCTTAAACACCTGGAAAGGAACAGAACCGTCAAAGGATGGTGTGTTTACCTTTCCATTACTCGCTGGAACAACTGGGCGATTTAGTTGTAACTGCTCTATACGACCCTTCAAATCATCGACTTCTGCTTGAAGTAGAGCGATTTTTGCATCCTGCGCTTGAAGTTCGATTTTATTGCCGGTTGTATTCAGTCCACGGTTTTCCAACTCCTTTTTCAGTTGCTGGATCCTTAATTCACTTAACTTTGCCATGTCCTTGTTGTCCTCTGGATTTTATTCAACAATTCTTCTTCTGACACCAATTGTAACGAATTTAGTGAAACTCCGCTTATTTTACATCTTCTACTAACGTTCGTATCGCTAAATTATTGAATAAATAACTCTAACATTCAATTATGCAAAATGGTCTTTATTAGACTACTTTGAAAGTACAATAACACTTATACTTCGCAACCAATAGCGTGCTTAAATCAAACTGATCCCCCGTGCTTCAGCTGGTGCTGATTTTATAGTCTTCGGTTTCCTCGTTCGCATACTTCTAGTCATTTCTCCTTCTAGAATTTACTACTTGTTTACCAGCTACAAACTCACCAGCTATAAAGTACTGATGCACGTTTATAGCTTCTCATATGCGCGTGTATATGTGAGTGATACTTCGACCGATGATTGCACACTTTTGTGAGTATCTCAGATATATGCATGTGTTTGTGCATATCTCTCCGCTTCTTGTATGTACATATGTTTATACATAATGATTGATTTGTTTATATAGATACAAGTGACTGCTTAGTATAGGCTTAGAGATGATAGTATGCCTTAGTGTTGCTAATATTCGTCACAATATATACGGTTTGATGGTCGAACAAATTTTTGGTAATACAATTAACTCATTCAGTCTAGTGAGATTTCTTCGGAAAGGCTGATTAAACCGAACCTAGTCAAGAATTCACAAATACATTAACTAACATTCACAAAAACATAAGTTAACCCAAAAGGGGGCACCATGCGCTCCATGATTACCATTGTAGGCCGAAGCGGGGGGAAAGTTCTACCTGATCCGTGCACTCGTCGATGCATAATCTTCTGATACAAAGATATAGTCAAGCTCAACTTTTATCGATACCGTCCATCATAATCGGCGTAGAACAGTGACCATGATACGCATATGTTGGCTGAAAGCCTAATTTTCGACTGAGTTCCCACCGCCTATAGACCCTTTTTAGATAAAAGCCAATTGAAGTTTAACACGCCATTTGAAGTTAGTTCTTTAGCTATTTTATAAATTTGAAGCGTCGTACGCCCTGAAAAGAAATTTATTGCTTATATTTACTATTCATTTACCTCGTTCATTTACCAGTCCATTGATTTTCAGTCAACGTAGCATTCAAATCGGCCATAGAGTCAATCTCGTATTCTTGTATCTTTCTTTTTACATCCTACAGCGACCTCAGTGAGTACTCCCACTGCCGAAAATCCAAATAGCCCAGGTCGTTTCATATAGTATGGATATGGATCTAGAGTCATTCAGATTAGAGTTGTGGTTGTATAACGCGTGTACTCATCTTCTATTTATCCAACAGATGGCGTTTTAACCGTATACATTTATGAACCTGCTGTACTATTTCTACCAAGCTACGATTATACAATTTTTTTTACCAAGAATTCACCAAAACAACATCAAAATGGAAAACTACTTGCGGCTGCCACAACATAATCGCTGACGTGGTATTTTTACAGTTCACAAAGAAAGGATCCGTTCCTAGGTATGCCGCGGTGTAGCGATTTTGCCACCCAGATCGCAGCAGACAGTGTTCGTCCTTAATCCAACTAAGCACAGTGCGAATAATAACTCAATTTCAAAATTTACAAGTCGAAATTGCTTCTTATTTATGTGGTTAGCAAAACAAACACAGACGCACAATTTGACATATGAGGGGTATGCACTTGAATTGGTCTGTTTGCAGTAGAAAATTGGGGATTGCAGTGGTCGAATTGACGTGATCGTGATAAGGGCAAATAAAAGTAATTTCTGACGCAAAATGTAGCTACAAAGAAATAATTGAGCGAATAAAAATGTGTAAAATAAAACTTATATGGGTAACTGATAGCAGATGTTGCATCAACAACTGGTTGAAACCGAATAAGTGGCAACGTATTGACTTATGCTGAGTTGTTTTTGTACTTGCATTGAGTTGGCGCTTATGAGCTAAGGCCAGCGGTTAAAAAGTTATTACGCGCCAGGGAGCATTGCAAGTTGAAATAAGAAAAGAAAGAGACGTGAGTACCAACTACTCTTAAAGTTCGATGTGTAAACTTACTGGTGTACGTCTAGAAGTCTTACTTACTTACTTACTTAATTGGCGCTTAACCGTCTAAACGGTTATGGCCGTCCAACAAGGCGCGCCAGTCGCTCCTTCGCTCCGCCAACTGGCGCCAATTGGTCACACCAAGGGAGTTTAAATCATTTTCCACCTGGTCCTTCCAACGGAGTGGGGCCGCCCTCTACCTCTGCTTCCATAGGCGGGTTCCGATAGAAACACTTTCTTGGCCGGAGCATCATCTTTCATTCGCATAACATGGCCTAGCCAGCGCAGCCGCAGAAGTCTTACGTTTATTAAATAACTAGGCTCACTCTGGGCTTGAAGTTAAAAACCACCTGAGGTAACATTATAAAACACAAATATTTATGGCTTTTTGAATAGAGCTTCGTTGGCTTCTGCGCAGTATACCGCAGGTATACTCCATCCATTATTTTGGAACCATCGATATACACGTATATCGTAAGAGACCAACGAAGTGCAGGTAGGGAAGAAGGTAGCTTATGGCCATGTGTTATGCGCTCAAGCTGCCTCGAGGCATTGAGTCTCATTGCAGTTATTAGCGTTATGCTCTTGGCTACCAAGTCTATGGATGGAATGTGGATTTGCATGCCTTTCTATATAGTGCAGTCGTCGGAGTGAAAACCCCACCCTGATTTTGAGATCTCATACAGCCACCACTACGAAGTAATTTTCCTGCAGTTAAGCATGAATCTGATCCATTAGGGCTGCATCAACTTCAATGTGCTTTGGACCCCCCATCATCGCCCGGTAAGAGACATTGTAGAAAACCCCGTCAATGCCCGAAAAGACTCCTAAGGCATACTCCTTATATTCCCAGGCTTTCTCTTTGTTTATAAATACCCTATGAAATGATATGTGTATGCCTTCGGTGTACGCACGTTGTGTTTTGGAGAGTACTTTTTAGTCCACGTTGGAGTTTATATGCACATCTATCACCTCTCAAAGATTTTGGAGTAGAACTGGCAATAAGCTGTAGCGGTCTGTAGTATTTGCGATACATACGACTAATATTCCTCACCTTTGGTAGGAAAATGACACGAACAGTTGTCCAATAGTTGGGTACGTAATTCAGTTTTATGCACCCGACTAATACTGTACATACATTCCTCTATCGCTCTACTGGAGATTTTTAGCAGGTCAGGGCATATATAATCCGGGTACAGGGATTTAAACTTAGAAAAAGTCTGCACCGCCCATTCGATCTAGGTGTCAGTAACCGAGCCCGGCACTATCCGCTCTGTGATGGAAGTGTAAGTGTTTTCTGCTGGCTCTTCTGTATCATCTTCCAATAGGAAATGTGTGTCGGCCTTTGCCAGCTTGAACTTTGGCGGTTTTAATTTTGCTCTGAATCTTCTAAGGGCACAAGCTACTATGTATTTTATAGTGGAAATTTCTTTGGGTTCTCATATTTTTGTTTCTAAGTGTTCCTGGAATTGGCTCCAGTCCATTGACCTTGGGTTTCTAAAGGCTCCTCCTTTCATTTCAATTTTTGAGAGAATGCTGAAGCATGGGCTTAGCAGATATACATTGGCTTATCAGGGACTCTCCAATCATGCGTTGATGCACCACGTTTAGAACTCAATGCAGTATCAAGAACATTGCTGGATGATGGACCATACGGAAAATATTTACTGTAAAGTTGAAATGAAGTTTCATCATAACTTTAAAAATTCTGTGTCAAAAGCATCAATCTATAAATTACTTCTGAAGCGGTTAGAATTTCTCGTTCCAGACTACGTTACTTGTTCTACTAAATAAATTTTTATGTTAAAGAGAAGGCTGGGAATTTTTTGTTACAGTCGTTTTGCCTCGAAAATAACCGAGCACAAAAGCGTATTTTTTTAGTTAATAAACAGTTAGATGCTAACTTCGTTCTGAATTATATTTCCTTCAACAACGAACTCTTTCTATTCACACACAATGTTTTCTTAATTGAATCGCTATAAACAGGTGCCACGTTTTGCATTTAATATTAGCAACAGCACCAACAAAAACTACCTGGCTAACCAAATATTGTGTACTAAATGTCACCGACCAGCCACTGACATGTTCTCAAACAGCAAAACGTAATTTATGGCGCGCATGCGTTTGCTTACATGCCTGATGTAGTAGAATCAACTCACAACCTTACTTCTAGTCATACATACAAACAATTTGAATTATGTCGTTATCCTGCCCCGCTGCTGCTATAGCAGGTTGCGACTTTGCTGATAGTAAATGCTGCAATTAAAAAGTGCATCATTCACAATTAGGCTTCATGCACATCTACAATCATACAAACAACCACTGCTGAGTTCAAGTTACCTAACGTTAAATTGCGTTGCATTGGGGGCATTAAGCCGATCGCGCATGCGTACATCATAATTCTGACAGCTTTATGCGCGAATGCGGCACAAATGAGCGTTATTGCAGAAGCATTCATTGCACGCTGCCCCAAAGTTGGGAGGGCGGTCGCTAGATGTATACTGACCACGCCCACTTAAGCGTTGTAATTGAATAGCACAGCTGTGTATATTGTACAGAAATTGTGTGGCGGAAGAACGCTGTAAGGAAAAAAAGAAACAAAAAACTTAAAATTTATATAATGTGGCAACTACGAAAAAATCGCTACCGATGAGCTGTAATCAGCCATACAGACGGACAGTAGAGAACTTTGAAAGCAATAATGTGGCAAGTAGCCTACAAAATAAAATAAAACAAAATAAACAAGTAAGGAAGGCAAAGTTCGGGTGTAACCGAACATTACATACTCAGTTGAGAGCTATGGAGACAAAATAAGGAAAATCACCATGTAGGAAAATGAACCTAGGGAAACCCTGGAATGTGGTTGTATGACATGTGTATCAAATGGAAGGTATTAAAGAGTATTTTAAGAGAGAGTAGGCCATAGTTCTATGGATGGACGCCATTTAGGGATATCGCCATAAAGGTGGACCAGGGCTGACTCTAGAATGTGTTTGTACGATACGGGTATCAAATGAAAGGTGATAATGAGTATTTTAAAAGGGAATGGGCTTTAGTTCTATAGGTGAACGCCTTTTCGAGAAATCCCCATAAAGGTGGACCAGGGGTGACTCTAGAATATGTTTGTACGATATGGGTATCAAATGAAAGCTGTTAATGAGTATTTTGAAAAGGAGTGATCCTTAGTTCCCTAGGTGGACGCCGTTTCGAGATATCGCCATAAAGGTGGCCAGGGGTGTCTCTAGTTGTACGATATGGGAATCAAATGAAAGGTGTTACTGAGCGTTTTAAGAGGGAGTGGGCATTAGGTCTATAGGTGGACGCCTTTTCGAAATGTCGCCATTAGGGTGGGCCAGGGGTGACTCTAGAATGTGTTTGTACGATATGGGTATCAAACGAAAGGTGTTACTGAGCATTTTAAGAGGGAGTGGGCATTAGGTCCATTGGACGCCTTTTCGAGATATCGCCATTACGGTGGGCCAGGGGTGACTCTGGAATGTGTTTGTACGATATGGGTATCAAATGAAAGGTGGTAATGAGTATTTTAAAAGGGAGCAATCCTTAGTTCTATAGGTGGACGCCTTTTCGAGATATCGCCATAAAGGTGGAGCAAAGGTGACTCTAGAATGTTTTTACGATATGGGTATCAAACGAAAGGTGTTACTGAGCATTTTAAGAGGGAGTGGGCACTAGGTCTATAGGTGGACGCCTTTTCGAGATATCGCCATTAGGGTGGGCCAGGAGTGACTCTAGAATGTTTGTACGATATGGGTATCAAACGAAAGGTGTTACTGAGCATTTTAAGAGAAAGTGGGCATTAGGTCTATAGGTGGGCGCCTTTTCGAGATATCGCCATTAGGGTGGGCCAGGGTGACTCTAGAATGTGTTTGTACGATATGGGTATCAAATGAAAGGTGGTAATGAGTATTTTAAAAGGGAGTAATCCTCAGTTCTATAGGTGGACGCCTTTTCGAGATATCGCCATAAAGGTTGACCAAGGGTGACTCTAGAATGTTTGTACGATATGGGTATCAAAGGAAAGGTGTTACTGAGCATTTTAAGAGGGAGTGGACATTAGGTCTATAGGTGGACGCCTTTTCGAGATATCGCCATTAGGGTGGGCCAGGGGTGACTCTAGAATGTTTGTACGATATGGGTATCAAACGAAAGGTGTTACTGAGCATTTTAAGAGGGAGTGGGCATTAGGTCTATAGGTGGACGCCTTTTCGAGATATCGCCATTAGGGTGGGCCAGGGGTGACTCTAGAATGTTTGTACGATATGGGTATCAAAGGAAAGGTGTTACTGAGCATTTTAAGAGGGAGTGGACATTAGGTCTATAGGTGGACGCCTTTTCGAGATATCGCCATTAGGGTGGGCCAGGGGTGACTCTAGAATGTTTTTACGATATGGGTATCAAACGAAAGGTGTTACTGAGCATTTTAAGAGGGAGTGGGCATTAGGTCTATATGTGCACGCCTTTTCGAGATATCGCCATTAGGGTGGACCAGGGTTGACTCTAGAATGTGTTTGTACGATATGGATATCAAATTAAAGGTATTGATGAGGGTTTTAAAAGCGAGTGGCCCTTAGATGTATATGTGAAGGCGTTCTCGCGATATCGACCAAATGTGGATCAGGTGATCCAGAAAATCATCTGTCGGGTACTGCTAATTTATTTATATATTCAATAACACTAACAGTATTCCTGCCAAGATTCCAAGGGCTGTTGATTTCGCCTTGTAGAACTTTTTCATTTTCTTCTACTTAATATGGTAGGTGTCACACCCATTTTACAAAGTTTTTTCAAAGTTATATTTTGCGTCAATAAACCAATCCAGTTACCATGTTTCATCCCTTTTTTCGTATTTGGTATAGAATTATGGCATTTTTTTAATTTTTCGTAATTTTCGATATCGATAAAGTGGGCGTGGTTATGGTCGGATTTCGGCCATTTTTTATACCAAGATAAAGTGAGTTCAGATAAGTACGTGGGCTAAGTTTAGTAAAGATATATCGGTTTTTGCTCAAGTTATTGTATTAACGGCCGAGCAAAGAGAATTATGGCATTTTTTTAATTTTTCGTAATTTTCGATATCGATAAAGTGGGCGTGGTTATGGTCGGATTTCGTCCATTTTTTATACCAAGATAAAGTGAGTTCAGATAAGTACGTGGGCTAAGTTTAGTAAAGATATATCGGTTTTTGCTCAAGTTATTGTATTAACGGCCGAGCGGAAGGACAGACGGTGGACTGTGTATAAAAACTGGGCGTGGCTTCCACCGATTTCGCCCATTTTCACAGAGAACAGTTACCGTCATAGAATCTATGCTCCTACCAAATTTCAAAAGGATTGGTAAATTTTTGTTCGACTTATGGCATTAAAAGTATTCTAGACACACTAAATGAAAATGGGCGGAGCCACGCCCATTTTGAAATTTTCTTTTATTTTTGTATTTTGTTGCATCATATCATTACTGGAGTTGAATTTTGACTTAATTTACTTATATACAGTAAAGATATAAAATTTTTTGTTAAAATTTGAATTTAAAAAAAAATTTTTTTAAAAAGTGGGCGTGTTCTTCATCCAATTTTGCTAATTTTTATTTAGCACATATATAGTAATAGTATTAACGTTCCTGCCAAATTTCATCATGATATCTTCAACGACTGCCAAATTACAGCTTGCAAAACTTTTAAATTACCTTCTTGTAAAAGTGGGCGGTGCCACGCCCGTTGTCCAAAATCTTACTAATTTTCTATTCTGCGTCATAACGTCAACCCATCTACCAAGTTTCATCGCTTTAACCGCCTTTGGCAATGAATTATCGCATTTTTTCGGTTTTTCGAAATTCTCGATATCGAAAAAGTGGGCGTGGTTATAGTCCGATATCGTTCATTTTAAATAGCGATCTGAGATGAGTGCTCAGGAACCTACATACCAAATTTCATCAAGATACCTCAAAATTTACTCAAGTTATCGTGTTAACGGACGGACGGACGGACGGACGGACGGACATGGCTCATTCAAATTTTTTCTGGATCCTGATTATTTTGATATATGGAAGTCTATATCTATCTCGATTCCTTTATATATGTACAACCAACCGTTATCCAATCAAACTTAATATACTCTGTGAGCTCTGCTCAACTGAGTATAAAAACAGATATCAACTAAGACAGTCAGCAAGCTGACAGGCAGGTACGCAAGGTACGTTAATATGTACGTGATTATTGTGTAACGCTGTGTGTGGCATAAATATTGTGCATAAAGGGCAGTGCAAGAACCGTGGTAAGGCTTGTTGTTGTTGTCATCGTTAAAGCTATTTTCATTGCTATTGTTGCTGTTATAGTTGTTGTATGTTAAATTTGTTCTTAGTTTTGTTGTTGCTGCGCTTATGCTCATGGTTTATAGTTACCAGGAACTCCAAATTGTAGGTTACCTACGCGCTTACCGCACTCGTTGTACAAACCACTTTATATACTACATAGGTGCATATTGCCTGGAACGTTACACAGTGTAACGCGTACGACCAAAAAACTATTTGTTTCTGTTTAAGTTACCTCTATTGTGGGTTAAGTACAACCCCAACCCCTGGGCGTGCTCTAGTTAACTTAAAAAAATTAGTTTCCAGACTTACTCCTGTATGTTTACACATCGAACGTTACGAGGACTTCGAAGTCACACCATTTTTTAGTTTCCCCCCGTAAACCAAATTTGGCGTTTGAAATTATTAACAGTTTGTTATCGTAATATAAACTTGCAAACGATAAAAAAGGTTATCGACTATCTAACGATTCGCTATCAAAAAGTAATCGATTTATGGTTGAAAATTGTTCTACTATTTATAGAGCAATTATCGGCATGCTATCCAAATTTGATCGACTTTTTAGCGTAAGTTTATCGACTTATTCTTAAAAACTGATCGACTAATAATCGAACAATTATCGATATTTTATCAAAATATATTCTATTTCCTATCGAAAAGTTATAGCAGGACACAAGTGAATAAAAACAGTTATACAATTTATGTCTAACAAAGCATTTCATTACCTCTGGTACATACTCCAATATTTTGGTTTATGATTTTACCTGCTATAAAAATGAAGACTAAAAATGTTCTACAACCAAAATATATTCTTAGTTTATTCTTGATTTGGTTGAAAGTAAGAATCTACTACCAAAATTACGAAAATAGGAGTGAGGCCAAAATTGCGCATGTATGAATGACATATCACTACTTTTGGCCGCAGTCTAGCCCACGATCTTGGCACAGTGATTTAAGTTTACTGCAATGCGGAAAAAGTCAATATCTACAGTAACGATGAGAAAATTAGCAGTGCCAGTTTTTAGAATCATCAATTCAATTCTGTTTATTTTATTTTTGATATTTAAAAAATATACACATATATAATTTTTATAAATGAAACTATACAAAAAATTTCAAAAACTCATTTTTTTTTATGGAAGAAAATCTGAAACACCCCTCGGAAAAAAAATTGTCAAGAAATTAATGCGAATTTTTACAAAATAAATTGGGCTAAAAAACTGCATACTCAAAGGAATTCAGGAAACTTAAAATGAAAAGTTGGAAATTTACGTAACACTTTTTGAAAACATTTTCGAGATTGGTTATCATAATTTAAGTTAGAAAATTCCTTAAGGTTTTTTGTTAAAATATCGAATATAAAATGAGAACTAATTGTCGAAATTAAAAAAAAAAATTAACGCTACTAATTTTCTGTACGAAAATTGAGCCTAACGGGCTTTTGAACCTCCGAACTTGAATTTCTCTTTTTCATTCAAAATTGTGGATCCGAAACTGCGGACGAGTAATTAAAAAATCAAGCCAACTTAACTGTAATTTTAATTCCAAGGTCTCTCATTGCGAATCTGAAGTAATTTCCAACAAAGTCCAGCTAACAGATACAATCTTTATATATTTAAGAAAAGCATTTCATTGAAAATACAAAAATTAAAAAAAAAATTGTGTGCCAATGATGGTATTTAGCCAAGTAAGATTTGCACCTTAATAATTTTGTTGAAAGGTTTGATAAATTATAAAGCAGTTACTTGCAGTTAATTTTATTGCTATCAATTTATAATTAAATATTAATCTTTGGTTGGAGCAACTTGGAGCTGTTTTGTAAGGACTTTAAACGCCAACTATGAGCATGAAAAAAGACGATTTTGCCTGAAGCCTATATGTCGGCATACTTTTTTTCCAAAACCACCCATTCAATAATCTATTCGCGAAAGATGTGGTCAAAATGGGTTTGAGAGTTCTTATGACTATCCATTTTTTTTCCGCTTCCGAACCACTGTAGTACGCCGCCTCCGCTTGAGGTTGGTTAGTGCCGTCGGCACGTATGCGCGTATATGAGGCAATTTCATTAGCTGGTCTGTAATTTTGCGTGCCACATGCGTTGCATTTAAATTTATCTACATAAGCATTAAGGTTCATAATTTAAATTCAATCACAAGCACAAGTTTATTTGTTTGAACTTTTAAGTTGTTTGTTGCATACGGAAATAAATTATTCAGCAATTATTATTAAAACAATTGTGATGAATTGAATGGAATTTATATATGAAATCGGCTGCAGAAAATACTTTTTACGTATTAGAAGCGGTTGAAAAATGGGTGAAAACAAGTACCACCCTACGCAAAAGCTCGTTGTTAGTTCATTTTTTACAAATTAACTTAATCGGTTGGTGCGATTTACCACCGAAGAGATTTTGGCCAAGCTCTTTTTCCAATTCGCGTCTTGCTCCTTTTTAATTTTTCCTACAACTAAGCAGGACGGGACCTAAATTTTTTACGTCGACACCGAGCTGCATCTGCAGGGCAGATGAATATTCACTGAAAAACTTTTCATGGCAGAAATATATATATATACAAACCAAGCCAGATTTATACAACTTAAACGTGAAAACTTTGTATCGACCAGATATTCGCTTAATATTGATTTGTTATATCGGTCTTGCGAAGCTTTATTAGATGAAATATGTATATGCGCAAAAATTTCCTGAAGAATGTTTTTCTCTAATGCTCGAATTAAATAATGCATTAGGCATGCATGCGCGGTTCCAGGGTGGGGGGGGGGGGCTTTTTTTGTAGTGACTGTAATGAAGTATATAATACTAATCTACAAAATAATTTCTTATCACACAACGGATTTTTACTAATTTTTAATTTTTCTTGCTTTTTTACTTTATTATTATCTACATATATTTAAAAAAAAAGTCCCCCCCCTAGTACGTAAAAAAGCAAGGAAAATAAAAAATTAGTAAAAATCCGTTGTGTGATAAGAAATTACTTTGTAGATTAGTATTATATACTTCATTACAGTCAATACAAAAAAAGCCCCCCCCCCCTGGAACCGCGCATGCATTAGGCTTGGGCTTAGTTATACATACACTAATTGAAAAAAAAAAATTTAGTTAACCGGTTTTATTGAAAACAATACTTACATGAAGTAACAATAATGCTAAAAGCTAGAAAATAATTAGGTCCTAGGTACAAGTCATCACACTCCTCATCAATCTAGGGCGTTGATCAGATAATTAAATAAAAGCGTTGGACGCGTGATTTTTTTTTAATAATATCTCGATCCTCGCGCCACCTGGCGGCGATTTTTTCATAGTTCTCCTTCTATTCTTGTATGTATTATGTGTTCCAAATATGAGCCAAATCGGACCACAAATACGATTTTTTGAAATATTTTGACCCATGCGCCACCTATCGGAGTTTTTTCTTATTATTGCATTGTAATCGGGTTCTGAACTATATTCCATGTTTCAAGCTTGTAGCTTATCGGTAAGTTACTAAAATTTCAATTACAAAATTCATGCCAGCCAGCCAAACAGCTCAAGTCAAGCTAAAAAAAGCCGCTTAATAAGAGAGTGGAAAGTTTTAGTCTGATGCGATTTAGCTTAGCGGTGTCGATTTGAGCTGAAACCTCCGTAATGAAAGATTGCGTTTTTTCATGGCATGTTTTTGGGTTTTGAGGAAACCATTCCAAAATACTTACTTAATTACTCACTTAATTAGCGCTGAACCGTTTAAACGCTTATGGCCGTCCAACAAGGCTTTACAGTCGCTTCTTCGCTGCGTTAACATCAAGAGAATTAAAATCGTTTTCCATGTGGTCCCTCCAGTGGAGTTAGGCCGCCCTCTTCCTCTGTTTCCATAGGCGGGTTCCGATAAAAATACTTTCTTAGCTGGAGCATCATCTTTCATTCACTATGTGATTTCTGCAAATAATATGGTTAAATAGTGGGTAAATGACAGAAGTAACAGGCTAATAGAACAACGTGAAATAAAAAACAATTTCGCGTAGGGGCGTCTTTTAAAATCGCACTTGGGGGAAAGGGAGGGTTATAACAAATATCATGTCAACAATTTAGACACCATTAAGATACTAGCCCGATCATCTCGGCAATGATTTAATATGACCACGTAGAGCTCTCTAGGCCATCTCCTTGAATCCTTTTATCGCTACAGCAACAACAACAATATGAATACCGGTTTTTCATTTACCATCCGCCGTTAATCAGCTATGCGTTCACCGATTCTTCGTTTACCGCTCGCTTTTCCCCAAATCGACTGGTGACTTTGTGCATCTGGCCACTGATTCAACGTGCCTCCAATTCAATGAGTGTTTTTGCCAGCAGCAACCCGTTCACAAATTTACCATTTCTCTGAATGGATTGGCGAATGTGGGTTTTATGCCTTACACCCGTTTCCTGGCCGTTTTTGGTATATGCGATCCGTTTACCAATCCACCGATTCCAACTTAGCCATCTACGGCTTGCTAACCCTATAATTAAAAACTCTGCGCCACAGTGTACGTGTGTCAATAGCAACAACAACTTAACGTGACTTCATTGGGACCTCTACTCGACTCTAAACTGAATTTGTCTTTTTCTAGCTGTCTATAGTACAGTAAAGATTGCTGTAAAGGACAATGGGTGTGGCGCAATAACTAGTGCACCCAGTGACTCTTTGAGCTTACTGTGAACAGTTCAAGCAATACCGAATGAGAGCCAAGGAAAGCCGTAAAATCACAGAGTCAATAAGTTTTAATTAAAAGAGTTGGTGGTGGTTCATCTTCTTTGGGTGAGGTTTTGTGCGTATGCGAACACTTCCTTCAAATAAATTCGAGTCGAGGGCATTTTGTAATAATTGGTAAGTTTTTATAAAATCCTGTTGTCTGCTTGTTTTTGTTTTTATCGGCCTATTGATAAATGATTCAAGGTTGGATTCGAGCTCAAGGCCAGAACAATAATATTTACTATTCCAAAAACAAAATACAGTTTTTCAAATTTAGAAAAAATTATAAAATAACAATAATTTTCATTACAAAAAATTTATTGTTCTGGCCTTGAGCTCGAATCGAACCTTGAATCAATCCTGTTGCTGCATAAAAATCAAACAATTTAAGGCAACTGACTTTGCGCTTGCAACACGTGCACCCGATGCAATGACAGCTCATAGCAATATTTATTGTAAACCAACTTTCAAAACTTCCGCAGTTTTATTTGTATAGTTTTTGATTAAAATTTTTTCATAGCTCTATATAACTAGTGTAGCTAAAAATGTGCAGTTAAAAACTACAAAACTCCTTGAGAAAGTTGAAAGCAGCTCAATAAGCAAAACATCAAATTTCTGCTTCAACATGAAATTTAGAAGTTTTACGTACAAATTTTACTGCAAGGAATAAAAATGAGAATATTGATGTTGTTGTTCTTTCAGTTTCTGTCACTTCTCTTCACTTTGTTCATTTTGGAGAAATTTGAGCAAGTCGTACTTCCTTCGGCCAAAAGTCAAGAGGCTAAAGCAATACACGCAGCAACACTACAAATAATTGCGGCACCAACATGAGTCGCACATTACAGTGTCAGTGTATTGGTGCATAAGTTCCTATGTTGGCGGTAATGTCTCGAGTAGCTGTTGCTGCGAACTTGTTGTTTTTGTGTAACTTATTTGCCCAGTGCAACAAAAAACGCTTACAGGCAATTTTTACTTGTAGTGCGTACTTTGTACTGACAGCGTCTGTTGTTGATAACCAGCTGTTTGGCGTTTGTTGGTGTGGGCAAGCGGTGGACGGTGGGCGGGGTGCAATGCGCACTTTGCTGCTATAATAATGCAATTAGAAAAGTTTACGACAAGAAAAATGTTTTTGCTGCGAAAATGTACTGCGGGTGCCATATTTTTTTGTATTGGCTGTTACATTATTTCGAAAAATTCCATAGGCGACGCATCTTGGTTTCTTCTGCATTTGTACGCCAAAAGTCATACCCATAGTTTATTTGTCCGAAAACTTTGCAGACTAATTGCTAACAATATTCAATGCTATTTCGCCAATATTGCATTAATTTGTTGCACTGATTTTTTTTGTCTGATGGGCTCAGGAAAAATTACGTTATATATGGTTAAGGAACTACTACCAAAAATTATCAAAAATTACCTACATAAATTACTTATTGAAGAATTTCTTTTCAATTGGGAACGGAATACATATTTTCCGATAAATCTGCTTACCACATTCTCGTATGACGAATTCGAGTTCTAGATACCTCGTCTAACTTTAATCATCAGACAGCCTGAGTTAATAACACCACCTTTCTAAACGTACAACTCTCGCTTGTGATAATGAGTCTGAGAAGTAACTGAGTGTTCGACTTGACAAAATTGAGAATATTTGGCGAATATTAGCAGTTTCGACACGTCACTATGCATGAACACAGCAGCTAAGAGGGCCCATGACATTACTCACACGCATACATAGAAGACAACAGCGAATATGAGAAGCAGCAGATTATAGAAGTAAACAAGCAACTAATCGGGAAGGCTGTTCGCGAAAAGTCTGGACCCTGCGAGAGATATTTGAACGAGGGGAATGAGAGCATTAAAGCAGCGCAGTCCAATCGATGGTCAATCAGTTTGAATTTAAAATGTTGTAAGTAAAATACGCGAATAGTTTCATAGCGAAAATCGACTATCACAGGAATGCTGTAAATACAGAGCATTTTACATACAAAACATTTGAGTGACTCGAAAGATATCGCAAGGCAAACGAATCATCGATAATTCTTAAGGCTCATTAAAATATGAACGTGAATCCAAATTATCGCTTACATTTTTCCATCTTTTTCGGTTTCCATTGTGAATTTTATGTTCCCATACTGCTTGGTGAGGCACTCCAGTACTAGCTTAGTAGTTAAAACGCATATTGTGTCATCCACGTATCTTGCGTAAAATGACACCCCCAATTTGAATTTACTGACTTTTACCTGCCTCAGCCAGCCACACAAATCGATCAGTAAAAACCACCCTCGGTTTGAATGAACACACAGCACATACAAATAAATATACACAAGCATCCTTTTTACAATACCTGCTCATGTATCTACGAACTATAAATACAAGACAAACGACAACAACAAATCAGAACTAAAATCGATACTGATGATGGCACAACGCCGAATCCGGTTTGTCTCGAAACCAAATTTGACAAGGGATGACGGAAAATTGTTCCAGTATACATCATTTATCCACCTTGTCGGAAAATCAACAAAAAAAAAAAATAAATTAAATATAATATAAGATAGGTAATGTTTCTCATTAAAACATATAGAACAGCAATTTTTGAAGACACTTTAATAGTTTGTGTGAAATGAAGTTATCCACTTACATAGGCAGTGCTTCGCCTCATCCAATAGGTGTGCGCACTCACACTTTCTCATCAAAATCCTCTAACGAAAGTCCGAGTAAACTTGCAGTTTCAAAAGGGGTGGACCTGAGAGAAAGGGCTGTTAGAGGCGTTGGCGACCATATTGGGGAAACCACACAAACGGCCGGCCATTCGACTTGTAGGTGGTAGTGAGCGTTTACTTATCTTTACCTCAAGTATTGCCGGCAAAGAATTTGACGATATTGTTACGGCTCTGGATGTCACTTACAACTGCAGATGTGTGCGCGCCAAACTGTAGATCCTGATAGAACATCACACCCAGTATTTTTGGACGTAAGACAGACGATAGCGTAAATGCAATGTCTGGTTACGCGAGACGAAGGAACTGGAAAGACTAACTCGTTTATTTTATTGCATAGTTTATCAATAGGTGGACCGGACATGTTGCCATTATCGTGCAGTCATAGGTGTAAGATACAATAGTAACTCCTAAGGATGGGGAAGGGAGCTTTGACAAAAGCGGAGATGGGACACCACCCTGTGTTAATCCTTTTGGGGTTGGATGTTACGTTCCTGAATTTCACCAATGTATGCCGGCCAGACAGATAATTTGCGGTCGACCTTGTTGAGACACAGAAATTTATGTAAATACAATATGTTCATGTATATATATATATATGTATTATTATCTCCATAACCCAAAAGTTGTCCACAATGGTAGCTTCTACAGCGAAACGAAGGTATATACAAAGTTACAACACCCTTTGTCGTTCACTATGGGAAAAGTTCGAACGTCTGCGGTGACTAAACCCAAGTAGTGTGCTGTCAAAAGCGTTTGTACGTGATGATGGATCTTCATATGTATTTTTCATATCAAAATCAATCTTATTTGGCGAGCTATGTGAATCTATTCAGAGCCACCAACTTGTTAGGTATTCATCTAAAATAAACAAAAATCTAACACAATGTATGTAATTTTATTTATTCATGTTTTATTAGTCTTACCAAAGTTTTAGAAGCAGGTAATTCTGCCGCTAGAAAAAGGAATATGTAATGGAAATACAGTACTCGATATTTATAAAAAAAACATCGATAATCGCCCAATGAACCTAGTACTCAATGTATCGATATTTATATCGATACTTTTGCAGCTCTAGTTTGGTGGTAAGGTTCTTGATTACGTCCGCAATTTATCTGTGCGTTAACTTCAAAGTCACACCAGTCACTCTTAGAAAATGTTTATTCTGGAAGTGCCACGAAATCCCCAAAAAAAAATACCCACACACAAAATCCCCAAAGATATGCTATGATAAACATCATGACCGTATAAAAAATAGCAATATCTCTTTCCTCTTTCATTCATATTTATGTATGTATAACTATATATTCACGTTTTGGCAATACATATTTTTACTTATCTATATATAGGGCTGCTAGTCGCTCTAATTCGAACAAGCTAACAGAAGCGTGTTCTACGCAGAAGGACATCACCTTAGCGGTAGCCACGGTTATACCACACACCCGGACTTGGCATGGCGTACCCCAGGGTTATTTTTTATAAGCGCGGCCGAAGGCCGCCTATGCAGAAAGTTGGTATGGATTTTAGCCTTTTTTGGTCGCGGCGTTTTTAAACCTAACTTGGTTTTATTTCACACATAAAATGGAGATTTTGTGTTGGGGATAATGAGTTTGGGGATTTTGATTTTGAGGATTTTAATTTTGGGGATTTTGTTTTGGGGATTTTGCTTTGGCAATTTTTATTTTGGGGATAACGTGGTAGACCAGTTTATTCTTTGTATGAACTGTACGCCTATGTAAGTTAAATTTTTAATTCGTTTCGTTGAATTTCCAGAATTTGCCAAGTTTCTAGATATAGAGACATTACATAAATTTTGAGTCAAAATCGAGTCAAAGTGTCTCTACCGTCACTTTGGAATACCTCAGGTAAAACCATGCCCTACCGCAGTCCAGTGCCTACTCAATAATCAAACGTTTTACTGCAACTCTGAAATGACAAGTAGTACTTGCTGGATTAGTAGCGCTCCATTAGCTATAGAGTAAGATGGATTTGCGATTTGTAAAAGGTAACTTGATTTGCGACTGCGACGTTACAGTCACCGCCGTTTTTAAAATTTGTCTGTGCCTCAGAGCGGATCTAGCTGCTGCAACGGCCTTGATCAACCAACAAAACCTGATCTGGATCTAAGTTTCATATCTACCAGGACTCATATTTGCACTCTCATGTCCCATTGATCATACATATGAAATTTTGTAATTTTTCAGGATGTAGGACTCCAGACTCAAGAAAGAAACAATCTCACCTCCTTTTGATAAATACGGCTGAACCGTAGGTGAGTTGACGCGATTTGTATTCGATAATATCCCGAAGGCATAGAATTCAAGGTTACGCATTTTATCAGTTGAAACGACTTCTAAAATACGTTGCGGCCACGTTTTCATTATCGTATAAAGCTCTGAGAATGTTGATTGGGCGCCTTAATTTCTGTGCTTGCCCATGTGCATGGCTTTAATAGCACTCAGCACTTTTTTCTAATAATCTGCACAGTCGCGAGTATGCGCATAAATATTTTCAATCAAAGAGCAAACTCATGAGCATGTGCTTTACTTCATATGGCACAAACTTGAGTTGTGTGCTAAATTTATTTATTTCTGTTTTTTTTTTTTTCAATATTGTAAAGCTCATGTTAGGAGCGTTGAATTCTGTGAGCATATATACTCAACAAAAATTAAATATGTACGAATAAATCGTTTCAGTGAAATGAACTTTAAAATTTCTATAAAATATGATGTAAAATTTTGTGTTTATTCAGCTACTTAACTTCGCATGCGAACGTCATAGACTTAGCAAAGCAATGTTCAAAAACTTTAAGCGCACAAAGCACAATTTTTCGTGCCATGACTTAACAACACTCAGTTCTTTTATACTAGATGTCTGCCTCTCTACAAGTAATATCCATTCACGGTTCCATTGCCATTGCCACAGCTTTTGCCGCAGCATTTACCGCAACCACAAACTCTGCTGCTGTTGCCGGGTGTTGGCGCCGGAAGCGGAAGCACCTAATATGCTCATTTACAGTGCTTAAATATGCTTTGATTTTGAGTAAGACTGGCTGCACGTTTCTTAATAGAGTTTCCAACAGTATGTACGACGGCAACTAGGTAGTCATGATAATTTATCAAAATTTATCATTATAATTTACCAAATGGTTGTTCCAAAATTATAAAATTCAATTATATTTGTACAATATAGTAACTCACATCACAGGTTATGTTTACGATTTTGCGCTTAGAAGCTGCATATATCCGACTGATGTCCGCCAAGGCGAATGCGCGATCCGGAAAGTCATCACTGCAGCTTTGGGATGCTTCATATCGAGTACCTGAAACATAGCAAACTTTTCCCTGTAGAAGCTGCAAACCTAGCTAGAGAGGGGGACAGCTTGACCCTAGATACTGGCTGGTAAATTAATACAAATGTGTCAAATAGGAAGATCATCTAAAGAAATGTAACCTCTCTACGGGTTTCGAAGAAATTGTGCTCAACTTGCAAATCATTATCAAACCCGCCAGAAAACAATGATAAAATGTCCATCGCTTGTTAAAGGTTAAAGAAGCAAATAGGCCAGACAATATAGCCATGCCAATGCAAAACACCTCAGCGATGAGGTAATAAGCTACGTGCGCCCCGTTTTCGAATTTTCGTTGAAGTCCTTTGGCACTCCCGAACAACGGAATATGGCAGGGTTATTTTCACTACTAAAACCTGGAAAACCAGCTCAAGAAGATGAGTCATATCGACCGACATCACTCCTTTAGTCAGTAGCAAAGGTGTTAGAAACCGTCCAGCTTCCTCATTTCACTGCGGATATTCGGCATGGCTTCCGCAAAACGAATAATTCTACCAGCATGCTTAATGCCATAAGCAACCAGATAAATTACGGACTAAGCCAGCAAAAACTTAATCATAGTGCGGTGTTCGTGGCTCTTGACCTGTCAAATCGTTAAAGAAGTCGCCGTCGATTGCGGACGTGTTTATTTTTCGCTCCGCGTTTTTTGTACTATTTCTGCTATTATGGCAAGTTTTAATAAGTATAATTATAACAAGTGCACTGTTGACCTGAGATAGTGACTCTTGTTTCAATATAATTACTATTATCATTTTATTCAAATGAAGAAACAATTTTATTATTAATAAAATAAATTATTCAAAATGCCCTGCGAATGTGGACAAAGGGTTGATCGCAATAAACCGAAAGTGTTGTGTGCAAAGTGCAATGATCTCTTTCATTTGCAATGTGTTAACATGTCATCTGATGATCTTGATTATCTCATCTCTTCAAAGAAACCATTCTTTTGTAAATTGTGTTCGGTTGCGCGTCGCGCATCGATACGTACTCCTCCACCAAGTGCTCCACCCATTGTCTCTAATAATGCTGAGAGCATAGGCGAGCTGTGTGAAAATATCCAACAACTATCTCTGTTCGATATTGCTAATGACATTGCTGCTTTACGTTCGGAAAATGCCAGTATACTTACTACAGTGAATTCTCTATTAGCCGAAGTTTGCTCTTTGCGCTCATTAATTGTCGATAAAAATAATATAATCTCCTCGTTAACTACCGAACTAAAAGACATGCATACTGTTGTTGCTTCCTATGCTAGTGAACGCGAATCAACTCGCATAGAAAAACAAAAAGTTAAACAGTCAACTTCTCATAAGAAAAACAATATGAGTGGTTTGGCTGCAAAGGCAAAAAACAGCAACAACGACTCTGCTGCAAAAGGTAAACAAATCACGAGTATAGAAAAGCCTGAATCTGATACAGAAACAAGGCAGTCAGAACCTATGATAGAATCTGAATTTCTAACTCCAATCAATGATGTCGCTGCTAAGGAGAAACCTGTTCTCATTGACAACAACAATGTTACACTATCTGTTGAACCAGCTAATACGTGTGTTGATGATAGCATTGTTATTATTGATACAACTGACATACAAAGTGATGAGCCTACTGATGCAAAGTGGGTGGAAGTTATAAAGAAAAAGAAAGCAGGTAAAAATCGAAGTACTGAGAAGGATAAATCTGACCTAAATACCGCCGCATCTCCGTCTTTCTCTGCGTCAGCTGTTAATGGCACTAATGCTGAAGTTAACATTGCGAACGTCAACAACAATCATCAACATCAGAAGGTAGATGATGCAATGAAGAATAATGATGATAAACAAATGCGCATTATTGGTTCGAATGTAAGCACTGAGCTTAGGGTTGCTAAGACTAAGTGGCTTCACATTGCGTCGTTTTTGCCATCCGTTACAGAGGAAAATATTATTGAATACGTCTCTAAGTATTCTGGGATACGAAGAGAGTTGCTTTCTTGTCACGGGCTTATTAGGAAAGGTACTGCCGTTGAATCTTTGAAGCGAATTACATTCAAGCTTGGTGTCCCCGATTCTTGGTTTGATAAGATGCTCAACCCTGAGCTTTGGCCTGCCGGTGTAACGGTTTGCCCTTTTCGGTTTGGCCGAAAAAGGTTCGAACTGAAGACATAGTCGCTAGTTCTTACTTAGAAATTAGTAGATCCATTAATAAATCAAAATCGAGTTATGCGATTTATTATCAAAATGTTAGTGGTATGCGTACCAAATCGTCACAATTCTATTGTAACGTTAGTTCACACGAATATGATATATTAGCTCTGTCAGAGACCTGGTTGAATGAAAATTTTTCATCTAACGAATTTTTTGACGGCTATTATAACGTATTTCGCAATGATCGACACTGATTGGTCCTTCTTGGACTCCGCTAATGGGCCTGAGGCTTCTTATGAGCTCTTAAAGCAAAGGCTTTCATTAGCAGTCTCGAATTTTGTTCCGCTAAAACGGAAAATTCTGAACAACAGGCCACCCTGGTTCAATACTAAACTTAATAATATTAAAAATAAAAGACGTAAGGCCTTTAAGAAATATAAAAGGAGCAGGAGTGAATCTGATCGTCTTACCTTTGTCAGGCTTAAATCGAATTTTAACTGTCTCAATAAGTTCTTGTTTAGACAATATATGAATAATCTGGAATCAAAACTGAAGACGAATCCATCTAGTTTCTGGTCGGTGATTAATTCCAAGAGGCAGACTAACGGATTTCCGACGTGCATGGAGTATGACGGTGTATCGTCCAGTAATACGGTAGATATTTGTAACTTATTTGCCAAATTATTTCAGAAGGTATACTCAGATCCTACCTCTTCACCTAGTCCGACATTCTACTCTGGTTCTCCGCGTCAAATTTCTTCTTTTGATATTACAGCCGAAGATGTATTTCTGTCAATTTCAAAATTGAATAATAGTCCGAAATCAGATAGCGAGGGATTTTCTCCGTTATTCTTCAAACTATGTTCAAATACAATTTCTGAACCCCTGGCAATTCTTTTCCAAGGATGCTTGAACCATGGGATATTTTTAGACTCTTGGAAGTTATGCTCCATAAATCCGGTATTTAAGTCTGGTGACCGCAATGATATTCGCAACTACAGACCTATTGTTAAGCAGAGTACTCTGGCAAAACTATTCGATAGTATCCTTCATAGCAAATTGTTTCACTACATAGTCAAGGCTATTGTTGAGTGTCAGCATGGGTTTTTTCCTGGCAGGTCTACTTCTACCAATCTGGCTTTAGTCACTAGCCAAATTGTAGATGCCTTTGAGAACCATGCGCAACTAGACGTCATCTATACTGACTTCTCGAAAGCATTTGACAAGGTCGACCACTCTATACTCTTGCAAAAACTGGGGATGTACGGAGTGACCGGAAGTTTGCTGAAGTTCTTCTCAAGTTTCTTATCGAATAGAAAGCTTTTTGTGTCAATCGGAGCCAACCAGTCTACTGCGCTTATTAACGCTTGGTCTGGAATCCCACAGGGAACCCACTGTGGCCCTCTGTTGTTCCTAATTTTTATTAATGATCTACCTCAAAAATTCAAATTTGCTAAATGTTTAATGTTTGCAGACGACGTCAAACTCTTTCTAACCGTACGGGATACTTCCGACTGCATTAACTTGCAATATGATCTCGATTCTTTTAATGAATGGTGTTCAAGTAATAACCTACTTTTAAATACTAACAAATGCTGCGTGGTTTCCTATTCTAAAAGGGTCACTACCACCTTTTTCAACTACAAATTAAATGCTGGATCTTTAAACCGTTGTCGAGAGATAAAAGATCTGGGTGTAATGTTTGACAACCAACTTTCTTTTTCTGGTCACATCGACTTTATTATTTCCAAATCTTTTGCAATGGTTGGGTTTATTAGACGTAATTCCAGGGACTTCAAGGATCCGATGACTTTGAAGGCACTTTTTACGGCATTGGTAAGAAGTCGTCTGGAATATTGCTCGATTATATGGAGTCCATTCTATGAAGGTAGCTCACATAAAATTGAGAGAGTTCAAAGAATTTTCACCAAAATTGCTTTGCGTATGCTTCACTGGCCCGATGGCCTCCCATCATATATCAGCAGGCGTAAATTGCTCGGACTCCAGGCTTTGTATGACCGTAGAACTTGTATCTCACTCATGCTTGCCTATAACGTTATCAACGGTAATATAAACTGCCCTGATTTATCTAATTTATTCGTTTCATATATTCCACCACGTGATCTAAGGCACACCAGACTATTTGTTGAAGTAACTCATCGAACGAATTACGCGTTGAATGAACCCATATCCAAGGCTTTACACCTAGCAAATCGATATAGTGGTCTTCTTAACTTTAATAATAGCATTTATAAATTTAAGCTTGAACTTTTCTCTATTTTTAACTAGTCTGTAAGGAAGTTTGTACTTTTTAGACCGAAATATAAATAAATATAAATATAAAAGCTTTAGACACACTTTTTCTTCTTGACTAAAAATATGGCCGCAAATTTTATGAATGGCCGGCAAGTGTTGGTTCAGCTGAGGAAGGAAACCTCAATACCTATCAGTACTAAACAAGGGTTGCCACAGTCTGGTGTCCCATCCCCACTTCTGTTTAATTTCTACATACCTTAGCTGCTTTCTCTTTCAGAAGGAGTAATTTCCTTATCCCATGCCGACGACTGCACATTAATGGCAAAAAAAGCTGGCCCTTCAATAGATGAAGTCTTTCTGGGTTCTTTACCTCGCGTGACTTGGTATTGTCACCGACGAAATCTACGGCCAATGTGATTACGGAACGCCAAAATGCTGCATTCAGAACTGCCACGGGATGTGTTCTTAAACCCCGGCACATCATATACATCATGAGGCAAAATAGTTCAACATAAAAGAGCATAACAAAAACCTGGACACCACAGCAAACAACTGCTAGATCTAGCCCCGGCACGAGGAGGGTTAAGGGAACATTTTCATAAGCATCCTGCCTTCACAACCGATCATCTAGGCAAAGATAGGGAGGCAAAATCCACACAGAATCGGTAAACTCCTTTGCCAGGATGGACCCGGTGAGTCCCATTATCAATACACACTATCCCAACTTTGCAGAGGAAGAAAGCAGTCCACCAAGGGAGATACGAGTCGTTCTGGCTGACTGTAACAGGTTAAATCCTTATTTGTCCAGAATTAACTCCAACATACGTAATGTACGTCCTGCATACGACGTGTCCCCACATGACATCAACCAGCTTTCCAATTAATATCCAGAACCTAAGAAGAGGTCCTCAAATTTTAACTTTTCTTAATTAGTTCATAGAGTAAAATAAAATCCTTTTTACACCGAAACCAATGACTCTGGAAGAAATAAACAAACATGGTTTGTTGTTCGTGAATTAACAGATATTTGGTTAAATTTATCGCATTACGATTAATTCAACTGATTTCATTCCGGAGAAAAACTTTGTTCAGTTATTTCAACAAAAAACAAACTGTCTCACGTTAAAATATTCTGTGAAAATTCCAGAATTGATTTTATTAGTAATTTCAACACCGAAGTACTGCCAATATCAGCTAATTTTAAATTGAAACTACTTTGTTCTTATAACCACGACGCCGCATAAATATCTATCATTACAACAACCAACCTTTATGTTAATGTGGCCAAAAATCTGTTAATTTAACATGTATCATTGGCATTCTTAGGGTGACAGCTGTGGCTTGTGTAATTTTATTTTTTTTTTTTGATATGACGGTTAGTTCAGAATCAACAATTTGTGCGAAGTTGGTTCAACAGCTATTTGTGATGGCAACCCAGCTCGATTGCGCCCAGTGCGCCTTCACTACAAGTTTGCAAGTCCAATTGAAATAAAACAAATTTTAATAGATAAATGCAGTGACAGTAGCCTCGGTCATACAAGATGCAGGCAAATATCCTTGACTTCGGCGCAAATTTTCATTAGATATTTAATTTCGCACAATACTTTTTAGAAAATTATACCAGACAAGCAGCTGTATACCGAAAGAGTCATGAATACTTAGTTCAGGGTTGAGTCATTTTGAAATGAAAAAAATCAAAATAAAAAATAAAAAATTATTCATCATTTTAAATTTTCTTATTGATGAATAAAGCATTTCTTAAATAATGAATAACATTTTCTCGTTATTCAAAATATTCTAATTGATTATAACCTCCAATTCTTATTTTTGCAAATTTTGAATAAAGAGTTGAGTTATTATTCATTATTTACAAAATATGGAATAACAATAAAGTTTTAGTTTTTATTCAGTTATTCAAAAATAAAAAAATAAACCATCGAGATGCCATCAAAATATACCATATTCGTAACCAGTTCGCGTGTAGTTCTGAAGCTTCTTAGGGTAATATTGAAATGATTTTGGGGAGTATTCGCGGGGTTTTTGGGGGCCGTTTGGGGGTTCGGGGTCATTTCGGGTCATTTCGGGATGGTTTTGGGGACTACCTTGGGGTCCTCCCGGGGTAATTCCTGGGTCATTCCGGGATATTTTTGGGGACTCATTCGGGGTCATTTGGGGGTCATTTCAGGATGGTTTTGGGGACTCCGTCGGGGTCATTTGGAGGTCATTTCGGGATGGTTTTGGGGACTCCCTCGGGGTCCTTTGGGGATCATTCCGGGATCTTTTTGGTGACTCCCTCGGGGTCATTTCGGGGTCATTCCGGGATCTTTTTGTGGACTCTATCGGGGCCCTCCCGGGGTCATTCGTGGATCATTTTGAGATCTTTTTGGCGACTCCCTCGGGGTCATTCTTGGGTCATTCCGGGATCATTTTGGGGACTACCTTGTGGTCATTTCGGGGTCATTTGGGGGTAATTTCTGGATGGTTTTGGTAACTACCTCGGGGACATTTGGTCCCTTGTTTTAAAAGTTTTCTGGGATATGGCGCATTCGAATCGGCAGCCGAGATTGGGTGATATTCCATTCGCACTTCGATATATGTAGTTTAATACACTTTAGTAGCACACTTTTAACATTGAAATATATAGTTTTTGAGTGTATAATCACGGTTCAAAACCTGACACCTCATAGGTCAAAAAAAATTTTATTTGATTTGAAAAAAGTTTCTTTTGACCTGAAATTGTTATATGGAGTAATTTGGATGCGTGCCAAAAGTAATCCGCAAATTTATGACTTGGAGACACCGTTTTCCAAGTTTGCTTCTGGGTATTTAGCGCTCTCTCAGGAGTTATTGAACGGTTGGGCAAACCTATGCATAACGGTTGCCACTTTGTCCATTTGGACCAAAATGGTCCTTTCCAACCCAGTTTGGTTCGATGGTTCTTTTTGGTATATTTTGGTATTTTTTAGCAAGTAGGCACTAGAGATATACGCCGCCCATAAACGCCGCCGCCGCCGCTGATTTCGGTCGTTTTTCGTACGCCGCCGCCGAATGTCAAAAATATCGGCGTGGCGGCGCTGCGTCCGGCGCGTTACTATATTTTCTACTCGTTTAAGACTGTTTAGGCCATTTATTTTTCATGTCGAAAATTGGTCGGATATGGTCGAAAGGGGTATCAACGGATGCGCATCACTGCCAGTTATAAGAAACTAATTGTGAAATTTAACTCCTTATAACTATTCAAAAGTTATTTAAATAACAGGCGCTTTCGATGTCAGCTTAACACCGACTTTCCATCACCCAATTAAACTTTATGTTAATGACATTTTAGCAGTGGATGTTTATCCCGTTGTGAAAAAAATTTTCCTTTAACACAACACCCCGTTGCCTTCCTCAGCACCGGCAGAGGCTTTTTTCATACGCAACGATGCACAACTTACCTCGGTATAATAGGCTTAAGGACTATAACTTTGAAATACGCGTTCTTGCAAAATGTAATAGTTCGAAAAATTGGCGCTAGACTGGCATGAGCGTAAATAATAAAAGCAATCAAAGTACACCCAGAAATAAAAGAGGGCAGTATAGGCAATAGGTACTCCCTCATTATTCAATCAATGAAAACTTTTTATTCGGTGTAAATATGTATGTCCCCAAAACCATCCCGAAATGACCCCCAAATGACCCCGAGGGAGTCCCCAAAAAGATCCGAAGGAGTCCCCAAAACCATCCCGAAATGATCCCCAAATGACCCCGAGGGAGACCCCAAAAAGATCCTGGAATAACCCCGAAATGACCACGAGGGAGTCCCCAAAAAATCCCGGAATGACCCACGAATGACCCGGAGGGAGTCGCCAAAAAGATCCCGAAATGATACACAAATGACCCCGGGAGACCCCGAGAGAGTCCCCAAAATCATCCCGGGATGACCACCAAATGACCCCGAGGGAGTCCCCAAAAAGATCCCGGAATGACCCACGAATTACGCTGGGAGGACCCCGAGGGAGTCCCCAAAACCACCCCGAAATGACCCTGAGGGAGTCCCCAAAAAGATCCCGGAATGACCCACGAATTACCCCGGGAGGACCCCGAGGGAGTCCCCAAAACCATCCCGAAATTACCCCGGGGGAGTCCTCAAAACGATCCCGGAATGACCACCAAATGACCCCGGAATGACCCCAAAATACCCCGAGGGAGTCCCAAAAAGGTCACGGAATAACCCCGGGAGGACCCCGAGGTACTCCCCTAAACCATGCCAAAATGACTTCCAAAAGTCCCCGAGGGAGTCGCAAAAGCCATCCGGAAATGACCCCAAAACCCTATGAGGATCACGGGGGAGCCTCTGGACCCCAATAGACCACGGGAGGATCCCCAGGGTGTCCCAGAAATTACCCCCAAACGGCCCCCAAAAACCCCTCGAATACTCCCCAAAATCATTTCAATATTACCCTAAGAAGCTTCAGAACTACACGCGAACTGGTTACGCATATGAGTATATTTTCAAGGCATCTCGATGGTTTATTTTTGAATAACTAAAATTTTATTGTTATTCCATATTTTGTAAGTAATGAATAATAACTCAACTCTTTATTCAAAATTTGCAAAAATAAGAATGGGGGGTTATCATCAATTAGAATATTTTGAATAACGAGAAAATGTTATTCACTATTCAAGAAATGCTTGAATAAAAAATACCATGTTATTCATCACTCAAGTTTTCTTGAATAATGAATAAAAATTTATTTTTTTTTTTTCGTCAATGGTTATTCAAATTGGTTGATAACGCCCATCCCGGACTTAGTTGCTAGTTTGAAGATTAATTCGTGTCCAGCCCAGTGGTGCACGGCAGAGCTTAGAAAACAATTGCTAAATGTTTAATTTTATATGAATCAGATTAAAATATTTGTAACCCTACAAAAGATTTTAGTTAATAAATGCTCTGTGTGCTTACTTTTTGGAGCATGTACTTTTGCAATTGTTTGAATTGGTTAAACTCGGTATTCAGATCAAAAGAAAACGCAAAAAAATGTTTTCAAGATGTCATTAATTAGAGCTAACCCGCCTAAGCGATTTTGGTCGTTTCGTAACAAGTGACACCGACTATTCCTGTTCCACGGTAACTGACGCCAATTGGTAGCAACAATGAGGTTAAGTCTTCCTCCACCCGCCTCTTCAGCTCAGTGGAGGTCTCCCTCTCTCTCTGCTTCCAAACTGCGTTGTCGGCTGAAATACTTACTTGGTAGAAGCGTCTTCCACCATTCGTATAACATGATCTGGATAGCGAAGCCTTTGGGATTTTATTCTCTTCGCTATCGTCATATATATGTAAAGCTATAGTTATACCTCTTTCGATACTCGGCCTCTGCAACACGGACAGGACCGTAAATCTTCCGCTTATCTTTTTTCTCGAACACTATAGAATCCATCTAACTTTCTCTCGACACTGTTCACGATTCAGAGATATTCCAGAGGGCAGGTATGATGAACGACTTGTAAGGCGTGGGTTTTGTTCGTCTAGAGAGAAATGTACATGTCGATGCCTACTCAGTGCAAAGTAACACTTTTTGAAAAAAGTTATTCTCCGTTTGCTTTCTAAGCTGCCATTGTCTTCGATGTTAATGCTGGTTCTTAAATAGACGAAATCCTTCACAGTCAAAAGTTACTTGTCTGTCAAAGCGCGAATATTCCGATACTTTCTTGGTACAGGAAGTACTCGGTCTTGTCCGCTTGTTTCCTTCTTTATATTATCCAGAGAAAGCGCAACTCAGGCCCATAATATCAATATCATATGTAAGTATATATTTTCCTGTTTTATTGTTAATTTTCTTTATAAAATTGCTGCAACCATTAGGCCTGGAAGCATTTATTGAGCATTTCTTGAACCTTTAAAAAAGTCTTATACTATGCTATGCAATGCAATAAAAACAAATTTTTGCTACGAAGAATTTTTAACTTTCATACTCACACTCAACTTACGGCCGAAAGTTTGAGCGCTTCCGAAGCTCTCGAGCAAACTACTGGTTTAGATCAGACAAGCAATAAAATACTAAACGGAAGCAAGTTCGTTATCATTACTTAGCATCGACAGCAATGGCTGCAGAAGCCAAAAAGAACAAGTAAATGTGGCTAAGTTCGGGTGTAACCGAACATTATATACTCAGCGTGAGCTTCAATTGCACATTTCATTTTATATAAGTTCCTTTTCTACATAACACGTGGCACCGCCCGTTTAAAAAAAATTTCTCCCCACTTCCTCTTAGAATAAAACTTGATAAGTGAAATATCATTGATTCAAAACTCTTCTTTGCTAAGTTATAGCTTATTATTCTAGTCGACGACCCTTTTAAACTTGTTTTATATCTAAGTTGCCGTGGTCGTTAACCGACCAAGTCCATTTATACTAGAAATATTTTTTAATATAGGGAAAATTTGTGTACCCAATTTTATTCCGATCCGTTCATTTTGCTTCGAGTTATGGCTCCCCAAATATAGAAAATTGGTTAGTCATAAAAGCGGCAGTGGCACACCCATTTTCAAAAGTTTTAGTGTTTTCCAATTTAATGTAATAATTCAATTTAAAAAGTAAAATTCTATTGATACGAAGCTCTTTTTCGCTAAGATATAGCTTATTTTATTCGTCCACGACCCTTTAAAAAATCTTTTATATGAAAGTGGGCGTGGTCCTTAACCGATTTCGTTAATTTTTCTTCAAAGCATTCCTTATAGTAAAGGCATATCTTCCGAATTTTGTTACGATACGATTAAAGATTTTTGATTTAAGATTAATAATATTTGTAAAATAAATTTTATCACAAGTGGGAGGTGCCACCCCCATTTAAAAAATATTTTTTCAAATTTTTATCAAGAGTCTCAATATCAGTCCACGCGTCAAATTTCAACATTTTAGGTGTATTTTTTATTAAATAATGAGGTTTTATGTGTTTTGAAAAATATTATATATATAAAAAGTGGGCGTGGTTATCATCCGATTTCGCTCATTTTCAATAAGCTCGTGTACCAAATTTGGTGAAGATATCTCAATATTTACTCAAGTTATCGTGTTAACGGACAGACGGACGGACGGACATGGCTCAATCAAATTTTTTTTCTACACTGATGATTTTGATATATGGAAGTCTATATCTATCTCGATTCCTTTATACGTGTACAACCAACCGTTATCCAGTCAAAGTTAATATACTCTGTGTCCAATGCACTCTGAGTATAACAAGAAAAAGCAAGTCGGCTGGCAAGACTAAGCTGCTTTAGGCAAAAAGAACAAAATAAAAGTATTCTGATTGGCTGCTGACTAATCTACTGGGAATTCATATTTGACAGCTTGATTACTTTCATTGTTTTTTTTTTGTGCTATCTGCATTAATCTTCACCCTTTTGACCCCTTCTTAAGCCACCACATCAAATTAATGTACATTCTTTATATGCATATTAGATATAAAAAAATCATACCAAAATTTTAAATAAACCAACAAAACGCTATAATTATGAATAAATAAATTCTGTTCAAGCACGGAAATCGACTAAGTAAAACAAAATAATAAATTCAAAAATTCTAATTAAATCGCGTGTGGCAACATTCAATGCTGAAACTCTAAGCTATATCACATCAACTCAACTTAATTGGAATTCGACTGAGCTTGAATTTGCGCAGATGTGTTGCTGGCTTAGTTGCTGTACGATTTATGTTTTTTTTTTTTGTTGTAAAAGAATTTTGTTGGTAATTTTAACTCTTGTTGTAGATGAATATTGCGGTTGACAATATTTCCCCTGCAAAGTCTAGGATAATGCCGGGATGTCGCAAAGAAGTTGTGACCAATGCCAGTTTTGATGTCTTTGTATGAGTTGAACTGTTACCTTTTATTTGAGTATGTCCTATGAAGAGACTAATTGTACCTATTTATACCTGAAAGGGATCGGAAGGACCAGTCCTCTTTGTACCCATATGGGAACATAGGAGGAATATTCCCTTTTTGGTTCTATAAGGACTCAAATAAGGCCCAGACGCATTTTTTCATTTGACAGAAACACAATCTATTTGAGCGGGCGGAACAGCTTTTTTAAATGGAATAAAAAAAAAATTCTCCGAAAATTTAACCCTAACTCCGGCTGAGTTGTTAAGTCCTAGTAATTTAGGTTCAGTATAGGGCTCCGCATTTTTCTTAAATAATTCGATTCAATCACCTGTAATATTTTTATTTTATTTCGTTGCTATTTTTTTTTTTAATATTTCTTAAAGTGGGCTACATAGATATCAAACTGACTATCCCAACTGTACCCGAAAGGGACTATAGGGGACTAATTATGCCCAAAGTAGACAAAAGAGATCAATCGGAGACCAATCTCTTTAGGGCTTAATCGCACGATTTTTTGCAGGGTTGTGATTCACCTTGCATGTATTTGTGTGTTGTTCGTTTACACTGCGTTGTATCCTTTTGCACCCTTAATTGCTTCAGCTTTACTGTTTTTCTTTAATAATCTATTTTTTATTTACTTAAATGTTTTATTTTTCTTTTATTTGGTACTGGAAAATAAAGCAGCAGCAACAACTTAATTTTATATTACAACAACAATAGTCGACAAATATGAAAAAAAATTTGGTAAGGAAGCAACAAGGGTTACGTGAATAATAAACGAGATAAAGTGCGGTAAATGTTTTATTTTGTAAATATTTCAAAGTTAAAGAAAAATCAGTGTAATTTTTTATTTTAGAGGGTGTATTTTGATCAGTGCTTGCATTTGCTACACCAGAGTAGCAGCATCAGCGAAAAAGCTCTGCTACTGCTCGTGCTCCGAACATGAACAGAGCACAGAGCAGAACCGTAACATAAAATAATGATTGCATTTCTTATGCGTTAGAACAAAAGCTCCAAACGAAATGCTATTTGTAGTGGAGCGAGAGCAAAGCAAAACAAGTAAGAACGGGACTGTGTTCGGCTGTGCCGAGGACTTCATACCTTCCATGATGGGGCTGAACAGTAAACTTATCCCATTCGTAACCTCGAAATAATCGGCTGTATAAAATAAAAAATATATAGTGAATAGTTGTACATACCTAACCGATTTTTAAGAGAAATATGAATTAAAAAAATAGGTAGGTACTTTGTGTGAGGATGCAAAGTTTCACTTTTTTGTGGCCTGCATGTAAAAACTATGACCACGAATCACGTATTTCAAGAATATATGACGAAAGCGTAAGCATTGGATGAAATTTTAAGCTTCTAGCCGTAAAAAAGGGTATATTATATATATACCACCGATCTTCAGACAACAATATATGTAATATACGTAAGCATTTGGTGAAATTTGAAGCTTCTAGCTGTTAAAATGGGGCAGAAATTGCGAAAAGTTTCTTATCTGAACAATCGGTTGTATGAGATATATACTATATCCCTTCACGGCGCGTGTTGCAGTTCTGCAACATAATTTTCAATTTACTTTATTTTCCTTCATGTAGTTCTAATTGCAGTCACTTATATATGCTGCGCATCTGCAACATTTTTCTTTGGAATTACTTCAGGCAGCATCGCCAAAGTAACTGTAGAAATTGCAAAATTATATAACTGTTGCAGTAATGCAACAAATTGCTAGCACATATGAGAAAATATACTATTATTATATACATAGAAAATTTTTTCGGGGTTCTCTCACTTAGAATGTGGACGACACGATTGAATTCCACTGAAATAAATAACGTTTTGGAAGATCTGGACAGTTCGCATGATGAAGAGTTTTCAAGTGATGACAACCTTGGAGATCCAGACTATATTGAGGATATAGCCACGGAGGAGTAACATCGCTTTCCTCCGTGGCTATATCCTCATTGTGAAAATGAAAACGTCGAATGCTATGATAGCGCTCCAGTTTTGCTCAGAGTCAAATCATTGAAAGCTTCCTAGCAGCACGTACCACCACAGCCAATATGGCCTCCTTGGGCGACGAAACGTATGCGATGCAAGTATCCAAAGTACACCGGATATACACAAACGACTATATGAGGCGAAAAAAATGTGGAGTATCGCTATGTTACAAAAAAACCAACAATTGCTTCAAAGATTTCCATTTGAAATAATTTGCATGCTATCCATTGTATCTTTTTATACTCAGCGTGCTTTGCACACAGAGTATATTAATTTTGATTGGATAACGGTTGGTTGTACAGGTATAAAGGAATAGAGATAGGTATAGACTTCCATATATCAAAATCATCAGTATCGAAAAAAAATTTGATTGAGCCATGTCCGTCCGTATGTCCGTTAACACGATAACTTGAGTAAATATTGAGATATCTTCACCAAATTTGTTACACGAGCTTATCTGGACCCAGAATAGATTGATATTGAAAATGAGTAAAATCGGATGATAACCACGCCCACTTTTTATATATATAACATTTTGGAAAACACAAAAAACCACATTATTTAGTAAACAATACATCTAGAATGTTGAAATTTAACACGTGGACTGGTATTGAGACTCTTGATAAAGATTTGAAAAAAATGTTTAAAATGGGCGTGGCACCGCCCACTTGTGATAAAATCAATTTTACAAATATTATTAATCATAAATCAAAAATCGTTAATCTTATCGTGACAAAATTCGGCAGAGAAGTTGCCTTTACTATAAGAAATGCTTTGAAGAAAAATTAACGAAATCAGTTAAGGGCCACGCCCACTTTTATATAAAAGATTTTTAAAAGGGTCATGGACGAATAAAATAAATACGTATTTGCAAAAAAGAGCTTTATATCAATGGTATTTTATTTCCCAAGTGGATTTATAACAGTAAATAGGAAAAACTGCCCTTTTTATGACTAAGCAACTTTCTATGTTTCTGGAGCCATAACTCGAAGAAAAATTAACGGATCGTAATAAGATTGGGTACACAGATTTTCTCTATAGCAGGAAATATTTCTGTGAAAAATGGAGGATATCGGTTAAAGACCAGGCCCACTATTATATAAGAGATTTTCAAAGGGTCGTAGACGAAAATAATAAGCTATATCATAGCGAAAAAGAGCTTTGTATCAACAGAATTTTACTTTCTAAATGGGAAAACACTAAAATTTTTGAAAATGGGTGGGCCACCGCCCCTTTTATCACTAACCAATTTTCTATATTTCGGGAGCCATAACTCGAAGAAAAATTAACATATCGTAATGAAATTTTGTACACATATTTTCCTTATAGCAGAAAATATTTCTAATAAAAATGGAAGGGATCGGTTGAAAACCACGGCACCTTAGATATAAAACAAATTTAAAAGGGTCGTAGACTAGAATAATAAGTTATAACATAGAAAAAGATAGTTTTGAATCAATGATATTTCACTTATCAAGTTTTATTATCAAAGGAAATGGGGAGACATTTTTTTTAAACGGGCGGTTCCACGTGTTATGTAGAAAAGGAATTTATCTGAAATGAAAATTGAAGCTCACGCTAAATATATAATGTTCGGTTACATCCGAACTTAGCCTTCCTTACTTGTTTTTTACTCAACTTACCGTTGTTGCAGATATGCAACATAACATTTTTTCAAAAATAAATGAAGTTTTTTAAAATATCAAAAAACGTCAAAACAAATGTTTTTAGTTTTGAGATTTCCCATCAAAAAAACATAATTTTACAAAAAATGATGTTATCTGAACAATCGGTTGTATGAGATAGATACTGTATATTCCACCGATCTCTATGGTTTTTTCACACAACAATATACGCTATAAGCGTAAGCATTCGTTGAATTTTGAAGCCTCTAGCTCTTAAATTGGGGCAGTAATTACGAAAACTTTCTTATTTGAAAAATCGGATGTAGGGGATATATGCTATATATACGACCGATCTTATCCATTTTCAGACAACAATATGTGCAATATTCGAAAGCATATGGTGAAGTTTCAATCTGATAAATTGAGGAAGATATGACAAAAATCTTCTTTTTCTGAAAGATCGGTTTTATGGAGGATATATGCTATAGTGGTCCGATCCGGCCGGTTCCGACAAATGCCTAATCGGACACCTAAATACACCCGCTCACCAAATCTTATCACGGTAAGTCAAAAATTGAGGGACTAGTTTGCATACAAACAGGAGGGCGGACAAGTGGACATGGCTAAATCAACTCAGCTCTTCATTCTGATTATTTCGGTATTCTTAATGGTGGGTCTATCTATTTTCCTTTAAGGACTTACAATTTTGGGATTCGTGACGGAATTAATATACCATTTCGTTTTCATGGAAGTTATAAAAATGTATAGATATTTGCTCTTTTGGGCATTGTTTTGCAGAACAGCGGAAGCAAGACAAATATGACTTCATATGGGGTCTTTGTTCTGCTATTTATTTATTTATTTACTCATCTTGAAATTGTTACATTTCTTACAGACTAATGACATATATAAAGACTTAACCACTAATTTAGTATTTGGTTAAGTAACAATTTAAAAGTATTTTCAGAGTAGGAAAAGTCCAAAATTGACGAATTTGAGAGCAAGTTAAACTCTTTAAGAGCTCTGGAAAGAGGAGCATTTGCAGCATAATTAGTTCTTGCCAATCCCACAAAAAAATACGCATTATTTCTTAGGCATATATGTGAAATAGCAAGGAAAATGCGTTCTAACAGGTACGGACAATCAACAGCCCCACGGACTAAATTAAAAACAAATATTAAAGAGAGAAAAGTTCTCCTGCAGTTCAAAGTCTTAATATTGATAAGCAAACATCTGGATTCATAGGAAGGAAAAGGAGGATCAAAATGAAGGGGACGTATACCGTACCTAATAAATACTTTTTGAATTTTTTCCAGACGATAAATATGACAGGCATAATACGGCCGCCAAATAAATACGGCATATTCCAATTTCGAACGTACGAAATTAGTATATAGTGATTTTAAAGTATATGGGTCAGTGAAATCAGAACTGAATCGTCGAACAAAAGCCAACATCGAGTAAGACTTAGCTATTGTAAATTTTAAATGACTATGAAAAGAAAACTTAGAATAAAAGACCACTCCAAGATCAGTGACCTCGGACACAGTGCTTAGTTGCGCGCCCCCAATGTGGTAGGAAGTAGGAATGAGTAAACGGGATTTATAATAAGGGACATGATAGCATTTTTTAATATTTAACGCAAGTTTATTATTTTTGCACCAAGTAACTACATTATCTAGGTCCTTCTGAAGTTTAATTGAATCGTAGAGGCAAGTAATCTTGTTGAAAATCTTCATATCATCTGCGTATAGCAGGAATTGCGAAAATTCAAAACAGCTGGCAATATCATTAATGAAAATCACAAAAAGAATAGGGCCCAGTATGCTTCCTTGAGGAACGCCTGAAGAAGCTATGAAGGGATATGAGGTCATACCATCAACTACCACGGTACAACTACGGTTGGAGAGATATGATTTAATCCATTTCAAAAAACAGAATGAAAAGCAAAACAATGTAATTTCGATAGTAGAATACTATGATTAACTTTATCGAAGGCTTTTGAAAAGTCGGTATACACGGTATCTACTTGGTAAAGCGTCGATGCAGTATTCCGAAAACACTGCCAAGTTAGACGTGGTTGATCTTCCCGACATGAAACCATGCTGATCTACAGAGATTAGACGACTTATAGAGGAAATAATTTTTTCTTTTACAATACATTCGAAAATTTTTGAGACAGTAGATAATTTAGAGATCGGTCTGTAATTAACAATATTCTATTTATTGCCAGTTTTGAAAATGGGAGTGATAAACGTCTTTTCCATGCATCAATGAACTCCCCTTGCGCGAGGGATTTATTAAAAAGCAGCCATAGAGGGTAGGCGATAGCAGAACTGTTTTTGAAAAGGAGAGACGACAATCCATCAACATCAGTCTGTGATGACAATTTTACTTGTTGAATCCCCCTCTCAACATCGTCTAAAGTGAGCTCGAGACCACCAAAATTTAACATAGAATCAGCAGGAGGAAGCCAGTTATTACTCACGGCCGAGTCTGGGTCAAAATTTGAACTCAAAAAAACAGCGAAAAGATTCGCAGCATCAGATGAAGAGTCTGCTTGCTTATCAGTGAAGAACACAACGGAGGGAATACTTGAACAGGATTTTATAGACTTAACATAACGCCAGAAAGCCTTGGGATTCAATTTTATATCTGCCTCAAAGTTACGCACATATTTCTTCTTCAAATCCTTGCTCAATGACTTAAACTCTTTTAAGTACTGCAAATACTTTTCTTTATGAGAAGGCAAGTTTGATTTTTTAAATTTTTTATAAAACTTGTACCCTAAATTCTTAAGTTTTTTCAACTCCTTAGTAAACCAAGGAATTTTATAAGCCCTTTTTTTTGGCTCTCGGGATATTGTCACTACATATAGTGCTTAAATTATTCTTAAATATATCAAAACAACCTGAGACTTCAACCCCAGTAAATAGCATATCCCAGTCAATAGAATCAATTGCCGTATTGACAACATCGACATCGTAATTTTTAAAGCTAAATTTTGAAAAAGAGTCCTCACAATAAGTATTAAATTCATAAAATTCCAATTGAAGAACAAGCGGTACATGATGCAAACCAGGAGTAGACAGAGGGTCGAGGCACTCCTGGATAGAAAAATTTATATCGCTTAAATAGATAAGGTCCAAAATTCTATGAAAAGTATTATAGAAACTGTTGACTTGACTAAGGTCACATTTTGAAAAATTATCAATCAAGTATGTTTCAGCAAAAGTATTAATAGATTTTGGGTAGAGCCCAAGGCCACCCTTTATATTAGACCATTCTAATTTGCTAAGGTTGAAATCTCCGATTACGCAAACGTTTTCGTGATCAGATGCTAAGGCTACAATATTATCAACATGTTATTTGTAAAGCAAATCCCCACTAGTTGGCGGTATATAAGAAGCACAAATTAATAGTTTGGAAGATCCATGTACTGTAATGCATAGCTGATCCAAGAGAGTATCGTCATTGGGTAGTGGCATCAATGTTGAACGATATTTTCGCTGAACAGCAATTAAGACGCCCCCTCCTCTTGAGAGACCAGTTTTAGAAAAGTCACGATTTTTACGGAAAAGCAGTATAATTTCTCATCAAAAAACTCACTATCCAGGAAATTGTCATTTAACGACGACTCTACAATAACAAGGATGTCGTAATCCATGTGGGAACTCATAGTATGAATATCGTAAGACTTGGTCCTGAGGCCTGATACATTTTGATAATACATTTTAAGGTCCTTAGGAGGAATAATATGCGTCACATCACTAACTACGGCACTTGACGAGGTGTCCCCTCCTTGCGAAAAGACCGGAACGGCCGAATTTGGAAAGGGATCATAGGTCCTTGAAAGCTTGTCACGAGGACGAAGTTATTTCATAACATAGGTTCTGCTCCAATTGTTTCTAGTTAATTACCCTAAATAAAAGCTATGTCCAATAGTAGGGCTTAAATGAAATCCTAGTGCTAAGCACGAAGCGCTGGAGAAATAATTTTTCCTTGACTTATAGAATTACGTTTCGTATTTCGTATTGAATTTGGTTAGGTAAAAGATTCAGATTGATTCAGTCAAAATACACTTGAGTATACATTAAACTCAAATGTATCATGGTATTATTTTGTATCACTTCTACAACCCCAGGAAAGTTACATAGCTAAATTAAAAAGGATAATGAATTTTAAGTTACTGAATTATTAAAATGAGTTGCTGAAATATGCTGCTGCCAACGCCACCACCACCAGATCATACGCCTCACGTAGATGTGAAAATTCGTGTTCTTATGGACAAATCCACTGAACCTGCGACCTTCTGATTAATCGCTAGTGCACACATGACAAAGTTTCAGAAGAATGTGAAAAACGTAAACTTTGTTTGTCTCCTACAGAAAAAGGAGATCTGTCAAGTTCACTACAACTTTTTTAAATATTTTTTGATCAAAACCATGATGCAATAAACCAGAGAGATGAAGTCAATTTTACAAAATGGAGTGGGATTAGACAATTCTCGCCATGTTGTTGTTGTTTTAGCGATAAGGTCACCGAAGATTATGGGGAATATTGTTGATTTTGATTACGTTCCGGTAACAAGCACCATTAAGGTGCTAGCCTGTCTATTTTTGAAACGATTTAGTATAACCGCATGAAACCTTCTAGGCCATATCGCCCTCCCACCCCTTGATCCATGAGGAACTTGCCAGAGCTGTTAAAAAAACAGGAGTGGCCACGGGTAGCTGAGGTTGACAATTGGGTTGGAGAAGCTATATATTGCTCTGACAACTCCGTGAAAGGGTTGCGCTACACAACCCCTTGAATCAATTTGGTATGTTAGTCACCTCTTACGACAGGTATACCTGCCGCGGGTATATGCTACCCGCTGGCGGACAATATTCGCCCTCATAAATTTAGGTGTTTCTTCTTCACTTATCTGCAGCATTGATTTTTTCAGCATCATTTATACCTTTCTGAAATATGAAGTGACCTGCACGAAAACAACGCCTGCGGTCTGCATTTCCTTTTGAAGGAGGGCTTATTTCCTTTTCCTGAGAGAAAATGGAAAAGTCATAGCCAATGTGAGTGAATGGCTGGATTTTCAGAGCATTACATTGTCCACAACTAATTATAATGAAAGCATACTGCTGACGCTAGGGGGCGGCGGCCGTGGTATGATGGTAGCGTGCTCCGCCTACCAGACCGTATGCCCTGGGTTCAACTCCCGGACAAAGCAACATCAACATTTTAGAAATAAGGTTTTTCAATTAGAAGAAAATTATTCTAAGCGGGGTCGCCCCTCGGCAGTGTTTGGCAAGCGCTCCGAGTGTATATCTGCCATGAAAAGCTCTCAGTGAAAACTCATCTGTCTTGCAGATGCCATTCAGAGTCGGCATAAGGTCCCGTCCGGCCAATTTGTAGGGAAAATCAAGAGGAGCACGACGCAAATTGGAAGAGAAGCTCGGCCTTAGATCTCTTCCGAGGTTATCGCGCCTTACATTTATTTTTTATACGGCTGACGCCAATGAGATGAACGACGATCTGGAACAATATCATGAAGTTGCAGATAAGTATCTGGGAGGCTTGTAATACGAAAACTTTGAATTGCCAGTATACGGTCCCAAGACCAAGCATTTTTCAGTGTAAACTAAGCGTTAAGGTAGGCTAATTGAACAGAAAGAAGTGTATGAAGTAAAAACATATAGCATCAGTGGTTTTACAGCAACGATGCTTCAACAATCAGAGCAAACCTGAGGCAAAAGAACTTTAGCTTATCAGAACTTTATTTTAAACAGCTCTGGATAACCGTCCATAACCCATATGATTAAACCCGACAGACATTGTTTTGGCTTTCTCTATCTATCCCCTAGCCCACTTCCTCTTTTATTTCCTTTCCCCTCTGTGTTTTCTAGTTTATCTTAACCGGCTCATTAAATTTCTCTATCCCTTTCATTTTCCGTAAATCTTCCCGCTGTTGCTCTCACTCAAGTGTAACTCTAACTTTCACTCTTAGTCTTATCCTTATTGTCAATGTTCTCGTTAACCTCTTTTTACTACTTTGTCTCAAAACTTTAAGATATATCGGGTTCTGCCGTTTTCCTCGCATTGCATTACTCAAATAGTAAAAGAGAAACAAAATGGTACCAACAAATTTCCCAAACTCACTATTTTGTAACGCATGCCCGGATTATGAGGGCCGTCAAATTTTTATTGTTGTCCTATTGACTTTACCTGTCTGGTTTTATTGCGTCATAATAAAAACTACATAAAACGTTTTTTAAAAAGTCAAAGGCATCTTGGATTTCGCCATATGTAGTCTTGTATACATTCAAACCGCGCATATTTACATACCTACACTTAAAATTCAGCATGAAAATCCTTAATATGTGGTTGCAAATGTAAAATAAAAATCCACGGAATGGTTACCTTACTTGCAACGCTGGGTCAGGTAACAAACGTGCATCGCCACCCTGATTACTGACATCTTATTCTACCACTAGCATAACCTCCTTTTCCACAACTTGTTTCCACATCCTGATTTACTATGGCGTCCGTTTGAGATTTCCACCGAAATACCGGAAATTTATTTGGCGAACTTTTTCCAAGCTTTTATATGGTATAAATATGCGATTGGTTTATGAGTTGAAGGATTCACGTTGGACGGTTGGTTAGCCAGCTGTTGAGTGTGCATATGTCCGGGTCCATCAGCTGTGCCCAACTTGATGTGTTTCGTTTGTATTGTTGTATTGGAATTACGTTGAGATAGAAAATTGTGAAAAGGAGCTTGGTGGCAGTATTAATTGCAGTGTTGTTGTTGGAGCATATGAGTTTGTATATGTTTCGCGACTAGGGACTCCCATATGTAGCAGTGGTAAAGGTGCCGAGAGCAAAACATTTGCATATGCAAATTAATCTAGAGTTAAGTGCTTAGCATCACAAAGAGGGAGATGAAATAGAGTATCGTATAATTCAGTATCCGGAATTGTAGATTAGGTGCAATTGAAGCGGAAGAATTAGTGCTAAAGGCTAAAGTAGATAATAGCTATGTACATACATATAAACATATATACACTTGTATATGTACATATGCAATAGTAAGCACAAGTAAACCACATATGAAATTTTTATTCATACACATATCTATGTATGTGTGTATAACCGAAAGAGGTACAACAAAAGTATTTATATTAAATTTCATGTAAACGGTAGTGTACATTTGTAGAAAATTTGGAAAGAAAGTCAAATAAAATAAAAATTTTTCAAACAGCAGACCCCACGGTTTCCAGTAGCTTCCTTAGTCGATTAATGCATAAAGCTATTCAAGCTATGATTTGCCTCCAGACCATTCTTGAAAAAAAAAAACACCTCCTCCCAGCCTGTAGTCTACATTTGTAGATATCATACATATAAAATATATGGAAGATTTCATCATATTATTGACCTTAACTTATCGAAACATAATTTTCCATAGGATATTACTACCATCTTATTCAAGGCGTTCACTAGGGTAGGCACCTTGTCGATGGTGTGATGGCTTAGTTCATAGCTCTCGATTATGTATCAGAGAGTTTTAGGAAACTCCATTTACGCCGTTCTGCTCCATAGGAGCCCGGCGGAATTCCGGTAATCAAGAACTGTCTTTATTGAATGATTTATAGCCAGATGGCAAACCCGACTTTATTTTAATGCTAATTTTCCGATATCTTGTGGTGATAACAAGGCATGTAGATGAAGAATAGAGCCACGAGCGACTGAAGACATAAGCGCTACAAGCGATGCGTCTTGCTCGCAGAGCTAAATTAGCAGAACTTCAACGAGCCCCGTGATGGAACGGTAGGTGAATTTAATAAGAGAGGGAGATCAGAGAAGGGTAAGGATCAGAGGGAGAGCCCCCCAAACAGTAGAGTGAATCATTAATGTTCTATCGATTAGAAGAAGCGGTCGACGTAACATACCTGGAGAGTAAGGGCTTGGTACTGGCCGTGAAAAGAAACACACTCGTGATAAAATTGAAATGGCTTAAAATCGATCCTTTATTGCGACTTCTGGTGTTTCCAGAGAGAAACAACTGCATAGCTCATCCGATATGGGGTCCACATCGACTTAAACCCCGACTTTGGATGCTTTAACTAAGAGAAAGAGTAAAATTAAGGCTAAGTAGCCAAAGTAACAAGGTAAAATTGAGCTCATCTTTATACTAAGTTAACTCGCACGGAAAAACCTTGCATTTAACTTGTGAAATTAATTCAAATATTAAATAAAAATGTTAGTTTTATGCAGATAGAAAAACACTATCAACGTGCAAGTATTTTTTCTTAAACATTACGCGGAATCCCATATGGAGTATTAAATTATTGTACCTTAAGTTCCTCTGCCGTGGTGTGGTGGTAGAGTGCTCAACCTACTACACCGAGTTCAAGCCGGGGACAAAACATAAAAAATATAGAAACAAGTTTTTATTATTGATATTAGATAAAAATTGCAAAGTTTACAAACGGCGATTGTTACTAGGACATGGTTCTGAATTTCACTGCTTCATCAGCTAGCTTCTCGGGAGCTGAGTATTGAACTCGAATCTCCAACATTCATACCAGTGTGAAGGCAAATGCCTTTACCCACTCAGCCATATGAATGCCTCGCTGCTCGCTTTGCAATTGGTCTCAAAGTATTGCCTTTGTTTGCAATTTTTCTATAATATCAATAACAAAACAATTGTTTAAAGCTATATGAGCAAGTCTCGCTTATTAAATACAGATGCAACAATTTTTTTTTTTTTTTTTTTCAATTAGAAGAGAAGCTCGGCCTGTAAAATCATTGGAGGCTATTGTGCCTTGCAGTGACTTTTGTTTTTATCTTCCAATATCGAAGAATTTGTGTTTATTTATTTTTGTACAATACCAATACGAAAAAAATTAGAAGTATTGTTTTCGAGTTTAAAAAAAAAAAAAATTATAAAATCGGCAAGAAGTCCCGTATGGGTAGAGGGATTGTGTGGGTAGAGGGATTGTGTGACAGTACCAGTATGCGAAGACAAATAACTAATCGGAGAGTACCCATAGAGAAACGAAGAGGATCTGTCAGGCGAGTCCTAACGCAATACGAAGGGACCTGTCGAACAATATCCATAAGGGCATGAAAAAATTAAAAAAGGGACTTACCCAACAGAACCTGTGATGGTAAAAAAAGAAACTGTCCAACACTATCCGTCCAGACATAAAGAGACACAATTGGTTTCTCCATAGGACATGCTGAAACAAAAGTTATCACTTCAAACCATATAAAGAGATAAAAATTGGTTATAGTTGCGTACTTCTTTGCGACGCATCCGGAATTCATTTGGACTTATCGCGTTTTTCACAGAGTTGCCACTCAACTCGGACTCATCCTATATTAATCGAGTTTTTGCAGAGCTGTTGCAGGTGGTTGAAGAAAATTCAAATATACACATATTATTATTCGAAATCAAAATTAGAAAAAAGATTTTTCAATTCAAAGAAAATTTGTCTAAGCAGGGCCGCGCCTGGGCAGTGTTTGGCAAGCACTCCGAGTGTAATGCTTCCATGAAGAGCTCTCAGCGAAAACTTATCTGCCTTACAGATGCCTTTCGGAGTCGGCATAAAAGAAGTAGGTCCCGTCCCTCCAATTTGTAGGAAAAACTAAAAAGGAGAACGACGGAAATTGGAAAAGAAGAGGCTATCGCGCCTTTCATTTATTTATATTTTTTTGTTCGAAAGGAGTGATGGGAGTACGATATACAAGAATATTTCAATTGCATTTTATTGTAAAAGGCCAGAGAGGGAATGAGTATCCTGTTCATTATGTTTTTATTATCGTTACTGATTCAAATATGAGCTGTACAGTATTTATGCTTAAGTTGACATATCTATTCAAAATTTGTTGAAAATCATTAACTTCTTGCATACAATGCGTGAATCAAAGCCGAATCTTGCAATTGAAATATTTTTATTTGCCATTGATCGTTGGATTAATTATTTTCTGTCTGCACAAAAATGTAGATAATTTCTTTTCAATATCACCAAAATTTTTTGAAATAAAGTAATATTTTTTCAAAAGCAGTTTGTATGCTTGTTCGCTGTACACGAAACGTTCAAACTCGCGTTTAGCGAGAGTTCCACTGCATTACGTTGTGAGCTAGATTAAATGGTGAAAGAGGCCATCAATAGCTAGCATACCTACCTACGCTTGTAAGTATTTATGCATTTTTATTTCATCTCATTTTAATTTCGGCATTACGTATATATTAATGAAACAAAATTGATTGATGTCTGTGTGAAACATACTCTTGGGTTAAGATTCCAAAAAACGAATAGTTTCCTTTCGTATTTATTATAAACATGGTTTGTATTTGCACACACATTTGTACATTTTTCGCTCAGCATGTGAGATGTGTGCAATCAGAATACATTTTTAACACGCAACTCATTTATGTGCTGGCTCGAGTAAATATGTCACATGTAGATATGTGCTTTGTATATAAAATTGTTATGCGCATACTCATGTGCAGTGTACAAAAAAATATGAGCCCATCAAACAATAAGTGTCAAGAAAGAGTCAGAAAGTTGTCCTAATTCGGGTCCTTTACGCTCACTATGAGCTCATTTATGATTCCGGAGTGAGTGTATTTCCCTTTATGCTATCGTCGTCCGATTTAAACCTTTTTTCATACATTATGTATTAAATAGGATTCCCATCAGACTCCCATTACGCTCATAAACATCTCATAACTTGCTCTTTATATGAGACCCATTATATGCTTTATATTAGGGATAAGGATTGCTCAGATCAGGGCAGCATGGCATTAAGAATGCGGAGCATGTCGTCAATTTTGGATGGGAAACACGATCTCCTAAGGAAACCCATAAAAGGCTTAGAGCATACCACGGGGGCATTTTTGTGGCTACAATAACGAAATACTTACATTGTTAAAACGCTGATCATTACGGAGATGATTGGAGAGAAGCGTCCATGCTAATTTAAATCGGGAACAGCAAGGCACGTGATAAACTACTTACTATTTTATTCAAAATGAATATGAAATACAATTTTTCAAAATAAAATATGAATATTTGTTCAAAAGGTGCCTTGTTTGCTGAATATTCTGGGTATTCGGAGTCCCAAAAGACAGATATATGATCATATTTCTGGGGCTCATATTTTTCACATTTCACATTTCGGACTCATATCTGATTCCTAAATTATGAGCGCTCCGAGACTGTTTGACAGGAGTCGTGTGAACAATTTCCTTTAAAAATCATGCACAGACAGTCTGAATCAAAAACAAATATCAAAGGTTCTTTAAATATTCGATAAAAAAACCACTTGTAAAATCCCATTGATTTTTGTGATTTTTCTGGATATAAGACTCCAGATAGAAGAGGGGAAAAAGCCTGAAGTTTTCAAAGAGGCCGCTAAATACTATATTTACAGGACTTCCATCGGAAGTCCAGCTTCGTAATATTATTACTGGATGCAGGAGCAAAAATCTCAAATCCTTTTAGATTTAGGTAAGGTTAGATGCACCTATCTTTGACTGAGATAAATTTTATAGCTTTGATATTCTCAAATAAAGTTATTTACCGCTTCTTCTTAAGGTAATTTTGTTTTATAGAATGAAACGCTCTTGCCTCCTTCGTTTAAAGCGACTTCTAAACCTCGTCGAGGCCATTGGGTAGCCTCAGACCGACTGTATATGACGAAAAGTCGCACCCTGCAATCCCGTCATTCTGAGTACTATCTGACCGTACTCATATGATGAATTGCACTACTAGAGTGTGCTACTGTAGCCTTAAGATACCTGACGCTCTCTGACTGCTCAGTAGCACAATTTCGACCGATAAAAAGACCGAAAGGATTTCGCGGGGCATAATCCCACCTGAATATCCAGCTTGCTAGATTTACACATCGCCCGGCTGGTTTCTATCACCTGCAGGAATACAACCACCACGGACTAACTAATAGCTCTTGCTTCAAAATTGATTCGAAGGAAAGGCGCAAAATTAAAGTGATCTCTGATGCAGACATACTACTCTGCGTCATATGGGTAATTAAAATTACATAAATGCACCTCAAACGAGAACAACTTAAGATTAACTCGGATCCAAAATGTCGGTTTAAAGACTACGAACTGGATAATTTTTTGTTTGATACGAAAGTCGACGGTGGCAAAAGTAATGACAGCCGTCGATCCGTTTTCTGCTGCAAATGGTATGAAACGCCTTAGGATTACAATAGATCAAAATGAGCATATAAAATCATCCAGGTCTATCGGCTTGCCAACCTATGCCCCAAAACCGGTTAATGAGGGAACTCCGGGCCGATGAAAGTATAGAGAAAGGTTTAAGGGTGAATTGGTGTAGGAGATTCAACACGGCAAGGAAATTAGCTACTCGTGGCCGCAAAGACTGGAGTTAATTTCTATCTGTTTTTTAAGGAGCACTTGGCAGCATGGACTTCCAGGGTAGAAAACTAACCATAACATCCAGCTACGCTTGCAAGTCTTTAAATACCAGCGTAGAGTGCCATAAGTGATTTGGTAATAAACACTCGCATCTATCAGTGATTCTACCAGTGTCTGTTGCATTTGACACCACCTCCATTGCTACTGACACGGCAACAAAGGCTGTAAGTTGGAAAATAATTCTAACGACTTACGCTAGTCGCATAGGTAATTGGAGTGTCTGAAGCTAAATACATATATACATTACACTATGCTACGCCATGATACACTGAAGCTTGTTTAAATGACAACCGAAAATTCAGACAACGTAATGAATTATGTGTTCAGCTGTCAGAACACACACGCAAACTGAAATGAAGATGCCACAAATTGGAAAGAAAACGCTGATGAAGGAATGAGCTGTGTGAAAATAGCTTTAGTAAAGATTTTGTAGCTGACAGCTAAATCTGAGCTGCTCAGCTAAATGAAACACAATGTACTTGTACAAGCATTTTCACTTTACTTGCAGCTGTGTTGCAATATAGTTGTAGGTTTAGCTGATGATATCTTTACTGGCACTCCCCCCACTTGACGTTGGCGGAGAGTAGAAAATTCGCTACTATTGTGGATGATGATAAAGATGACACCGGCACACACACATAAAAGCACCTTCTTAACAAACCTCCTGTTGTGAATGATAGTGATGATGAGATGACGATGAAGATGCGAAAGATGAGTAGGATTACGAAGAAGCTGCCGTCGTCGACAATGTTATTTGATGAAACAATCTGCAATAAAATTTACAAGGATTAACGTGCGGATTTTCTAAAGTGTTTTCAACATATGTCCTCAGGGCTGTGTAAGGATGTATGCGTGTATGTGTAGGTATGTGCTTAGTTATACGAGTTATTTGTAGCCGTTGCGTGCCTTTGATATGCATTGAAAAGCCAATGTCTACGGATCAAGTGCTATTACTATATAAAACACTAAAAACACAATGAATAACAATAACAACAGCTTGAGCTGCAACAGTAATTTGAGCCATCCCTCACTTCAACAGATCGTCGTCACATATTCGAGATGCTGCTACTGTTGTTGCTACTCCAAAATTTAATACAAGGTGGTGCGAAAACTGATATGTGATGTTCTTCGCATTTTTATATAATTTTAACACGCTAATATTATCTTCACATGTATTTTGCAGATGCATATGCAACCCTTTTACACTAAATATAAAAAAGGTTACGTATACGCACAGGTAGCCGTCTTTTAATGTGGTATGGTTACGTTTGCGTGTAATTGGTTGGTTTTTAATAAAACAAAATTCTTTTATATGTACATAAATATATTGCGGCTAAAGTGACAACATTTCGATACAACCCATATCAATAGGCGGCAAATAAGCGAGGAAGTACAGCAATGCGATGATATCACTCTGTCGCCATACATTTCTTACGCATCCTGTGCATCCCCATTAGGTTTACCATTTGGACCACTCCAAAGAAGTATTTACATAGGAATATTCTAATATGATTGCGAAATGTCGAGATGTGTCTTTTTGACTTATTAATTGTGTCTCGTAGGCTACCCAGGCGCCAACAAATACCCAGCAGGAAATGAAGCTCACTACAAGCACTCCCTAAGTTGGTTCACAGTAAACTGGCGTGCATTATTGTTATCTACTTATTTTTTTTTTTTTTTCAAAAAAGCTAACTACTTTTACATTCAAATCCAACTCCAAGCAATCATTTTCTTCGGGATTGCATGAAGTCGGTTCTGAAAAAAGCAGACGAAACATTAACAGATGAATAAATATTTTTTGTAATTTTTAAGAAAATTTGAAAGTCAAAATTTGTATGACTTTGAAATATTTCGATTTGTTTTTTTTTTTTTATCGTTTCTCAGTTACAGTGGTTGCCATGGCAACAATGCATGACTTTACAACCAGTTAGTAGTTGACTTTTTTTTAGTAAATTCAAAGTTAGTTACTTTTCGGATTCTGTAAATTAGACTTCTTTAGGCGAGGGCTGACCTTTTCTAGACAAAATAGTGTATGGTGCGATTTGCTTTGGGTGTATGGTGCGATTTGATAAGGGTACTTCCGTGGCTAACTAATTACACTGGTTTACAGCCAAAATTCACCAGAGGCGCCATTATGAAGATATTTACAAATTACCGTTTTTCAAAAAAAAAAAAAAAAACCAAAAATTGAGCAATTCCAAAACGGTTTGAAGCTTTTAAAAGTTAATAAACTATGCATATAACACTTTTCGCTAGGCCCTGCAGATTCAAAGATAACGAACAACCATTACGGATTTTTTCAATTTTTTTTTTTTTGTAAAAATATAAAAAATTTGTATTTTACGAGGAAGGATCTCTAAAACTTTTTATTTTTTCAGATTTTTTTTTTCTCTCTAAGCTCTGTTTTATTACAAAAACAAATAAGCTCTCATTCAACAAAATCGATGGACTAATACAAAAGTTATAAGCATTCAAGTAAATATATCCATTTAATACTTAAGTACCCTACTGGTACATATGTGTTAGTATTCGTATATCAGTTAGTTAGCAGGTAGATTTTCGTAGGGTTATTAGATACAAAAAACTGTTAGTGTCGTTTTCTTAAACCCAGGTACATTTCAAGCAAGAGCATATTTTTAAAGCAGATAGTGTTTCCTTTGTAGAACTAGGGAGCCTTTTTTCTAGGTAGGCTTAAATTTTTACTTGATCTAAGTATAAATAATAGTACAAGAGCCTTGTTCCTTCATAATATATAATAATTGCAGTTTATAACCCGTCATTTACTTAAAAATATAATATGAATAAAAGGACGCGAGAGTTTGAGTGTACATATGACCCAGATATGTTCTGTTTCATCTGCGGTCAATTTATCGTTAAAAGGATGTGACGTGCGTGACTTGCTACGAAGCGCCCAAAAACGCTTTGGTGGTTAAGCACCAAATAATGAATGAATTAAAATTGTGGTATAAACATTAATCACATACATTTAAGGCATACATTTAGTTTTGTTGATACATATACATACAATACATGGATTTTCATTCTCACATATATAATGTTCGGTATACCCGAACTTAGACACCTTTAATTGTTTATTTTCTGTATAACCTTATATTGTTTTTTTCCGAAATGCACCATGAATAATGCTGAAGACATTCCCAAAAGGGTCCTGACTTAGAATAACGATTTTCAGTATTTTCTTCCTCCCGGGGTACTTTCAGGTGGAATGACGACCTTAAAAAAAATTTGAGAGTTGACATGACTTCAAGTGTACCTTTAAAGTGTTTTTTTTTTTACTTTTTGGTTCGAGTATCTCTATAAATGAAGCGGAAGCACTGTTTTGTCTGCTTACTCAAGTTCAAGAAAACACATTCCTGTTATTTATTTCAACTTTTGTCGGCCTATGTTGTGATAGTAGCGTGCTCCGCCATCCACATCGAAGATACTGGGTTCACGCCCCGGGAAAATGTAAAATCATAATTTTAGAAACAAGTTTTTTCAATTAAAAGAAAATTTTTCTAAGCGGGGCCGCTCCTGAGCAGCGTTTGGCAAGCACTCAGTGAAAACTCATCTGCCTTGCAGATACCGTTCGGAGCCGGCATAAAACAAGCGGGTCCTGCCCCGCAAATTTGTAAGAAAAATTAAAACGAGCCCGACGCAAATTGTAAGAGAAGCTCAGCCTAAAATCTTTTCGGAGGTTATCGTTCCATACATTTTTTTTTTGTTTGTTTGTGATATGGCAGCAAGAGGCATTTTTAAACGGTTTTATTTAGGTTGACTTCACATGCTGCACGGCTGCATGGTCGTTGTGAACGAATTTTGTAATTAAAATTTAAGTAACTTGCCGATAAGCTAAAAGCTTGAAACTTGGAATATAGTTCAGAACCCAATGACAATGCAATAATAAGAAAACAATTGCCGCTAGGTGGCGCAAGGATCGAGATATTCACAAAAATCGTATTTGTGATCCGATCTGGCTCATATTTGGAACACATAATACATATAAGAATAGAAGGCGACCTATGAAAAAAATCGCCGCTAGGTGGCACAAGGATCGATATATACACAAAAATTGTATTTGTGGTCCGATTTGGCTCATAACTGGAACAGATAATACATACAAGAATAGAAAGCGAGCTATGAAAAAAACGCCGCTATGTTCCGCAAGGATCGAGATATTCACAAAAATCGTATTTGTGGTCCGATTTCGCTCATATTTGAAACACGTAATACATGCAAGAATAGAAAGCGACCTATGAAAAAAATCGTCGCTAGGTGGCGATATTCACAAAAATCGTATTTTCGGTCCGATTTGGCTCAAATTTGAAACACGTAATACATGCAAGAATAGAAAGCGACTTATGAAAAAAAACGCCGCTAGTTGGCGCGAAGGTCGATATATTCAAAAATATTGTATATGTGGTCCAATTTGGTCCATATTCGGAACAAATATTACATACAGTCCGGCAGAAGTGACATCAAAATATTTTGGAGTTGGAGGAGGGACAAGCACACGTAGCGCAGAGTCGAGTAAAGTCTTTGGAAAGATTATGTATTGAAGACTTAGATTGCAACAAATTATCAGGAACGAGTCCTTGTAATAATGAGTCACTAAATGAACTAAATAGAATGAGAAATAATAGGGAATTAAATAAAGACTAAAAACTTGAATATAAAATAATTAAAAAAAAATTTTAAGTCAAACGGTTTTATTGAAAACAATATTTACATGAAGTAATAATAATACTTAAAGCTAGAAAATAATTAGGTAGGTCCAAGGTACTAGTCACCACACTCGTCATCAATATAGGGCGTTGATCAGAGAATTAAATAAAAACGTTGGGCGAGTCAAATTTCTATTGATAGGCATATATAAGACCAACTGAACCTTAATAAGGTTATGCTACGCCTCACATTTTTAGAAATTTCACGGGCCCAACGCTTTTATTTAATTGTCTGATCGACGTCCTAGACAGATGAGGAGTGTGATGACTAGTACCTTGGACTTACCTAATTATTTTCTAACTTTTAGTGTTATTATTATTTCATGTAAATATTGTTTTCAATAAAACCATATAACTTAAAAATTTTTTTAAATTATTTTATTTACTATTATAGACACGAATATCTCGGAAGCCTGAACCAATTTGGAAACTTCAAAATTATATTCTGCGCAATAACGACCTAAATAAACTATTCCCTAAAATTTAGCTAAAGGTCTTGTTTTTTTTGTTTTTTTTTTTTTTGCTCGCCAATTCTTTTAGAAGTGGGATGGTTGTGGAACACTTTATAAAACGCAATTTCCAACAACTGCGCGTTTAAATTCCAAAACTCTTAGGGTTTTTGGCACTCTAAAGAGGATGGGATTTGTGGGATCGTCATTAATAGCCCTGCCATATTCCCAAAAATAATACCGAAATAACCTTGCGAATGATTCGAAAAAGATCGCGAATCGATAAAAAAAATTATTGCCAATTTCAGAAATAGGCGGAAAATAATACGGAAATAGTAAAAAAAAGGCCCGAAGTAAATTAAAAGTAGTCACAACTATTTGGGAATAATCCGGATCAATTTCGATATAGTTTCGAAGATTGAAGTTATTGAGTTGAAGCTGCCCCGAGTAATCCCAAAATTATCCCGAAAACAGTCCCTATGAGGCCTGCAAAGTTTTTACAAAATTTCATTGAAAACAAAACCGGAATGGCTGCGGAATTCAAACCCGTTACTATTTGCTTCAGACACATCTAAGCAGAATAAATGTTGGCAACGAGTATTACCAAAAAGACTAGCGATAGACTGGTGCTGTTTTACCACACCTTGTATGAGTACCCTTTTATTGTTATTGCGTTTACTCTTGCCATTTGCGCCATCATTTCGTAGACATTTTTACTGAAAACTGAGATTTATTCTTCATTCTGCCCTTAACTCCGCCACCTATTTTTAACTGTGACATATTTTCGTAAATGATTTATTTCTTGTATTTACTTTGGCGAAGCATGATGAAGTATTGCAATAAATTCCAAAGACTGTTTAACTACATGATTGACTAAATGATGAAGCTGAATGACTGGCTGGCTTCCTAGTCTGCTTAGTGCACATGCACTGATGGTTTGACGAAATGACTGGAATTAGTTAAGGATTATGTATTGTAGTAGTGAAAGCTTTCAAAAGTATATCCATAAAGCTTAAGGGGTTTGCTTTGGGCGATTTGCAAGCTCATTTAGAAGGTTGTTTGCTGTTTTTGCATATTACTTTTGCTTCTGTTTTTAAACAGAGTATAACAATAAAATCTTAGCATTTAATATCTTTGTTTTATGTTTGTTGTTGCATTTTTAAGATTATAAATGTAATAGTTTGGAATTTCTTGTAAGAATATTTTTCTTTGTATCTAAGAAGATTTAATGAAGTGCAACGTAATTTATTTGAATGAAAATGCAACAAAAATATACAAATTGTTTAATGATAGGCAAGAGATATACTTGGTATTTATTGCGATGAACTTTTGGTAGTAAAATAATCAATTTTTTTAAATATTAAGAAGAAGACCCAACAGAGAGAAAAAAGTTATCGAAATGATTTCGATTATCTATCGAAAAGTCGGCGACATGTTATAAAAAATTTATTGATAAATTATCGAAAAGCTATGTATTTGCTTCGATTTTCTATCTGAAATTTATCGATTTATTATCGGAGTGTTACCAGTTTGTTATCGGTGTATTATGAATTTGTTATCGACTGCTCCTCTCTTTGTTATGAAATGGATATAGGAAAACTTCAGTACAAAATCTATGACAGATCTGAAACACGTCGATAACAAGCCGATAAAAATAATCAGAAGTCGATGACTCGGCGTTACGAATTGGATAACAAACCGATTACTCGGCGAAAATAGTTCGCTATTGATGGCAAGCCGATGGTAAAACAAGGCCGACTAGGCCATTCTCAATAAAACCCAAATTATTGGTTTCTGGGAATATTACCTTGTTTTGGTTTAATTTCAACCCCTGGGCGAGCTCTTATTAACTTAAAACAAGTAAGGAAAGCTAAGTTCGGGTGTAACCGAACATTACATGCTCAGCTGCCAAATTACAGATTAAAAAACTTTTAAATTACCTTCTTTTAAAAATAGGCGGTACCACGCCCATTATCCAAAATTTTACTAATTTTCTATTCTGCGTCATAAGGTCAACCCACCTACCAAGTTTCATTTCCATCATTTTCGGTTTTTCGAAAAAGTGGGCATGGTTATAGTCCGATTTCGTTCATTTTAAATAGCGATATGAAATGAGTGCCCAGGACCTTACATACCAAATTTCATTATATACCTCATTATATACCTTCAAGCTATCGTGTTCACGGACAGACGGACGGACGAACATAGCGAAATGAATTCCTTTTTTCACCAAGACCATTTTTATGTATATAAGTATATATCTATCTCGATATATTTATGCCGTTACGGGGTACCGTTATGCGAACAAAATTAATATACTGTGTGAGCTCGGCTCAGCCGAGCATAAGAATTAATTTTCCACATGTACCCTGCATGTTTGCTCAGCGAAACTCCCCAGTACTTGGTGCTTGCAACCTTTTTAACCTTAAATTGGTTGTTTGAAATATTAAGCTGTCCTGTAAATAGTTCCGAGACAGTCCAATGTTCTTGAAACAGTCCGTAAAATCTCCGGAAATAATAACGTGATAAAGAGCAAAAGTTCAATGATAGACCCGAAATTACTCATTGGTGGATCCGAAATAATTTCAGTATAAATATTCTTAAAAGGAACTGGTGATAATTCTGAAATCATCTAGAGCAAGTACCAAAAGATTCCCATAAATAATCGCGTAAGTCCCAAAAAACAAAAAAAAAACACAAAAAACAATGCGGAAAATATTTTGGGATTATTGAAAAAAATGCTGCGCTGAGTAATGCAACGAAGTAATGAAATGAGTCGAAGTGATCCTCCAATTCAGAGCTGCTCAACCCCTATAAACTTATAGCATTTTTGTTTTTGTTTTGCCCCTAAGAATAGGCACAGATACAAATTCACAGTTTGAACATAAAAAAAAATTTAGTAGCACTCCCATATGCCCTCACATATACATAAATACGATTCATATTAAAGTACTTGAAATTCTTATGAAAGTGGAAACAAAAAGCACTTTCATATGAAGCCAAGACACTTAGGTATGATACCCAAATTTACAGTAACAAATTGACAAAAACAAATGCTTCTAAAATATTATAGCACTGAGAAAAATTTTGATTCAAAATTTATTCACTAAGGGGCCAACAATTTTTTTTAAACATTTAAAATAATTAGTTTTTTTATTTTCACCTTAAACAAGTAAGGAAGTCTAAGTTCATAGCTGTACAATTGAAATGCTGTTGTTGTTTGTTTTGTGTGCTTAATAGTGTTACAAGGCTGTGCAATAATACATATACATATGGTTCTATTCTGAACTAATTTTTCTTCGAGCTATGGCTCCCGAGACATAGAAAATTGCTTAGTCATAGAAGGGGCGGTGCCACGCCAATTTTTTAAAATTTGAAGGTTTTCCTATTGATTGATATAAATCCACTTGGGAAATGAAATACCATTGATATAAAGCTTTTTTTACAATAACATAGCTTATTTTATTCGTCCACGACCCTTTTAAAAATCTTTTATATAAAGTTGGGCATGGTCCTTAACCGATTTCGTTAATTTTCTTCAAAGCATTCCTTATAGTAAAGACGACCTCTCTTCCAAATTTTGTTACGATGGGTTTAATGATTTTTGATTTATGATTAATAATATTTGTAAAATTGATTTTACCACAAGCGGGCGCTGCCACGCCGATTTAAAAATTTTTTTTTCAAATTTTTTCAAGAGTCTCATTATCAGTCCACTCGTCAAAGTTCCGCATTCTAGGTGTATTATTTACTAAATTGTCAGGTTTTTTGTGTTTTCCAAAATATTATATGTAATATAAAAAATAAAAAAAATAAAATAAATGTAAGGCGCGATAACCTCCGAGGAGATCTAAGGCCGAGCTTTTCTTCCAATTTGCGTCGTGCTCCTATTCATTTTTCCCTATAAATTGGCCGGACGGGTCCTACATGTTTTGTGCCGACTCCGAAGCATCTGCAAGGCAGATGAGTTTTCACTGAGAGCTTTTCATGGCAGAAATACAATCGGAGTGCTTGCCAAACACTGCCGAGGGGCGACGATGCTTAGAAAAATTTTCTTCTAATTGAAAGACTTTGTTTCTAAAATTTTGATGTTGATTTGCCCGCGGTGTGAACCCAGGGCATACGGTGTGGTAGGCGGGGCACGCTACCATCACACCACGGTGGCCGCCGTTATAATATATAGTTATATATACAAAAAGTGGGCGTGGATATCATCCGATTTCGCTAATTTTGAATACCAATCTATTCTGGGTCCAAATAAGCTCGTGTACCAAATTTGGTGAAGATATCTCAATACTTACTCAAGTTATCGTGTAAACGGATAGACTGACGGACGGATATGGATCAATCAAATTTTTTTTCGATACTGATGTTTTTGATATATGGAATTCTATATCTATCTCGATTCCTTTATACCTCTACAACTAACCGTTATCCAATCAAAGTTATAATACTCTGTGTACAATTACAGCTGGGTATAAAAGTTTCAGTGTATATATAATTTTATTTTATTGTGATTTGAACTTCAAAATACAAATTTTTGAACAGCCCTGCTCTAATTAATCCAGAATCTGCCTACTCTCTATAAGAAACATGAACTTACTTACTCACTTAATAGGAGCTTAGCCGTTTATGGCCGTCCAATAAGTTGCGCCAGTTGCTTTCTCGTGAGGAGGTCCGTAAATTTTTCGAAGTACTTTCCTCTCAATAAATTCTTGAAGCATGATCTTGGTATTATTTATGAGAAAGGTTGCGGGTTGGGACGTCGAAACGTCTGGGTATTTGATTCAATTTAAATTTGGCATACAGCGTATAGACTGGTAGGATATATAGGACTAACTTTTTTCTCTAAATTTAGCACACGATTGCCCCCTGGTAATACCTTTTTACCAAATGATCCATTAATTGTCTTAAACCAGCTCCGAAATCAATCTCGAAATAATCCAGCTATTGTTTAAATATATCCCGTAGAAATCCTTCCAATATGATTCTTAAACAGAGTCAATATAGTCCTGAACAGGTCCGAAATAGCTACCAAATAATTTGGAATTCAGTCCCGAAATGATGCGATGATACTTAATCCCAAAATACTCACGACATAGACTTGGTGATATTATTATGGAGACAACCAAGAAACTGATCCGAAACAGTAATGAAAAAGTCTTAATCACGGGACGGCACGGATCCGTCTCTTGCTCCTCAAGGCTACCGGAACCTCCTTTTTAACCGTAATAGCTTTCAATGTATTTACTTCTGACCAATAAGGAATGGGAGCACGTCACTTATCTCCTTTGCAAAATTACTTTGACCTCAATTCTGTATGACCTATATAAAAAATAGTTTTCCACGAGGGAAAATAGACAGAGCTCTCACGATTAACAACATCGATAAGAAAAGGGTGGAAGCAGGGGAGAACTTCATATGGCCCAGATACCAACTATTATGGCTTTGGGACAAATATATGTGGGGTACTTAGGTGACCCTGGTTATAAGCAAAACTGCGTATGTGCTTATTATTTTAACACAGTTTACAAAACCAAAATATACTGAACAGAAAAAACTTTTAAGCAGATGAGTTGATAACGAGTTACCGTGAATTCTCCAACCGTTTCAGAGAGCTAGTGCGGATGCGGTATCCCTGCAAACTTTTCCAAAATGGGTGTGCCTCTTTTGTATCACCCATGAATTTCACTGGTCAATCTCATTATACTAAATGTTAAAAGAATTAAAAAGTTAGTGTTCGCAAGGGGTATAGGATCCACCATTATCATTATCAAAAAAAAAAAAAAAATTCTAATAAATGATTGCACATTATTATCTATTGAGTCAAAAAGCCATTAAATAGGTCTTCGAACGTAATTATAACTAAGAAGAGCCCTTTCCAAAAAAAACGAGATCTTCCCATTTGCTATCTGCGAGAGAAATTACATGTATATCCATCCGGGCACTCTGAAGTGATTGAGTGCTGTTGTTGTTATTGTTGTTGCGATAGAGACACTCCCCCGTACCGCTAACAAACAACATTAAGGTAATATGACCACAGTGAACCTTCTAGGGTATCGTGCCCTACGAAATTTTATCTATTATTTTAATTTATTATTTGAAGAATTATTCCTCATTTTGAAGAAATTTGACCATGCGAATGAGGTTAAAATTTCTTAAGTGCCATTTCATTCAAGTTTTTTCTGAGTGTAGGTGAGGTTGAAAATTGGGTTGCAGAAGCTCTAAATTGCGGTTATCAGCCCCTTGTATCCCGGCGTATTCGAATCACAAACATAAACAATAACAACTCGACAAAGGTCCAAGCATCCAAAATCTCACACCTATTATACTAATGAGATTTAGTTAAGTCATCTAGAGCTTTCATTCTTCAGTCTATAGAACTTATAAGTCCTTTTCGTGTAGTAGATTTTTGATAATTTGATCTGACCGTGCAATGTGAAAATGAATAAAATATACACGAGACAAAAGTAGAGAAAGAGGGAAGGAGATCAAACTTCAGCAATTGTCCCCAAAAATTCCGAAGAGTGTCAAACAAATATTTGCCTCTGTAGTATATGCAACAATTCAAAAACATTTCAAGGAGTCTCTATTAATCTTTATTTTTTTTACTCCGCCTCCTTCTCTTTCCTTCCTTCTTCTTTTTTCTTCGTTTTCTCTTCTTATTTACAACGCAATCAATCGACCCATAATTCTTTGCACTCCTTCTCCATTTTTCTTTCCTCCCTCTTCTCACAACTTTTTCTCCCTTTACTTTTCCACTCTCTCATTCTTTATCTCTCACACTTCTCCAACGTTCTCAGCCGAAAAAGCAGTAGCACATATGTACATAATATTAGAGACGCAAGAATTTCAAGATATTGCAAAGCGTTAAAGAACTTTTAAATCGTTCTTAGTCTGATAAGAAAAGCTTTTAACAAAATGCATACAAATAAGAACTTGAGTTGCAGCATTATACTTTAACATAATGTTCGTGCATAATATACCAAAAGGGGTATTAGCCAACTTAATTAAATTCACACCATTATAGGAAAGCAATCGTGAAAGTTAAAACAAATGAGTGAAGAAAGCTGGTGTCAATATTCGAAAGAACATAGAGAACCAATCAATTGGAGGCTTAAATACAAGATTATATGACCCAGTAGGAAATTTTGCTTAATTTCAGAAGGCAGAGATTTATGATAATTAGTAACAATCAAGTTCAATCTGAAATAAAAGAATATACCTCATGTATTTGATTAGCAACATTAGGACATGTTTCTGTTTTTCACCTCTTCATCAGCGAGCTTTTCGGATGCTGAGTTTGGAGCTCGAAATCTCCTACTTTAAGGCCGGGTTTTTCAGTGCGAGTTTAAACTCCAGTTAAAGTTGACTAGAGCTTAACTCTGCCGCTTAAGCTCAGATGAGCAGCAAAATTGTATGTTATCTAACAAATTGGCAAAGTTAAACTCTAGTCAACTTTAACTAGAGTTTAAACTTGCACTAAAAACCAGGCATTATACTGGCGTTTCTCTAATATCAATAACAAAAAAAAAATTGTATAAAGCAATATTAGCCTGTTTGGGTAAGTAAATACATATAAATAATATCGATATAATAGTAAACAACGGAAAGTAGGAAAGGCAAAAAACTGGAGCGAATTTAAATTGATTTGATATCGGTAGACATTCAATTAAGGAACTTGATAGGTGTCAATGCTTCTCAAACTAAAATCACGGTTTGGTCTTCCGCTAGTGAAAACTTATATTCACTAGCATTCAGTATTAACATTAAGTAATGTGGTTGTGTTTCATCTATTCTTACAACTTATTCCACTTAAATAAAAAAAGTCGTCATTGTTGCAGCTTTAATTAATTTCCACATCCTGAGGCCGTACCGTGTTTTAGGATCATGGATCGAAAGGCATTTTCACTTAAACAATAGATATGAAACGGTCAATCTTTTTTTGAAAAAGATAATCAATAATTGACTTATTTTGTTTTGTTGATTTTCCGACAGGGTGGTTAAATTATGTATATTGGAACGATTTTCCGTCATCCCTTGTCAAATTTGGTTTTGAGTCAAACCGGTTTCGGCGTTGTGCCATCATCAGTGTCGATTTTCGTTCTGATCTGTTGTTGTCGTTTGTATTTATAGTTCTTAAGTACATGCAGATATTGTCAAAATTGATGCTTGTGTATATGTGCTGTGTGTTCATTCAGAAATGAGGGTGGTTTACTAATCGATTTGTGTGGTTGACTGGGGTGGGTAAAAATCCGTGATTTTAGTCGTTTGACCTTCTTTGGTGGTTTGTTCTTTTGGTGTATTAATTGTTTTGTGTTTATTTGTTGTTGTGTGTTTGGCTGTTGTACCTCTGTGATTACTTTGTTTCTTGTAAACAAGTTTTAAAGGCTCGAATATTGGGTGAGAAATTGTGTTTATCTGTTCGTTTATTATTCTACCGTCGAATGTTTTCTCTTTGTAGATTTTCATGTTTTAGAGTACGTTGAGACGTCGGCCTTTTTCTTGTATGTGAGAACTCTAACTGTTTTATTGATGTTTGCTGGGGAACATTCATTCTCGACCATGTGATTCGCGAAGTTAGACTCGGGTATAATGTTTGGATTCCGTATTTTTTGTTGTAATCTCTAATATGTTCTCTGAAATTCGTTCTTATTTGCCGTGCTGTTTGTCCTATGTAACTATGCTGGCATCCGCAGGTAAGCTTGTGTACGCCGTGGCTGCTAAACGGATCCTCTGAGTTTGTGTTAGTTCTTAGTTTTTGCCCTAGATTGTTCGATGTTTTGAATGTTGGGTTAGTGTTGTATTTTTAAAGAAGTTTGCCAATTTATATGTTGCTTTTACAGTGTATGTCATAGTCGTCTAGCTATTATTTTCCTTTTCATTATTTCTTTTTGGTTCCCCATTTGTCCTTCTGAGCGTATCTATTAGTGCTTTTTTATATCCGTTGTTTGCAGAGATATTATATATGACCTCAAGTTCTCTCTTATATGCCTCTTGTGTAAGAGGTGTTCTTTCAAGTTTATGTACCAAGTGCCTTAATGCTGTATGCCACCGACACAGTACTCCAAATCACCCCCAATAGAATAAAAATGCAGCATTAAGGCACTTGGTACATAGACTTGAAAGAACACCTCTTACACAAGAGGCATATAAGAGAGAACTTGAGGTCATATATAATATCGCTGCAAACAACGGATATAAAAAAGCACTAATAGATAAGCTCAGAAGGACAAATGGAGAACCAAAAACCTTTAAAACTTGTTTACAAGAAACAAAGAAATCACACAGGTACAACAGACAAACACACAAGAACAAATACACACAAAACAATTAACACACCAAAACAACAAACCCACAAAGAATGTCAAACGACTAAAATTACGTATTTTTACCTACCTCAGTCAGCCACACAAATCGATTAGTAAACCACCCTAGGATCTGAATGAACACACAGCACACACACATAACTAAGTATACACAAGCATCAATTTTGACAATACCTGCTCATGTAACTACGAATTATAAATACAGGACAAACGACAACAACAGATCAGAACGAAAATCGACACTGATGATGGCACAACGCCGAAACCGGTTTGTCTCAAAACCAAATTTGACAAGGGATGACGAAAATCTTTCCAATATACATCATAATCAATAATGAATATTATGAGTAAGAATTGTCCCCATCTCACATATATTATTACTCCGATTCACTACCAGAGCTATTGTGATTTCAGAAATAGTTTTTGATCACGTACTGTAACAGCCGACACGGGCCCAGCCCTAATCTATTTTTTATTTCATAATGTCTGACGGTATCGTTGTAGAGTTATTAAAAAACCAAACACGCGAAAAGCAATTACTTATCCTTCAAACAATATCAATATTGTCAAACTTTTTTGTAAATGCAAAATGTATTTATGCTTGGGAACATGGCATATTTTCAAATATTTTCAAATATTTTCCAATAAGGAATGCATGCACTATGATATTTCTACATGTATGTAATGCATTAAAATTTGGAAATTTTCAAAAGGTTACTCCAAATGAAATTGACTCCAACAGTTGTACGCAGCGCTACGCAAACAAAATGAGGCTGGCAAATGAATATGTATATATAGTGAAGCCTCCTACAACCGAACGTTCATGTTTATATATTTTATTTTTTTTTACAGACACTTTTACAAAAACAAATTAGCTGCATACTGCCAAAAATGGTCTATCATTTTCCAATTTGGTAAATATAAGAAAATTATGTAGTTTTTATATAATCATACATTAACACGAAATCGTTAGGGAAAAAACAAAGATAATATTGGAATTTATTAAAACCAAACTTAAAAAATTGCTATGCATTAAGCCAATTCTTTTTTATCCACTTGCATAGATTTAACATCTAACTATACGGCTATATGGAAACAGAAGGAAAGTGCCGCCAATGGTCCGCTGGAAAAACCATATGGAATACGATTTAAGTTGCTTTGATGCTACCAACTTGCGCCGGTTGGCTCAACGAAGAGGCGACTGGTGAAAATGTTTAACTGTTAAGCGCTAATAATACTTTACGTCCTAAAAGCAGGAAATGGTTCCGTAGAGACCCAATTGCGTAGCGTGACCCCATTGAGTGCTTATGTACGTTCATAAATACATGTGTTAGGCTAAGTTACTCTACATGTAAGTAAATGAAAAATGTTTGTCCAGTTTTGAGTGTACCCACTTGTAACAGATACCCACAAGAGTAGGCTTCACTGTACCTCTGCTTGTATCAATATATGTACATAATTGTCTTGCAGCTAAGATGTGTCAGCAGCTTGTACACAGCAGATTGCATATGCAATGACAGTTGTTACTTGAGTACAACACAAACACAGATTTACTACAACAGCACTTTTCAATTACCGCAATGGCGCCACTGCGAGTTTGTTTCGATACATGCGTTTACGTCTGTACATATACATATGTGTGTGTGTATGTGCTACCCCTTGCAGCACTAGACACATATGGCAAGTGAATAAACAAATACGCGAATGATGCAGCCAATACCTACACTCATTTCATAGCTTCAAAAACGGCAGCATCAACAACAAGAGAAATGAGCTTAGAAAAGTTTTCACATAATAGCAAATTCGGTAGTGAGAATCAATGCAACTGTCAGCTGGCGTCTATGTTTATGTTGGCATTTTATGCTTTTCCGCCACACTTTCTGCCGCACTTTCTCGTATTGCGTACCTTTTTCACTGTTAGCGCAGTGGTTATTCGTATCAGCACTGGCAAAACTTCTTAGCAAATATTTGCATATAAAATGGAATTTACTGCCACTGCCATTGAGCCCCCTAGCATGTCTTTGCTTGTCATTTTAGCTACTTGTACATATGTACGTAGAATGTACCTACTTCGACTAGCACATTATCAGCTGTCAACGTCTACCGCTGCTTTGTTGCCTTTGTGCGCCAGGGCGTATGCGTAACGGGGTTATCGTAAGCAAATAATATCAAAATTAATTAGTAGTAATTTACATAATTCGGACGTTGTTGTTGCTGTTTTACGTTACCTTCATTATCTTGTCCCAATGTTGCTAATAAATTATATGAACTGCTCAACAAGCAATTTGCATAAAACTTAAATTAGTAGCTACAAGCTACAAATACAAAGCTACTCGCATTACCCATTTGCACGCGCACTTTGCTTTTTATACTCAGTTGAGCAGAGCTCACAGAGTATATTAACTTTGATTGGATAACGGTTGGTTGTACAGGTATAAAGGAATCGAGATAGATATAGACTTCCATATTTCAAAATCATCAGTATCGAAAAAAAATTCGATTGAGCCATGTCCGTCCGTCCGCCCGTCTGTCCGTTAACACGATAACTTGAGTAAATTTTGAGGTATCTTGATGAAATTTGGTATGTAGGTTCCTGGGCACTCATCTCAGATCGCTATTTAAAATGACGCCCACTTTTTCGATATCGAAAATTTCGAAAAATCGAAAAAGTGCGATAATTCATTACCAAATACGGCTTAAGCGATGAAACTTGGTAGGTGAGTTGAACTTATGACGCAGAATAGAAAACTAGTAAAACTTTGGACAATGGGCGTGGCACCGCCCACTTTTAAAAGAAGGTAATTTAGAAGTTTTGCAAGCTGTAATTTGGCAGGCGTTGAAGATATCATGATGAAATTTGGCAGGAACGTTACTCTTATTACTATATATCTTCTTAATAAAAATTAGCAAAATCGGAGAACGACCATGCCCACTTTTAAAAAAAATTTTTTTTTTAATTCAAATTTTAAAAGAAAATTTAATATCTTTACAGTATATAAGTAAATTATGTCAACATTCAACTCCAGTAATGATATGTTGCAACCAAATACAAAAATAAAATAAGATTTCAAAATGGGCGTGGCTCCGCCCTTTTTAATTTAATTTGTCTAGGGTACTGTTAAAGCCATAAGTCGAACAAAAATTTACCAATCCTTTTGAAATTTGGTAGGGGCTTAGATTTTAGGACGATAACTATTTTCTGTGAAAAAGGGCGAAATCGGTTTGAAGCCACGCCCAGTTTTTATACATAGCCGACCGTCTGTCCTTCCGCACGGCCGTTAACACGATAACTTGAACAAAAATCGATATATCTTTACTAAACTCAGTTCACGTACTCATCTGAGCTCACTTTGTATTGTTTTAAAAAATGGCCGAAATCCGACTATGACCACGCCCACTTTTTCGATATCGAAAATTACGAAAAATGAAAAAAAAATGCCATAATTATATACCAAATACAAAAAAGGGATGAAACATGGTAATTGTATTGGGCTATTGAGGCAAAATATAACTTTAGAAAAAAACTTGGTAAAATGGGTGTGACACCTACCATATTAAGAAGAAGAAAATGAAAAAGTTTTGCAGGGCGAAATCAAAAGCCCTTGGAATCTTGGAAGGAATACTGTTCGTGGTATTAAATATATAAATAAATTAGCGGTACCCGACAGATGGTGTTCTGGATCATCCTGGTCCACATTTTGGTCGATATCTCGAAAACGCCTTCACATATACAACTAAGGGCCACTCCCTTTTAAAACCCTCATTAACACCTTTAATTTTATACCCATATCGTACAAACACATTCTAGAGTCACCCCTGGTCCACGTTTATGGTGATATCTCGAAAAGGCGTCCACATATAGAACTAAGGTCCACTACTTTTTAAAATACTCATTAACACCTTTCATTTGATACCCATATCGTACAAAAAAATTCTAGAGTTACCCCTGGCGCACCTTTATGGCGATATCCCGAAAAGGCATATACCTATAGAACTAAGGCCCACTCCCTTTTAAAATACTCATTAACACCTTTCATTTGATACCCATATCGTACATACAAATTCTAGAGTCACCCCTGGTCCACATTTATGGCGATATCTTGAAAAGGCGTCCACCTATAGAACTAAGGCCCACGCCCTTTTAAAATACTCATTAGCACCTTTAAGTTGATACCCATATCGTACAAACAAATTCCAGAGTCACCCCTGGTCCACCTTTATGGCGATATCTTGAAAAGGCGTCCACCTATAGAACTAAGGCCCACGCCCTTTTAAAATACTGATTAACACCTTTCATTTGATACCCATATTGTACAAAAGCATTCTAGAGTCAACCCTGGTCCACTTTTATAACGATATTCCGAAAAGGTGTCCACCTATAGAACTAAGGCCCACGCCCTTTTAAAATACTCATTAACACCTTTCATTTGATACCCATATAGTACAAACAAATTCTAGAGTCACCCCTGGTCCATCTTTATGGCGATATCTCGAAAAGGCGATAGAACTAAGGCCCACTCCCTTTTGAAATACTCATTAACACCTTTCATTTGATACCCATATCGTACAAAATAAATTCTAGAGTCACCCCTGGTCCACCTTTATGGCGATATCTCGAAAAGGCGTCCACCTATAGAACTAAGGCCCACTCCCTTTTAAAATACTCAATAACACCTTTCATTTGATACCCATATTGTACAAACAGATTCTAGAGTCACCCCTGGTCCATCTTTATGGCGATATCTCGAAAAGGCGTCCATCTATAGAACTTAGGCCCACTCCCTTTTAAAATACTCATTAACACCTTTCATTTGATACCCATATAGTACAAACAAATTCTAGAGTCACCACTGGTCCACCTTTATGGCGATATCTCGAAAATGCGTCCACCTATAGAACGTAGGCCCACTGCCTTTTAAAATTATCATTAACACATTTCATTTGATACCCATATCGTACAAACAAATTCTAGAGTCAGACCTGACACCTTTATGGCGATATCCCTAAATGGCGTCCATCTATAGAACTATGGCCCACTTCCATTTGATACACATGTCATACAAACACATTCCAAGGTTACCCTAGGTTCTTTTTACAACATGGTGATTTTCCCTTACTTTGTCTCCACAGCTCTCAACTGAGTATGTAATGTTCGGTTATACCCGAACTTAGCCTTCCTTACTTGATTTCATTCTTTTCATCTTACAAGATAATTAATAAGTGTGATAATTTGAGACGTTACTCCTACAACGATGTTGGATAAAACAAAGGCGAAGTACTTCGAGGTAAAAACCCAACTATTCATGAAACATTTCTGCTCATGGTATGCGAAAATCTAGAAAACGATATAAGCGTAAGCGTCGGCATATTCTTTGTAACTGATGTGCTCTATGGGGAAATACAGAAGGTAAGCGTAGTGTTTAGTGTAGGAATAATGTGTGGTATGTTCTATGCGGGAGTAGAGAACGTAAGCGTAAGTGTAGTCACTACATTATAGCATAATGTGGAACAATGCAAGACAAGACAACGAAAGGTAAGATTTTTTATAAGGGTGCTATCTACAAAGTGTAAACAAGCATTCGATTTGTTAAAAAAGTGTCAGATTTCTGTAATCGATACCAAAGGCCATCCATGAATTATCGATTTGTTATCAAAAAGTGATCGATTAAGTGTCAAAAGTTTATCAATACGTAATCAAAATGAAATCAAAATTTAGCGTTTTGTTATCTGAAAGTTGTAGTTCTGTTAACAATATATTATCGGTTTATTATCGAAAATTTAAAGGCCATTTATAGAAAATTCATTATTATGTTAACAAAACTGTATCGATTTATTATTGAAAATTTATTCATTTGTTATTGATGTATAAGCAATTTGTTGCCGGTATACTATCGATTTATTTCAAAAAAAATTATCGGTTTCTAACTGAAAAATGTCGATTTATTTTCAAAATTGTTTAGATGCTTATCGAAAATGTATTGATTTGCTGATAGCAATTCATCGATTTGTTATCGAGGAGTTATATACTTATCATAAATATGTGCTACCAATTTGTTATCGAAAGTTTATCGGTTTCCAAACAATAAAGCTATATATTTTTTATATAAAAGTTTCGATTTCTTATCGGTGTTACCAATTTGTTATCGGCGTGATATCGATTTGCCTACAATGACTCATGGGATTGTTATGAAACTTATACCAATACAATTTCAATATAAAGTCCATGAAAAATCGGTAAACCATCCATAACAACCCGATAAATAACCTTCAATAAGCCGATGACTCTGTAATAACGAGCAGTTAACAAACAGATAGCTCCATAATAGTTATTCGCTATTGGTATTAGCCGAATAGTGAAAGAACAACCTGAAGATAGCGTTTGTTGTGGAAATTATAAATTATCTTGTAAAGTTGCCTCTGTTTAATTTTAACTCCTCGGCAAGCTCTAGTTAATTTGAAAACATTCGTTTTTCAAGACCCACAAATTTTTTTGAAATCAAAACTAGCCATAAATATAAAAGTTATGGGGAGAAAAATTTTATAAATAATTTTTTTAATTATCGAAATATAAAATGTAATGCATGGCATATTGCATTTGCCGTTTTATAAAATATGTGGATTTCCAAGAGACTAGGCCTAATCAAGATTTCATTTTGGAGAAGGTTTGTATGAGGACAGATCAGTCTTTTATTAAACCTTACAGACTCTTAACCCATTAAGCCCGGCACGTTGCGTCTGCGCAACGTTTGCGGTTTCGCATATATTACACAGATTTTAAGAAAATTTAACGAAAAAACGACTAAAATTTAATAAAATTGAACTTATTTAAAATGTGTTATACTTATATTTAAATCTAGTAAATATTTATACACATTTATTTTCGTTTGAATTCCCGTAATTTTTTGGGTGCTTTTTGTTAAATTATTAAAAAATACTTTCGATTTAAAAGTAAAAAAATCTCCTTGTTAACAATATTTTGTCTAAGCAAATTACGTGAAAATTAATTTTGAAAAATTTTATATTGCAACATATAGCAAATATATTAAATTAAAAGTTTACGTTGCGCAAATACAACGTTAGGACTTAACGCTATGCATTTTTTCAACCGGCAGCACTCAGCCTTGTGAGCAGCTGATATTGTTTATTTACATTTTCTGTTAAGAAAAAGTGTGACGGTCTTTCTTTGCAAAATGTTTTCTAAAATATATTTATCTAAAAGAGATATAGAAAATATAGTTAATGAATGGGACGAGGAGGATGATGTCGTAAATAATATAAAAAACGCGGATTCGGTTCATATGATATTCTGCCGCCTGAGACTGTAGATGCAGTTAGTGACACAGAAGATGTGGACGAGAAGCTCGGCCCCTTCCAATTTCGTCGTGCTCTTTTTTAACCTTTTTTTATCTTTTTTGTTGCCGACTCCGAACGGGATCTGCAAGGCAGATGAGTTTTCACTGCGAGCTTTTCATGGCAGAAATACACCCGGAGTGCTTGTCAAACACTGCCGAGGGACGACCTCGCTTAGTAAACTTTTCTCCTAATTGAAGTAACTTGTTCCTAAAATTGATGTTGCTTTGCCAGGTGTGTGAACCTAGGATCTTAGGCGAAGCACGCTACCATCACACCAATACGGTGATGGTGCAATATGTAACCGTCTGAATTTTAGAAACACAAAACCCTTACGAGCTTAGATGAACAAATGATAGCATAATTCGCCAGCCATTCATGTAAAAGTTTTTGAAATCCAAACCAAATCTTTGTCTATGTTTTGCTTTTATACCCTATTCCAGGGCTTCATTTATCAGAGATACAAACTTATGTCTTGGCCAGTATATTGTGTTACAATTTCTTGAAAATATTGACATGTGTAAGCGAAACCAACAACTTTTTCACATCTTTTAATTTTATGTCTCAACTAACTACAATGGGTTACTGTGCGTGAAAATCGAGATGGTGGTGCAGAACTTACAGATATTAAAAAATTTAAGAAAACTCTCGCGGATGCATTCGATAAAAATAACAAAATAAGTGCGGTATGATGGAATGATAATTTTTCGGTGAATTTTCTTTCCAATCATTTGGAGAAAAGCGCTACTAATAAAGTATATCGATATGATAGGAAGGTGACAAAATACGGCAATATCGATCCCATTTCCCATACATGACTGTAATAGAAACATGTGTGGTGTGGACCTTTTTGAAAACGCAATGATCAATTACAGAATTCGTATTCGTAAAAAAAAAAACGGTATTGGCCACAAATGCACTAGACTCAGCCATGGTGAATGCCAGGAAAATACACAGTCTGTTGAAAAAACTGGAAAACGCTCCTATTATGGGACAGCTATAGTTTCGAGTTTTTGTTTCCGAAACTTTGTCTGAAGCTCCTGTAAGGAAGCCTAAACGCAAACAAGCTCACAGCACTGCTCCAAAACAACCTCGCTTGGTTCACCTACCTGTTTTTACAGAAAATTGTTACGCTGTCGATCTTGCACAAATCAAATCAAATATGTATGCAATATATGCTACATCCAAAATTTGTTAAGAAATATCACAATTAAAACATATTTTTATGAATTAAGCGGGGACTGACCTCATTGCTTTTAAATGTATGAAAACATTTATTTGAAGCAATTTTTAATTTATAATTTTTATTTAATAATTTGGGAAAAATTTAAACAACGGGACATCAGGACGGAAAAGGCGACAGCTGTTTCTATTATACCTTGTAAATCACTTCAAAGCTTTTTCTCCCGAGTTGAAGTGTTACAAACGCATTCAGACAGTCATGCTTTAGTTGTTGTAAACTTTATCCCATGACGTAGCTGAATGCGTTTGTAACAATTCAACCATCGTAGGAGTGCGTATTCAAATCCCACTCCCGGGAGAAAAGGCTGTGAAGATATTTACAAGGTTTAATCGAAACAGCTGTCGCCTTGTCCGTTCTGATGTCACGTTGTTTAAATTTTTCCCAAATTATTAAAATATATTTTATTTACTTTCAACATAAACATATTTTATTTACTGCTTTTGAATTTTCACACAAACGAAATAAATTTGTTTAAATAAAATGAACTTAAAATTAAAAATTTGTATATCATTAAGGCCTAACGTTGCATGTACGCAACGTGCTCCACCACCCCAACGGGTTAGGACCGCAAATTTTTTTCGGTTTTTTATTCTTAATTGGACCAATTTATATGGCCACTGAAAATTTCATTGAAATTGCTCCAGCCCTTCTATGCTCAGGACTTAGTGGGTTAAATCAGTCTATGAAATAAGCTAAACCTAGACGACATTCTCTACCAAATTTCGTGGTGCTCATTTCTATTTTTGCTACAAATTAGAAGGACGGGACGGGTCCTACATATTTTACGCCAACGAAGAACTTCATCATAAGACAGGCAGATGAGTTTTCACTGGCAATGTTTTCATGGAAACAAGTAAAGGTGTCTAAGTTCGTGTGTAACCGAACATTATATACTCAGCGTGGGCTTAAATTGTACATTTCATTTCAGATAAATTACTTTCCTTCATAACACGTGGCACCACCGGTTTAAAAAAATTCTCCCCATTTCCTCTTACAATAAAACTTGATAAGTGAAATATCATTGATTCAAAACTAGTTTTTGCTAAGTTATAGCTTATTATTCTAGTCTACGACCCTTTTAAAAATCTTTTGTGTAAAAGTGGGCGTAATCTCTAACCGATCTCGTCCATTTTTTCTATAAATATTTCCTGCTATAGGGAAAATCTGTGTATGCAATTTTATTACGATCCGTTAATTTTTCGTCGTTATGGCTCCCGAAACAGAAAATTGCTTAGTCATAAAAGGGGCAGTGCCACCCCCATTTTTTTAAATTTGAAGTTTTTCCTATTTACTGTTATAAATCCACTTGGGAAATAAAATACCAGTGATATAAAGCTCTTTTTTGCAAATACGTATTTATTTCATTCGTCCACGACCCTTTTAAAAAACTTTTATATAAAAGTGGGCGTGGTCCTTAACCGATTTCGTTAATTTTTCTTCAAAGTATTTCTATATTAAAAGCAATCTCTCCGCCGAATTTTGTTACGATAGGTTTATCGATTTTTGATTTTTGAGTAATAACATTTGTAAAATTGATTTTATCACAAGTGGGCGGTGCCACGCCCATTTTAAAAATTTTATTCAAATTTTTATCAAAAGCCTCAATATAAGTCCACACGTCAAATTTCAACATTCTAGGTGTATTATTTACTATATAATCAGGTTTTTTGTGTTAAATGTTATATATATAAAAAGTATGGTTATCCGATTTCGCTCATTTTCAACACCAATCTATTCTGGGTCCAGTTAAGCTCGTGTACCAAATTTGGCGAAGATATCCCAATATTTCCTCAAGTTATCGTGTTAACGGGCAGGCGGACGGACGGACAGACGGACATGGCTCAATGAAATTTTTTTTCGACACTGATGATTTTGATATATGGAAGTCTATATCTATCTCGATTCCTTTACACCTGTACAACCAACCGTTATCCAATCAATGTTAATATACTCTGTCTGCAAAGCACGCTGAGTATAAAAATACGGTCGGAGTGTTTGCCAAATAACTGCCGAGGGACAAGCCCGCTTAGAAAAACTTTTTCCCAATTGAAAAACCTTGCTTCTCAGTTTGTGTAGTCTTTTAGCACAGAATTGAACCTGGATCTTCGGTGTGGTACTCCGAGTCGGATACTCCGAGTGTAGATGTGCCATGAAAATTTCTCAGTGAAAATTCATCTACATTGTAGATGCCGCTGTCAGCATAAAATATGTAATTCCCGTCCCGCCAACTTACAGGAAGTATTAAAAAGAAGCGGGACGTAAATTGCAAGGGAAACTCGGCCTTAATCTCCTTGGAGTTAAATTGCGCCAAGTATTTATTAATTTGTGTCCCCTTGAAAGGGTTGCGCTACACAACCACTTTAATCAGCATATTCTAAGCATCTTCACCCGCTGTGGAATAATTAATCATCTCTCATAGCTTAGCTAGCTTAAAAACCATTTCCAGATTGGAGGCACTTAGCGACTTTATTTTACAAGATGTATAGATTTAGCATACCTGGTCACGCTATGCTTATTCTGAGCAACCTTGTTTTAGGCACCATTGGTCGAAAACCGATTTCATATTTGAAGAAATTGTGCGAAATATTTGGGAAAATAAAATAATCTACTAATAGCTTGTACATTTGGCAAATGTTCCATTTGGCTAGGGTTGAGATTTGGTAGAAGTTCGGCTGGGTATTCTTTATTTGGTCTTATGGATGCACGTTCTGTTGTTGACTGCTCAATTGTCTATTCAAAATACGTTGTCTTACTATATGTTTGACCCTGTATTGTTACGCCAACTTCTCAGAACCAATCCAATAAAGTAATTGAGCTTGAACGAGCAATGTCTGGATATGCGTAGGTGGGGATTTAAAATAGGGTGTGACCCTACGATGGCGATGGCGACTACCGAAGAAGATTTAACGATGAGCTGTACGAGCTCAATGCAGACATCAACATAGTCCAGCGAATTAAAACGCAGTGGCTGCGCTGGCTAGGCCATGTTATGCAAATTAAAGATGATGCTCCGGCCAAGAAAGTGTTTCTATCAGAACCCGCCTATGCAACGACCAGGTGGAAAACGATTTAAATTCCCGTGGTGTCATCAATTGGCGCCGGTTGGCAGAGAAAAGAAGTGACTGGCGCCCTTGTTGGACGACCATAACCATTTAATCGGTTAAGCACCAATTAAGTAAGTAAGTAAGTTACCCCACCCTTCCTACCGTTTAGCAAGAAAAATCAAAAAAGGTGTTAGTATGAATATTGTTATAGAAGGTTCTTGAGAAACGTGGTTTGACGAACTATCTTCAATATCTTGTTACTTCTTGCTCCATTTCCATGGTTAATTCCCAACCCCTTGCAACTTGCCTTCGGTACTTTCTAAATTCTTAACGTGTGTTGATTGGTTGGCATCTGGCTTCTAGATTTGGTTTCGTGAAAAATAATTTCACGCCTCATTTACACAGAAACAATGGCCGTCTAAGTATAGCCAGCTTTTTAAATTAAAATGAAACTTTGTCCCTGCTAAGTTTTATATTAATTTAAATAAAAGTGCCGAAATGTTCAAGTAGATAAAAAAGAAGAAGCTGTTGGAACAAAATCCCAACTTGTTTGGCTACATCCATAGTGCGCATAAAATTTCTACCTTTTTGCCTTCTTTCACTAACACTAACACTCCCATTTTGGAAAAGCTCGCCCACACATTCTATAAAGCCAAATATTTGTATATCATTTAAGTATTTAGTTAGTACCAGTGATTATCGAATGCGAATGTTTCGAAAACCGGTACTATAAAACCCTGTTTCAAGAAGAACCGTGTACCTGAACTAGTGCTATGATCCTGAATGCGGTCAACCACTTCGTGCCTACTCCTATGTCAACCTTTCTATACACAATGGCGAAAGGCGAAGAATACAACAAAGCAAGTCGAGCTCGGCGCGAAAGCAAGCCCATTTTTCTCTTACTGCTTGCCTACTGTCATATGAGGAATGTAAATGCAGGCGTAGTGTGTGGTATGGGCATGCTGACTGGGGTAGAAGGGAATGAAAGTGTAACTAAGTATAAGTTGAAATAATGCAAAGCAAAGCAAGGAAAGACAAAGGAAAGGTTTGTGATAAGTGTGTTATCAATGAGGTGTAAACAAGCTATCGATTTGTTATCGAGCTGTAATATTATTTATTATTAAAAATGTATTATTAAAAATGTATCGATTATGTATCAAGAGGTTATCTATATGCTATCGAAAAATAATGGACAAACTATCGATATGTTTTCGATTCATTATAATAAATTTATCGAAAATATCATCGGTTAGTTATAAAACAGATACCGATGAAACTTCAATATAAAAACGATGAAACTTCTTTAAACCGTTGATAGCAAACCGATAATTCGCTATCGCTAATAGTCCGATAGTAAAAGAATAACTTTTTGGTATCGGTTGTTACCGAAATGAAATATTTGTTTTTGGTAAAGTTGTCACTGTTAAACTTCAAGCTCCGTGCGATCCCTAGTCAATTTAAAAACGTGAGTTTTCTAGCCGTACGTCAGATTGTTTACACATCGAACTTCGCGCGTGCAGATGAAGATGAATTTCAGATGAAATATTATTTGAACTGCTTACTTGTGTCGAATTTATCAGCAAAATTATTTAATCGATTTTGAAACGTTAGTTGGTTTTTTGTGTATATTTCTCTCGTTTACTTAAGCTTGCTATACGTATCTCTTTTCTCCTACAAAAGTTTCGGTTCTCCCTTTAAAATACACCTTTACTTTTGATCCGTTTTGAGGGTTTTATGTAGCAATGAATACTACCACACTAAAAGAACTGTATGTACGAGTTTGTACGAATGTATGTATTTTGGTAAGTTCCATCACATATTTCTGTCCAAAACTTACTTGAAGCAATTGAAAAGTAACTCAGAACCGTAGCAAATTTCCACGGCTTAGTGAATGCCACAATGAAGCATAGTTTAATGTTGTCGCACAGGTGCGCATCTGGAGTAAATTTTCTCACAAATGAGCTGTGCTACTCCTCATCTTTGTTCATTTCTTATTAAGTGACTGTTGATATTTTCGTAGTGAAATACTTGCCCATTGTAACTTCTTTTTGTTGTTGCTGAATAATAGCCTGTTTGGATTCTGGTGTTGTTTTAATTTTTGTCCCACTTGTAGGCTAACTAAGCTGCTTTAAGTTTATGTAAAATAGATAAGTAAGTAAAAGTAATTTTGATAGCTTTGCATAAAATTATAGACGAAGCAACTACATTAAGATGCTTATTTTTATGTAATATGTTTGGTACTTTAGTTTTACGGCCCTGATACCCAGCTTCTATAAATAAACATACATAATTATATAACCAAACTTACTTAAGCGATGAAATTTTCGATTTTAAATTTTTGATAGCAGTATATAGCCTATGACCATACTAATAAGCTGTCTAGAGTTCAATGCTCTAGGAAAAACCGTTGAGAAGTTATGGTTAAGGAAATTAGGTCTTAAGAAAGAGTTCGTATAGATTTTTTTTGCGGACTAACGTACGCCCTTAGATCTCTTCGGAGGTTATCGCACCTTACATTTATTTTTTTTTTTTAACGGCGTACGCAGATGACGATGCAGCTGTCACAATTCACAATTGGAAATTGTCTTCCACCAATAGGGATCAAACGCTACGGGATATATGTATGTATATACCTAGTCATCTCATGCCGGGTGGACCACCAACGTTGACGGATATGGTCTTGTTACCTAAAAAGTACAATAACACGAATTGGACCAGGCCTCAGCTAGGAGAAACTTTGCACAAAATATCTAGGAATCGTTCTCTACAGTAAGTTGCCGTGGAAGTTTCACAGAAAGAAAAGAGTGTAGAATGCCTCGAGGCACTTAATACAAGTCAAATAATGCTGGAATGTACGTGTGGTCTAGCGCCTTCTGTCTCTCATTGGGTACTGTAAGCGATTATATAGCATATCTTATACTATGGAGACTTTTTTGGTAGATAGCCACAAAAGAAAGAGTCTATCTTAAAAAATGGATCCAGTATTACAGGAGCCCTGAAGACTGCGCCATTCTGCACATTCCGCCGGTAGAGCTGGCTGCATATAGCAAATGTAGTGTTAACAACTGCAACGAGACTCAGTGCCTCGCATCAGCTTGAGCGTAGACAATATGGCCATGGTAGTGTAGCGGCATCAACAGACTACCTGATTCCTTATCTGCGCTTCGGAGGGGCTCTATCAGTCACAGTAGAGGTGGAAGGTTGACACAAGAGTGCCCAAATGTAATGGAAGAAGTAGAGTCTGTGGTATACGGTGCTGATATGAAGAATATGTAACGCCAGACGTCCAACGAACTCAATGATCCTTTTAAAAATACTACATTTTCTTCCTGCGAGGCCCTCGTACTACTACAAAGTTAAAAATTTTTTTTATGAGGTGTGGATATTTATATAGTGCAATATATACCTCACATAAGTATGCTAAGCGGCCACGGAAAATCCTGGGCTCACGCCCGTGGAAAAACAACATCAAAATTTTAGAAACAAGTTTTTCAATTAGAAGAACATTTTTCTAAGCGGGGCCACCCCTCGGCAGTGTTTGGCAAGCACTCCGAGTGTATTTCTGCCATGAAAAGCTCTTAGTGAAAACTCATCTGCCTTGCAGATGCTGTTCGTAGTCGGCATCAAACACGTACGTCCTCTCCCGCCAATTTGTACGAAAAATTAAAAGAAGCACGACGCAAATTGGAAGAGGAGCTCGGCGTAGAATCTCTTCAGAAGTTATCGCGCCTTACATTTATTTTATTGAAGTATGTTAAGAAGCAATTCCCCACTCTGTTTCGTAACTTCATTACCATAGTATCCCGTTTAGTTTTCAATAAACTTTCCTAGGAAATATTCTTTTATTTAAATTAAGTGAAATTGTGGCTTTTATAAAGGTTTACAAGTAAGATATGTATCAGCTGCTCCTTCACAGCTGTGCTCACGTGGCCATAATGCATGTCCTATCTCATATTTTGTGGAGGCTATTCAGCAGCGTTGTACTACTCTGGTACAAAATGGTGTAGAAACTGTAGTGTAGTAGCTGTAGGCCTGCTTTTCGGGGATAACTTTTGAACGGGTCGAAAAACTTGACTTCCTTGTTCGGACTCTTAATGTTGATATAACTACGCGTCTTTCGATACCTTGTTCTACGATAGGTCCCATATAATGCATTATATATTTCATACTAAATGTGTCTGACAAAATTTACCATCACAGCAACGCATACCTGAAATTCCGCGCATTTTTTCACTAATTATTGCATCCCTGCGTCGATACCGATGACAGCAACTCCAGCAATTTTGACACTTCGTTCAGTGTCAAACGGCGTAGAATTAGAAAGCGGATTAAGCAAACATATCTCACTTGTACAACTTTCCAGTGGCTTTTGAGTTTAAAGCACAATGGCTTGGAGATTCTGTTGCGGCCCCTCATATAAACTGTTTGTACGTTAAGCGATAGAAGATATTTACTTACTACTTTTTTTTACAATTATACTCAGCTGAGCAGAGCTCACAGAGTATATTAATTTTGTTCGCATAACGATACCCCGTACCGGCATAAGCTAATCGATATAGATAAAAGCTTCTATATATAAAATGATCTGGGCGAAAAAAGATATCCATTTATACATGTCCGTCCGCCCGTAAACACTATAACTTGAGTAACTTTTGAGGTATCTTGATGAAATTTGGTATATACGTTCCTGGGCACTCATCTCAGACCGATATTGAAAATGGACGAAATCGGACTATAAACACGCCCACTGTTTCGATATCGAAAATTTCGAAAAAGCGAAAAATTGAAATAATTCATTACCAAAGATGGCTAAAGCTGTGAAACTTAATAGGTGGGTTGAACTTAGGACGCAGAATAGAAGATTAGTAAAATTTTAGGCAATGGTCAATGCACCGCCTACTTTTAGAAGATGGTATTTTAAAAGTTTTGCAAGCTTATCTTTACTAAACTTAGTTCGCGTACTTATCTTCACTTTATCTTGGTATTAAAAATGGGCGAAATCCGACTATGAAAAAAAATGCCATAATTCTATACCAAATACGAAAAAAGGGATGAAACATGGTGATTAGATTGGTTTTTTGACGCAAAATATAACTTTAGAAAAAATTTTGTAAAATGGGTGTGACACCTACCATATTAAGTAGAAGAAAATGAAAAAGCTCTGCAGGGCGAAATCAAAAGCCCTTGGAATCTTGGCAGGAATACTGTTCGTGGTATTGCATATATAAATAAATTAGCGGTATCCGACAGATGATGTTCTGGGTCACCCTGATCCTCATTTTGGTCGATATATCGCAAACGCCTTCACATATACAACTAAGGGCCACTCCCTTTTAAAATCCTCATTATTACCTGCCATTTGATACCCATGTCATACAAACACATTTCAGGGTTACCCTAGGTTCATTTTCCTACATGATGATTTTCCCTTATTTGACAAAATATGAAGAAATCATACCAAAAAACGTCACCCTTGGTCTACAATTTGGTCGATATTTCCTAAACGTATTGTAACGAATTTGGTGAAACTCCGCTTACATCTTCTACTCACATTCGTATCGCTAAACTGTTGAATAAATAACTCCAATATTCAATGAGGCAAACATGGTATTTATTAGACTACTTTGAAAGTACTTCACAATAACACTTAGGTAGGTAGGGTGAACTGGCGGGTCCACGAGGACCTCACATAGACTGGTTGAGTCCGTAGTGTTAGCAGAAGTTTGTTTTAACGACCAAACTGAAAAACCCTATCAAATCCAGCACCTATGTTATAAAATAACTCCTTCCTCTTGGCAACTACTAGAAGCTTCCTAGGACTTAAGCCACTTGCTGCTTTTAGATCTCACAGCCGTATCACTCCTAATAGCTGGAGTCTTAGCCTGGCAAGTGCAGGGCACGAGCACAGAACGTGCTCGATCGTTTCCTCCTCCAACCCGCACTTCCTACATCTGCTATCGCTGACAAAGCCTAATTTAAAGGCATGTGACGCCAGAAGGCAGTGTCCAGTCAGAATACCCGTCACGAGTCTACAGTCCTCTCTTTTTAATGATAGAAGCAACTTAGTCTAAGGTTGTAAGACATACACATAATCTTCGACACCTTACAGCCCCGCGCTTGAACCCATGCCTTTCCCGCTTGGTCGATCATGTGCACCTCTCACCTTCGCTTAATCTCGCCCAATCTAGTTGGGACATCGACGGAGCAAGCTTCAAGGGATGCGCTCTTTTTAGCTAGTTCGCCCCTTTTTTCATTCCCATCTATTCCCATATGCCCTGGACCCAATATAGATGTATGCTTATCCCTGTCCCGATTCTCTCCAGAGACTGCTTACACTCTAACACACATTTAGATGCTGTGCTATGCGAGATTATTGCCTTAATTGCTGCTTGACTGTCAATATAAAAGTTAACACGGTTGCAGCTTAAGCTATTCTCTTCCAGGGTTTTTACTGCTTTGGTTACGGCTAATATTTCCGCTTGGAAAACGCTACAGTAATCCGCCAGCCTGTAGGATCAGCTTATTTCCGGATCAGCGCAGTATACCGCAGACCCTACTCCTTCCACTACTTTGGAACCATCGGTGTACACACGTATCGCCTCGTCCGCCATTTGCGCACCGCCATATGGTCGGCGCTCAAACTGCCCCGAAGCACCGAGTCTGGTTGCGGTCGTTAACGCTTTATTCTTTGCTACCAGGTCTACAGGTGGGATGTGCAGAATGGTATACAGTTCAGCCGTCGGGGTTGTTTTCAGGGCTCCCGTAATGCTAAGCATCTAATTTTTTGAGGTATGTTGTTTTTTGTGTGCCTTTCCACCAAACAAGAACTCCATAGTATAGAATAGGGCTTACAATCGCCAATGAGAAAGAGAGGGCGATAGGCCCCACGTACACCCCAGCATTCTTTTACATGCATAGAGTGCCTTCGAGGCCTTCTTGACCCTCTCCTCCACGTTGAGCTTCCATGACAGCTTACTGTCTAGGATGATTCCTAGATATTTTGTGCAAGGTTTCTCCTGTAAGGACACCCCTCTTAAATGGTTGGCCTGGTCCAATTTGTAACCTTGTACATCTTTGTAAATAAGACCATATCCGTCTTCTCCGCATTGACTTTCAACCCGACATTAGGTGCCCAGGTAGTAATATCCCGAAGCGCCCGATCCATCAAAGAACTAATCGTTGGAAGGCACTTTCCACTTATGACAATTGCAACGTCATCTGCGTAAGCCGTAAGGTTTACATGTCCCTCATCGAATTGCCTGAGCAGTTGGCTGATGACCAGCGTCCGCAGCAGAGGTGATAGCACCCCTCCCTGCGGCGTCCCCCTGTCCACTGATTTCGTCGTTCAATCTCCATTGTGATGTAATCTTTCTGCAATTTAACATGCAGCCGATCCATCTAATTAAGGCAGGATGTACTTTAATGCAATTAAAACCATCCATAATCGCCCATTTTGCAATATTATTGAAAGCCCCGGCAATGTCCAAGAAGACTCCTAGATCATACTCCTTATATTCCAGGGATTTCTCTATGCTTATTACCACCCTGTGCAATGCGGTGTCTACCAAATTGCCTTTGGTGTACACATGCTGTGTTGTGGAGAGCAGTTTTCATCCACGTTGGACTTTATGTACACATCTATCAGCCTCTCAAAGGTTTTGAGGAGAAATTATGTTAAGCTAATGGCTCTATAGTCTTTGGGAAACACGTGACCGATCTTCCCAAGCCTTTGGTAGAAAAGCTACACGAACAGTTCTCCAAGAGTGCGGTGCATGATTCAGTCTTATGCACCCACCGAATATTATTTTAAGCCATTCCACGACCGCCCTACTTGGGACTTGTAGCATGGCCGGAAATATACCATCTGGGCCCGGCGATTTAAACTTAGAAAAGGTATTCACTGCACACTCGATCTTGGTATCGGTCACCAATCACACACTACTAGCTCCGTGATCGAAGTGTGAGTGATGTCTGCTGGCTCTTCTAAACCGTCTCCCGATGGGAAATGTGTATCGAGAAGCACCTCAAGGGATTCCTCACTATTACGTGACAATTCCCCGTTCTCTTTCTTTATTAGTCCCTGGACTATGTTTCCCTTTGCTAGGACTTTTTTCAACCGTGCTTTTTCGCCGCATCTGCGCCTATGACCAACCGCCCTTTGCGCCCTTCCTCCTGTTACTAGCCTTTTGCACTCCATCGGTGGAACCTCCGCAGCATGGGCCATGTAGCAGGACGCCAGGATAAATGCCTGCTTATTCTTTTAATCAACGGCCACCGCTACGACATCCTCAGTGGTGTAATTAGGCAGCATATATGAATGCAGCTGTTTCCTTACCATTACTACAGCTCGCACCCGTCCTTCCGTTTGCGCGTAGTAAACGCCAAACCCGCGCGCGCTAAGTCCAGAAACCTTTCCTCCCGATGAAAGTCACGGCTCCTGGATCAGCGCCACGTCAAACGAACCCTCCTCAAGTGTTAGGAGGAGTTCGCTCTACGCCACTTTACTGTGTTGGAGGTTTATCTGTAGGACTCGCAGCACCATTGGGCTGTTTGTCCCCCTCCAGCACCTTCGTCTTGACGTCGTCGTCCTCCCCTTGCCCTTTTGGTTTAGAGTATTTTAGGCCCCCTTCAGCCTCTCGTGACTGTTGTGACGGGTGTTCCTCTGTGCGAGTCACAGCACCATTTAGCGGTTGGTCCTCTTCTAGCACGGTCGTAGTGACGTCGGGGACCTCCACCTATATTTTGTCCCTTAGGCTTTTGAGGTCCTTTTCTACTTCCCCACCTCTCATGTGTTAGGGTTTTTATCCTCGGGACTTCTTTTCCTGGGTCGCATAAATATTTAAAGGACATGTTGCCAAGCTGCGTGTACAAAATATCATCCGCCTGCTTGTTTATTTGGAAGATGTAGAACTGACCATCCTCGGTAGGCCGAGATACAGTAAGTACCTTCCAATCCTGTATCGGTCTGTTCGGATTCTGATTCTGCAGAAGTCGCAGTGTATCCCCCGACTTCATCACGCATGGTATCCATACCTTAACTTTTGGTACCATGGGGATTTGCGCTTTATCCACCACCTCAAACCGCGCGTTCGTGCCTTGTGTGGAACCACTTGCTCCAGCCACCGCAAGCTCGCGATGTTGTCGCACGCTATCATCTTCACACCATTATACCATCCCCCCGAATCAAAGGTTGGAAGGGGCTTACTTGGTTGTTCCCGCATCATCTTAAGCATTAAGCTAATAAGCTCCCTTTCCACAGATCTCCACTTTTCAGTAGTCATTGGTCCGAAAGGACTGCTACGATAAACCAGCGCCACAGTCAGTGACTGCTTTCCCACATCACTCATCTTCTCGGGAAAATCAGGAATCTTAGTGTTATCTCCCTTTGACACCTCCGAGAAAGCCGGAGTCTTAGCGTTAACTCCCTTTAGCGCCTCCGAGAAAGCCGGAGTCTTAGCGTTATCTCCCTTTGGCTTGTCTCCTACTTCCGTAATTGGAACTTCCCTCTGACTCGCAGCTTTCGAGGTAGTTGCTACCTCGCTATTGGAGCCCATCTGTCTTACATCTTTGGGCCTACTTTACTTTTCTATGCGACTGACCTGCTTCGCGGCTCTAGGACTGGGTCCTTTCTGCCTCTTGAAAGCAGGCTTGTCGCCTTCCGCCTAACATTGCCTCTTGATTCTGCATTCGACGCTTCTTCCTCCTCGTATCGGTTGCAGAACCGAGGGTTTCTCGCAGCAAACCGTTTGAACTGCCTTCGACCTACTTCTAACGCTTCATGGGCCCACCCCTAGCGCTCGATCTCCACTTCTGTTGGGTCAACCACTGCTCCCAAGCGTTGTACAATTCTTAGTGCTGCACTCTGCTTCCTCTGCTCCGTACCCTTCTCCACTCTTCTACTCCGTTTTCATTTGTGTGCTTCTTCAACACGGAGTTCATTGAATCAGCACTACTCCCGCTCCCCGAGTCCAACGCATCGCTTAATTCATATTCGTCGTCCTTGGATTGCGACTCAGTTCTTTTCTTTTCATCGTCCTTATTACAATCAGGTAGTGAGTCGTTCATCTTGTTCGTACGATCACCTGTCCGACAAGGCGGGTTCATCGGTCCAGTATTATATACGGGGAAAGAACCGTCCGCCACAGCAGCTCCCCTTATTGTGGTAAGGCCATTAATATTTGCCGAGGTGGCCCGGTATCGGGAAGGCTCCGTTCGAATACAGCCGAATTTATCCCCTGGCTGCAAATCGTCCAATAGGCACGTTCTGCATAACATCCTGGATTAGGGGGTTGGCCGCCCTCATATGAGGCGAAACGGCGTAGATGTCAGTCCTAAACAGCTTCGCCTCATAGTCGGGTGCTATGGAATACGGCTAAGCCCTCACACCAACGACAAGGTTCCTACCCTAGTGAGGGACAATAGCACTTAACTTTGCATCCAATAGCGTGCTTAAATCAAGCTGATTTTTTGATTTCTCAGCTTTTACTGCTTTTATACTCTCTGTTGTTCTGTACACCCATTTCTCCTAAGGTCTAGTAACTTCTCGAAATTCATGCTTGGTTACCATCCATATATATACATGTATATTTGTGTTCATAGTCTCTCGCATAGCCATATGCGTGTGTATATGTGAGTACTACTTCGGCTGATTATTTTGTCTGTGTGTGAGTTATCCTTCGTTGCCTTGTATGTATTTGGTAAATGATGATTAATGTGTTTATGTACGCAGTGTGGCTCGCTCTAATGTTTTTGTGGTGGGAGTTTATTACTAGTGATGGTAATATTCGTCACAGTATGTTATATGGAATTAAAAACTACTTATAAACCATCTACGAAACATTACGAAACCAACGCATCTATAATTATTATATATCCATGAAAAAGACAATTTTGTCTCCAAAGCTCTCAGCTGAGTATGTAAAGTTCGGTTACACCCGAACTTAGCCTTCCTTACTTGTTATTTACATATTATTTGCATACGTTGTTTTATGTTTAATTTACCTAACGTTTAAATATATATATTTTTTTTACTTTATATCTCTCTCTTGCACCTCACAATATGCAACAGTTCTTGAGAGCGATGAAACTCATACAACTTTGACAATTAAAATTTATATCTGATTTGAAATGTTCTTCAAGTGGGACTTAGATAAAATATTTTAGAGGATATTGCCAACACCGATATGATTCGGACTTCAGAGATGGGCATTATTCGAATAAATTATAATTTCGATAATTATTTGAATAGCATATTACAACAAAATTGTGCAAAGATAATTTATTCATGAATATATTAAGGGAGTTCAGGATTTTGTGCAATGGTCTAGCATCATTGCATTGCAAACATCCGTAGCATATCTTTTACAGTACACCAAAAAAATACACGGTTATGCATTTGCTACGTCATTGCAAAAACGCAACATCAAAAAACTTAGTTTAATTTTCAACATTGAATAGCAAATCCTCAACTGTCAAAACAAAACAAATCATACAAAAAAAAATTCAAAATGAAGTAAGTTGCCCACGATCCGTAGCTTATATTTGCTATAGCAAAATTTCCAACGTCAAATGCACAAAATTCTGAGCTCCATTATTATTTTTCAAAAAAATTTTACATGAACATACGTTTACGTACATATATGTATAACCCGCTGCTCGGGCGCATCGTGTGTTGACTCTATTGGAGTCGTAGGTCTCTACTAGAGACTCTCTAGTATGAAATAAAACTCAAATGGCCGATTGCAGTGGTCACTATTTTTACTGATAGAAATTAGAAATAGAACAGCCAGGGCAAACCTATACAGGGTGATGGCAAAGCGAACTCAACCCGATTCGCCGTGAAGAGGAAAATTTGCATTGATTTCGATTTACTGGCGTTGCTTGGAAATCATCAGGAAGAAGCAAGCTGCTGATGGAATATACTGGCTTTAGATCAGCCCTAAATTTAAAACAGATGCGAAAATTGCAGAGGCGCCTTCGATTTACGAAGAATGGAGTGAACAACATATTTATAAAATAAATAAGTACGAAAAAAATGCCGTATTTCCGTTGAAGTTATAAGTGAGAAATCCATTGGATTAATTTGCGAACATACAAACATATATCTACGCACTATAGCCGAAATTGCGATTTTAGCGGCAAAAAGCAACTTTTCAAATTTAAATTTTTGCAATTATTTTGATGGTGTTCAATACCCAACATATTGATAAGAAAAAATTAAAAAAAAATTTACTGTTGGCAACCCTGTTTATGTACAAACAGCTGGTAATGTTTACAAATTTTTTAGTACGTGTTAATACAAGTGAAGCAGCAAAATTTTTATAAAATTAAAAACTGTTTTTTAATAATATATTCTTGTAAAAAAACTTTGTAAATATGTGTTCTATTACTCGAGGTGAGTAATTTTACTATATACAAATATAGTTTGCTAAATGTTTTTATTTCGTACTTATTTTGGTGGTTTTTTGTATGTATTTTTTTGTGAAATTCTGAAGACTTTTATCGTTTTCGTGGAGTAAAACTAAAAATGTTTTGAAGTGTCATTGGAACTATTTACATGTGATTGTTTGTAGAAAACTCGAGTTTTATGTCATGGTAAAAGTGTATGCATTTGAATGCTAATGAACGAATTTTTAATACTTTTGTAGAAACACTCAGGTTCAAAAATTCTGAAATATTTGAGTTTTGGTTGAGAAACAACAGGAATGTTTCGAATTACATAAAAGGAAAGATTTCATACGAAATTGACAGTGAATTAAGTAAATTGATATGTACTAAAGCTCGGAACTTATCTAATTTTAGTAAACTTAAATGGAATAAACAAACCAGAAATGAGAATACATTTAGAAAATATAATAAGAAATGGTTGTGTCGAGAAACAATTTTTGTAATACCGAAAAAGAATAATACTATTGGGCGACCAAAACTGACGTATGATGATAGCTGCGAAAGAAATAAAAGGAGATTAGCTTCCGAATTAGCTTCCCAGCAAGGAGACAATGCGCAATTATTAGTTCATGCTGCCTCTATATCTGCCAAAAAATCCCACACAACGGATTTGAAATTTGTCCTACAACAAGTTGGTATATCCCCAAATCGGCCATCCAAAATTCGAGAAGTTCTTAATACTAGCCATAAAGAAGTTACGCCAGTATCACCTGATGAAGCTCTAATGTTTGTGTTAGAAAACGGATTACCTAAAAAGGTGTTCTCAAATATGCGGCAATTAAACATAAAACACAATTGTAGTATTTATCCGACTTATGATAAAGTTTATAAAAGCAAATTGAAATGTAGACCGAATGAAATCAAAGCGAATGAAAGCTCTGTCGAAGTGTCGTTGCAAAATTTGTTAGACCACACAGCTAAAAGAATTCTTGAATATCAAGATGAAGTATTGTGTACAATGGGTGTTGAAGAATCGATCCTAATTTCGAGCTACGGGTTTGATGGTTCTACCGGTCACAGCTTGTTTAAACAAAAATTTGTGGAAAATACTTCGGAAAGTTTCGATCATTCCCTTTTTGTGACATCAGTAATTCCAATAAAAATAATTTCATCAGCAGGGTATAACATTTGGGTAAACCGTACACCTCAGTCAGTACGCTTTTGTAGACCTTTAAAAGTGGAGTTTGTTAAAGAAACAAAAGAGCACATTTTAACTGAAAACCACAACATAAAGAAACAGATTGAGGAGTTGAAAACACTACAATACACACTAAGTAATGGGAAAAAAATTAAAGTAAAATAAATTTATATATGACATTAATAGATGGGAAAGTCTTAAATGTGTTGACAGAAACTAAAAGTGCACAGCAATGTCCCATCTGTAATGCCGGTCCAAAGGAATTTCGAACTATAAGAAACTTTGATTCTCCTAATTTTGAACTGAAGACTGACGCTTTGAAATATGGATTAAGCCCTTTGCATGCGTGGATTCGTAGTTTCGAGTTTGTTTTAAAACTTTCATACAAGCTAGATTTGAAAAAATGGCAAGTTCGTGGAGCAGAAGAGAAGAGAATCCTGGCAGAAAAGAAACAAAAAATTCAAAAAGAGTTTTTGCTTCAAATGGAGCTTCATGTCGATAAGCCGAAAGCAAATGGCAGCGGCAACACAGCTAGACGAGCATTTTCTCGCACGGACCTTTTAGCATCTATTACTGGTATAAATGTTGATTTTTTGAAACATTTACAAATAATCTTAATTGCTCTCTCCTCTGAATTTGAAATTGATGATCAAAGGTTTCGTGATCATTGCATTTAAACCAGTGAAATATTTTTTCAAAACTACGAATGGTACTCTATGTCTGCCACAATACACAAAATATTAGTGCATTCGTCACAAATAATTGAGGCTTCAGTAGTACCCGTAGGTGTCCTGGCAGAAAATGCATCTGAGTCGCGAAACAAATATTATAAAAAAGATCGAACTGGTCACGCTCGAAAAGATTCAAGAGTGCACAACATACTTGACATGTATCATAGAGCTATGGATAGCTCTGACCCATATATTTCAAGTTTATGTTTGCAAGAACGTACAAATAGTTCAAAAAAACTTCCTTTTCCTCGAGAAGTCATTGATCTTTTTAAAATGCCTGAATTGCCACCAGAACTTTTATTACCTTCAACATCTCAAGAAGCCTCCAGCTGCAATTATAGTTATGATTCTGATGTAAGCTTAGAGTCGATAATTAATTATTCATTGGAATTAGAAACGGCTGAAAACAAAGAAACAGACCATGAATAATTAAGCCCTATATCTTTCGAGAATATGTATGTAATTTTTGTTATTTTCAGATTAATCCATAAGCATTTACAACTTCTTTAAAATTATAAATTTATAAATTTAAAAATAAATTAATTTCTTGGTAGCATTCAATATTTTTTAATAGTGGGCGCGGGCCGCCCATTTTTTCTAAAGTTTTTTTTTGTCAGAAGAAGTCCGTTTTCAAAATTTGATGAAGCCAGCTTTTTGGTAAGTATTTTTGGCGACAATTTGGGTTTTGGATATAGGAAATAGAGGGCGCGGACCGTTCAATTTTTTCTCAAATTGCTTTTTTGTCCGTGTAACCATTTTGGTGAAGCTAGCTTGCCACTACTTTGAAAAAAGGGGGCGTGGCCAGCCCATTTTTTTCTCAAATCGATTTTTTTATCATTAGAAGTCTACACACCAAATTTGGTGAAGCTAGCTTGTCGGGAAGTAATTTTTGCCGCTAAAATCGCAATTGCGGCCATAGTGCTACGGTAAAAACACCCAATGAGAAAATGTGTGTATCACTTCTATATAGATACAGCAGTGAACACGAAGATAGTAGTGAAAATTTTTATCAAATTTCTTCAATTAAATTCCTTTGTTTTAGGAAATTTAAGGAAAACATTTTCAAAATTTTGTACCAGAAGCTATGCAATTGAAATTCAAAAAGGAGCCCCAGAAAATTATGAACTTTTTAATTAGAATTTTCTGGCCTTTTTTTGAGTACGCAGTTAGGGAGCCCCATCATTTTTAGTCTTCCATGAACATAGTTCGATTTATAAGTCTTTCAAAGTTCGCATTGATTTATGAAAAGGAAAAATTAAAATTCTACATACAAACACGCTCAAGGAAATTTTCGTTTGTCAAGTAGTATCTAACACTGAAGAAAATTCATACGCTACTATATCTAATGATCTTTTAGCAAACGTGGAGAAAGAGTCCTGCTTCCGCTAGTAAATATATGTATGTATTTGCGTCCTATTATTTCATGAGCAAAGACCCTGCAAGATTACAGTAGTTAAATAGCAGTTATAACAGTGACTGCACACAACAAAAAAAAAGTTACCTGAAATGAGGAGAACCCTTCCCAACAAAATTTTCTTTGAGGAAGATTTCTATGTACCCAGCAGACACTCGGACTCATAAAAGATTCAGAAAGGAGTCCTAAGTCGGAGCACTTATGCTCATTATGAGTTTAATTAGGAGTCTGAAAATAATGCATTTCCCTTCATACATTATATAAGCCTAAATAAGAGTCCGTTATGACTTATAATAGGCTCATCAATAGCTCATATTTGATACTAATATGGCTCCGAAAAGGCTATTTTAAGTCATTAGTCAGAGGCATCTCAGGCTCTTATTTGCCTCATATATGGCTCATTTTTGGCTGTAATATGACACCTGTTTTGTTCCTGCAAATCAATTATTTATTTCATAAGATTTTCCACATTTTTAATCTTTTAGGGTATTATTTCGTTCTTAATTTAAGCACACATAGAGCTATTTTCTTTTCTACATTTTTCCATGTTATTTGGCAAGTCAAATTGCATATTAGGTACTTACAAACTGTCCTTACAAATTTTTCGCACTCTGGAATCCCACTCAACAATATTTCATTTTGCTGAAAATTTCAATACAAGTTCGTTATTATATTTATAATAGATTAATGCGTTGCCGAAAAAGACGCTTATTAAAATTAGGAGGAATTTCGCTTCCCAGGTGACATTTTTTCCTTACCAAAGCATTATATTTTTTGATGTCGCATTGGATTTCTTCTTCGAAATTTAAGAAAAATTGTTTATCGCGGGGGGTTGTAGTTAAACAGAGGCAACTTTACCACTAACAAATAATTACGGTTACAATCGATACTTACAAATTGTTCTAATCTTATCGCCTATCGTAACAAAAAACAATTATAAAGAAATATGAGCTTCTCTCGACAAAAAATGGATTACTTTGTTAAAAAGCTTATAACTTTTTGCTGGCAAATCGGTAACACACATATAAAAAGTCGATAAAATTTCGATAGCCAATTGATAGATTTTTGTTAACAAATCGATAAATATTCGACGGTTAGTCAGCAAATTTTTGAATGAAAAATTTATTAATTTAACGCCGATAAAAATTGATAATTTTTCAAGCAATAACAAATTGGCAACTTTTCGAAAAAGTTTTGATACATATATTAATCTATAACTTTTAATAAATGGCTGGTAATTTTTCGATAAAGAGCTATAAAAATCTGAAACAAATCGATAACTTTTTGATGACACAAAGTTTTTCGATTGATAACAACTCAATAAGTTCAAGATAAATATTTGATAACACTTTGATAGCAAATCGAAAATTAGTCGATAAACTTTGTAATCGATAACAAAAACAAAACAGTTCGATAACAAATTGAAAACTTGTTTTCACCTCTCCATAACACATTTATAACAAATCTTTCCACTCATTTCCTTGCCTTACCTTGCATTCCCACGTTATGCTACTCCACATACAGCATACCAATGACACTTACTAGGCATAGACTACACACTGCGCCTACACTGCACACTACGCTTACGCTACAGACTCGGCCTACACTGCACAATACGCTTACATTCTGGATTCCCCCATACTGTGAGCAACGATGTTTAAATATCAAAAACTTAATTGACGAAATTTTATAAAAATTTCTGCTGCTATTTCTATGTTTGCAGATACATATATTCTCCTTACCTCATGTACACTTTAAGCAGGGGTTATGAAAACGCCATTACTTTTTTCGTAAACGCATGTAATCACTCTCGTTAAGCAGCATTTTAAGCTCTTTGTACTCATGCGTTCATTCATCAATAACATCAGTCGGTCTCTAATATAATATATATAATTTCGAATTGCTGTTTTTATGTACAGGTCCCTTTTTCGCTGGAATCCAAATCTATAAATAAATTAGCTGTATTTACCTAAAATAATTTGTTAAAAATAAACGAAATTTGAGCACATAAAGAAATCTATTTGTACTATGGCACTATTGTTAATATTTGATTAGAACTAACACTGCATTACCCACAGTTGCTAACATTCGCCAGATGGCAGGGCAAACGCATGTAAGTTTATAGATGTTCATTGATAGAACAGCCGATTTCTGTTGATATTTAATATGAGACTTTTATATTTGTTGCGCAAGATGAGCACGAATCCGGCTCGTATCTTAGAAATCGGGTCTGACAGCCAATATATATTGGCCTATAACGGGTGCAAGTGTTTTCCTCTACGGAGGCTCGTTTTTTATTACAAGAAAATGATCTTATTGTATATTGCTAAATATATGTAGAAGCTTACTATCGGGTACGCACCAGCCTCCTTAAATATATGTATTTGTGTCTGCGCTCTACAGTGATTACAGAGACTGAGTTTATACAGCATAAGGGGGAGTATAGACTCTTGCGAGTAAAATGAAAATTGTGTAAATGCGGAGCGAACATGCGGATGGCAAAATTATTGAGGGCGAGAAGGGGGTTGGATGCGGTGGTTTCGGCGATGGTTATGCGGTGGCAATGCGGCAGTTGCATATGTGACACTTGTGTAATGAAGGCGGCACCAAAATGTGCACAAAAAGAGATATCTTACGATACAGATATGAGTGTGTGTAATTATATAGAATACAGGCCTTGTATAGCCGCCGACGAAGACTGTTGGGGGTGGAAAGTTGTCAGCACATCATCAAAATTAACATCATATGCCACACAGGCAAATGTGGTTCAACTGCTGTGGTCGCTGTAGAGCAGAGAAATAAAAAAAATTTTAAATGTTATATATTAGAACAAAAAAAAGCGCAGGCAGTTGAACAGTGAGTGCTGTTGTATTGCAGACAATGTGGAGATGCACAATCTGTTGGCGGATGCGCTGCCGACTTAAATTTTTTTTTTCTCTACAAGTTTTTTATTATTATTCCACTTTAATCCTCAACATGACATTTTAAGTGAACGCATTTATTGCTGCTGATTAAAAGTTAAATACAGTATGAAATGCACTCAGTGGGACTTTCCAAAAAAATTGTAGATGTGCAAATGCTCAGCAATGTATGGGCAAGCAAACAATTTTAACCTTTCGTATATTCTATATGAATACTAAAGGGTGTGGAAAAGGAGTATAAAGAATATTAAATTTATTAATCGCTGCCTCTTCAAATGCTTTGCAACTAAACTCCTTTTGATAAATTTTCATTGACTTATGCCCTAATCAAAGTCTATATATTGCAGACGGAGCACGTCAAAAATTATAATGAGTGATGAACAGCCACAATAACGGAGACTTAACAGCTTAACAGAACATTACTCACCCACCTAGCATAAAAAACAGGATTTTCAGTTGATTGGTGTAATTTTTTTCAAATTCAAACACATGGTGTATCAATTTTGTACCGGCATTAATTGTAATGGGGTCTACAAACAGTGAGTCAGAGTCTAGAGTCAGTTAGAAAGAGTTAGTGAAAATATTGTAAAGAAAAACAATATGAGTTTGATTTTGACGGCGAGTCAACATGTACTCAGCTGACTCGCGAGTCGGACGCATAGTGTTTAGACTCTATAAATACACCCAAAAAACATTAATTTTAAATGGGAATGATTTTCGAAGTAGGAATTCTTTCTTAAAACCATGGCGCAATAAACAGACAGATGAAGTATTAGTACAACAAAAAAATTGTTACAGCCTTCATAGTCCGGTCATGAATTTTTAAGTAGTAGGGAGGGAAAATTTTCGGTACTATTTGTCCTACTCTACTGATGACACGTGCGGATAAAGCCAAGCCTGATATATCTTCACATTGGAGAGGGAATTCAAAAGAAAAGAGAAAATAAAAGAGAAGAAACCGTGTAGGGAAGTAAGGGAAATCGGAGGGAAGTCGGAAATGAGAAGAGAACAAACGGAATAGAAAGAGTGAGAGTAAAACCAAGAGTAAGGGAAATGGTTTGCGAAAAAATGGGAGAAAGCAGTGTACAGAAAAATGAAGTATAACATTGGGATAAGATTGAGAGAGATAGTGAGATTTAGACTTAGATAAGAGCAAGAGCGGAAGGAGTAAGAAGAAATAACGAAAGAGCTAGGTAAATTGAGCGGGCCTATTAACGATGAATGGTCAGTAACGACTTCTCATTGACTAAATGTGTCCATAGAGTGCACGCTGAGTGGAGAAGAAGAAGAGGATAAGACAGAACAGAGGAAGGTGGAAAGATAGAGTCAGAACAACGTCTTTCGGGTTTGATCGTAAAGCTAGGAGTATTTCATATGATTTTAAATGTATCCAGGGTTATCCAGAACTGTTTAAAATAAAAATGTGATTAGGGTAAATCCATAAGCTCAAGTTTTTTAAAGCACTGTTGCTCTAAAACCTTTGTCGCTATATATTTTTACACCTTTCACGTCTTTCTGCTTAATGAGACAACCTTTCAACGCTTGGCTTACAACTTCATGACTTTGAAGCTCTGTAAATCATGCGCAATTAAAAAATGCATTCGGAATTATCGCCTGAAAAAAGGAAGTGAGGCCTTATTTCATTTATTTCAAGCACAGAGCATAGAGCAGAGCCGTAGCATAAAAAGTGATATCGTATCTTATACTATTTCTCCACGGCACCAAATTCAAGTTGATTTCGGAAGATTCTTAATTTCGGCAGAAACTAGCTCGAAATTAGCTAATTTCGTTTTATAAAAACTCTTAAACGAAATTAGAAATTCTTCTTAATTTTATCTAAATTGGACCCAAATTATGTGCAATTTACTGAGCAACTCTGTGGTAGATTACAATTTACGCAAAATAGTTAATAGTCTACTCAAATTTCAAAAACATTTGTTTATTCTGAATGTTCTAATTCGGCTGTGGGAAAATATTAAATTAACCTTTAATAAAAATTGAGATCCAGGATAGATGCAATACAACAGTTATCAATATAGCCCGCAGAGCAATAACCGGAGACCAAAGTAAAAAGAAGCTCTGTGCACTGGTAACTTTGGATACTAGAAATTCTGTTAACACCGCGAACAGGATGCAGATAATGACAGTGCTACGAAACTTTGGCACACCTTACCTGATCAGAATAATTGGTAGATATTTAAGCGACAGAGTACTCCTTTTTGATATGAATGGGGACCAAGAAAGTACAACATCACGGGCGGTGTCCCTCAGGGATCTGTTCTAGGTCCAACGCTGTGGAAATCGACCTTCCCGGTGGCACGGAAATTATCGGCTTTGCAGATGATATTGGCGTAGTAGCAGTGGCCAAGAAACTTGATCTGCTCCAAGCATTATGAAATGACGCCGTTGCAAAAATAAAGGAGTGGCTGACGAACATGGGGCTGGGGATGGCTAGCACTAAAACAGAAGTGGTTTTGGGGACCTCAAAGCGGATTGTGGATGAGTTAGTCCTAACCATAGGAGATTATTAAATAAATTCAAAGCCTTTCTTGAAATATCTAGGAGTAAACATTGACTCAAAACTAATTTTTAAGGAACACTTCAGAGCGGTGGGGGAGAAATCCCTAACGCGAACATCGGCGACCCAGGCGAAGCTACCCGTCAGCTATTATCCAAGCACAGGTATGGCACGGATCTTAAATATATACTATTAGCATACCGTATTACTGCTATACGTTCAGCATTAGCTTATTGGACGGTGTCCCTCGACGCGATCCATGTTTTATCCAGAAAAATCCCAGTAGTAGGGGCGACTAAATCGCACCCCCCCCGGTGTCGTACTGCCAGCTTCGGTTCCACGGAGTGCGGACACATGAACAGGATTAGCTTGGTTTCATTGGGCCGCTTACGGGTAGTGCTCTACTCCAACTTGGGGGTAGTGCTCTACTCCAACGTGCAATAAAAAAAAACTAAAACAAAAAAGGCCTGGCCACTTTAAGTTATAAGGGGAGGGGTGGTATGGCCGGCTCAGTGTGGTTATATCAAATCGTTCCAGAGATGGTCGGGCTCGAGCCTTTATGGTGTTTGTTACCGGGACGTACCAGATCTATACCCGGTGATGGAACATCAATATCGATAGCACTCACTCCCCAGAACTTTAGGGGAGTATCTTTATCGCAACAACAGCAGTAACAACGACCCACTGCAGCAGTACAAGGCAACTGGGGTCTTCCAAGCCCTATCCTCTACAGTTCCTCTTTTCCTATATATTTCTGAGATAATTAACCTCTAACTGAGGGGATTCTGAATGCTGCGATCTTTTTTATCCGTGCACAAAAATAATCAGTGTCATTTTTCCAGGGTTAATTGCCTGTCCATGTCACTCAGCCCACCGAACGATAGAGTACACTTCTAGCTCTTCCAGAGGCGTGCCTCTGTATACCTTTCTCCCGATTGTGCGTAATTCGCTGCGAGAACCCTACTGCACAAAAGTTTGTTAATGAATTTATTCAGAGCCCCTAGACAGGGCATTGATGAATGCTCCTTCAATATCTCCGGAAGGACACCGAGAGGAAACTCTTTGTGGTCTAGTGGTCGAGCCATTGCAACATAACTTAACCGAAATGCAACACCTTTGACAACTTTATAGCCAATCTACGCAGTTCGAGGATAGGTTGCTTCTGTGCTGTTATATATATAGGAATTTTAGATCCCTTCAGTCATAGGGCTTACCAAATGATGTAGAGCAATTCTATAAATACCGTGCAGATTGACAGTGACCTCTACCCTCCTTCCCAATCATAACTTGTTCGATTTCACAGAGGGTTACATTTTTAGACTTCAAAGCCATCAGGCGCTTCTTCACTCTGCCAACTGGCGCCAATTGGTCACCCTAAAGGAGTTTAAATTGTTTTCCACCTGGTCCTTCCAGCGGAGTTCGGGCCGCTCTCTTCCTATGCTTCCAGGCGGGTTCCGATAAAAGCACTTTCTTAGCCGGAGCGTCATCTTTCATTCGCATTACAGGTCTGCCCCTGCATTTTAATTAGCTGTACAATCGGCCACAGTGGTGTGATAGTAGCGTGCTCCGCCTACCACACCGAAGATCCTGGGTTCACGCCCCGGACAAAGCAACATCAAAATTTTAGAAATAAGGTCTTTCAATTAGCAGAAAATTTTTCTAATCGGGGTCGCCCCTCGGCAGTATTTGGCAAGCACTACGAGGGTATTTCTGCCATGAAAAGCTCTCTGTGAAAACACGCAAACTGGAAGTGAAGATCGGCCTAAAATCTCTTCGGAGGTTATCGCGCCTTACATTTTTTATTTTTTTTTATCTTCAATTATCTCCGATGATATTCTTGGCATCGATAAAGCAAGTAATAACTTGGATTTCTGAAAGATTCTACACACTGACGCGTTGATAATATATCATAGTTCAACAAATTTTCAAAAGTAATTCCGTGGTTCTACCAAAAAAACGCAGGTGTTGGTAAAACAAATTTATAAATATGAAAATAAAATTGAAAGAGAATTGAGTTAAAATAAATGATTCAAGCGAGGGAAGTACTGCATAAGTTTACTAACAAACACGAGTACACCCATACCAACAAATATAGCCTTCTTTAAGAACTAAGTAAACCCAAAAGACGTAGCAATTTATGTTTTGTCACTTTGTATTTGTTCGCACCACACATTTTGCTTGAATAAAATATATGCACTTACTTTAGAGAACATCAAATCGCACAACTTCAGCACATAAAATGCAAGCGAATTGAAGACGATGTACTTACTTACTTACTTGCTTGCCAATCTTTAACAAAACCAACAACTTTTAAATAATTAAATAAAATCAGTTGCAACTTGGTGAAGAATATATAGAAGTGGCATGTAGATGGCAATGGCAACACCAACAACGGCACAAATGTCATTGGTCGGTAGCCGCAACAACACTTTAGATTGTAACCTAAGTGCCTAAGCACAGAAGCAAAGAAATGTAAGAACAAGCATTCTTACCGTGTTGGCAGTAGGTGCAATACAACTTAAATGATTCAGATGCTTGCATTAATTTTAATTACCAAGTTGCTGCAACATTGCAGCAGCACAAAGTACATACATTTATAGATAACACCAGGAATGTGCGTGTGTGTGTGGAGGTAAAAATAAATTATGTAAAAAAGAGAAACAAGAAAATAAAATACAGAAATCCAAGTGGTGCAAAAACAAATAATGTAAGCATACCAATAGGCGTTAGAGCACACATATACATATACATATGAGGAAAATTTATATGCCACCTTATTGAGCGAGCACCATTTGTTGCACCAAGTCTTGACAATATCGTTCGTTTTGCACTCGTTATTACGCAATGTTCATATGTATGTATATAGTGTAGCCGCTGATTGGCAAACAAACAAAACTCAGTGCAATAAAAATATATACATATATATAATGAGTGAATGTCTGTACATATATGCATGCATGTGCATTAGAGTGCTTTATTCATAGCGATAATTTCTTCGGTTATGACTCTGAAAAGAAAGTAATGATGACACTGCTAGAACCTGAGAAAGCTGCCTGAGAATCGATATAAATTCTGAGGTGACTGCAGCTTAAGCATGGATTTTCCAAACTTCTTGCTGTTTTATTTACAGGTACGATTTCAACCTTAAAAGATTTTGCGGCGATCTGGTCCCTGAAAAATCCACTTTATAAACAGCAGACCCGACGTCTTCCATTAATTAAGAACCATCCGTATACACGTCTTTAATATGTTCTGACATTTCTGCACCCTGGAACTCCCGGTCATCATCTTTAGTGGGTTCCCGGTTATAAAGGGATAAAAGGTAACAAAAAGTGAGTTGGCAAAATAGGGTGCAGCACTCGATGAACCAACGGTTTGACGTCCGAATCCCTTTGGAAAAAAATTAAATATAGACATGAGTTGCATTTGATCCATCAAGTAGAAAAGGCGTAGACAGGAGCGCTGGGTCACAAAATTCCTAAGATCATATGTAAGTGTTACGACGTGACATCCACAAGGTTGCTTATAAAGAGTGAAAACTCAAAGCTCAAGATGGGAATGTTGACTGGACACTCCTCTCGGGCGACACATGCTTATAAGTTAGGTCTCGTCAGTAACACCAGATGTCAAGGCTCATGCTATTAGCGGAGACAGAGTTGCCAGATCTCGAAGCACCCCACGAATTGTTTATATAAGGCAATACCGAAACAGATTTTAAACTTAGGGCATACCTTCAACAAACTCGCTTGTAGCACCATTTTCTCCCCAGAATATCGGCGCAGCTCTCTTTCACTCCTTATCCGTATCTTCCATGGAAGTTTTTAAGCTATCCGGGTAGGTCGAAAGTTCACGTACTTGTACGACGAGCGCGGTCTTGTATAAAGTGTGGTGCAAGGAACTGTCCGTCGCGGCTCGTAGCGGCTCTATAGCAAGGCCGTCCCGTTCATCCGAATATACTCCAAGGCCAAAACTATTTAATACACATCTGCATAATACCCTGAGTTATTCATCGAGCACTTGCCGTCTTCCCATGAAGCGGATCGAACAGCATATTTGCAGGTCCCAAATCCACACAGCTACATAATTGGCAAGATTCCTGCTCTTGCTAAGGAGTTCCTCTTAATATACTTGTCTTAGACGATTTTTCACTCTCATGGTTTGGTACAAAAGGCTATATATATATGACTTTGTAATCTGCATTGAAGAGAATAAACGCTGCCTAAGAGTTTGGTGGTCGAAGATTACTCAAAGAGCGGCAACTACTCATCTTATCTATAGCAGGTGTAATGAAAAAGTGTTCTTTTCAGTAATCGGAGTCATCGGAGGATATTAAAATAATGAAAAAACTTCTAGACAGCGCATTAATAGACACATTTTCACATTGATTTTAGAAATTTACTGTACACAGGGTGCTCTGAACTCGTATAATATTAAACCTTGTAGAAAGGTACGGTACATGGATAGATCTATACTGTATGATAGTCAAACGAGGATAAACCCAAACTGTTCCTTGAATAAGAAAACGCTTTGCTTCTTTGCACGTTGTAGAGTTCCTTTTGAACTCCCTGTTCATCTAAGGACGCTTTTTGATGATCATTGCATCGCAAAGCTGATTTTGAAAATGAAAAACAACGAAATTTTAGAGTGCACTATATGTGTACCAGAGCAAAAATAAGACTTTGTTCTGCCCGAAATTAGTTTGCCTACATTGAGCGTCGCTTTTCTCCTTCACTATCTATTTCATTTTCCTTTCCTTTTTCTTCCATTTTTCTCATTACTCTTGTCAATCCATTATTCCAGTTATTTCCGTTCCACTCCCAAACCCTCTTCGAGTACCACTCCTATTATCCCACACCCACTCACACTTCTACTCTCACTTCCAAATCCACTTCCGCTCAAATCCCAAATCCCACTTCCACTCCCAATCCTTCTCCCACACCACCTTCTATTTCCATTAACCTTTCAATTCCCACTCTCACTTCCACTCCCATTCAATCTCTCGGCTTAATTTCCTCATAAATCTCTATACCCAATATCAAATACCTGTTTTACTACGAAACTATATGAAGCTCACTCAGGTACACGTTTTAAAATCGCATACATTTTTATATACAGCATAAAGATAGAAAATTTACACGTTCTTCTGATCGATAATATTCCGCCCTGCGATGTAACTACTCTCCCAGTAAACAGAGGCATTTGTCATAGTGTAGCTCCAGCAAAAAAACCTTTTATCTTCGTGCCCCCCCCCCCCTCTTCTCAATGTTTGGTCGCCTGTTACAACTACGCATTTCCCCCTTTCATATTCTAGATTTTTCTCTCTATTACTTCAGTATTCTTTCCTCTTCCTTGCCGTCTCTCTATTTGTATGCATCTCCTTCCTGTCTTCCCCTCGAACTTTTCTCATTTTTATCTCCATTTCCTACTCACTTTTTCTTTCTTCTATCTCATCCTCTCTCTTCTTTTCCTGTCCTCCGTCTCTTTCTTTCCAGCTCCAGTTACCTATCCTATCTCCGATTTACTTTTTCGAAAGACAATTTTCACTTTCCGGAAAAAAATGTTTCTCAGATAGGAGAATTGCAAGCAGATTGCACCATATTTAAGATATCTCTATAAGGAAAGGTCGATATTAATATAATAAATAATTTAACGAAGGATTTAAAATTAGGTTATCCTGAGTTGACAAGAAAGTGGTGCTTTTAACGAGGTGAGCATTGATAACGTTGCGGCTTTATCAATACGATATTTGGATATATTAAACAAAACTAGATTTTTTTTCTAAAAATTAAACACCCTAATGTGCATACATTGTGCCGCCAACAAACGTGTTTGGCTATTTGAAAAGCGGCGCCGCCATCGGTTCCACAGCTCATTCCTCCCTTTTCAATGCTTTTCACATTTTTAATGCCAGCTTCCTGTTGCTTGCTTTGTAAATAAACAAAATGCTAGCAATTTTAATTCGCCACCGCAATTGTTGCGGCATTTATTAGAAATGCATTGTAACAACAAATGTGGTGAACAGCAAGAATGTAAAGCAACACGGTAGCATAGTTTTTTTTTTTTTTTTGTTTTCATATTCGTTGTCCCCTTTGCTTTAAGTTTCTCCAATGTTATTGTAAACTGATACACATTTTATGGAAAAATAGTGAGTTAAAAAATTGCCGCTAGAGAATTAATACAGCAGCAAGTGGAATAGTGGTATGAAGAGGTGAGCCGCGCATACCTGTTGGGCAGTTTTGTCCAAAATAAGACACTGAGATCACAATGTAGTTTTTATTTAAATAGTTATTAAAAAAAATCGTATATTTTATTCAAAAATGGTTAAAAGATCATTTGGTGAGTTTTTTGCTGCTACCCTAATTTCGAACGAATCAGCGATGCCATAGCATGAGCGATAAATATAGAGAACACATCGGGGACCTTGATGCTACCACGATGAGCTGGCCTGTTAACAAATAGTGTTTTTGATAGACCCCAAGCTTTTTAAAAGGTTTTATTTAGCTTGGCTTGACAGGGTGGACGGCCGGCACGAATTTTGTAATTGAAATTTAAGTAACTTCCCGATAAGCTACGAGCTTGAAACTTAGTTCAGAACCCGAAGCCAATGCAATAATAAGTAAAAAAATCCCCGCTAGGTGGCGCAAGGGTCGACATATTCACAAAAATCGTATTTGTGGTCCGATTTGGCTCATATTTGGAACACATAATACATACATGAATAGAAAGCGATCTCTGATGTCCGATTTGGCTCATATTTGGAACAAATATTACATACATTCCGGTAGAAGTGACATCAAAATATTTTGGAGTTTGAGGAGGGACAAGCATACGTGGCGCAGATTCGAGTAAAGTCTTTGGAAGGATTATGTATTGAGGACTTAGATTGTAACAAATTGTCAGGAAAGAGTCCTTGCAATAATGAGTCACTAAATGAACTAAATAGAATAATAGGCAATTAAATAAAGACTAAAAACTTGAAAATAAAATAATTAAAAACAAGTAAGAAAGGTTAAGTTCGGGTGAATCCGAACATTACATACTCAGTTGAGAGCTATGGTGACAAAATAAGGGAAAATAACCATGTAGGAAAATGAACCGAGGGAAACCCTGGAATGTGTTTGTATGAAATGTGTATCAAATGAAAGGCATTAAAGAGTATTTTATGGGGAGTGGGCCAAAGTTCTATAGGTGGACGTCATTTAGGGATATCGCCATAAAGGTGCATCAGGGTTGACTCAAGAATTTGTTTGTACGATATGGGTATCAAATGAAAGGTGTTAATGAGTATTTTAAAAGCGAGTAATCCTTAGTTCCATAGGTGGACGCTGTTTCGAGATATCTCCATAAAGGTGGACCAGGGGTAACCCTAGAATTTGTTTGTACAATATAGGTATCAAAAGAAAGGTGTTAATGAGTATTTTAAAAGGGTTATATAGGTGGTCGCCTTTTCGAGATATCGCCATAAAGGTGGACCAGGGGTGACTCTAGAATGCGTTTGTACAATATGGGTATAAAACGAAAGGTGTTAATGAGTATTTTAAAAGGGAGTGGGCCTTAGTTCTATAGGTGGACGCCGTTACGAAATATCGCCATAAAGGTGGACCAGGGGTGACTCTAGAATGTGTTTGTACGATATGGGTATCAAATTAAAGGTGGTAATGAGTTCTTTAAAAGGGAGTGGACCTAAGTTCTATAGGTGGACGCCTTTTCGAGATATCGCCATAAAGGTGGACCAGGGGTTACTCTAGAATGCGTTTGTACAATATGGGTATCAAACGAAAGGTGTTAATGAATATTTTTAAAAGGGAGTGGGCCTTCGTTCTATAGGTGGACGCCTTTTCGAGATGTCGTCATAAAGGTGAACCAGGGGTGACTCTAGAATGTGTTTGTACGATATTGGTATCAAATTAAATGTATTAATGAGAGTTTTAAAAGGGAGTGGTGGTAGTTGTATATGTGAAGGCTTTTCCAGATATTGACCAAAATGTGGACCAGGGTGACCCAGAGCATCATCTGTTGGATACCGCTAATATATTTATATATGTAATATCTGCCAAGATTTCAAGGGTTTTTTATTTCGCTCTGCATAACTTTTTCATTTTCTTCTACTTAATATGCTAGGTGTCACAACCATTTTACAAAGTTTTTTCTAAAGTTATATTTCGCGTCAATAAACCAATCCAATTACCATGTTTCAACCCTTTTTTCGTATTTCGTATAGAATTATGGCATTTTTTTCATTTTTCGTAATTTTCGATATCGAAAAAGTGGGCGTGGTCATAGTCGCATTTCGTTCATTTTTTATACCAAGATAAAGTGAGTTCAGGTAAATACGTGAACCAAGTTCAGTAAAGATATGTCGATTTTTGCCCAAGTTATCGTGTTAACGGCCATGCGGAAGGACAGACGGACGACTGTGTATAAAAATTGGGCGTGGCTTCAACCGATTTCGCCCATTTTACCGGAAAACCAAATTTCAAAAGGATTTTGTTCGACTTATGGCATTAAAAGTATCCTAGACAAATTAAATGAAAAAGGGCGGAGCCACGCCCATTTTGAAATTTTCTTTTATTTTTGTATTTTGTTGCACCATATCATTACTGGAGTTGAATGTTGACACAATTTACTTATATACTGTAAAGATATTAAATTTTTTGTTAAAATTTTACTTTAAAAAAAAATTTTTTTTTAAAAGTGGGCGTGGTCCTTATCCGTTTTTGCTAATTTTTATTAAGCGTACATATAGTAATAGGAGTAATGTTCCTGCCAAATTTCATCATGATATCTTCAACGACTGCCAAATTACAGCTTGCAAAAGTTTTAAATTACCTTCTTCTAAAAGTTGGCGGTTCCACGCCCATTGTCCAAAATTTTACTAATTTTCTATTCTGCGTCATAAGTTCAACTCACATACCAAGTTTCATCGCTTTATCTGTCTTTGGTAGTGAATTATTGCACTTTTTCGGTTTTTCGAAATTTTCGATATCGAAAAAGTGGGCGCGGTTATAGTCCGATATCGTTCATTTTAAATAGCGATCTGAGATGAGTGTGCAGGAACCTGCATACCAAATTTCATCAAGATACCTCAAAATTTACTCAAGTTATCGTGCTAACGGACGGGCGGACGGACGGACGGACATGGCTCAATCAAATTTTTTTTCGATACTGATGATTTTGATATATGGAAGTCTATATCTATCTCGATTCCTTTATACCTGTACAACCAACCGTTATCCAATCAAACTTAATATACTCTGTGAGCTCTGCTCAACTGAGTATAAAAAATGTTTAAGTTAAACGGTTTTATTGAAAACAAGACTTACATAAAATAACAATAATACTAGGTCCTAGGTACTAGTCATCACACTTCTCATCAATCTAGGGCATTGCTCAGGCAATTAAATAAAAACGTATTATTATTACTTCATGTAAGTATTGTTTTCAATAAATCCGTTTAACTTAAACATTTTTTTTAAATTATTTTATTTTAACTAAAAAGTAGGAAGTAATATGAATATGATGCATTAGAGCCTAGGGCTTTACAACCATCAAAGCAGAGTGGATCGTGCTAGTAGATTGAGGTAAAGAAGTGAATTCACGGTAGGGAAACGTATGGCAGTCCGGTTTTAAGGTTTTCAATGCTTCCATCTTCAGACAAATTCATATATGTATGTACGTAGACGTGTGCAGGTCCTCACATTGTTTACAGTTGCGCACTGTTTTTCCAAACGCTGACAAAAAACTTGTTCCACTGTAGTAAACGTATTCCAGTCACAGACACAGAAGTTCTTCTGGTATCGCATGAAGTTCTAAATGAAGGATGTATGAGCGCCTGATAAGGATCAATGAAAATGTTGCCATGACGACACCAAAAGTAAATAACCAAAGTCAAAACGACCAAAATATTATTTTATTTAGCTTAACATACTAAGAGCAGTAGCAGAGAGCGAAATGAAAAAAAAAAACAGGCACCAGCCGTATAAAAAGAACGTTACTTCATATGAAACGTATAGAGAGGAAATAAATGAAAGAGTAAGTTAGATCGCCAGCACTGAAATTAGTTCCAAAATCAAAGCAGATCAGCGTAGCCTTAAATAAATTAATGTACCGGTAACACGCGAAGGCGAACAGTGGCAAGATGATAGAGGATAGCATATTTACACTAAAGACAAACCCAAAGTGCGGTTGCACCTAGATAAACTGCATGAGGGCAGGCGATGTTAGAGTGAAGTGATTTGGTTGCAAATAATGAATTTGAATACTAACAGGATACATACGTCCCGGCTACTGCTTTCGTTTTACTAAATAAATTAAAAAGTTTACGTTTATTGTTCCCAATACCCAAAAAATTGTTTTTATACTCAGTTGAGCAGAGCTCACAGAGTATATTAAGTTTGATTGGATAACGGTTGGTTGTACAGGTATAAAGGAATCGAGATAGATATAGACTTCCATATATCAAAATCATCAGGATCGAAAAAAAGTTTGATTGAGCCATGTCCGTCCGTTAACACGATAATTTTGAGGTATCTTGATGAAATTTGTTATGTAGGTTCCTGAGCACTCATCTCAGATCGCTATTTAAAATAAACGATATCGGACTATAACCACGCGCACTTTTTCGATATCGTAAATTTCGAAAAACCGAAAAAGTGCAATAATTCATTACCAAAGACAGATAAAGCGATGAAACTTGGTAGGTGAGTTGAACTTATGACGCAGAATAGTAAATTAGTAAAATTTTGGACAATGGGCGTGGCACCGCCCACTTTTAAAAGAAGATAATTTAAAAATTTTGCAAGCTGTAATTTGGCAGTCGTTGAAGATGTCATGATGAAATTTGGCAGGAACATTACTCCTATTACTGTATGTATGTTTAATAAAAATTAGCAAAATCGGAGAACGACCACACCCACTTAAAAAAAAATTTTTTTTAAAGTAAAATTTTAACAAAAAATTTAATATCTTTACAGTATATAAGTAAATTATGTCAACATTCAACTCCAGTAATTATATGGTGCAACAAAATACGAAAATAAAAGAAAATTTCAAAATGGGCGTTGCTCCGCCCTTTTTCATTTAATTTGTCTAGGATTTTTTTAATGCCATAAGTCGAACAAAAATTTACCGATCCTTTTGAAATTTGGTAGCGGCATAGATTTTATGACGTTAACTGTTTTCTGTAAAAATGGGCGAAATCGGTTGAAGCCACGCCCAGTTTTTATACACAGTCGTCCGTCTGTCCTTCCGCATGGCCGTTAACACGATAACATGAGCAACAATCGACATATCTTTACTGAACTTAGTTCACGTACTTATCTAAACTCACTTTATCTTGGTATAAAAAATGAACGAAATCCGACTATGGCCACGCCCACTTTTTCGATATCGAAAATTACGAAAAATGAAAAAAATGCCATAATTCTATACCAAATACGAAAAAAGGGATGAAACATGGTAAGGTAATTGGATTGTTTTATTGACGCGAAATATAACTTTAGAAAAAACTTTATAAAATGGTTGTGACACCTAGCATATTAAGTAGAAGAAAATGAAAAAGTTCTGCAGGGCGGAATAAAAAACCCTTGAAATTTTGGCAGGTATTACATATATAAATAAATTAGCGGTATCCAACAGATGATGTTCTGGGTCACCCTGGTCCACATTTTGGTCGAAATCTGGAAAACGTCTTCACATATACAACTACCACCACTCCCTTTTAAAACTCTCATTAATACCTTTAATTTGATACCAATATCGTACAAACACATTCTAGAGTCACCCGTGGTCCACCTTTATGGCGATATCTCGAAAAGGCGTCCATCTATTGAACCAAGTCCCACGCCCTTTTAAAATACCCATTAACACCTTTCATTTGATACACATATCGTACAAACACATTCTAGAGTCACCCCTGGTCCACCTTTATGGCGATATCGCGAAAAGGCGACCACCTATACAACTACCACCACTCCCTTTTAAAACCCTCATTAATACCTTTAATTTGATACCCATATCGTACAAACAAATTCTAGAGTCAACCCTGATCCACCTTTATGGCGATATCCCTAAATGGCGTCCACCTATAGAACTATAGCCCACTACCATATAAAATACTCTTTAATGTCTTTCATTTGATACACATGTCATACAAACACATTCCAGGGTTTCCCTCGGTTCATTTTCCTACATGGTTATTTTCCCTTATGTTGTCACCATATCTCTCAACTGAGTATGTAATGTTCGGTTACACCCGAACTTAACCTTCCTTACTTGTTCTAAATATACTAGAGGACATAATTAATGGACAATATTATAGGTATACACAGCTTTGGTTATCCTTCACTACAAGATTTCGCAAATGAAAACGATTTTTTGTGGTTATATTAATAACTAGCAGACCCGTCAGACTTTGTTTTGCCCTAATTTGGTCTATCTCCATACATTTTAATAAGCTTTTTCCGTCTAACTCTGCCCCCCCTCCCCCCTTACTTTTTCTTAATCCTTTTGTTCACTCCTCCCTCCGTATTTTCGTTTCATCTATCTCTATTTTCGTCTCACTCTATCTCTTTCTCAGTCTCCTTCTCTCTTTTCTCTTCTCTAAAATTTTTCCCATTCTTCTTCAACCCTTATTGCCAGGCAAATCGAATAGGACGTATGTAAATAGTTATGTGGGTATTATTAATTCATGTCTTTATTTCGGATTCGCATGCATATTTATCAGTTTTGCCAGGTTGATGCGACTAAATCGAATACCACAATGAACTTTAAAGCTCTCAGCCTTCATTTGATATCCATAATACACACACATTCTAGGGGTATCCAGGTCCATGTTTTGGCCTATATCTCGAGACCCTAGTCACCCAGTGGTGTAAAACTTACTCTGTACTAAAGCACTCATCAACAGCTTCAATTTGATGCCCATTATGTAAGTTAACGCCACATACTCTGAAATTGGGCTCCAAAACTGCCCACATATAAATATGTAACTATCCATACGATAGCGGTATGCAATGCCGCGTAAGCATGCGACCTAAAAGTAGGTCACACGCGCAATTACTCAATAGCTGACCGTGCATTACTATTCATTGGAAATGAGGAAGTAAATAAAGCGACAACAACAACAAGAGGAATCACCTGCCAACCAACGTGACTTCATACGATAAGTAGAAGTAAGAAACATATTGTAAAGTTAGTAATTAAATTGCGATGATCAAATAAAGAACAACGACTTCGAGTCGTCATAAAATTATATTTTTTTTTAGTTTCTCACTAAGAGAACTAATAACTGGCGCCCAACGGTTAACAACTGGCGCCCAACGGCCCAGTCGCGTAAGTTTCCGCAAGTAGTAAAAAGGCCCCCAAGTAGTGCCTCGCGTTTCGTGTGACAAAAAAAAGTGGCTCTAAAGAAGCGCCCAACACAACGAACATCCTAGCTGGAAACTAAGTGGCCCTAAAGAAGCGCCCCAACGCACTGGACAGGAAACCCGGTGGTAAAGCTCTGAAGAACACAGCCACCAACCCGCAGAAGAAGCCAGCGAGACTGCCAATAGTAGCGAGATGCAAAAAGGACTACCAGCCTTGTTCGCCGCGGGATTATTAATGTAAGAACAAATTAGATAATAAGTGAAATTTAGTGAAACTTTAAGTGCAAATTTAACAAACAAAGAAAAATAAATAATAATTGAAGTATCTAAGTAAAAATTTTTTAAACTTTTAAGAAAATTTTAATAAGTGCAAATTTAGGAAAAAACACGCAAAACAAAAAAAAATAATAATTAGGTATTTAAGTAAAATTGTGTAACTTTAAGATAACAGGTACAATCCTTTTAATAAGTGCAAATTTCAAAAGTGAAAATATAATAAAAGTTTAACCCCTTTTTCTTAAATTCCTTCAATAATTTTTTCTCGAAATTTTACCAAAAAAATTTTTTTTAGTGAATTTTTTTTTTTCTCCTCGATATTTATTACTTCTCATGAACAACAGGCTCGTACAGCCTATAAAATAAAAATAGCCTTTAGGATAATAATAAAACAACTCTGCGATTCACCACAAAAGGGACCCTCCAGAGATTGTTAAACTAAATCCACAAAAACATCACATAGCTAGCGAAAAGTATAAAATAAAAAAAAAATAAAAACAATTAAAATGGCTCATAATAATTTGATGAGACCGCCTGTGCTAGGGAATATTAATGCACCCCCTGCAGGACCACCAATGCCACCACAACCCCCTGGCGACCCTATCCAACAAGTGGCTAACCTCACTCCTGAATTCAAAAACCTTATAAAGGACTTAATGAGAGAGATTTTAAGTACGGAAGAAAGTAGAATGATTAGGGATGCTCTGCACCCAACTCAGCAACCTATGACCGATCAAATGATCGAAGACCGATTCAGGAATAACCTGGCCGACATGGACAAGGTACCTGACGTGGTTAGATCCTTGCGAGAGTTTGGTGGAAACCCAGCTGAGTTCAGCAGCTGGAAGAAAAGTGTTGAACGAATATTAAGGATTTATGAGCCATGCGCAGGCTCACCGAAATATTTCGACATCCTTAGTGTAATTCGTAATAAAATCGTAGGCAGTGCTGACGCAGCACTAGAGTCCTACAATACCCCCCTTAACTGGAAGGCTATTTCCCGATGCCTTACCATGCATTACGCGGACAAAAGAGATCTTAGCACACTCGAATATCAAATGACCTGCTTAATACAAGGTCGGAAATCTGTGCAAGAATTTTATGGTGAGGTTTATTCACACCTCTCACTAATATTAAATAAAATATCCTGCATGGAAATCAGCGAAGAGTGCATGCGTGTCCTCACACACACATACCGTGAAAAGGCGCTAGACACCTTTGTCAGAGGACTATCAGGCGATCTATCGAGACTTCTCGGCACGAAAGAGCCGGCTGATCTGCCTGAAGCATTGCATTTGTGCATCAAGTTAGAGAATCAAAATTTCAGGGCAGCACATGCCAACAGCCAACAATACGGCTTGGCAATACGGCCCACAGTACCACCACCGGTTTTCGAGATACCATATCAGCAACGGCCCGCACTTCCACCAAGAAAGAACCCTAATCAGCCATTCTATCCGCACCTTGCCCATCTACCTCAAGCAATTCCTACCTTTACCCGAGCTTCCCAACAATTTCCCCAATACCAACAATTTCCTCAATACCAACAATTCCCCCAATACCAACAATACCCAAAGAATCCGAACATTCAAACTCCCAACTACGCTCTGCAACAACCCCCTAGACCCAACCAGTTCAACAATCCTCCACCAAGACCCACCCAACCAAAACCCCCAGTCCCAATGGACATAGACGAATCTCTCAGGACAAAGAACGTGAACTACATGAATAGACCGACCAATAACTTCCTTGCCGGAAAACGGCCCACACCTCCTTCCAGTAAAATGCGGCAACCTTTCAAGCAAAATAGGGTAAATAACATAGAAACAACAGAAACGGACTTAGGACAGCAACCTGACGAACCAGATGAACAGACATTCCAGGATTACTACAACCAATACACTGCACACGATAACAACACCATTGACAGCCTCCCTCAAGAAAACTCATACGAATTCTTCGACATTCATTTTTTAGGCTAATGAATTCCACGCTACCATATTTCCAATGCAAGGACAGTAGCGGGAAAGTTCTAAATTTCTTAATTGACACGGGTTCAAATAAAAACTACATTCAACCAAATCTCGCGAAAAAACGTATTCCCAACGAGGAAATTTTTTATGCAACCTCAGTAGGAGGAAACGTTAAGATAACTCACCATACCTTTATTAACCTTTTCGGTTTAAAAGACGAGAACCTTACATTTTTTATATTACCCACACTTAAATCATTTCACGGTATTCTCGGTAACGACAGCCTAAAACAATTAGAAGCCGTAATTTTTACTTCAAAAAATCACATGCTAATAAAAAACAATAGGAAAATAGCCATTAAACAACAAAAATCAAAATCAGTAAACAATATCGAAATAAGAACAGACCATCTTACGGATGAACAAACGGGAAAACTCCGAAATTTATGCTACTCATACCCACAACTTTTTTCTGACCCGGATGAAAAATGAACGTACACCACCGCGGTAAAAGCCGAAATAAGAACTACAAACCAAGATCCGGTATATTCCAGATACTACCCATACCCAATGTCCCTTAAGGACGAGGTAGAAAAGCAAATATCAAAATTACTTGAGGATGGGATAATTAGACCCTCTCGAACCCCATACAATTCTCCCATCTGGATAGTGCCAAAGAAAGCTGACGCATCTGGCATAAAGAAATACAGGATGGTAATAGACTACCGCAAACTAAATTCAATCACAATACCCGACCGCTACCCAATCCCAGACACCAATGAAGTTCTTTCACAACTCGGAAAGAAAAAATTCTTTACAGTTCTCGACTTGAAAAGTGGCTTTCATCAGATCCCTTTAGTTGAATCCGATATCGCAAAAACAGCTTTTTCAGTCAATAATGGTAAATACGAATTTACCAGACTACCTTTCGGCCTTAAAAATGCGCCTTCCATATTCCAACGAGCATTAGATGATATTCTTAGAGACTACATCGGAAAAATATGCTTTGTCTACATAGACGATATCATAATTTTCGGAAAAGACGAAGACTCTCATTTGAAAAATGTGGAAACAATTTTCAGGACCCTACAAGATGCTAATATGAAAATCCAACTTGATAAATGTGAATTTCTGAAAGAAGAGGTTGAGTTTTTGGGATTTGTTGTCTCCAAAAATAGCATAAAAACAAACCCAGCAAAAGTGAAAGCAATTCTAGTCTTTCCACCTCCTCAAACTATAAAAGAACTTCGATCCTTTCTAGGACTTTCCGGTTATTACCGACGTTTCATTAAAGACTACGCAAAACTCGCCAAGCCCCTAACTGTACTTTTGAGAGGCGTGGAGGGACGTATGTCCAAAAATCTTTCAGCTAAAATAAAAATTTCTCTCGACAATAACGCAATGGAAGCGTTTAATAAATTAAAAAATTCACTAGCATCCTCTGACGTTATGTTACAATACCCCGACTTCGAAAAAGAATTTCACTTGACAACCGACGCATCAAACCACGCCATAGGAGCAGTCCTAGAGCAAGGTGGTAAACCCATAATGTTCATCTCCAGAACATTGACGAGGACCGAGGAAAATTACGCAACTAACGAAAAGGAACTTTTAGCCATAATATGGGCTTTAAAAACCTTTAGAAATTATTTGTATGGTTCAACCACAATAAAAATTTTTACAGACCATCAACCTTTGACATACTCACTCAGTAATAGAAATACTAACAGTAAACTAAAAAGATGGAAATCAATATTGGAAGAATACAACTATGAGATAAAATACAAACCTGGCAGTACCAATATTGTCGCAAACGCACTTTCTCGACCACCACAACAAATAAATTCTTTGTCTGCAACCCAACACAGTGACGAAAGTTCAGCCCAAAATTTAATACCGTATACAGACGCACCTATCAATGCATTTAAAAATCAAATTTTTATCTCTACTGGCGAAACCTCTTCATACCAATTTAAATTACCTTTTCCTACTTACCATAGACATATTATTATTGAAAGAGACCCTACAGAAGAAACTCTTACCACATTGTTGAAAAGATATCTCAACCCTACAGTAACAAATTGCATAAAACCCGAAGACAACGTTTTAGGGAAAATACAAACAATTTACCAAATTCATTTTAGCAAGTACAAAGTACGTTATACCCGAAAATTCATTAGAGGCGTTACAAATGAATTAGAACAGGAAACGGAAATTATCAACGAGCATAATAGAGCTCATCGCAATCCCACCGAAAATAAAACCCAACTCTTAGAAAGATGACGCCAAAATAAAAAGAATTGCAAAACAGTGCAAAATTTGCTTAGAAAATAAGTATGAGAGACATCCAGTAAATCCTATCCTGAAACCAACTCCCATTCCTAATTACCCAGGTCATATAGTTCATATAGACCTATACCATACTAACAACAAAGTAGTGCTAACGGCCATGGATAAATTTTCCAAATACGCACAAGCAAAAATCGTGCGCTCCAGAGCAACGGAAGACATAAAGGCCCCCTTAAGAAGTCTCTTGACAACATTCGGAGTCCCAGAAAATATCGTTATGGACAACGAAAAATCCCTAAACGCAGCCCCTATAACTTTTATGTTAGAAAACGAATACGGTATCGAAATATTTAAAACTCCTCCATACAAAAGTTCTATAAACGGGCAAATAGAACGATTCCATTCCACACTTACCGAAGTGATGCGTTGCACTAAAGCAGAAAACACCCACACCGACTTTAAAGACCTCCTTAATAGAGCCATATTCAAGTATAACTATTCCATTCATTCCACTACCAAACGTAAAACAGTAGAAGTATTTTTCGGAAGAACAGTAGGACCAAACCCAATGACATTGGACAGAGAAGAAAATAACCAAAATCTTAAAAATAAACAGGAAAAAGACTTGCGACTTCATAATAAAGATAGGACCGAGTTCAGGACATACAGCAATAACGACTTTATTTATGTAAAAATAAACAAAAGACTAAGAAACAAACTAAGACCCCGATATAAAAAGGAAACAGTACTAGAAGACCAAGGCAACACAATTTTGACACAATCTGGCCGCACCGTTCATAAAAGCCATATCAAAAAGTAAATCACAATCTTCTTTTGCAGGATCCTATTTGCCACCTGCAATGCGGAAACCCAAATTTTGGACTATACGACCAGTCCCATAGTAACGATAGACACAGGAACCGCGAAAGTTCAAATTGGAACATTTCGACTAATACACACTATTGACCTCGACCAGTACGACTCCCTACTCGACGACGTACACGCCACAATAGAACATGACATAACTAGGAAAAGCCGAAGTCACCCATTCCTTTCCCAAGAGGAGAAATCCATCCGATCCCTCCTATACCAACTGAGACCCAGGAAAACCAAAAGAGCCATTGAACTACTTGGCACAGCCTGGAAATGGCTTCCTGGATCCCGTGACCACGAAGATTTTAAAATACTAACCGATAAAGTAACCAATAATAATAACCAACAAGTAGTAATAAATAAATCTATTTTAGAAAGAATAAATAATTTAACTCATATTTCAAATACAATTTTAAGCGAAATGAAATCGGGCGATGCTCTTAAATTAGAAATAGAAAAAAATATTGAAAGGAAATTGCAATTCATTAAAGAAGAATTAATAAACATAGATTATTCAATACAATGGGCAAAAGCAGGAATTATAAACTCATTCATATTATCTAACGAAGAATTAATTGTAATTGAAGAAGCACTAGAAAAACAAAACATGCCCTATTTAAATTTAATCGAAGCAATTGAATTTAGCGATGTTAAAATTGCATCAAACTTATCTTCCATTATTTATATTGTAAAATTCCCTTCAACAAGCAAAGAATCTTGTAAATTAATAAAAGCCAAAGCTGTAAAACAAGGCTATAAAGCAATTAAACTTGAATATGAAAATTTAATAATTTGTAATAAGGAAATATTTGGTGTAAGAGATAGTTGTAAAAATATAAACAATTTAATTTTATGTAAGCAAGATAGCATAAAAGAAGTCACGTTAACCACCTGCATACTAAACCTTTTAAAAGGATATTCATCCAACTGCACCCTAATAAATAGTGACCATATGCCCACGATAGAAGAAATAATGCCCGGATTATTATTTATCAATAGTTACAATGGACCCCTAAAAATAGACAACAAAGAAATCAATCTGAATGGTACATTTTTGATCAAATATGATAATTCAAGCTTATCAATTGAAGGCAAACATTCCTTTAATACAAATCAACTGTTTGCGAAGCCCTTACCAGCAATAGTCAAATCGACAAATGCTACAGCGAATCTCGAGGAAGTTCTTTCCTTACAATATTTGAAAGAGCTCAATATAGCGAACATCCAAAAAATAGATGATGTCAACTTGAAATACAAAATAAGCATTTTCACATGCTCTTCGATAATCACGTTATCGCTGATCATCCTATTGGCCACCATGATTGCCAAAAAATTAAACTCTAAGAAGAAAATGAGAATAAACATTCAAGTCAATACTAGCAGTTCAAAGGAAACCCCCACTGTACCTACAAATGAAATGCCATCCAACGAGGACGCTGCATACTTTAAAGGGGGAGGAGTTAACGCCACATACTCTGAAATTGGGCTCCAAAACTGCCCACATATAAATATGTAACTATCCTTACGAAAACAGTATGCAATACTGCGTAAGCATATGTAACTCTCCATACGATAGCGGTATGCAATGCTGCGTAAGCATGCGACCTAAAAGTAGGTCACACGCGCAATTACTCAATAGCTGACCGTGCATTACTATTCATTGGAAATGAGGAAGTAAATAAAGCGACAACAACAACAAGAGGAATCACCTGCCAACCAACGTGACTTCATACGATAAGTAGAAGTAAGAAACATATTGTAAAGTTAGTAATTAAGTTGCGATGATCAAATAAAGAACAACGACTTCGAGTCGTCTTAAAATTATATTTTTTTTTTAGTTTCTCACTAAGAGAACTAATAACTTGTAAAAACACATTCTAGTGTTACACTGATGCACGTTTTGGCCTATATCTCGAGACCCTGCGCCAATAGGTATGAAAATTACCCTGTACTAAAGCACTCATCAACAGCTTTCATTCGTTATCCATATCCTACAAACACATTCTAGGGGTACCCGCGTCCACGTTTTCGCTTATATCTCGAGACCCTAGTTACCCGCGGTTACGAAAAATACCCCGTATCAAAGTACTGATAAACAGCTTACATTCGATACCCATATTGTACAAACATATCCCAGGATCACACAAGTCCACGTTTTGATCTCAAGTTCCTATCCAGAACGGGATAAAAATTAGCCTATGTCTGTCTACTGGTTCTAAGCTACACCTTCACCAATTTTCAGCCAAATATGTTCATCCGTTACTTCTTCTTCAATCACTCTTTATCTATTACATAAAAAAAAGTGCATCAAAATCTGTTGCCTATTTTTAAAGGTTTAAGCATTCAAAGGGACATAGGGACATCAAAAGCGACTTTGTTTTATACTATGTAGTGATGTACATTAGGCCGGGTCGATTTGTGGGGAGGCAAAAAATTCGCCCATTGCTCTATTTAAATCATATTCTAGGCATCAAAATAAGACACTTTGCCGAAGGAACCATACCTCTAAAACGAATTCCGATGTCCCCCCCCCCCCCCTTTGGGTCGTAGGGGCAAATTTTGAAAAATCCCACTTTGAAATGCCTATGTTTTTTCTTTTTGGAGTTTATTTTTCTCTTTAGAAATTTATTTAGTCAGAACATATGTAAATGAAAAAATGAATTTAACTTAGTAATAGAAAAGAAATTAAAAAAAATTATTAGAAATTAGCGTTTTTACAACCCCCTTTTAAAACCAAGGCATCACTGTGATGCATTTGCATGTCGTAAACATAGTTGTATGGGTTGTTTATTCAACCGTTTTAAAAAATGAAGGTATCACTGTGACACAATTGCAGATCGTAAAATTGCTTGTGTTGTTTTTTTTTAAGCCACCACAAGACACAGCAGGTAGAATCGAAACTGTCCCTACCCAAAAGTTCGACCCAAAGGGGGGGACATCAGAATTCGTTTTAAAGGTATGGTTCCTTCGGCAAAGTTTCTTATTTTGATCCCTGGAATACGATTTTCACAGAGCAATGAGCGATTTTTAAATCGACCCGCCCTAGTGTACATCCATACATACCTATAAACCTACGCCCGAAGTTAAATAACGCAGCGAATGCTGCATATATGTACGTACTAGCCTTTACCCGCGGCCCCGTCCGCAAGGAGAAAATTAAATATATGGGATATTCACGTTAGCCTGCTTATCAAGTTATCTGTTTAAAAAAATGTTTCTGTCTAATGCATTTTATTTTTGTAATTGAGTAAAAAAATGACTAAATGAGCTGATAACCTGATAGGATCCCCAAATGATCCCGAAATTATCCAGAAAAATCCACGAAATGACCCCGACGCTATCGCGAACAGATCCCGAAAACCATCTAGAAATGCTACGGAAGGGTCTCCAAAAATTACCGGAATAGTCCCAAAAAATCCGAAATGACAACGATACGATTCTAGACTTCTCCAGAGAACCACAAAGAAATGATGCCTGAAGGGTACTAAAATGATCCCGAAATAGTCCCGAAAAAGTTCCGAAATGACCCTGACGGGCTCCCGGACGGTTCTCAAGAACCATCCAGAAAATATCCAGGAAGGGTCCCTAGGGGATCCACGACGTATCGCGACAACTATACAGAAATCCTTCCGGAAGGGTCCCAAAATGATCCCGTATTAGTCCCGAAAAAGTCCTGAAATGACCACGACGGGATCCAAGACGGATTCCGAAAACCATATAGAAATGATGCCGGAAGGTACCCCAAATGATCCCGAAATAGTCTCGAAATGACCCTGGCAGGATCCCGTACGGATCCCGAAAACCATCCAGAAATGATGCCGAAAGGCTCCCCTAATTATCCCGTATTAGTTCCGAAAAAGTCCCGAAATGAACCCGACGGGATTCCTGACGGATCCCGAAAAGCATCCAGAAATAATGCCGAAAGGGTCCCCAAATGATTCCGTATTAGTCGAGAAAAAGGCCTGAAATGACCCCGTCGGGATTCCGGATGGATCCCGAAAACTATCCAGAAATGATGCCGGAAGGTACCCCAAATGATCCCGAAATAGTCCCGAAATGACCCTGACGGGATCCCGGATTGATCCCGAAAACCATCTAGAAATGGTGCCGGAAGGTACCACAAATGATCGCGAAATAGTACCGAAATGACCCCGACGGGATCCCGGACGGATCCCGAAAACCATCTAGAAATGATGCCGGAAGGTACACCAAATGATCCCGAAATAGTCCCGAAATGACCCCGACGGGATCCCGGATGGATCCCGAAAACCATCCAGAAATGATGCCGAAAGCGTCCCCAAATAATCCCGTATAAGTCGAGAAAAATTCCCGAAATGACCCCGACGGGATCCCGGACGGATCCTCAAAACCATATAGAAATGATGCGGGAAGGTACCCCAAAAGATCCCGAAATAGTCCCGAAATGACCCTGCCGGGATCCCGGACGGATCCCGAAAACCATCTAGAAATTTTGCCGGAAGGTACCTCAAATGATCCCGAAATAGTACCGAAATGACCCTGACGCGATCCCGGACGGATCCCGAAAACCATCTAGAAATGATGCCGGAAGGTACCCCAAATGATCCCGAAATAGTCCCGAAATGACCCCGACGGGATCCCGGACGGATCCCGAAAACCATCTAGCAATGCTGCCGGCAGCTACCCCAAATGATCCCGTATTAGTCGAGAAAAAGTCCCGAAAATACCCCGATGGGATCCCGGACGGATCCAGAAAACCATCTAGAAATGAAGCCGGACGGATCCCGAAAACCATCTAGCAATGATTCCGGAAGCTACCCCAAATGATCCCGTATTAGTCCAGAAAAAGTCCAGAGATGACCCCGACGGGATCCCTGATGGATCCCGAAAACCATCTAGAAATGATGCCGGAGGGCACCCCAAATGGCCTTGACGGGATCCCGGACGGATCCCGAAAACCATCCAGAAATGATGTCAAAAGGGTCCCCAAATGATCCCATCTTAGTCGAGAAAAAGTTCCGAAATGACCCCGACGGGATCCCGGACGGATCCCGAAAACCGTTCAGAAATGATGCCGGAAGCGTCCCCAAATGATCGCGAAATAGTCCCGAAATGATCCCGGAATAGTCCCGAAAATATCCCAAAATAACCACGACGGGATCCCGGACGGATCCCGAAAACTATACAGAAATGATCCAGGAAGGGTCCCAAAATGATCCCGAAATAGTCCCGAAAAAGTCCTGAAATGACTCCGGCGGGATCCCGAAAACCATCCAGAAATGATCCCGGAACGGTCTCGATATGACCCAAACGGGATTACAAATAGGGTGAAGATAATTATAAACCATGTTAATAAGGCAGCAGGCGCGTTGGAGCGAATGTAGAGTTACAAAGAAACATACAGGTAAAGCTACTAAAAGCGTGCTAATAAAAACAATTGAAGGAGGGCGGATGGCGGGAGGAGGAGAGTACCACTGATCGTTTTTTCCAAAATTGTTTAGATCTCGATTTGTATGAGCCAGATACCATAAATTATTTATTTAGGAGAAAAATTACATTGAGTTATAACAATTTATAGATTTTGCACGAGAGGGGGAAAGGAGGGGGGGGGGGCGTATCACTGCTCATTTTGTAAGCCCTCGACTTATTTGACCCATTGAGTGTGTAATATTCGTGAAGGTCAGTATACGTTAAGTTATACTGTGTAAAAATTATTAAAAAGTAATTATTCGAAGGGGTCGTGGGACCTCCGCCCCCCTTTCCACGTTCGAAAAAAATTTCGCCAGTAGAGTATTGTTTGTGTTCCAAATTTCATCAAAATCCGTGAAGCCGTTCTGGCGTGATTCAGTCACATATACGAAAAAATACAATAATTAAATTATAACTGTTCCTAGGGGGCAGGGACCCCCCCTTTAAAAAAAATATAGCTAGTAGATCCTTCTAGACTATTGGCTATATGTGTGCCAAATTTCATCCAAATCCGTCCAGCCGTTCTTGCGTGATTGAGTCACAAAGACAAACGTCTGGACAAACATACAAACATCTAAACATCCAAACTTTGCCATTTATAATATACTAGCCTTTACCCGCGGCCCCATCCGCAAGGAGAAAATGAAATATATATGCTATTCACGTTAGCCTGCTTATCAAGTTATCTGTTTACATTTTTGTTTCTGTGTAATGCATTTTATATTTGTAATTGAGTAAAAAAAGAACGAAATGAGCTGATAACCTGATAGGATCCCAAAATGATCCCGAAGTTATTCATAAATAGCCACGAAATGACCCAGACGCTATCGCGGACGGATCCCTAAAACCATCCAGAAATGCCTCCGAAGGGTCTTCAAAAGTTCCCGGAATAGACCCAAAAAAACCCGAAATGACAAAGACACGATTCTAGACTTATCCAGAGAACCACACAGAAATGGTCCCAGAAGGGTACCAAAATGATCCCGAAATAGTCCCGAAAAAGTTCCGAAAATGCCCTGACGGGCTCCCGGACGGATCTAAAAAACCATCCAGAAAATCTCCCGGAAGGGTTCCTAAATATCCCGACACAGTCCAGAAAAAGTTCCGAAATGACCCCGAGGGGATCCACGACGTATCGCGAAAACCATACAGAAATGATTTCGGAATAGTTCCAAAATGATCCACAAATAGTCCGGAAATGACCCCGATGGGATTCCGCACGGATCCAGAAATGATCCCGGAAGGGTGCAAAAACTATCCCGAAAAAGAAACAAAAAAATCTGGAAATTACTCCTACGGCATCCCGGACGGATCCAGAAATTACCTCGGAAGGGTCCCCAAATTACCCTAATGGATCCGGCAAACCATCGAGAATTGATGCCCGAAGGGTCCCCAAATGATCTCGAAATAATACAAAAAAAGTCATGAAATGACTCCTAAAGGGTCTCCAAATGATCCCGAAATAGTCCCGAAAAAGTTCTGAAATTACCCTGATGGGTTCCCGTACAGATCCCGAAATACATCCAGAAGTGATGCACGAAGGGTCCCCAAATGATTAGCCCTGAAAAAGTTCCGAAATTACCCAGACGGACTCCCGGACGGATCCCGAAAACAATCCAAAAATGATCCCGAAATAGTCCCGAAGAAGCCCCGAAATTACCTTACGGGATCTCGAACGGATCCCTAAATGACCCTGACGGGATCACGGACAGATCACGAAATCCATCCAGGAATGATTTTGGAAGGGTCCCAAAATAATCCTGAAATAGTCTCGGAAAAGTCCAGAAATTACCCTGATGGGATCTCGGACGGATCCTGAAAACCATGCTTAAATGATCCCGAAAAAGTCCCGAAATGAACCAGACGTGATCCCGTACGGATCACGAAAACCATCCAGAAATGATGAAGGTAGCTACCCCAAATGATCCCGAAATAGTCCCGATATGACCCCGATGGGATCCCGGACGGATCTCAAAAACCAATCAGAAATGATGCCGGTATGTACCCCAAATGATCCCGAAATAGTCCCGAAATAAACCCGTCGGGATCACGGACGGATCCCAAGAAAGTTCCGAAATGACCCCGATGGGGTCCCGAACGTATCCCGAAAACCAACCAGAAATGATGCCGGTAGGTACCCCAAATGGTCCCGAAATGACCCCGATGGGATCCCGAAAACTATACAGAAATGATCCCGGAATGGTCCCAAATTATCCAGAAATAGTACCGAAAAAGTCCCGAAATTACCTCGGCGGGATTCCGGACGGATCTCGAAAACCATCCAAAATTGATCCCGGAAGGGTCTCGGTATGACCCAAACGGGATTACAAATAGGGTGAAGATAATTATAAACCATGTTAATAAGGCAGCAGGCGCGTTGGAGAGAATGAAGAGTTACAAAGAAACATACAGGTAAAGCTAATAAAAGCGTGCTAATAAACACAACTGAAGGAGGGCGGTTTGCGGGAGGAGAAGGAGAGGACCACTGATCGTTTTTCCAAAATTGTTTAGATCTCGATCTGTATGTGCCAGATACCAAAAACTCTTGATTTTGGAGAAAATTTATTTTGAGTTATAACAATTTATAGATTTTACACCAGAGGTGGAGAGAAGGGGGGAGGGAGACGGAGGGTGTCACTGCTCACTTTGTAAGCCCTCGACTTTTTGACCCCTTGAGTCTGTGATATTGGTGAAGGCCAGTATACGTAAAGTTATAATGTGTAAAAATTATTAAAAAGTAATTGCTCGAAGGGGTCGTGGGACCCCCAGCCCTCTTTCCATGTTCGAAAAAAATTTCGCTAGTAGACTACTGTCTGTGTTCCAAATTTCATCAAAATCCGTGTAGCCGTTCTGGCGTGATTCAGTCGCAAAGACTAAAAAATATAATAATTAAATTATAACTGTTCCTAGGAGGCGGGGACCTCCCCCCTTTTGAAAAATATATAGCTAGTAGATCCTTCGAGACTATTGGCTATATGTGTGCAAAATTTCATCCAAATCGGTCCAGCCGTTCTTGCGTGATTGAGTCACAAAGACAAACGTCTTGACAAACATCTAAACATCTTCACATCCAAACTTTGCCATTTATAATATACTAGCCTTTACCCGCGGCCCCGTCCGCAAGGAGAAAATGAAATATGTGGGCTATTCACGTTAGCCTGCTTATAAAGTTATCTGTTTAAAATTTTTTTTCTGTCTAATGCATTTTATTTTTGTAATTGAGTAAAAAAAAGAACTTTATGAGCTGATAACCTGATAGGATCCCAAAATGATAACGAAATTATCCAGAAAAAGCCACGAAATGACCCCGACGCTATCGCGGACGGATCCCGAAAACCATCCAGAAACGCCCCGGAAGTGTTTCCAAAAGTTCCCGAAGTAGTCCCAAAAAAACCCGAAATGACAACGACACGATTCTAGACTTATCCAGATAACCACACAGAAATGATGCCTGAAGGGTACCAAATTGATCTCGAAATAGTCCCGAAAAAGTTCCGAAATTACCCTGACGGGCTCCCGGACGGATCTCAGAAACCATCCAGAAAATATCCAGGAAGGGTCCCTAAATTATCCCGACTAACTCCAGAAAAAGTTCCGAAATGGCTCCGAGGGGATCCACGATGGATCGCGAAAACCATACAGAAATTATTCCGGAAGGATTCCAAAATGATCCCGAAATAGTCCGGAATTGACCCAGATGGGATCCCGCACAGATCCAGAAATGATCCCGGAAGGGTGCAAAAACTATCCCGGAAAAGTAACAAAAAATCCCGAAATGGCTCCTACGGCATCCCGGACGGATCCAGAAATGATATCGGAAGGGTCCCCAAATGATCCCAAAATGGTCCCGAAATGACCCTGATGGATCCGGCAAACCATCAAGAAATTATGCCGAAAGGGTCCCAAAATGATCCCGAAATAATACAGAAAAAGTCACGAAATGACCCCTAGAGGATCCCCAAATGATCCCGTATTAGCCCCGAAAAGGTCCCGAAATAACCCCGACGGGATCCCGTACAAATCCCGAAAACCATCCAGAAATGATGCCGGAAGGAATCCCAAATGATTCCGTAAAAGTCCCGCATTGATTCCGACGGGATCCCGAACGGATACCGAAAATCATCCAGAAGTGACGCCGGAAAGGTCCTCAAATGATCACCTAATAGTCCCGAAATGACCCTTAAGGGGTCATGGACGGATCCCATAAACCATCCAGAAATGATCCCGATATATTCCCGAAGAAGTCCCGAATTGACCCTGACGGGATCTCGAACGCACCCCTAAATGACCCTGACGGGATCCCGGACAGATCCCGAAATCCATCCAGAAATGATCTTGGGAGGGACCCCAAGTGATCCCGAAAAAGTCCAGCAATGTTTCCGAGGGGATCCTGATCGGATACCGATAACCATCCAGAAGTGATGCCGGAAAGGTCCTCAAATGATCACCTAATACCAAAATGACCCTGACGGCATCCCGGACTGATCCCAAAATCCATCCAGAAATGATCTTGGGAAGGTCCCAAAATTATCCCGAAAAAGTCCCGAAATGACCCTGACTGTACCCCGAAAGGATCCCGAAAACTATCCAGAAATGATGCCGGAAATGTCCTCAAATGATCACCTAATAGTTCCGAAAAGACCTTGACGGGATCCCGAACGGATCCCGACAACTATCTAGAAATGATGCCGAAAGGGCCCGCAAATGATCCCGTATTAGTCGAGAAAAAGTCCCGAAATGAACCCGACGGGATGCCGGACGAATCCCAAAATCCAGCCAGAAATGATGCCGGAAGGGACACCAAATGACCCCGAAAAAGTCCCGCAATAATTCCGACGGGATCCTGAGCGGATACCGAAAACCATTCAGAAGTGATGCCGAAAAGGTCCTCAAATGATCACCTAATAGTCCCAAAATGACCCTGACGGCATCCCGGACAGATCCCGAAATCCATCCAGAAATGATCTTGGGAGGGTCCCAAAATTATCCCGAAATAGTCTGGGAAAAGTCCAGAAATTACCCTGACGGATACCGGACGAATCCTGAAAACCAATCTTAAATGATGCCGAAAAAGTCCTGAAATGACCCTGATGGGACCCGGAAAGGATCCCGAAAACTAACCAGAAATGATGCCGGAAAGGTCCTCAAATGATCTCCCAATAGTTCCGAAAAGACCCTGACGGGATCCCGAACGGATCCCGACAACTATCCAGAAATGATACCAAAAGGGCCCGCAAATGATCCCGTATTAGTCGAGAAAAAGTCCCGAAATGACCCCGACGGGATGCCGGACGAATCCCAAAACCATCCAGAAATGATTTTGGAAGGGACCCCAATGATCCCGAAAAAGTCCCGCAATTATTCCGACGGGAATCTGAACGGATACCGAAAACCATCCAGAAGTGATGCCGGAACGGTCCTCAAATGCTCACCTAATAGTCCCAAAATGACCCTGAGGGCATCCCGGACAAATCCCGAAATCCATCCAGAAATGATCTTGGGAAGGTCCCAAAATGATCCCGAAATAGTCTCGGAAAAGTCCAGAAATTACCCTGACGGGTTCCCGGGCGATTCCTGAAATGATTCCGAAAAAGCCCCGAAATGACCCTGACGGGATCCCGAAAGGATTCCAAAAACTATCCAGAAATGATGCCGGAAAGGTCCTCAAATGATCCCCTAATAGTTCCGAAATGACCGTGACGGGATCCCGAACGGATCCCGACAACTATCCAGAAGTTATGCCGAAAGGATCCGCAAATGATCCCGTATTAGTTGAGAAAAAGTCCCGAAATGACCCCGACGGGATCCCGGACGAATCCCAAAAACCATCCAGAAATGATGCCGGTAGGTATCCCAAATGATCCCGAAATAATCCCGAAATGACCTCGTCGGCATCCCGGACGGATACCGAAAATTATCCAGAAATGATGCCGGAAAGGTCCACAAATGATCCCCTAATAGTCCCGAAATTACCCTGATGGGATCCCGGACGGATCCCGAAAACCATCCAGAAATGATGCCGGAAGCGCCCCCAAATGATCCCGAAAAAGTCCCCAAATGACCCCGACGATATCCCGGACGGATCCCGAAAACCATCCAGAAATGATGCCGGAAGAGCCCCCAAATGATCCCGAAAAAGTCCCCAAATGACCCCGACGAGATCCCGCACGGATCCCGAAAACCATCCAGAAATGATGCCGGAAGCGCCCCCAAATGATCCCGAAAAAGTCCCCAAATGACCCCGACGATATCCCGGACGGATCCCGAAAACCATCCAGAAATGATGCCGGAAGAGCCCCCAAATGATCCCGAAAAAGTCCCCAAATGACCCCGACGAGATCCCGCACGGATCCCGAAAACCATCCAGAAATGATGCCGGAAGAGCCCCAAATGATCCCGAAAAAGTCCCCAAATGACCCCGACATACTCCAGAAAAGGTTCCGAAATGGCTCTGAGGGAATCAACGACGGATCGCGAAAACCATACAGAAATGATTCCGGAAGGATCCCAAAATGATCCCGAAATAGGCCGGAAATGACCCAGATGGGATCCCGCACAGATCCAGAAATGATCCCGGAAGGGTCCAAAAACTATCCCGGAAAAGTAACAAAAAATCCCGAAATGGCTCCTACGGCATCCCGGACGGATCCAGAAATGATCTCGGAAGGGTCCCCAAATGATCCCAAAATGGTCCCGAAATGACCCTGATGGATCCGGCAAACCATCAAGAAATTATGCCGGAAGGGTCCCCAAATGATCCCGAAATAAAACAGAAAAAGTCACGAAACGACCCCTAGAGGATCCCCAAATGATCCCGTATTAGCCCCAAAAAAGTCCCAAAATGACCCTGACGGGATCCCGAAAGGATTCCGAAAACAATACAGAAATGATGCCGGAAAGTTCCTCAAATGATCCCCTAATAGTCCCGAAATGACCGTGACGTGATCCCGACAACTATCCAGAAATGATGCCGAAAGGGTCCGCAAATGATCCCGTATTACTCGAAAAAAAGTCCCGAAAGGACCACGACGGGATCCCGGACGGATCCCAAAAACCATCCAGAAATGATGCCGGTAGGTATCCCAAATGATCCCGAAATAGTCCCGAAATGACCTCGTCGGCATCCCGGACGGATCCCGAAAATTATCCAGAAATGATGCCGGAAAGGTTCCCAAATGATCCCCTAATAGTCCCGAAATTACCCTAATGGGATCCCGGACGGATCCCGAAAACCATCCAGAAATGATGCCGAAAGGGTTCCCAAATGATCCCGTATTAGTCGCGAAAAAGTCCCGAAATGACCCCGACGGGATCCCGGACGGATCCCGAAAACCATCCAGAAACGATGCCGAAAGGGTTCCCAAATGATCCCGTATTAGTCGCGAAAAAGTCCCGAAATGACCCCGACGGGATCCCGGACGGATCCCAAAAACCATCCAGAAATGATGCCGGACGAGCCCCAAATGATCCCGAAAAAGTCCCCCAAATGACCCCGACGAGATCCCGGACGGATCCCGAAAACCATCCAGAAATGATGTCGGAAGAGCCCCCAAATGATCCCGAAAAAGTCCCCAAATGACCCCGACGATATCCCGGACGGATCCCGAAAACCATCCAGAAATGATGCCTGAAGAGCCCTCAAATGATCCCGAAAAAGTCCCCATATGACCCCGACGAGATCCCGCACGGATCCCGAAAACCATCCAGAAATGATGCCGGAAGGGTCCCCAAATGATCGCGAAATAGTCCCGAAATGATTCCGGAATAGTCCCGAAAATGTTCCAAAATAACCCCGATGGGATCCCGGACGGATCCCGTAAACTATACAGAAATGATCCCGGAAGGGTCCCAAAATGATCCCGAAATAGTCCCGAAAAAGTCCCGAAATTACCCCGGCGTAATCCCGGACCGATCCCGAAAACCATCCAGAAATGATCCCGGAAGGGTCTCGATATGACCCTTACGGGATTACAAATAAGGTGAAGCTAATTATAAAACCATGTTAATAAGGCAGCAGGCGCATTGGAGCGAATAAAAAGTTAGATAGAAACATACAGGTAAAGCTAATAAAAGCGTGCTAATAAAAACAATTGATGGAGGGCGGATGGCGGGAGTAGAAGAGAGGACCACTGATCGTTCCTCCAAAATTGTCTAGATCTCGTTCTGTATGTACCAGATACCAAAAACTATTGATTTAGGAGAAAATTTAGATTGAGTTATAACAATTTATGGATTTTACACCAGAGGGGAGATAAAGGGGGGCGGGCGGAGGGTGTCACTGCTTACTTTGTAAGCCCTCGACTTATTTGACCCCTTGAGTCTGTGATATTGGTGAAGGCCAGTATATGTAAAGTTATAATGTGTAAAAATTATGAAAAATAATTTCTCGAAGGGTCGTGGGACCCCCACCCCTCTTTCCATGTTCGAAAAAAATTTCGCTAGTAGACTACTGTCTGTGTCCCAAATTTCATCAAAATCCGTGTAGCCATTCTGGCGTGATTCAGACGCAAAGACGAAAAAATATAATAATTAAATTATAACTGTTCCTAGGGGGCGGGGACCACGCCCCTTTTGAAAAATATATAGCTAGTAGATCCTTCTAGACTATTGGCTATATGTGTGCAAAATTTCATCCAAATCGGTCCAGCCGTTCTTGCGTTATTGAGTCACAAAGACAAACGTCTGGACAAACATCCAAACATCCAAACATCCAAACATCCAAACATCTAAACATCCAAACATCCAAACATCTTAACATCCAAACTTTCCCATTTATAATATATATTAGACTAGCCTTTACCCGCGGCCCCGTCCGCAAGGAGAAAATTAAATATATGGGATATTCACGTTAGCCTGCTTATCAAGTTATCTGTTTAAAAAGATGTTTCTGTCTAATACATTTTATTTTTGTAATTGAGTAAAAAAAGAACTAAATGAGCTGATAACCTGATAGGATCCCCAAATTATCCCGAAATTATCCAGAAAAATCCACGAAATAACCCCGGCGCTATCGCGGACAGATCCCGAAAACCATCTAGAAATGCCACGAAAGGGTCTCCAAAAGTTCCCGGAATAGTCCCAAAAACCCGAAATGACAACGGCACGATTCTAGACTTATCCAGAGAACCACAATGAAATGATGCTGAAGGGTACCAAAATGATCCCGAAAAAGTTCCGAAATGACCCTGACGGGCTCCTGGACGGTTCTCAAAAACCATGCAGGAAATATCCAGGAAGGGTCTTTAGGAGATCCACGACGGATCGTGAAAACCATACAGAAATTATTCCGGAAGGGTCCCAAAATGATCCCGTATTAGTCCCGCAAAGTCCTGAAATGACCCAGACGGGATCCCAGACGAATTCCGAAAACTATCCAGAAATGATGGCGGAGAGGTCCTCAAATGATCCCCTAATAGTCCCGAAATGACCCTGACGGGATTTCGAACGGACTCCTAAATGACCCTGACGGGATCCCGGACAGATCTCGAAATCCATCCAGAAATGATCTTGGAAGGGCCCAAAATAATCCCGAAACAATCTCCGAAAAGTTCAGAAATTACCCCGACGGGATCCCGCACGGATCCCAAAAACTATCCAGAAATGATGCCGAAATGTCCTGAAATGATCCCCTAATAGTCCCGAAATTACCGAAAACCATCCAGAAATTATGCCGGAAGGGACCCCAAATGATCCCGAATACCATACAGAAATGATGCCGGAAAATACCCCAAATTATCCCGAAATAGTCCCGAAAAAGTTCCGAAATGACCCTGACGGGATCCCGGATGGTTCTCAAAAACCATCCAGAAAATATCCAGGAAGGGTCCTTAGGGGATCCACGACGGATCGCGAAAACCATACAGAAATGATTCCGGAAGGGTCCCAAAATGATCCCGTATTAGTTCCGAAAAGTCCTGAAATGACCCCGACGGGATCCCAGACGGATTCCGAAAACTATCCAGAAATGATGCCGGAATGTCCTCAAATGACCCCCTAATAGTCCCGAAATTACCGAAAACCATCCAGAAATTTATGCCGAAAGGGTCCCCAAATGACCAGATACCAGTCGATAAAAAGTCCCGAAATAACCCCGACGGGATCCCGGACGGATCCTCAAAATCATATAGAAATGATGCCGGAAGGTACCCCGAATGATCCCGAAATTACCCTGGCAGGATCCCGTACGGATCCCGAAAACCATCCAGAAATGATGCCGAAAGGTTCCCCAAATCATCCCGTAATAGTCGAGAAAAAGTCCTGAATTGACCCCGTCGTGATCCCGGATGGATCCTCAAACAAATATAGAAATGATGCCGGAACGTACCCCAAATGATCCCGAAATAGTCCCGAAATGACCCTGGCAGGATCCCGTACGAATCCCGAAAACCATCCAGAAATAATGCCGAAAGGGTCCCCAAATCATCCCGTATTAGTCGAGAAAAAGTCCTGAATTGACCCCGTCGGGATCCCGGATGGATCCCGAAAACTATCCAGAAATGATGCCGGAAGGTATCCCGAAATAATCCCGAAATGACCCTGACGGGATCCCGGACGGATCCCTACAACCATCTAGAAATGGTGCCGGAAGGTACCTCAAATGATACCGAAATAGTACCGAAATGACCCCGACGGGATCCCGGACGGATCCCGAAAACCATCTAGAAATGATGCCGGAAGGTACCCCACATGATGCCGAAATAGTCCCGAAATGACCCCGACGGGATACCGGACGGACCCCGAAAACCATCCAGAAATGATGCCGAAAGCGTCCCCAAATGATCCCGTATTAGTTGAGAAAAATTCCCGAAATGACCCCGACGGGATCCCTGATGGATCCCGAAAACCATCTAGAAATGATGCCGGAAGGTACCTCAAAGGAACCCGCATTAGTCGAGAAAAAGTCCCAAAATGACCCTGAAGGGATCCCGAACGGATCCCGAAAACCATACAGAAATGATGCCGAAAAGGTCCCCAAATATTCCCGTATTAGTCGAGAAAAAGTCCCGAAATGAGCCCGACGGGATCCCGGACGGATCCCGAAAACCGTCCAGAAATGATGCCGGAAGGGTCCCCAAATGATCGCGAAATAGTCCCGAAATGATACCGGAATAGCCCCGAAAATGTCCCAAAATAATCTCGACGGAATCCCGGACGGATCCCGAAAACTACACACAAATGATCCCGGAAGGGTCACAAAATAATCCCGGAATAGTCCCGAAAAAGTCCAGAAATGACCCCGGCGGGATCGCGGACTGATCCCGAAAACCATCCAGAAATGATCCCGGAAGGGTCTCGATATGACCCAAACGGGATTACAAATAGGGTGAAGATAATTATATAACCATGTTAATAAGGCAACAGGCGCGTTGGAGCGAATGAAGAGTTCCAAAGAAACATACAGGTAAAGCTAATAAAAGCGGGCTAATAAAAACAATTGAAGGAGGGCGGATGGCGGGAGGAGGAGAGTACCGCTGATCGTTTTTCCAAAAATGTTTAGATCTCGATCTGTATGAGCCAGATACCAAAAATTATTGATTTTAGGACAAAATTTACATTGATTTATAACAATTTATAGATTTTGCTCGAGAGGGGAAAGGAGGGAGGGGGGGGGGTATCACTGCTCACTTTGTAAGCCCTCGACTTATTTCACCCATTGAATTTGTAATATTGGTGAAGGTCAGTATACGTAAAGTTATAATGTGTAAAAATTGCTAAAAAGGAATTATTCGAAGGGGTCGTGGGACCCCCTTCCCCCTTTCCATGTTCGAAAAAAATTTCGCCAGTAGCCTATTATCTCTGTCCCAAATTTCATCAAAATCCGTGAAGCCGTTCTGGCGTGATTCAGTCGCAAAGACAAAAAAATATAATAATTAAATTATAACTGTTCCTAGGGGGCGGAGACCACGCCCCTTTTGAAAAATATATAGCTAGTAGATCCTTCTAGACTATTGGCTATATGCATGCCAAATTTCATACAAATCCGTCCAGCCGTTCTTGCGTGATTGAGTCACAAAGACAAACGTCTGGACAAACATCCTAACATCCAAACATCCAAACATCCAAACATCTTCACATCCAAACTTTGCCATTTATAATATACTAGCCTTTACCCGCGGCCCCGTCCGCAAGGAGAAATTTAAATATATGGGCTATTCGCGTTAGCCTGCTTATTATCTGTTTAAAATTTTGTTTTCTGTCTAATGCATTTTATTTTTGTAATTGAGTAAAAAAAAGAACTAAATGAGCTGATAACCTGATAGGATCCCAAATGATCCCGAAATTATCCAGAAAAAGCTATGAAATTACCCCCACGCTATCGCGGACGGATCCCGAAAACCATCCAGAAATGCCCCGAAAGGGTCTCCAAAAGTTCCCCGAATAGTCTCAAAAAAACCCGAAATAACAGCGACACGATTCTAGACGTAATGAAATGATAATGATAGACGTAGTGAAAGAAATGATCCCTGAAGGTGTTCCAAAATGATCCCGAAAAGGTTCCGAAATGACCCTGACGGGCTCCCGGGCGGATCTCAAAAACCATCCAGAAAATATCCAGGAAGGGTCCCTAAATTATCCCGACATACTCCAGAAAAAGTTCCGAAATGGCTCCCAGGAGATCCACGACGGATCGCGAAAACCATACAGAAATGATTCCGGAAGGATCCCAAAATGGTCCCGAAATAGTCCGGAAATGACCCAGATGGGATCCCGCACAGATCCAGAAATGATCTCGAAAGTTCCCCAAATGTTCCCAAAATGGTCCCGAAATGATCCTGATGGATCCGTCAAACCATCAAGAAATTATGCCGAAAGGGTCCCAAAATGATCCCGAAATAATACAGAAAAAGTCACGAAACGACCCCTACAGGATCCCCAAATGATCCCGTATTAGCCCCGAAAAGGTCCCGAAATAACCCCGACGGGATCCCGGACAAATCCCGAAAACCATCCAGAAATGATGCCGGTAGAAATCTCAAATGATTCCGAAAAAGTCCCGCATTGATTCCGACGGGATCCCGAACGGATACCGAAAATCATCCAGAAGTGATGCCAGAAAGGTCCTCAAATGATCACCTAATAGTCCCGAAATTACCCTTAAGGGGTCATGGATGGATCCCATAAACCATCCAGAAATGATCCCGATATAGTCCCGAAGAAGTCCCGAAATGACCCTGACGGGATCTCGAACGCACCCCTAAATGACCCCGACCGGATCCTGAAAGCCATCTCTAAATTATCCCGAAAAAGTCCCGAAATGACCCTGACTGGACCCCGAAAGGATCCCGAAAACTTTCCAGAAATGATGCCGGAAAGGTCCTCAAATGATCTCCTAATAGTTCCGCAAAGAACCTGACGGGATCCCGAACGGATCCCGACAACTATCTAGAAATGATGTCGAAAGGGCCCGCAAATGATCCCGTATTAGTCGAGAAAAAGTCCCGAAATGACCCCGACGGGATGCCGAACGAATCCCAAAAACCATCCAGAAATGATGCCGGAAGGGACACCAAATGATCCCGAAAAAGTCCCGCAATTACTCCGACGGGATCCTGAACGGATACCGAAAACCATCCAGAAGTGATGCCGGAAAGGTCCTCAAATGATCACCTAATAGTCCCAAAATGACCCTGACGGCATCCCGGACGAATCCTGAAAACCACTCTGAAATGATGCCGAAAAAGTCCCGAAATGACCCTGATGGGACACGGAAAGGATCCCGAAAACTAACCAGGAATGATGCCGGAAAGGTCCTCAAATGATCTCCCAATAGTTCCGAAAAGACCCTGACGGGATCCCGAACGGATCCCGACAACTATCTAGAAATGATGTCGAAAGGGCCCGCAAATGATCCCGTATTAGTCGAGAAAAAGTCCCGAAATGACCCCGACGGGATGCCGGACGAATCCCAAAAACCATCCAGAAATGATGTCGGAAGGGACCCCAATGATCCCGAAAAAGTCCCGCAATTATTCCGACGGGATCCTGAACGGATACCGAAAACCATCCAGAAGTGATGCCGGAAAGGTCCTCAAATGCAAACCTAATATCCCCAAAATTACCCTGACGGCATCCCGGACAAATCCCGAAATCCATCCAGAAATGATCTTGGGAAGGTCCCAAAATGATCCCGAAATAGTCTCGGAAAAGTCCAGAAATTACCCTGACGGGTTCCCGGACGAATCCTGAAAGACATCCTTAAATGATCCCGAAAAAACCCCGAAATGACCCTGACGGGATCCCGAAAGGATTCCGAAAACTATTCAGAAATGATGCCGGAAAGGTTCTCAAATGACCCCCTAATAGTCCCGAAATGACCGTGACGGGATCCCGAACGGATCCCGGCAACTATCCAGAAATGATGCCGAAAGGGTCCGCAAATGATCCCGTATTAGTCGAGAAAAAGTCCCGAAATAACCCCGACGGGATCCCGGACGAATCCCAAAAACCATCCAGAAATGATGCCGGTAGGTATCCCAAATGATCCCGAAATAATCCCGAAACGACCTCGTCGGCATCCCGGACGGATACCGAAAATTATCCAGAAATGATGCCGGAAAGGTCCACAAATGAGCCCTAATATATCCGAAATTACCCTGATAGGATCCCGGACGGATCCCGAAAACCATCCAGAAATGATGCCGAAGGGGTTCCCAAATGATCCCGTATTAGTCGCGAAAAAGTCCCGAAATGACCCCGACGGCATCCCGGACGGATCCCGAAAACCATCCAGAAATGATGCCGGAAAAGCCCCAAATGATCCCGAAAAGGTCCCCAAATGACCCTGACGGGATCCCGAAAGGATTCCGAAAACAATCCAGAAATGATGCCGGTAGGTATCCCAAATGATCCCGAAATAGTCCCGAAATGACCGTGACGGGATCCCGACAACTATCCAGAAATGATGACGAAAGGGTCCGCAAATGATCCCGTATTAGTCGAGAAAAAGTCCCGAAATTACCACGACGGGATCCCGGACGAATCCCAAAAACCATCCAGAAATGATGCCGGTAGGTATCACAAATGATCCCGAAATGACCTCGTCGGCATCCCGGACGGATCCCGAAAATTATCCAGAAATGATGCCGGAAAGGTTACCAAATGATCCCCTAATAGTCCCGAAATTACCCTGATAGGATCCCGGACGGATCCCGAAAACCATCCAGAAATGATGCCGAAGGGGTTCCCAAATGATCCCGTATTAGTCGCGAAAAAGTCCCGAAATGACCCCGACGGGATCCCGGACGGATCCCGAAAACTATCCAGAAATGATGCCGGAAGAGCCCCAAAATGATCCCGAAAAAGTCCCGAAATGACCCCGACGGGATCCCGGACGGACCCCGAAAACCATCCAGAAATGATGCCGGAAGAGCCCCAAAATGACCCCGAAAAAGTCCCCAAATGACCCCGACGAGATCCCGGACGGATCCCGAAAACCATCCAGAAATGATGCCGGAAGAGCCCCCAAATGATCCTGAAAAAGTCCCCAAATGACCCCGACGAGATCCCGGACGGATCCCGCAAACCATCCAGAAATGATGCCGGAAGAGCCCCCAAATGATCCCGAAAAAGTCCCCAAATGACCCCGACGAGATCCCGGACGGATCCCGAAAACCATCCAGAAATGATGCCGAATGATCCCGTATTAGTCCCGAAAAAGTCCCGAAATGACCCCGACGGGATGCCGGACGAATCCCGAGGACCATCCAGAAATGATGTCTAAAGGGACCCAAAATAACCCCGAAAAAGTCCCGTAATGATCCCGGAAACCATCAAGAATTTATCTCTCGAAGGTACGCAAATGATCCCGAAAGTACCCCGACGGGATCCCGGACGGATCCCGAAAACCATCCAGAAATGATGCCGGAAGGGTCCCCAAATGATCGCGAAATAGTCCCGAAATGATTCCGGAATAGTCCCGAAAATGTCCCAAAACAACCCCGACGGGATCCCGGACGGATCCCGAAAACTATACAGAAATGATCCCGGAAGGGTCCCAAAATGATCCCGAAATAGTCCTGAAAAAGTCCCGAAATTACCCCGGCGTAATCCCGGACCGATCCCGAAAACCATCCAGAAATGATCCCGGAAGGGTCTCGATATGACCCTTACGGGATTACAAATAAGGTGAAGCTAATTATAAAACCATGTTAATAAGGCAGCAGGCGCATTGGAGCGAATAAAAAGTTACATAGAAACATACAGGTAAAGCTAATAAAAGCGTGCTAATAAAAACAATTGATGGAGGGCGGATGGCGGGAGTAGAGGAGAGGACCACTGATCGTTCCTCCAAAATTGTCTAGATCTCGTTCTGTATGTACCAGATACCAAAAACTATTGATTTAGAAGAAAATTTATATTGAGTTATAACAATTTATAGATTTTACACCAGAGGGGGTGATAAAGGGGGGCGGGCGGAGGGTGTCACTGCTTACTTTGTAAGCCCTCGACTTATTTGACCCCTTGAGTCTGTGATATTGGTGAAGGCCAGTATACGTAAAGTTATAATGTGTAAAAATTATGAAAAATAATTTCTCGAAGGGTCGTGGGACCCCCACCCATCTTTCCATGTTCGAAAAAAATTTCGCTAGTAGACTACTGTCTGTGTCCCAAATTTCATCAAAACCGTGTAGCCATTCTGGCGTGATTCAGTCGCAAAGACGAAAAAATATAATAATTAAATTATAACTGTTCCTAGGGGGCGGGGACCACGCCCCTTTTGAAAAATATATAGCTAGTAGATCCTTCTAGACTATTGGCTATATGTGTGCAAAATTTCATCCAAATCGGTCCAGCCGTTCTTGCGTTATTGAGTCACAAAGACAAACGTCTGGACAAACATCCAAACATCCAAACATCCAAACATCCAAACATCCAAACATCCAAACATCTAAACATCCAAACATCCAAACATCTTAACATCCAAACTTTCCCATTTATAATATATATTAGATTAGATATTAGTCTAGCCTTTACCCGCGGCCCCGTCCGCAAGGAGATAATAAAATATATGTGCTATTCACGTTAGCCTGCTTATCAAGTTATCTGTTTAAAAATTATTTTTGTCTAATGTATTTTATTTTTGTAATTTAGTAAAAAAAAATAACTAAATGAGAAGATAAGCTGAAAGGCACGCTTTCATGAATAGCACAATACAGTTTATTCGAATTACAAAAATACATTTTGTTTTTAAATTAAATTAACTGATATGAAGGGGTGAAAGAATTAATACTCATAGAACAAAGGAGTGAAACTACAATTAGCTAAAACCAAAGAGAATTTTTTAGATGAAAATAGTGTTGCTTTTTCGGGTATTTAGTTGGTTAGAATATTACAAAAAGTGTAATTATAGTTATAACAGATCCTTTTATAGGACGAAAAAGCTGTGTTAGATTTAAGATAAAACATACCCAATTTTAATTACGAATAATTAGCAGCAAATCCACGGCCATAAAAGCTCATTATTTAAAAAGGCATGTGTGCTGAACTACCGGTTGCGAAGAGACCTAAAATGATCCCGGAAGGGTCCCAAGATGATACTAAAATTCGAGGACAGATCCCGAAAATCATCCAGGAATTAACCAGTAGGGGTCCCAAAATGATTCAGAAATAGTCCAGAAAAAGTCCCGAAATTACCCTTATGGGTTCCCGTACAGATCCCGAAATCCATCCAGAAATGATACCGAAAGGCTCGCCAAATCATCCCGTATTAGTCCCGAAAAAGTACAGGAGTGGCCCGACGGGATTCCTGACGGATCCCGAAAACCATCCAGAAATTATGCCGGAAGAGACACCAAATGATCCCAAAATGGCCCCGACGGGATCCCGGATGGATCCCGAAAGCCATACTGAAATGATGTCGGAAAATAGCCCCGAAAAAGTCCCGAAATGATCCCGACGGGAGACCGGACGAATCCCGAAAACTATCCAGAAATGATGCCGGAATGGTCCTCAAATGATCTCCTAATAGTCCCGAAATGACCCTGGCGGAATCCCGGACGGATTCCGCAGACTATCCAGAAATGATGCCGTATCAGTCGAGAAAAAGTCCCGAAGTGACCCCGACGGGATCCAGAAAACTATCTAGAAATGATGCCGGAAGGTACCCCAAAATGATCCGGAAATAGTCCCGAAATGACCCCTACGGGATCCTGAACGGATCGCGAAAACTATCCAGAAACGATGCCGGAAAGGTCCCCAAATGATCCCATAATAGTCCCGAAATTACCCTGCAGGGATCCCGAACGGATCCCGAAAACCATCCAGAAATGGTGCCGAAGGGTCTCCAAACGATCCCGAATTAGTCGAGAAAAAGTCCCGAAATGACCCCGACGCAACCCGGACGCATCCCGAAAACCATGTAGAAATGATGCCGAAAAATACCCCAAATGATCCCGAAAAAGTCCCTAAATGACCCCGACGGGATCCCGAAAACCATTTAGAAATGATGCCGGAAGGTACCCCAAATGATCCGGAAAAAGTCCTAAAATGACCCCGACGGGTCCCGGACGAATCTCGAAAAGCATCCAGAAATGATGCCGAAAGGATCCCCGAATGATCCCGTATTAGTCGAGAAAAAGTCCCGAAATGACCCTGACAGGATCCCGGACGAATCCCGAAAGCCATCCAGAAATGATGCCGGAAGAGACCCCAAAATGATCCCGAAATGGTCCCAAAATGACCCCGCGGGATCTCGGACGGATACCGAAAACCATCTAAAAATGATGCCCTGAAATTACCACGACGGTATCCCGAAAACCATCCAGAAATGATGCCGGAAGGGACCCCAAAAAATCCCGAAATGACCCCGAAGGGATCCCGGACGGATACCGAAAACAATCCAGAAATGATGCCGGTAGGTACCCCAAATGATCCCGAAAAAGTGCCGAAATGACCCCGGCGGGATCCCGGATGGATACCGAAAACCATCCAGAAATGATGCCGGTAGGTACCCCAAATGATCCCGAAAAAGTCCCGAAATGATCGCGACGGGATCCCGGACGGATACCAAAAACCACCCAGAAATGATGCCGGTAGGTACCCCAAATGATCCCGAAATAGTCCCGAAATAACCCCGTCGGGATCACGGACGGATCCCAAGAAAGCCCTGAAATGACCCCGACGGTATCCCGGACGGATCCCGAAAACCATCCAGAAATTATGCGCGAAGGAACCCCAAATGGTCCCGAAATGGCCCCGAAGTGATCTCGGATGGATCCTTAAAACCATGCTTAAATGATCTCGAAAAGTCTCGAAATGAATATGACGGGATCCCGGACAGATCCCGAAAACCAACCAGAAATGATGCTGGTAGGTACCCCAAATAATCCCGTCGGGATCCAGGACGGATCCCTAAAATTATCCAGAAACGATGCCAAAAGGGTCCCCAAATGATCCCGTATTAGTCGCGAAAAAGTCCCCAAAACCATCTAGAAATGATGCCGGAAGGTACCCCAAATTATCCCGAAAAAGCCCTGAAATGACCCCGACGGGATCCCGGGTGGATCCCGAAAACCATGCAGAAATTATGCCGGAAGGGACCCCAAATGATCCCGAAAAAGTCCCGAAATGACAACGATGGGATCCCGATGGGATCCCTGGTGGATCCCGAAAACCATGCAGAAATTATGCCGGAAGGGACCCCAAATGATCCCGAAAAAGTCCCGAATGACGAAAACCATCCAAGAATGATCCCGGAAGGGTCTCGGTATGACCCAAACGGGATTACAAATAGGGTGAAGATAATTATAATCCATGTTAATAAGGCAGCAGGCGCGTTGGAGAGAATGAAGAGTTACAAAGAAACATACAGGTAAAGCTAATAAAAGCGTGCTAATAAACACAACTGAAGGAGGACGGATTGCCGGAGGAGAAGGAGAGGACCACTGATCGTTTTTCCAAAATTATTTAGATCTCGATCTGTATGTGCCAGATACCAAAAACTCTTGATTTTGGAGAAAATTTATTTTGAGTTATAACAATTTATAGATTTTACACCAGAGGTGGAGAGAAGGGGGGAGGGAGACGGAGGGTGTCACTGCTCACTTTGTAAGCCCTCGACTTTTTGACCCCTTAAGTCTGTGATATTGGTGAAGGCCAGTATACGTAAAGTTATAATGTGTAAAAATTATTAAAAAGTAATTGCTCGAAGGGGTCGTGGGACCCCCAGCTCTCTTTCCATGTTCGAAAAAAATTTCGCTAGTAGACTACTGTCTGTGTTCCAAATTTCATCAAAATCCGTGTAGCCGTTCTGGCGTGATTCAGTCGCAAAGACTAAAAAATATAATAATTAAATTATAACTGTTCCTAGGAGGCGGGGACCTCCCCCCTTTTGAAAAATATATAGCTAGTAGATCCTTCTAGACTATTGGCTATATGTGTGTAAAATTTCACCCAAATCGGTCCAGCCGTTCTTGCGTGATTGAGTCACAAAGACAAGCGTCTTGACAAACATCCAAACATCTTCACATCCAAACTTTGCCATTTATAATATACTAGCCTTTACCCGCGGCCCCGTCCGCAAGGAGATAATAAAATATATGTGCTATTCACGTTAGCCTGCTTATCAAGTTATCTGTTTAAAAATTATTTTTGTCTAATGTATTTTATTTTTGTAATTTAGTAAAAAAAAATAACTAAATGAGAAGATAAGCTGAAAGGCACGCTTTCATGAATAGTACAATACAGTTTATTCGAATTACAAAAATACATTTTGTTTTTAAATTAAATTAACTGATATGAAGGGGTGAAAGAATTACTACTCATAGAACAAAGGAGTGAAACTACAATTAGCTAAAACCAAAGAGAATTTTTTAGATGAAAATAGTGTTGCTTTTTCGGGTATTTAGTTGGTTAGAATATTACAAAAAGTGTAATTTTAGTTATAACAGTTCCTTTTATAGAACGAAAAAGCTGTGTTAGATTTAAGATAAAACATACCCAATTTTAATTACGAATAATTAGCAGCAAATCCACGGCCATAAAAGCTCATTATTTAAAAAGGCATGTGTGCTGAACTACCGGTTGCGAAGAGACCTAAAATGATCCCGGAAGGGTCCCAAGATGATACTAAAATTCCAGGACAGATCCCGAAAATCATCCAGAAATTAACCAGGAGGGGTCCCAAAATGATTCAGAAATAGTCCAGAAAAAGTCCCGAAATTACCCTTATGGGTTCCCGTACAGATCCCGAAATCCATCCAGAAATGATACCGAAAGGCTCGCCAAATCATCCCGTATTAGTCCCGAAAAAGTACAGGAATGGCCCGACGGGATTCCTGACGGATCCCGAAAACCATCCAGAAATTATGCCGGAAGAGACACCAAATGATCCCGAAATGGCCCCGACGGGATCCCGGATGGATCCCGAAAGCCATACTGAAATGATGTCGGAAAATAGCCCCGAAAAAGTCCCGAAATTATCCCGACGGGAGACCGGACGAATCCCGAAAACTATCCAGAAATGATGCCGGAATGGTCCTCAAATGATCTCCTAATAGTCCCGAAATGACCCTGGCGGAATCCCGGACGGATCCCGCAGACTATCCAGAAATGATGCCGTATCAGTCGAGAAAAGTCCCGAAGTGACCCCGACGGGATCCAGAAAACTATCTAGAAATGATGCCGGAAGGTACCCCAAAATGATCCGGAAATAGTCCCGAAATGACCCCTACGGGATCCCGAACGGATCGCGAAAACTATCCAGAAACGATGCCGGGAAGGTCCCCAAATGATCCCATAATAGTCCCGAAATTACCCTGCAGGGATCCCGAACGGATCCCGAAAACCATCCAGAAATGGTGCCGAAGGGTCTCCAAACGATCCCGAATTAGTCGAGAAAAAGTCCCGAAATGACCCCGACGCATCCCGGACGCATCCCGAAAACCATGTAGAAATGATGCCGAAAAATACCCCAAATGATCCCGAAAAAGTCCCTAAATGACCCCGACGGGATCCCGAAAACCATTTAGAAATGATGCCGGAAGGTACCCCAAATGATCCGGAAAAAGTCCTAAAATGACCCCGACGGGTCCCGGACGAATCTCGAAAACCATCCAGAAATGATGCCGGAAGGGACCCCGAATGATCCCGAAAAAGTCGCGAAATGACCCCGACGGGATCCCGGACGGATCCCGAAAACCATCCAGATAGGATGACGGAAAGGTCCTGAAATGATCCCCTAATAGTCCGGAAATGACCCTGACGGGATCCCTGACGGATTCCGTAAATCATCCAGAAATGATGTCGAAACGGTTCCTAAATTATCCCGTATTATTCGAGAAAAAGTCCCGAAATTACCCCGACGGGATAACAGACGGTTCACGAAAACCATGTATAAATGATGCCGGTAGGTGCATCAAATGATCCCGAAATAGTCCCGAAATTACACAAACGGGATCCCTGAGGGATACCTAAAACCATCCAGAAATAATGCCGGAAGGGACCCATATGATCTCGAAGAAGTCCTGAAATTACCCCGACGGTATCCCCAAAACCTCCCAGAAATGACGCCGGAAGGGACCCCAAAAAATACCGAAAAAGTCCCGAAATGACCCCGAAGGGATCCCGGACGGATACCGAAAACAATCCAGAAATGATGCCGGTAGGTACCCCAAATGATCCCGAAAAAGTCCCGAAATGACCCCGGCGGGATGCCGGACGGATACCGAAAACCATCCAGAAATGATGCCGGTAGGTACCCCAAATGATCCCGAAAAAGTGCCGAAATGACCCCGGCGGGATGCCGGACGGATACCGAAAACAATCCAGAAATGATGCCGGTAGGTGCATCAAATGATCCCGAAATAGTCCCGAAATTACACAAACAGGATCCCTGAGGGATACCGAAAACCATCCAGAAATGATGCCGGTAGGGACCCCAAACTGATCCCGAAATAGTCCCAAAATGACCCCGTCGGGATCCCGAACGGATCCCCAAAACTATCCACAAATGATGTCGGAAAGGTCTTCAAATGATCCCCTAATAGTCTCGAAATCACCCTGACGGAATCCCGGACGGATCCCGAAAACCATCCAGAAATGATGCCGAAAGAGACCCCAAAATGATCCCGAAATAGTCCCAAAATGACCCCGTCGGGATCCCGGACGGATACCGAAAACCATCTAGAAATGATGCCCTGAAATTACCACGACGGTATCCCGAAAACCATCCAGAAATGATGCCGGAAGGGACCCCAAAAAATCCCGAAAAAGTCCCGAAATGACCCCGAAGGGATCCCGGACGGATACCGAAAACAATCCAGAAATGATGCCGGTAGGTACCCCAAATGATCCCGAAAAAGTCCCGAAATGACCCCGGCGGGATGCCGGACGGATACCGAAAACCATCCAGAAATGATGCCGGTAGGTACCCCAAATGATCCCGAAAAAGTCCCGAAATGATCGCGACGGGATCCCGGACGGATACCAAAAACCATCCAGATGTGATCCCGGTAGGTACCCCAAATGATCCGGAAATAGTCCCGAAATTACCCCGTCGAGAACCCCGACGGATCCAGGAAACTATGCAGAAATGATGCCGGAGAGGTCCTCAAATGATCCTCTAAGAGTCCCGAAATGATCCCGCGCGGATCCCGGACGGATCCCAAAAACCATCCAGTAACGTTGCCGAAAGGGTCCCCAAATAATCCCGTATTAGTCGAGAAAAAGTCCCGAAATGACCCCGACGGTATCTCAGACGAACCCCGGAAACTATGCAGAAATGATCCCGAAATAATCCCGAAATGACCCCGTCGAGATCCCCGACGGATCCCGGAAACTATGCAGAAATGATGCCGGGAAGGTCTTCAAATGATCTCCAAATAGTCCCGAAATGATCCCCGACGAATCCCGGAAGTTATGCAGAAATGATGCCGGAAAGGTCTTCAAATGATCCCCTAATAGTCCCGAAATGATCCCGAACGGATACCGAAAACCATCCAGAAATGATGCCAGAAAGGACCCCAAATGATCCCGAAAAAGTCGCGAAATGACCCCGACGGGATCCCGGACGTATCCCGAAAACCATCCAGAAATAATGGCGGAAGGGACCCAAAATGACCCCGAAAAATTCCCGTAATGATCCCCGAAACCATCAAGAATTTATCTCTCAAAGGTACGCAAATGATCCCGAAAATACCCCGACTGGATGCCGAACGGATCCCGAAAACCATTCAGAAATGTTGCCTGAACGGTCCCTAAATGTTCGCGAAAAGGTTCCGAAATGATCCCAGAATAGTCCCGAAAATATCCTAAAATAACCCCGACGGGATCCCGGACGGATCCCGAAACTATACAGAAATGATCCCGGAAGTGTCCCAAAATTATTCCGAAATAGAACCGAAAAAGTGTCACTGCTCACTTTGTAAGCCCTCGACTTATTTGACCCATTGAGTCTGTGATATTGGTGAAGGCCGGTATACGTAAAGTTATTATGTGTAAAAATTATTAAAAAGTAATTGCTCTTTCCATGTTCGAAATGCATTTTTTGATAAAAATGTTACTTTTGTTTAAACAATTTGGCTGATATAAGAAAGAAATCAAGTATTTTTTTTTTTTTTGATGGAGATCGAAGGTAAATATTTCAAAGTTTTACTGAAAAGTAGAATTTTTTAAATCCATCCATCCGTTTATGAGTTATAGCTGTGTAAACAAAAATTTTATGATTTTTTACTACATTTTGGCAATTTGCCACGCCCCTATAATATATACTTTCAAATTATATTAACTGTACCATCTCACGTAGCTAAGCTTTCAAACGCAAAAAACCGTTTTAAAATCGGAGCATTCTGTTTGAACTTATGTGCATACATGGCATTTAGCGACTTTATTTTATAAGATTTATAAACAAATAAATAAGATTTATAGTGTTACGAATATTAGCAAAACTAAGGAGTGCTGCCATCTCTAAGCCGATGCTAAGCAGTGACGTGAATTCACATCCATAGATCAATCATTATGTATCTACATAAACGAAACAATAATTACGTCTACACATACGTACCATGTACGTATACGAACAGCGGAGAGTCAATGCACAAACACATGCATATATCTGAGATACTCCTATAAGTATGCAATGAGAAAAACTATAAAATTGTGCAATTGTAGTTACAGCTGAGGAGTTTGAGAGCTGCTGGACTAGTAGATTCTGGAAGCGCCTAGAAGATGTATAAAATTGCGCAATTGTAGTTACAGCTGAGAAGTTTGAGAGCTGCTGGACTAGTAGATTCTGGAAGCGCCTAGAAGATGCGAAGGTTGCGATCAAAGAGTATAAAAGGCGACAATTGTAGAGGCGCTGGAATTCAGTTTGATTTGAGTTGACAAGCAGTTTCGACTAAGACGCTATCTAGCGAGCAAGTGCAGCATTATTTTGAATAGTAGAGTTTCATTTGAGCTATCAATCAGTTTGGTTATTAAGCAAGCTATTCGTTGCACAGTATAAGTGTTATTGTGAAGTACTTTAATAAAGGCCATTTTGCATTATTACAAATTGGAGTTATTTATTCAACAGTTTAGTGATTCGAACTTAGCAGAGGATTGCAAATAAGAGGATTTGCAAGTAAATTCGTTACAATAGATAGATTTTAGTTACTTATTCAAGGTTCGATTCGAGCTCAAGGCCAGAACAATAATTTTTTGTAATGATAATTATAGTTTGTAATGATAAATATAGTAGATAGTTACTTATACTAAATTTACGAAAACGATTATACTTCATCCATTTAAAAGAAAGCTGTATCAGAGTAAAAAAGTTCCGCTGGTCAAAATAATAGGTGCATGGAACTTTTCTTAGAAATCAAAGTACGAATTATATTTCCTTACTCCACTGGTTTCTTAATGACCGGTGTTTATTTCATGTTTTGTATAACTTTGCTTTTTCTAGTGCTATCCCACCCCAATCCTTCGACTTCTGCCAAAATAACTCCTTGTTTTGAAATGAAAAGAACTTCTCCCAAGGTCACATCACAAGTTCTCAATCGGATTGCGGTCAAGGTATTGATTTGGTCATTCCAAACAGGTGACAATTTCATATCTAAACCACTCAGATGCCAGCCAAGAAGTATGTTTTTTATAGAGGGTAATAACTCAATTTGAGTGGGATGTTTTTCTCCGCATTGAAGAAAAAAATGGCGAAATATTTTATTTAGACCCGGTTTTTCAGTACAAGTTCAACTCAATTTGTCAGTTAAACAACGCTTAAACTTATTTGCAGTTTTTCAGACTACTTCAACTGAAGTTTAAGCTGAGCTTAAGCGGCTGATCTGACAGGGTTCAACTCTAGTTCAGATATCAGTTATTTGCGTTCGTTGGCAATGGCGTCGAATATACCCAAGAAGCATTTAGGCTATAGTACCATTAGAGCTTCGAAACAGTGGCTCAACTCGAGAATCATAGCGTACTCGGGAAAAGGGGGAATTTTTTATAAAGCAAAAAATGCTATTACTTAAGTTGAAAGAATTTAATGAACAACTTGTGATTCTCTAACTGGACTCAAATGTAAGATTCCATACCACAGACGTGCATTGAGTTGGGCCTTCAACGAGGGGGAATTCTACAACGCCTGCAACACTCAGGAGGCTAGCCATGAAGGTATGGCTTAATCTTCTAAATAGTTCGACTTGTGCGTTACGTAGCTCAAATTTTTATACTCAGCTGAGCAGAGCTCACAGAGTATATTAAGTTTGATTGGATAACGGTTGGTTGTACATATATAAAAGAATCGAGATAGATATAGACTTCCATATATCAAAATAATCAGGATCGAAAAAAAATTTGATTGAGCCATGTCCGTCCGTCCGTCCGTCCGTCCGCCCGTTAACACGATAACTTGAGTAAATTTTGAGGTATCTTGATGAAATTTGGTATGTAGGTTCCTGGACACTCATCTCAGATCGCTATTTAAAATGAACGATATCGGACTATAACCACGCCCACTTTTTCGATATCGAAAATTTCGAAAAACCGAAAAATTGCGATAATTCATTACAAAAGAGAGATAAAGCGACGAAACTTGGTAGATGAGTTGAACTTATGACGCAGGATAGAAAATTAGTAAAATTTTGGACAATGGGCGTGGCACCGCCCACTTTTAAAAGAAGGTAATTTAAAATTTTGCAAGCTGTAATTTGGCAGTCGTTGAAGATATCATGATGAAATATGGCAGGAACATTACACCTATTACTATATGTACGCTTAATAAAAATTAGCAAAATCGGAGAAGGATCACGCCCACTTTTAAAAAAAAATTTTTTTTAAAGTAAAATTTTAACAAAAAATTTAATATCTTTACAGTATATAAGTAAATTATGTCAACATTCAACTCCAGTAATGATATAGTGCAACAAAATACAAAAATAAAAGAAAATTTCAAATGGGCGTGGCTCCGCCCTTTTTCATTTAATTTGTCTAGGATACTTTTAACGCCATAAGTCGAACAAAAAATAACCAATCCTTTTGAAATTTGGTAGGGGCATAGATTTTATGACGTTAACTCTTTTCTGTGAAAATGGGCGAAATCGGTTGATGCCACGCCCATTTTTTTTATACACAGTCGTCCGTCTGTCCTTCCGCATGGCCGTTAACACGATAACTTGAGCAAAAATCGACATATCTTTAATGAACTTAGTTCACGTGCTTACTTGAACTCACTTTATCTTGGTATGAAAAATGAATGAAATCCGACTATGACCACGCCCACTTTTTCGATATCGAAAATTACGAAAAATGAAAAGAATGCCATAATTCTATACCAAATACTTAAAAAGGGATGAAACATGGTAAGGAAATTGGATTGTTTTATTGCAGCGAAATATAACTTTAGAAAAAACTTTATAAAATGGTTGTGACACCTACCATATTAAGTAGAAGAAAATGAAAAAGTTCTGCAGGGCGAAATAAAAAACCCTTAAAATCTTGGCAGGTATTACATATATAAATAAATTAGCGGTATCCATCAGATGATGTTCTGGGTCACCCTGGTCCACATTTTGGTCGATATCTGGAAAACGCCTTCACATATACAACTACCACCACTCCCTTTTAAAACTCTCATTAATACCTTTAATTTGATACCCTTATCATACAAACTCATTCTAGAGTCACCCCTGGTCCACCTTTATGACGATATCTCGAAAAGGCGTCCACCTATAGAACTAAGGCCCACTCCCTTTTAAAATGCTCATTAACACCTTTCGTTTGATGCCCATATTGAACAAACAAATTCTAGGGTCACTCCTGGTCTACCTTTATGGCGATATCTCGAAAAGGCGACCACCTATAAAACGAGGGCCCACTCCATTTTAAAAATACTCATTAACACCTTTCGTTTGATACCCATATCGTACAAACAAAGTCTAGAGTCACCCCTGGTCCACCTTTATTGCGATACCTCGAAAAGGCGTCCACCTATAGAACTAAGGCCCACTCCCTTTTAAAAGACTCATTAACACCTTTCGTTTGATACCCATATTATACAAACGTATTCTAGAATCACCCCTGGTCCACCTTAATGGCGATATCTCGAAACGGCGTCCACCTATGGGACTAAGGATTACTCTCTTTTAAAATACTTATTAACACCTTTCTTTTGATACCTATATTGAACAAACAAATTCTAGGGTCACCCCTGGTCTACCTTTATGGCGATATCTCGAAAAGGCGACCACCTATAAAACGAGGGCCCTCTCCCTTTTAAAAATACTCATTAACACCTTTCGTTTGATACCCATATCGTACAAACAAAGTCTAGAGTCATCCCTGGTCCACCTTTATTGCGATACCTCGAAAAGGCGTCCACCTATAGAACTAAGGCCCACTCCCTTTTAAAAGACTTATTAACACCTTTCGTTTGATACCCATATTATACAAACGTATTCTAGAGTCACCCCTGGTCCACCTTTATTGCGATACCTCGAAAAGGCGTCCACCTATAGAACTAAGGCCCACTCCCGTTTAAAATACTCATTAACACCTTTCGTTTGATACCCATATTGTACAAACAAATTCTAGGGTCGCCCCTTGTCCACCTTTATGGAGATATCTCGAAACTGCATCTACCTATGGAACTAAGGATTACTCCCTTTTAAAATACTCATTAACACCTTTCATTTGATACCCATATCGTACAAACAAATTCTAGAGTCAACCCTCATCCACCTTTATTGCGATATCCCTAAATGGCGTCCACCTATAGAACTATGGCCCACTCCCTCATAAAATACTCTTTAATGCCTTTCATTTGATACACATGTCATACAAACACATTCCAAGGTTACCCTCGGTTCATTTTCCTACATGGTTATTTTCCCTTATGATGTCACCATAGCTCTCAACTGAGTATGTAATGTTCGGGTACACCCGAACTTAACCTTCCTTACTTGTTTGATCAAACATTGCACTGTCACCGAGTTTTAAACTATATTTCAGGTTTCAAGTATCTAGATATCCAGGAAGTTAGTTAAAAATCGATTGCAAGATTCCCAATTTAAAGCGGAATTTTTTTGATAAAATATTGCATGGTCACCACGTTCTGATTTACGGCCCAAGTTTCGTGTCTCTAGCTCATCGGGAAGTTACGCGAAAATCGATCGCAAGATTTCCCCCGTTTTTTAAGGATTTGCAGTTATCTTGACTAGCGCGCCAGCTAGCGGAACTTTGTTTTCTATCAGTTGTATTGTCACCAGGCCTCTAACTAAGTGCCAAGTTTCAAGTCTCTAGGTACCCTGGAAGTTAGTTAAAAATGGATTGAAATATTCCCAAATTAAAATTAGTTTTCTTACTATCTCGATCCGCGTGCCACTTAGCAAATTTTTTTTGATCAAATGTTGCATTGTCACCGGGGTCTGACCCACGGCCCAAGGTTCAAGTCTCTAATTACTCAAAAATCGATCATAAGATACCCCTCGTTTTTCAGGGATTTGCAGTTATCTCAATTAGCACGTCCCCTTGCGGAGCTTTGTTTTCTATAGATTGTATTGTCACCGGGTTTCGAACTATGTGCTAAGTTTCAAGTCTCTAAGTCACCGGGAAGTTACTTAAAAATGGATTGAAAAATTCCCAAATCAAAATTAATTTTCTTAATATCTCGATCCATGGGCCACCTAGCGAAATTTAGTTGATCAAATATTACATTGTCACCGGGTTCTGAATCACGGCCCAAGTTTCAAGTCTCTAGCTCACCGGGAAGTTACTTAAAAATCGATCGCAAAATTTCCCTCGTTTTTTCAGGGATTTTCAGGGATTTTCGTTTATCTCGATTCGTCTGCTACTTGGCGGCATTTTGTTTTCCACGAATTGTAGTGCCATCGACTCGCAAACTATGTTCTAAGTTTCAAGTCTCCGGTTCGAATACAGCCGAATTTATCCCCTGGCTGCAAATCGTCCAATAGGCAAGGTCCGCATAACACCCTGGATTAGTGGGTTGGCAGTTCTTGGTCACCGACATCCCGCCGCCCTCGTATGAGGCGAAACGGCGTAGATGTCAGTCCTAACCAGCTCCGCCTCATAGTCGGGCGGTATGGATTTCAGCTAAGCCCTCACACCAACGACAAGGTGCCTACCCTAGTGAGGTCGTATGGAAATGAGGGGACAAACATGAAAGCGACTTAATAGCCGTGTTTTTTTTATACGCGTATACGTTTCGTTTGCGCGTGAAAAAAACCCCTATCCCCGTTTAGATAATGCTTAGGAGACCCATCTAGCGGCAGTGGTTAAATAACTAACATAACAGAACAGGGTGTACCGAAAAGCGGAGGCACAACGCTCTGATGGCCATAGGGTATAACATATAGCTGAATCAGTTGCGATGAATTGTGGACACTTACAGAACACATAGAATTAGTGTAGAGGGTGAAACAAAAACACATATTTCAGTTACATCTTAGTATAATGCGTATTGAATTTTAGTAGGACAAATTTTATGCGCAGCAATTTCAGAGGTGTATTTAAAGTTTGTCGCTTAGCAGTCCATATAAAGTTTAAGCGTAAAGGTATATAGAAGTAAAAAAAAAGCACATCTAATATAAAGGTAGATAAGAAAAATATAACAAAATATAACAAATAATAGAGCGAAGAATATAAACTGAATTGAAATAAAATAAATTTTAATTGAAAAAATTTAATTGAATTAAAAAAAGTAAAAAATAAAATAAATCAAATATAAAAATTAAGTTAAATAAAATAAATTAAAATAAAATAAAACAAATAAAATAATATAAAATAAAATAAAATACAATAAAACAAATAAATTAAAATAAAATTATAAAAATTTACTTAAATAGGAAAAAAGTTTAAAAGAATGTAATTTAATAAAACGAATAACGGTGTGAACAAAGCTGAATGATAAAAGTTCAATAAAGCAAAGTAAATATTAATAACTTTTTTTATAATGTTTTTTATTTTAATTATGTTATTTATTATTTTTTTTTTTTTCGTTTGCCGCGTTTTATTATAGTTGATTTTATTATTTTTTTTTTTTTTTTGTAATATAAATTTATATAAATATTAGTAAGGTTGAGTGCAAAGTTATCATTTGAAATAATTTTTTGCTGAATTGGCAACTACATACGCTGTCGACATATTTTTCCAATAAGAGGCCCGTGCCTTTTTTGAGCCGTTGGGCGCGTCTTCCCGTTTGAAAAGGCAATAACGCCCGCAGGCTCTATTCGCCTTTTTTAGGAAATAGAACCCGCGGGCGTTATTTCACAGTGAAAGTACATAATATTCATTTTAATATCTGATCATTCAGTGCTTTATTGTTATCTAAAGCGCATGCTAAAATAATGGTTTATAAAAAACTGAATATCATACATGAACATAGAAACACATGGGCCTACATTAAACCATCAGAATAAGTATTATTTTTTGCTAGCAGTGACTTTTTCAAAATGTTCTTTCGCCGTATGAGTGGTATGTGAGCCACCGGCATGACGTGGTACGCACATTTTCATTGCTACTCTTTGTTGATTGAGCCAGGCATTTGGTGCATGTGGATATTCGTCCTTTCTGTAATAGCCCATAATACCAGATTTTCGTATCGAACTAATTTCATACGTAATAAGCGGACTCAATAAGTTTGTAGCATGAGCATTCGGAAATTTGGGTACTTTCGCTTTCTCCATTGTACGCATTACACATGTAGTGTCACACGAGATGCATGCCAGATCTTGCAACACCTTTATACGTGCACCAGCTGCGGCACATTCATCATTTGTTGCATCCATGTATTTACGTAGGGTCTCATGTAGTCCACGTATCTCAGTGTCGATTTTATCTTTGAAACGATTCAATATATCATCTACTGAGGCCAAACCAAGTGACGTTCTCATATTATCCACAATTTGATACATATTCTTTTCATTGGTTTTAATTTGTTTTTGCACCTCACAGAATTGCTTCTCCAAACGACATTGCAATTCTTGCACTTGCTCTTGTGACACCTTACGTTGCAATTGACTATAATCAACTTTATCAGCTAAGAGAATTTCAATTTCGCTTTTATCGATTTTCTCATTCATTAACTCTTCGATAGCTCTGTTGAATTCTGCAAGCATTTCACTATTGCTGTTATTCTTTGATTCCATGCGATCTGCTGTTTCTTTTACCTTTGAAACATAAAATTTCAAATCTTTCATTTGTTCTTGCAAATCAGCAATGTGCATTGTGGTACGTTGGCAATCTTGTTCTAAAATCGTAGCTGTAATTTCATTAACTTTATTTGTAAGTAAACAAAATTCCGATTTTAAATCGAGCAATTGATCCAAGAGTTTATCGGGCGAATAACAAAGATGTGCATCCAAGTCATAATCTTCTTGTTGTTGTTGTTGTTTCTCTTTTGTTTTTTCTTTTTCCATAATATGCGATGATAATGGCGATTTATATGATGGCTCACTTAGATCATCGCTCTCCTCTTCCACTTCTTCTTCGATATAACCTTTTTCGGGTTCGGCAGTGAAACGAAAACCATACGCATTTTCGATATAAATATTATCACGTTGTATGGCAGTCATCTTCTCCCACGCTGAGCGTATTTTATGTAATTCAGCTGGCATTGCTTTCTTATCCAAAGCTATCATTGCAAGATTGCGCACTATTTCCATAGTTAATTCAAGTTGATCTTTCATTATTGAAACGCCACGATAAAGCTCGTAAGTTGCGCGTGGTTGTTGAGTTTGTTGTGCATTAAGATCCAGCTTCTCAGCAGAAGTTTTGACCTCAACGGCCTGTGCAGGACTAACTTCATGCGTCAATGATTCAATTGCCGGCACAATTTCTAATGGTGTTTGCCTTTGAGATTGCTGTCTCTCTGATGACATCTGTCTTATTGGTTGCTCTTCGATATGTACTGCTGTAGCGGGTGTTGCTGTTTCAAGTACGACTTCCTCTTCAATTTCTGGCGGGACTTCGTCTTTATTTGATTGTGGTTCTGTTACATTATCCATTTCGAATTCTTCTTCACCTTCAGCTGGCTCTTCTGGATCAGCACCACCAACCTCTCTTGAATTGTGATATTTCACAAAATTGTTTGCACCTTTCGGATATTTATTGGTACGCGTAAATATTGTACCCTGGTATTGTTCATTTGAATCACTTCCAAATTTTCCGCTGCTCAAAACTCTCGAGAAATTTTCGTATTTTGTGTTATCCACTGGGTCATCGATGATATTCAACTTTTCGGCAAAAGAGAACAGTAAAAAATGTAACGCATAAAAATTTACGTGTCCTGGCTCCGGCGTACCAATGGCCAAGTCAATCAATTTACGAAAGTTTATTTCAGTACCCATATTGACTCATAAAGTTTAAATAATTAATTTCAAATATAATACAGTTATTAAAATAAGATTTCCAAAAATAATGTTTTTTTACCGTGTCAAAATTGAAATATTTTTGGGTGATTGATGCTTATTTAAAAAAGGTGTTTCAAACATGATACAACAAAACAAGGTAATTTCACAATATAATGCAGTTCCACTAAATGATTTTGGTCGCCAATTCAACCATTTGACTTTTACTGGCATTGTGATGGATCGGTCGCTTCGAGATATATATACTTGGGCATCCGAAATAAATTTTGAAGAACGAAACCAGAAACAAACCCGAAACCGGAACCAAACCGAAATAAATTTGGAAGCGAAACCCGAACGAAACAGAAATCGAAATAAATTATGAATAACGAAACCAGAAACAAACCCGAAACCGGATCGAAATCGAAATAAATGTTGAAGAACGAAACCAGAACCGAAACCGGAACGAAACCGAAATAAAATTTAAAGAACAAAACCAAAATTGAAAACGGAACCAAACCGAAATAAATTTTGATGAACGAAACCAGAACCGAAACCGAAATAAATTTTGAAGAACAAAACCAGAACCGAAACCGGAACGCAACCGAAATAAATTTTGAAAAACGAAACCGAAATAAATTTTTAAGAACGAAACCAGAACCGAAAGAGAAAGCCGAACGAACGCGAAACTGAACAAATTTCCAGAACCAGAACCAACACCGGAATCGAAATTAAACCGAAAGAAATTTTTTTGGAACGAAACCGGATCGAAATCGAAATAAATGTTGAAGAACGAAACCAGAACCGAAACCGGAACGAAACCGAAATAAAATTTAAAGAACAAAACCAAAATTGAAAGCGGAACCAAACCGAAATAAATTTTGATGAACGAAACCAGAACCGAAACCGAAATAAATTTTGAAGAACGAAGCCAGATCCGAAAGCGAAACCGGAGCGAAACCGAACAAATTTTAAGGAAGGGAACCGGAACGAAATCGAAAGTGAAATAAATTTTGAATAACGAAACCAGAACGAAAGCGAAATGGAAATAAATTTTTTAAGGACGAAACCAGAACCAAAACCAAAACCTGAACGAAACTGCAATAAATTTTGAAGAACGACCCTGGAACGAAATCGAAAGTGAAATAAATTTTGAAGAACGAAACCAGTACCAAAACCGAAATAAATTTTGAAAAACGAAAACAGAACCGAAACCGAAATAAATGTTGGCGAACGAAGCCTGAACCGAAACCGAAATAAATTTTAAAGAACATAACGAGAATTGAAGCCGGAACGAAACCGAAATAAATTTTGAAGAACGAAACCAGAACAGAAACCGAAATAAATTTTAAAGAACCAAAGGGAAAACCCCAATTAGTACTTATATTACAGAATAATACTCTCCTTGGCAGTGATGGGGTGAGGGGTGGGAGGGAGGCGGCATCTTTCCCCGGGCGCTACCAACAGGGGGCGCCAAATGGTCCTCAAAGCAGAACTTCCTGGATATTTTGTATTTTTTTATAACTGATTTCTGGAAAAAAATTTCTATACTAAAAAATTTATGCATATATCCAAAACACTTGCGACAGGTTGTGGAATAATTGAGAGCATATTTCTTTTTTTCTCATGTTCAAGGTTACGATAAGAATTATTAAAAAATGCTTTAACAAAAACTGTCAAACTTGAATCCGAAATTTGAGACACTCTCTGTGAAGAAGCAATAGAAAAAGCGAAGTCTCTTTGTGAAAAATGGGATATTGATATAGTAAAACGAGAAAGGAGGCGCCGCAAAATTGGCTAGAGATATTGGTCTTTCCGCAGAATGTCATGAAAATTGGTCTCGATCGTCTCCAACAAAAAAATACGTACAAGACTTATAGGACTAAATTACCTAAATTTTATATTTGGATTTCTCTTAGAAGTTGGATATTTGTTAAAAAGGGATAATAACGACGAAATTGTAAGGACTTGGGTGAATTTTATAATGCAGATTTCGATGGAAGGAACTTTTTATCGAAATATGTGTCTGCAAAATATTACTTTGCAGTAGAAAAGAAATTAAACCTAAAACTCCGTTAGAATTACTTACTTTTATAATCTTGTATTGAGAAGATGTTTTTCCAAACTTGACTATCTCAGTACTACTAATGTATATTATTACTAATGCATTATAATTATATTATTATTAAATATGTATTTGAGTCTACTTATAGATGATATCTTCGCGCCCATGATAAAAATATAGGAAGGTAAAAACATTCTCTCTTGTCGGCGGTCGTGATGATTTCATCATTAGAGATGTTGCAGGTCTTCGAAGTTGGACGATTCACCTAGTCCAGTGGGGAATATTAATTTGTGGAAGTTGAATTTTTCCCCACCTTTTTCCCCCACTTTGGCGTTAAGTGGGACATCCCGATTTCGTTTTGATGACATGCACAGAGCAGCGCACATATACATTTCCCATATACATTACTTCAAACGAATTCCTCTAACGGAGGTCCAAGGAATCGAACAGTTTCAATATAGTTTTAGCAAAAAAAAGTTGCTATTACAGATTTTTGTTCCACATTACAGATGAATACATGATTTGTGCTATACACCAGGCTGGGGCCATACATAGAGATCGAAGTTGGAGCAGTGTAACGCGCATATCCTTCGGAAGTTCTTCTTCGGCGATGTCTGCAAAGGCTGGAGCCTGAGTTTGAAGGAAATCGCAGACTCTGCCTTCGTGTTGCTCTGGACCATACTACACCAGATCTCTTCATATGGCTTAAGCATATGTCTTCTTATATACCTTGGAGGTGGAACTACATTAATCAATTTTCTTTTGGGATGCCTCGGTGCTCAGACGTCTTAAGAAGATATTCCGTGGCAGTTCTAAGTGGGAAATTTGGCAGCCCTGCAACTTTCTCAGTTGCAGCGATTTGAGGATTTGTATGCATCTTTGGGCATTGTAGGCAATTTCGGATGCATTTGTATTGAAGCAGATACAGTGTTCGAACGTCACATCCAAAAGTTATTGGGTTCCACAGTGGTAACGTTGTGCCATGGAACTGGCTGTCCAGTTGTTGTACTATGTGCAAGGTCCACGTCGTGAACAATATGGCCGTATGTACATTAAATCAGTGTCAAGTCCTGTGATGTGAAAAATTTTAAGAGACAAGGGATAGTTTTCTTTTGTTGATTCCATTTTGCATTCGCAGAGCATTATAAAAAAATATTTTACTACTTCATTGGTTTATTAATTTTTGAATTTATAAAATTATATTGTTTTGGTAAAATAGGGGGGAAGGGCGGGGGCGCAAGAAAACCTCACTACGCCTCTGCCCCTTGGCAAATACTAGAAGTTTTCTAGGACCTACCTTAATATCTGCGTCTAGATCTGGCAACTCTACCGCCCCTTGAAACTCGAGCCTTGATTTCGCGAGCGCAGGACACAAACACAGAACATGCTCAACCGTTTCTCCCTATAGCTTACATCTCCTTTATCTGTTGTTAGTGACGAGGCCTAACTTATAACAATGAAGTCTTGAGGGATCAGTCGCACGATCTTTTGCACAGTGTTTAAGCGCAGCAAAAATTTTTTTTGGATAAGTCATGCATCACTCTGCATGACCTACGCCGGGACATGTGCTTTTCTGAGAGCTTAATAAGCCCAAATGTTAAAAGCTCTCTGTGTAGCACTTTTAGTCTTTGAGTTTGGGCATAAGTGTAAGGGGAACCGATTTCTTCTTAAAATTTTTTTTACTTCATACATGGTGAAACCGCTTAATAAATGTACCTGTTGAAATCAACAACAACACACCCTGAATTTGTACATATGTTGCTGATGCAGCTGTTGTAGAGACAGCCATTCGTCGCACACATGTGCGCTCATTACTCAACGCAATGCCATCGAAGTACTCATCAGCAAAGCAACAATCGTTGGTATATATTTACTTTTATACCAGCAACACTAAAAAAGAATAAAGCAATGCTTAATCACATTCCATTTCGTACAAATTAGTTACAATTACAATGCGACTGCAAAGAGACTATAAAATGTGTTTTTTATTTACACCATTTTTTTATTTTGCCTGTCTTTTGTGAAAAATTTTGCATGAAATAAGAAGAGAATTTAAGGAGAACAAGTAAGTAAGGTTAAGTTCGGGTGTAACCGAACATTACATACTCAGTTGAGAGCTATGGTGACAACATAAGGGAAAATAACCATGCAGGAAAATGAACCGAGGGAAACCCTGGAATGTGTTTGTATGATATGTGTATCAAATGAAAGGCATTAAAGAGTATTTTATGAGGGAGTGGGCCATAGTTCTATAGGTGGACGCCATTTAGGGATATAGCCATAAAGGTGGGCCAGGGGTGACTCTAAAATTCGTTTGTGCAATATGGGTATCAAACGAAAGGAGTTAATGAGTATTTTAAGAGGGAGTGGGCCTTTCTGGACCAGCTGTGACTCTAGACTTTGTTTGTACGATATGGGTATCAAATGAAAGGTGTTAATGAGTATTTTTAAAAGGGAGTGGGCCTTCGTTCTATAGGTGTTCGCCTTTTCGAAATATCGCCATAAAGGTGGACTAGGGGTGACTCTAGAATGAGTTTGTACGATATGGGTATCAAATTGAAGGTATTAATGAGAGTTTTAAAAGGGAGTGGTGGTAGTTGTATATGTGAAGGCGTTTTCCAGTTATCGACCAAAATGTGGACTAGGGTGACCCAGAACATCATCTGTTGGATACCGCTAATTTATTTATATATGTAACACCTGCCAAGATTTTAAGGGTTTTTTATTTCGCCCTGCAGAACTTTTTCATTTTCTTCTACTTAATATGGTAGGTGTCACAACCATTTTATAAAGTTTTTTCTAAAGTTATATTTCGCGTCAATAAAACAATCAAATTACCTTACCATGTTTCATCCCTTTTTTCGTATTTGGTATAGAATTATGGCATTTTTTTCATTTTCGCAATTTTCGATATCGAAAAAGTGGGCGTGGTCATAGTCGGATTTCGTTCATTTTCCATACCAAGATAAAGTGGGTTCAGATAAGTACGTGAACTGAGTTTAGTAAAGATATATCGATTTTTGCTCAAGGTATCGTGTTAACGGCCATGCGGAAGGACAGACGGACGACTGTGTATAAAAAGTGGGCGTGGCATGAACCAATATCGTCCATTTTCACAGAAAACAGTTAACGCCATAAAATCTATGCCCTTACCAAATTTCAAAAGGATTGGTTAATTTTTGATCGACTTATGGCGTTAAAAGTATCCTAGACAAATTAAATGAAAAAGGGCGGAGCCACGCCCATTTTTAAATTTTCTTTTACTTTTGTATTTTGTTGCACCATATCATTACTGGAGTTGAATCTTGACATAATTTACTTATATACTGTAAAGATATTAAAAGTTATGTTAAAATTTTACTTTAAAAAAAATTTTTTTTTAAAAGTGGGCGTGGTCCTTCTCCGATTTTGCTAATTTTTATTAAGCGTACATATAGTAATAAGAGTAACGTTCCTGCCAAATTTCATCATGATATCTTCAACGACTGCCAAATTACAGCTTGCAAAACTTTTAAATTACCTTCTTTTAAAAGTGGGCGGTGCCAAGCCCATTGTCCAAAATTTTACTAATTTTCTATTCTGCGTCATAAGTTCAACTCATCTACCGAGTTTCGTCGCATTAGCTGTCTTTTGCAATGAATTATCGCACTTTTTCGGTTTTTCGAAATTTTCGAAATCGAAAAAGTGGGCGTGGTTATAGTCCGATATCGTTCCTTTTAAATAGCGATCTGAGATGAGTGCTCAGGAACCTACATACCAAATTTCATCAAGATACCTCAAAATTTACTCAAGTTATCGTGTTAACGGACGGACGGACGGACGGACGGACGGACGGACGGACATGGCTCAATCAAATTTTTTTTCGATCCTGATTATTTTGATATATGGAAGTCTATATCTATCTCGATTCCTTTATATATGTACAACCAACCGTTATCCAATCAAACTTAATATACTCTGTGAGCTCTGCTCAACTGAGTATAAAAATAGACCTAACCATTTTTTTGAATTGCAATAAATTCAAATCAGTCTGGGGTTGAAAATTGTGCTATTAACGCAAACTCACTTAAAGTTGAAAGAGAAGTGAAGCAGGAGGGGAGTAAAAGAAGTAAAATAATTTCAGCTAAAATTATTCCCCATCGGGTAAACTCGTGGAAATGTACATATACAACCATCATGACAATTACATTTAGCATTAAAGCAAACACCACACAGGTTGTGTGCCATTTGGCACAGTACAGAGCATACACAAACACACCCACATACACAAACATGATGAAGAAATTATAACAGAAAACAACAAAATCTGAAATTATTTCATTCATTAAAATTGTAAATGTCTTAATCTCATGAAAGAAATCGCTATACAGCGAAAATTTTATAACAGACATAATACGAACACAAACACAAGCACACGAAACATGAACCCAGTCAGCATTTTGCACAGCGTTGCCATATATTTCTGTTCCAAGTCGTCAGACGCCACCCAAAAAAACGTCATATCTATGGCAACAACCAAAGTTGAGTTAGGACGAAGATGGTTGTTTACCAGGGGACGTACGATTGTATTGACCGGAAACCAAAATAAGATCGCCGGATTTCATTCAACAATATTACTTAACTTTAAAAGCGCTTTTCTGAAAATTGTCTTTGATTGTTATCTTTTGTTGCCACATACAACATATAAAATCGTTTTAATGCATTTCATTTTATTTTATAAATAATAAACACGTCTTATAAGATAAATTTTGTATTACTCACAAAAGGTACTTGTTTTAACAATTATTATAATCAGTTGAGCAGAGCTCACAGAGTATATTAAGTTTGATTGGATAACGGTTGGTTGTACATATATAAAGGAATCGAGATAGATATAGACTTCCATATATCAAAATAATCAGGATCGAAAAAAAATTTGATTGAGCCATGTCCGTCCGTCCGTCCGTCCGCCCGTCCGTTAACACGATAACTTGAGTAAATTTTGAGGTATATTGATGAAATTTGGTATGTAGGTTCCTGAGCACTCATCTCAGATCGCTATTTAAAATGAACGATATCGGACTATAACCACGCCCACTTTTTCGATATCGAAAATTTCGAAAAACCGAAAAAGTACGATAATTCATTACAAAAGACAGTTAAAGCGACGAAACTTGGTAGATGAGTTTAACTTATGCCGCAGAATAGAAAACTAGTCAAATTTTGGACAATGGGCGTGGCACCGCCCACTTTTAAAAGAAGGTAATTTAAAATTTTGCAAGCTGTAATTTGGCAGTCGTTGAAGATATCATGATGAAATATGGCAGGAACATTACACCTATTACTATATGTACGCTTAATAAAAATTAGCAAAATCGGAGAAGGACCACGCCCACTTTTAAAAAAAAATTTTTTTAAAGTAAAATTTTAACAAAAAATTTAATATCTTTACAGTATATAAGTAAATTATGTCAACATTCAACTCCAATAATGATATAGTGCAACAAAATAAAAAAATAAAAGAAAATTTCAAATGGGCGTGGCTCCGCCCTTTTTCATTTAATTTGTCTAGGATACTTTTAACGCCATAAGTCGAACAAAAAATAACCAATCCTTTTGAAATTTGGTAGGGGCATATATTTTATGACGCTAACTGTTTTCTGTGAAAATGGGCGGGATCGATTGATGCCACGCCCAGTTTTTATACACAGTCGTCCGTCTGTCTTTCCGCATGGCCGTTAACACGATAACTTGAGCAAAAATCGACATATCTTTAATGAACTTAGTTCACGTGCTTACTTGAACTCACTTTATCTTGGTATGAAAAGTGAACGAAATCCGACTATGACCACGCCCACTTTTTCGATATCGAAAATTACGAAAAATGAAAAAAATGCCATAATTCTATACCAAATACGAAAAAAGGGATGAAACATGGTAAGGTAATTGGATTGTTTTATTGACGCGAAATATAACTTTAGAAAAAACTTTATAAAATGGTTGTGACACCTACCATATTAGGTAGAAGAAAATGAAAAATTTCTGCAGGGCGAAATAAAAAACCCTTAAAATCTTGGCAGGAATACTGTACGTGGTATTACATATATAAATAAATTAGCGGTATCCAACAGATGATGTTCTGGGTCACCCTGGTCTACATTTTGGTCGATATCTGGAAAACGCCTTCACATATACAACTACCACCACTCCCTTTTAAAACTCTCATTAATACCTTTAATTTGATACCCATATCGTACAAACATATTCTAAAGTCACCCCTGGTCCACCTTTATGGCGATATCTCGAAAAGGCGAACACCTATAGAACGAAGGCCCACCCCCTTTTAAAAATACTCACTAAAACCTTTCATTTGGTACCCATATCGTACAAACAAAGTCTAGAGTCACCCCTGGTCCACCTTTATTGCGATACCTCGAAAAGGCGTCCACCTATAGAACTAAGGCCCACTCCCTTTTAAAATACTCATTAACTCCTTTCGTTTGATACCCATATTGCACAAACGAATTCTAGAGCACCCCTGGCCCACCTTTATGACGATATCTCGAAACGGCGTCCACCTATGGAACTAAGGATTACTCCCTTTTAAAATACTCATTAACACCTTTCTTTTGATACCCATATCGTACAAACACATTCTAGAGTCACCCCTGGTCCACCTTTATGGCGATATTTCGAAACGGCGTCCACCTATAGAACTAAGGCCCACTCCCTTTTAGAATACTCATTAACACCTTTCGTTTGATGCCCATATTGTACAAACAAATTCTAGGGTCACCCCTGGTCCACCTTTATGGCGATATCTCGAAACGGCGTCCACCTATGGAACTAAGGATTACTCCCTTTTAAAATACTCATTAACACCTTTCTTTTGATACCCATATCGTACAAACACATTCTAGAGTCACCCCTGGTCCACCTTTATGGCGATATTTCGAAACGGCGTCCACCTATAGAACTAAGGATTACTCCCTTTTAAAATACTCATTAACACCTTTCTTTTGATACCCATATTGTACAAACAAATTTTAGGGTCACCCCTGGTCCACCTTTATGGCGATATCTCGAAACGGCGTCCACCTATGGAACTAAGGATTACTCCCTTTTAAAATACTCATTAACACCTTTCTTTTGATACCCATATCGTACAAACGCATTCTAGAGTCAACCCTGATCCAACTTTATGGCTATATCCCTAAATGGCATCCATCTATAGAACTATGGCCCACTCCCTCATAAAATACTCTTAAAATGCCTTTCATTTGATACACATGTCATACAAACACATTCCAGGGTTTCCCTCGGTTCATTTTCTACATGGTTATTTTCCCTTATGATGTCACCATAGCTCTCAACTGAGTATGTAATGTTCGGTTACACCCGAACTTAACCTTCCTTACTTGTTTTCAATTGAGTAGGTACTTCTTTGAGAACTATTGGAAACGTAATTATACACATTGCGCACCAATGTTTCTACACAGCTGTGAAGCTTTAAGCAGGCATACGAAGAGCAAAGTACCAAAGAATGACATATACATATTGTTACGAATATTAGCAAAACTAAGGAGTGCTGCCATCTCCAGGCCGATGCTAAGCAGTGACGTGAATTCACATCAATAATTCAATCATTATGTATCTACATAAACGAATCAATAATTGCGTCTACACATATTTACACATTCCGACGAGCAACATTTACATACAAGGCAGCGAGAGATGAGATGTCACGCATAGATGAATTTACTTATACGCTTATGTGTGTGCGGGAGACTGTAAACTACAAACTCACATATGTACATCTCAGAAGCGCTAAAAAGTAGACAATTGTAAACAAGTAGAAACTATATGAGAACTATACACACACGAATATAGTTGGTAAGTTCTGGAAATGGAAAAGCCTAGAAGTATGCAGCGTAAACTATAAAAGCGGGGCAGGCGAGTAAGAAGTAATTCAGTTTGATTTGAGATTTGGATTAAGCGCTATCTAGCGAGCTATAGCAGTATTAGAGTTTCATTTGAGCTGTCAATCAGTTTGGTTATTAAGCAAGCTATTCGTTGCAAAGTATAAGTGTTATTGTGAAGTACTTGAATAAAGGCCATTTTGCATTATTACATATTGGAGTTATTTATTCAACAGTTTAGCGATACGAACTTAGCAGAGGGTTGCAAATAAGGGGATTTGCAGCAAATTCGTTACAATATATTTAAAAGTAATTAAGTTAGGAATTTCTTTTTCAAAAATTCGGGCTACCGAATGCTTCGAGCCGTTCATATTATTGGCTCCGTCTGCAGCAAAAGCTAAAATATTTTTAGTATAAGGTATACAATGTTCAATAAAACTTGTACCTCAATTTTAAATATACATACTTATGTAATTTCTTGGTGTTTGAATATTTAAAATAAATTTTACATAGAAGGCAGGCTTAAATTGTAATTTTTCATTACAAAATCGTCCAAGCGTCATTCTAGTTGAAAATCGTCAAAATAACGACGGCGTCGTCAATCTGTCAACGCTTATTTTGCATATATTTACGCTATTTTCCACTTATTCTAGTTCAGTGGCGCACAATGCCAGCATAGCCTCAAACCAAAGCGAATCTATACCACGTGGTAGCAAGGCGAATTCAACCAATTCGCCGTGCAGAAAAATATCAAGTCAAACGAATTTTTTCATAGATTTAGATTAATTGAAATGTATGCTTTGTATGGAAAATTATAAATAAGAAGCAATCAGCTGTTGGGATAACAACACCTGGTACTGAATTCGCCTTGCTTCAAACACTGCTTGCTCTGCTGAATCTTAATCGCACGCCTCATATGAGTGAACGCCGAATAAATGCCCGCTGCTCTACTAAGGTCTTGGGGGTAAATCTGTTCCAGTTACCTCCATATTGAGTGGGAAAAAGTTTGACAAAGATCATTATTCCTGATAAAAATGCGAGTATATTGCCACACTCCCTCATTACGTCATCAAAAAGAAGTTAATTTGGAATTTCCAATAATTATTGGGATATCTTTTTAAAGTGCACTTCATCCCGAAAGGGTCTGTAAATGCTCTACTCCGTTACACGCAGTGAACCCTGTTATCACACTCAAATACGAAACTGTTTTTGAATATTTTCCCAGAGGTGTACATCACTCTGGCTCAACTTGGACCAGGATACCCTGGTCAAAGGTTAATGCAATAGCTTAAATTTTACTTACCCGAAGGCCTTCCTGGTGTACGTATGTACATGTGTCCTGTCATATACATATCTCCTACAACTGATGGGCTGCAACACGACACCAGGAGACGCTTGCATAATTGTTCAATGCCTTTTTATCTGAGGAAAATTCCCAACAATCTGAAAGCGCCATTCAATACTGCAATTGGCAAATACAGCGAAGCCCTCCTGTTAGAAGCCTATATATCTGCTTAACTCCGTCGGCAAAGTTCTCGAGTGAGTCATTTATAGTCGCCTTGAAATGGAAATCGAAGAGGTGGGAGGTATATCTGAAAGCCCGTTCGGGATCAGGAAATGGTGATCACCATTAACGCTGGGAACATAACTGAAATGGCAGCTCATCAGGCGATTAGCGACACCCGATGGCTGGAGGGGTCTAAAGAATATGGCCTCACCGTGACCTTAGACGTAAAGAATACTTTTAACAGAGTTAATTGGGCAAACATTTTGGGCACGCTGGATCGGGCCGGTGTATCCTATTACGTCAAAAGAGTTATTCGGAGTTTCCTTGAAGGTCGACTGCTGTAATACGAAATATCAGCTGGCACAAAGAAGCCCCACGTTACAGCCTGTGTTCTACAGAACTTCGTACTCGATCGACTGCTACGGAGCATTATGTACGATGGAGTACTACGGCTTACAGTTCCCAGTGGAGGAAGTTAGTAGAGACGTGGATGGGCTGGCTTTGATGAACACGACCAACCACTTAACCGAAATATGCAGCAAATCTAACACAAGCTTACACAACGCCCAAACATGGCTTATGCAACACTGATTTCAGCTTTCGGAACAAAATACAAAGGCAGTGCTAATATCAAGCAGAAAGAATGTAGAGCAAGTAACTATAAAAATCGGCAGCCATGACAAAAGGCAATAAAGTATCTCGGGATCAAGATAGACAGAAAATTATCATTTTAAACCCACCTCGAATATGCCAATGGAAAAGTACAAAACCCGTGTCATACTTCCGCAGCATTAAGTCAACATTACACCTGCGCCTCCCAGTATGCAATGCTTTTAAAACAATTTCTGACGAAGCAACGCACTTAATGTCAGGAATGAATAGGACCGATATACCAGCAAATGAAACAGCGATGATTTCCACGGAGGACACTTCGTGATCCTAAGCACAATAAATCAGTATGCGAAAGTGGCATCTACGGTGAGATAACGAGACAACGGGACGCTGGACATATCGATGCATTCCTGTCTTGGAACACTGGTTATCACGAAAGCATGGCGAAGTGTATTTCTACTTAACTCATGTCCCAGGTGTGGATGTTTTAAAGAGTATCTTTACCGTTTCAAACACGTTTCAAACCTTTACTTTCTGAATACCCAAGGTGGCATACCCATAGATAGAGAATAAGTAGCATATTTGGGGATGATTTTACTCCCGAAACATTCGTGGGGCAGATACTCGAAAATAACGAAAAACGAGCAAAACAATAATGATAAAGCAATATCCTCTAATGCGAAAAGTTGCTCCTCCCACCTCATAATCAGGACATTAAGAAAATAATGCATGGATTGAATACCAGGTCTCTTCAACCTGCGAAAACCCGAATCCCTAAGGATGAAGTGAATTCTAGATCATACAAAGTCCCATCCATAAATAAGCGTAGACACGGCGTAAGTAAAATTAAGCGGCGTATACTTATACCGACTTTATTCCTACTAAAACAAACTATGGAAGTACTGCAACATTCTCCAACAGACGTAGAGCTGGGTGCTTAACCCACCTCCTGACAGAGCACTTGACGGCAGTACCGGAAGGATATGGTAGAAATTTTAGTGCTGTATAAAATCCCACTCACTTTGGTGCTGTCAATGCTTTCTCCTCTAAAATATAAAAAATAAAATAAAAAGCATGACTCCAACCAACTTTTCAATTGTAATGTGAAACCAGCGCCCCTCACAGCACATCAACAGTCGAATTTTGTAGCAACTAAACGTTTTACTGGACCCCGAGTTGTCACGCCTATTGGAAGGGTCCAACCACTGCTTATACAATCAACAATAAGAACAAAACTTCGTGTGACACATTTTTAATTTTCTCTATGAAGATTTGCATTCAATGCAATGCCTCTTCTGCATTTGCTTATGATTCAAAATGTTGACTGGGTATTCACACATTAAATGGGGCAGATGAGTTCTCTGTTGTTTCAAATTAATGCTTATGCAACTACAATGGCGTACAACAACAAGATGGCGACGACAAAGCAATGTGACACATAGAGCGAATCGTGCAGTGCAGCGTGAAAGCATTTTGCCTGCATGTTTGGCCAAAGTATTTGCGTATCCTCTTCTAAAAATAAAAATATCTATAAATTTAAAATGCATTTTCCCCACAATGGCTCTGAATGACAATTTTCGCTATTCATTGCATGCAACAAGTATAGGAACACGCTTAAACTTAAAATTTAGCCATTGTTGCTGTAGTTTTCAACACAACAATATTGGTGAATGGCATTTGCACTAAAAGTGCAAAAATCCGATTGATCATTTTGGGCGAATGTTTCGAGCGACAAAGAATTTTAAGTGCTAATTCCAATGAAATTGGAATTTTCAAGTGATTTTTTGAACTTTGCGTTAACTTCAAATCACTAGCCCAGACTGAGAGGAGGACAAGGGAGAAGAAGTTGGAACAACTTTTCATAGTGTATATACATACATATGTACTAATACATGTACATGGTTGGTTGGTTGCCGTGCCGCCCGGATAACAAAGATCTGAGCCCAAGTAGCCAAGTAGCGCAAGGGGCGCCATTTTGCTGCATATTTCTCATGGAACCAAATGCTGGTGATATCGTATGGCTAGTCCTTTCGAACCATCTGGTGCGGACAATGAACATACAACTTCCCACATTTAGAAAACCTAGTGCGTGCTAGAGCTGGGCATACGCACAAGTAGTGCTGACCTAGCTGACCTTCTCGCCGAAGCTCCTACAAATGCTTTTTAAAGGGATCCCCATTCCCTCAGCATGCAGACCAAGCGGCCAGTGGCCCGTTATTGGCAGTGATCATTAAGATTTATTTTCTTGACCTATTTAGTTGGTCCTCTGTTCTCATACTAGCGTAACTCGGCTATGATTGCTTGGTTACCTTGCAGGTGTTCGAGGAGCATCAGTTGGAGACTACTGGCTCCCTGAATCTGCTATGTGTATTTCTTTTCATTGGAGTTATTGGGCGGTGCATCTCGATCCCCTCAGCAGCCTCCAGCATTACCCCTGCCCTTGCAAGTTCGTCTGCCTTCTCGTTACCTTCGATGTTCCAGTGACCGGGCATCCATATGAGGGTTATGTTTACATGGCTACATTAAAGTAACAAGGCAACCTATTGGTAAGAAAACTAGTCGTATCAAGTCTTTCTTCAAAAATTCTGAGATCAGGTATTATATATGAAACTCATCCGCTTCAATGTCTCAGCTCTGGCGGGAGCACCTAAGATAGTGTGCCAGATCTACTCAAGTGATATTAATACCAACAGGACAGGCAGGATTCTTGTATATCAGATGTTCTCTTCTTGGTTTGACAAGTTATAGTAAAAACATGGCATCTCTGTCTAAAGGAACCAAGCAGAATGAAAAAGTAGCAGGTGCCTTCGGCTTGTTAGCCGACAATTCACGTATCATCTTTCGGCAGGCCCAAGAGCCAAAAAAATAAATTTAGCGATGCACAATTTATCATCACTACAGGCGGTGAGGACGTCATGAATAAGGCAAAAGACTTCGAATATACATAACCGATTCTGACGCTATAATGTCTCAGAAAGAGAGTGTGTAAGCTATTTCAATAAGGCCTTCAATCTATCTCTATAAAGACACAGCGCCGTTATCAGTAAGTTACTTAAACTTCAATTACAAAATTCGTAAACAACGATACGCAGGGTCAAGCTAAATAAAACCGTTTCAAAAGTAAATTGAAAATTAGAGTATATTAATTGGAAGTGCTAGACCGTCATGTGCAATAATCAATTGTTCTGAGCAATGGAGCCGTTGATCCACAACGGGATAGTATTTTGTATTTTCGCAAATATTTTTACTTTTCCCCTTAGCATTTGGATTAGCTTTGGTGAGCACGGTGCTAAAGGTAGGACGTCCACTAGGCTACCTCAGAACTCGATTCGCCAATGACATCCAGCGCTGGATATAAATATTTTTTTATAGTGGAAGTTCGAAAAGAAACCAGTATTTCAACTGCTAAGTGGAATACGACCTTGCCTCGGCTGTCGTTTCGAAAACGTCCTAAACGGTGTTGCGCGTGAGAAAAGAAAGGAGAAGCTAGGTGCACCCTTAGCACTTTGAGTGCTTACACTTGACTCCAAAAAGTTACGAAATTAAGTAGGTACGGAAGAAAATATGTATGTATTGTAACGAATTAGAAATTCTAGATTATTCTGCACCTTCTTTTATAGTTGGAGTCGCGGAACTGTCGAATAAATATATTCGGTATAGCATTTTATAGTTCTTTATTGACAACACTACTTGGTAGTAGTACTGCACAATTACTCGCGTACATCACTTATAGCGTGTTAAAATAAAACTGAACGACTTCCCCTCAGCTTTCGCTGCTCTTATACTCTCAGTTACCTCGTTCGCCTATTTCTCCTTGGTTCTGGACTTTTCACGAACACCCTTCCCGAACAGTTGTATCAAATAGCTCGTTATTTAACTATATATATGTTTATGTATCAGTAATGTCATCTTCGCTCTTAGCTGATGATTACATGATGTGTGGCTTTCTTTTTCGTTCTTGGCTGCTGACTACATGTATGTATGTGAAATATACTCTTCGCTCTTAGCATTGCTGTTAACATGTATGTGGTCCTCGATCGGATTTGATATGATTTGGGAATATGTTACGATTACACTTCAGCAAAAACTGGAATCGAACAATGAGCCGTTTTTTGTTTTATTCAGTTTTTAAATTTTCAATTGATAGTTTAATCATGAAAATACGCTATAATCGCCACAACAGAAAAAATATTATTTATTTTTAACTCCCTCTCTCTCTCTCTCTTGCTCTCGCCCTCTCCTTCTCTGTCTCTTTCTCGCGCACGCGGGCCCTTCCATTCGCTTGAAAATATTGCGAAAAACCGCGGCGAGGCAGCCGCGGGCACCAGGCTATATGAAGACCGCCGAGTGTTCTTCGACCCTGCCGAGTTTGTAAACAAACGAGAAGCCATAACAATATTCTAAACTGACCTTGGTGTGAAATAATATAAATGAAATCGTAGGAGTTTTTAGAATATCGACGACCGACGGTAACGCAGCATGCCGATAGCACTTGTTAAAAGTCGTGCGCGGTCGCATGAAGAAAGTCGATTGTGTATTTGTTTATTGTGTTGGAGTAAATCTAAATCCATGGTTACTATATGAACAGCCTTGAAAGCAAGGATTCTTGAGATCTTCGAAAACTACGATGATAAAAATGAGTGTCTTCCAAAAGTGTTGTGTCAATCATGCAAGAGAGATCTCTATCGCCCCAATCTCGACAAGGATAAAATTCTCCAAATAGATTTCTCACAGTTCAAGTTGAAGAAGAAAACTAGAGCAACTGATGGGATGCAATGTAACTGCTGCTTATGTGAAACATCAAGAACAAATGGACAGACAAATTTTATTCCGAGAAATGTTTTCTCCATTCAAAGGAGACAAAAGCGCTGTTCAAGTGTAAGGAAGCAAGAAGTTATTAAACAGTGTTCACTTTGTTTATCTGTAGTTCATAAAGGAAAACGTCACGTTTGTAATAATTCTGGGCGCTTCAATAACATCAAAAACCAAGTGAAATCATCTGTCTAGAAAACTAAAGAATAATTGGTTTCTACTTTAATAAAAGATATTGTCCAAGAGAAGGGTAATGATAAATCATCGGTTCAACTGGCCCAGCCGAGAAGCGGACGGGCTCTCACAGTGACTGTTGGAACGTCGAGAAAAAAACAAGAAACGTTATTTACTGCAGAAGATCTTCAGAAAATTTGAGTCAATTTTAATTTAAGTTACAAAGTAACAAATGGGATCGCTACAGCAATTCTCGTGGGAAGTAGGAACGCCAAAATTATTGAACCCAATCTCAAGAGGAAATTGTTGCTTGAAAATCATCGTTTAGATGATTTATTTGATTGTAAATATTCGATTTCAGTAAGAGAACCGATAAAGATAGTTCTCGTAGTTCTGCGCCATTAATATGCTGTAAAGCTTTGCATAACCTGACCGGTAGAGTAATCGAGTCACGTGACATTGAAGAAAAACACTTGAAATTTGGTATAGATGGCGGCGGTGGTTTTTTAAAAGTTTGTCTAAGAATCCAAGCTCCAATGGATCATTGCAAAGTGAAGAAATCTAGTCGACAATCATATAATGATGGTATAGCTGCTAAGAAATTGAAAGACTCAAGTGTCAAGAAATTGATGATTATCGGCTTAGCTCCATGCGTTGAAGAGAACTACGATAATGTGGCACATTTATGGTCAGAACTTAATATTAATGAATTCCAAGGAACAATAGCAACTGATTTGAAACTCGTCAATATAATTGTTGGAATGATGTCACATGCAAGTTCACATCCATGTTGTTGGTGTTATGCAGAAAAGAGTAATCTTTTTTGTGTTGGTGAAAGTAGAACTATTGGTAACTTATTAAAAAATTATATGGAAAGGTGCGATGCAGGGAGCAACAAGAAGAATGCCAAAAATTCCATGAACTGTGTAAAACCCTCAGTCATTTAAACTCTCGAGGATCGATTAATTTTGGATCTAATTCCTCCACCGGAGTTACATTTAATATTAGGAGTCGTAAATACCTTGTTCTCTCACATGTCCAAAGAACTTGAGGCCGAAGCTCTTCTTTGGGCAGAGCGCTGTAATATTCAACGTGAAATGACCCATGGGAGCCCTTCGTTCAAAGGAAATAGTTGCGGCATTTTTTTGCAGAAACTTGATTTGTTGCGTTGAATTGAATTTGATTTGTTGTTTATTAAATGTATGTATGTATGTAAAATGTTAAATGTAATTATTTTTTAGATATATATTTTATGTTTTGACATTATAAATTCACACACATTATAAACTCACACACAGGCGTACACACATACAAATACACATACATAATTGTGGCGATTATAGCGTATTTTCATGATTAAACTATCAATTGAAAATGTAAAAACTGAATAAAACAAGTAAGGAAGGCTAAGTTCGGGTGTAACCGAACATTGCATACTCAGTTGAGGGCTGTGGAGACAAAGTAAGGGAAAATCACCATGTAGGAAAATGAACCTCGGGTAACCCTGGAATGTATTTGTATGACATGTGTATCAAATGAAAGGTATTAAAGAGTATTTTAAGAGGGAGTGGGGCATAGTTCTATAGATGGACGCCATTTAGGGATATCACCATAAAGGTGGACCAGGCCTGACTCTAGAATTTGTTTGTACGATATGGGTATCAAATGAAATGTGTTAATGATAATTTTAAAAGGGAGTGGGCCTAAGTTCTATAGGTGGACGCCTTTTTCAGATATCGCCATAAAGGTGGACCAGGAGTGACTCTAGAATTTATTTTGTACGATATGGGTATCAAATGAAAGGTATTACTGAGTATTTTAAAAGGGCGTGGGCCCAAGTTCTATAGATGGACGCCTTTTCGGAATATCGTTATAAAAGTGGACCAGGGTTGACTCCAGAATTTGTTTGTACGATATGGGTATGAAATGAAAGGTGTTAATGATTATTTTAATAGGGAGTGAGCCTTAGTTCTATAGGTGGATGCCTTTTCGAGATATCGCCATAAAGGTGGACCAGGAGTGACTCTAGATTTTTTTTGTACAATATGGGTATCAAATGAAAGGTGTTAATGAGTATTTTAAAAGGGAGTGGGCCTTAGTTCTATAGGTGAACGCCTTTTCGAGATATCGCCATAAAGGTGGACCAGGGGTGACTCCAGAATTTGTTTGTACGATATGGGTATGAAATGAAAGGTGTTAATGAGTATTTTAAAAGGGAGTGGGCCTTAGTTCTATAGGTGGATGCCTTTTCGGAATGTCGTTATAAAAGTGGACCAGGGGTGACTCTAGAATGCGTTTGTACAATATGGGTATCAAACGAAAGGTGTTAATGAGTATTTTAAAAGGGCGTGGGTCTTAGTTCTATAGGTGAACGCCTTTTCGAGATATCGCCATAAAGGTGGACCAGGGGTGACTCCAGAATTTGTTTGTACGATATGGGTATGAAATGAAAGGTGTTAATGAGTATTTTAAAAGGGAGTGGGCCTTAGTTCTATAGGTGGATGCCTTTTCGAGATATCGCCATAAAGGTGGGCCAGGGGTGACTCTAGATTTTTTTGGTAAGATATGGGTATGAAATGAAAGGTGTTAATGAGTATTTTAAAAGGGAGTGGGCCTTAGTTCTATAGGTGGATGCCTTTTCGGAATATCGTTATAAAAGTGGACCAGGGGTGACTCTAGAATGCGTTTGTACAATATGGGTATCAAACGAAAGGTGTTAATAAGTGTTTTAAAAGAGAGTGGGCCTTAGTTCTATGGGTGGACGCCTTTTCGGGATATTGCCATAAACGTGGACCAGGGGTGACTCTAGAATGCGTTTGTACAATATGGGTATCAAATTAAAGGTGTTAATGAGTATTTTAAAAGGAAGTGGGTCTTAGTTCTATAAGTGAACGCCTTTTCGAGATATCGCCATAAAGGTGGACCAGGGGTGACTCCAGAATTTGTTTGTACGATATGGGTATGAAATGAAAGGTGTTAATGATTATTTTAATAGAGAGTGGGCCTTAGTTCTATAGGTGGATGCCTTTTCGAGATATCGCCATAAAGGTGGACCAGGAGTGACTCTAGATTTTTTTTGTACAATATGGGTATCAAATGAAAGGTGTTAATGAGTATTTTAAAAGGAAGTGGGTCTTAGTTCTATAAGTGAACGCCTTTTCGAGATATCGCCATAAAGGTGGACCAGGGGTGACTCCAGAATTTGTTTGTACGATATGGGTATGAAATGAAAGGTGTTAATGATTATTTTAATAGGGAGTGAGCCTTAGTTCTATAGGTGGATGCCTTTTCGAGATATCGCCATAAAGGTGGACCAGGAGTGACTCTAGATTTTTTTTGTACAATATGGGTATCAAATGAAAGGTGTTAATGAGTATTTTAAAAGGGAGTGGGCCTTAGTTCTATAGGTGAACGCCTTTTCGAGATATCGCCATAAAGGTGGACCAGGGGTGACTCCAGAATTTGTTTGTACGATATGGGTATCAAATGAAAGGTGTTAATGAGTATTTTAAAAGGAAGTGGGTCTTAGTTCTATAAGTGAACGCCTTTTCGAGATATCGCCATAAAGGTGGACCAGGGGTGACTCCAGAATTTGTTTGTACGATATGGGTATGAAATGAAAGGTGTTAATGATTATTTTAATAGGGAGTGAGCCTTAGTTCTATAGGTGGATGCCTTTTCGAGATATCGCCATAAAGGTGGACCAGGAGTGACTCTAGATTTTTTTTGTACAATATGGGTATCAAATGAAAGGTGTTAATGAGTATTTTAAAAGGAAGTGGGTCTTAGTTCTATAAGTGAACGCCTTTTCGAGATATCGCCATAAAGGTGGACCAGGGGTGACTCCAGAATTTGTTTGTACGATATGGGTATGAAATGAAAGGTGTTAATGATTATTTTAATAGGGAGTGAGCCTTAGTTCTATAGGTGGATGCCTTTTCGAGATATCGCCATAAAGGTGGACCAGGAGTGACTCTAGATTTTTTTTGTACAATATGGGTATCAAATGAAAGGTGTTAATGAGTATTTTAAAAGGAAGTGGGTCTTAGTTCTATAAGTGAACGCCTTTTCGAGATATCGCCATAAAGGTGGACCAGGGGTGACTCCAGAATTTGTTTGTACGATATGGGTATGAAATGAAAGGTGTTAATGATTATTTTAATAGGGAGTGAGCCTTAGTTCTATAGGTGGATGCCTTTTCGAGATATCGCCATAAAGGTGGACCAGGAGTGACTCTAGATTTTTTTTGTACAATATGGGTATCAAATGAAAGGTGTTAATGAGTATTTTAAAAGGGAGTGGGCCTTAGTTCTATAGGTGAACGCCTTTTCGAGATATCGCCATAAAGGTGGACCAGGGGTGACTCCAGAATTTGTTTGTACGATATGGGTATCAAATGAAAGGTGTTAATGAGTATTTTAAAAGGAAGTGGGTCTTAGTTCTATAAGTGAACGCCTTTTCGAGATATCGCCATAAAGGTGGACCAGGGGTGACTCCAGAATTTGTTTGTACGATATGGGTATGAAATGAAAGGTGTTAATGATTATTTTAATAGGGAGTGAGCCTTAGTTCTATAGGTGGATGCCTTTTCGAGATATCGCCATAAAGGTGGACCAGGAGTGACTCTAGATTTTTTTTGTACAATATGGGTATCAAATGAAAGGTGTTAATGAGTATTTTAAAAGGAAGTGGGTCTTAGTTCTATAAGTGAACGCCTTTTCGAGATATCGCCATAAAGGTGGACCAGGGGTGACTCCAGAATTTGTTTGTACGATATGGGTATGAAATGAAAGGTGTTAATGATTATTTTAATAGGGAGTGAGCCTTAGTTCTATAGGTGGATGCCTTTTCGAGATATCGCCATAAAGGTGGACCAGGAGTGACTCTAGATTTTTTTTGTACAATATGGGTATCAAATGAAAGGTGTTAATGAGTATTTTAAAAGGGAGTGGGCCTTAGTTCTATAGGTGAACGCCTTTTCGAGATATCGCCATAAAGGTGGACCAGGGGTGACTCCAGAATTTGTTTGTACGATATGGGTATGAAATGAAAGGTGTTAATGAGTATTTTAAAAGGGAGTGGGCCTTAGTTCTATAGGTGGATGCCTTTTCGGAATGTCGTTATAAAAGTGGACCAGGGGTGACTCTAGAATGCGTTTGTACAATATGGGTATCAAACGAAAGGTGTTAATGAGTATTTTAAAAGGGCGTGGGTCTTAGTTCTATAGGTGAACGCCTTTTCGAGATATCGCCATAAAGGTGGACCAGGGGTGACTCCAGAATTTGTTTGTACGATATGGGTATGAAATGAAAGGTGTTAATGAGTATTTTAAAAGGGAGTGGGCCTTAGTTCTATAGGTGGATGCCTTTTCGAGATATCGCCATAAAGGTGGGCCAGGGGTGACTCTAGATTTTTTTGGTAAGATATGGGTATGAAATGAAAGGTGTTAATGAGTATTTTAAAAGGGAGTGGGCCTTAGTTCTATAGGTGGATGCCTTTTCGGAATATCGTTATAAAAGTGGACCAGGGGTGACTCTAGAATGCGTTTGTACAATATGGGTATCAAACGAAAGGTGTTAATAAGTGTTTTAAAAGAGAGTGGGCCTTAGTTCTATGGGTGGACGCCTTTTCGGGATATTGCCATAAACGTGGACCAGGGGTGACTCTAGAATGCGTTTGTACAATATGGGTATCAAATTAAAGGTGTTAATGAGTATTTTAAAAGGAAGTGGGTCTTAGTTCTATAAGTGAACGCCTTTTCGAGATATCGCCATAAAGGTGGACCAGGGGTGACTCCAGAATTTGTTTGTACGATATGGGTATGAAATGAAAGGTGTTAATGATTATTTTAATAGAGAGTGGGCCTTAGTTCTATAGGTGGATGCCTTTTCGAGATATCGCCATAAAGGTGGACCAGGAGTGACTCTAGATTTTTTTTGTACAATATGGGTATCAAATGAAAGGTGTTAATGAGTATTTTAAAAGGGAGTGGGCCTTAGTTCTATAGGTGAACGCCTTTTCGAGATATCGCCATAAAGGTGGACCAGGGGTGACTCCAGAATTTGTTTGTACGATATGGGTATGAAATGAAAGGTGTTAATGAGTATTTTAAAAGGGAGTGGGCCTTAGTTCTATAGGTGGATGCCTTTTCGGAATATCGTTATAAAAGTGGACCAGGGGTGACTCTAGAATGCGTTTGTACTGTAACGAATTTTCTGCAAATCCTCTTATTTGCAATCCTCTGCTAAGTTCGAATCACTAAACTGTTGAATAAATAACTCCAATATTGAATGATGGAAAAATGGCCTTTATTAAGTACTTCACAATAACACTCAACTGTGCAACGAATAGCTTAATAACCAAACTGATATCTTAAAGGAAACTGACTTTCAAAATAATAGTGCTATTGCTCGCTAGATATCGTCTTACTCGTAACTGCTTGACAATTCAAATCAAACTGAATTACTTCTTACTCGCTGGCGCCGCTTTTATAGTTTACGCTGCATACTTCTAGGCTCTTCGATTTCCAGAAGTTATTAGTTGTTTCGGCTACAAAATCGCCAGCCACAACTACGTGCACAAATTATTGCTCTCTCTTGTGACAACTCAGATAAGGTATATGCATGTGTTTGTAGTTTACAGTCTCCCGCACACACATAAGCGTATAAGTAAATTCATCGGTGTGTGACATCTCATCTCTTGCTGCCTTGTATGTAAATGTTGCTCGTCGGAATGTGTACATATGTGTAGACGCAATTATTTATTCGTTTATGTAGATACATAATGATTGAATTATTGATGTGCATTCACGTCACTGCTTAGATCGGCTTAGAGCTGGCATCACTCCTTAGTTTTGCTAATATTCGTAACACTGCCCTCCACCTAAGTCTGATCGTCCCGATCAGACAAATCTCTCGATCTAAACGCTGCTAGCATCGCCAAATGTACCATTCTTCTACTCCGTGGTTTCTCAATGCTTTGTATGCGGTAGATGGTATCACTGAGCTTCTTCACAATCTTGTACGGGCCTTCCCAACTGCACCGAAATTGGGCTGGGACACCTTTCCGCCGGTGAGGGTTGTTTAACAGTACCAAATCTCCATTCCGGAAACCTTCCGAATTATTTTCCCTGTCGTACCTGTGTTCCATCTTACTACTCATTATTCTGGATCGTTCTCTCGCACTCTGTTGCTTGGCCAATGAAGAACTACTTTGTAGAGCTTGTTCTTGACGGATTGGCTTCACATACTCAGTATCGTTCCGACGTTTCCCAACAAAAGTGCGCGCTGGCTTGAAATCATCCTTGCACTCTTTCTGAAAAATTCTTTCAGTGAATTTAGTGCGTCCATTAGGGTTTGTTGATGCCGGTCTTTTCCTCGCAGGTACTTTTAATTTCGCTTCATTTGGCACATTCGATCCATCAACCTTTGCTCGATCTACTTTCCTTGACTTTCGTGGTCTCTGTCGAATCTCCTCGACCAGCACTCGCTTACTGCTGAACCCTTTTTCCAAACTAAAGTTAAGTGGCACATCTTGGTTCTCATAACGCATCACCCTTCTCTGCATATCGATCTTGATGTCATGGTCAACCAAGAAATCCACTCCCAATATAACTTCATCAACAATCTCCGCCACAACAAATTTGTGTAGAACCATGACCTTCCCAATCAATACTTCACATATCACTTCTCCCTGAACTTGGTTATATTCGCCAGTGACCGTACGCAACTTTGCTCCAGGTAACGGTTTTACTCTCCTGTTGACCAAGTCAGATCGGATCAAGGAATGAGATGCGCCCGTATCTACAGTCAGTATTCGTTCGTTGCCATCCACATTCCCTCTGACGGTAAGACTGCTCGATTTTCTACCAATTTGCGACACAGATATCACAGGACATTCAATAGCCGGGACAAGTTTTCGTTCTTTACATCCGACGCGCTCTTGCTCATTTCCGCCAGCTTTGCGTTTACGGCCACCCACATTGTTGGAACTATAAGGACCAAGATCGCAATGACGTGCAATGTGACCTGGGTTGCCGCACTTGAAACATTTAATAACTCCGGCATTTTTCTGTTGTGATCCCTTCAGTGCTTCCAAAATTGTGTCTACCCAATATGGTCTTTCTACCTCCACACGGCGTGCTTTGAAAACTGGCTTACACAGAAGCGACGCTGTTTCCTGAATCAGAGCTTGTGACACCGTTTCTGCGAATGTTGGCTTTGGGTTTGCGTATGTAGCACGCTTTGTTTCCACGTCCCGTATGCCATTTATGAAACTCTGGATTTTTACCCTTTCAGTGTATTCCACGGGTGCGTCCGCATTTGCAAGATGAGCCAATCTTTCAATATCTGAAGCAAACTCCTGCAATGTTTCATTTGCTTTTTGGTAGCGGTTTTGCAACTCAATTTGGAATATCTGTTTCCTATGCTCGCTTCCGTAACGTCTCTCTAAAGCGCTCATCAATGTTTCGTAGTGGTTCCGCTCGTACTCTGGGATGGTCTGTAAGATTTCCGCGGCAGGCCCTTTCAGTGCCACGAACAGAGCTGCAACTTTATCTTCAGCATTCCATTGGTTCACTGCTGCGGTCTTCTCAAACTGTAGCTTAAAGACCTGAAAAGGAACAGAACCGTCAAAGGATGGTGTCTTTACCTTTGGATTACTCGCTGAAACAGCTGGGCGGTTTAGTTGTAACTGCTCCATACGACCTTTTAACGCTTCTATTTCGGCATCAATTTTGTCCTCGAGTTGTAAAATTTTTGCATCCTGCTCTTCCAGTTTCACAAAGAGCTGCGCTGATACCTGTTCCGAAATTTGTGCCGACATTTCAGATATACGTGCCTCTTGCGCTTCCAGTTGAGATGCCAAATATGTCTTCTGTTCTTCCAATTGTGTCTCCATCTTTGATGTAATCTGTGTCGACATTTCTGCCATACGCGTTTCTTGTGCTTCAATCTTCGATGTTATGCGTGTCTCCTGCGATTCTAGTTGTGATGCCATATATGTCTTCTGTTCTTCCATCTTGGATGTTATACGGTTCTCCTGCGATTCCATATATGTCTGCTGTTCTGCCAGTTGAGATGACACTGTCGATGTTTGAGCAGATATTGCAGCTAAAATCATGTTCAAGTCTGTACTGGTAACCGTCTGCGATGTTTCGTTCTTCTCTTCAATTTTTGTTGTCTCCTCGCCATCAAGATGGAAGACATGCTCTTCCACATCAATTCCTTCTGCTTCCATTGCTTCTCGTAGCCGTGCCTGAAGTTCGAGTTTAACGCCGCTTGTATTCAATCCACGGCTCTCCAACTCCTTCTTCAGTTGCGGGATCTTCAATTCACTTAACTTTGCCATGTCCTTGTTGTCCTCTAGAATTTATTCAACAATTCCTCTTCTGACACCAATTGAATTTTCTGCAAATCCTCTTATTTACAATCCTCTGCTAAGTTCGAATCACTAAACTGTTGAATAAATAACTCCAATATTGAATGATGGAAAAATGGCCTTTATTAAGTACTTCACAATAACACTCAACTGTGCAACGAATAGCTTAATAACCAAACTGATATCTTAAAGGAAACTGACTTTCAAAATAATAGTGCTATTGCTCGCTAGATATCGTCTTACTCGTAACTGCTTGACAATTCAAATCAAACTGAATTACTTCTTACTCGCTGGCGCCGCTTTTATAGTTTACGCTGCATACTTCTAGGCTCTTCGATTTCCAGAAGTTACTAGTTGTTTCGGCTACAAAATCGCCAGCCACAACTACGTGCACAAATTATTGCTCTCTCTTGTGACAACTCAGATAAGGTATATGCATGTGTTTGTAGTTTACAGTCTCCCGCACACACATAAGCGTATAAGTAAATTCATCGGTGTGTGACATCTCATCTCTTGCTGCCTTGTATGTAAATGTTGCTCGTCAGAATGTGTACATATGTGTAGACGCAATTATTTATTCGTTTATGTAGATACATAATGATTGAATTATTGATGTGCATTCACGTCACTGCTTAGATCGGCTTAGAGCTGGCATCACTCCTTAGTTTTGCTAATATTCGTAACAGTACAATATGGGTATCAAATGAAAGGTGTTAATGAGTATTTTAAAAGGGAGTGGGCCTTAGTTCTATAGGTGGATTCCTTTTCGAGATATCGCCATAAAGGTGGGCCAGGGGTGACTCTAGATTTTTTTGGTAAGATATGGGTATGAAATGAAAGGTGTTAATGAGTATTTTAAAAGGGAGTGGGCCTTAGTTCTATAGGTGGATGCCTTTTCGGAATATCGTTATAAAAGTGGACCAGGGGTGACTCTAGAATGCGTTTGTACAATATGGGTATCAAACGAAAGGTGTTAATGAGTATTTTAAAAGGGAGTGGGCCTTAGTTCTATGGGTGGACGCCTTTTCGGGATATCGCCATAAACGTGGACCAGGGGTGACTCTAGAATGCGTTTTTACAATATGGGTATCAAATGAAAGGTGTTAATGAGTATTTTAAAAGGGCGTGGGTCTTAGTTCTATAAGTGAACGCCTTTTCGAGATATCGCCATAAAGGTGGACCAGGGGTGACTCCAGAATTTGTTTGTACGATATGGGTATGAAATGAAAGGTGTTAATGATTATTTTAACAGGGAGTGGGCCTTAGTTCTATAGGTGGATGCCTTTTCGAGATATCGCCATAAAGGTGGACCAGGGGTGACTCCAGAATTTGTTTGTACGATATGGGTATGAAACGAAAGGTGTTAATGAGTATTTTAAAAGGGTGTGGGCCTTAGTTCTATAGGTGGACACCTTTTCGAGATATCGCCATAAGCGTGGACCAGGGGTGACTCTAGAATGTGTTTGTACGATATGGGTATCAAATTAAAGGTATTAATGAGGGTTTTAAAAGGGAGTGGCCCTTAGTTATATATGTGAAGGCGTTTTCGAGATATCGACCAAAATGTGGACCAGGGCGATCCAGAACATCATCTGTCGGGTACCGCTAATTTATTTATATATGTAATACCACGAACAGTATTCCTTCCAAGATTCCAAGGGCTTTTGATTTCGCCCTGCAAAACTTTTTCATTTTCTTCTACTTAATATGGTAGGTGTCACACCCATTTTACCAACTTTTTTTCTAAAGTTATATTTTGCGTCAATAGACCAATACAATTACCATGTTTCATCCCTTTTTTCGTATTTGGTATATAATTATGGCATTTTTTTCATTTTTCGTAATTTTCGATATCGAAAAAGTGGGAGTGGTCATGGTCGGATTTCGGGCATTTTTTACACCAATACAAAGTGAGTTCATATACATAAGTACGTGAACTGAGTTTAGTAAAGTTATATCCATTTTTGCTCAAGTTATCCTGTTAACGGCCGAGCGGAAGGACACAAACTGGGCGTGGCTTCAACCGATTTCGCCCTTTTTCACAGAAAATAGTTATCGTCCTAGAATCTAAGCCTGTACCAAATTTCACAAGGATTGGTAAATTTTTTTTCGACTTATGGCATTAAAAGTATCCTAGACAAATTAAATGAAAAAGGGCGGAGCCACGCCCATTTTGAAATTTTCTTTTAATTTTGTATTTTGTTGCAACATATCATTACTGGAGTTGAATGTTGACATAATTTACTTATATACTGTAAAGATATTAACTTTTCTTTTAAAATTTGAATTTAAAAAAATTTTTTTTAAAAAGTGGGCGTAGTCGTTCTTCAATTCGCCAATTTTTATTAACCAGACATATAGTAATAAGAGTAATGTTCCTGCCAAATTTCATCATGATATCTTCAACGACTGCCAAATTATAGCTCGCAAAACTTCTAAACTACCTTCTTTTAAAAGTGGGCGGTGCCACGCCCATTGCCAAAAATTTTACCAGCTTTCTATTCTGCGTCATAAGTTCAACTCACCTACCAAGTTTCATCGCTTAATCCGTATTTGGTAATGAATTATCGCACTTTTTCGATTTTTCGAAATTTTCGATATCGAAAAAGTGGGTGTGGTTATTGTCCGATATTGTTCCAGTTGAGTGTCCAGGAATCTACATACCAAATTTCATCAAGATACATCAAAATTTACTCAAGTTATCGTGTTAAAGGACAGACGGACGGACGGACGGACATGGCTCAATCGAATTTTTTTTCGATACTGATGATTTTGATATATGGAAGTCTATATCTATCTCGATTCCTTTATACCTGTACAACCAACCGTTATCCAATCAAAGTTAATATACTCTGTGAGCTCTGCTCAACTGAGTATAAAAAACGGCTCATTGTTCGATTTCAGTTTTTCCTGAAGTGTAATCGTAACATATTCCCAAATCATATTTCGAAAGAAAATTTGAAGGGCAAGCAGTTCAAGGTCAAATCCGATCGAGGACCACCATGTGTGGCTGTTTGCTATGTTGTGCATTTATTTACTATCAGCGTAGTACGCATCGAAATGCTAATATATGCACAGTATATTTCAGCAATAATTCCGAAATTACTCTTTTTCGGAACTACTACGTTACACCTTTTCTCATAGCTTCCATCCCGGCACTACAGATATCTCTCATACCCATATTAAACAGAACAATTTTAGAGCTATCTGGGTAATATTTCTGTCAAAATCTCTAAATTGTTTTGGCTATTAATATTTTCCAAGCCCTCGTACCAAAATGCATCTAAATGGCTTAAGTTGTTTCCGAGATAGAAATGGATGGATGATTGTATACATTCAGGTTTGGTGATAACCCTACTTACCGAGGCAGAAAGCCTTGGAATATAACTATTACGCTACCTATGTATGAAATTGCACCCAAGTCGGTTAAACCGCTTCATTAGTGTCGTACGAATAAATGGAGCATATATAATTCGGCTAGGTGGCTACTCTAAGTGGTAATCCTACTCAAAAAAACATTTTGTTAGAATACAAATGAGGATGGGTTGAACTAGCCGCTCTGTGGGGATCTCACATAGACTAAATAAGTATTGTTATGAGCAATACAAGGTAAAATTAATTAATAACTTTTTCCTGCAAGGATGGTTTAAAATCGAGTGAAATAACTTTGAAGGCACTCACACATACTACCACACATAATTTATAAAATTAGTTGACATTTTATGCTTGAACCATTTTGACAGCAGTTGTTGCTATCACATGTGTTGCTGTTTGCCAGTTTTTGGAAATTTGTTTTATTTTATTACAAAAACAAAATTAAAAAAAGTCACATTTTCATATTAATACAACGTGTGAGGGTGAATATTATCGTGACACAAATGAATTGCTGTATTATTATTTTTCAACTTTCATTAAGATTACTTAGTCACTCTTGTTGCTGCTATTTTTACTTTGCATAAGTATTTTTGTAGGTATTTTTTTTTTTTTATAGAATAAGCACACAATTTTAATTGCTTGATTTACTCATACCACCACACAAATTCATGTAGACAACAAATGGAATATCTGCTAAAAATTTATATTTACAACAAGTTTATATGTACGTAAGTAAGTAAATAGATATGTAGGTGAGGTACTTCGTGAATTGCGAAATTTAAATTTTAGTCCGCTTGGCAATGGCAAAACGAAGGCCAAAAATAACAAATACACTCAAAAAAACAATTCCCAGAAACGAGAAAAATAGCTATTGAAACAACGAAAAATTGTGTTTGAAATTTCGCCACAGAAATCCTTCCCTAAGAACTTAAAGCTATTTTCTTCTTTGGTTATAGGACTAATTATCTTACAAATTTCTAGTCAATGTGACAAATTTTATAATCGAGTGGTCTTATTCACTGAGCTAGGTTAGGTTAGGTTAGGTTGAACTGGCCGGTCCATGAGGACCTCACATGCACTGATTGAGTCCGTAGTGTTACCAGAAGTTTGTTTTAACGACCAAACTGAAAAACCCTATCAAAAACCAGGACCTATGTTATAAAATAACTCCGTCCTCTTGGCAAATACTAGAAGCTTCCTCGGACTTAAGCCACTTGCTGCTTCTAGATCTGATAGCTGTATCACTCCTAATAACTGGAGTCTTAGCCTGGCAAGTGCAGGGCACGAGCACAGAACGTGCTCGATCGTTTCCTCCTCCAACCCGCACTTCCTACATCTGTTATCACTGACCAAGCCTAATTTAAAGGCATGTGACGCCAGAAGGCAGTGTCCAGTCAGAATACCCGTCATGAATCTATAGTCCTCTATTTTTAATGATAGAAGCAACTGTGTTATTCTAAGGTTGCAAGACCTACACATAATCTTCGATACTTTACAGCCCCGCACTTGAACCCACGCCTTTCCCGCTTGGTCGATCATGTGCACTTCTCGCCTTCGCCTAATCTCGCCCAATCTAATTGGAACGTCTACAGATCAAGCTTCAAGGGATGCGCCCTTTTTAGCTAGTTCGTCCGCTTTTTCATACCCATCTATTCCCATATTCCCTGGGACCCAATATAGACGTATGCTTCTCCCTGTCCCGATTCTCTCCAGAGACTGCTTACACTCTAACACGCATTTAGAAGCTGTGCTATGCGAGATTATTGCCTTAATTGCTGCGTGACTGTCAATATAAAAGTTAGCACGGTTGCAGCTTAAGCTATTCTCTTCCAGGGTTTCTAATGCTTTGGTTACAGCTAATATTTCCGCTTGGAAAACGCTACAGTAATCCGGCAGCCTCTAGGATCTGCCTATTCACTGAGCTAACTCGTACATGTAAATCATGACTCAATCACAAGGGGTTTGCTCGGCTGACAAATGTTTTGACAATTGCATCAATTTTTCTCCCAAATCGAGTTGACATCCGCTAACTGTGTTGTTTCTTTGCGATTTTTCGAAAAATATTGGTAGTAAAAAATGAAGCAATCGGTACTGAACTGCATAATTCCTTAGAACATTTTTTTAAATTTTATGAGGAATTTATTAATTATGCCATTATCTATTAGTGTGACTGAACATAGGCTTTATGAAAAGTACGGACACTAGGGCGGGTCGATTTAAAAATCGCTCATTGCTCTATGAAAATCGTATTCTAGGGATCAAAATAAGAAACTTTGCCGAAGGAACCATACCTCTAAAACGAATTCTGATGTCCCCCCTTTGGGTTGAACTTTTGGGTAGGGGCAATTTCAATTCTACCTGCTGTGTCTTGTGGTGGCTTAAAAAAACAACACAAGCAATTTTACGATCTGCAATTGTGTCACAGTGATACCTTCATTTTTTAAAACGATTGAATAAAAAACCCACACAACTATGTTTACGACTTGCAAATGCATCACAGTGATGCCTTGGTTTTAAAACGGGGTTGTAAAAACGCTAATTTCTAATAATTTTTTTAAATTTCTTTTCTATTACTAAGCTAAATTCATTTTTTCATTTACATATGTTCTGACTAAATAAATTTCTAAAGAGAAAAATAAACTCCAAAAAGAAAAAACATAGGTATTTCAAAGTGGGATTTTTCAAAATTTGCCCCTACGACCCAAAGGGGGGGACATCAGAATTCGTTTTAGAGGTATGGTTCCTTCGGCAAAATTTTTTATTTGGATCCCTAGAATATGATTTTCACATAGCAATGGGCGATTTTTTTGCCTCCCCACAAATCGACCCGGCCTAACGGACACCCAGGAACCGTGAACTTTCGTAAACCAATGAACATACGAAACCTAAACCAAATCAAAATTCATCGCTAAACGTCAAAACTCGACTAGTAAATCGATTCAGGTAAAAATGTCATTAGTAAATAATGGAGATGCCATAACGAAATGTACTCATTGAGCATATATTCCGAACATTCGTCTCCATTTAAGAATTTTGGGAAGCGGTTAATATTTGGAATATTATGTATATATTTATTTGATACATTCGGACCTCCTGAGGTAGCATCAAACGAACGTATTCCCAATAATCTTAATCAACGGTTTATCCGGAACACTTCCATGAATGCTTAAAGGAAAATAGCTTTCCGAAATTTCAGAATAAAAAGGTGAATACTCCCTGCGTAGCAACACCGCACAAAAGCTTAACTCTTCTCTCAAAGTCAGGGCCGGAATATAAAGTTCTAAGCCAATAAGCCATTTTCTTTTATTTTTCTTTTTGTCAGTCCATATCGGCTGCCTGTTCAAAATCGTCCTATCTCAAAATATTTTTAAAAACTTTCCCATTTCAGGATTTGTCACAAAAACGTCCTATATTAGAATTAGATTGAAGAACGCCTTATCTCAGAATGCTTACTATTAACTTCTTTTTATGTCAAAATGCATTGAACTTTCGCTCAGCTAGGGAGTTTTTGAAACAAATTTTGAGATGGTGTATTTTTGAATACAATTCTGACTTACGGCATTCTTCAAACAAATGCTGAAAAAATTACCAAACCAACATAGCGCTTTATCAATTCACGAAATATTTAGTAGAAAATGAATTATTTCCCCCAAAACCTGTTGACATTTAGAGTTTTATTATCACTACTAAAAGTACTTTTCTACTACAATTTTCGCAGAATGGGATTGAATTGTTCCCCGTTTTCTTTACTTCGTAAAAGCAACCGGTCCAAATTTTTCAATTTGGTATTGTCAAAGCTCTGTTAACATTGGAGAAAAACCTCAAGTACATGGTCCAACTATATGGTTGGTTCATCTTTACAATAACAAAATATGTCTGTTCAAATTGTCAAAATCTGTGTATTGTTGTTCATGCGAATGGTATGGAAAGGAAACATAAAACTTAGCAGATTTTGTATGTGTAGGAAAATGTTGCCAATGTGTTGGTTTCATTTTGAGTTTGCCATCTCCTTTTGACAATCCCATCGACCATGCAATGAAATAAATAAAATCAGCTGATGAGATGAGCCAACCATATAATTGAGCCATGCCTCTAGTAATTGAATCATGCATGTAAATATTTTGAGATATTTTCAATAAGTATTCTTGTAATGTATGAAAGAAAAATGTTCCCTCTAATTATTGAACAGTTTTATGGTAGGAAGGTAGGTATAATGGCTGCGACGCAGGTCGCCCAAGTAGCTAATAAAAAGCCGAATTGATGCCATAAAACTCGTTTCAACCTACTGAGTGCTACATCGGATACGTATTAAAACCAGACCATGTTGCTTATAAAATCATGAGTCCCTATTTTCTAATTTCTACCAAAATTTTCAAAAAAGAGGCTTCCGAAGGATCTTAAATGTGTTCTAGCTAGAGCTGTCTCTTTTGCAGTTACGACTTTACATCTTCTACAGCGGTCATTATGCGGAATATCCATCTTTTTCACATGCATGCCTTAAGCCCAATGACCCGTGCAGATAGCTAAAAGTTTGTGGGCATCGGTCCTAGATCTACAGAGAAAACTCCTTTTCATCTTTTCATTGTAGTCTAGCTATGTAGCTCTTGACATTTCACAGCCGTATGTGCTATTAAACTTTTGCTGAGTTTCGTTGACGTAAAAACTTCGAATTTAAGCCTTGGTTGCTGTTGTCGTTGTGGCGATAAAGATACTTCCCGAAGGCCCTAGGGAGTGTTATGGATGCCGATGGTCTTTTGCTAGTTACTAGCCCGACCATCTCAGGAACGATTTTGAAACCTTCAAGGCCATACTGTCCTCCAACCTTCTAGATCCCTGAGGAACTTAGAGTCGACAGAGCCCCGGCTGTTAAAGAAATAGGATTCGCCACGGGTAGGTAAGGTTGAAAATTGGGTTGGAGAAGCTATATATTGCGATGGTTGCGCTACTCAACCCCTTGAATCAATTTGATATTTTAGTCGCCTCTTACGACAGGCATACCTGCCGCGGGTATATTCTAAGCCCCTAACCCGCTGGGGTTTCAACCTTGGTCACCCCCAAGGGTATGCATACATCGAAGCCGGTTATTTCTCACCACCTACCACCAGCTCATCAGATAATGGATATTTCTAGAATGTGGGTTAACACAGTTATAAGCTGCTTGTATGCTTTAACTAGATAAGAGCTAGTGTATGGTACAGCTAACGCCTTTATTGAAGCTGGGGTGTCAGACACACACTTTGGCGGTTATATTCCGGACTGCGAATGACTTGCACCACATCGCGAGAAGTTCTGCTTGAAACACGCTACTGTATGACGGCAGTTTGAATGACGTGAACATCCCTAGGTAATGTGAATAAATTCCAGCCCAAACATCTGAGTCCATATTGGAGCCATCGACGTAGACTAATACCATGTAGTTGGAACCATGACCCTCTTCCAAGCATTCTTGGAATGATAGTGTTAACACTTAAACTGCAGCTTGTAGGGATAATAATTTATTTCGGAATTGGAACATCCCACGGAAGTAAATCAAGGATACTGCCTTGCTCTTTCTGACTATATCTCCAACACCTACATTTTCTGAGTCTCAGTGCAGTTTTCGCCGACGTATACAATATGTGTATGTCTATCGGAAGCTGGTTTAAGATGAGGTATAAAGCCGCCGTTGGACAAGTGCCGCAAGATCCGGTGTTACCTACACACTCAGTTTGCTGAGCTTTCTGTAGGTTGATGATATTTTAGTTCTTACTAAGAGCTTCCCACCACGCTATAGAGCCAATCGTCAACACTGGTCGCTCCACTGTCTCATGCAGCCATACTAAAATCTTTGCTCTGAGACATATACATATTTATTTATTTCATTTATGTAGGAAGGGATTTAGGTTAAGAGTTAGGTTTAAGTATAGCTAGCAATTAAATGTACAGCTGGCAACCTATAGAATAGTTCACCCAAGGGTTAAGCGGCAACCTGTCGAAAATATAACGAAGCGTCTGATAGACCAAATCGAAGAGCGGCCATCGTTTGAACAGTTGAGTTCAGTTGAATACGAGGAATGTAAATTCGCAGACGTTAATCTGTGAGCGCTAACAAATAAAACCCTATAATTTAACCTACATAAGTGCGAATGTAACTAAAATACTATTAACATTAATTAAAACTTATAAATAACCAGCAAAATCAACCGGGAGCGTTTTATTTACCACAAATGTGGGCTCGTCCGGGATAGATGTGTCAGCGTTAATTGAAAACGCATAGAAAATTTTTAAGGTAAGCCGAATTGAACGCTTAAAAGTGGGAAATCGAATGCTAGTGCGAAAACCAAATAAGCACACGAAAAAAACAAGCATCAAAAAGTGCAAACAAATAAAAAAAATTGCGAGAAGTGAACAAGAAAATCCCCTAGAATCGAGTGTGTAAGGTGTACTTGCAAAAGGTACGCGCATTCAGCGTCAAATATTAAATTTTGGTGCTCCGACGGACTGCGCTGCTGACGCAGCTAAAAAGTGGGTGCTCCAACGAACCGCGCAGCAGCGGCGAGAAAAGCAACAGCTTCGCGAGTTAAAATTAGCATTCGTGAAAACGAAGCAGAAAATGCAGTGAACGAAGTGAACCGTGAACTGTTCCCAACAGAAGATAGTCTAGTGCAAGTGCGCAAGCATCAGTAAGAGCAGCAACAGCTACGCGACTCGAAATTAGGGTTCGCGAAAACGAAACAGAAAAGCATTGCACGAAGAAGTGATGTATTCCCAAAAGAAGAGAGCAGAGTGCAAGTGTTTCCTAAACCAAATACACGAACCAGAAAAATTGTGCAACTGAAACAGTCGAAGTGCGCGAACTATGGTTAGAGTGCTAAGTCATAACGCATTATGCGAAAAGAGACAAAGATAAGTCCAACATCAAAGTGGCGCAAGCAAGCGTGTGCGAAAATACATATGCATACATATTACGCTACAAACTAAGCGAAAGAAAGCAAAAACTATATCGTGTACATAAATACACATATTTCGCTTGGTAAAATTAAGCGAAACGAAATTACCATATTGTGGGTTGTAAGCGAACAACATAAAACAAAACAAACAAGCAACAAAAGAATAACAAGTAAGGCAAACTATCGTGATAACAGAGGCAAAAGCAAGACAAGCAGCGGGTAGCAGGCAGCAGTGAAGCAGCGGTATAGTAGCTTTATGTAGTCAGTCATAATATTTAATTCTTTCTTTCTTTTGCTATTGGAAATATTAATATTGTAATCAGAATAGATAATACACTTCATATATTTGTATGTATCGGAAAGCGAATTTGCATTCCTTTTTTTCGCGTGTCGGAGAACAATTGATAGTAGGTGTCATAAAATTGCCTAGTATTTGTGTGTGTGTAAGTTCGATTTTATTTACATTGTAGTGAAATCAGTGCATGTTCACATGCGCATATGCATAGACGGGAGGATTGAGTAGGAAGTTTAGGCAAGGAGAGTATATCGATATTTGTGTTTTTTTTTCTATTGAGTCGCGTAAATAAAATGGAAATAGCACGATGGATACTGATACCATAAAGGCAATGACCGTCGAAATGTTAAAAGAGAAGCTAAGGGAGCTTAATTTGAGTGTATCAGGTAGAAAAAAGGACTTGCAGTTGCGTTTGCTTCAGCATATAGTGTTTGAGGGTGAGGAAAGAGAAGAAGAAGTAGATGAAAATGAGTCGACAAACTCAGTATATGGGGATACGATTACTAACTTAAATGCGCAAAGGGTGATGTTTACGCTGCGTGATATAGAGGATAGCGTCTCCTCATTTGCAGGTGACGGTACCCGTGGGGTGAACCATTGGGTGATGGAATTTGAGGAGGTTGCCGACACGGTAGGTTGGAATGACCTTCAAAAGTATGTGTATGCGAAGCAGCTACTTAAAGGTGCTGCAAGGTCATTTTCTCGAGGGTTGACAGGAAGAGGAGACTGGGGTGGGTTAAAAGAAGCCCTTGTAGAGGAATTTGGTGAAAGATTATGCGCCTCAGAGGTGCACCGCGCGCTTAGAAATAGAAGAAAGCAGACGAAGGAAAGCCTTCACGAGTATTTATATGCACTCATAGAGATAGGGAAGCCAATCCACCTCGATGAAAAGAGTGTTGTGGAATATTTCGTAGAGGGTGTGCCAGATACGCGGTTAAACAAATCTGTGTTATATCAAGCAAAGAGCCTCAATGAGCCCAAAGAACAAATACGGGTATATGAGAAAATAAGGGGTTCCCAAACGTCGTCAAACAGATTGGGTACCCCTCAGACAGGGTCGGAGAAAAGTGGTGGCGGAAAAGGGTACCAAAATAAGAAATGTTTTAAATGTGAAAAGGAAGGTCACTTGGCGAGAGAATGCCAGAGTTCAGATTCAAGCAAGGTGACGTGTTTCAAATGCAAACAAAAGGGCCACTATGCCAAAGATTGCAAGTCGGGTACAGGAAATACGGCAGTTAAAGATGAGCGCGCAAATACGTTAGGGCAACAGGCCGAGGGCAAATGGAGAAGTAACCTTATATTTATTGACGTAACAATGAACGGGTTCACCTTTAGCACGTTGGTAGATACGGGCTGCGATTCTTGTATAATGCGATACGATACGCTCATGATGCTAGGAAATATTGAGCTAAGTAAGGAGAGGCGTCAATTGTTCGGAATAGGAAAGGGCAACTCACGACATTGGGTAGCTTCGAAGCCGAAATCGAAATTGGTGGAATGAAATTGGAAGTAACATTCCACGTGGTGAGAGAACGCGACATGCCGTATGCCGCTATAATAGGTAGTGATGTGCTCAAAGACGTAGAGTTAGTATTTAGAAAAGGGGAAGTAGAGTTCCGACAACCGAGTACACAAGGCATGGCTGACAATAGTGGTCAAAAAGGGAACCACGGAGTGATTCGGCTTGGTTCTCCAAGTGCCGTATCTGGAGTGGTTGAGCCAGATCGCAGAGATGTGAAGACACCAGCGATGCCAGTGGGCGAAATCGCACAGACGGATCGAGTAGACAATAAAAGCGGTGACACCATAAGAGATGGTGCCATGGCAAGTGCATCAAATAGCAATGAGCTAAGGCTGCCGAAGTTAACTCGGAGTAAGGTTTCAAAGGAAGGGAGTAGCAAAGATGGCGAAATGGATCTCTTTAGCGAGTTCAAAGTTTTGTGTTTGGCTGAAAGAGATGATTCAAAGAAAGAAGCATGTGATATAGACGTATCGCACCTAGAGGGAAAAACTGCTGAAGAGGTAAGGAAACTGGTTACTGCCTACGTACCCGGAAAACAAACCAGTATCCCAGTGCAAATGAAGCTTATCCTTACCGATGATAGGCCCGTGTATCAGCGGCCACGTCGAGTGTCCTATGAGGATCAGCGTTATATAGACAAGCAGGTAGAAGATATGCTTAAAGAGGGAATTATACAGTGTAGTACTTCGGAATATGCGTCGCCGGTGGTGTTGATAAAGAAAAAAGATGGGACGAAAAGATTTTGTTGTGATTTTCGTAAGGTAAATGAGAAAATTGTTAGGGATAATTTTCCGATGACATTAATCGACGAGGTGTTAGACAAGTTGCAGGGTGCAAAAGTCTTCACTACACTCGACTTAAGAAATGGATTTTATCACGTACCAATAGAGCCAAATTCGCGAAAGTATACCGCATTTGTTACACATAGCGGACAGTTTGAATTTTGTTTCGTTCCATTCGGGATTACCAACTCGCCGGCTGTATTCTGCAGATATATCCGCGCAGTATTCCAGGACTTGTTGCAAGATGGCACGATTATCGCATACATGGACGACATTGTAATTCCCGCCATGGATGAGCAAGAGTCGTTAGGAAAATTACAAAAAGTGCTGGACAGGGCTGGAGAATACGGATTGAAAATCAAATGGGAGAAATGTCAGTTCCTTAGGAGGCAAATTAACTGGTTAGGGTATATAGTGGAAAATGGAGAAATTTTACCGTCAGTGGAAAAGACTAAAGCCGTAAAAAACTTCCCTATACCGTCAAGTAGAAAGGAAATACAGCGCTTTTTAGGATTGACATCTTTCTTTAGGCGTTTTATTCAAAACTACGCAATTATCGCGAAGCCATTGTCAGATCTGCTTAGGAAGGAAGAGAATTTTAAAATGGGTATGGAACAGTTGTTAGCTGTAGAGGAGTTGAAGAAAGCTTTAATAAACGCACCCTCCCTAAAGCTTTTTGATCCATCGGCAGAAACGGAGATACACGCCGATGCATCAAAGTACGGCTTTGGAGCAGTGTTGTTGCAAAGAGATTCAGAGGACCGGTTGTTTCACCCAGTAGAATTCATGAGCAGAAAAACCACAGTGGCGGAAGAAAAGTACAGCGCTTTTGAACTGGAGGTTTTGGCAGTGATTAAGGCTTTAAAGAAATTGCATATTTATGTGAAAGACAGAAAGTTCAAAATAGTGAGCGATTGCAACGCGTTCACCATGACGGCTAAGAAAACCGACGTGCCGGATAGGGTAATGCGGTGGGCCATGTACTTGCAAGAGTACGACTACGTGGTAGAGCATAGGTCGGGCTCTCGCATGAGGCATGTAGATGGCCTGAGCCGTATATATTGTATGATTGTCGAAGATGCGCTAACATTTAGACTGAGAGAGGCACAGGAACAGGATGCTTGGATAAACGCTGTGAAGAAGGTTTTGGAATCGAGAAGTTATGAAGATTTTTTTCTAAGGAACGGTATACTATACAAGGATATCGTTAAGGAGTTACTGGTGGTACCATCCAGCATGGAGGTCGAAATAATCAAATTGGCACACGACCAGAATCATTTCGCGACTAAGAAAACACAAGAGCTAGTGGAGAAAAATTATTACGTGACCAACTTGATTGAGAAGGTAACGAAAGTGGTGAAAGGCTGCGTTGGATGTATAATTATTGACGCGAAAAGAGGCAAAAAAGAGGGGCTTTTAAATTGAATTGATAAAGCGTGTGAACCATTAGGGACTTATCACGTCGACCACGTTGGGCCGTTAACGGAAACGAAGAAAAAATATAATCATATTCTAGTGATAGTGGATGGGTTTTCGAAATTCACGTGGTTGTACCCGACAAAGTCTACAGGAGTCGAAGAGGTTATAGATAGGCTAGAAAAACAGGCGTCGATATTTGGAAATCCTAAGCGCATCATAAGTGATAGGGGCGCAGCGTTTACATCAAACAGTTTTAAAGATTATTGCAACAGGGAAAATATACAACACTTACAAATCGCTACGGGGGTACCTCGAGGAAATGGGCAAGTGGAGCGTATCCACAAAACGGTCATTCCAATGATCTCAAAAAAGTGTCAAAGCAACCCCGCCCAGTGGTACAACCATGTGGCCAAAGTACAACAGGTGCTGAATAACACTATTCCGCGCAGTACCAAAACAACGCCATTTAAAGTTCTTACCGGATTAGACATGCGGCTGAATGATTACCCGGATTTGCGTCAAATATTAGACGATTTAGCGGTAGAGGACCTAGATAGAGAAAGAGACTTAGTAAGGGAAGAAGCCCAAGAAAATATAAGGAAAATACAAAACGAAAATTGTAAAACCTTCAACAAAAACAGAAAAGTAGAAGTAACTTATAATATTAATGATTTAGTGGCTATTAAAAAAACTCAATTCGGTACTGCCATGAAGTTGAGACCAAAGTATCTAGGGCCGTATAGGGTAACCGTCAAGTTAAACCACGGCAGATATGAAGTGGAGAAGATCGGCAACCAAGAAGGACCGATGAAAACTACAACCGTAGCCGAAAACATGAAGCCTTGGTCCTAGTTATTCAGGGTCGAATAACCTGTCAGGGCGGCCGATTGTAGGAAGGGATTTAGGTTAAGAGTTAGGTTTAAGTATAGCTAGCAATTAAATGTACAGCTGGCAACCTATAGAATAGTTCACCCAAGGGTTAAGCGGCAACCTGTCGAAAATATAACGAAGCGTCTGATAGACCAAATCGAAGAGCGGCCATCGTTTGAACAGTTGAGTTCAGTTGAATACGAGGAATGTAAATTCGCAGACGTTAATCTGTGAGCGCTAACAAATAAAACCCTATAATTTAACCTACATAAGTGCGAATGTAACTAAAATACTATTAACATTAATTAAAACTTATAAATAACCAGCAAAATCAACCGGGAGCGTTTTATTTACCACATTTATTTAAAGTCGACGACAAACTTGAAATGGACGACTACATAATATAAAATACATATACAAGCTCAAAAGTTAAAATTTCAATATATCTAAATTTCAAAATATGTTATATTTCAAACAAAGACATATTATTGAACATTACAATTTAATTTCAGAATTTAATAATAAGAAATATGAGCAGAAATAATATTATAATGGCGTAATGCATCAGGTTCCGCTCAGCATGATTTCGGAATGCTCTGGATTCCAAATTGCCGTTGGAATGCAACAAGATTACAATCAACATGTCGTGATAAACCGGCAGAGCTCCGAGTAGTGTAATGAGGTACGCTATCACAATGCATAAAAAAGTAAAATGACTTGCGTTGATGGAATGCACCGGATTCCAATCAACACGATGCCTGACCCATACAATTATACTGACGGAACGATTCCGGTCAGTGACTCTTAAGAAAGCATGTTTTTAACGTTGTTGGAATGCACCAGATGCCAATCAACACAGTACTGTCTTATTTCTTCTTAATGATACAGATTGAAGAACCCATGTATCCAATCCATCCTTATACGATATCGTGCCTCTTTTTTACTGACGAAATAATGCCGGCATATTAAATTAGCTCTCTCTTAGATTAGATAGGCACGTACTGCATTACGTATATTGGCAAAAGTACATTCAAGACTGATACAGCTATACAAGCCATTGTAGTGCGCGCACCAGATACTAAGAGGATTATTTTTAGCAAAGTTTCGACGACAAAGGGGTAAATAAAAGGGAACGTAGTATCTGAATACTCTAGGGGGGACAGCAAAAAACAATTGGCTAAGAAGGTTCGCAGAATCAATTTCTCCAATAATGAGCTTATGGATGAACGAAACCCCCAATAATATTCTCCGATTTTCCAGAGTTGGTAAGCTAATAAGAATAAGTCTACTTCCGTATAGAGGAAGGTGGAGACTTGAGTCCCAATTAAGGCCACGCAATGCGAATACCAAAAATTGCTTTTCAACTGACTCAAGACGCTTTATATGCTTTTGAGAAACAGGGCACCAAACGCATAAGCAATACTCGAGTATTGGACGAACCAGCGATGTGTAAAAAACCTTAGTGAGGAACGGATCATCGAACTCTTTAGCCCATGCTTTAACAAATCCAAGTACATCCAACGCTTTGTTGGCAATAGATGAAATATGCATATCTGCTAACTAATTCTCGCTCACGCTGAGCTGTTATCTTGAGGCTAAGAAGAAGAGACGAGGTCCAATTCATTACTAGGGCCTCCACACCTGCTCGACAGAGGGCTGATACTATCTCGTCGACGCTTACGCTGTTGAAAGCACCTTCAACATCAACAAACGTAGCCAGAGTGAATTGTTTATGCATAAGTGAGCTCTGTGGATTTTATCCCTATGTACGAATATTGTGCTGTAGAAAGGGGTAGTCTCATCAAATAGTTCTTTAAGTGTGTATCAGGCAATCTCCCAAGTGTTTTTATCATTAAATATGTAAGACATTTTGGTCTAAATTCTTGGCTAGCGCGCGCTCCCTTCTTACCGACTTTGGTTTTGTTTTCCTCCACGAGGACGGAATGTGACTTTAGCGAATGCATTCAAAAAATTTTTACTGCAGTTATTTTGCCAAAGAGTCTTCTGCAACATAATGGGGAGAATACCATTAATCCCTGGTGCTTTATGTGGCGAAAAACTTTTTATTGTCCAGGCAATTTTATCTTCCGCTAGGATCTTTTCTGTTACTAAGTCAACTGCTTCCTGCTGTACCGTTTCTGTTATTTTGTTTATTTCTGCCCATGTGCCATCAGCGCGCTTGACAAATGTCTTATTTGACTGATTTTTCAAGCCTAGCAGAGTTCCTCGTGGTATCGATAGATTCGAATTTTTCTCGACAAGATTTAGAAATTCTTACTGCAAGTGTAATTACTATTGAAACAAAAATAATAATGAAAACAAACATAACAAGACAATCATAAAACAGGTAAATTAAATGATTCAACAAATGAAGTTTTTGACGACGAAGCAAACAAAATAAGGCAAATGCTGCTGCATAGTGGAAGGATGTTGCCGTTCACAAGTTGCTTTTGTTGCTGAATGAATTCATTAAAATTACATTATTTTGGACTTTTGCTGTTGTTTGTTGGACCACTGCGCTGTTGCTCCTGCTAGCTACAACCCCTTGAGACACATACACATTTCTGTCGCGCTGCTTGCTATCTTTTGTACTTCAGAAAACAGATAATGTTTTTTTCCTTTTAAGTGTAATTAATTTTTAATTCAACAAATTAATAAATCATTTTGTTTTGCAATTTCCTTGCTTTTGTGGTTCAGATAGCAAAAATGTATTGTTGACGTTTTTACTTTCTTTTAGCTCTTTTGTTTAAGGAGCAAAGTTGATTGAGGAGTTCTGAAGGATTAATATTTAGTAGGAGTTATCATAATTCAATTACTAGAGGTTTGTTCTCCAATGATGACAGAGCTTTGACACTCCCAAATTTAAAAATCTTGTCGGGTTTCTTTTACGAAGCAAGTAAAACGGGGAATAGTTCAATCCCCTTCAGCGAAAGTTGTAGTAGAAAAATACTTTTAGTAGTATATTAGTAGTAATAATAAATTTGCAATTGCCAACAGGTTTTGTGGGAAATAAATCATTTTCTACTAAATATTTCTTAAATTGAAAAAGAGTTATATTGGTTTGGTTAAAATACTGGCCGGTCCATGAGGACTTCACATAGACTGAATGAGTCCGTAGTGTTGCCAGAAGTTTGTTTCAACGACCGAACTGAAAAGCCCTATCAAAAACCAGGACCTATGTTATAAAATAACTCCGTCCTCTTGGCAAATACTAGAAGCTTCCTAGGACTTAAGCCACTTGCTGCTTCTAGATCTGACAGCTGTATCACTGCTAATAGTTGGAGTCTTAGCATGGAAAGCGCAGGGCACGAGCACAGAATGTGCTCGATTATTTCCCCCTCCAATCCGCACTTCTTGGTTTGGTTATTCTTTCAGAGTTTGTTTGAAGGATGCCGTACATCACAATTTTATTCATAAATACACTATCTCAAAATTTGTTTCAAAACCCCCTATCTGAGCGTAAGTTCAATGCATTTTGACATAAGAGGTAGTTAATGAAAGGCATTCGGAGATAAAGCGTTCTTCAACCTAATTCTGATATTGAGCGTTCTTGTGAAAAATACCGAAACGATTTCGAACTGGCAGCCGACATGGGGTGATACTCAACCCAACAGCCGCAATGTACTGACAAATTAAAAAAATAAAAGAAAGTGGCTTATTGTCTTAGAACTTTACATTCCGACATTGACTTGTACAGAAGAGTTAAGCTTTTGGGCGGTCCTGCTACACAGGTAGTATTTAGTTTTTTATTCTGAAATTTCGTAAAGCTCCTTTCCGTTTAAATAGTCATGGAAGTATTCCGGATAAACCGTTAATTTAGAACATTCGGAACACGTTCGCTTGACACTGCCTCACTAGGTCCGAATTTTCGAAATAAGCATATATATATTTTTCAAAATATAAACGATTCCCTAAGTTCATAAATGGAGACGAATATTCCGGACATACGGAATGAGTAAGTTAACATGCTCAATGAGTACATTTCGTTATGGCATCTCCATTATTTACCAATTTAATTTTTACGTAAATCGATTTACTAGTCGAGGTTTTGACGTTGAACGATGAATTTTAAATTGGTTTAGGTTTCGTATGTTCATAAGGCTGACGAAAGTTCACGACTCCTTGGTGTCCGTACTTTTCATAAAATTACCTATGTTCAGCCACACTAATAGATCATGACATAGTTAATAAATTCATCATAATATTTAAAAAATTGTTCTAAGGAATTTTCAGTTCAGTACCGATTGCTTCATTTTTTTACTACCAATATTTTTCGAAAAATCGCAAAGAAACAACACAGTTCACGGATGTTAAGTCTATTTGGGAGCAAAATAGCTCCAATTGTCAAAAAATTTGTCAGCCGAGCAAACCTCTTGTGACTGAATAATGGGAGTTATAATATATTAAAAAAATATGATTTAATGACAGTTTTTTTCTTGAAGTATTTTGCAACGAAGAGCACACTTTATTAAAAAGGGGATTGATTTTACGCCATACGAAATATTTTTTTTTTTTTTGTGTACTCAAAACAAGGAAACCTTCATATATATATACATTAGACTGGGTGGATTTATTAACTGATATCGCGCCATTGATTTTTCGATAGGGTTTGAGCTCAGGAAAAAAAAGTTCCACTACGCATACCCAAAAAAATAATTTTCGAGCCTGCAAAAAAAAAAAAAAAATGACGAAAGGGTAAACTTTTCGACCAAAACACTCCCAAACCCCAAAAAATATTTTTTTTTTTAAACTGTTATCGTCAACGTTTTTTACAACAGATTAAGTAAAAGCGTTGGGCACATGAAATTTCTAAAAATGTAATTAAGGTGCAGTTGGTCTTATATATGATTATCAATAGAAATTTAACGCGTCCAACGCTTTTATTTAATTGTCTGATCAACGCCCTAGATTGATGAGGACTGTGATGGCTAGTACCTAGGACCTACCTAATTATTTTCTAGCTTCTATTATTATTAATACTTCATGCAAGTATTGTTTTCAATAAAACCGTTTAACTAAAATTTTTTTTAAATTATTTTATTTTCAAGTTTTTAGGTTTTATTTAATTGCCTGTTATTTCTCATTCTAATTAGCTCATTTAGTGACTCATTATTACAAGGACTCTTTCCTGACAATTTGTTACAATCTAAGTCCTCAATACATAATCCTTCCAAACACTTTACTCGACTCTGCGCCACATGTGCTTGTCCCTCCTCGAACTCCAAAATATTTTGATGTCACTTCTACCGGACTGTATGTAACATTTGTTCCAAATATGAGCCAAATCGGGCATCATAGGTCGCTTTCTGTTCATGCATGTATTATGTGTTCCAAATATGGACCAAATCAGACCAAAATATACGTTGTTTTTGAATATATCGATCCTTGCGCCACCAAACGGCGATTTTTTTCATAGACCGCTCGCTATTCATGTGTTTGTGTCAGCCCTGCGGCTAAGGGAGTTGTCGTGTTGGAACAGCAAGACCACAGGATACTCTAGCATAATAAACAAATACAGTTTTCTTCCTCCTAGCACGGATCGCTGTGCGACCACAACAGTTGCGGAAACCAACCTTAAGATAAAAATACCCAGCAGAGATGACTGGACGGAGTCGGATAAGTGCCTTACTATGAGCAACAACATTTCCATATACACGGAAGGCTCCAAGCTAAACGGTAGAGTTGGAGGAGGAGCATACTCAAGGAATCTTGACATCCAGCTCTCCTTTAGACTACCCGACCACTGCAGTGTATTCCAGGCAGAAGTTTCAGCCATCATGGAAGCCGCAGCTAGGATAGGGATACAATGTCGGCAAAGAAATCTTTATTTTCAGCTACAGCCAGGCTGCCATAAAATCCCTTTGGTTCCTAGCACTAAACTGTCGCCGGTTTCTTTAAGAGATGGCCCAACAGAAGCGTGTACACCCCACATGGGTCCCTGGACATAGGGACATCGAGGAAAACTGCATTGCAGATGAACTCACTAGGCTGGGTACAACCAAGCAGATTCTTCCTGATGAGGAACGCTTAGGAATGCGCCTGGCCACATGCAAGCTAATGCTAAAGGAACACATCCACCGTTAAGCCGACGAAAGATGGCTACAAACACCGGGGTGTCGAATATCGAAGAAAACCTGGCCAAAATGGGATCCTAAAAGGTCCCGTCACGTGTACAACCTAAGTAGGGAAACAATTTCCATACTTGTGGGGGTAATAACTGGTCAATGCCTTATAGGTAAGCATGCAGAAAGGTTAGGAGCGCCTTATCTTCAATGTTGCAGGAGTTGCAAAGAGGATGCGGAGGAGGAAACCGTTGCTCACCTCAGCTGCGCTTCCCCGGTACTAAGCGGAGCACGGCAGCGCTTTCTGTGTGCTCAATTTCTAGATAATCTGAGCTAGGTGGTGTAGTATGACGTCAAGGACCTGGCAGCATTTATCAGGTTCTCAAAATGGTTCGAAGAGGAAAGGTAATGGTGTTTATTCATGGTATCACAACGTGCCTAATATCACCGGCCTAAGTCTGCCCTCTGGCAGCCACCGCAATCAAACCTAACCTACGTATTATGTGTTCCAAATATGAACCAAACAGGACTACAAATACGATTTTTTGAAATATTTCGATCCATGCGCCACCTATCGGAGTTTTGTTTCTTATTATTGCATTATCATCGGGTTCTGAACTATATTCCAAGTTTCAAGTTTGTAGCTTATCGGGAAGTTACTTAAATTTCAATTACAAAATTCGCTCCGGCCAGCCAGCCTGTCAAGTCGAGCTAAATAAAGCCGTTTAAAAACACGTGAGTACCAAGTACCTGTGCAGTTCGATTTGTAGTCATATAGTAGTATGTATGGAAAAGTGAAGCTTTTATAATAAATCGATAGGTTTTCGATTAAATGTTGGAAAAAAATCGATAACACGCTGACTACTGGTTGGTGAAACTCCAATAATAAGTCGATTACATTATGGTAACTAATCGATAGCCTTCTGATAATATATCGACAAATAATCCCAAATTTTTCGATTATAAATCGATACCTTTTTGATAGCAAATCGATAACTGTTTGATAGCAATCGATAACTCTTTGAACAAAATTCGATAACTTTCGATGAATAGCTGATAACTTTTTGATAACCTTACGGAAACAAAATACACTTTTGATAACCAATCTATAACTTTTCGATAACTTTGTATAACATATATGTATATATTTATTCGATAAATAATCGACAACTTTTTGATTGTTAGTAGATAACTTTTGGCTAATAAAACGATAACTTGTCGACAGAAAATCGAAAACTCATCGATAACCACTTCATTCAATGGCGAATTCATAAGACTAGAATTACAAACCGTTAACATCCTCGATAAAAAATTTATAACAAACCACAACCCAACGATGGCGAACCGATGACTCATCTATAACAAACATTTCGACAACAAATTGAAAACACGCTGTAAGATCTCGGTTTCCTTTCTTTACCTTGCCTTGATTTTCCATATGATTTCGATGGAATCAACTTTACGTTCATTCTGCCCACATTACGCTACAGCGTAGTGCCTATCTCGCTTACATTCCGAGTTCCCCTTTACCCTGAGCAAAGAGTTTCAAAAAGTTCCAAAGAAAAGCAATATGAATATACTACTAAAACAACACTAAATTAACTAAGTAGTACCAAAATAGCAAAAATTAAAAAAGCCAATAACAACAAAAGCGCACAACTACATTGAATGTCAAAGAAAGTGACCACTAATGAATTATGACTGTTGCACATTACGTTTCCAAACAACATGCAACACCAAAAACAACAAGTGATGTCAATGCCTGCAGATGCTGTCTACATTTGCTCATTACCACTGCCCCTGAAAAGCAGAAATAACAACAAACTTAAGGATCACAGCTTTTACTGTTTTACTTTGTTCAAAGCCGTTTTATTGTTACCACTAGCGTTGCCAAATGTCCCGTATTGGCCGGAACATGCTATGTCCCGGCATTTTCACAATATCAAAGTTAATAAATTATAATCTGTTACGAAACATATCCATATTTGAGGGTACGATTGTATTCTGGTCATTGCATATTGCATGCCACTCTATAAAGAAGAAAAATTCATCCCTACTGTGGTTCTGAATATTGTCAAAGTTTGACATTTCGCACACCTAGATATTCATTTTGCAAGGCAAGTGTTGTGTTTTAAAATACGTTTTCAAAATGAATCCATAGAATATTGAAATCGCATTAAACACAGTAAAGTTATTAATTGTTAGCCTGATTCATAAAATATTTGTTATAAATAAATTACTTTAAAAAGTTTAATTCTATCTAAAAATTATTTCGCCGAATTGAGCAACCCATACAAATATTTAAGTGTTTCTTATTTTTCAAATGTCCCGGAAATTTTTAAAAATCCCGGGAACTTGGCTCAAATTTGAGGTTTGTCCCGGGAACCCGAACTAAAAATCTGGCAACCCTAGTTACCACTTGCTTCTGCTGTTGGTGATACAATGACAATCAAGGCCACCAACGTTGCTTCTCATGCACTCAACTTTATCCATCTTTCCTTCCCTGTAATTTACCTACTTATGTCGACTACCACAATACACGTTTGTGGCTAGTTGTTGTTTTTGGTTGCACTATCCCAACGATGTTTTTGTATGCTCCTGCTGTTTTTGCTTGTCATTCATCATGGCGTTGCTGTACTACTGCCTGATTTTGTATTTATTATTGCTAACCGCTTGCTGCCGCTAGTTTTTTTTTTTATCGCTACAACAACAACAGTGTTTTGCCATCCCCAACTGTGGAGCTATGTATGTTTGCTCACACCTTTTGCGCCTGCGCAATGTGCACTCGGCTCACGTTAATTTCGTATGCATTGTCCGTTTGTGGCAAGAAGTGTCGTACAGTACTTGTTTTATTAATTATCAATTTATTAAGTGTAGTTAAGTCGTAAGTAAGTGATTTTTTCAATGTTTCCACCGCTGCACATGCTCTTCGTATCCCCCTAGCCGGGAATCAGTGGTCTTATCAGCATGGAGTTGGCATGTGACAATTGAAACTATTGTTGTCTATTCATTACTATGTATGGGCACCTTAAAAGTTTCATATCAGATCTCATACAGTGCAGCAATTGTTTAATAGCTGGAGCCAAAGCCAGGGGCTGTCTGTCAGTCAAGTTGTCATTCAGTTGCAGTCAGCTATTGCGGATGCTGAGTTTACACTGTTTTCTTCATTCCTCATTTTGTAAATTTCAACGCTTCTTATTGTTATTAGGTGATACTTAGTGGGCTCGAGTGACGAAGAGCCGACTGTAAGTATTAGCAATAGTTGCTTGCTTTGTTTCTATTTACAATTGCATTAAAGAACAATTTGCAGTCAATAACTAATAAGATGCCAATTGTGCAGGCAATTTTGACAGATTTTTTTCTTTTATACCCAGCGGTAGAATCACGGAATATTATCAGATTGATCATATAATGATGATTTAATGCGAAGGAGAGTGAGAGGTAGGTGGAGGGTAGGGGGTGAGGGAGAGTGGGATGCTAGGGGGCGAGAGTGAAAGATCTAAAGGGAAGAAGAGGAGATGAAGACAAAAAAAAGATGGTGATAAAAATAAAGATGAGGCGAAGAAAAAGGCGAGGACTAAGATGACGATGAACGTGAAGATGAAGATTTTGACGAAGATGAAGGTTAAGAGGAAGATGATGATGAGGGGGTGAGGGAGAGTGAGGAAGCTGGGGGAGCGAGAGTGAAAGATCTAAAGGGAGGAAGAGGGGATGAAGACAAAAAAAAATGAAGATAAATATAGAGATTAGGCGAAGAAGAAGATTTTGACCAAGATGGAAATGAAGATGAAGGTTAAGAAGAAGATGATGATGAAAATAAAAAAAGGATTGAAGGAAGAAGACGAAAAGAGTATAAAGGTGAATACAAAGAAGAAGCTAATTATTTAATATTTAATCTATATATATATAGAAAGAAGTGTACATTTTGATTGTCACTCCATAACTCTAGAACGGCTCGACAGATTGCCATGAAATTTTTAGGAAAGATACAGGAAGGAAAGATGATGGTTAGCTGATTTTGAAATCCCAATCGGTTTAGTCATGTATATATATAAATCAAATTCTGTGTGTGTGTGTTCGCTATGGAAACATATTTCCCACACATCAATCATCACCAAATTTTGGTTATGGGTTCCTTCGATCAACAGGAAGATTTTAGGCTAAAAATAATTTCGATATATAAAATGGGCGTGGCACCTCCCATACAAATGGAATCTTTGGTACTGCATACCTTTGAAGGTTTACATGCCAGAACATTGAAATTCAATGAGGAGTTATATGAGGTCAATCCCCAACACCACCATGAAAATGCGGAATTTGGAGAAAGGGGGCGTGGCACCTACCATACAAATGGAATCTTTAGTAATGCATAACTTTGAAGGTATACATGCCAGAACATTGAAATTCAGTAAGGAGTTATATGAGGCCAATCCCTAACACCACCAAGAAAAGGCGGAATTGGGAAAAAGGGGGCGTGGAACCTCCCATCCAAATTGAATCTTTGGTACTGCATAACTTTGAAGGTATACATGCCAGAACATTTAAATTCAATAATGAGTTATTTGAGGTCAATCTTTAACGCCACCAAGAAAATATGGAATTGAGAAAAAGGGGGCGTGGCACCTCCCATACAAATGGAATATATTATACTGCATATATCTGGATGTCGTAATGGTAGGATAATTAAAATTGGTAAGGAGCTATGTGACGTTAAGTCCTAAAAATGGGGAAAAACTATGGCTGCCGTACAAACTTAAGTTATTTTAACACCTAAAGTTTGAATGCATTGTTGAGTTTAGCTGTTATGCCTTTTGGACGTTTAGTAATCCGCCGCTGTTAAAAAAATTGTTTAGCTTCAGTCTATCTACATCTTCTATAAAAATCAAATTCTGTGTGTGGGTTCCCTATGAAAACGTGTTTGCTATACTTCGATCATCACCAAATTTTGGCTCGAGGTTCCTTCGATCAAGACGAAAGTTTTTCATATTTCAGAATTAAGAATTTTAAATTTAAATGTTTTTGTTTTTTGGCTATGCGAAAGAACTGTCTTAGCTCCCAAAAATGATCATGTTAACAAAATCAATGATCGCTTTCAAAATCAATTTCCTGGTGAAGTGACGAAATATAAATTGAGCGACAAAGTTACAGATGAAGATAAAATTGTGAATTATCCAAATCAATTTCTATACTCCTTAGAACCAAAAGAAATGCCTACGCATATATCTACTTTGAAAATTGGCTCACCAGTCATGCTTCTTCGTAATGTAATTAAAGCAACAATCATCAGCGGTAAAAGCAATACAATAATATAAAATAAGATACAATAAGATACAAGAATAAAATGTTTTAACAGAAATTTTCACCAAATATGCGTACAAAATTCAATTCAATTTACAGAACAATAAATTAAATTATCAACAAACAAAACAGAAAAAATAACGCAACATCCATTCGATCTCGGGCGTTACAACGTGCGCCTGGTAAAGCTAGTATTTGATATTTAAGGGGCAGGAGTGGGAACACCTCCCAAGGCCCACTTGCATAACGGCTAGTTATATTTTTAAATAAGATTAACTTAAAAAATGTGTCAAAAATGTATAAGTTTAACCCCTCATGTCAGGATAACCCTACGTTAAAAAGCTAGCTTGCCGTTCTGCAAGTGGGCTTTAGGCACTATGTGCATCAGCAGTACATATCTGACGGTAGAAATAAGCTCCAGAGGATACCATATTGTGGGAAATATAAACAATTTCGATACATTACTATGCCGCTAGTAAATTAATGCTGAACAACAACAACAGCAATATAAGCAGATGAGACAGCAAACAGCTACGCACACATATTCAAAAGGCGCAACCGACATTACATATGTGTGTAAGTAAACGACAGACACACGAGGATATAGCCAAAGTCAATATGCGACTCAGAAGCGAGAAGTAAATAAGCAACTTATCTAGAAGGGTGCTCGCGAAATTGTATATACTGAGAGAAATAATTACGATGCAATTGAGTGCTACAAAGGCGTTAAAGTAATGATTAATGATTTAATATTTGAGTGAATTTAACACGTTATAAGTAAAGTACGCGAACACATATAATTGTGAAGTGTTACTACCATAGTAGTACTGTAAATAGAGAACATTTTTGTATATGAAACATTTAATGTTACTAATTCGACAACGAACGATAAAAGAAGACAAACAATTATAGAGAATTCTTAAAATTCGTAACACTATGAAACATGCTTACAGAATAGGGTTTAAAATATGCTCATGAACATTATATAAGTACTTAACCCACTTTCTATGCATTTTTTTTTAACAATTGGACGCTGGGTATATTTCATGCGATCGTAGCCATATATTGACTTTCATGATTGTTGTATGAACTGACACTTGACTGTCAACTCGAATGCATTTACTAAAATCTGATAGAGTTTCCCACAGGTAGCTGTGCTCGATCAATGCACACAAACATACAATTTCCCTGCAACTAACACAACAACTGGGCACTTAATCACCGTTGTTGTTATCTTAACATTTTAGAATTTAATTTTCAAAGCACGTGGCTAAGCATACGAATTAAATGCAGACAAAAAACCACTTGACAAAATATAATCGTATCTATGTTTATCTGTAAAATGACACTTAAATACTTGTTGTTGTGTGGCAATTGCATTTTCCTTATCATTTTCAAGACCCATATCCTTTTCAACAAAATAAATCACTGCTGCTGACATTATCCTTGTTAAGATGAATTATCAAAAAGACATTTGCATTTGTAGGTAATAAATTAAATCTAATCAGGAATGAAGTTTTCAGAAAAATTTTACTAAATTGAGATTATCAATAAGTGTCTATATATCGCAACTTCACACGAAGACTTGCATTATTAAAATTGCTGTGAATGATGATACAAAACCAAAGTAGATATATTGATGAATGTCGCGGATTCTTCGGAATTTGTCTACGTGAGGCTGAAAGACAGAAGTTTCCGTGTATAAAGAAAGTGTTCAGAGTCGGAACGAAACTGTCTCAACACGGACGTCAAGAACTGTTAATCAACTTGTATACCTCAAATTTACCCTTATCAACAGCATAACAAGCATAACGGCGACTACGCCGTATAATCCGGAAAATTCACTATTCACTCAAACGACTTTTTGTTAATGATGTAAATAGAGAATGTACTCAAGCTGTCCGAGGCGTTAAGTCTTGTTGCAGTAGCAAACGCTACATTTTTGGCCGTAAGGTCAGCAGGCGGAATGTGCAGAGTGACATGATGCGCTTCTGATGGGTTAATATTTAGGGATTTCGTTATGCTAATCATTAATCATCTGCATATCCCTTATATTTTTTTTGTTTACATACCCTGTCCATAAAACGAGAACCCTCAATTGCCTTAAATACCCAATGGGAGGGTTTGGGCGGTAAGCTCCACGTGCATTCTCTTGCAAGCATACAGTGCCTCGGATGCTTTCTTCACTCCACATGGGATTTCCACGACAACTTACAATACTAGTTTTGATTCGACACAATACGGAAAAAAGCACCACTAAGCTGCTGCCAGGCCATCTCGAGAGCAGTTTGATATGACGGCGTTGAGTCTTCTAGTTCGCCCAAACCCCTTTTCCTGTGAGGTTTCACCACGGGAAGGTGAGGTTGACAATATAGTAAGAGATGCTGTAAATTTCGCAGGCAACACCTTGAGAGGTTTGCGTTACACAGCCATTGAATCTACTTGTTGTTTTTACTACAGTTAATTCCAAGAATTCGATTTTTCTTCAAATGGTGATATCATGCATATATTGGAGCTTATATCTATTTAGATTTGTTTAATCAGTTCAACCCCACCATAAGGCATTCCTTCATATCGAAAATGAGATTAATCTTATCAGAAAACCAAACTCGATTTACCAACCATTAACACGAAACTAATAGGTACTCATTGGACGAAGTACACTCACAAAACGAAACACAAATACAAACATACAAGGAAACAATAAAATTTGAGGCCTGAAGTGGCTAATAAATGAGATCTGTTAAACATCTGAAAACTTGCAATTCATAGCCATAAATAATGATGTGTGCCCGAAGACCACCCCACCAGCAAAGACACAAAGCGTCAAACGAAGCAGTAAAACCGAAAACAATCAACAGTCGCACGAATGCAGATGGCATCGCTAAAGCGTGATATGATAAGTTAGGGACATTACGAAGCTTTGATTAAGAAATATCAGCACATCCGACTGATAAGAACTTGTTTCCGACAGGGAAAATCGATCAATAGAAAAAAAAAAATAGTTTCTTCATTTGGCACTTATGAGCTGAACCTCATTCATCTTGGAAATTTGTATGATTTAGAAAATTTTGTCATCATATGAAAAGTTATCACACTAAAGTACGTTCCTCTCGCTTTTTTGAAAAGATTCACATTTGTCTTAGGCTCTTTAAAATCGCTTTACAGCCATATTCAATGATAAAATACTAGTTATATGGTGCAGTGAAAATAAAGAGATAATAGTACTCACGAATTTATTGGAAATCAACTTGAAGTTAGCTCGTAGCTAGGTTCTTTTTCTGCTGAGATTATATACATAAGTTCGTGCAGCTCATCGATAACACTGCTTCCATAACAGACGTCTGTATAGTAAAAAGAGTTCCTACTCTATCGCTATATGCATGTCTCCGTTTAGAATTTAGCATTTCTTTATTGTTCTACACCTTCTGTTCCACTTCTCCTTCTTATTCCTGTTCTATCCACTCTCTTTTCATTATAATTCTCCCCCTTCACTCCCAAACTCATTCCCACTTCCACTCCTACTCTCATTTTACCTCCCCCTCACCCTGTCCCATATTAATAACTACATACATACATGTAATCTATAAACCAAATATTGTTTACCCCTTCAAAAAATCACGAAGGCATTCCGAGTTAACTTTTTGTTTCATTCACACTCTCTCTCTTGACCCACTGCCACGGCCTCTATCTCCCACACCTTAATTACCTCGTAAATAGAATCTACTTATTGATGCATATACTCAATTATCAATGGTTTGAGGCAAACAGATATATATTTTCGACAAACAAGATTTCAAAATTTGATATAGCCCGAAAAGTACCGGGGGACCACGTGAACCTACCCTGAATATTTTATGAAGATCGGTTGATTACTTTGAACGCCTATAAAACACAAACACACACACACATAACCCTGCTGTGCCGTTCGATTTCAATTCCGATAAAGCAAATTTGTCAAATCCATTACGACATCCGTTTTCGGTAAACTTACATCCGTAACATCGTCAGTATAAGTTTTTTGTATAAGAATATTTTATTTACAATTTATGTTCCTATATTTGTATGTGTGTGTATTGGCACCTTAATATATGAAAAAGTGGTAAAATACAAGTTGGTAAACACTTCAATTGTTGTTATAATTGTTGATGTTCTACTTGCCAGTCAACAACGGAAGCATGTGATTTAATTTTACAAATTCACTTGACACCTTATTTGTGCTAAAAAAAAAACAACAAAACATTGTTCTCGTGGCAATACCAGGAGCATAGCATCCATACAAAGTTGCCTTAAGGAATTGGACATGAAAAGCTGGACGTACAAAAATTAATATAACTACCTTATAAAAATAAAAATTAAAACAACAAGAATACATTGCAATAATAACAACAATGTCAAGTCATAATAAATAACATCAAGCATTCGTACAATATCCAATGAGACAGCAAACAGTGTTGGGAATACTGCAATAACAAGAACTTCAATGTATGCTTTGATGTGGCAAGTGAAGGGAAATAAAAAAAGTGCAAAATTAACTTAATGATAAAAATTAAAAATGCATATAAATTAAATTCCACACTTACAGTGACAATGAACAAGAGGTACAGTGGCTCAGTGCCCTTCAGTGGCTTCATTAGAATGAAACAAAAGTAGAGATTTGATCTGCTAAATTTTAGCTGTTCGCGCAGATAATGAAAAAGGTAACTGCGGATGCCATATGGTCGTCAAAGCCCGCCACTCATCCTTTCTTAGATATAACGTACTCTTATGCAAGCAGTGTAAAAGACGAAGTCACTTTCCATTCTGCACTAATCCAATCCAGAAGGCTTCCGCCCTTCTGCTTCAAAGTCAAGGATGACAAGGGAATAATTTCTAGACCGAATGATTTGTATCTATTCGTATAGAATTAAAAAGCTTACTTACAGAATTAAATGGCGATTAACCGTTAAAACGGATATTCCCGTCCAACAAGGCACGCAAGTCGCTTCCTCGTAGAGCCAACTGACGCCAATTGGCCACACCACGTGAATTTAAATCGTTTTCTACCTAGTCCTTCCAGCGGAGTGTAGGCCATCCTCTTTCCCCGCTTCCATAGGCAGGTTCCGATAAGAATAATTTTTTTGGTCGGAGTATCATCTTTCATTCCCATAAGATGACTTAGCCACCGGAGCCACTGTGTTTAATTTCGCTGGACTATTTTAATGAGTGCACAAAGCTCGTAAACCGCATTATTAAAAAAAAAATAAATGTAAGGCGCGATAACCTCCGAAGAGATCTAAGGCCGAGCTTCTCTTCCAATTTGTGTCGTGCTCCTCTTGATTTTCCCTACAAATTGGCCGGACGGGACCTACATGTTTTATGCCGACTCCGAACGGCATCTGCAAAGCAGATGAGTTTTCACTGAGAGCTTTCCATGGCAGAAATACACCCGGAGTGCTTGCCAAACACTGCCGAGGGGCGACCCCGCTTAGAAAATTTTCTTCTAATTGAAAAATCTTATTTCTAAAATTTTGATGTTGCTCTGCCCGGGAGTTGAACCCAGGGCATACGGTGTGATAGGCGGAGCACGCTACCATCACACCACGGTGGCCGCCGCAATATTATTATTAAATAAATACACTGTATCACTCCTAATAGCTGGAGCCTCAGCCTGGCAAGTGCAGGGTACGAGCACAGAACGTGCTCGATAGTTTCCTCCTCCAACCCGCACTTCCTACATCTGCTATCACTGACCAAGCCTAATTTAAAGGCATGTGACGCCAGAAGACAGTGTCCAGTCAGAATACCCGTCATGAGTCTACAGTCCTCTCTTTTTAATGATAGAAGCAACTGTGTTAGTCTAAGGTTTTAAGACCTACACATAACCTTCGACACACAGCCCCGCGCTTGAACCCACGCCTTTCCCGCTTGGTCGATCATGTGCACCTCTCGCCTTCGCTTAATCTCGCCCAATCTAATTGGGACATCTACGAAGCAAGCTTGCGCCCTTTTTAGCTAGTTCGTCCGCTTTTTCATTCCCATCTATTCCCATATGCCCTGGGACCCAATATAGATGTATGCTTCTCCCTGTCCCGATTCTCTCCAGAGACTGCTTACACTCTAACACGCATTTAGATGCTGTGCTATGCAAGATTATTGCCTTAATTGCTGCTTGACTGTCAATATAAAAGTTAACACGGTTGCAGCTTAAGCTATTCTCTTCCAGGGTTTATACTGCTTTGGTTACGGCTAATATTTCCGTAGAATCTGCTTATTTCCGGATCAGCGCCGAGGGGCGAACCCTCTTAGAAAGTAGGCGTAGCACGCTATAACACCACATTATTATTATTACGTCTTCGAAATTCACCGCACCTGACGCGAACACTCCCAGAGGCTCCTCAGCTGATGTTGTCATGGTTCATGCTTCTGCACCATATAGCAGGACGTCGACGATAAGTGACTTGTAGAGTATGATTTTCGTTTGCCGGGACAGGAATTTGCTTTTCAGTTGCCTACTCAATCCAAAGTAGCATTTACTGGTAAGAGAAATTCTTCGCTGTTTTTCCATTTAAGTTCTGTCCCTAGTATATTTTCTCCAGCATCAAATTGAAGAAATTGCAAAACTCTGGAAAGTCCTTCCGATTTCTGTCTGACTGAGCTGGTGTTGTTGGTCAAGGTCATTTGCACAGCCATATAAGTTTTTCCGGAAACCCAATTGCCAGCATAACGGCAATTATGGAGCTGTTTTTCGTATTGTCAAAAGCGGCATTAAAATCGACGAAAAGGTGATGTGTGCCAATTCCTTTTTTCCGGTGTTTTTTTCCAAAATTTTGTGATAAGTGAAAATCTGGTCGATGGCAGCTTTACCTGGTTTGCAGCCGCACTCTTAAAATCCACTCAGCGGATTCGTGGTGGACTTAAACCTTTCGCACAATATGCTTGACAGGACCTTATATGCTAAGAAGGCTGATTCCGCTATAGATGGCGCAGTTTGCAGAATCGTCCTTCTCTTGAACTGGGAAATAAACACTTAAATTGCAATCGTCGGGCATGCACTCTTTTAATCATTATTTGCATAGAAGTAGATGCATGTGTCTCACCAGCTCTTCGCCGCCGTACTTGAATAGCTCCGCAGGCAATCCATCAGCGCCCGCGGCTTGGTTTATGTATAATAAGGTTATCGCTATTCCTACTTTGTCATTATCGGTTGGAGAGACATTTATTCCATGTTGTTGTTGTAGCGATAAGGACACTCCCCCAAGGTCCTGGGGAGTATTATCGATGCTGATGTTCCTTTGCCGGATGCATATTCGGTACGTTCCGGTAACACGCACCATTAAGATATTAGCCCGACCATCTCGGGAACGATTTGGTATGACCACATGACACCTTCTTTCCATCATCATCTATTGCGGGTTTAGGTACAACAGCTTCGCTGGGCGGTTAGTCGCTCTCTTCATTTAGGAACATAGAGAAGTCTTCCCTCCACAATATAAGTACCCTCTGGGCATCGCTTACCAGGTCGCCCGGGGCACCGGGCTTAAAACCGTCTGCCTTTCGCTGGTTTTCTAGGTAGCATTAGCAGACGTTATTCCTGATTGCTGGCAGCCAAGCTCGTCCCCTTTACGCCCTTTCTTTCTGCCTTTTTCTTCCTGTAAAGTCGCCTTGCTTTTCTTTTCAACTCTAGGCGGCGTCTTTTCTTTCGGTTGCATCGCGACATTCTTCATCGTCCCAGTTCTTTTTTCTCGGCGGTGCACAGTGTTTCGTGTAGAACAAGCTAGCTGGACAAAATTATTTTCTGATATTTTCAGTTTCATATGTAGTCTTTTATTACAAGTATAATATTTTTTCAGCCACATGTGCCTTTTTTCTTATTTTTTTTCTAAAATTTGACTTCTTTTTACTTTATTTTACAACTTACTGATCAAGGTTAACGTAAGTTATAACGTAAGTTTTCTTTTATAATTATGTTGCCATTCATTATCGTCACTGTCATTCGATGAGTCACTTGTGGAATAGTCATGAGCATCATTACTGTGAAAGCTTGAGATAACTGGGGTATTTATTGACTCCTCAACATTATCGGAGGACAGTACATGTAAGACTTCTGAAGTCAGGCTTTTAAATTTTTTCTTGGGTATCTCCCTTAAGCTGTTTACTAAGGGGTCCGATGTTATAAGTAACATATTCATAAGATCTCTGTTCGTGGCTACACGCGACTGCTTTTGTGTGTTATCATCCCTGAATCGTCTCAAATCCCTGTTACGGGCTTCTTGTGCTTCTTCAGAAAGTTGACCAATAGGTAAAATTGCTGATTTTATAATATCAGTACTATGCACTAAGATTTTATGAACTGTAGCAGGCACATAAAACCACGTATAGAGATCTATGTATAGTTTTTAGTCTCACTCGCAAATAATATTATACCCAGATGCTAGTGCGCGAAGGAGAGTATCGAATCTTTTGATGAGCGTTACATCCAATCCCATCATCTCAGCACTAGCCTCAGAATTTTCGAAAAACCTTCGAGCAGTATTACCATCATTGGTATTGCCGAATCCTGGTTTTGGTTGAACTACTATCAATCCAAGTACACTTTTAAATTTATTCTGGATTTCGTTAGAACGTTGCTTAACACTCTGTTTATCTGCCTCATTCCTAAGTTGCCACTTTTTTACTTCGAGGCGATAACTTATGTGAAGCAAGCATTCAAAACATGTTATCCAGGCATGGAAAGTAGTCAAGCCAAAACCAAGATTATCTCGGTTAGGCATAAAAACCCGTGTCTCATCATACATATCTTTTGGAGTGGCACCACAAATATATCACTTTTGGGCGGAAGAAGTTTCAGTCAAATCATTGCAAACTTTTCCGTCAATCATTGTTAGGAACATGTTGTGATTTACAAAAACCTCGCATTCTTCGAGAAAGTACTTTGTTGGCAGCAAAGCATTTACCTCCTCTAAAACTTTGTTCGTTTCAGAAACAATGAAACCTTTTGTTTCCTTAGAGAAAATAAATTTAATTGGATGACAATACATCGTAGAAGAAGGTCGAGGATTCTGCCAAACAATGTTACCCTTTTCGTCCTGTAACTGGAGAGGAACGAAAGAAAATATAAACAAAAACTCATCAGTGTCAGCACTGCATGTGAATTTTTGCTTATATGTACTATGAACAGAACTTCCATCGCAACCCCATTTGCTGATTAAAATAAACGACACAGATGTAGGTAACAAACTAACAAGAAATTCTTGATTTGCTAAAATTAAACGTTCAACAGTTTTATCTAATACATCTTGAACTTTAATTTCAGAACTTGTTTCATCCACATCAATCTAATTTGGGTAGCATTCTGCCTTAGCTTTTCTCAAACTATAAAATGATGGATAAACCTTATGGCCTGCCTTGATAATCCACTTCCGAGTCGTTTTGTACCCATGAGTCGTCGACTTGCTGTCTACACAGTATGCCAAAGCTTCTACACTGTTGAAGCATCTTGCACCTTGGTCACATGTTACCTTGTTCGTCGTTTTTTGTGTCGTTTTTATTTTATTTATTTATTTATTTATTATTTAAAGTCGACGACAAACTATGGTCGACTGCATAATATAAAAGATATATAAATATACAACTCAAAAGATAAAATTTAAGATATATCGAGATTTCAACAATGTTATATTACAAACAAAGAAATATTAATGAACAATACTATTTAATTTCAAAATATAATAATAATAAGATATATGAGTAGAAATAAGATCTTATGCCGAAATCTTATACTGGCGGAATACATCAGATTCCGCTCAGCATGATATCGGAATGCAGTGGATTCCAATCTCCCTGTTGGAATGCATCAAGATTCCAATCAGCATGTCATGGGAATCCGGCAGTGCTAAGAGTAGTGTAATGAGGATACGCCATCACAAGGCATAAAAACATGACCTGTGTTGTTGGAATGCACCGGATTCCAATCAGCTCGATGCCTGCCGGAATGCATACGATTCCGGTCAGTGACTCATGAAAAAGCATGTTTTTTACGTTGTTGGAATGCACCAGATTCCAATCAACACAGTACTGTCTTGTTCCTTCTTAATGATACATGTTGATAAATGTTCCTCCATCCTTAAGCGAAATAGTTCCCGTTTTTTATCGAAGGAATAAAATGCCGGCAAATTAAATTAGCTTGTATCTCTTAAATTAGATAGGCAAGTATTGCATTACGTATAGTGGCAAAAGTACATTCAAGACTGATTCAGCTATACAAGTCATTGTAGTGCGCGCACCAGATAAGAAGAGGATTATTTTTATCAAAGTTTCGTCGACAAAGGGGTAAATAGAAAGGAACGTAGTGTCTGGATACTCTAGGGGGAACCGCAAAAAACAAGCGGCTGAGGAGGTCCGCGGAATCAATTTCTCCAATAATGAGCTTATGGATGAACAATACCCCCAGTAATATTCTCCGATTTTCCAGAGTGGGTAAGTTAATAAGAAGAAGTCTACTTTTGTATGGAGGAAGGTGGAGACTTGAGTCCCAATTAAGGCCGCGCAATGCAAATATCAAAAATTGCTTTTGAACTGACTCAAGACGCTTTATATGCTTTTGAGAAACAGGGGACCAAACGCATGAGCAATACTCGAGTATTGGACGAACCAGCGATGTGTAAAGAACCTTAGTGAGGTACGGATCATCGAACTCTTTAGCCCATCTTTTGACAAATCCAAGTAAACCCAAAGCTTTGTTGGCTATAGATGAAATATGCATGTTGAAATTCAATTTCGGATCAAAAAGGACACCTAGATCATTTGCAATAGATATACGCTCCAAAGGTGTACCATCTATTACATAAGATTTCAATGCTGGCTTCACTCGGTGAAATGTCATATGCTTACATTTAGAGCAATTTAAAGCTATCAAATTTGTTGTGCACCAACATTGGAACGAGTCCAAGTCGGCCTGAAGAAGATCCAAGGAACTCAAATCGGTAGGACAGTAAGTGTAGCAAAGTTTTACATCATCCGCATACATTATAGTATGGGAATATAATATTGTCTGTGGCAAGTCATTAATGAAAAGGGCAAAGAGCAAAAGGCCTAGATGACTTCCCTGGGGTACGCCGGAGGAAACTCCGAACGATTCCGACAGATTGCACTTGAACAGGACTTTTTGGGTCCGGTTAGAAAGATAGCTTTTCAGCCACATTAATAGGTGAAACGGAAAGCCCAGTAAATCAAGCTTATGAATAAGCAACTCGTGGTTGACGGTATCAAATGCTTTGCTGAAGTCCGTGTAGATGACATCCGTTTGCTTGTTCGCTAAAAATCCTTCCATAACTATAGAGGTGAATACAAGCAAATTTGTAGTGGTTGACCTTTGACGAATAAAACCGTGTTGGCATGCAGATAAAAGACTAGAACACTGATATTGCAGTTGACTGGTGACAATCTGTTCAAAGACTTTAGGAATAACTGAAAGTTTAGCAATACCCCTGTAGTTTTCAACCTTTGACCTACTACCTTTTTTATGCAGGGGTATAATAAAAGACTGTTTCCAAAGTGCCGGGAATGACGCAGATCCCAGAGATAGCTCAAATAATTTTAAAATAGGCTCATACATGTTTTCGGCGCAGTACCTAAGCACGCAACTAGGAACACCGTCCGGTCCCGAAGAAAAGGTGGGCTTCAAAGATTGAAGACTCTGAAGAACAATATTACCATCAATAGCAGGATTCCTAATGTAATTTGAGCTATCTAAGTGATAGGGATATTGACCAGAATGAAAACCAGTGGATGAATACGTGGACTTAAAGAACTCAGAAAATAGTTCAGCAACGTCGTCATCAGTGCAAGCTTTTTTACCTCCAAAGGTTAATGAGGAAGGATACCCAGAAGTTTTCCGCTTTGAATTTACGAAACTGTAAAATTTTTTTGGACTTCTAAAAAATTGGGCTTTACAACAACTCAAGTAATTTTTATAACAAAGCTGATTAAGACGGTGAAATTTAGAACGAGCTATTAGATATTTAGAGAGGTCTGCAGATGCTCCAGATTTCTTGAACCTCTTATAAAGCCTAGATTTAATGTTACTAAGTCTGATAAGTTGCCTTGAAAACCAAGGGGGCTTATTCGAACATAGGGTATAGCGAGTAGGAATGCAGGTATCAAAGAAGCCATCAAGCGTACTGTAAAATATACAGATAGCCGAATCGACATCAGTGCAAGCATAGAGATCCGACCAATCATGGGAAGCCAACAGATCATTGAGCATAATGAAATTCGCTTTGTAGAAGCATCTAGATCGGGGACGAGACTGTACTTGAATCCTACGGGTTAGGCTGATATCAAGTGATATCTCTACGTAATACTAAGTCCAGCATTTTATTTCCACTATTTGGAACATTGTTAATCTGTAAAAGAGATGAGTCTAACAAGCAATTGAGAAACTCATGTTGAGCAGTGGGAGTTAAAAAGTTTGAATCACTTATATTAACCCAACTAACTGTTGGCAAGTTAAAGTCACCAACAACAACAAGTCGATCGTTATCTCCCAACTGCGAATGCAAATCACAGATGGCCGAGCTATGACTAGCATAAACATCCATATCCGAACGAGGTGGTATATACGAACAGCAAACAATTACGCTATAGCTACCGAATGAAAGCCTAACTGCTATGAATTCGATATGAGAGATATTGTCCAGCGAAATCAACTCAGACGATAGGTTAGATTCAACAGCAATAAGGACACCTCCCGCTCTAGAGATGCGATCACGCCGATAAACAGCATATTTATTTGAAAAAACCTCAGAATTGTAATTATCAAGCTTTAGCCAGGTCTCCGTAAAAGCTACGACTTGTGCAGAAAAGTGGAAAGAATTAAGGAAGAATGGAACAAGTTTTGATCGTAAACCACGAACATTTTGGTAATTAATGAGAAGACGGGACAGATCAGCAATTACCTTTGTGTTGTTATTACTGTGTTCGTCATACCGTTTTTTGGCTGTAATGTGAACTTTTTATAATATTAGCAATATTCCTTTTTCCGGACATCCGCGTTGATACTTATGCCGCATAAACTAACTCATCAGCACTTCTGGATTGCAGTAGGTCGTTCACACGACGACATTTGGTGTTTTGACTGGAAAGCAGAAAGTCCTTCTGTGGTCTTCCGGGTCCTAGTTGCTCTAATGGCAACCTTGAATCCATCGTAATTGTAAACTTGAAATCTGTTCCCGAAAGCCACTCCGCGTTTTTATTACAAAATCACTCCCGGTGTCTTCCAGAGCTGTTCCATTTCTCATCGATGTTAGACGAATATTTTGAAATTTGTTGACTTAAATTTCTTAACGAATGCTCAGCTAATTCTCTTAGATCAGCCTAAAGTAAAATACAACTCAATAACTCCTTATTTCTCGATTCTTTCGAATATTTCAACCAAATTTCAAAAAACTCCATTCTTGGTATGGTTAATACTAAACCTACAAAAAAAAATTTTAAAATAGATGTGCAAAGAATTCGCAATGGTTTTTTCTTTCGACTATTAGAAAATACTTGGGACTATAACATGTGTAACATTTGGCGCGGGTACACGCGGGTACATATAACTTTTCCCTTTCTTAAATTAAAAATGTAGTTAAAATGTACCTTTTCTTCCTAATAACGGAATCTTAAATATATTAAAAATATTCTAATAGCGAAAAGATTTCTATTAAAAAATTCAACTTACCTTCAAACTTAGAATCAATCACAAAAATTATGTAAAAGTGTTTAATTAAAAGTATTATGAAAAGTAATATTCAACACTATTTTTGCAAATTAATCAACGCAAATTACGGCCACTCCTGCTTACTTATTTCAATTACTCAAGATATAATAAGCGAAAAAAACAAATGTGTGCAAAAATCCCGTTATTTTGTTGTTTTCTTTCATTTTCCATTACAATATTCTTGGAATAAAAACTTTGTTTTTGTCCAGATAGCTTGTTCTACACGGGACACTGTGCGGCGGTACGAAATGCTTAGGGGATATGATCCTACTGCTTCTGCATCCCGGCAGGTTGGTTTGTGTGTATCACAATGTGGCCGATCTTCTATCATTTATTTCGATCAGGGGAGAGCCATGTAATTTGATGCATATCTTTATGCTTAAACATAGTGCTGGACTTTAATTCATAGAGCTTATCATAAAATTTAATTCTCTATAAACCGTTACCACATCGACAAGGATCACAAAAAAGATAAAAAATGTATTCTCAGTTATCAATATTAACCAATTACTGCTGCATATTTTTCTAAATATGCCTCGAAGCAAAATGTTTAACGCCAATTTTCGTAATAACATGAATCGTTCAGATACTGCTAATATAAAAAACAGCGAGGCAAGGTTTATGTACGCAACTTAAATATTGTTTTAGAACGGAACACATTGGCTACAAGATCAGAATAATTTACTGCACCTTAAGACCAAGAACAGACAAACACAAAAAGACGCATATAAACATTTATGAATATTATGATTTTTGAATGCTGGTCTATAATTTTCTAAGAAGAGCAATAAAGATGAAACACGAAACTTCCCACAGACATAGTTAATTGTGTGTTTTGGGTTACAAGGGAGCTAACAAAGGTTCGTAAACTTTAGTTATGCTGTTTGTTTTAAATTAGAAAGATGCAGGTGCGGAAAGTGTGTTCCGTAAGAAATTTTGAAGGGTGACGTGCATAGTCTCAATGGAATTAACATCAATCGAAATTAATGCGCTTTTGAAAGAGAATTTCCAAATCCAAAAGATAACTAATGTCAATTGACTTAAGTACACTTCGGGACTATTTAACGCCGCCCACGCGAAAAGGAGTAATAAGACCACGACTTGCGTTGCAGTTGGTAGTCCAAATCTGGCGTTGAGAATCTTAATATCGCTTCGTTATATGAAAATAAAATTTGGAATTAAACATCGTGCGCTTTTTTTATTTTAACAATTAACTAAATTCGGTTTTGCAAAATAAAAATAATTAAAAAAGTTTTTCTGACATTAATTCACTTTTGAAAAGAGTAGTAATGTCAATGACATTGAATTCAGCATGATTCTGACGTTAGTTCTCTTTTGGATTTGGAATTATTGTCATTGACATTATCTTTTAAAAGCTTATTAATGTCATTTGACGCTAGTTCTATTGACACTTTTGCACGTCAACAATTTGAAGGTGTCTGTGGTGGGAAGCTTTGGGAAGAGCTCAGCGCCCTGTGTAAGTACCCCAGCCGAAGCTTACTCTTAACCTACAGTGACGTAGGACTCCATTTTTAACTTGACTCAAATAGACTAACACTATGCATAGTTCGGCACGAACAGCACTGAAATGTTAAAAATCTGAGTGGTCGAAAGATACGCAGCAAATAAGTCTCCTTTGTATTTTTTTGTCGGGCACAATTCGCTTCGAAATATATACATTTTCTAACAAACTGACACAAACCACCTTTTCTATGTGGAACCAACGTCTCTAACATCCTTAACTCTCTGGTCCACTTCTGTTGAAAGTGCAAGTTTCGTCGGACTCCAGTTAGAGGACAATGATGACAATAATTGAATGGTCTCACCTATTGAATGGGGCGAAGTAAATTTTGACAGGGACTTCTAAAATTTTGGCAATAACCTGTTTATCAAAACTTTAAGATGACTGCGCATTTGGTCTAAGCAAAATTCTTACCTTCAACAAATGGAGATTAAAGCAGTATAGTTATTTAGAAAATGGTCCTAAAGCCATTCTAATAGGGACGAACATGCACCTCCTTGTTTGAGCATGATTGGGGAATGCTTCACAAATCTTTTATGATTCCTCTTAAAATCGAAGAGCGCTCCTGTTTTTAATTGCATATTTCCTTTAAAGCGCATATCTTTTTTTTGTTAAATGCGCAATTAAAGCAAACTATCCTACACAGCAGTTTGAGTGCGTTAATTGCGGTATAAATCTATTTGCATATATTGGGGATGAGTCTCAATTCTATTTCAATGGCTCTTTTAAGTGGATATAATGCAATATACCTACGCTTTCTTTTGGGGATGAATGTCGTTATCATTCCAGTTCAGCTTCCTGCCCAGGACTTTGCCTAGTAACTTGACCTTATCTGACAGGTTTAGGCACAAACCATTTAGTTTTGGTAAGTTAAACAGTGATGTTTTGAACAGTGTGGTACATAATGTAAGCAATATCTAGGTCATCAGAATATGTCACAGTCTTTTCGCTGCCCCACCTTGTATCCCTTAATAAGGAGTTAATCCTTTGATTCCATGTAAGGTTTTCTTCCCTTGCTTAGTTGATTAATCAGTCCCACTAGGGGTTTGTTCACATACATCTTTTGGACATTGTTAAAGACCTCTCGAATTATATTGTCGAATGCTTCTTCAATTTTAGGAAGACCACAAAACAATAATCCTTTTCTTACAAGGATATTTTAATAGGAGAACCAAGGTTGTGTAGCGCAGTCTCCGTAGATTTGCCTTTGGCCTATGCGTGTTCATATAAGCCAAAAAATGATTGGTTTGGGTTGAACTTGTACAAACCCACATAGCATATGGAAGATTGATTAACTTATAAATCACCACAATGAGACATTTCGACTCCTTTTGACGACTAAAAACTGTTTAATCAATTCTGCGATCAAAAGAAGACTCGAAATCGACTCTCTCTTACGAGTGAAATATGATTTATTGAAAAAGCAGCAACAAAATGTAAAGCGATCACAAAAAATGATTAAAATAAGATTCCAAATATACTCTTAAATGTCTCGATAAAGAATCGCAAAAGTTTTAAAACACACTTAAAAATTATTCCCAGAAGACTCATAAATGATGGTAAATATGACTCGAAAAAGACTAAATACTGATTAGAAATACAGGTTAAAAGAGCCTCACCAAGTGTAGTCGGGCGTAGGGTACCATTTTCTCCCGACGAGGGGGTCTTTTCTGATCAGAAAATGAGCGCATATATGCTTATTTTGATCATGCTGGGGACTCGAAAAAGACTCTAATATGATTAATAATTTCAAAAAATGCTGGGTGGGAATTAATCAATTCCAGATGAGCGATATGCAACAATCAGAAGCAAAAAAACTTAAACACCAAATGTCGCGAACTTCTGTTAGGCTTTAGATATATTAAGCTACAGAACCCAGAATCATATAAATATTTTTTTAACTAAGGTCGACTACGTTCAAATAAAAAAAACTTTTTTTTTTATATCATTAATGAATTTAAAATCGGTTTAATTTTTGTTTGCTAAGGAGTTCTTAAAAACTTCACAATAAACAAGTAAGGAAGGGACTGTATTCGGCTGTGCCGAAGACTTCATACCGTTCCTGATTTGAGCTGAACAATAATGTGTTGAAATTAAAAAAATTCATTAAATCTTAACAATAAGTTTTATGGGATAAATATTATATATAGCAGCGATCCTGAAGATTTTTTCCGGCAAAAATGTATCCCTTATATATAAACATTTTGTGAAATCTCAAGCTTCTAGCTGGTAAAATGAGAAATAAAGAGGAAAACCCTCTTTTCCGAAAAATTGGCCGTATGGGAGAAACATAAATATATGCCATAGTGTCCGATCCGGTGGTTGCTGAAAAATTATTAATCGGACACCCAAATGTATATATGCGCTCACCAAACGGACGGACGGATATGGTTAAATCAACTCTCTTTAAAGGACTAACAATTTTGAGATTCGTGCCAAACTTAAACTACAATTTCATTTTCATGAAAGGTATAAAAATACTGAATTTGATATTTTGTATATGTTGATCAATTGTTTGCACAGTCATTTGGCTTGCGAACGATGGTTCTTTAAGCGAACGTCAACCTGCAGATCAGTCGAGCGAACCTTTGAGTACCTACCAAGAAAGAAAAAAATAAGCAAAAATAGTTATAAAAAATTAAAGCAATAAAAATTTGAAGTTGCGAAGCTAAATTTGATAGATGAGCGTTTATTTTAATTATGTGCTTCAAAAGAGGAAATTGGATTAGTCGGAAAGCGTCACAGAAATTCAGAGAATCTCTTAATCGAAAAAAAGTGAACATCATAAAAAATATTGGGCAAAGAACTTCTTAAACGACGAAACCGTGAAAACAACATGAAATGTGAACTTTTTGAGTTGAAACTTTGTTTTACTACCTTGAAAAAAAAAATCACTCTCAGTATGTGTTCATTCTTCATTTAACCCTCCACTTACTGAGCGCTGGCATAAGCTGCTTTATTATTTGTTCGTTCATGTGTGCGAAATTGTTTGTTTGTGCTTTGAAGCTGCCAACTGATTTCAGACGACATTAAGCGGCTCTTAAATGCGCAATTAAAGCAGATTTTCTGCAGCTCATCAGTTTCATCAAAACTCAAAAAGCAAACAAAAGAAAGAAAAAGCGACTAGCAGTCCAATAAAACCTGCCGACATGTGTAAAATCATACATCAGATGAACAAATGTTCTGACGGTCAGTTGCAGAAATTGCGTACCAGCAGAGCTCATTATGAATTTAGTAGCAATCGTGAACAACTCCAACAATTATGACAAAAAGTTCTTCAAAATATTTATGTATGTCCATTTTTTGTAGGAATAATGATGCTAAAGCAGTAACAACAACAAAAGTGAAACAAAGCCAGCATCTTTTATGGGTCCATTATGAGTAGTTTATGCCAGATCTTTTGCTGTTCTAAACGAAATTTTTATGGTTAATTCCTGTGAAAAGCTGCGGATTACTCGATTTTTTTCGCAACACACTTGGGTACAATAATTTTGTTGTTTTTCTTTTTTTTTTTGCCCATAAAAGTGAACTAAGTACTTTTATAATACATATCTGCACACTTAAGTATGTACACACTGATTGTTCTTTGCCCAGCTCATCAAGCTTCCCATATAAATCAGTGATAAACATAAACCTCAAGTTGTTCCTAATAAAAATTAGTTTAGTCATCAGCAACATCAATTTTGATGTGGAGAAGGCAGAGCCCAGTTAGTGTACCCATCGTAATTCTTAAAAATTATGTATCTCCTTGAAACTATCTGCAACTTTGTGATTAAAACGTCGCCATCGTCCATGTATCGTCCGGCCTGAGCGAAGTATCTCCAGTGCTTTGACGCCACTGAAGCTCAAGCACGCTTCCTCCAGAGTTGCTGCTGCTTTATTCACGGCTACGATTTCCGCCTGAAAGACACTGCAGTGATCTGGTAGCCACAGTAAATAGCAAACCCGGCCCCTTCCAATCCGTCGCTCCTTTGTGGCCACAACAAGATTTCTTTCGAAGCACGTACCCATGTAGTCCGTTTGCGCTATATTAGATAGCGCTGTACTGCTTTGGCCATAAAGCTCGCACTTAAGCTGCCCTGATGCCATGAGCCAGGTTGCAGTTGCTAAAAATTTTTTTTTGGCATTGATAATTTTTCGATAATCTTCATACCCCTTCTAGGTTTACGGTATACGTACTTTTTGTATGGCTGTCCACCAAACAAGGACCGCCTAGTTAACTATGGGTGTGCAAATTGCCATAAATACTGAACACGATATTTAGATGATAGTTCCTACGTGCATCCTGGCATCCTTTTGCAAACTGAAAGCAAAAAGACGCTTTCTTTGCTCTCTTTCACTTATAAAGTTCCACGACAACTTACCATTTAGTATAATCTCTGGATATTTTGTTTTTGGTAGCTTAAGCTTAGTCCAATTAGGGACCTTATAATTCCAAGTCGATAATACTAGATCTGTTATTTCCCGTTGGCGCTTAACCCGACCCCAAATGCCCAAGCATATGCATCCCGAAGCGCCGAATCTATCAGAGAGCTGGTTTTTTATAGACATCTGGCGCTTATGGTGACTGAAACGTCATCTGCATACGCCGTGAGATTGACTGATCCCCTGTCGAGCCACGTTGGCAATTGCTTGATGACCAGCGTCCACTGCGTTGATGATAATATTCCACCCGGCGGCATTCTTCTGTTTACAAATTTGGTAGCCCCGCTAGGACCCCATTGCGACATGATCGTTCTGTAAGTTAACATGGCGCCGATCCAATTTGCTAAGGTCGGATGTACCTCAATCGAGTTAAGACTGCCGATGATTGCTCTTTTCAAGATATTTTTGAAAGTAAACAGGAAAAAGTGCACCTTAGTTCATGCGAAACCAACTTTTAGTTAGCGCGTAGTTAGCTTCCTTTTCTATCGCGATATTTAAAGCCTATTTAAAAGCCCCATATTATAATGATCCTCAGTCACAAATCGTTAATAATTTTAGTTATGTTTACATATATAAATATTTTATTTTGTAACAACACCACTTCTTCTGCTTCATTTTAAGTTTTTTCCATGCTTCAATTCGCAAATTTTTTCTCGCATTCGTCCTTTTAATTCTACTCCATGTATTCACTCATCTTTTGTGCAGTATGATAGGTACTTAGTGACAGATAGTTTGAGTAATTTATGGCCGCTAATAAATTATTATTTTTGAAACACCAAAGGTTATTAATGTTATACCTTTACAGTTCACGTTCACAGTAGGAAATATAGTTAAATGTAGGATTATGGCCTTGGCTGATGGTTTATTATATTTGACTCACACATGACTCACCTGTCGGATTTTAAAATTAAAATTAAATCTATTTTTTATGCTCAAAGGGATTTGTCGAATTTTAAGTCGTGGTAAAGTTTTCAAAGAAGGCGAAGGACGCTGCGTGCAACCGATAGAAAGGACGCTGTTTAAAGGGCTAACTAAAAAGCGAACCCGACAAGTAGAGCCTGTGAACGCTACGCCGCGTTGAAAAGGAAAGCGAGACGCTTTTACGGAAAGAAAAACGCAGAGTCAGAAGCACGTGAGTTCGAGAAGTTTGAGCTGCTAGCCACCAGGAATAACGCCCGCAAAATTTACCAAAAAATCCAGCGACTCACAGAAGGTTTTAAGCCAGCAGCTCCTGTAAAAATGAAAACGGTGACCTGCTAATCGAAGGACAGAGGGTGTCAATATTATTGAGGCAACACTTCTCTGTGCTCCTAAATGGAGAGGAACCAGGACGCCCAGTGAAGATAATCTGGAACACACGTTACCAGACGCACTGCGACCAATTAGAGTCGGTTCAAAAGCAATTCCTGATTTTTGCGCTAAGGGACTTACCGTGGGACCCCTCAAGGATTCTTCTTCCCTACTCATACCGTTTAAAACTTATTCGTCTCCCTACGTTACGGAGTCATAGGGAGATGTTAGGTGTATTATTTGTAGTAAAACTTATTAGACGGATGGTAAATAGCCCTTTTCTGCTTGGTGAAATTTTATTTAATGTTCCCTTCAGATCATCTAGACATTTTCAACCGCTTCATATAAGCACATGCAGATCGAATTTTGAAATGCACGAACCTCTTCGTTGTCTGTGTACTGACTTCAATAAGCACTGCAAAAACATTGATACATGTGACTCACTACACCTAATAAAAAAATATCTGCTGACTTTCTTAAATATGCAATGATTTGGGTAGGTGGCTTGGAATCACGTCTTTTCCAACCTCCCACACATCGCAGCCCTACTTGTTGTGTGTCAAATATACATCAGCTGCTCGAAATCTCGTCCATTCCGACAACTGATTTAATAATATATATACATTCATACTTTTATACTCAGTTGAGCAGAGCTCACAGAGTATATTAACTTTGATTGGATAACGGTTGGTTGCACAGGTATAAAGGAATCGAGATAGATATAGACTTCCATATATCAAAACCATCAGTATCGAAAAAAAATTTGATTGAGCCATGTCCGTCCGTCCGTCCGTCCGTCTGTCCGTTAACACGATAACTTGAGTAAATTTTGAGGTATGTTGATGAAATTTGGTATGTAGGTTCCTGGGCACTCATCTCAGATCGCTGTTCAAAATGAACAATATCGGACTATAACCACGCCCACTTTTTCAATATAGAAATTTCGAAAAACCGAAAAAGTGCGATAATTCATTACCAAAGACGGATAAAGCGATGAAACTTGGTAGGTGGGTTGAACTTATGATGCAGAATAGAAAATTAGTAAAATTGTGGACAAGGGGCGTGGCACCGCCCACTTTTAAAAGAAGGTAATTTAAAAATTTTGCAAGCTGTAATTTGGCAGTCGTTGAAGATATCATAATGAAATTTGGCAGGAACGTTACCACTATTACTATATGTATGCCTAATGAAAATTAGCAAAATCGGAGAACGACCACGCCCACTTTAAAAAAAATATTTTTAAGTAAAATTTTAACAAAAAATTTAATATCTTTACAGTATATAAGTAAATTATGTCAACATTCAACTCCAGTAATGATATGGTGCAACAAAAATAAAAGAAAATTTAAAAATGGGCGTGGCTCCGCCCTTTTTCATTCCATTTGCCTAGGATACCTACTTTTAACGCCATAAGTCGAACAAAAATTTACCAATCCTTGTGAAATTTGGTAGGGGCTTAGATTCTAGGACGATAACTGTTTTCTGTGAAAAAGGGCGAAATCGGTTGAAGCCACGCCCAGTTTTTATACACAGTCGACCGTCTGTCCTTCCGCTCGGCCGTTAACACGATAAATTGAGCAAAAATCGATATATCTTTACTAAACTCAGTTCCCGTACTTATCTGAACTCACTTTGTGTTGGTATAAAAAATGGCCGAAATTCGACTGTGACCACGCCCACTTTTTCGATATCTAAAATTACGAAAAATGAAAAAAAGATGCCATAATTCTATACGAAATACGAAAAAATGGATATGGTAATTGGATTCTATGTAAAATATGGTCGGAAAAGTGCACGTCGTACGACTGGAATCTAAGTATCCTTTGCTTAGTCCAGAAGAAAGGATATCTGGCAAACTGCGGCAACCAACGCGGAACCAGCCTTCTTAATATCGCATATAAGGTCCTGTCAAGCTTTTAGTGCGAAAGATTGACGCATACCGTGAAGTGGTTGTTTGCACCTTATCAGTGCGGCTTCAGACCGGATGAACCTACCATCGACCAGATTTTCACTATTCGCCAAATCGTGGAAAAACCCGCGAAAAAAGAATTGACACACATCACCTTTTTGTCGACTTTAAAGCCACCGTCGACACTACAAAAATAAGCTGCCTATATGCCACTATGTCTGAATTTCGTTTTCCTGCAAAACTTATACGGCTGTGCAAAATTAAGCACCATCTGTTCGGTCGGGATTCAAGGGGTTGATAAGCGTAATACAAAGCTTAATAGCTTCAAAACTTTCGGAACCCAATTGCCAATCTCACCTGTTACAAATATGAATGTAGCATACACATAATTAGCAGGCGAAGCTTTGGCGAGCCCAAGTTTCTCTTGAAAATAGGGGTTGGGCGCGGGATAGCCTAGAAGGCTTCATTTAAATCGTTGCCGAGATGGTCGGACTTTAGTGGTGTTTAGTTACCGCAACTTACCGGATCTATTGCCAGCAAAGGACCATCAACATCGATAACACTCGCCAAAACCTTCGCGGAGTGTTTTTTTTTTGTTAATACAACAACAACAACATTTGCTCAGTCCGAACTAGGTAGGACCTCTCCGTGCCGTTCGCAACTAAACGAGGTTTTAGACAGGGTGACCCCCTATCATCTAAATTCTTTAATTTGATGGTGGAGAAAATTATATTATCTGCAGAACTTTACCACTCTGGAACAGTATTCTATAATAGTGTTCAATTACTGACGTACGCTGACGACAAATTCTGCTTACTTAATGATGAATGAGGAAAAAATGAAGTACCTGCTGTCATCAAGCCGAGAGTCCTTCATTTGAGCCTTGGTAACCACGCCACAGTTGGCAGCCATAATTTAAAATAGTAAAGGATTTCGTTTATTTGACCATTAACACGAACAACAACATCAGCTTTGAAATCCAGCGAAGAATCGCTCTTGCCAAAGACTTCTTCTTTGAACTAGGTAGGAAATTGAAACTTAAAGGGCTCTCTTGTCAAACGAAAGTCATGCTCTTCAAGTCACTTATTGTCCCTTTTTAGCTATATAGTGCAGAAGCAGTGCACACTAACAACACCTAATGAATCGGCTATGAGGGTTTTCGTTAGAAAATTTCTTTTTAAGATGTATAGACCTGTACGCGTTGGAGAGAATTAGAACACAGCGGCTACGCTGTCAAGGCCATGTTATGCAAATAAAAGATGATGCTCCGGCCAAGATAGTATTCTTATCGGAACCCAGTAGTTAATTGGTTTAAATTTCCCTGTAAATATTTCTCCTCATTTATTTTAAGTTTTCATTATAATTTATGTTCCAAGGTTACACAAAAATTCCTTGGAATATCATCTACACTTCATGTCATAGCCCAAAATCACATCATTAACTACAAATTCTATTGGTCACAATTCAAAGTTTATATTTTACTAATTAGGACATTCCAATTCTTATCCCTTGCTGCTAGCTCTGCTGCCTTGCCACGCCTCAATGCACCACAATTTCATTGTTTCCAATTTGCAGCCTCACTGACTTTTCAATTACAAAACGAAATCATGAATATTAAAACCAGTGAAAAATGTGCGCCAAGATGCCAATACCAATATGAATATGCATGCATGGCTATTGGGAAGAACGACGAGTGGGCTCCATTTACCCCTCATCGCCGCTAAAGAGCTATAATCAAGCGCAATCACATTTTTTACGCAACATAAAATTTACCGCAATCAAATTCAACAAATGAAGCTATAAACGTTAATCGGTGAAGCATGAGAAGTGTAGTGGGGAATGAGCTCCAAAGAAATGTGGACGATTAAATTTGCGGAAAAGAAAGAGAAAAATACTTTGCTGAGATTTGTAAATGGAAATGTGAAAAAGTAAAAACTACGAGAAAATGACGTTAGGCATCATTTATAATGATGATGATTTTTTGCATCCAATGACAAATCGAAGCATAGTTATGGGAGGAGAGGGAGGCGTGATGCTGAAAGATGTTCACTCCCAAAGGACTCTGAAGCGTGTGCAGCTGACATATTCTACCTTAAGGGCAGTAAATATATGAAATTGCAAAAATTAATATTTAACTGGTTGTTTATTTTCTATTTGTTTGTATGGCTTATGTATATATATATATGTGGGAATTAAATCGCAAATGGAATTTCGGTCCTTTGGGTATGAAAAACAATTAGGCTCTCTACATACCGCACTGTTTTATTTATTTTATATTTTTCACATTCGAAATTGATTGATTTTAGGTGATAAACCACCATATTTGTGTACGCATGTATTTAAGAAGCTCAGAGAAAAAAATAGGAGACGCTTCATTGCTGCCCGATTTTGTAGATGCATCTTTCTCCGTCAATTCGGTCGATAAACCATTGCTGATACTAGCTACCTTATCTCCCCTGCTGCTACTGGCACTATTATCGGCCACCTGTCCTTAAACTTCCTCTTGGTCGCCAGAGCCAGCTTTGGGTGTCGCTAACGACGCCCCTTCTACACTCGAAGAAAGGAACCCCCGATGTAGTTCGTTGAGATTGCTTTGAACCCCCTTTTCTCGTGCGTATGGTCAGCCCTTCTACCACGTCTGGTCGTATCATCTGGGGCCATACGAGTTCCAGTTAATGATGATGAAAATCGGGTGAACTGATACAGGAATATATACCATCTGCCACTGATTGGCCAGAGTCAAGCTAAACAAAAAAGTAAAGCAGTTAGAAGAGAACGTGTGGATGAGCAAATACGTTTTTAAGTCATTTAGATACAATGTTGTCGACTTTGTATGATAATTTATTTCCCGTCCATATACATATGCATGTAGCAACAAAGCTGGACACAATATTGTTTCCCGCTTCCGTGCATCTGCAATTTTCTATTTCTTGCCCTTTGAAATTTTTGGACACACACCCCAACTTCTTAGTCAGTAGTGAAGAGAAAATCATAAGTAGAGATTAAGGTCGAGTTTATTGTCCAATTTCGACGTCCTAGCTTTAATTTTTCCCAATAAATTGACGGAATGTACATGAGATCCTGCTAAGTGTACCAACCACACTGAATCAGTTTCGTCGTCAATAACTTCATTATATGAGAGGTCTTTACCTACAACCCAGTTCTATCGACTCCTACCTCTTAAGGAGACACATTTATTGTATAATTTAATCCCTTTTAGGTACTTGGCTCGGACTCACGGCGTATGTAGATGACGTTACAGTAAACATAAGTGGCAGATGCCTACCAGCAATTAGCTCTCTAATGGACCAGGCTCTTCGGGCTGTACATGCCTGCGCATCTGGAGTTGGGAATCATACTATATAGTAAGTTGGTGTGGAAACCCCATGTGGGACAGAGGGGAATAAAGCCTACGTGGCACTGTATGCATACAAGAGGTTGCCAAGATGGACGTGGGGCCTATCGCAGAAGCTCAATTATTGGGTATTTATGCCAATTGTCAAGCCCATAGTTAACTATGGGTTCCTAATTTGGTGGACAACTAAAAAAAAAATGCGTATACCAAAAAAACTTGAGAGGGTATGCCGATTACCAATGATTCGCACAACGGGAGCCCTGAAAAATACCTCAACAGCAGAGTTGCATGTCATTCTGCACGTCCTACCTGCAGAGCTAATGACCAAAAATACAGCGCTGGCAATTGCAACAAGACTTAAGGCCACGGGACAGCTTGAGGGCAGACCGTAAGGTCGTAGCAGTAAATCGCCATCTAATATAGGGCAAACGGACTACATGGTCCCGTGTCTGAGCTTCGAAAGACATATTGGCCAACAATTGAGCCGAAGGGTGGGCGAAAATAATCCATCACACAAAAAAGGCGTAGTCGAAAGCGCGGGCTGCAAAATTTCTAAGATCATGTGCAAATCCTACTTGCTCATATCTTTAAAGGATGAGACTTAAGGCTCGCGTTGAGTATACTAGATTAGGTTAGGTTAGGTGGTAGCTGCCCTGATAAGGATAGCTCACTTAGACAACACGAAAGTCCGTTGTGATACCACATACACAAAAATTAACGGTGACTTAGATCTAGCTACTTAGAGAAGCGTTGGGTAGCAACGATAAAGCTCCGAATGATACCGATCTCAGCTTTGGATAAATCCTCGGGAGATCCAAGTGAGTTGCGACCGAAGTACTTTCGCCTAGTTTTGGCAAAAGCTGGGCAATCAAGCATAAAACGATTCGGTGATTCCACATCATCATCCTCCATACAGCTGCAGCAGGATGGAGTTTCCAGTATATTGAGACGTACCGCATGGATACCCATGAGACAGTGTCCTGTCAAAACCCCAATGACCATTGATAGGTGAGCCTAAGTGACCCCAATTATTTCTGCAGACCTCCTGCCATCCACCTTCTGCCAGAAAGTTCTTGCTACCCTGCAAGACGTGGTATCCGCCCAACGTTTTCTGAGCTAACTCGAGGCCAGCTATGGAGGAGCAATCCACAGGTGGCCAGCGGGATCCCGAAATCCCTTCAGCCATCTTCATCCGGTTCAGTTGTACCGATGCGGGCTAAGAGATCCGCTTGACAGTTACCCGGGATATCACTATGGCCCGGGACCCAGATAATCTTAATTGTAAAATAATTCGATGCAATCGCAAGCGAGGTCAGCCACCCTCGATCATAATGTAGTTGAGCTCAAGGCCTTGATAGCCGCTTGGCTATCAGAGTAGATGCTAAATTCCCTAGCCGCAGTAGCACTGGATAGCATTCCATCCACCGCATCCTTAATCGCAGCAACTTCCGCTTGGAATACACTGCAGGGATCAGCCAACTTAAACTTGCGGCTTACATTTAGCTCTTGACAAAAAACTCCCACTAACCTTTCCAACCAGCTTCGACCCATCCGTGAACAACTTAACCGATCCCATGCCCCAGATAATTCCTCTTCCCCACTCCTCTCTCGGTGGAATGACTGGGGTGAAGGTTGTATAGGGAGCAGTAATCGGCATACAATAGTCCGTTATGTCCGGGATAAAGTCGAAACTGGTAAGAAGGTTAGAGTGTCCGCAGTCAGAAAGCTCATATCCCATATCACGAAGCCTGACCAACGACCTTGCCGCGGGCGCCTTTCCGCAATATCTACTAGGAATATGTTCAGCATGACGTTCAGTGCCAAGGTAGGTGTTGTTCAGAGAGCGCCACTGATACCTATCAGCGCCTTTCGTTGCACGGACATTAACGTTTTGGAGGTGCTCGCCGTGTCCAGTGCTTTCCACCAGACCAGCGCCTCATATAGCAGAATCGGTTTGACCACCATCTCATAAAGCCAGTGTACTACTCCTTACAAGAGTCCCCATATCTTTCCGATAGCCCCTCTGCAGCAGTACAAGGCAATGGCGACCTTCCTGACCCGATCTTCCACATTGGGTCTCCAGGACCAATTCCGTTTTTCCCGGGTTGACCGCCAATCCACATGATTCAGCCTACCTAGCCACAGTATCCAGGTAGCCCTGAAGAAGATCGCACAGGGTGACCAGAAATTTACCTCCGACTAGGATAGCGAGGTCATCTGCATAGGCAATCACCCGAAAACCATTGGCTTCCAGCTCCAAAAGAAGCTCGTTGACTACCACAACCCAGAGGAGAGGAGATAGGACACCCCCCGTGGCGTGCCCCTGCACACCTTCCTCTTAATTATGGCCCCTCCCCACTCCGCTGCGACAATTCTGCCGCATAGAAGTTTGCTAATAAATTCAACCAGAGCGGCTTTGACTCCTAAACCTACCAGAGCTCTTTCGATTGCCCCCCGTAAGATATTGTTAAAAGCCCCCTCGATGTCCAGAAAGGCACCCAGAGCATACTCTTTGTATTCTAGGGACCCCTCTATTTGCTTTTGAATCGAATGGAGAGCCGTTTCCGTCGATCTGCCCTTGCAGTACGCATGCCGTGAAGACGACAGGAACCCCCGAGGTATCCTTTCTCGTAGGTGCAGGTCAATCAACCGCTCAAACGTCGTAAGAAGAAACGACAAAAGACTGATTGGCCTAAAATCCTTAGGTGATACATGAGAGCTTCTGCCGGCATTTGGAATGAAAATAACCCTAACCATGTGCCAAGACTTCGGGATATAGTTAAGCCTGAGGCAGTTAGTATTGATGATGGACAACCAGCGGCACGAAATCCCCAAAGACTTTTGAAGTTGCACAGGAATGATTCCATCCGTGCCCGGAGAGTTATAGGGCTTGAACGACCCTATAGCCCAGGTTATTTGACTTTCCCGTATTGGAATGGCAGGCACTTATGCATGGCCAACGACCGCCGACCATGCAGGCAAAGTTCCCTGCGCAACTGGGACATCGGGAAAATTATTGTCCAGTAAAAGCTTTAGGGACTCTTCGCTACTCATCGACCAGTCCCCACCATCATCTCTCAGATACACCAGAGGAGCGGGATTCCTAGCAAGTATTTTTATAAGCCTCGCGGATTCATTGCAGCCTTCTACGTTTTCGCAGAAGCTTCGCCATGCATCTCGCTTGGCTATCCTTATTTCATATTTATAAATCCCCACACTCACCTTATAGAGCTCCCAGTCCGAGGGTAATTTACTCCTGCTAGCTCTGTTGAAGAGCCGCCGACTGGACGCTCTTAGGTCGTCAAGAGGATGCGACCACCAGGTGGCTTCCCCTTACCCCTGTAAGTTTTCAATGGGCAGGAGAGTTGAAAGGCGCTATTGCCTGCCAAGGTGAAGTTTACCAGATTGTCTATCTCAGATTCGGACAGGTCCGAACTAACGGTAGGCGCCGCAGGCAATAGCTCTCCCATATATCGGTTATCAGAGAAAGAGTGCTCGTTGAGAACCCTCCAGCCAGATATCCGACCTTCCAGTTCTCTACTAACCAGGGTGAGATCCAGGACCTCCTCCCTTACCGCAGCAATAAAATTCGGGTCATTCCCCTATTACATACACAAAGCCCCTCATCTACAATAAAAGTAAATAAAGAATCACCTCTAGTTTTGGTATCCGAGCTTCCCCAGATGCTATGATGGGCATTAGCATCGGCACCGATGATCACGCCAACACCTCTCCGCCTTGCTTCAGCGGTGATTTCGCCCAGTATCGCAGGTGCTGGTCCCGCTACGTCCCCGTGGGTCATGTACGCTGAGACCACCCACATTTCATTACTTCCTCGATCGAGGCAGACCGTGGTTATGTCAGCATTGCTGAAATTAGAGAGAATAAAAGCTTTAATCTCTTTTTTAACAAGCACACAGGATGTAGGTGTTAAATTTTCCAGTCCATAATCCAGAAATCTGACTGCCGTTACTACTCAGCCACGGCTCCTGGACAAGGACTCCACTCCGCCTTTTGGGGAAGCCGCCTTAGAGTGCTGAAGATTTATTTGACGGATTTTCATCAAAACAGCTCTTCTTCCGCACCACATCCTTGGCGGATTCGTGTTAGTCGTGTCCGTTCTAAAAAGTCCACCGTCAAAGTCGCTATCCGAAGCCGATTGTGTAGTCGCCCTTCAACGGTCTGTTGTTGTTGTTGTTGTAGCAATGCTCGCCCCACCTAATAGCCGCGACCGATCACAAATTGTCATCAATATCCTCTAACGGGAGTCCAAGGAAACTTGCCGTTTCAACAGGGGTGGACCATAAGGAAAGGGGTGTTAGAGGCGTTGGTTCCACATTACAATTAAAGAGATGGTTGGTGTCATGTGGGGACACATTGCAAGCAGGGCATACATTTTGTATGTCGGGGTTGATTCTGGATAGGTAAGAGTTTAACCTGTTACAGTATCCAGAACTAAGTTGAGCAAGAGTGACACGCGTTTCCCTGGGGAGTATGCGTTCCTCTTCTGCGAGTTCTGGATATTTTTCTTCAAGTACTGGATTCATCGGGCAATTCCCGACATAAAGGTCCGACGCCTGTCTATGGAGTTCACCAAGGGCCTGCTTGTGTTTTTCCGCTTCATACGGCTGGGTTCTCAGGTGCCGTATTTCCTCAAAATGCTTACGGAGATGACTCCTTAGGCCCCTAGGCGGTGCTGGTTCGTCAATCAGATGTCTGTTGGGATGCCCAGGTTTCTGGGTATTCAACAGAAACTGTTTGGTCAGCATCTCATTTCTCTCCCTGATGGGGAGTATTCTCGCCTCATTATGCAGATGGTGTTCTGGGGACATAAGAAGACAGCCCGTGGCGATTCTGAGAGCAGTATTTTGGCAGGCCTGTAGTTTCTTCCAGTGGGTGGTTTTTAGGCTTGGCGACCATATGGGTGACGCGTAGCACGTAATCGGCTGGCTAATTGCTTTGTATGTGGTCAAGAGCGTTTCTTTATCTTTTCCCCAGGTACTGCCAGCAAGGGATTTGAGGATTTTATTACGGCTCTGAATTCTTGGAACAATTGCGGTTGCGTGCGCACCAAAATGTAGATCCTGATCAAACGTCACACCCAAGATTTTGGGGTGTAGGACAGTCGGTAGCGTAGTGCCATCGACGTGGATGTTCAATATGGTCGACATTTGGGGCGTCCATGTTGTAAATAAGGTCGCGGAAGATTTAGTCGGTGACAATGACAGGTTTCGCGAGGCGAAAAAACTGGAGAGATCAGGGAGATAGCCGTTTATTTTATTGCATAGCTCATCGATCTTTGGGCCTGGGCCTGTGGCCATTATTGTGCAGTCATCGGCGTAGGAAACGATTGTGACTCCTTCCGGTGGTGAAGGTAGCTTAGATATGTAGAAATTAAACAAAAGCGGGGATAGGACACCACCCTGTGGCACCCCTTGTTTAATTCTCCTTTGTTTTGATGTTTCGTTTCTGAATTGCACCGATGCCTGCCGACCACCCAGGTAATTTGCGGTCCACCTTTTAAGACATGGGGGAAGGGTAGACCCTTCCAGGTCTTCCAGTAATGAGCCATGGTTGACCGTATCAAAAGCCTTTGATAGGTCTAACGCTACGAGTACTGTTCTATGGTGGGGATATTGATTCAAACCGCAATTTATCTGGGTGCTGATGACATTTAGCGCGGAGGTAGTGCTATGGAGTTTTCTGAAGCCATGCTGATGAGGGTCTAGCTGCAAATGTGCTTGGAAATGAGGGAGCAAAATGGCTTCAAGCGTCTTTGCCACTGGCGATAGGAGAGATATCGGACGATATGACTCACCTACGTTAGCTGGTTTCCCAGGCTTTAGTAGCGGGACCACCTTGGCCATTTTCCATTTCTCGGGTATGACAAAGGTGGAAAGAGACAGGTTGAAGACATGCGCTAAATATTTGAAACCCTCTTTCCCTAGGTTTTTAAGCATCGGCATGGCCCTTCAACGGTCTCGTGGTTATCTATGCTACGCAGGGAGGCCACGTGAGGGTTGACATATTACCTTATGAGTAATGCGTTTAGAGCCAGACCGAACGCGAAGGGGGAACATTTTCAACCGCACCTACATCACCAACTTAACGGCGACGGAGCCGGAACGTACATTGAGGCCCGCCACGGTTTTAGCGGGACGTGGGCAGGTGCAGCATTAGCCTACCAGCCATTTCGGTAGGGTTTCACCCCGACCTACTAAGGTGGCAGAATACCGGACCTACCAGCCCAAAGTCACCAAGTCAAAATTCAATGTCAATAATCAAAAGCCCTAAACAATCCAGTTCGTCACCGTTGTGTACCGATCTTGACTCTTAAAGAGTCCTCCCTCCCCTGAACTCGGCACAATGACTCAGGGGTGCGGGTTTTATCGAGTTGTCCTCTCTAGATCTGCCATTATCAGCAGAAGCAGGGGCACTTCGTGCAGGACGTGATAACTAATCACGCGTGACATTCGTCACTATGGCCGGTCTAAGACTGATAACAGTCCCTGATCCAGAGCCTGGAACCACATATGATATCCAAGCCAATCTTAGCCCACTTGGGCATACTAACTGGACACTGCTTTCTGGCATCACATGTTTATAAGTAAGACTTCGTAAGTAAGAGTATATGTAAGAAGTGCGAGATGCAGCGAAAAATGGTTGAGCACGTTATGTGCTTGTGTCCTACCTTGATGGAAGATCAAGGTTCCAGCTACTAGAAGCGGCAGAGCTGCCAGATTTGGAGGCAGAAATTAAGCTCTAGTATTTGCAAAAGGACGCGGTTATTCTCAAACATAAGCCCTGGTACCTAATTGGAAACTAATTTTGGTAACGCTATGAACACATGCATCTGTGTGAGGTATTTATTGACCGGCGATGAGTTCAATCGGACCTATCAGTGAGAGGTTTTGGAAAAATCACGTTAGTAAATCATGAAACATAATAGTTCTTCCCATTGGGTTAAATGACTTAGAAATGGTCCGCAGTAAGTTAACCCTATCATAATAGGCGACTAAAATCCATATAATCGAAGGTTTGACGGGTCAAAAACTCGTCCGTCGACAAAATCGATAGCACCAGAGCATACTGGATTCACATTCGGCAAAGAACTGTTCACATCCATAGTATGCCCATATATGGAATTATTATTATTGTAGCTTAGGGGATGTTTTTGTGGATATAACAACACAAACTAAAACAGCCTTTTCAAAGGTATTAAATACGCTTTAAATAGGTAAAACGGAAACTGACTAGCGTCTCTCTAAGTATTGCATTTTTGAAGAGAACATCTGAACTTTTTATATCCAGCTGTACTTGCTCACAGGATACTATAACTTTGATTGAATAACGGTTGGTTGTACAGGTATAAAAGGATAGAGATAGATATAGAATTTAGTATATCAAAATCATCGGTATAGAAAAAAATTTGATTGAGCCATGTCCGTTCGTCCGTCCGTCCGTCTGTCCGTCCATCCGTTTGTCCGTTAACACGATAACTTGAGTAAACATTGAGATATCTTCACCAAATCTGGTAGACGAGCTTATCTGGATCCAGAATAGATTGGTATTGAAAATGAACGAAATCGGATGATATTCACGCCCACTTTTTATATATATAACATTTTGGAAAACACAAAAAACCTGATTATTTAGTAAATAATACACCTAGAATGTTGAAATTAAACGTGCGGACTGATACTGAGACTCTTGATAACAATTTGAAAAAAAATTTTTAAATGGGCATGGCACCGCCCACTTGTGATAAAGTCAATTTTACAAATATTATTAATCATAAATCAAAAATCGTTAAACATATCGTAACAAAATTCGGCAAAGAAGTTGCCTTTACTATAAGGAATGTTTTGAAGAAAAATTAACGGAATCGGTTAAGGACAACGCCCATTTTGATATAAAAGATTTTTAAAAGGGTCGTGGACGAATAAAATAAGCTATGTCTTTGCAAAATAGAGCTTTATGTCAATGGTATTTCATTTCCGAAGTGGATTTATAACAATAAACAGGAAAAACTTCTGATTTTAGAAAATTGGCGTTGTACCGCCCCTTTTATGACTAAGCAATTTTCTATGTTTCGGGAGCCATAACTCGAAGAAAAATTAGTTCAGAATAGAAACATATGTATACCCGTATGTAATATTTCGCAGCCTTGTAACACTATTAAGCACACAAAGCAAACAACAACAGCATTTCAAGTGTGCAGCTGTGTATATAATGTTCGGTTTTTACCCGAACTTAGACTTCCTTACTAGTTTTAATTTAAACTATATTTATGTTATTATATTAGGTTCCACTCGCATTTAGCTTATCTTACTCACGTTCTTATGCTATCTGAAATTTTTTCTTTTGTGTATTATCCGTAATCGTTTTCATTCATTGTGTAAAAGTATTTTTATACTCAGTTGAGCAGAGCTCACAGAGTATATTAAGTTTGATTGGATAACGGTTGGTTGTACATATATAAAGGAATCGAGATAGATATAGACTTCCATATATCAAAATAATCAGGATCGAAAAAAAATTTGATTGAGCCATGTCCGTCCGTCCGTCCGTCCGTTAACACGATAACTTGAGTAAATTTTGAGGTATCTTGATGAAATTTGGTATGTAGGTTCCTGAGTACTCATCTCAGATCGCTATTTAAAATGAACGATATCGGACTATAACCACGCCCACTTTTTCGATATCGAAAATTTCGAAAAACCGAAAAAGTGCGATAACTCATTACAAAAGACAGATAAAGCGACGAAACTTGGTAGATGGGTTGACGCTATGACGCAGAATAGAAAATTAGTAAGATTTTGGACAATGGGCGTGGCCCCGCCCACTTTTACAAGAAGGTAATTTAAAAGTTTTGCAAGCTGTAATTTGGCAGTCGTTGAAGATATCATGATGAAATTTGGCAGGAACGTTACTACTATTACTCTATATGTGCTAAATAAAAATTAGCAAAATTGGATTAAGAACACGCCCACTTTTAAAAAAAAATTTTTTTAAATTAAAATTTTAACAAAAAATTTAATATCTTTACTGTATATAAGTAAATTAAGTCAAAATTCAACTCCAGTAATGATATGATGCAACAAAATACAAAAATAAAAGAAAATTTCAAAATGGGCGTGGCTCCGCCCATTTTCATTTAGTATGTCTAGAATACTTTTATTGCCATAAGTCGAACAAAAATTTACCAATCCTTCTCAAATTTGGTAGGAGCATAGATTCTATGACGGTAACTGTTCTCTGTGAAAATGGGCGAAATTGGTGGAAGCCACGCCCAGTTTTTATACACAGTCCACCGTCTGTCCTTCCGCTCGGCCATTAACACAATAACTTGAGCAAAATCCGATATATCTTTACTAAACTTAGCCCACGTACTTACCTGAGCTCACTTTTTCTTGGTATAAAAAATGGGCGAAATCTGACCATAACCACGCCCACTTTATCGATATCGAAAATTACGAAAAATGAAAAAAATGCCATAATTCTATACCAAATACGAAAAAAGGGATGAAACATGGTAACTGGATTGGTTTGTTGACGCAAAATATAACTTTGGAAAAATCTTTGTAAAATGGGTGTGACACCTACCATATTAAGTAGAAGAAATTGAAAAAGTTCTACAAGGCGAAATCAACAGCCCTTGGAATCTTGGCAGGAATACTGTTAGTGGTATTGCATATATAAATAAATTAGCAGTACCCGACAGATGATTTTCTGGATCACCTGGTCCACATTTTGGTGGATATCACGAGAACGCCTTCACATATACATCTAAGGGCCACTCGCTTTTAAAACCCTCATTAATACCTTTAATTTGATATCCATATCGTACAAAAACATACCAGAGTCACCCCTGTCCCACCCTAATGGCGATATCTCGAAAAGGCGTCCACCTATAGAACTAATGCCCCCTCTCTCTTAAAATGCTAGTAACACCTTTCGTTTGATACCCATATCGTACAAACATTCTAGAGTAACCCCTGGCCCACCCTAATGGCGATATCTCGAAAAGGCGTCCACCTATAGACCTAGTGTCCACTCCCTCTTAAAATGCTCAGTAACACCTTTCGTTTGATACCCATATCGTACAAACATTCTAGAGTCACCCCTGGCCCACCCTAATGGCAATATCTCGAAAAGGCGTCCACCTATAGACCTAATGCCCACTCCCTCTTAAAATGCTCAGTAACAGCTTTCGTTTGATACCCATATCGTACAAACATTCTAGAGTCACACCTGGCCCACCCTAATGGCGATATTTCGAAAAGGCGTCCACCTATAGAACTAAGGATTACTCCCTTTTAAAATACTCATTACCACCTTTCATTTGATACCCATATCGTACAAACACATTCTAGAGTCACCCTGGCCCACCCTAATGGCGATATCTCGAAAAGGCGTCCACCTATAGACCTAATGTCCACTCCCTCTTAAAATGCTCAGTAACACCTTTCGTTTGATACCCATATCGTACAAACATTCTAGAGTCACCCCTGGCCCACCCTAATGGCGATATCTCGAAAAGGCGTCCACCTATAGACCTAATGTACACTCCCTCTTAAAATGCTCAGTAACACCTTTCGTTTGATACCCATATCGTACAAACATTCTAGAGTCACCCCTGTCCCACCCTAATGGCGATATCTCGAAAAGGCGTCCACCTATAGACCTAATGCCCACTCCCTCTTAAAATGCTCAGTAACACCTTTCGTTTGATACCCATATCGTACAAACATTCTAGAGTCACACCTGGCCCACCCTAATGGCGATATCTCGAAAAGGCGTCCACCTATAGAACTAAGGATTACTCCCTTTTAAAATACTCATTACCACCTTTCATTTGATACCCATATCGTACAAACACATTCTAGAGTCACCCTGGCCCACCCTAATGGCGATATCTCGAAAAGGCGTCCACCTATAGACCTAATGCCCACTCCCTCTTAAAATGCTCAGTAACAACTTTCGTTTGATACCCATACCGTACAAACATTCTAGAGTCACCCTTGGTCCAGCTTTATGGCGACATCTCGAAAAGGCGTCCACCTATAGAACTAAGGATTACTCCCTTTTAAAATACTCATTACCACCTTTCATTTGATACCCATATCGTACAAACACATTCTAGAGTCACCCTGGCCCACCCTAATGGCGATATCTCGAAAAGGCGTCCACCTATAGACCTAATGCCCACTCCCTCTTAAAATGCTCAGTAACACCTTTCGTTTGATACCCATATCGTACAAACATTCTAGAGTCACCCTTGGTCCACCTTTATGGCGATATCTCGAAAAGGCGTCCACCTATAGAACTAAGGATTACTCCCTTTTAAAATACTCCTTACCACCTTTCATTTGATACCCATATCGTACAAACACATTCTAGAGTCACCCCTGGCCCACCCTAATGGCGATATCTCGAAAAGGCGTCCACCTATAGACCTAATGCCCACTCCCTCTTAAAATGCTCAGTAACACCTTTCGTTTGATACCCATATCGTACAAACATTCTAGAGTCACCCCTGGCCCACCCTAATGGCGATATCTCGAAAGGGCGTCCACCTATAGACCTAATGCCCACTCCCTCTTAAAATGCTCAGTAACACCTTTCGTTTGATGCACATATCGTACAAACACATTCTAGAGTCACCCCTGGCCCACCCTAATGACGATATCTCGAAAAGGCGTCCACCTATAGACCTCATGCCCACTCCCTCTTAAAATGCTCAGTAACACCTTTCGTTTGATACCCATACCGTACCAACATTCTAGAGTCACCCCTGGCCCACCCTAATGGCGATATCTCGAAAAGGCGTCCACCTATAGACCTAATGCCCACTCCCTCTTAAAATGCTCAGTAACACCTTTCATTTGATTCCCATATCGTACAAACAAATTCTAGAGACACCCCTGGTCCACCTTTATGGCGATATCTCGAAACGGCGTCCACCTATGGAACTAAGGATCACTCCTTTTCAAAATACTCATTAACAGCTTTCATTTGATACCCATATCGTACAAACACATTATAGAATCACCCCTGGTCCACCTTAATGGGAACATCTCGAAAAGGCGTCCACCGATAGACCTAAGGCCCACTCCCTCTTAAAATGCTCAGTAACACCTTTCATTTGATACCCATATCGTACAAACAAATTCTAGAGTCAGCCCTGGTCTACCTTTATGGCGATATCCCTAAATGGCGTTCATCCATAGAACTATGGCCTATTCTCTCTTAAAATACTCTTTAATACCTTTCATTTGATACACATGTTATACAACCACATTCCAGGGTTACCCCAGATTGATTTTCCTTATTTTGTCTCCATAGCTCTCAACTGAGTATGTTATGTTCGGTTACACCCGAACTTAGCCTTCCTTACTTGTTTTTTTTTTTTTGGCTTATTCATTTTTGTTAAATAGAAATTGGAACGGCAAATGCAAAGCAAAATAAAGTTGAAAGGAAACATGCCAAGAAAGAAAGGCCAAATGCTCGCAGGCTCCTTTTATTGGAACACAGTGCAAAGAAAAAAAGAAAAAAAACATACACGAAGATTATAATTCACGTACACATATCGATTCACATATTCGCACACATTCTTATAAAATGACACATGTACTTGTATGCACGACAAAAGCACCAACACGATCTATGCATTTATTCTTGCCCCTAGTTCGTGTATCCTTGTAATAGGACCTCACAGATTTCGTAGTTCTATGCACTTGTTCTAACAAGAGAATACAATGTTTGCACCTCCACTAAGAATGTATATTTGTATGTTTTACAATTGCGAGTGTAAATATATTTCTTATTTGTTTGTTGTCATTTAAGTTCCAATATTTACTTGTTCGATATCGTTATTTGGTACTATTTTTGTTTGCACGATACAAAATATTCCCCGTTGACAACAACAGAAGCTAACCTTACAACTGAAAGTTACGCGTTTTCCCTATGAGGATGTTATGTACAGAAGTGCTGTACTATTCGTACTGCTTTCTAACAGCAAAACTCTGCTTCGTACTAATATGGCAGATTAACCCAGTGAATAAACAAAATGTTTAACTAAAATTTGATTGTAACGACCTTTTTACTTTGACTTTATCAAACTGTGATTTTTGCCGGCTCAAGGTCCAATGTAATAAAACACTTTTTTAAATATTTCCCAATATATTTCAATCTCCTTCGGAGATCGCTGCTTAATGTTTAACTTATTTGCACTTGGAATGGGAGTGATTAACCTATTTGGATGCATACCTATCCTAGTCTGATAGTGTACTCTGCAAGGGCTGCATGGAACTTACATATTTGTAGTAAATACCAATATCTTTAAATAATAAGGCTCCTTCGTTGGGATAATTAGTGCCAAATTGGTCATACCAACGAAATTTAAATCGTTTTCCATAAGGTCTTTCCAGCGGAGTGGAGGCCGTTCTCCTCCTCTGCTTCCATAGGCGGGTTCCGATAAAAATACGTCATACCAACGAAATTTAAATCGTTTTTCATAAGGTCTTTCCAGCGGAGTTGAGGCGGTCCTCTTCCTCTGCTTCCATAGGCGGGTTCCGATAAAAATACGTTTTAAGCCTGAGCATCATTTTTGATTCACATTACATGACCTTGTCAGCGTAGGTAGTGTTTTTTGATTCGCTGTAATATACTGATGTCTGCGTAAAGATCGTACATCTTATCATTAAATCTTCCTCTGCACTCGCCGTCGCCAATGCGCAAATCTTTCGAAAGACTTTTTTCTCAAATACTGTCATGGCCCATGCTTCTGCACCATATAGCAGGACGGGTATGATAAGGGACTTGTGTAGCATGATTTTCGTTTTCCGTGAAAGGACTTACCTTTTCAATTGCCAACATAGTCCAAAGTAGTATTTATTGGAAAGAGTGATTCTTCGCTGGGTTTCAAAGCTGATGTTGTTGTTTATGTTAATGCTGGTTCCCAACTAAACGAAGTCTTCTGCTATTTCGAAACTATAGCTGGCAACAGTGACTTCTGCAGGAAGGCAGCAAGTACTTCCTTTTGCCCTTATTAACCATCATACGGCAGCGGTGTTTAGACTAATGATATTAACATGACAGCATACGCCAGTAATTACACTCTGTTATAGAATATTGTTTCAGAGCGGCGAGGTTCTGCAACTTGCATTATTTTCTACAGCAACAAATTTAAGAAACCGCATGATACGAGAGCACCCTGTCTGAAAACTCGTTTAGTTTGGAACGGGTCGGAGAGGCCTTCGTAATTCTGACTGAGCTGATGATGTTGCTCAAGGTCATTTTGCACTGCTGTATAAAGTTTTGCAGGGAAACTAAATTCAGACATACCGGCTTATAGGCAGCGCCTTTGCATGTTTTTCGTGGCTTTTTTCAAGATTTCGCGTACAGCTGAAATTTGGTTGATGATAGATTCACCATATCTGAAGCTGCACTGATAAGGTCGAATCAGCCGATTCACGGTGGGATTAAATCTTTCAAACAATATGCTTGACAGGACCTTATATGCGATACTAAGAAGGCTGATTCCGCAATAGTTGACGCAGTCTGCAGGATTTCCCTTCTTGTGGATTGGGCAAAGAACACTTAGACTCCAGTCGTCAGGCACGCACACATTCGACCATATATTGCATAGAAGTTGATGCATGCGCCTTACCAACTGCACGCCGCCGTATCTAAATAGCTGCGCAGGTAATCTATCAGCGTCCGCGGACTTATTGTTTTTTCAATCTGGTTATCGCTATTCGTACTTCATCATATTTAGATTAAGGAACATTTATTACATTACCATCGATTGCGGGCTGAGGTTCATCATCTTTCCCTGGCGTTAAAGCGCTCTCTTCATTAAATAACACAGAGTGTTCCCTACGTAATACAAATATCTTCTGGACATCGGTTACCAGAACGCCGTTTTCATTTTTACAGATTTTGCCATGGGCTTAAACCTTCCGTCTATCACAGGATTTTTTGGTAAAGTTTGCGGGCGTTATTACTGGTGGCTAGCAGCTCAAGCTACTCGCACTCGCGCCTTTCAGTCTGTGATTTTTTCCCCGTTTTCGGCTATATGTGTTCTTATAAAAATGCTATATCATCGTGCGTATCATATGACAATCTACATTCATTAAAGACTGGACACTTTTTCTCATTTATCTTGGAATTGGTAAATGATTCACTTATTGCGTTTTTCTTTGCTCCTCCTCAAATATTTGTGCAAGTATGCATAGCTTAATGCATCTTGGTGTAGTAGATTGTATGTTTGCTCACTATTATGTCTGCTTTCATTCATTTAGATATACAGATGTATGTATCTATATATTTTACTATCATAGGACTCGTTAAGATACTCTCCCCACTACAACTCCGAAATAAATGCAATTATGCAGATCAGCGAAGAGAAAAAATGTTGCTTACAATTTTTTTTTTTTTTTTGTGAGAGTTTACGAGCGCAGCATTGTCTGAGTGACATTTAAAATTAAATTCACAGCTTCAAACTGTTATTGTTCGTTTTGTTGTTGTTGCTGTAACTCACTACTTTGTGCCCTACATTTAATTTCAGCCTTGTATTTTCTGTCACCTTGTCTTGTTAGTTAACTTTTTTGCGATCTGTCACAATGTCACAGGTGAAGACAGCTCTTCTCTTTCGATTATAAGAAGATTAATATTGTCATTCTTTTTTCAGAAAATTGCATTCCAATTTTGTTATTAGCTTGCAAGTTAGGTTTAGTATAAGATTTAGTAGTAGCAGAAATACACTAAAGGAAAAGCAATGTTGCCTTGTTCATGCATATATATGTATAATAGATTTCGCCCAGTGGTTAATATTCAAGTACTACAGACGGAATTAGTTCTTTGCTTTACTTTTGTTTAATTTTTTCAACTTTTCATTCTTTTTCTTTCCTTTTCTTTCCTTCCATTTCCTTTTCTCTCCTTTCTTTTAATTTCCTTTCCTTCTCTTTCCTTAATTTTATTTAATTAATTCCATCTTACTTTACTTTGTTATATATTATTTTTAATTATTTAATTTTATTTTAATAAGTAAAAAGGAGTAAACAAAATTATTGCAACCAACGAAACGAGAAATAATCCAACTTGTATACTTTCGTTTGTTTTTGTAAACACTTTGAATATAAGCAAAGAATAATGCACGTTTACTCATATTTGCTGACTCTCCCGATATACATAATCCACAAAAAAAAAAAAAAAACTAAAAAAATATATGTACGCACTTTGCTCATTTGCTCGCGAGGTCAGATCTGAGTCAGTGATGATAATCATGGTACATTTGTTCTTTTTTTGATACATTTCGCTTCCCGGAAGTACATTGATACTACATTGACATATTTGGTACATTTTTGTAAAACACCGCCTTACACTTCAAGTCATTTGCAAAGCAGCTCTGAATGTACAAAAAAATTTAAAATTTTAAAATATATAAGGGGGACTCATGATAGCATACAAACTTATAAGGTGTAAAATTATATCCATTTACACACGCGGTTATATGAACGCACCTAGTAATACTCTTGATAAACTTGATTGTTTTTCAGCTGTATTATTTCCAAAAAAATTTTTTTGATTGTTATACAAATTAAAAAATACCAAGATTAAGTGAAAAATCAAAACTAAAACGCCTTTACTTGCTGATGTTGGAGATTTTTGATGAAAATGCCGTCTGTAATGTCTGCAAGGTTGCATTCCTTTGAGTTTACCGCGTTTACACAATGAAATGTGCGCGTAAATTTATACAAATTGTGTAAATGATTTTTCATACAAAATTTGACAGCTCGTGCGTAAACTAGATAAATTTATACGTTTACACACTTTATAAGGCATTTATACGGTTACATGAGTACCCCTATAGATAGTTAAGTTGTTTTGTTGCCGAGCACAATTTGCCATTTGCAATTATGGATCATTTAAATATGCTTATGAAAGATAGCATAACTGTTTCTAAAATTGTGTACAAATTTTACATCAATAGAACTAAAGCACAGAAAATAATAACTCAAATAACAGGGCCAGAAAATTATAAATCCATAATTGCATTTTGTCAGAAGAATTATTACTCTCTAATAATAGTTGAAACGACTGATATATGTATATCAAAGAATTTGGCAGTTTATTAAATCTTTGAAAGACCTTTCAATACCAATTAAAAAAATAATTGGTTTCACTGCCGACAATTGCCCGGTTATGATGGGAGCAAAAGGCGGAGTGCAAACAATGCTGAAGCAAGTTGTTCCAAATCTGCATGTTAATAGATGTCTTTGTCACATTTTAAATTTAGCTTCAGTGGCCGCTTGTAATGTATTTCCCAACGAAATCGATAAATTGTTAAAAGACGTAAACTATCATTTTTGGATAAACTCCCGGTAGGACGGCAGACTTTCATAGTTTTCAAGGACATTTTGGTACAGAAATGCATGTTATACTAAAGTACGCCCCCACAAGGTGGCTTTCTGGACAAGCAGTCATAGATATAATTCTTGACCATATTTTAAAATAAAAGTAATCAAAATATTAATCTTATATCTGAAATTTTTCAAAGTCCTATTTGTAAAGTATATTTTACATTTCCTTCTTATATTTTAAATGAAATAAATAATGTGAATATAGAAATGCAGTCTGAAGATATTCGCATACATTTACTTATAGAAATATTATATTATAAAAAAAGCTTATTTAGACTCCAGTCCTATTTGGATGTTAAATATCGATTCAGACGAAAATCACTTAACACCAGATGAAGTTTACTTCGGTGTTAATGTGGATATTATTCTACCAAACAACCTTTTCCAAGAAGATGACGTACACATATTTAAGAGCTGTGCTAAACAATTTTAAATACTAATTTGTCGTACCTTATTAAAGAAAGCAGGCATGCTTAACGAAAGAAACGATATGATTTCGTTACGAAAATCAACGTTAATAAACGAAACGAAGTCATTACGTTTCGTTTATTAACGTTGATTATCGTAACGAGATCATATCGTTTCGTTCGTTAAGCATGCCTGAAAGAAAGTAAATTTAAATGACAAAACTTTGTAGAGGACTGCAAAGCCTTCACCAGAAAGTATTTTAAGCGGTGAAACAAATAGTATTGTGCCTTTAGTTATGGAGTTGTTTCCGAAATCTGAATTTGATAAAATAGAGAAAATTAATTCCAAATTTAGAGCTTCAGCAGATAATGAGAGCCTTAGAAATTCAAGAATTTAAATAAATGCAGCTTTTGGGCAGAATTAAGGACAGTTAAAAATGAATTAAACGCGCAAATGTTTTCCAATATTTATAGAATAGTTCAAGGCGTGTTGTCGATTTCACATTCATCCAAAAACGTGGAAAGGATATTTTTTATACAAAATTTAATTAAAAATAAATGCAGAAATATACTTCAAATAAACACAGTTTCGAATTTAATAAAAACTAAAGACTCGATGAAATCAGTTAACAGTTGTTGTCATAATATAGATACGAAAAAAAGCTTTTTGCCAACTGAGGTATTTAAAGAACTCAAAGAGATTCCTGACTATCCCCCAGCGGGTTAGGGGGTCAGAATATACCCGCGGTAGGTATGCCTGTCGTAAGAGGCGACTAAAATACAAGATTCAAGGGGCTGTGTAGCGCAATCCTTCAGGTTGTCAGCGCAATATACAGCTTCTCCAAACCCAATTGTCAACCTCATCTATCCGCGGCGAATCCTGTTTCACTAACAGACGAGGCTCTGGCGACCCCAAGCTCCTCGTGGAACTTGGTGATGGGGAGGGAGGGATGGCCTGAAGGTTTAATGTGGCCATATAAATCGTTCCCGAGATGGTCGGGCTAGCACCTAAATGGTGCTGTATTACCGGAGCGTACCGGATCTGTATCCGGTAAAGGACCATAACATCGATAACACTCCCCAAAGCCTTCGGGGAGCAACCTTATCGCTACAACAACAACAACAGTTTCCTGACTAAAAACAGTTTTTGGATAAAGAAGCAGAATATAACTTTAGTTTGGTTCAAATTCGTATTCGAAAACTTTTGGTACATTTTTGGATGATTTGGTACATTTTTTCCCCTCGTTTGGTACAAAATTAAAAAATCCATTTATCATCCCTGATCTGAGTTCGTTTGCATGATGTCTGCTGATTTTCCCAATGCATCAACACCAAACACATGTTGTGTTCGTAGTGTGAGTGTCAAGATTCACACAGTTTAAATATTTTTTTGGCATTGATAGTGGTGTCATTTGTAAATCGAAATTTTAGCGCTGTATTTTACTTTTTTGAGAAGACATATCAATACATGCTTAGGTGTTTATTCCTTAGAATTATAGTTTAACTGTAAAAGGGAAACTCAATTTTCAACTTTCCTATTTTTAAATAGATAGTAGTACAATTGTTTTTTTTTTTTTTTAAATTAATCGTGTGATTATGGACGATAAAACGTATTTGAAAATGGAACTGATACCGTTGCCAGGTACCCATTTTTACTGCTTGCAGTCTGAAGAGGGCGTTGCTAGTTCGGATGAAGGCAAAAGTTTAGCAGAAAGGTTTTGGTTTGACAGGATATTTGTGAGTGTGGGCATAAATCCATGCCGCTCTTTACGATAACATCGTTCAACGCAGAGATTTATGAGAACGAGTATCTTCAAAAACGTCTTCTGCTCTTCCTACGTCGTTATAATGGCTCGCCCAATTGCGCTCGTGCCACCCAAAAAGTAAGGAAAAACTTGAATCCACCCAACGCCGCCGAAAAGCGCTACAAAAGTAAAAATACTGTTGCGAACAGTATTGCTAAAAGGGCACAAAACCGTTGTACAAAGTTTGATGTGGGGTTCCTCCAGAAAATTTCGGTCTTACGGACAGCAAGAAATAGTTTTACACAATGTCTTTACTAGTCATTGATATAAATATGTAGTTCCATACTTATAAAACCCAAAGGTCCAACAAAGTAACTGTTGGCACTTTATGGGCACTTTTTAATTTGCATAACTTTTTGTACCAGACCTTAATAGGTCCACAGTCCCTTGTTCTTTGCACAATATACTTGCCTTTAATTAAATTTAAGTATTTAGATCCGCTTTCTTGCGAAGAAGGCAATAAAGGACACATAGATTCCATTAGTCGAACATGCACTCGTTCAGCTGTCTTCTTTATCCTGTAACTGTACTGTTAAATAAAAAAGATTAATTTATTTTGAGAACGGCCAAAATGTGTTATTTTGAGGCCGTCTGTCCGGTGGAAATTTGAATTGCATTGTATGTCTTCCGTATAAGTTGTTCCGTATAAGTTTTCATATCATGCAATAGACAAATGGGATTGGTCGAATTTTCGACCACGGCCAATACTTGCTATACAACTTCGATTGTAGTTGATACTCTCACACATTTTTTTTTTACACATATCTATTGTACACTTGTCAACACAAATTTATATAAACAATTCAATGACCAACCAAACAACTTGCTAACAAATTGTATCCATTTAACTATTAATTTCTTGTTGTCGAGAGTTTTTTTGATGCTTGATTTTGTTTTAAATTGTTTACCTTTTTAACCCAAACAATTCACAATTTCTTTATCGCGGTCATTCAATATTTATTTCTTTCGATTTTGTTTTCTAACACTGAAAACGGCTACTCCTAACAACAACAAATAACTTGAATATTTTATCGATCAATTTTGTGTGTATCTTTTATTCTCGCACTTTATCAACATCCAATATTATAGCCATGATAGGTAGATAATTTATTTTTATTGTAAGTTTTACATATATAATCAGTAATCAGATCGTAGTTTAGTCAAAAACTATTTCGAAGAAAGAAACAACAAAGTGAAGTTGTTATTCAATGCGACAGATGACATATTTTATGAACTGACAGCAGGTTGGTTTTGAATAAATATACAGGTTTATTATAGACGCTTGCGTGGGTATATACAGCGCCGATATATATATTTACTAGGGAGAACGATCCCAGGATCGCGTTTATTTTAAATCCCGAAAATTCCGGAATTATTGGACTTTCATCTTGGGATTGTTGAAAAGATCATTATACTCAGAGTGCTTTGCACACGCCCACTTTTTATATATTTAACATTTCGGAAAACAAAAAAAAAAAAACTGATTATTTAATAAATAATACACCTATAATGTTGAAATTTGACGTCTAGACTGATATTGAGACTCTTGACATAAATTTGGAATTTTTTTAAATGGGCGTGGCACCGCCCACTTGTAATAAAATCAATTTTACAAATATTATTAATCATAAATAAAAAATCGTTAAACCTATCGTAACAAAATTCGGCAGAGAGGTTGCCTTTACTATAAGGAATTCTTTGAAGAAAAATTAACGAAATCGGTTAAGGACCACGCCCACTTTTATATAAAAGATTTTAAAAGGGTCGTGGACGAATCAAATAAGCTATATCTTTGCAAAAAGGAGCTTTATATCAATGGTATTTCATTTCTCAAGTGGATTTATAGCAATAAATAGGAAAAACTTAAAATTTAAAAAAACGGCCGTGGCACCTCCCCTTTTATGACTAAGCAATTTTCTATGTTTCGGGAGCCATAACTCGAAGAAAAATTAACGGATCGCAATAAAATTTGGTACACAAATTTTCCCTATAGCAGGAAATATTTCTAGAAAAAATGGAAGTGGTCGGTTAAAGACCACGGCAACTTAGATATAAAACAAATTTAAAAGGGTCGCAGACTACCCACTCAGCATTTAGATGATTTAATTTTCAATTTCCCTATATATAAATACAATTTGATTACTCTTTCTGAATAAATAATGAGCTATCATACAATTGAACAAAAGAAATAATCAAATATGAATACTTTTGATGACCAAAAACTGAAAATCTATTTTCGATCACTTTCTGGAATCATTTTTGAAGTCCTTTGGTGATTAAATTTTAATATTTCATAAAAACCAACAAAAAAATAATCAAATATGATTACCTTCGATGATCAAAAATCACATTTTGGGATCATATTTGAGTCAAATGTGTTTACTTTAGGTGATCAAAAATTTATAATCATTTTTAATTCAGCTTTCTGAATCTTTTCTGACTATATTTGTTGACTGAATAATGAGTTTTATACTTGTTAAAATTTTACTTTTCATTGAAAATCTTGTTTTTTCACATACACACATTTTTTCAATCATGAAGTACAGAAAAAATATGTATATAAAATTTTTATTATTAAGACATTCTTTAAGACAATGAAATGCAAATGCTACTCTTGCCCAAAGATTTCCCCAACCATTTCTCCACCTTCAGCTTCCCGGAGAATATATAATAGTTGGACAATACAAAAGTTGTTAGCTATTTGACCAGGTAAGTGAAACTGTCTTGACATATGTACCTGGATATGTCTTCAACATCCCGTACCGTATCGTATTTTAAGATATTGGCGATCATAGCAGATGCTGGATGTTGTAGTCGAGGTGTATATCGGTCAAGTTTGTTTGCGAGTGTCCAGTGGTTCAAATAGCTCACTTCCGCATGCTTTCCTCCCCTGATGAAATAAGATTACTATGTAGTATCTTATTTTGAATGAGATATGAAGAATAAATGCAACATAATCGCATTCAAAAATGATTCGAAAATCTTAACCAAAACGATTGAAATATGCTCACGAATATGATCAGAAAATGATTATGAAAAGTAGTCAAATATTACTCAAACAATTAAAGCTTAATTTTACAATGATATCAAATATGAATAAAAAGCGTTTCGAAATATGAATCATAAACGATTATTCAAGTATAATCACATTTATGGTACATTTTTCTCCCGACGATACATTTATTTTCGAACAGAAAATGCTTTTAAATTTGAACGTTTTTAATCATCATGGGGTATGATATTTAAATATTTTTTAATCAAAATTTTCAAAAAATGCTGGCTGGGTAGAATAATAAGCTAAAACTTAGCAAAAAATAGTTTTGAATCAATGATATTTCACTTATCAAATTTTATTGTAAGAATAAATGGACAGACATTTTTTTTAAACGGGCGATGCCACGTGTTATGTAGAAAAGTAATTTATCTGAAATTAAATGTACAATTGAAGCTCACGCTGAGTATATAATGTTCGGTTACACCCGAACTTAGACACCTTTACTTGTTTTAATATCAATTTAAATAACTTAAAACTTGTTCTAAGTCAAAACAGGGAGGTTCCATGAGAAATTAAGAACCTTCAAACAATATGAAAATATTTTTTTTTCCTTTATATTAAGTCGCTTTCATGTTTGTCTCCTCATTTCCATACGAATTGTTGACCCACGGAAAAGTCTTTTTCGGTAACTTCCCGTTGAGCTAGACACTTGATACTTAGAGCATAGTTCAGATCTGGAAGACATTACAAAGCTAGTAGAAAATATTCGATAGGTGGCGCAAGGATCGAGATATACAGAAAATTAGTTTTAAAATGGAAATTTTGCTATCGAAATTTAACTATCTTCTCGGTGATCCAGAGACTTGAAACTTAGCACATAGTTTGCGAGTCGATGGCACTACAATTCGTGGAAAACAAAATGCCGCCAGGTGGCAGACGAATCGAGATAAACGAAATTCCCAGAAAATCCCTGAAAAAACGCAGGGAATGTTGCGATCGATTTTTAAGTAACTTCTAGCTTAGCTAGAGACCTGAAACTTTGGCCGAGAGTCAGAACCCGGTGATAATGCAATATTTGATCAAAAAAATTTGAGAATCTTTCAATCTATTTTTAACTAACTTCCCGGTGACATAGAAACTTGAAAGTTGGCACACAGTTCGAGGCTTGGTGACAATACAATTTACAGAAAACAAAATTCCGCTAGGTGGCGCGCTAAGTGTGATAACTAAAAATCCTTTAAAACGGGGGGAATCTTGCAATCGATTTTTTAGTAACTCCCCGGTGAGCTGAAGATATGAAACTTGAGCCGTGAGTCAGAACCCGGTGACAATGCAATATTTTATCGCTAGGTGGCGCATGGATCGATATATTAAGAAAATATATTTTGATTTGGGAATATTTCAATCCATTTTTAACTAACTTTCCGGTTACCTACAAACTTGCAACTTAGCAAATAGTTTGCGAGTCGATGGCACTACAATTCGTGGAAAACACAATGCCACCATGTGGCAGACGAATCGAGATAAACGAAAATCCCTGAAAATCGCTGAAAAAACCCAGGGAATCTTGCAATCGATTTTTAAGTAACTTCCCGGTGAGCTAGATACCTAAAACTTGGGCCGTGAGTCAGAACCCGGTAACAATGCAATACTTGATCAAAAATTTCGCTAGGTTGCGCATGGATCGAGATATTAAGAAAATTAATTTTGATTTGGTAATCTTTCAATCTATTTTTAACTAACTTCCCGATGACCTAAGGATTTGAAACTTGGCACACAGTTCGGGGCTTGGTGACAATACAATTTATAGAAAACAAAGTTCCGCTAGGTGGTGTGCTAATTAAGATAACTACAAATACCTGAAAAACGAGGGGAATCTTAAATCGAATTTGAGTAACTTTCCGGTGAGCTAGAGACTTGAAACTTGGGCCGTGGTTCAGAACCCGATGACAATGCAACATTTGATCAAAAAAAAAAAAACAAAAAATTCGCTAGGTGGCGCACGCTGATCGAGATGGTAAGAAAACAAATTTTAATTTGGGAATCGTTCAATCCATATTTAACTAACTTCCCGGTTACCTAGAGACTTGAAACTTGGCACTTAGTTTGAGGCCTGGTGACAATACAACTTATAGAAAACAAAGTTTCGCTAGGTGACGCGCTAGTCAAGATAACTGCAAATCCTTTAAAAACGGGGGGAATCATGCGATCGATTTTTAAGGAACTTCCCGGTGAGCTAGAGACCTGATACTTGGGCCGAGACTCAGAACCTGGTGGCAATGCAACATTTGATTAAAAAAAAAAAAAAATCGCTAGATGGCGCACGCGAAGCGAGATGGTAAGAAAACTAATTTCAATTTGGGAGTTATTCAATCCATATTTATCTAACTTACCCGTTACCTAGATACTTGAAACTGGGCACTTAGTTTGAGGCCTGGTGACAATACAACTTGTAGAAAAAAAACTTCCGCTGGTGACGCGCTAGTCAAGATAGCTGCGGGGGGTTTTTAAGTAACTTCCCGGTGAGCTAGAGACCTGTAACTTGAGTCAGCACTCAGAACCCGGTGACAATGCAATATTTGATCAAAAAAATTTCGCTAGGTGGCGCGTGGATCGAGATATTAAGAGAATTAATTTTGATTTGGGAATTTTTCAATCCATTTTTAACTAACTTCGCGGTTACCTAGAGACTTGAAACTTGGCACTTCGTTAGAGGCCTGCAACTTATAGAAAACAAATTTCCGCTAGGTGGCGCGCTAGTAAAGATCACTGCAAATCCTTGAAAAACGAAGGGAATTTTGCAATCTATTTTTAAGTAACTTCCCGTTGAGCTAGAGACTTGAAACTTGGACAGTGGTTCAGAATCCGGTGACAATGCAGCATTTGATCAAAAAAAAAACTCGCTAGGTGGCGCACGCGGATCGAGATGGTAAGAAACCAAATTTTAATTTGGGAATCATTCAATCCATTTTTAACTAACTTCCCGGTTACCTAGAGACTTGAAACTTGGCACTTAGTTTGAGGCCTGGTGACGGTACAACTTATGGAAAACAAAGTTCCGTTAGGTGACGCGCTGGTCAAGCTAACTGCAAATCCTTTAAAAACGGGGGGAATCATGCGATCGATTTTTAAGTAACTTCCCGGTGAGCTAGAGACCTGAAACTTGGGCCGTAACTCAGAACCCGGTGGCAATGCAATATTTGATCAAAGAAATTTCGCTAGGTGGCGCATGGATCGAGATATTAAGAGAATTAATTTTGATTTGGGAATTTTTCAATCCATTTTTAACAAACTTCCCGGTGAGCTAGAGACTTGAAACTTGGGCCGTGAGTCAGAACCCCAAATTCCAAATGCCGTTTTATAGGCAGAACTAAAAAAGTGAAAATAAAAAGATGATACAAAAATTTTAAGGACTACCTTTATATAAATGGACCAAAAAATAGAAGGCAATTTTCCCTTTAATACAGACATAATTTGTATCATCTTTTTATTTTAATATTTAAATGAATTTTTTAATACCTTTTTTGATAAAGTGCTGACTTAGTAATTTCAATTAGGTTGAAATTGGCTGTTTTGAAAGAAATCTGTGATTTACCATTCGAGTGATTAATAAGAAAAATAGCCACAGTAATTCATCTTTATTTAAAAAAAGCTTATTTAAATACCATCTTATATAAGCCCTATATTCTTATTATTATAGATGTTTCGAACAGTATAAATTGTGCCCCGCCCGTGACAAAAAAAAGTCTAAAGTTTTTATTCTAAATTTTGCAAATTGTTCTCTGATTTCATATTAGTATACAATGTTAGAAACTCGTTTCAAATAATACCAAGAATTCAGTTTTGACTTGAATGAAGTATGTCCCACCAGTGACAAGTACGCAGAAACAGTTTTTAGAGATGAGTAGGCATTGCTTACACTCCTTACAATTCTAATAGAGATATAAACTAATTACGACCCGTGGAAATTTTCATAAAAATACGACATCCATGAAGGAGTTTTTTCATGGCCCCTGAATCTGAGTCAAAACCTTAGAAAATTAAAATTCTCAAAATTTTCTGTAACTTAAATTTATTTAGCACATGAAATGATTCCATGGCGCGAACCATATTTTAAACTTTGGAATAGTTTATTTACTTTCAAATAGTTCATCTAAGGCTTTTAATTCGAATATGGGCCACCCGTCACAAATGCTGTTCCACCCGTGGCACTTACATTTTATATTATAGCAATAAAGTCCTTTAAGAAAAATTACTTTTACGCTATTGGATTCCCAAAATGTTCGTATATCTAAAAGTATATAAACAAAATAAGCTACTATCATATATTCGCAGAGTTTTTATAATAAATAACTTTACTAATGGATTGCATCTATTTTTTGTCCCACCAGTGACAGCTATAAAATATTTTCTATATAACAGTAATTATAGAACGTTAGTTGTCTCAACCTATCTATTACTTAGTACCAGAAATTCTCAGCTGATTTTATCATAACGCTTTAACAAAGATGAAATAGTGCGTACAATTGTCCCACCCGAGACAATGCAACATTCCAACAGTCCCGGGATTTAAAATTTTTAAGATATTCAAACCTAAAAAGCTAAACACAACTTTTAGTTAGATGCATTTGAGGTGATGTCACTTCTAGACCTTGTTTTCTTAAGATCGTTATTCCTCAAGATACATAGTACCACTCCTACGATTCAAAATCGAGCTTTTAGAAAATATTTGTTTGCTTCCTAGAAAAAAGTCAATTCAATTTATTGAGTTTGGTAAATTCGCCAATCTGTTAAAATTTTTATCAAAATCCTAATTATGCAGGCACAATTTCGGGACAATCTCACTATTGAACTTTCAAATCCCGAAAATCCCGGGAGGCAAAAATCCAGAAAATTGTTCTCCCTATTAGTTACGAGCGTATGTGGCCAATATCTGTCGGATTTTAATGAAACGAACTACAGCTTTTAAATTTGCTCAAACTATTTCAATGAAAAAAATTAATTAGCTACGATTCTCTCTCACCAAGTCTTGATTAATTTCACGTTCCTTTTTGTTCACTAAGATATATGGCAGTGTTTATTGGCGCTGTTAGATCTTCACATACATATGTAAATCTGTTTTGGTCGTGCTTTTGTTTAACTTTATTGTTTCCTACATTTCATTTAATAGTGATTTATAATTTTGAAGTATTTTGGTTTCGATTTCCAAAAACACATGCAACACTTTTGTTGTAGTAACATTTTAAATGTAAATTTTGTATTAAACGTTTGATTTTTCATTTCTTTTATTTGCATTCTAAACTTATAGAAAATTAATTCACATTAACGAGACATGCATATTTACATTCATACAGGGTGTACTTAGTATATTGAAAAAATTCTTACACAATGTTTACTGCGGCAGGAAATTTTGAAATTTGTTTATGACTAATACTGTAAATATAATAAAAAAACGAAACTTATAAAAAAATTCGTAACATACGGTAAGAGAAAACAAGTAAGGAAGGGACAGTCTTCGGTTGTGCCAAAGACTTCTTACCTTTCAATAATCTTATCCCATTCGTTATATTCGAAATATTAGTTTTATAAGATATGCAATATGTATATAGATAACAGAAAACGAAATTTTAGATATATATCAAATAAATAATAGATCGGTAATCCTAACACAAAATTTCATGTTCTTTGGTGTCTGCATAAGATAGCTTGAAAGACTTATTTCAACAATTTATGACATATATGTACGTAAATATCTGACAAAATTTGAAGCTTCTAGCTGTTAAATTGGGGCAGAAATTACGACAAAACTTCTTGTCCCAACAACTGGTTTGTATGCGATATGTGCTATATAAACAACCGATCTCTATGACTTTTTCAGACAAAAATTTGTGCGCTTCCCAAGGCAGCCGGTTCTATGTACCAGGGGATGACATTTCCGTGAAACCCTATTTAATTTGCTGCGTCCCTCCCCAATTGTCGTCCTCCCAGCAGCTCCTTGCATCGCGATTGCGCCATATTCTCCTGCTCCGGTAAGGAATGGAACCCAATCCGGGGCCTGCACCTGATCCCGGTCCAGAGAAATGGTTTTGCTCCGTTTGCCGGGAAGGAATATTTTTAAGACACTCTTGTCAGTATGTCACGTGTAAAGGGATGGTTACACCGGACGGGATGTTCTGGGATAGGCCCCAAAACCGGTCGTCCTCGTAACTTTTACAAATCTGTTGTATCACCTTGTTGTTCATACCCAAGGGCATCCCGTAGTCTGCCTTAAGCGCCTTCCCACTACTCTCTATTAGCTCCACTGCTCAGCAAGCCACAACAAGTACCCGCTGCTGCTCGCGCACCACGGCGCCTCCAGCTCATACGGCCGCTCCTACTCATAACTGCAATCTCCGTAGCAGAGTACCTAGGTAGCAATGCCGAGTATTAGCCACTGCCCCGTCTTCTTCTCCCTCTCTTTCCGGCACTAGCACACGAGTAGGTCAAGGAAACATACTCTTAGTCCCTACCTCCTTGTGCACCGTTTGCCAGCACAGAATATATACATTGCGACATCTGCCCCTTGGACGGTGCCACTTTCCTATATGTTATGGTCTCAGTGACGGCAATGGTATGGGTCCATTCGCTTGCAGTAAGTTTCTAGCCAAGGTGCTAAACTTTATAATCAAATGCTTTTGTTTTCTTAGCCTACTCTTGCATGTAAATATTGCGAGAAATAATCAATCATTTTTGATTTATCGAAAATATTTTAGTTTGATACAAAAATCAAAAAACCTTACTCCATAAATTGAAATTTTCATCAAATTAATGAAAATTTTTTTTACGAAATGTTTTTCTCATTTAAGGAAAGTGTTTTTTCTGAGTTTATTCCTATGAGCCTGAAGCTTCTCGCATTCACGTTCTTCTGCCTCACGTTTCGTTCTCCGGTGGAAGCGCCTCTTCCAACTTCGCGATACGACAACTCTCGAATACATAAACCGCGCGTTGCTGCACACATACGTTAGAAATCATTACAATGGAGCTGCATCGACAACTGTAAAAATGTCTAGAGTTCGGTAAAATATATACATATATAAATAAATATATTTTTAAACTTACCCAATTCGCATTAGACAGGGATGTTGTCTACAGCGACACTTACTGGTCGACGCTGGCATTAGTAGATTTTCAACTATTTATTATCAACTAGCAATACACAATGGCCCGTAATCATAGTCGCTGACTAAAATACTCTTTAGTTAAAATCTTGCCTAAATTAAAAATTGGATTTGAAATTTTGGTCTGTCATAGACATATTAAACACAGTTTCAGCTAAAATAAGCATGGACAGGATAACCGCATGAAAGAAAGGCATTGATTGGCGCTATGAAGAATTTTTTTAGAAGTTTTAAAAGTTCACCCTGTTCCTTACAACCGTGATTACTTGACTCCACGTATAAAATATGGTAATTTTTTACGTGACAAAAACTCTTACAATACCACAAAAATTGTCAAAGGAGTATCTGAAAATGTGTTTTGATCATAATCTGGTGGGGGATAATTATCATTCAATTGTATTTAAAAGTTGTTAGCAAACGTTTTGTAAAATTTCGCTGTCTTTTAATTGAACATGAAAATACTTATTTAAAGAAAATGTATTTAATATCGTTCTTAAAAAATTATTTAAATCTCGCACCATAACCGATTAAGTAGTTAAAGCGGATTTGGGCTCCTTAAAGCAAAGGAAGCAACAAGGCTATCCACTCATACACTAATAGCTCATGTTGAATAGTTTATATAGTTTGTAAGAATGTTGTAAAGAAAAGTTGTTTTCATTAAGACAGATGTGACGGCCAAAATGATGCAAATCTTAAATGTTAGGTGGTCCTAACCGTTAAAGCCGTTCAATTTAATAGACCCGAACCCGAATAGGGATATCTCTAACCTCGATACTAATAAGTATGCAGGACATTCAATGATAATCAAGTTAAATCAAATTTAGGTTTGTCTTCGCAAAATCAGCATAAATAAAGCGTGTTTAGTATAGTATAGTATAGCCATTGTACATGGACCTGCAAAGTGTAAGTCTCTTTTATTATAAAATAATTGAACTCAAGTCGGTCATGACATAGAAGGGGTGAAAAAGGAGGGAAGTAGTATAACAGCGCCCGTACCAAGCAGATCTTAAAATTTTTTGTTGTTAGTTCCTGTTGTATTCCGTGTTTTATTTCACGCTTTCTTTTAAGAGGAATTGGCAAATTTAAAGGGAAATGTAAGACACAAAAGGAAATCCAAGTAGAATTCAAGAATTCTGTAATAATAATTCAATCATCAGAAGTCGAAAATAAGAAATTGTTCTTTTAGTAGTACTGGTGAAAATTGTATCTGTTAATTCCTTTCAGTGTACAACAATATCACCAAAATTCAGGCATGCTTAACCAACGAACCGATATCATTTCGTTACGATAATCAACGTTAATAAACGAAACAAAGTCATTTCGCTTCGTTTATTAACGTTAATTATCGTAACGAAATGATATCGGTTCGTTGGTTAAGCACGCCTGCCAAAATTACACCAACCACATGAAAATTTTAAACTTTTTTTTTTGTAAAAATCTCTTGACAGAGTAAAAGCATTACTTTGTCGCCTTCGGATTATTGCTTCCGAAATTAAAACGCGTCATCTGAAATTTTTGGACATATATTAAAAATCGACGCCTGTGGTAAATAATTCCTTCCATTGAATTTAATGCCAAAATCAATATAGGACTACTGCTACTTTTTCCTCAAAAGATACTAAAATATCAAAACTCACAAATAGCTATGAATGCGGAATAATCTTAATTAAATATCTCGCATATGTGGAGCCAAGTAACCATCGCACAAATTGTGTAATTTTTGCCAGAAATATAATACTACGAATTCAAGCGATAACAATTTAGTTCCTGACGTATATTTGCTTGTCGGGGAAGCCTTTTTTCACTTCCCTTTAAGTTCATCGCGTTTAAATAGCAAATTGTTTAATTTCTCGCAATTTTTGACAGCAGACCGACAACTTAAAATCTATTTTAAAAAATTAAAATCGCGCTCATGTCATTTTAAATTTAAAATACTTTCTTAGAGATAAAATAGTGTTTAAGTAGACTATAACAGACTTAAAATGATATTTAATTTATAACCATGTTTAAACCAATAAAACTCTATTTTATTTCGACTATGATTACGGGCCAATATACATTTTAATATACACTAAGCATTAATAAATTGCTAGCATCAAACGGTCCTGATCACAATTTAAATATATTATGCACCAAACAAAAACATTGAACATTGTAGAGTGAACGCAACAGTTGTGATAACTTCTTTCAACAAATTTTTGCCAAACACGAGCCAACCGTTCCCTTCAAGCACTATTATTCCTGTTCGAAGTTGTTGCAGGGGCTTTCGAGCATGTATTACGGTTTGCTAGTTTCTCCAAAATTCTCCTGCAACATGTTGCTTGTTAGTGCTGGCCTTGCGCTTGCGTATTTAACTGCATGCAACATGTTGCAATTGGAGCCATATTAAAGTGGTTGAAAGTGGAGAATTTTATGTCTGCAATCTTTTCCTGTTGAACAGTGGCTGCAAGCGTCCGCTACATATTTTCTAGCAGCGCTTAACTAGATCAACTTTTAGCTAGCCTCGATGAAGGTTAGCAGCGCTGCGGCATAATGGGTGGTGTGCAGACAAATGTTCTGCTGCTGCCTTCAACGCTAGCTTTGGCAGCGTGACGCTGACAGTATGAATGACTTTTCACGCTGCTCTCCTACTCTCAACAAAATAATCCAATTAGTATGGCTGGGTTCTTGCAGTATAATGTTTGCAGGTGGTAGCGGAATCATTCGGGTTCGTCTGTCCGGGATGATTCTGGCTTGGCTTGACTTGGCTGGCTGCTTTGTGCAGGAAAGGTCTCTGCTGTTTTATTATTGTTGCCATTTGGGATAGCATGTGACTTGACGCGAAGAACAAACCGATGATACACGACGAAAGCAGCGCTGTCGGCGTCCAGACTTCGTTGTTGTCGTGTAGATTTTGTAGAAAATTGCTGCAAAACACAGTTTAGTGTAGACTACCCAAGGTTTCGGTTGTAACGAAAAAAGTTATAGTGCGTGTGAGCGAGTCGCAGATCCGTCGGTGTTTTTTGGTCATTTGATGCTAGATTGAAACATATTGTGCTTTTAATACTTATTTTTCCTCAATACTCTGTGGAAAAACGTGAAAATAGGTGTGCGTATGTGTGTTTTGGAAAAAATCATGTTTTGTAGCGGTCGATTGAACTGCGATTAAAGCGTGAAACCGTTCATGTACGGTTGGACGGTGCTGCTGCTGTTGTTTTTGCTTTGGAGGTCAGCGAGCGCCAAACTTGTTTTCTACGCTATGACAGAGGGTAGGGACAGCGATACCGCTGAGCATCCACATTCGATGGCATGAAAAAATATAAACAAAACTAGAAGTAAATACACATGTGCAAACATAAATAACAATTATTTTTTTGTTTTGTTGATTTTTCGACTGGGAGCAAAACTGTTGTACTTATAAATACTTTTTTCTCATTAAACAAATGATAACAGAAACAACATGCTTAACTCATCCTTAAATCTGATTTATTAATTTTTTTTTATCTCAGAGAATGTAAATTTTCACATTGAAAGAAAAAGCAGAATTTTCTAAGATCCAGATTAAGGTCCACAGTTAGGTTAGATCAGGTTGAACTGGCCCTTCCGTGCGGACCTCACATAGGCTAAATAAGTCCATAGTGTTACCAGAAGTTTGTTTAACTACCAAACTGAAAAACCCTAACAAAACCCAGGACCTATATTATAAAATAGCTTTCTAGGATCTTGGCAAATACTAGAAGATTCCTAAGATCTATGCCATTTGCTGCTTCAAGATCTGATAGCTGTACTACACATAACAGCTGGAATCTAAGCCTGGTAAGCCAAGGGCACGAGCACAAAACGTTCTCGATGATTTCCTCATCCAACCCGCGCTTCCTACATCTGCCATCTCTAACTAGGCTTATTTAAATGCATGTGACGATATTTTCAACAATTCCCTAAACCATTTTTTTTTACGGTTCTAGCCAAGGTCTTATTCGAACAGTCGGTTGTATAAGTGAAAATTACACACATATATACATACATACGTATCCAACATTGGCGATTTCTTTCAAATATTTACTTGACACGTTGTAGACAACGTGTGGCTACGTTTAGCTGCTAAAACAATGGAGTAATAGCGAAAGTTCTAATTTGAACATAAAAAAGGTTTGGTTAGAATGGGTCCTCGGGTATCAGGGACTTGAAGGTAATAAACAGACAGTTTACCTAGCCAAGCAGAGTGCTATAGCCGCATTATATGGTCTGGAGTCCTTCTGGACACACTAGGGAAACCAAGAGTAGCTGGAAAACAAGAGAGTTCAGAAAACACTGGATTGAATGTTCAGGGCAAAGAAAAGCCAAATTGTTCGTACTGCCGGAGAGGGTTACGAATTCTCATTGGGTACTAAATGGAATAATGTAGTCTACGTTATCCCCATAGGAAGTTAAATCTATCGGACACACAAATCTGTCGCTTTTTTAAGCTGGATGATAGACTGCAGATCCCTCTGCGAATGTGTCGCTCTGGCAAGGTAGAGATTCTTTCATTAGGTAACTTGACTCTTAATCCTCACGTTATATGGAATAAAAAGCCCAAAGAGGCACTGATATTTCATCGATTTTTTATCCATTTTTTGTTTTTCATTTTCAAGGCTCCACATCATTTTTTATTTATTTGTTTTTCGTGTCAATTGGCAAATGCAAAATTGATAAACACAGCTTTTAAAAAAAATTTCTTTTATGGAGATTTGAAAGAATTTTGGTCCAAAAATCGACTTTTTTTCGCAGGCTCGAAAATTACTTTTTTTGGATATGCGTAGTGGAACTTTTTTTCCTGAGCCCAAATCCTATCGAAAAATCGATGGAGCGATATCGGTTAGCTTTCGTCCATACAAATCGACCCAACCCTATATACAGTAATAGCCTGAAAGGTCAAGCATAATATATCTAAATAAAGGTCGCATCGAGGCCTAGTTATAATGATAATGGATGGTATATGCTATATTGCCGCCCAACTATCGCGTAGTACATATGATTAATCATTTATCTATACCAGTGGTGCACTCGAGAGCTTCGAAAAACTATTAGGCGGTCACCTACATGTCGTGTGAGTACAGCCAGAGAGCTTCAGCAAAGCAAGCAGTCAATAAGTTTTAGCTTGTAGGCCCATCAAGCAGTAAATATATCATGTTTTCAGTCTTTGCACAAACATACCCCATGTGAACACATACTGCTACAAAGAAAACTTCTAGTATTTTCCAAGAAGACGAAGTTATTTTATAACAGAAGTCCTGGTACCTAAATCGAGCTGTTTCGTTTGGTCGTCAAACAAATTCGGGGCCCGTATTGTGTTTTACGATTAGTGACTGAAAACCATTTTCACTGAAACGATTACTATGATGCTGTCAAACTTTTTCAAACAGTTATAAGAAATTATGAATCTAATCAGTATTCCTTAGTACTAGTTCACATGTGACATTAATCAAATGCACCATTTCATAGCTATTGTGATTTAAAAAATGAGTTTCGATCACGGATCTTAAAACCCTAGTGACAACACTACGAACACATTCAGTTTATGTGAGGTCTTTATTGACCGGCCCGTTCAACCTAACCTATCCATCGAAATAAATGTCTATAACATTTATCTCTTATACTTATATCACCACTCAAACACTGTTGAGTTCTTATCTCAATTTCATTCCTCGAAAAGCAAATACATTTTCCAATTACTATAATGATAATTGATAACTAATCAGTTAATTTGACATGTTAATCTGCTACAAATTACAAGAAGATAAGCCATACTTCGTGTTAAGAATATTTCTTCATTTGAGCACAATTGCAAAGAGTGGTGAAAAAAGGTTTTTTATATAATTTTTTTTTTGTTTACTCGCGTTTAAAGTTGCTTTAGGCTACGTTAAAAAGGATGCAATCGTGGTAAGAATTGACGGTTAATTAATTTGGCTGAGTTTGTCGGTTGACAGCTGTGAACGAACTCCTTTTGCATGATATTGTTGGAGGAAAACACGTTGTTACAGGTGGGTAACTTGAAAAGGTGGGTCACAACTCTTAATTGTTGAAGATTGAATGGTACGTTAGGAAGAAGTATCTTGTATCTTATCGCTTTATGAAAGGGCCTACTACTAAAACAAGATGCATCGAGGTATTGACGTGAGAAGGTGCATAGCGTTCTGTAATTTTTTTACAGGTCTATGAGTTGCAAAGTTTGGTCATAGCGCTTAATTGTGGCTGAAGATTAAACGAGTCGCAATGAAAATATATCCCGCTTTGGCGAGGGCCAATGACTAGATCATGATAGATCGATTTGCTGACGTGAGGGAGTGCATAGCGTTGAGCAAAGTTGTTTAGTGGAATAATATCGAAGCAAGAAGTAGTGTGTTGTCAACAATGTATCATAAATTGTTTCACCGGCTATACAGAAAACTTTGGTCACATTCCTTTATCGTGGTAAACACACAAACATATCAGACATTACTAACTTAATCAGATAATGAAATAACAACAAGCAATGAGAGGGAAATACTGAGACATGTTCGGAACTACATAGTGTTAGAGTTGCCTAGTAACCGGGTGCCATTTAACTACATTGAAATGGAACGGAGGGGTAGAAATAGGCCCCCGATCTCAGTCAGGTGGTTAACTTGAACACCCAACCTCAATGCATTGGTACCAACTTTGTTGGACCGAACAGTCAGCTGTGTGTTTTAGAACACCGTGGGGCTAGGCCATATTTGGCAGGTACCCAAGTAAAACTACAAAACACTATACTGTTTTGTATATACCAGCGATGTCTACTATATGGCAAATTCAGGATTGATCTGTCCCAACACTGGAAATTATTTGTCAGTTCAACGGGTATTTATGTTCTTATATACATTAAACTCTATCCAAAACGACTGCAAGGTTTCAAATCGATCGGTAACTACAAATGTTGCAGTCATATTAGTCTGCAAGGGTGATTATAGACTCAGGCAACAATGGGTCAAGTAAACATTTCTTAGGACCGTTTGCACTATCTGCAGTTAGTTCCTTTTATAAGAGTTATCGAAATTTTCGTTTTCTTCATGTCAACTGAAGCTTCGCGTCTAGGTTGCAAGGAAAGAGTATAAACAAAAGTCAGTTGTTTGGCTAGTTTTCGTGTATTCACAATCGAGTTTTCCTATTTTTTCTCCAAAATATTCGCAATTATCGATTTAAATGGTGATTGGTCAAGCTGTTCTGGTGTAAACGAGAATGTCAAATGCAGCTATCTGCTAAATTTCTATCATCCAGGTAAAATCTAACTTAACTAGAGATGGTCAAAACGGCTCTTATTCATTTTGATACAATTTAAAATTTTTTCAAATTTTGTTTTCACTAAAATATTAATAACATAGTCATTGAACTCACAATTAATTTCCAGGGTCGGTATCTTATAAATTCGTGCACACAGATTCACAAAAGCTGGCAAAACTCGAAAAAATTGGAAAAAAATTTGGTTGTTAGGAAAATTTCTACAGTTGTGTTATTTTTTAAACGGTTTTATTTAGGTTGACATAACAGGCTGCACGGCCGGCCAGCCAGCGCGAATTTTGTAATTAAAATTTAAGTAACTTCCAGATAAGCTACAAGCTTGAAACTTGGACTATAGTTCAGAACCCTATGACAATGCAATAATAAGAAAAAACCGCCGCTAGGTGGCGCAAGGATCGAGATATTCACAAAAATCGTATTTGTGGTCCGATTTGGCTCATATTTGGAACACATAATACATACAAGAATAGAAAGCGACCTATGAAAAAACAGATCGCCGCTAGGTGGCGCAATGATCGAGATATTCGGCTGCACGGCCGGCCAGCCAGCGCGAATTTTGTAATTAAAATTTAAGTAACTTCCAGATAAGCTACAAGCTTGAAACTTGGACTATAGTTCAGAACCCGATGACAATGCAATAATAAGAAAAAAATCGCCGCTAGGTGGCGCAAGGATCGAGATATTCACAAAAATCTTATTTGTGGTCCGATTTGGCTCATATTTGGAACACATAATACATACAAGAATAGAAAGCGACCTATGAAAAAACAGATCGCCGCTAGGTGGCGCAATGATCGAGATATTCACAAAAATCGTATTTGTTGTCCGATTTCGCTCATATTTGGAACATATAATACATACAAGAATAGAAAGCGATCTATGAAAAAAATCGCCGCTAGGTGGCGCATGGATCGAGATATTCACAAAAATCGTATTTGTGGTCCGTCTTGACTCATATTTGGAACACATAATACATACATGAATAGAAAGCGACATGTGAAGAAAAATCGCCGCTGGGTGGCGCAAGGATCGAGATATTCACAAAAATCGTATTTGTTGTCCGATTTCGCTCATATTTGGAACATATAATACATACAAGAATAGAAAGCGACCTATGAAAAAAATCGCCGCTAGGTGGCGCATGGATCGAGATATTCACAAAAATCGTATTTGTGGTCCGATTTGGCTCATGTTTGGAAATCATATGTGACATACAGAAATAGAAACCGCTTTAGTAAAAAAAATTCACACTAGGTGTCGCAAAAATTGAGATATTCAAAAAACTCGTACTTGTCTGTCCGATTTGGTTCTTTGAACAAATATTATATACAGTCCGGTAGAAGTGACATCAAAATACTTTGCAGCACATAATTTCAAATTTTGTTAGTGAAATTTCTGTAAACAATTCATTTCCCGTTACAAGTGACGTCAGAATACTTTGGAGCACATAAATTCAAATTTTGCTATTGAAATTTCAGTATAATAAAATAAATTAAAAAAATGTTTAAGTTAAACGGTTTTATTGAAAACAATACTTACATTAAGTAGTAATAATACTAAAAGATAGAAAATAGTTAGGTAAGTCCTAGGTACTAGTCATCACACTTCTCATCAATCTAGGGCGTTGATCAGAACATTAAATAAAAGCGTTGGACGAGTCAAATTTCTATTGATAGTCATATATAAGACCAACTGAACTTTAATCAGGTTATGCTACGCCTCACATTTTTAGAAATTTCACCGCTTAACTTAATCATTTTTTTAAAATTATTTTATTTATCATACGCTCTGATGTCAATATCTTCTCAGCCCCTGAAAGAAGCATATATTTGCGTATTACCGATACATTTTTTTTCGTCAAAATTGGTCTGTCATAGCGGAGACGATAGTGCGCTCTTTGAGAAAAAAAAATACAAATACATTTTTGGAAATTGCGATATTTTAATCTAATTCATTAAAATTTCAAAATTAAATTTTTCGCAGATCAAAAAATTAGAAAAAAAGTAAAAACTTTGTTTTTTCTAATGCATAGATTACGTAATTTATTATAATGCTAAAAAGTTAAAAAAAAAAAAATCAATACAAAAAAAAAAACAAACATTTATAGCTCTAAACACCAAAAGAAAAATAATTCAGACATGCGTCAAATAGCTGCCACAGGTGCAGCAAGCATCAGCACATTTTTACCGCTTCTCTTTTTGGGTTGCTTGACAAGTTTGTCTGCGAAACCCATGCAACGTCAAGTAGTGCTGAAAGGACCACTATCTTTTATTGATTTAGATGACGAATTGAATATGGAATATGTGATATCAGACTGTTATAAACACTGTTGGGCGAAGGTGAGTAAAATTTTTTTTATTTTAAATATCAAACATAACATATATATACTAGCTGGCCCCGTTTGTGCAATGCCTTGCCACGAGCCTAGTACATGCTTGCACGTGTGTAGAAACTACTTACGATCAAATACCAAGTATTGATAAGTGAGCATCTCATATATCTCTTATACCATACGTTTGATAGATGAGACCGTTTTGAGCGTCTGTGCTCTGGTGGCGTTATTGACTTCTTGAATATTTATGGCATAACAGCTTCATTGTTGCACAAAATTAAAGGATATTGTAAAGAGTCATAAAATATTGTGACGAATATTAGCAACACTAAGGGTACTATCATCTCTAAGCCGATACTAAGCAGTAACTTGTATGCACATCAACAAATCAATCATTATATTTACCCATATGTCCATACAAGCAGCGGCGAGTAACGCACAAACACATGCATATATCTGATATACTCCCGAAAGCATGCAATCATTTGTGCAAGTATCACTCACATATATACGCGCATGGGCTATGCGAGAAGCTACAAAATCGTGCATCTGTAGTTATAGCTGAGAAATTTATAGCTTATAAACCAGAAGTAAATTCTAGAAATAGAAACGCCTAGAAGTATGCGAAGGAGAAATCACAGAGTATAAAAGGACATAAAGCTGAGAATTAGTAATGAGTTTGATTTAAGCACGCTATCTGTCGAGAAGTAGTAGTATTGTGAAGTACTTGAATAAATGCGATTTTGCATTATTTTATAGTGGATTTATTTATTCAAGAGTTTAGTGATTCGAGCGTTAGTAGAAGGTTGCAAATAAGAGGAATTGCACTAAATTCGTTACAATATAAGGCACGATAACCTCTGAGGCAGAGCTTCTCTTCCAATTTGCGTCTGGCTGCTTTTTAATGTTTCCTACAAATTGACGGGACGGACCTACATTTTTTACACCGACTCCGAACGGCATCTGAAAGGCAGAAAAGTTTTCACTGAGAAGATTTTCATAGCAGAAATACACTCGGAGTGTTTGCAAAATCACTGGCGTGGGGCGATCCCGCTTAGAAAAACACATAAATAGTCATAACACCGATGAATTTCAGATGTTTTACGTAAACTGTAATCACGATTATGAATCACAATGTCTTGTACTGTCAAAAATACATTTCGCTCGAGATTTACGAACACAACAGGATGAGCAGGGCGAAAAAAACAAATAGAAAAACAAAAATTTTAGTTAGCACGTGAAAAACAAACCAAAACACGCATATTTTAAAATGTGTTTTGTTGTGGTCCCAATTTGGCCTATATTTTCCATTTTGTTAATCAGCTTCTAACTACTTGATACACCTGTTCGTTCAATGTATGCTGATATCAATTAGACAAGCCAATTCGTTAGCCGAATAAACGAAGGGCAGTTGATTTACGACTCACACAATTATCTTTTTTGCCGCTACGGCATTTAATTTGCGTTCGTTCAATGCAATTCTGTACATAGCATAAACAATTTTTTAAAACTTATTCTTAAATATTTCTTTTATAGAGCTTAATGTAAATTGATTTTTAAGAAAGTTGCAGTAGTGTAGTAGTGTAGTTGCGGTTCACTCTGTGAAATACTTTGATTTATAATAATATTAAAGCTTACATGAACAAAGCGTTCTAATCCGTCAGCAGAGTTTGACACCCATATTGCACAAACATATTTTATTCTAACGTTCTTTAATCATTTGGCTGATATTTCCGAAGTAACAAGAACTCATCATACACATCACTATTTTTAAACTACTCGGCTTGCTTTAAAATCACATCTTCCTATTCAAGTTAATTAATATAATTTGAAAAAATTTGGAATCTCAAGAAGGAGAAAATACTCATAACATAGAAGGCAGTTGGTTCTAGAAGACTTTTTTATATTCATGAAACATAATATATGGACATAAACTAGTTGCAAATTTTGTTGCTCTATAATATTTTTGAAATAATAGCTAGGTATAAACATGAGATTTATATTATCATACATATTTTTGAATATCAAAAACGTATAACTGTCAAAATACTTGTAAGTCTTATTTGAGCTGCACCGATTTGAAATTGCAACACCCACATTTTGTTTGCGCGGTAGACGCCCAACATTTGACTAAAACCATCAAAATTTATCGGTATGTACCGTGCTTTGCGCTGCTGAATATTTTGGTTTAAATCTTAAACTTTTTGGTCTACACATATGACCAAACTTTTTTTTGGTTTTATATGTAAACCTTGCAAAGTTTAAACCGAAATGTGCACTTATGAGTGGTTTTGAATTGAAACATTTTGGTTTAAATTTTATTCCAAACTTCTGGACTAAGCTTTCAATTCAAATATATTAAATATTCTGTTCATCATCTCATAGTTTTTAACATAGACCAAAAAAGCCTAAAATTGCGGAACGGTTAAAATTTTTTTTGTTTTATGATTTTTAATAATCGGGGATTGCCCATATTGCTTTTTTTAAATGTATGAAAACATTTATTTGAAGCAATTTTTTAATTTTTATTTAATAATTTGGGAAAAATTTAAACAACGTGACATCAGGACGGACAAGGCGACAGCTGTTTCGATTATACCTTGTAAATCTCTTCAAAGCCTTTTCTCCCGGGAGTGGGAGTCGAACTCGCACCCCTACGATAGTTGAAATGGTTGTAAACGCATTCAGCTACGTCATGCCTGTTGTGAAGTCTTTCCCAATTGCCTTCTTTTTGCATATTTTAATCTTTTACACATTGCATACTTCGTATGCAATTATGTGTTAAAGCTATGCTTGGTACGGCGGTTTTCAAAGAAACTTTGGTTTTGTTGCTGTTTTCGTTCTATTTATAGAACTACAACGAATTAACCAATTTTGTCTGTTTGTATGATTTTTAATAATCGGGGATTGCCCATATTGCTTTTTTTAAATGTATGAAAACATTTATTTGAAGCAATTTTTTAATTTTTATTTAATAATTTGGGAAAAATTTAAACAACGTGACATCAGGACGGACAAGGCGACAGCTGTTTCGATTATACCTTGTAAATCTCTTCTTCTTTCCCGGGAGAAAAGGCTTTGAAGAGATTTACAAGGTATAATCGAAACAGCTGTCGCCTTGTCCGTCCTGATGTCACGTTGTTTAAATTTTTCCCAAATTATTAAATAAAAATTAAAAAATTGCTTCAAATAAATGTTTTCATACATTTAAAAAAAGCAATATGGGCAATCCCCGATTATTAAAAATCATACAAACAGACAAAATTGGTTAATTCGTTGTAGTTCTATAAATAGAACGAAAACAGCAACAAAACCAAAGTTTCTTTGAAAACCGCCGTACCAAGCATAGCTTTAACACATAATTGCATACGAAGTATGCAATGTGTAAAAGATTAAAATATGCAAAAAGAAGGCAATTGGGAAAGACTTCACAACAGGCATGACGTAGCTGAATGCGTTTACAACCATTTCAACTATCGTAGGGGTGCGAGTTCGACTCCCACTCCCGGGAGAAAAGGCTTTGAAGAGATTTACAAGGTATAATCGAAACAGCTGTCGCCTTGTCCGTCCTGATGTCACGTTGTTTAAATTTTTTTGTTTTAGTTTTAAACTTTTCATCGAAAATTTTATTTTTTAAATGTCTAGACTGATATTTAAATCAAGATATCTTCGATATTGCTTAACTTAATTTAGTGGTTCTAAATTAGTACCTATATAAAAGCTTAAAATCAGCAGTTAACTTCGCTAGGTTTAAGAAATAAACTTAAATTTTTCACCGTGTGCAGTTTTTAATTTTATTTTATTGGATACAAAAGTTATGCTATTCAAAGTTAACGTTTTGAAAAAAATATCTAATACACAATTATCAACTATAAAAAATGTTGAATAGTTCATGGTTCAACTATATGGTTGGCTCATCTCTACAGCAACAACATACCTTTGTTCAAATTGGCAAAATCTGCATGTTGGTGTTAGGCGAATGGAGAGAAAATATAAAACTTTGCAATTCTTTTGTGTTTTTTTGAAAAGAATGCGCTAAATTAGAAGTATTTACTGAAAAAATATCTGAAAGTGATGTGAAACTATTTTTTTTACAAACATTTTATCACCACTGCAGTACATTATTGACAATGTGTTGGTTACATTTTACGTTTGCCATCTCCTTTTGACAATCCCTAATCAGTGAAATGACAAAAAAATAAAATCAGCTGATGAGATGAGCCAACCGTATAATTGAGCTATGGAATAGTTTTACAAGAGACTTGTATGGAACTACTGCACTTATTATTTTTCCGCCGAGTGTAAGGTTACATACATATTTACAAACGTACGTGTGACTGCTTACGGTATAACACATGTTTACATATGTTTTGTAGCCACCAACATTATAAAATTGATAGAAAACCTTTTATGTTTGCGGCATTGATGGAATCCGATTCTATCTATTATTTTATTTTTCTATCATATCCTTTTTATACTCAGTTGAGCAGAGCTCACAGAGTATATTAAGTTTGATTGGATAACGGTTGGTTGTACATATATAAAGGAATCGAGATAGATATAGACTTCCATATATCAAAATAATCAGGATCGAAAAAAAATTTGATTGAGCCATGTCCGTCCGTCCGTCCGTCCGTCCGTCCGTTAACACGATAACTTGAGTAAATTTTGAGGTATCTTGATGAAATTTGGTATGTAGGTTCCTGAGCACTCATCTCAGATCGCTATTTAAAATGAACGATATCGGACTATAACCACGCCCACTTTTTCGATATCGAAAATTTCGAAAAACCGAAAAAGTGCGATAACTCATTACAAAAGACAGATAAAGCGACGAAACTTGGTAGATGGGTTGACGTTATGACGCAGAATAGAAAATTAGTAAGATTTTGGACAATGGGCGTGGCCCCGCCCACTTTTACAAGAAGGTAATTTAAAAGTTTTGCAAGCTGTAATTTGGCAGTCGTTGAAGATATCATGATGAAATTTGGCAGGAACGTTACTACTATTACTCTATATGTGCTAAATAAAAATTAGCAAAATTTGATTAAGAACACGCCCACTTTTTAAAAAAAAATTTTTTTAAATTAAAATTTTAACAAAAAATTTAATATCTTTACTGTATATAAGTAAATTAAGTCAAAATTCAACTCCAGTAATGATATGATGCAACAAAATACAAAAATAAAAGAAAATTTCAAAATGGGCGTGGCTCCGCCCATTTTCATTTAGTATGTCTAGAATACTTTTATTGCCATAAGTCGAACAAAAATTTACCAATCCTTCTCAAATTTGGTAGGAGCATAGATTCTATGACGGTAACTGTTCTCTGTGAAAATGGGCGAAATTGGTGGAAGCCACGCCCAGTTTTTATACACAGTCCACCGTCTGTCCTTCCGCTCGGCCATTAACACAATAACTTGAGCAAAATCCGATATATCTTTACTAAACTTAGCCCACGTACTTACCTGAGCTCACTTTTTCTTGGTATAAAAAATGGGCGAAATCTGACCATAACCACGCCCACTTTATCGATATCGAAAATTACGAAAAATGAAAAAAATGCCATAATTCTATACCAAATACGAAAAAAGGGATGAAACATGGTAACTGGATTGGTTTGTTGACGCAAAATATAACTTTGGAAAAATCTTTGTAAAATGGGTGTGACACCTACCATATTAAGTAGAAGAAAATGAAAAAGTTCTACAAGGCGAAATCAACAGCCCTTGGAATCTTGGCAGGAATACTGTTAGTGGTATTGCATATATAAATAAATTAGCAGTACCCGACAGATGATTTTCTGGATCACCTGGTCCACATTTTGGTGGATATCACGAGAACGCCTTCACATATACATCTAAGGGCCACTCGCTTTTAAAACCCTCATTAATACCTTTAATTTGATATCCATATCGTACAAAAACATACCAGAGTCACCCCTGTCCCACCCTAATGGCGATATCTCGAAAAGGCGTCCACCTATAGAACTAATGCCCCCTCTCTCTTAAAATGCTAGTAACACCTTTCGTTTGATACCCATATCGTACAAACATTCTAGAGTAACCCCTGGCCCACCCTAATGGCGATATCTCGAAAAGGCGTCCACCTATAGACCTAGTGTCCACTCCCTCTTAAAATGCTCAGTAACACCTTTCGTTTGATACCCATATCGTACAAACATTCTAGAGTCACCCCTGGCCCACCCTAATGGCAATATCTCGAAAAGGCGTCCACCTATAGACCTAATGCCCACTCCCTCTTAAAATGCTCAGTAACAGCTTTCGTTTGATACCCATATCGTACAAACATTCTAGAGTCACACCTGGCCCACCCTAATGGCGATATTTCGAAAAGGCGTCCACCTATAGAACTAAGGATTACTCCCTTTTAAAATACTCATTACCACCTTTCATTTGATACCCATATCGTACAAACACATTCTAGAGTCACCCTGGCCCACCCTAATGGCGATATCTCGAAAAGGCGTCCACCTATAGACCTAATGTCCACTCCCTCTTAAAATGCTCAGTAACACCTTTCGTTTGATACCCATATCGTACAAACATTCTAGAGTCACCCCTGGCCCACCCTAATGGCGATATCTCGAAAAGGCGTCCACCTATAGACCTAATGTACACTCCCTCTTAAAATGCTCAGTAACACCTTTCGTTTGATACCCATATCGTACAAACATTCTAGAGTCACCCCTGTCCCACCCTAATGGCGATATCTCGAAAAGGCGTCCACCTATAGACCTAATGCCCACTCCCTCTTAAAATGCTCAGTAACACCTTTCGTTTGATACCCATATCGTACAAACATTCTAGAGTCACACCTGGCCCACCCTAATGGCGATATCTCGAAAAGGCGTCCACCTATAGAACTAAGGATTACTCCCTTTTAAAATACTCATTACCACCTTTCATTTGATACCCATATCGTACAAACAGATTCTAGAGTCACCCTGGCCCACCCTAATGGCGATATCTCGAAAAGGCGTCCACCTATAGACCTAATGCCCACTCCCTCTTAAAATGCTCAGTAACAACTTTCGTTTGATACCCATACCGTACAAACATTCTAGAGTCACCCTTGGTCCAGCTTTATGGCGACATCTCGAAAAGGCGTCCACCTATAGAACTAAGGATTACTCCCTTTTAAAATACTCATTACCACCTTTCATTTGATACCCATATCGTACAAACACATTCTAGAGTCACCCTGGCCCACCCTAATGGCGATATCTCGAAAAGGCGTCCACCTATAGACCTAATGCCCACTCCCTCTTAAAATGCTCAGTAACACCTTTCGTTTGATACCCATATCGTACAAACATTCTAGAGTCACCCTTGGTCCACCTTTATGGCGATATCTCGAAAAGGCGTCCACCTATAGAACTAAGGATTACTCCCTTTTAAAATACTCCTTACCACCTTTCATTTGATACCCATATCGTACAAACACATTCTAGAGTCACCCCTGGCCCACCCTAATGGCGATATCTCGAAAAGGCGTCCACCTATAGACCTAATGCCCACTCCCTCTTAAAATGCTCAGTAACACCTTTCGTTTGATACCCATATCGTACAAACATTCTAGAGTCACCCCTGGCCCACCCTAATGGCGATATCTCGAAAGGGCGTCCACCTATAGACCTAATGCCCACTCCCTCTTAAAATGCTCAGTAACACCTTTCGTTTGATGCACATATCGTACAAACACATTCTAGAGTCACCCTTGGCCCACCCTAATGACGATATCTCGAAAAGGCGTCCACCTATAGACCTCATGCCCACTCCCTCTTAAAATGCTCAGTAACACCTTTCGTTTGATACCCATACCGTACAAACATTCTAGAGTCACCCCTGGCCCACCCTAATGGCGATATCTCGAAAAGGCGTCCACCTATAGACCTAATGCCCACTCCCTCTTAAAATGCTCAGTAACACCTTTCATTTGATTCCCATATCGTACAAACACATTCTAGAGACACCCCTGGTCCACCTTTATGGCGATATCTCGAAACGGCGTCCACCTATGGAACTAAGGATCACTCCTTTTCAAAATACTCATTAACAGCTTTCATTTGATACCCATATCGTACAAACACATTATAGAATCACCCCTGGTCCACCTTGATGGGGACATCTCGAAAAGGCGTCCACCGATAGACCTAAGGCCCACTCCCTCTTAAAATGCTCAGTAACACCTTTCATTTGATACCCATATCGTACAAACAAATTCTAGAGTCAGCCCTGGTCTACCTTTATGGCGATATCCCTAAATGGCGTTCATCCATAGAACTATGGCCTATTCTCTCTTAAAATACTCTTTAATACCTTTCATTTGATACACATGTTATACAACCACATTCCAGGGTTACCCCAGATTGATTTTCCTTATTTTGTCTCCATAGCTCTCAACTGAGTATGTTATGTTCGGTTACACCCGAACTTAGCCTTCCTTACTTGTTTTCTTTTACAAAAATTTTTGCAATTACTTTGATGGATTTGTTGGATTATTTTTTGGCTTTGTTGCAATTTAGTACATACAACAAAACGTGGATATTTGCAACAAAATGCCACGTGCACTATAAAGACTTATGTACATATATATAAATAAACCCTGAACGTGTATTCCATACTAATATAAAGGGGTTGATCAACGTACGTAACCCAGCAAAAAAGAGGTGTATGAGTAAAATTAGTAAAACCACCGCACATACGGAAGTCCAGAACGAATATAGGATAGTCAGTGATAGGCCCGTTCAATTTCAAGGAGCAAGACGAACTTCCTTCTATGGCTGGATAAAAATCCTAGCGACCTAAGGTCGAATACCAGGAAGATATTCAACGAACGCCATTTAGTAGCGTACTTTCAGGAGTATCGGACCTCCATAAGTGAATAAAAGAAAGCCATACGCAATGCAAGAGCAAGGTTGAACTGGCCGATCAATAAAGACCTCACATAGACTGAATGTGTCCATAGTGTAGTGCAGGAACTAAATCCTGGCAGGAATATTGCGAATCTATCGATACCGCGAATGACTCACGAGTGACGCCCTTGAAACGATTCTAGTCAAAAAACATTCAAATAAAACATGTTTCAAGCGCGCTGATGGAACAAGGACTGCTGGTCAGCTGAAACATTAGATATACTCACTTTCCGTAGAGACAGCACATACAACAAAAATGGTACAGCAAGAAGAAACTCACGGGCTAATATGAAAGATTCTGGTGGAAGATAAAATTGCCCGGGCAATAAATAGCTTTTCGCCATGTAAAGCCGCAGGGGCTGATGGTATTCTCTAAATTATGCTGCAAAGGACTCAAAAATCTTTGATTAAGGAACTAAATGAAATTTGTTCTGCACGCATTCGCTAAGGTCACGTTCCATCATACCAAAGTCGGGAAGTAGAGGACACGTGCTGGCCAAAGATTTCATATTAATAATTCTTACATCTTTTGTGCTAAAAAGACTTGAGAGATTGGTTAATATACACATAAGGAAACTACTTGTTGAGGTAGGTAGTACATGCGTACTTGAAGAGAAAATCCACAGAGATAGCCCTACATCAGATGCTGCGAACAGTGAAGGAATTCTTTATGCAAAAACAATTTACTCTGGTTGATTTAGAAAGTGATTTCAACAAAGAAAAAGCTGACGCGATAGAATCAGCCCTCGGTGCCGCAGGGGTGGATAAAGCAGTAAGGATATGGATCCCGCTTCTTCTTCTTAATAGCGAGATATCAGCCGAGCTGGGGGATCGAGAATCAAGTAGTACCAAATATCTGGGACTGACAGTCGATTCTAAACTCAACTGGAAAGCGTGCTTTTTACGCCTGCAAGGCGATTTTCGGTAAAGATGGTCCTATGGCTGTGTGAGGTTGTGGTGTAATCTGTGCTGACGTATGGGTCTATAGTGTGCTAAAGCCGCAAACTCACCAGCCTACAGAAAGCTCAGCGCTCTGCGTCTTAAACCTGCTTCCGGTAGACATGCACATTTTATGTACGTCAGCACGAATCGCACTGAGACTCAATGAATCAGAAAGGCAGCATCCTTAATTTATCTCCACCGGAAACTTTTAATTCCGAAATATATTTTTATTCCCTCATACTGTAGATTGAGGGCTGTGTTAACACTATCATCCTAAGTAGGAATGATGGAAGAGAGGCACGGCTCCAACTAACAACGGCATAATAATCTACACCAATGTCTCCAAAATAGACTCAGGCGTGAATCTGGAATCTATTGGCAGCAGTAAAGGCGCTAGCTGACCCTACAAAGCTCAAAGCTACAATTGATATTATCTAAAGTACATTTGAAATATTCTTCAAAACTTTTGAGCCTCTTCAAAAAAAATTTCATATTTTCTAAAGGAGATTTGTTAATACTAAAGCTCATTTGACCACTTCGAAAGAACACTAGAATATTCAAGTCCAAACAAGACTTTCTAAAGCCGAAATGACGTTTTCTCTCGGCAGTGACTTGGAAAACACTCCGAGTGTACTTCAGCCATGAAAATCTTCTCAGTGAAAACTCATCTGCAAATCTACGAAATTTTGTTGTAAACAAGTTTGTAGCTGAGTTTCCATAAATTGGACTATTTTTCTGTGAGGTAAATAATAGATATATAAGTACATATTAAAAGTGAAACCCCCCTTGGGCGGACACTCACTGTCAGCCAACTTCAATTCACACAAAAAAGGGGGCCGCTCAATTATGTGGATAGCTATTTTATCCTAACACGATACAAAAATGGAATCAAATTAATGGAACCGCGATGGTCTATGGTATACTGTGCCGCTCCGTTGATAAGAAGATCGCACAAACTGCCAAATATGCTTGAAAACCTACGTTAACTGCAGTCGCGTAATCTTTTATATTGACAACCAGGCGGTCATTGGGGCGGTAGTCTGGCCTACCATATAACAACTTTAAGTGTATTAGGGTGCAAATAAGCACTTCGGAAAATTGGAACAGGGAGAAGTTTACAGAAGCTTATCTGCACACGCTTAAACAAGGAGAAAGGTTGTGTAATCAGGCGTACGGCTGCAAGTTGTCAAAGATAACACCAAGTCAAATGTTCAAGTCTAGGAGCCACTAGTGGGGGAACTCTAGGAAGCTTCTAGTATTTTTCAAAAGGACGAAGTTGTTTTATAACATATGAAGGTCATGTGTCTTGAGGAGGTTTTTCTGTTTGCTTCTGCTGACTCCATTAACATAGATCAGTTCAACCTAACCTAACTTCAGGTAATCTGGAAGCTTTACTTTCCATTTAAATAAAAGCGATACAAAGTAGTGACATAATATCAACCTTCTTAAGCTTGAGTATATTTATCTATCTAAAGCAAAATTTGTTTTATTCATTTGTACACCGTTATTCAAACCTATAAATTGATATTTATTCTCTCAATTTGTGCGCTTACGGGAAGTTCGCGTGCGTTCAGGGGAGGTTTTTGATAGATATTTTATGAAAACAGGCCAGGTCCGCCGATAAGAGGCCCGATTCGTCCACTCAGTAGAGGGTTTCTATCCCGCGTCGGGCTAAAAGTTTGTCCGCCTAACAGAGCGAGATTTCTTCTAAAAAGTATACCCATAACTTGATGCATGAAAAACTGTCCGGCTCAGGGAGGTGTCTGTTAGAAAGGGCTTTTCTGTATATATATTCCTCAGCTCCTTAATAAAATTGCAACATTAACTTTACATACATACATACATATCTACTATATTCTTTTAACATTCATTGAAAATCTTCCCTCATTCATTACTATTTTACGCGCTTCTACTTTTCCCCTTCCCTCACGAAAAACACCCTCCTAGTGCAGAAATGTTTTCATTTCGTATTTTCATGTTTTAATTTTGTACACGCTTAGAATTTTAAGCAGTTGGAAAAACAAATCAACTTGCCAACCAACTCATCAATCCACTAATACGTGGCCTTTATGTAGGTATGTTTGTAATTTTATGTGCATAACTCTGAGGAACACTGGCAAAGCGCCCAGTTATGTTGAGTGACAACCACACACAGTATGGTCATGGATCTCAGAACTCAATGGTTGAGTAGCCCTTCTTGCGTTCATCTGTCCGTTCACTGCTGAGTTGAGGGAGGGTTTTTCGAAATTTGCGGACAGTTGCCTTTGAAATGCCTGACGGGCAGTCACATCGGGGCGTTTATATTTCGCATAATGAACATAAACTGGTATATGCAATGATCGAATTGTGGAAAGTTGTTAAAAATACAAAATTTTTAGACTCAGCTCGTTTTTGGATAAATCAAAAATTAAAAAAAAATTTAAAATATGCTAAATGTTTGGTATTAAATTCCAACATAAGCCTTTCGAAAGAGATTTTTAAAAATAAATCGTAATTTTATTCATTAGACCTGTTCGATTTGAGTTTGAAGAAGAAAACTGTTTCTGAGAGAAATTCGACGTTGAACTAAAAATTATAAATTTTCAATTCAATCGGGCCAAACTGACTCATAAGATTAACGCAAATTAAATTCGTCTCTCAGATTTTATACGAAACTTTACTAACTAGTAAATCAACAAAATCTCAAAATTTTCATAAAAATTGCATGAAAGTTTACCTTGTGTACCCCTCCGACTATGAGGCGGAGCTGTTTAGGACTGGCATCTACGCCGTTTAGCCTCATAGGGGGGCGGCGGGACGTCGGTGACCAAGAACTGCCAACCCCCTAATCCGAGGTGTTATGCGGACCGTGCCTATTGGACGATTTGAAGCCAGTGGATAAATTCGGCTGTATTCGAACGGAGCCTTCCCGGTACCGGGCCACCTCGGGAAGTATTTATGGTCTTACCACAATAAGGGGCGCTGCTTTGGCGGACGGTTCTTTCCCCGTATATAATACTGGACCGCTGAGCCCGCCTTGTCGGGCAGGAGGACGTACGACCAAGGTGAATGACTCATTACCTGATTGTAATAAGGACGATGTAAAGAGGGGGACTGAGTCGCAATCCAAGGACGACAAATACGAATTAAGCGATGCGTCGGACTCTGGGAGCGAGAGTAGTGCTGATTCAATGAACTCCGTGTTGTAGAAGCACACAAATGAAAACGGAGTAGAAGAGTGGAGAAGGGTACGGAGCAGAGGAAGAAAAGAGCTCTCTCGCAGTACCGTGCAGCACTAAGAATTGTACAACGCTTGGGAGCAGTGGTCGAACCAACAGAAGTGGAGATCGGGAGCTTGGAACGGGCCCATGAAGCGGCAGAAGTAGGTCGAAGGCAGTTTAAAAGGTTTGCTGCGAGAAACCCTCGGTTTTGCAACCGGTACGAGGAGGAAGAAGCGTCGAATGGCAGAATGAAGAGGCAAAGTTCGACGGAAGGCGACAAGCCTGCTTTCAAGAGGCAGAAAGGACCCAGTCCAAGAGCCGAGAGGCAGGACAGTCACATAGACAAGACAAGTAGGCCCAAAGCTGTAAGACAGATGGGCTCGAATAGCGAGGTAGCAACTTCCTCGAAAGCTGCGAGTCAGAGGGAAGTTCCAACTACGGAAGTAGGAGATAAGCCAAAGGGAGATAACGCTAAAACTCCGGCTTTCTCGGAGGCGCTAAAGGGAGTTAACGCTAAGACTCCGGCTTTCTCGAAGGTGCCAAAGGGAGATAACACTAAGACTCCTACTTTTCCCGAGAAGATGAGTGATGTGGCAAAGCAGTCACTGTCTGTGGCGCTGGTTGATCGTAGCAGTCCTTTCGGATAAATGACTACTGAAAGGTGGAGATCTGTGGAAAGGGAGCTTATTAGCTTAATGCTTAAGATGATGAGGGAACATTCAAGTAAGCCCCTTCCAACCTTTGATTCGGGGAGATGGTATAATGGTGTGAAGATGGTAGCGTGCGACAACATCGCGAGCTTGCGGTGGCTGGAGGAAGTGGTTCTAAACCTCCAAAGGCAAGGCATGAACGCGCGGTTTGAGGTGGTGGATAAAGCGCAAATCCCCACGGTACCAAAAGTTAAGGTATGGTTACCATGCCTGATGAAGTCGGAGGATACACTGCGACCTCTGCAGGATCAGAATCCGAACATACCGGCACAGGATTGGAAGGTACTTACTGTATCTCGGCCTACCGAGGATGGTCAGTTCTACATCTTCCAAATAAACAAGCAGGCGGAGGATATTTTATACACGCAGCTTGGCAAAATGTCCTTTGGCACTGCCAAAATTTGCATGCGACTCAGGAAAAGAAGTCCCGAGGATAAAAACCCTAGCACGCTAGAGGTGGGCGAAGTCGAGACTTCAAAAGCCTAAGGGAAAAAGACAGGTGGAGGTCCCCGACGTCACCACGAACGTGCTAGAAGACGACCAACCGCTAAATAGTGCTGTGACTCGCACAGAGGAACACCCGGCACAACAGTCACGAGAAGCTTAAGGGGGCCTCGAATACTCTAAACCAAAAGGGCAGGGGGAGGACGACGACGTCAAGACGAAGGTGCTGGAGGGGGACAAACAGTCCAATGGTGCTGCGAGTCCTACAGATAAACCTGTGTCGAGCGAACTCCTCCTAACCCTTAAGGAGGGTTCGTTTGACGTGGCGCTGATCCAGGAGGCATGGCTCCCATCGGGAGGAAAGGCTTCTGGACTTAGCACGCGCGGGTTTGGCGTTTACTAAGCGCAAACGGAAGGATGGGTGCGAGCTGTAGTAATGGTAAGTAAACAGCTGCATTCATGGATATTACATTGAGCTCCGAGCGTGATATATCAAGGTATTATTGGATGGTTCTTGATAGACCATCCTTCTCCGACCAGGCGTATATCAGCTTCAGCATCCCCCTAAAGAAGGTAGAGAAGGGAAGAACCTTTAGAAACCCTTGGTCAACGAATTGGACTAAATTCCAGAAACATGTAGAAACAAAACTGGGACAACCCAAAGAGGTTGCTAATGTCAAGGAACTGGAGGAGTCGAACGAATTCCCAACAATGACGCTTATGACTCTAAGAAGATTCAGAGGAAAAGCAAAGCTGCCATGGTGGATCAATGAGCTGAGTCCTCTAAGAAGACAGGTAAAAGAAATGTTTAAGCTCGCAAAGACCGCGGAAAGCGAAGCGTGTCGGGTCGAGAACAGGGATCTACTGAGGATCTACAAGCGTGAAATTACCAGGGAGAAGAGAAACTCATAGAAAAGTTTCTGTACGGACATAGAGTGCTCCAGCGAAACAGCAGGGTTGAAAAAAGTCCCAGCAAAAGGAAACATAGTCCAGGGACTAACAAAGAAGGAGAACGGGGAATGGTCACGTAATAGTGAGGAATCCCTTGAGGTGATTCTCGATACACATTTCCCATCGGTGGCCGATTTAAAAGAGCCAGCAGACATCACTCAAACTTCGATCACGGAGCTAGAAGTGCCGGGCTTGGTGACCGATACCAAGATCGAGTGGGCAGTGAAGACGTTTTCTAAGTTTAAATCGCCGGGCCCAGATGTTATATTCCGGGCCATGCTACAAGTCTCAAGTAGGGCAGTCGTGGAATGGCTTAAAATAATATTAGATGGGTGCATAAGACTGAATCATGTACCGCACTTTTGGAGAACTGCTCGTGGGGCTTTTCTACCAAAGGCGGTGAAGATCTGTCATGTGTATCCAAAGACTATAGACCCATTAGCTTAACATCATTTCTGCTCAAAACCTTTGAGCGGCTGATAGATGTGTACATAAAGTCTAACGTGGATGACAAGTTGCTCTCCACAACACAGCATGCGTACACCAAAGGCAAGTCGGTAGACACCGCATTGCATAGGGTGGTAATAAGCATAGAGAAATCCCTGGAATATAAGGAGTATGCTCTAGGAGTCTTCTTTGACATTGCCGGGGCTTTCAATAATGTTGCAAAATGGGCGATTATGGATGGTCTTAATTACATTAAAGTACATCCTGCCTTAATCAGATGGATCGGCTGCATGTTAAATTGCAGAAAGATTACATCACAATGGGGATTGTACGAGGCCACGAAATCAGTGGACAGGGGCACGCCGCAGGGAGGGGTGCTATCACCTCTGCTGTGGACGCTGGTCATCAACCAACTGCTCAGGGAATTCGATTAGGGACCCGTAAAACTTACGGCTTACGCAGATGATGTGACAATTGTCATAGGTGGAAAGTGCCTTCCAACGATTAGTTCTTTGATGGATCGGGCGCTTCGGGATATTCATACCTGGGCATCTAATGTCGGGTTGAAAGTCAATACGGAGAAGATGGATATGATCTTGTTTACAAAGTCCCAAAATGGACCAGGCCTAAGTTAGGAGGGTGACCTTACAGAAGAACCTTGCACAAAATATCTAGGAATCATCCTAGACAGTAAGCTGTCATGAAAGCTGAACGTGGAGGAGAGGGTCATGAAGGCCTCAACGGTACTCTGTGCATGTAAAAGAATGCTGGGGTGTACGTGGGTCTTATCGCACTCTCTTTCTCATTGGGTTTTTACAGCGATTGTAAGCCCTATTCTATACTATGGAGTTCTTGTTTGGTGGAAAGCCACACAAAAAACAACATACCTCAAAAAATTAGAGGGGTATGCAGATTATCGATGCTTAACATTACGGGAGCCCTGAAAACAACCCCGACGGCTGCACTGTATACCATGCTGCACATTCCACCTGTAGACCTGGTAGCAAAGAACAAAGTATTAACGACCGCAACCAGGCTCGGTGCCTCGGGGCAGCTTGAGCGCCGACCATATGGCCATAGTAGTATAGCGTCATCAATCACAAGCCGAACAGACTACCTGATTCCCTATCTGCGCTTCGAGGGAGATCTTAAGGCCACAATAGAGGTGGACGGTTGGTGCAAGGGGGCGCAAATGGCGGACGAGGCGAAACATGTGTACACCGATGGTTCCAAATTAGTGGAAGGAGTAGTGTCTGCGGTATACTGCGCTGATCCGGAAATAAGCCGATCCCATAGGCTGCCGGATTACTGTAGCGTTTTCCAAGCGGAAATATTACCCGTAACCAAAGCAGTAGAAACGCTGGAAGAGAATAGCTTAAGCTGCAACCGTGTTAACTTTTATATTGACAGTCAAGCAGCAATTAAGGCAATAATCTCGCATAGCACAGCATCTAAATGCGTGTTAGAGTGTAAGCAGTTTCTGGAGAGAATCGGGACAGGGAGAAGCATACATCTATATTGGGTCCCCGGGCATATGGGAATAGATGGGAATGAAAAAGCGGACGAACTAGCTAAAAAGGTCGCATCCCTTGAAGCTTGCTCCGTAGACGTCCCTATTGGATTGGGCGAGATTAAGCGAAGGCGAGAGGTGCACATGATCGACCAAGCGAGAAAGGCGTGGGTTCAAGCGCGGGGCTGTAAAGTGTGGAAGATTATGTGTAGGTCTTACAACCATAGACTAACACAGTTGCTTCTATCATTTAAAAGGGAGGACTGTAGACGCATGACGGGTATTGTGACTGGACACTGCCTTCTGGCGTCACATGCCTTTAAATTAGGCTTGGTCAGTGATAGCAGATGTAGGAAGTGCGGGTTGGAGGAGGAAACGATCGAGCACGTTCTGTGCTCGTGCCCCGCACTTGCCAGGCTAAGACTTCAGCTATTGGAGTGATACAGCTGTCAGATATAGAAGCAGCAAGTGGCTTAAGTCCTAGGAAGCTTCTAGTATTTGCCAAGAGGACGGAGTTATTTAATAACATAGGTCCCGGTTTTTGAGTTGGGTTTTCAGTTTGGTTGTTAAAACAAACTTCTGGTAACACTACGGACTCAATCAGTCTATGTTAGGTCCTCATGGACCGGCCAGTTCAACCCAACCTAACCTCACCTTGTGTACAGAAGATATAATTTTCCGATGGAAAATGTAAAAAAAAAACAAGTAAGGAAGGCTAAGTTCGGGTATAACCGAACATTACATACTCAGTTGAGAGCTGTGGAGACAAAGTAAGGGAAATCACCATGTTGTAAAAGAACCTATGGTAACCCTGGAATGTGTTTGTATGACATATGTATCAAATGGAAGGTATTAAAGAGTATTTTAAGAGGAAGTGGGCCATAGATCTATAGATGGACGCCATTTAGGGATATCGCCATAAAGGTGGACCAGGCCTGACTCTAGAATTTTTTTGTACGATATGGGTATCAAATTAAAGGTGTTAATAAGTATTTTAAAAGGGAGTGGGCCTTTGTTCTATGGGTGGACGCCTTTTCGAGATATCGCCATAAAGGTGGACCAGGGGTGACTCTAGAATGCGTTTGTACAATATGGGTATCAAATGAAAGGTGTTAATGAGTATTTTAAAAGGGAGTGGGCCTTAGTTCTATAGGTGGACGTCTTTTCGAGATATCGCCATAAAGGTGGGCCAGGGGTGACTCTAGAATTTTTTTGTACGATATGGGTATCAAATTAAAGGTGTTAATAAGTATTTTAAAAGGGAGTGGGCCTTTGTTCTATGGGTGGACGCCTTTTCGGGATATCGCCATAAAGGTGGACCAGGGGTGACTCTAGAATGCGTTTGTACAATATGGGTATCAAATGAAAGGTGTTAATGAGTATTTTAAAAGGGAGTGGGCCTTAGTTCTATAGGTGGACGCCTTTTCGAGATATCGCCATAAAGGTGGACCAGGGGTGACACTAGAATTTGTTTGTACGATATGGGTATCAAATGTATTTTAAAAGGGCGTGGGTCTTAGTTCTATAGGTGGACACCTTTTCGAGATATCTTCATAAAGGTAGACCAGGAGTGACTCTAGAATTTGTTTGTACGATATGGGTATCAAATGAAAGGTGTTAATGAGTATTTTAAAAGGGAGTGGGCCGTAGTTCTATAGGTGGATGCCCTTTCGAGATATCGCCATAAAGGTGGGCCAGGGGTGACTCTAGAATTTTTGTGTACGATATGGGTATCAAATGAAAGGTGTTAATGAGTATTTTAAAGGGGTGTGGGCCTTAGTGCTATAGGTGGACGCCTTTTCGAGATATCGCCATAAAGGTGGACCAGGGGTGATTCTAGAATTTGTTTGTACGATATGGGTATCAAATGAAAGGTGTTAATGAGCATTTTAAAAGGGCGTGGGCCTTAGTTCTATAGGTGGACGCCTTTTCGAGATATCTCCATAAAGGTAGACCAGGAGTGACTCTAGAATTTGTTTATACGATATGGGTATCAAATGAAAGGTGTTAATGAGTATTTTAAAAGGGAGTGGGCCTTAGTTCTATAGGTGGATGCCTTTTCGAGATATCGCCATAAAGGTGGGCCAGGGGTGACTCTAGAATTTGTTTGTACGATATGGGTATCAAATGAAAGGTGTTAATGAGTATTTTAAAAAGGAGTGGGCCTTAGTTATATATGTGGACGCCTTTTCGAGATATCGCCATAAACGTGGACCAGGGGTGACTCTAGAATGTGTTTGTACGATATGGGTATCAAATTAAAGGTATTAATGAGGGTTTTAAAAGGGAGTGGGCCTTAGTTGTATATGTGAAGGCGTTTTCGAGATATCTACCAAAGTATGGACCAGGGTGATCCAGTACATCATCTGTCGGGTACCGCTAATTTATTTATATATGTAATACCACGTACGGTATTCCTTCCAAGATTCCAAGGGCTTTTGATTTCGCCCTGCAAAACTTTTTCATTTTCTTCTACTTAATATGGTAGGAGTCACACCCATTTTACCAAGTTTTTTTCTAAAGTTATATTTTGCGTCAATAGACCAATACAATTATCATGTTTCATTCCTTTTTTCGTATTTGGTATATAGTTATGGCATTTTTTTTCATTTTTCGTAATTTCCGATATCGAAAAAGTGGGCGTGGTCATAGTCGGATTTCGGCCATTTTTTACACCAATACAAAGTGAGTTCAGATAAGTACGTGAACTGAGTTTAGTAAAGATATATCGATTTTGGCTCAAGTTATCGTGTTAACGGCCGAGCGGAAGGACAGACGGTCGACTGTGTAGAAAAATTGGGCGTGGCTTCAACCGATTTCGCCCTTTATCGCACTTTTTCGATTTTTCGAAATTTTCGATATCGAAAAAGTGGGCGTGGTTATTGTCCGATATCGTTCATTTTAAATAGCGATCTGAGATGAGTGCCCAGGAACCTACATACCAAATTTCATTAAGATACCTCAAAATTTACTCAAGTTATCGTGTTAACGGACAGACGGACGGACGGACGGACATGGCTCAATCGAATTTTTTTTCGATACTGACGATTTTGATATATGCAAGTCTATATCTATCTCGATTCCTTTATACCTGTACAACCAACCGTTATGCAATCAAAGTTAATATACTCTGTGAGCTCTGCTCAACTGAGTATAATAAGTGAATAAATATATTCGATTCGCTCTATTTATCTATGTAGTTATACTTTAAGCTTTTACTTTTGGTAAATAAAACAGTTCATTTCCATAAATATTTGCACTTATAGATATATATGTATGTTTAAAAGTGACCCAACGAACGTTTTCGACTTAAGCTTGAACTTTATGTGCGCATCCGTAGTACCCAAGTCGTGTTGTACTGCTTTCACTGTTTTATTTTTACTTCCTAAGGGCCGCTTGAACCATCTCTAGTAAATTTAGCATTAAACAGCAGGATAGCAATCTTTCAGATATGTTCATTTGACAGTCAATTACACCAATCGCTTATTGTCAATATTGTAACGCATTTACTGCAATAACCCTTTGCAATCCTCTGCTAAGTTCGAATCACTAAACTGTTGAATAAATAACTCCAATATTGAATGATAGAAAAATGGCCTTTATTAAGTACTTCACAATAACACTTATACTTTGCTACTCGCTGGCTTAATAACCAAACTGATTGATAACTCAAATGAAACTCTACTATTGGCCGCCAGATCGCGTGCTTAATCAAACTGATTGATAGCTCAACTCAAACTGAATTACTTCTTACTCGCCTGCCCCGCTTTTATAGTTTACGCTGCATACTTCTAGGCTCTTCCATTTCCAGAACTTACCAACTATATTCGTGTGTGTATAGTTCTCATATAGTTTCTACTTGTTTACAATTGTCTACTTTTTAGCGCTTCTCAGATGTACATATGTGAGTTTGTAGTTTACAGTCTCCCGCACACACATAAGCGTATAAGTAAATTCATCTATGCGTGACATCTCATCTCTCGCTGCCCTGCATGTAAATGTTGCTCGTCGGAATGTGTACATATGTGTAGACGCAATTATTGATTCGTTTATGTAGATACATAATGATTGAATTATTGATGTGAATTCACGTCACTGCTTAGCATCGGCCTGGAGATGGCAGCACTCCTCAGTTTTGCTAATATTCGTAACAATATTTTGTGGCACAAATCGCAGATATGTATTCTTTTGTTGGGTGTCGAGACCCTTCTGTCTGCAGCACAATCGTGTAGCCGAACTACTTACAAGGTTTACCAAGGCCCATGTCTGAAAAGTATTTGCACACTACTGCCCTATGGAGATCCAAGCGATTTGACTGAGTATCCTGGAAAACCCTACTTGTATTATTAGTGCCACGGAGGCTTTCTTCGCTCTCTCTTCCACAAGGAGTTTCCACGACAACTTTCTATATAGTACAATTTCAAGATGTTTTATGCTGTACCTTTCTTATAGGGTTACGTCTCCAAGCCTATGGTTAGTCCACCTAGGGAACATACATTTCCTTGTTAATAAAACTCGATTCAAGAATCCCAGTTATGTACATCCGGAAGCACCGGATCCATCATCTGAACCAGCCGTGCGTTTGACTGGTCATCGGTTGAACCTCCTAAGCAATTTATTGATGATCAGTTTCCAAAGAATTGGTGGTAATACCTCACTCTGTGGCATTCCTCTGTTTACAGATTTTGTGGCCTTTCATAGACCCCATTGTGATGCGATCATTTTGTAGCTTAACATGGAGCCGATCCAATTCCTAGAAAAACACCTAGGGCATATTCCTGATCTTTCAGTATTTTCTCTATATTCATGACCACCCTATGCCATGCAAAATCGATTGGCTTGCCTTTGGTGTAAGCATATTGTGCTGAAAAGAGTAATTCCTCGTTTATGTTTGAGTTCTTATACACATCTATTAATCTCTCTAGAGTTTTAAGCAGAAAAGATGCATATGACTTTCCTTTCCGCATTTAGTATGTAAACTTCCTCAATATTACGGGACGTGGCTCAGTTTTGCGAATTTCTGCCATGAAAAGCTTCTCAGTGAAAATCCATCTGACTTACAAATGCCGTCCAGAGTCGGCATATTATAGGGAAAATTAAAAGGATTACGACTTAAGTTGGAAGAAATTGAAGAATTGGCCTAAATCTTTTCGGGGGTCAATCGCGCTAAATATTTTAGTTTGTTTCAAAGTTTGCTCTAAGCAATTCTATAATCGTTTCCCCTGCCTTATGCAACATAGCAGGCAATATCATATATTGACCCGCAGATTGAAGCTTGACACAAATTTTTATCGCCAATTAAATTTTGGTATTTTTCACCATTCGCGCTGTTTAATTGGAGTGTTGATGTTGTTACACAATTCTTTAGCGTTATCCCCAGATGGGAAGTATGTGCTAAGTAGCCCCTCAAGCGACTCCTCACTACTATGTTACCATTCCCAGTCATGCTTTTTTATCAGTCTCTTCACTGTACATTCCTCAGATAGGAATTTACTCGATCTTGTCGTTTCGCTAGAGATCTCTATGTTCGCACAGAAATTTGACATGAAATCCTCTTCGATTTGCTGATTTCACGCATTCCTTGTTTTCCGCAAATTTCGCCAGCTTCAACATCTCCTTTATCTTCTGTTTAAGAAGACTTCTCTCTTTAGTCCACTATGGCGACTTTGCTTTTTCCTTGAATCATTTCAGAAGACAAGAATTGTTATACGCACTTTTCCATGCCTTTTTTAAGAAGTTGTTGCACTCCTCTACGGTAGTAACCTCTTTAGGTTGCCCCAGTCCTCTACTACATATTTCTGTAATTTGCACCAGACTCTGGTGGTCCTAGGGTTTCTAAAGGTTTTCCGCTTCTTTACGCTCTTTAGGGGAATGCTGAATAATAACAAAAATGTTACGTATCCCACCGGTATCCGTATTTATACGTGGTACGGACATGTTTGCGTGTAATTGGCTGGTTTTTAGCGTATTCTGTACAAATTAGTTTAAGACAAAGTAACTTAATATTTTTTTAGGATGGTTTAAATTTCAAATTAAAGATTTCTTCAAGTTTGTTAAAGTTTTATTATTTTTTGTTAATTGGGGTATTCAAGTGTAAATGCACGAATGTTTATTTGTATGTTTGCAATAACTGCATTTCCGTTTTATCAATTTGCATATTGTTTTGCGAGGATGCAAATAATTGCATTATAAAGCACACACAAACATGTGCATATATACACATACATACATCCCCATATGTAATCGTAACACTGTTAGAACTAAATTTCCACGTATGTAAAACGTAAGGGCAATGAACGCTTGCCGAGAAACTTATGTATGCATGTATGTGTGTACTTGCATAATATATACAGCAATTGGCGCATTTTAATAATAAAAGCAAAATGAATTCATAAAATGCATTTTAGTTGTTACTATATAGAACATAACAACAATGTAGGACAAGTGCTGTCAGCAATAGGCAAAATGAAATTGTCAAAATTGTCAAATACGAACTTACAAAACAAATAAATACATATACGTGAAGCGCACAATAAAATGTGCATACATAGCCTGTAAGGAATATCTCTAGTTCTGCTTGGCTGAGCTTCTGGTGCATTTAGAACGACTTCTTATTCCAATTTCTTTGGTATGTTGTATGGAGACTTTCCCACGGCGATGTTTAAGGCAGTTTTTAGGTATCGTTACACGTGACACCTTTCATATGATTCAGTACTACGTCTATGCTTCACAGAGCAAAATACTGTCTGTTCCCCTTCGTAAAACCAAGCAATCAACATCTTTAAAATTTTCTGTTAATTTTTTCGACGTTTGTCTTTCTGACGAAGACGTTTGTCTCTCTGACTGAATTACGTCAGAACGTCCAAGCGGATTTTATTGAAATTTCGCACGTAAATATATAGACAATAATCTGGAAGGATCCACTGGCTATTTTTTCTTCAAAAAGGGGGCGGCATACTTGGATGAAATTTAACCAGAGATAGAAAATAAGGTAAAGGATCTACCGGCAATATTTTGATGTTTATTGGAACGAAACAAAAATGACACTGATGAAGGCACAACGCCGAAGCCGGTTTTTTCCAACCAAATTTTACACGAGATGACGGAAAATCGTTACAATATATTTACATCAATTGTCCAACTTGTCGGAAAATTATCAAAATAAAACGAATCGACTATTTTGAGAAATTTTTGAAAAGTGAGCAGTGCCGTCATCTTTTTTTCCCCCACCCTCTTCCCCTCTTTAACAGTTTTTAAAAATCATGATGACTGCGTTACTTTGTCCTGGACCAATAATACTTGGTCATATGAAACCAAGGTGAACAAATTTTGCAAAAGCGAGCAGAGAAACAACCGCCCAAATCCCCCTTCAAATCCCCCAAGTTCCTAGAAGTAGTTTTAAATTTGCCCTGATTCCACACGTAGTTTTCCTATACCAATACTATTTGGTAACTGGGTCATTTATATAGAGTTCTATTCTTTGGGATAATTTTTGAAGCATCTCGTTACGTATATTTATACTCAGTTGAGCAGAGCTCACAGAGTATATTAAGTTTGATTGGATAACGGTTGGTTGTACATATATAAAGGAATCGAGATAGATATAGACTTCCATATATCAAAATAATCAGGATCGAAAAAAAATTTGATTGAGCCATGTCCGTCCGTCCGTCCGTCCGTCTTGAGTAAATTTTGAGGTATCTTGATGAAATTTGGTATGTAGGTTCCTGAGCACTCATCTCAGATCGCTATTTAAAATGAACGATATCGGACTATAACCACGCCCACTTTTTCGATATCGAAAATTTCGAAAAACCGAAAAAGTGCGATAATTCATTACAAAAGACCGATAAAGCAACGAAATTTGGTAGATGAGTTGAACTTATGACGCAAAATAGAAAATTAGTAAAATTTTGGACAATGTGCTTGGCACCGCCCACTTTTAAAAGAAGGTAATTTAAAAGTTTTGCAAGCTGTAATTTGGCAGTCGTTGAAGATATCATGATGAAATTTGGCAGGAACGTTACTCTTATTGATATATGTACGCTAAATAAAAATTAGCAAAATCGGAAAAAGACCACGCCCACTTTTAAAAAAAAATTTTTTTTTAAGTAAAATTTTAACAAAAAATTTAATATCTTTACAGTATATAAGTAAATTATGTCAAGATTCAACTCCAGTAATGATATGGTGCAACAAAATACAAAAATAAAAGAAAATTTAAAAATGGGCGTGGCTCCGCCCTTTTTAATTTAATTTGTCTAGGATACTTTTAACGCCATAAGTCGAACAAAAATTAACCAATCATTTTGAAATTTGGTAGGGGCATAGATTTTATGGCGTTAACTGTTTTCTGTGAAAATGGGCGAAATCGGTTGACGTCACGCCCAGTTTTTATACACAGTCGTCCGTCTGACCTTCCGCATGGCCTTTAACACGATAACTTGAGCAAAAATTGATATATCTTTACTAAACTCAGCTCACGTACTTATCTGAACTCACTTTATCTTGGTATGAAAAATGAATGAAATCCGACTATGACCACGCCCACTTTTTCGATATCGAAAATTACGAAAAATGAAAAAAATGCCATAATTCTATACCAAATACGAAAAAGGGATGAAATATGGTAAGGCAATTGGATTGTTTTATTGACGCGAAATATAACTTTAGAAAAAACTTTATAAAATGGTGGTGACACCTACCATATTAAATAGAAGAAAATGAAAAAGTTCTGCAGGGCGAAATAAAAAACCCTTAAAATCTTGACAGGTATTACATATATAAATAAATTAGCGGTATCCAACAGATGATGTTCTGGGTCACCCTGGTCCACATTTTGGTCGATATCTGGAAAACGCCTTCACATATACAACTACCACCACTCCCTTTTAAAACTCTCATTAATACCTTTAATTTGATACCCATATCGTACAAACTCATTCTAGAGTCACCCCTGGTCCACCTTTATGGCGATATCTCGAAAAGGCGTCCACCTATAGAACTAAGCCCCACGCCCTTTTAAAATACTCATTAGCACCTTTCATTTGATACCCATATCGTACAAACAAAGTCTAGAGTCACCCCTGGTCCAGAAAGGCCCACTCCCTCTTAAAATACTCATTAACTCCTTTCGTTTGATACTCATATTGCACAAACGAATTCTAGAGTCACCCCTGGCCCACCTTTATGGCGATATCTCGAAACGGCGTCCACCTATGGAACTAAGGATTACTCCCTTTTAAAATACTCATTAACACCTTTCATTTGATACCCATATCGTACAAACGCATTCTAGAGTCACACCTGGTCCATCTTTATGGCGATATCTCGAAAAGGGGTCCACCTATAGAACTAAGCCCCACGCCCTTTTAAAATAATCTTAACACCTTTCATTTGATACCCATATCATACAAACAAATTCTGAAGTCACTCCTGGTCCACCTTTATGGCGATATCTCGAAAAGGCGTCCACCTATAGAACTAAGCCCCACGCCCTTTTAAAATACTCATTAGCACCTTTCATTTGATACCCATATCGTACAAACAAAGTCTAGAGTCACCCCTGGTCCAGAAAGGCCCACTCCCTCTTAAAATACTCATTAACTCCTTTCGTTTGATACCCATATTGCACAAACGAATTCTAGAGTCACCCCTGGCCCACCTTTATGGCGATATCTCGAAACGGCGTCCACCTATGGAACTAAGGATTACTCCCTTTTAAAATGCTCATTAACACCTTTCATTTGATACCCATATCGTACAAACGCATTCTAGAGTCACCCCTGGTCCATCTTTACGGCGATATCTCGAAAATGCGTCCATCTATAGAACTTAGGTCCACGCCCTTTTAAAATACTCATTAATACCTTTAATTTGATACCCATATCGTACAAACGCATTCTAGAGTCAACCCTGATCCACCTTTATGGCGATATCCCTAAATGGCGTCCACCTATAGAACTATGGCCCACTCCTTCATAAAATACTCTTTAATGCCTTTCATTTGATACACATGTCATACAAGCACATTCCAGGGTTTCCCTCGGTTCATTTTCCTACATGGTTATTTTCCCTTATGTTGTCATCATAGCTCTCAACTGAGTATGTAATGTTCGGTTACTCCCGAACTTAACCTTCCTTACTTGTTTTCGGATTGTTTTTGAAATCATATCGGCGCCATTTCGGAATTATTTCGGAACTATTGGGGAATAATTTTGGTACTCTTTCCAGATTAAACAAGGTTCGATATACCTCCGAAGAGAAATTAGGCCGAGGTTCTCTTCCACTTTGGTTCGTGCTCCTTTTTAATTTTCCCTACAAATTGATGAGACGGCACTTAAATGTTTCATGTCGACTCCGAACGACATCTGCAGAGCAGATGAGTTTTCACTGAAAAACTTTTCATGACAATAATATACTCGGAGTGTTTGCCGAATCACTGCCGAGGGGCGGCCCTCATTAGAAAAATTGCTTTCTTATTAGAACAAACTTGTTTCCAAATTTTTGGTGTTGCTTTGTCGTGGAATTAAACCAGGATCTTCAGTTTGGTGGACGAATCACGCTACTAGCACACCAGGGCGGCTGCCGTTATTACTTCAGGATTATTTCGGAACCGGTTCAAGTTTGTGGCCAGGAGTAATTGTTTCGGGACTATTTCTAGATTTATTTAGCACTGTTTGGGGACTGTTTCAGGATTGTTTTAGTACATTTTTCGGGACTATTTCAAGATTTTTTAGGGGTTTTTCGGAAAAGTTTGTGTTCGAGATCGCCTCGGGTCCGTTTTGAATCCTTTTCTTCGGTATTTTCGTACGAATATCGCTGAAACTATTTCGTGATCATTTCGGGACTATCTGCATATAGTTTACGAAACTGTTTTGGGTAGTCACGGAAATGTTTTCAAAGTAATTTCGAGGCTGTTCGAGAAACATATAAGAAGGACTGCGACGGAAAATTGTTCAACTATCGTAGGATCAATTCGAGATTGTTTTCGGAACTAGGGGTTATTTCATAAACAAGCGTTTCAGCGGAGTATTGGCCCCCACCGTTTTAAGAAATCCAGTATATCTTTCTCTCTATGGATTATTATAGGTTTATCTCCAGACTATTTCGCGATTGTATGCGCTATAATGTCGGGATATTTTTGGAAACGTTTCCAGGTTATTTTCTTAACTGTTTTCAGAATCATATAACGGTACATACCAATAATTTTATGTTGCATATGGGTATAGGCTAGTATGGGAGAATGTATAGTCTTTTATACTGAGTAGTTTCGTGTTTCATTGCTGGGTTTCTTTACTAGTATTTGCATACGTGTATGACTTTCTTTTGCTAAAACAACTGTCTATTTTTGGTTTTGTTGCTCTTTTCCATTACCTTATTAACTTAGTTATTCCCAATGGAAATGTAAAACAAAGAACTTTTTGTCAAATTTTGAAACTTTGTAAAATTTAATTTAATCTAAATACTCGTTAAGTGCCAAATGTTTCTGTGTACATATATATTCATGTATGTAGATATGTGTTGAAATGGGCTTTGTTCCTTGCGTTCTTCAATTCCGGTTAGAGTTTAACTAACGAGTATTCATAGAAGATGTAATACATATGTACATATATGTAAGCACGTTTTTGTTCCTTTTTTTGTATTGTCCTTAGAATTAAGATTGCAAACTTTTGATTGGCCTTTTCGCTTACGAAATAAGAAATTCAAATTCACAGCTGTTACTATCCATATACTACATACATATATGAAAGGCGATTCAACAACAGTTACTCAGTAAAATTTATCGCATTATGGTTGATGGTTTGAGTTTTTTGTCAAGAGGACAAACTCTTTTAGTAATGACAACAGAAGGAAAATCTTTGTCATATCAACAGCCACTGTTATATTTCCTGGGAAAAGCCCTCGAAAAAACAACATCAAAATCTTTAGAGAAAAGTTTTTATTCATATTTATTGTTTTTTTTTTGCAGAGCTGTGGCTCAAATTCGAAGAATTTTTTTGTTTGTTGATTTGACTGTCAAAATGCTTAATTCACAATCAATAACTTGTGCGAAGCTGATTCAACAGATATTAGTGATGGATACAAATTAACAGAAATATCGGTTGAATTGACCCTAATGTAGTTGATTTTACCAGTTTTTTTCTTTGAGTGTATTTACGGCTTAACAACTTACTCACTATCCAACCCAAACAACACGTCGAGCGCATTCGAATGACGCACGTATTTAACTTTAATTTGATTTATCCGAGTCTCTGAAAGGCAGGAGTTTGCTAAGCGTCGATACAAACCAATTGGATTGGAATTTTTTAAATCTTACCAGTATGAAGTTTTGTTTTATCAACCTGTTTAGTTAAAGGTGCCTCATAATTTCCATTGATTTTTGTGCTGTGCTTATTCTGAAACATACAAGCTGCAAATCACTGTAGAGTTTTTCAGGTGCAAATTGTAGCTGCAACCAAAGCAGTTGAAACACTGGAGGAAAATAACTTGAACTGCATGCGCCGAGCAGCAATTAAGGCAATAATCTCGCATAGCGTAACGTCTGAAAGTGTGTTAAAGTGTTAGCAGTCCCTAGAAAGAAACGAAATAGAGATAAATAGCAATCTATCCTGGGTATATGGAAATGGAAAAGCGAGTGAGCTATCTAGAAAGGGCGCATCCCTCAAAGCTTGCTCCGCAGACGTTGCAATCAGATTGGGCAAGATTGAGAGAAGGCGAGAGCTACGCATGGTGGAACAAGCATGAAAGTCGCGGACCCGTGCGCTGGTCTTACGATCCTATACTAATTAAGCTACTCTTACCACTAAAAGTGATAGAATGACGGTGTGGTGGTAACGTGATCCACCAACCACACCGAAAATCCTAGGGTGCAAGTCCCAGGAAAAGCAACACCAAATATTTTATAGACATGTTTTTTTTCAATCAGAAACAAGTTTTTCTTAGTAGGGTCGCTCCCGGTAGCTCTATGGCAAATAGTCCGAGCGTTTTGCTGTCATGAGAAGCTTCTCAGTGAAAATTAATCTACCTTGCAGCTGCTGTTCGGAGTCAGTATAACACATGTAGGGAAAAATTAAACAAAAGGAGCACTTTGAAAACTTGTAGAGATGCTCGGCCCAAATCTCTTCGAAGTTAAATCACGCCAAGTATTAATTTTGTTTACGTGTAATTTTTCTCTGTGGTTATATTCCATGAAATCTTATTAACATATCATTTACTATTCCGTAATCCTGCATATCTTACCAATCCTATGCACTTTGAATTTTGTTTTAATTTTACTTCAAAAACGTATTAACTTTATGACGGTCTCTAACTGAGTCTATCCTTTACTTCAAACTCGCAAAACCCTCATCATCACACGGCGCTCATATGCGCAGCCACTTTTATCCTACTAATGCTTTGTTTCCAGAATATCGATTTTCACACACTTTCCTAACGCTCTTCGCACTTTTACACTCACATCTATATAAAAACATACGCACATATATAATTAACACCTTTCATTCTCACCTATACTGGCTGGTTGACTTTACGCTCAGGCGCTACAACTTTTGCTACAACCAACCCGTATTTTGTACACAAACAAAAAAATTATTCAATTGAAATGCTCAGTCTTCGGCTCAGCGCATAGCTTATCTCATTTTTCACCTTCTCTTATATGCCACTTGAACGTTTATTCAACCACCAACAAATACATACATTAGGCTGGGTCGATTTGTGGGGAGGCAAAAAAATCGCCCATTGCTCTGTGAAAATCATATTTTAGGGATCAAAATAAGAAACTTTGCCGCAGGAATCATACGTCTAAAACGAATTCTGATGTCCCCCTTTGGGTCGTAGGGGCAAATTTTGAAAAATCCCACTTTGAAATGCCTATGTTTTTTTTTTTGGAGTTTAGTTTTTTCTTTAGAAATTTATTTAGTCAGAACATATGTAAATGAAAAAATGAATTTAACTTAGTAATAGAAAAGAAATTAAAAAAAATTATTAGAAATTAGCATTTTTCAACCCCTTTTAAAACCAAGGCATCACTGTGATGCATTCGCATGTCGTATACATAGTTGTGTGGGTTTTTTATTCAACCGTTTTAAAAAATTAAGGTATCACTGTGACACAATTGCAGATCGTAAAATTGCTTGTGTTGTTTTTTTAAGCCACCACAAGACACAGCAGGTAGAATTGAAATTGCCCCAACCTAAAAGTTCGACCCAAAGGGGGGGGGGGGGGGGGGGGGGACATCAGAATTCGTTTTAGAGGTATGGTTCCTTCGGCAAAGTTTCTTATTTTGATCCCTAGAATACGATTTTCACAGAGCAATGAGCGATTTTTAAATCGACCCGCCTTAACATACATACATATTAATAACTTTCAAATGTGTATATGTTTACACAAATATATCTATATTTTTGCATTTGTATTTGTGGTTGTATTTTATTTCAATTATTATTATTTTTTCTTCATTTTTTGAAACTTTAAGCGCCCCAACCATAACATGACCCTCACTTGAACTTGCTGCCAGCCAGGAAACTTTCACACACACAACAAAACGGCGGCCAAGCAAAGGCCGTCGTTGAGTACGCAGCCCTTCCATCGAGCGCCTGCTAGTATGCTTTGCTTTTATTGTACTTATTATACTCAGCTGAGCAGAGCTCACGGAGTACCCATATTAATTTTGTTCGCATAACGGTACCCCGTAACGGCGTAAACAAATCGAGATAGATATAGATTTCTTTATATCAAAATGATCTGGGCGAAAAAATAAATTCATTTAGCCATATCCGTCCGTCCGTCCGTTCGACCGCAAACACGATAACTTGAGTAAATTTTGAGGTATCTTAATGAAACTTGGCATGTAAGTTCCTGGGCACTCATCTCAGATCGCTATTTAAAATGAACGAAATCGGACTATAACCACGCCCACGTTTTCGATATCGAAAATTTCGAAAACCGAAAAAGTGCGATAATTCATTATCAAAAAGGGATAAAGCGATGAAACTTGGTAGGTGGGTTGACCTTATGACGCAGAATAGAAGATTAGTAAAATTTAGGACAATGGGCGTGGCACCGCCCAGTTTTAAAAGAAGGTAATTTAAAAGTTTTGCAAGCTGTAATTTGGCAGCTGAGTATGTAATGTTCGGTTACAGCAGAACTTAGATTTCTTTACTTGTTTACATTAACGTTTTTTTCTTTTTTAATTTTTTTTTTGCATTTTCCACAACGCATTTAAGTGCACTTCAGTTCTAAATAGAGAATATACGAGTATTTTGTACTTGCTCATATTCTTGAGCTTCAAAATTAAATTGCTTCAACAAACAAAAAACAAAAATAAGCAAAAATTCAAAATGCAAAAAAATTGCGCAAAAACAATCACCTAAAATGAAATGAAAACCCCATTCAACTTTTCGGCACACGAAATCAAATGAAATGAATGAAATGTTTGAAAGAATTATTGAAAAAGTGAATAAACGACGAATGGTCGTAGCCGGGTGAATAACTTTAATAAGTGTATATAAAAATGTTAATATGTATATATGAGCGTGTTTCAAATAAAAATTGTATCCGTCATGCCACAACCAAAGGTTTGGGGGAAATAGCAGAATGAAAGCGTATTTAGTAGATGCAGACCTCCACCGACGGGCCTAATAGCCGTCTTTTGTCTGGCATATACTTTGCGCTCTTTCTTAATCCCATAATTATTTTTGCACGTATACATAGACAAGTGGGCACTTGTGTTTCCTTTTTTGGCAAGGCACTTAAACGAAATTTACAGTTTAAGTATATTTTATATTTTTGTTTTGTTACCTTGCATTGACATTGACCAAGGTCCTGACCTAGGCAATAGTATACATGATAAAGGTAAAAGAGCATAGAAGATCTCCTATGATTATTTATTTCCACATTGAGAATATCTTTTAAAGTTATATAAGTCGAACCTGGTGTAGATTTGAACCAGACCTTTTAAGTTTCCCTTAACTTAAGGTAAGGTTAGGTTGAACTGGACGATACGTAAGAAACACGCATAGAGACCAAACTGAAAAACTCCTATCATCACTTGGCAAATAGTAGAAGCTTTCTAGGTCTTATGCCACTTGCTGCTCCTAGATCTGTTAACTGTATTACGCGTTAAAACTTGAGTCTTGGCTTGACAAGTGCGGAGTATGAGCATGAAACGTGCTTGATCGCTATAACTGACTAGAGTACCCGTCATTAGTCTATAGTCCTCTTTTTTAATGATAGGAGTAATTTTGTTAATCTGAGGTTGTAAGACCTACACATGATCTTCGAAACTTTAAAGCCCAACGCTGGGGAAGTCTACGTCTACGGATCACGCTTCGCCCTTTCTAGCTAGCTTAGTCGCTTTTTCATACCCATATTTCATTACCATATACCCGGGATAGATGTATATTTCTCCCTATTCCTATTCTTTTCAGGATTGCTTACACTTTAACAGACTTTCAGACGGTTTGCTACTCGAGATTTTTGTTCAAATCGCTGCTCGGCTGACAATATGAAAGTTGACGCGGCTGCATTTTTATATATTTTCTTCCAGTGTTTCCACTTCTTTGGTACTTTGGCTAGTATTTCCGCCTGAAAAACACAAAAGTGATGTGGAAGCTTGAAGGATCTATTTATTTCCATATCAGCACAGCATACCGCAGGCTGTACTGCTTCCATTACTTTGGAACAATCGGTGCAGACGTGTACCGCCTCGTATGCCATTTGAGCACCCTTGCGCCAACCATATACTCCTATTGTGACTCTAAAAGCCCCTTCGAAGCACAGGTACGGAATTAGTTAGTTTGCTCTTCCAGTATTATGACGGTTTACTACTATGGTCATATCTTCTGCATCCAAGCTGCCCCAAGGCTCTGAGCCTCGTTGCAGCTGGTAACGCGTTGTTCTTCGGCACCGATTCCACAGGTGGAATGTGTATAATAACAGACAGTGCAGACGTCGAGATTGTTTTAAGGGCTCCCTTAATGCTTAGCATTGCTAGCCTACATATCCGCTGTAACTTTTGATGTGAGTTTCAGTTTTGTGTGCCTGTCCATCAAACAATGACTTAATATTATAAAAAGGCTTCACAATCACTATAAATACCTACAGGCCTAGACCAATTTGGGACCTTGTACCTCTAAGTAAACAAGACTATATCCGTAATCTTCGCGTTTGTGTTCAACCGGACATTAGATGCCCAGGTATGTATATCCCGACCGATCCATCGAGGAGCTAATTATTTGAAGGCACATTTCACTCATGACAACTGCAACGGCATCTGTGTACGCCGTATGTTTGACGGGCCTCTCATCGAACCGACTGAGCAGTTGGTTGAAAACCAGCGTCCAGATCAGAGGTCGTTGTTGTTGTAACAGTTCTTCGCCCCATCCAATAGGTGCGACCAATCACAAATTGTCATCAATAACCTCTAACGGGAGTCCGGGAGGATGACAATTTGTGGGAGGGACGCAACAAATTAAATGGAGTAACCCCAGATCAGAGCTGATAATACCCAATACTGAGGCGTACCCCTGTCCATTGATTTCTAAGTAATATTCTTATAATCAACATGCATCCGATCCACATCCTTAATTGGCCGTTTAGAGACACTGTAATTGATAACCATAAAAATTTGTAATTATCACTTGCTTACTAAGTACGCATTTCAAGTCTTGCTTCCTTCCCTACCAATCATGAACGAGTAAGGGGTTTAAAATACTCTCACAGTAGTCATGCTTGCACAGGCCCCAAGGTACGAGGGCTCAAAAAAAGTGTAACTGAGTTAGGACCAGAAGGAACTAGGACTGGTTCCAAGTCATTATTCCGAACCTTGAATGTATATGAAAATGAGAGACTTGAAGTTATTAATTTTTGTTAAACAAGAGAGAACTTTATTTACTATTGCCTACATACATGTTGGCAAAAGTACTTTTCGATCGATTCTATTTTCCTATTTGCTTTTCTTTTCTTACTATAACATACCCATACTCTCATCTCTCCCTTTTCTCCTTACCTATCTTCCACTCTCACATCTTCTTAAACTCCCGCTCCTCACATTCTCCATTTCACTTCCTTATCCAAGTAACTCCTGTTCCTTCCTCCTTCCTCCTCCCATATTCCTAATATTCGCCTTGCTCTTCGCCTTTTCTTTGCACTCTTCGGCTACCCGTGTCTCTTCCTCTCTAGGTGCTATTCCATTCTCCTCTCTCTCGATTTTTTTACTTAATTTTTTTTGATAATTTTTCTATTTTTGCGTCATTCCTTTCTCTGTCCACTTAATTTTTGATTTTTCTTACTCTCCGTATTTCCTTCTTTCACTTTCTCCTTGCTTTGACTTAAGCTTTTTGCCCTCTCCCTTTCCTTTTGCTCCCCTTCCTCTTGTTTCCAATCGTCTCCACTTCTTTAAAATCCCTTTTCTTACTCCTTTTCATCATGCTCCAAGTCTTTCTATCCCTCTTTTCTCTTCTTCTCCCTTTCTTATGCCCCTTTAATCATTTCTTTCTCCACTTTCACTTCTACCTTTTCCTCTGCATTTCCACCTCAATCAAGGTTTTTAGGTAAACGTGTTTAGGTATATGTTTTTTTAATATTTAAAACAAATTTCTTAGAAAAACGCTAAGCCAATTATTGTTGCTCTTGAATTTTATCTAAATTTTGGTGTGTGTAAATTATTTATTTAAAAATAGCGAAAGTTAAATATCAAATCCAATTTCTCGTTGTCACGAAGCAGATTTTATTTTCCCAAAGTCTTTGTGGCTTGTTCCACTTAATTTATTTAATCAAATTTAAGTACTCATGAGAGTGATTGAAAAGCATTTAAGGGGTTGCAATAGCTTTATAAGTATGTACATACATACATAAACAAATGGGTGCACTTTTAATGTACATACATACATTCTTACATATGTAGGCAAATCAAATATGCTATATACAAATATTCAGTCATAAAAATGTGAAATCTGTTCAGTTCGAAATTTTCCCCCAAACAAAGAAAGCGCACAAAGTATGAAGCAAAATCATATTCTCAAGCATCACTTTTTTATGTACGCATAATTTTCAATTTTAACTGCCAATTGAAGTACCACTAAATTTTCATATCATAAACTGTTGAAATCAATGAACTGTTATACAATTTTGCCCAACCCATGCCATGCCACAAAAATCCATTGCCACTCCTCAACTTCATATTGTCTCATCTTTGGTTTATTCAATGTACGAAAACATTCAAAATGCAATAGACTTTTTATCAATAATTTGTTTTTTGCTTGATTGGTGCACTAAAAGCATTCATAATTAATGAAAATATTGTTTTCTTTTCATTAGATACTCAGTTTCCCTCTTTCAATACTCATCGTCGCCCCCGCATGGATCTCTCCGAATTTCCGAAGTATTTTTGCGGCAACCATTTTTTTCAGCCACTTTAAACTCAGCGCTTAAACGATTTTTGGTCAAAGTCAGTGGGCACCACATTTGAAATTATGGCTGGCTTGGTAATATTAAAATCATAAAAATTCTAGTGGTTTGGTTGTTGCTTAACGAGCAACGTGGCAAGACGTATACACGTAGGTTTATTAAAACTAAAAAAACTATTCATTAATATGCTATAAAAATATTATTTTATTGCTTGATTCTAAAAAAAATTCAAATAAAATATCTTACCAACATTAGAGAACTTAAGCGTAAACAATAGCCTTTTCGAAGTTTCTATCTTCTTTTTCGGCGTTGTTTAAGTCACTTAAACTATGAACATTGTTCTTTCGTTTGTTTCATTAGCCATTGAGTGCGCTTGTAATTCTCAACTGGTTAGTGAAATATTCTAAAGACATAGTTTAAGTTTTTTATCCCAAAGCGGGGGTTTTCAAAGCAAAATAAGGTGGCTCAACCCGCAGCCAATACCTTAGAGCCCCCGTTCTCGCCCCCAATGAATAAACACAAGGTGTTACCGGTACATAGCGGCCTCTCTCTCTAAAATAACACCCATTCCACTTAAATAACAAATAATATAATAACAGAAAAAAAAAAACTATTCGCCCGTCGAATCACCAAAGCTTAGACAAGCGTCAATAATAAATTTGAAGTGAGGGAGGATAACAACTTCACTAGCTGATGACCTCTAGTCTAGATTTTCTTGTTGTTAAAACGTTCCTTCGATCTATTTAATTCACTCGATGTCGCAGCGCATTGCGCCCATACATAGCGTGTTCCAGTAATGAGCATCATTGATGTTATTCTTAGTCATACGCGTTGACTTTTCGTATCACAGAAGTCCAATAAAATCGGCCGTGCCTGTACACGAATTGTGTGAGAATACAACACAATACACGGGTAGCTGATTCCGTGGAAAATTGCTCTGAGAAAGACTGAGTAAAATTCAAGATCTATCGCGCATCCATTTCGAGATTTTTTGTTATAAGACGATTTAGTAGCTAATGAAAGAACCTGGTTCTAGATGCAACCACAACTGCTGCACGTGCATACACGTGAGGTACCACATACAAAAGATCCGCTTCTAATATATGAAAAAGACTGGAAACTTTTATGTTTGGTTGTAGTTGACCAATTGCCTCCATATAGAGAGACCATTTCATCACACCTGTGATGTTAGGAAGAAAATAATCTTTTAACAAGCTTATAGTCGCCTACCTGTGTATGGTCATGGTTTCGAGGAATCAAGATACATACTCGCATTTTATATATTCTGGTTCTCTTTAGGTAATTTCAAGACTACTTCGGGATCACTTCAATAATTCTTGTATTATTTCGATGTAATTTTTGGATTATTTTGGTATCGGTATTTAGAGGTATACTTGGGATCATTTTAAGGCTGTTTAGGGATCAATTATTGACTAATCGAAAATCATTTCGAAATTGTTTTCGAGACATTTTCAATGCCTTTGGATTGCTTTTAAGACAATATCTGCGCTATTTTGGGATATATTTTAGAAAGTAAATATTTTCCTGACTATTTCGGGACTATTTTTGGGGTAATTTCACTTATTCCAGAGCTATTTCGGTGGAATGTCCCCATAGTTTTCGTATCTAGATTTGTGAATATTTTTGGGATCATTACGAATCTATGCAGAAATCAATTTGGACTACTTCACCGTCATTTTGGGTTTATTTTCGTGATAATTGTGGGGTAAATTTTGTATTGTTCTTAGGATTCTTTTCAGCGTAATTTCAAAACTATTTCGATAAAGCTTTAACTTTATATTCAAGACAATGTCTGCGCTATTTCGGAAAATGTTTGAGATAACTTTAGGAGTGTCCTTGGATCATTTCGGAACCATTTAGGGATTATTCAAATCAATCCCCAACTATTTCGGTGTAGTTTCCGGTTTATTTAAGTATTTGGAATTACTGGTATTTCTTGGAGCATTTCAAGACGATACTGCTTTTTCAGCGGCGCAACCATACCATGTTACTCTTCAAAGTAGCAACATCAAATGCCAAGTGCTTATAGGGTCAAATTACAATTAAAGTATCATAATTGTTCTCATAATTGTATCATAATTGTGTCAAATATTAGTCCTGGGTTTTTAGAACCTAATCTTTACACCGAAAACTTGACAGATAGCTGTGCAGCTTAGGATTACGATATGTGCTGTTTCAGGGAGCTTACATACGAAGCCGTGTTAAAGTCTGCACTGAGGATTAATAAAACAATGAATGTCGCCGTCACTTAAAATTTCTATTGACAACAATTCTGTACCAACATGCAATCTTCACAAACTCTTTGCCACATAAAACAACACTAACCTTATAACCGCTCCTGTTGTCTACTTCTTTTGAGGTCTTTTAATATTGCTAATCAATTAGATTTTCATTTAAAAGCTTTGGCAATCTGTAGCAGGTAGGCAGGCACGTTGTAGCGGTTAGTATCTATGCAAGCCTCTATGGTCCTAGACATAATTTCTATGTGTAATAAACTCCTAATTGCTTCACGGCCTTACTGCAACGGCAACACAATTTACTCACTTTCAACTTCTCACCTCTAACTTCAGTATATCGCAGCGACTCATACTTATTTGCTTGTAAAACTGTGTGTATGTATGTGCGTACATATGTAGGTATTACATATTCATGGTTATAGTTCCTAATGGCATACTTGGCATCTTTCAACAGAAGCCATACGCTTCTACAGCATGTGGCGCACTTTTGTCGAAATATACATATATATATGTTTGTGCGTTTGAAGGTGAAATCGTTTATTTCGTTACCATACGTGTTGTTGTAGCAGTGGTAGCTCCTGTGGCTGCGGCTTTTACGTATACATTATATGGTAAAAACATTTACACTATTCTGGCGCGCATGCGCATTAACCAAAGAAACATTTGCAGTAACAAAGTTCTCAGCAAGCAATATTACTATGCTTGCGTATGTACATCATAACAATTTTTATCGTTTGAGCAAACTTCCTCGAGCTATTTCTAAAATGTTGTCTATGGTTCGCAGTGTAGCTCCCTACAATGTACAACATAAGCTTTAGCCTTTACAGGTAGGCTAAAGGAAACTCAAGACTTTTCTGCTAAAATTTTTTGATAGTAGACACTGCATAGACCGCCAGCGAAGATGACAGCAATAATAACAACAACAGCAACACGTATAATTTCCGCACAGGCAGCTGTAATGACAGAGTGTTTCACGTTGCATGTCAGTACATTTTTTATAGAATTCGTTGCACGTTTAGGTGTAGCTGTGCCCGCGCGTGTGCAAATCACGCATTTTAAGATGCAACGGACATTTGTATGTCTCATGCCGCTGGTAAGATGAATAATCGGCATCGGCTAGCTGTTTTGACTATTTAGTGCTGCTGCCCAACATTTATCGGCATCAATTACTCAAATTAAGAAGTTTGGTGACAACTTTTGCACTAAAACCACAACTGATATTTTAGTCTCTGTGTATGTAGCTTTAGTAACCTTTTCCAATTTTCTTACATTTGAAATTTTCAGTTTAATTTTATGCCACTGAATGTAATCTCTAGGCAATTTGATTCCGTATGTGACTACTCAACTACCTTATGTACACTTTATCCACGCAACTTAAACAAGGAAGCCCTTCACATAAAGATAAAGCATGACGATACATAGCGTTTTTATCTCGAAGAGCGAATACACTTGATGCTTCTTACTTTCCTAAGTAGGGAAGCCAGTGGAGAGCGTGATACCTGCGATGATGTCTTTGACAATATTCAACGAAATCTGCTTGTCAAATATGGGATCCTATGGTATGTTTTCTTTGGTCCATAAAACTTCACTTATATTGAAAAGCGTATACGGTCACAAATTGAGAGCACAATCACCACATGCTCTACCTTAAGGTTCTGGTGGATGTCAGCGCTGTTTAATTTTTTGTCAAATCTTGTCGGTGAATTCAGTTACAGAAACGAATTTCCATCTATTGCAGATGACCAACATAATAGTCCATCAAAGGGACAATGGTTTGGAGTCAAGGAGTTGAACTCATAAGAAAGGTTTAATGCAACAGAACTATCGCAACATGTTAGAGTGACGCTATATTCGAGAGCAAGGTGCACACCCCTTGAGAAGAGGAGGGTTTTTTTTTTTTTTTTTTTTTTTTACGAGGAGGAAGCATCGAAAGCCTCATAGTCAGTGTGGGACTTTAACCGCACTAAACCTCCTACCGTCTGAGTACCATTTACCCCCCGGTACTACCGTCAAGTATTCCTTTGGGAGGTAGGTTGAGCACTAAGCTCTACGTCTGTCGGGGTCACTTTGCTGTACTTAGAAAGTGCCGCGGTATGGTTAACACTGGGACTGACACGCCCTGCTTACTACCTGAATGTGCTTGACGCATACCACTTCTACGAATATTTCCAAGCCTACCTTAAACACTGTGCATATAGTGCTTGTGGCATGCTTGTGCGTTCGACTACTTGTATTGTAGGGTTTTGTTTTTTATATATGTATATATGTGTAAATAAATTATATATGTATAAATAGAATTTTTATTTTTTTAGTTTAATAGGTTTTTCCGTTTTTCATTTAATTATTATTATTTTTTTTTCCACAATACGTAGCGGGGCTTTCCTCGTACTTCCACCGGTTGGAGAGGCCTTCTCTCCAATCCGAGTATAAACTCTGATTAAATGTGAGACGTTCACCCTCATACTCGTTGTTTCTACAGTTGGAGAGTCCTTGTCTCCAATCCGTAGGTTTGTCGTTGCGTGTATGTTGACTGCTTTTGGTCGCACGGTTGAAGAGACCGTGTCTCTAATCCGTGCTTTATTCCTTCACCTGGGGCAGTATTCGAACGGTTGAAGGGGCCTTGTCTCCAATCCGTCGCCTGGTTTACTATTACATTACATACATGTATTACGGTATTTTCTTATTTTATCATTCTCACGCCGATAATTGTACGGAGGCCTTGCATCCAATACGTGCTCAGCTCGATCCCCTCCACCTTAGCAATTTGTTATCCACCCACACAACTCGACTGTTCAATGTTCGCTGCTGCGCCGTAGCCTTTCAAGACTTCGTGACACTTCATTATTTCCTCTATTACATCGCATGCCGCGGACCATTTCACCTTGCTTTGTAGCATGCATCCAACAATTGTTTCAGGAGTGTAATCCTCTCCAAATATTCTGGACAGTTTGCATCTCGAGCTATAGAACCTAGGACACTCGAAAAATACATGGTAAACATCTTCTACTGTATCGCCGCCACAGTGATCGCATATGTTGTTACGCTCGTGATTGAATCGGTGCAAATATTCCTTAAAGCATCCGTGACCACTCAGAAACTGTGTGAGGTAGAAATCTATCTCGCCGTGCTTTATAGATATCCATATATTAATATCTGGGATACATCGCTGTGTCCAGCGACCATTTGTTGAGGCATTCCACCTGAGCTGCCAGTTCTGCACGCTTCGCTCTCGTGCTCCGTTACGTGAGCTTTGATCCCGATAAATCGTCGCTGCTTCTTTTGCTCATATGTCTATAGGACACATTCCTGCGAATCAGAGACAGTTTTAAAGGCGCTACAGACGCGTAGTGCACACAGGCGGTAAGTCGACTTTACCCCGCGGAAGTATGATTTATACTCCGTGGCCTGATGCCAAACAGGAGCCCGGTAGAGTATTTGGCTTTTTACAACGCCAGCCAGAAGTTGACGCCGACGTTGCTTTGATCCTCTTGCATTTATCATTATCCTAGATAATGCTGCTACGGTTTTTGCTAACTTTCCATTGGCATACTCTAAGTGGGATTTGAATGACAACCTCCTGTCTATCACAACCCCCAAGTATTTTATTGCAGGCAGCGTGTCGATGTCATGGCGGCCGATTCTTATAGTGACCTGCTCCACCCTTTTCCTACTTGATATAAGTACAGCCTCTGTTTTTTGTTCCGCCAGCTGCAGTCCATTTTTCGTAAGCCACGATTGAACCATCGCTATGCTTGTATTAGATTGGCGCATATTTCGCCTAGGTGCTTGGCGGTGATTACCAATGCGAAGCCGATAATTTTCACCCCATTGGGTACCTTGAGTCGAAATACTCCGTCGTACAAGAGGAGGAGGGTGAGTTTGCCTGTCTGAGGTATGTTTGTCTCATCTACATTGTATTGCATACTAAACGAGCAACTGGGAGAGCTTGAAACCAGTTGTTGCCTACGCAGATGCCTTGGTATTGGCACACTACGTAATATTTTGTAAGGCTACCTGGGCACAGTAGCTAAGGAGGCTGCATATTGTGGAGTGGCTGCTAACCCTATTGCAATGAAACTGTGTTTTATTTTTCAGATTGCGATGTCAGCTCTCTAAAGATAGAAAAATGTGCTATTGGCTAAAAATTAAGTATGCGGCTCGGTCTAGTTTGTTTTGTACTACTGCAGGGGACCATCGGTAGGAGCTTAATGGTAGTTGAGTTGATCAGTCTTCTTTATAGACTCCCTGAATCCAACCAAACTATTATTCTCTCCTGCTTCGACTTCATGCAGAGGGAGGAGAGACTATTGTGTGTCGACAACTGCGCCATGTGAAAGCTTCAACACAATAAATTCCATTTCGAGCGGACTAAAACGGGAGTGAACTCTTCTAGGGAAGTAAAAAAGTACACTGGTTTACAGATGAATCGAAGTCACAAGACAACGTTAGTGGTTTTATTGTCGTGAGCAAGATTTACACCGTAATTTCAAGCTGCTTCATCATCTTACAGTGGGGTTACGACGAATCAGAACTTTATTAATAACTAATCGAGTAGCAAATCGATTAAATAGCTACTCTTAAAGCTATCAGTGAAATGTGGTAGGCCTTGATGGGACCGATGCTTAAAACTAAGTTTCAATCTAGGTTCTTTGATTTATACATGCATTCCCTAATTTCAATGCTAGCAACGGCATACAAGTTTGTATGACCTCGCCCCACCACCAAACAATTTCTTAGTAGTTAGTGTTACCAGAAACACGTAACCTTAAATATTTCAACATGGAAGCTCTTACTGTTAACTCACACATGAACGAACGTCAGTAGTACATAAATTTAACAGATTTTCATTAGACCTTAAGGCCATCACACAGACCGCAACAAAGTCACAACTCAGCAATTTTAATGGCATAAACACAGCAGGAAAAGCAAAAGAAAATAGTAATTTGATGTCCATCCATATTTTTTTCTAATTTCTATAGCTTTTTTATCTGCAATCCCAAGTGCATGCGCACATCGACGCTAGACGCCAAACGCCAATCTATGAAAGCCTAAAATGAGCACGTTCAACAACGACACACACAAACGCTGATACGCTTGTAAGTTTAAGCGCAAGAGGTAGATAGGAATAATATTAGCTAACCGCCGTTGATATTGCAGTTTGCCGATACGCTCCATATGTCATTTATACGCACAGGTCAAGCTGACAGACTGTCGCTGTCGTTTCGTCTTTCGTGTGTGCTAGTTATTGCCGCCACATCGCACATGTCGCCAATCATTACGTCAGCGCAGCGCAGTGAGGTTTGATCTTGCAACTCGCTGACTATATGAATCTACACATTTGTTGTATGAACACATGGAATTGTGTGTGTCGATTGTATATTATGTTGCCGCAATTATTCAGAACCATCCATGCTCTAATCTCCAAGTCGTCGTATGCTTATCTCGTACACCAATGTGCAGCAGTCTTTTGCAGTATCTATGCAACATTTTTGTTGCACGTACCATTCATATGTCCATCCAAGCCGTCTATCTATTTGTCTGCAGCATGGCAGACATGTTGCTGCCACTGCCGTTGTGAGGCAATTGCTATTGCTATTGAAATTGTATGTACTTTTAACTACTGTTGTTGCTATTGCTGCGCATGCGTACGTGCAGACATTGCTGTGTGTAATTAATATTGTGTAGCTGCTGCTAAGGTGCACATTGACCACTGCCGCCAATTGGTTTTGTTGTTGAATTCTTGGTACACAGCTACTTCCTTTTCAGCATGTGGAATCGAGCCACATCAACTGACACAGGCGCGTCAGCCAATTGCTGCATTCACATTTCAACGCAAATAATTACAAGTTGTTGTCTCTCGTCTGCCACAACGTCCCGCAGTGCCATGCTGCATTTTTATTATATTTATTTTTATATCCAATATTCTTAATGCTGAGAGACTAATGAAGTCACATATGTAGAGCAGAAAACTCCAAAAATTGGGTCTGTGCCTAGAAGTCCTGACTAGTGGCCACAGGGAGGTGCGAAATGGTTTTACAAGCGCTTTAGCTTTCGCAAAAGGGAGGGTTGTCCTATCTGACACCAGGACCTATGTTATAAAATTTCTCCGTTCTCTCGGCAAATACTAGAAGCTTTCTTTCTTTCTGATTGCTGTGCCACTTCTAATAGTTGGAGTCCTAGCCTGGCGAGTGCAAGGCATGAACAAAAAAACGTGTTCGATCATTTCCTCCTCCAACTCGCACTTCATACATCTGCTATCACTGAAAAGGCAGTGTCCAGTCAGAATACCAATTATTAGCTTAAGGTCCCCTCGTTTCAATGATAAGAGAAACTTTGTTAGTCTAAGGTTGTAAGACCTGCACATTATCTTCGACTCGGGTCCTCCTACTCTTTCCGCACACTAAAGCGATCTGGCAGCTTGTAGGATTTGTTTATTTCAGGATCTGCGCAGTGTATCGCAGACCCTAATCCTTCAATTACTTTGGAAGTAGTGGTTTATACGTGTACCGCCTCGTCTGCCATTTAAGCGCCTAACTATTCGACAACCTTCCACCTCTATATTGGCAGGTAGCAAACTAGGTAGTCTGTCCGTCCAATATTTGATGATGCTATACCACTATGGCCGTATGCTATGCACTCATGCTTCCCCCAGGCATTGATTCTCATTGTATTTATTAACGCTATGTTCTTCACCACCAGGTATAAAAGTAGAATGTGCAGAATTGCACACAAAGTAACTAAGGCAAAATTATAATTAAAAAAAAAAAAATAAAAAATAAACAATTTCGATGATAGATATTTAATTTGAGGGAGTTGGGAGCGGTTATGTACTACGTATTGGAACTCAGGTTCGGTGGACGGCCATCCAGATGCGCTACGTTAAAAAACGCTAGATAAAGCTCAACGAATTGGGTTTGTAGCTATTACAGTGGCGAGTCAATAATGCTCTATAAATTCTTTGAACGTGATAAGCAATATTATACCGATCGAACTTCTAATGAACCCGCAAACAAGACTGTCCTTAGGCTTGAAGAATTTTTATATAATGAGACATTTGGTTATAAAATATTTTGCTTGATCCAAAGTAAGCTTTGCTTGATTTTCCAGCTTCTCTTTTTCTGAAATCTACTTTTCAGTTTTCTTTCTTTTATTGTTCTTTTTTTTTCGCCTATTTACACTGCGCTCTACATACGTAATCTAACATGTACCATGTTTGTGGCATGCAACGTATGCATTTGCAACATAAAGCATCATGCACTGTGTGTTCTTCATTGACTGCACCGCCATAATCACAATTATAGCTGTTAATGGTGAAATTCTATTAAAATTGTTGATATGCTTTGTGCGCATGCCTAGCGAATATGGAGTGCACGCGCATCAGTCGACTAACAACAAATACAACAATCATCTAATAACAGCACTCTGTAATAACCTCAATGATAAAAAACCAATGGTTCCAGCTTTGTTGCACGAGCTTGCATTTTCTAAGTCATTATTCATTTCTGTTTTGTTGTTGTTGGTTTAGTTGTCGCTGGATTATTCTCATGCATTTGTGATTGATATTAATTGATGCCTTCAGCTTAGCTGTTACAATTTGCTCAGGTATTTGATTTTTTAGCACACACGACTTGGCCGCATTTTTTTTTCAGCACACATCTATTAATTGGGACGGTTTTATAGGCCTAGATGTTGTTCTTTACAATCAACCTATTTCCTTAAGATTGAGATTTTCAGCTTATGGCTATTAGAAATAGCTATAGTCACTTCGTTAACAATGGATTTTAGTCTCTGCACGGGTTCGCGTTATAGGTTGCACCTAAAGTCCAACTTGCGCGTCACTTTCTCTTGGTATGCAGAATCAGAGTTGTTCACATATGGAGTATTTTTGTTGCTTTTTGGACTTTATTCTGGAATTGGAGGCTTTTAATAAATCCTTCACGAATCTACAAATAAGCAGTTCTGAGGTTCCTCTTCCTTGTTCCTGCAAAAATTTGATAAATAGCTATTAAGATATTGATTGATTCTAAGTTTTCGAACTTCGTTACTTCTACTTTGGTGTTATTCTTGGACCTTTTAAATTCAGGGTTTCTCGATAATGATTATTTAAATTGGAATCCAGTACATGCGGACTAACATACGAGCTATTTTATTTCACCACAACGTACAAACGCCTTACCTTGCCGTACCCTATATAGAGGTTGAGAGGGTTTTATGGTTCCACTTAATATGAAGGAAAAAATAAGACTGATGATAAGACGTAATTAAACATCATGCGGCGCATTCAGATTCTCTGCGCCACCTTGTGTTTGGTAGTTTCGGGTTGGTAGCGGTCAAATATCTTTCTTTCCTGAGGTAGTTCGAGTCAAATATGGGTGAGCACACGCCAGCCAGGACCGTGACAGTAATTGCCTTTTGTTTACGCTAGTATGTAAATACTAGCTAACGTTACTTTCGAGAAGATATTGCAGTTCTTGTTCTAGGACAAGTAGGCTCGACCATCTGGAGAACGATTTTATATGCCCACATTGCACCTTCTAGGTCATAGAACCACCACCTACCTTGAGGAACTTAGTATCGCTAGTGCAACGCCTTCTAGATAAATAGGATTTGGCACCAGTAGGTGAGGTTGACAAATGGATTGGCAGAAATGCACGTTGCGCCGATATTAACTTTAGTACGGCAAGAACATCTATCGCCCGGCTGGTAGAATACATGAAAGCAGACCTGATTTCTCTGCTGAAGCTGCAGATAACCTGATATTATGCGACTGCAGAACCCGCAATACAAGTAAGAAAGGCAGCTAAATACGGAGATCAAATGGCTCTTGATCAAATACAAATGAGCCAAAAAACATAGCATCCCCAAAACCATAATCTCATTGCTGGTACTGGTAAGCTATGGTCAACAACGTAGACCTTATCAAATCTGACAAAACATAACAACAAAATATTTATTGATCTCCTTTGGCAACAAAGCTCTGTCGAGCGCGAAATTCTGTCTTGCTGGAAATTCATAATGTTTTCTTCTGTTGACACGGTCAACGGAGTGCCATATGAGAATCGCACAAGCATCGAAACCAGATCGCAAAACCACCACTACACGATCAACGAGGTGCATGAAGCCACCAAAAAGTGAAGTCTTAAAAATATTAGGCTTCATGACCATGCCAATGGAAAAAGTCCCTAGCGATGAGGGATATAAATATTTCCCATTTAAGAGGATGTTTAGCAAGCAGTTCCTGCTCAATAGTTCCAAACGAATAAATTTCAAGTGACACTAGCCTGACGCGGCTGCGCCTCCTACACGGATAAGAAGATCGATTGCAAAATAAGATCCACACTTCCATATTCCCGGATATTGTAAGAGGTTAAACTTTTACTTTTCCGGCATAGCTGAGATATGCCCAAATTTATTATTCAACTTTGATTTGGAGCCTACACTTCTAACGGCAACTACTTTATAGTCGAAATATGTTGAATCTGCTAGTTTCCTAGGACTTCGTTTAGATGTAGACAGTTTCTTGAGTTATGGAATCTATTGAGCGGGAGGAAAAATTCCCGCAACAACAACAACAAGTTAATATGTGCAAATAGTATATGTATCGGAGCAGCGATGGCGAAAGATTTTACTTTCATAATTCTTATCCCAACCCCCAACAAGCAATATCAGTATGTTCAGACGTACTGCATGTACTCCAATTGGCCAGTAACCTGTCAAAGCCCAAATATACTAAATCTTAGCATATCGCCTCGATAATCAATCGATAACTTTCTAATAACATATCGATAACTTCTCAAAAATAATAAATAATATGTCTATAGCTTTTCATATATTTTCGAAAATCACGATAGCTTTTCGATAATAAATCAGTAAGTATTCGATAACAAGTCGATAAAAAAGTGATTGCTTTTCGATAACAAATAATTTAAAAAAATCGACTTTTGCATAATAAATCAATAAATTTTCAATAACAAGTCGAAAAATTCGATAGCTCATCGAACTCGTCACCCTTTTCATCATTACCAAGCTTATAACACTTCTATCACAAGTCGATATTGCGTCCTAGCCCAGTCCATTAGATGCCAGTAGCCAATCGTTAGCTCTTCGATAAGAAATTGATGACACGTCGATATACCGTCGATAGCAAACCGTTAATACTGAACTTCGCAGACCAGTGATCTTAAAACTTCCAATGATCTTAAATAACTCTTGCCTCATGCAACCTTTTTATTTGATTAAACCTCAAATACAAACTACCGACTGTTTAGGCTTGCCTTGAAAAGAAATAAAACTACAATGATTACAATCGAAATCCATTTTCTTCATTGCTATTACAGTTACATTGTTGCATTTTACATAATGACACATTGTTCCAAAAAAAGGCGGCGGCGATACCTTTGACGACAGCAGCAACGCTTTGATTTAGTATTGAATTCTTTTTATCGTGCACTACATTTGGTTAAGTTATTGTAAGGTCACACAAACCAGAAGAAGATATTCTGTCGCAAGGTACACAGAATATTTTCCAGTACTTCTCTCGCACTGCCAAATACCATTTATCAATTCATATATACATATGTATGTATGTTAGACTGGGTCGATTTATGAATTGATATCGCGCCATCGCTTTTTCGATAGGATTTGGGCTCAGGAATAAAAAGTTCCACTACGCATACCCAAAGAAATAATTTTCGAGCCTGTGAATTTTTTTTTTGTTTTTTTTTTTTTTTTTTGGTTTTTGATTTTTAAGGTTTTTTTCGTGACCTACCAAAAAAATTTTCGTATGTATACTCTGTCCGAACCAAAAATGTTCGCTAAAAACGTGGCGATAACATTTTTTTGAAAAAAAATAAAAATAAAATAAAAAAATATTAACCAAATGTAAAAATAAAAAAAAACAATTCGCAGGCTCGAAAATAATTTTTTTTGGGTATGCGTAGTGGAACTTTTTATTCCTGAGTCCAAATCTTATCGAAAAATCAATGGCGCGATATCGGTTAACTTTCGTCATACAAATCGACCCACCCTAATGTATAAATACAAAATATTTTCCACATTTGTGTTGCACGCCTTGCCTTTTGTGCATTAAATTGTCATTATCGATGTTGCAAAGGTTAACGAAATTGCGTTCCAACCTTGCTCTAAGAATGACGGCTTTTGCTATGCGCTTCGGTCGCTTTACAACAATAATCGTACTAACTTCTAGTGCAATAAAACTCAGAGTAGCTATAGTTAGGCCGGGCTTCTTCTAGAAATTGTACGTTCAGCTCTGTCTTCTTGCAAATTGAAGGAACTTACCGGTACGGATACTGGATGGCGTCTGATAGGAGGGATTAATTTTAAATTATCAGCTTTTCATGACAAATATACACTAAGGTTTGCCGTTCACAACTGAACATTTTTTGAAGCTTTTTCTTGATTTGTGAATGTGACTTCTTAACTGCGACTGCACAGTAATGAAAGAGACAATGTAAATAAATAATTTGTGATGTGTTTCGCGTCTTACCGCTAGATATCACAATTAGCATCAATCGAGGGGCGTTGCATAGCCAAGTGCTCCTTCGTTGCATCACAAATCACAGGCTCATAGGTTAATTTTGTAGCGAATTTTAAGAAATTGTAGATAATTCTGCGCCTTCTGTTATATTCCGGATCACTGATTTGTCGCAGAAATAAACGCAAATGTTCTGTATCTAAAAAAGCTCTTTACTTACAGCACTACTACGGTAGTAGATTTATACAATTTAATGTATTCGCGTACTTCACTTAAAGCGTGTTAGAATCGAAAGTTATTGAATATTCCTTGACTTGCGCTACTTTTATATTTTCATTTGTCTCGTTCGTCTCGTTCTTGAATAGTTTCTTATTTATTTCTAGGTTCTGTATCTTATATTGGCTTTGGCTATATATATGTATGTCTCTATTTTAAGTGCGATCAAAAGCGATATTTATTTGCTGTCCATATGTTAAGTAATGTCTGCTGTTTATATGTGTGCGTAATTATTTGTTGTCTCATCACCTTAGATTGCTTTTTTAGTTGTGCAGGATTTATTTACTAGCGGCATAGTGATGTCTCGGAATTTGCTAATATTCACCAAAATATTAACGCAGTTTATGTTCCTGTGGCAGGTGCTGTGATTATTTCTATGATTTCCGTTATCGGTATATTAATGACAGTCAGATTGATTCCTGCAACTCTCTGCTCGTCGTCAAAATTACGAAAGTTTTCCAACTCTAAAGCGCGACTTCAATCTTACATCTATAGCATGGTAGACAAGCACACTATCCACTTTTCTTAGCATAGACATTCTGTTTAACTTACTAGTTTTACCTCCCCTTTTCTGAGTTATGCGGTGGGCTCAGATCTACAATATTGTTGATACTTTTAAATACACATGTGTATGTTCTGACGGAGGTTTAGCCAGGTTTTGGTTGCACTGAGTAGTTAGGTTGTTGTTGTTGTTGTTGTTGTTGTAGCGATAAGGTTGCTCCCCGAAGGCTTTGGGGGAGTGTTATCGATGTGATGGTCCTTTGCCGGATACAGATCCGGTACGCTCCGGTACCACAGCACCATTAAGGTGCTGGCCCGACCATCTCGGGAACGATTTATGTGGCCACATTAAACCTTCAGGCCATCCCCTCCCTCCCCAACCCCAAGTTCCATAAGGAGCTTAGGGTCGCCAGAGCCTCGTCTGTTAGTGAAACAGGATTCGCCGCGGATAGATGAGGTTGACAATTGGGTTTGGAGAAGCTATATGTTGCGCTGGCAACCTGCAGGGTTGCGCTACACAGCCCCTTGAATCTGGTATTTTGGTCGCCTCTTACGACAGGCATACCTACCGCGGGTATATTCTGACCCCCCCCCCCCCCCCCCCCACCCCCCCCCCTAACCCGCTGGGGGAGAGTAGTTAGGTAAGAGTCCATTACAGTTTTCAAATAATGGTCACTATACCACTACTCCATTGCGGATTTTGCTCCCGGAAACTTAAAGTATTGGGCCTACTATTTCGATATCGATATGATATATCCCATAGTACTAGGCGCTCCACATTTTCGTAACCAACTTGCCGATACCAGAGCCTAGATTACAAGAGTTTGAAAATTGGTTTGAGGAACCACTTGAATCCCCTGCACGGCAGATGAGTTTCCACTGAAAAGCTTTTCATAGTAGAACACACACTTGAAATGTTTGCTAAACCCTGGCAAAACGAGTTAATTACTGTCATACAAGAAAGGATCAGCGCATTCGCGCCTTGGCAGCCACGTCACTGTTGACGGATATAATTTCTAGACTGTGAAAGTTTTGGTATATTTAGGAACCAGCATTAACAGCAAAAACCAATGTCAGCTTAGAAGTCAATGCGAGAATAACTTTTGCTAACCAGTAATACTTTGCACTGAGTAGGCAATTGAAGAGTGAAGTCCTCTATCGACGAGCAAAAATCACGCTGCACAAGTCGCTCGGAATCATGGATGGTATCGAGGGAAGATTAGATGGCTCTTGGAATGTTCGAGAGAAAAATTCTCCGGTAGGTTTATGGTCCTGTCCGAGATGCAGACGGCAGGCGGAAGTAGAGGAAGAGGGAGACCTCCACTGAGTTCGAATAGGCAGCTGGAGGAAAACTTAAAAAGACTTTCTGAGCTAAACAGTATTCAGAACGTGTGTGTTCATGATTTTTCTCACATTTTAAAAATATATATCACAAGCGATTCAGAGACTAGAGTTAAAACTTCGGCGTGAAAAAGTTAAAAGAACTCAATTGTGACTTCACTGACTTCTGTCCTGTGTGTGGCCATAACACTTATGGAATGTTTGAGAAAATTCATTATCGGCTATTTAGCAACCAGACTCTTTCGAAGTAGACAACATTAGGCGACACACATGGAAAAAGTAACTAGCTGACAAAGCTGAGCAGTTCTAAGTGTGACTTTCTGTACTCTCTACACGCTTTGGTGGGTCACTTTATGCTAACAAAGCCGCTCAGCGAAATTTCTTTGCCGATCATCTTTAAATGTAAACAAGTAAGGAAGGTTAAGTTCGGGTGTAACCGAACATTACATACTCAGTTGAGAGCTATGGTGACAACATAAGGGAAAATAACCATGTAGGAAAATGAACCGAGGGAAACCCTGGAATGTGCTTGTATGACATGTGTATCAAATGAAAGGTATTAAAGAGTATTTTATGAGGGAGTGGGCCATAGTTCTATAGCTGGGCGCCATTTAGGGATATCGCCATAAGGTGGATCAGGGTTGACTCTAGAATTTGTTTGTACGATATGGGTATCAAATGAATGGGGTTAATGAACATTTTAAAAGGGAGTGGGCCTTAGTTCTATAGGTGGACGCCTTTTCGAGATATCGCCATAAAGGTGGACCAGGGGTGACTCTAGAATGTATTTGTACGATATGGGTATCAAATTAAAGGTATTAATGAGGGTTTTAAAAGGGAGTGGTGGTGGTTGTATAGGTGGTCGCCTTTTCGAGATATCGGCTTAAAGGAGGACCAGGGGTGACTCTAAAATGTGTTTGTACGATATGGGTATCAAATTAAAGGTATTAATGAGGGTTTTAAAAGGGAGTGGTGGTAGTTGTATAGGTGGTCGCCTTTTCGGGGTATCGGCATAAAGGTGGACCAGGGGTGACTCTAGAATTCGTTTGTACAATATGGGTATCAAACGAAAGGTGTTAATGAGTATTTTAAAAGGGAGTGGGCCTTAGTTCTATAGGTGGACGCCTTTTCGAGATATCGCCATAAAGGTGGACCAGGGGTGACCCTAGAATTTGTTTGTACGATATGGGTATCAAATGAAAGTGGTTAATGAGCATTTTAAAAGGGAGGACCTCAGTTCTATAGGTGGACGCGTTTTCGAGATATCGCCATAAAGGTGGACCCGTGGGGACTCTAGAATGTGTTTGTACGATATCGGTATAAAATTGAAGGTATTAATGAGGGTTTTAAAAGGGAGTGGTTATAGTTGTATAGGTAGTCGCCTTTTCGAGATATCGACATAAAGGTGGACCAGGGGTGACTCTAGACTTTGTTTGTACGATATGGGTATCAAATGAAAGGTGTTAATAAGTCTTTTTAAAAGGGAGTGTGCCCTAGTTCTATAGGTGGTCGACTTTTCGAGATATCGCCATAAGGGTGGACCAGGGGTGACTCTAGAATATGTTTGTACGATATGGGTATCAAATTAAAGGTATTAATGAGGCTTTTAAAAGGGAGTGGTGGTAGTTGTATATGTGAAGGCGTTTTCCAGATATCGACCAAAATGTGGACCAGGGTGACCCAGAATATCATCTGTTGGATACCGTTAATTTATTTTTATATATAATACCACGAACAGTATTCCTGCCAAGATTTCAAGGGTTTTCTATTTCGCCCTGCAGAACTTTTTCATTTCATTCTACTTAATATGGTAGGGGTCACACCCATTTTACAAAGTTTTTTTCTAAAGTTATATTTTGCGTCAATAAACCAATCCAAATACCATGTTTCATCCCTTTTTTCGTATTTGGTATAGAATTATGGCATTTTTTTCGTTTTTGGTAATTTTCGATATCGAAAAAGTGGGCGTGGTCATAGTCGGATTTCTTCCATTTTTTATACCAATACAAAGTGAGTTCAGGTAAGAACGTGAACTGAGTTTAGTAAATATATATCGATTTTTGCTAAAGTTATCGTGTTAACGGCCGAGCGGAAGGACAGACGGTCGACTGTGTATAAAAAATGGGCATGGCTTCAGCCGATTTCGCCCTTTTTCACAGAAATAAGTTATTGTCCCAGTATCTAAGCCCCTACCAAATTTCACAAGGATTGGTAAATTCTTGTTCGACTTATGGCATTAAAAGTATGCTAGACAAATTAAATGAAAAAGGGCGGAGCCACGCCCATTTTGAAATTTTCTTTTCTTTTTGCATTTTGTTGCACCATATCATTAATGGAGTTGAATGTTGACATAATTTACTTATATACTGTAAAGATATTAAATTTTCTGTTAAAATTTGACTTAAAAAATTTTTTTTTAAAAGGGGCGTGGTCGTTCTCCGATTTTGCAAATTTTTATTAAGCATACATATAGTAATAGGAGTAACGTCAAATTTCATTATGATATCTTCAACGACTGCCAAATTAAAGCTTGCAAAAGTTTTAAATTACCTCCTTTTAAAAGTGGGCGGTTCCACGCCCATTGTCCAAAATTTTACTAATTTTTCTATTCAGCGTCATCAGTTCAACTCCCCTACCAAGTTTCATCGCTTTATCAGTCTTTTGTAATGAATTATCGCACTTTTTCGGTTTTTCGAAATTTTCGATATCGAAAAAGTGGGCGTGATTATAGTCCGATATTGTTCATTTTAAATAGTAATCTGAGATGAGTGCTCAGGAACCTACATACCAAATTTCATCAAGATACCTCAAAATTTACTCAAGTTATGGTGTTAACGGACAGAAGGACGGACGGACGAACGGACATGGCTCAATCAAATTTTTTTTCGATCCTGATGATTTTGTTATATGGAAGTCTATATCTATCTCGATTCCTTTATACCTGTACAACCAACCGTTTTCCAATCAAAGTTAATATACTCTGTGAGCTCTGCTCAACTGAGTATAAAAATATAATTCGTAGAGTTTGGGAGGGTCCGGTGTTCCCTCACATACCCCTTTCGCCTACACCTAGACCTACCTTCATCGATATATGATTGTGCATACATATATATATATACCTGTACTTCGATCGTTCATGCTCCATTGTTGTTTGTTTTTTATGTTATTATTGTTAGCAATTTTTTCTAAGTATGTAGTATAAGTTTTTGTAAAGACCTGGAACTTGGCTTGCTGGCATTCATGCGCTTAACTTGCTTTCTCAACGTGCTCACTAAATCCGTATCCTTTTCTTAGTGTGTTTATTTTTTTGATTCATATGTTTGTATGTATGTATGTTTATGTGTTTCTCACTAAAAGACTCCTCGCTCGTGCCTTATGTCGCACTTTTTATTGTGAATATTTACTTTTTTATACTCAGTTGAGCAGAGCTCACAGAGTATATTAAGTTTGATTGGATAACGGTTGGTTGTACATATATAAAGGAATCGAGATAGATATAGACTTCCATATATCAAAATAATCAGGATCGAAAAAAAATTTGATTGAGCCATGTCCGTCCGTCCGTCCGTCCGTCCGTCCGTCCGTCCGTTAACACGATAACTTGAGTAAATTTTGAGGTATCTTGATGAAATTTGGTATGTAGGTTCCTGAGCACTCATCTCAGATCGCTATTTAAAATGAACGATATCGGACTATAACCACGCCCACTTTTTCGATATCGAAAATTTCGAAAAACCGAAAAAGTGCGATAACTCATTACAAAAGACAGATAAAGCGACGAAATTTGGTAGATGAGTTGAACTTATGACGCAAAATAGAAAATTAGTAAAATTTTGGACAATGTGCTTGGCACCGCCCACTTTTAAAAGAAGGTAATTTAAAAGTTTTGCAAGCTGTAATTTGGCAGTCGTTGAAGATATCATGATGAAATTTGGCAGGAACGTTACTACTATTACACTATATGTGCTAAATAAAAATTAGCAAAATTGGATTAAGAACACGCCCACTTTTTAAAAAAAAATTTTTTTAAATTAAAATTTTAACAAAAAATTTAATATCTTTACTGTATATAAGTAAATTAAGTCAAAATTCAACTCCAGTAATGATATGATGCAACAAAATACAAAAATAAAAGAAATTTTCAAAATGGGCGTGGCTCCGCCCATTTTCATTTAGTATGTCTAGAATACTTTTTTTTTTCTATTTGGTAGGAGCATAGATTCTATGACGGTAACTGTTCTCTGTGAAAATGGGCGAAATTGGTGGAAGCCACGCCCAGTTTTTATACACAGTCCACCGTCTGTCCTTCCGCTCGGCCATTAACACAATAACTTGAGCAAAATCCGATATATCTTTACTAAACTTAGCCCACGTACTTACCTGAGCTCACTTTTTCTTGGTATAAAAAATGGGCGAAATCTGACCATAACCACGCCCACTTTATCGATATCGAAAATTACGAAAAATGAAAAAAATGCCATAATTCTATACCAAATACGAAAAAAGGGATGAAACATGGTAACTGGATTAGTTTGTTGACGCAAAATATAACTTTGGAAAAATCTTTGTAAAATGGGTGTGACACCTACCATATTAAGTAGAAGAAAATGAAAAAGTTCTACAAGGCGAAATCAACAGCCCTTGGAATCTTGGCAGGAATACTGTTAGTGGTATTGCATATATAAATAAATTAGCAGTACCCGACAGATGATTTTCTGGATCACCTGGTCCACATTTTGGTGGATATCACGAGAACGCCTTCACATATACATCTAAGGGCCGCTCGCTTTTAAAACCCTCATTAATACCTTTAATTTGATATCCATATCGTACAAAAACATACCAGAGTCACCCCTGTCCCACCCTAATGGCGATATCTCGAAAAGGCGTCCACCTATAGAACTAATGCCCCCTCTCTCTTAAAATGCTAGTAACACCTTTCGTTTGATACCCATATCGTACAAACATTCTAGAGTAACCCCTGGCCCACCCTAATGGCGATATCTCGAAAAGGCGTCCACCTATAGACCTAGTGTCCACTCCCTCTTAAAATGCTCAGTAACACCTTTCGTTTGATACCCATATCGTACAAACATTCTAGAGTCACCCCTGGCCCACCCTAATGGCAATATCTCGAAAAGGCGTCCACCTATAGACCTAATGCCCACTCCCTCTTAAAATGCTCAGTAACAGCTTTCGTTTGATACCCATATCGTACAAACATTCTAGAGTCACACCTGGCCCACCCTAATGGCGATATTTCGAAAAGGCGTCCACCTATAGAACTAAGGATTACTCCCTTTTAAAATACTCATTACCACCTTTCATTTGATACCCATATCGTACAAACACATTCTAGAGTCACCCTGGCCCACCCTAATGGCGATATCTCGAAAAGGCGTCCACCTATAGACCTAATGTCCACTCCCTCTTAAAATGCTCAGTAACACCTTTCGTTTGATACCCATATCGTACAAACATTCTAGAGTCACCCCTGGCCCACCCTAATGGCGATATCTCGAAAAGGCGTCCACCTATAGACCTAATGTACACTCCCTCTTAAAATGCTCAGTAACACCTTTCGTTTGATACCCATATCGTACAAACATTCTAGAGTCACCCCTGTCCCACCCTAATGGCGATATCTCGAAAAGGCGTCCACCTATAGACCTAATGCCCACTCCCTCTTAAAATGCTCAGTAACATCTTTCGTTTGATACCCATATCGTACAAACATTCTAGAGTCACACCTGGCCCACCCTAATGGCGATATCTCGAAAAGGCGTCCACCTATAGAACTAAGGATTACTCCCTTTTAAAATACTCATTACCACCTTTCATTTGATACCCATATCGTACAAACAGATTCTAGAGTCACCCTGGCCCACCCTAATGGCGATATCTCGAAAAGGCGTCCACCTATAGACCTAATGCCCACTCCCTCTTAAAATGCTCAGTAACAACTTTCGTTTGATACCCATACCGTACAAACATTCTAGAGTCACCCTTGGTCCAGCTTTATGGCGACATCTCGAAAAGGCGTCCACCTATAGAACTAAGGATTACTCCCTTTTAAAATACTCATTACCACCTTTCATTTGATACCCATATCGTACAAACACATTCTAGAGTCACCCTGGCCTACCCTAATGGCGATATCTCGAAAAGGCGTCCACCTATAGACCTAATGCCCACTCCCTCTTAAAATGCTCAGTAACACCTTTCGTTTGATACCCATATCGTACAAACATTCTAGAGTCACCCTTGGTCCACCTTTATGGCGATATCTCGAAAAGGCGTCCACCTATAGAACTAAGGATTACTCCCTTTTAAAATACTCCTTACCACCTTTCATTTGATACCCATATCGTACAAACACATTCTAGAGTCACCCCTGGCCCACCCTAATGGCGATATCTCGAAAAGGCGTCCACCTATAGACCTAATGCCCACTCCCTCTTAAAATGCTCAGTAACACCTTTCGTTTGATACCCATATCGTACAAACATTCTAGAGTCACCCCTGGCCCACCCTAATGGCGATATCTCGAAAGGGCGTCCACCTATAGACCTAATGCCCACTCCCTCTTAAAATGCTCAGTAACACCTTTCGTTTGATGCACATATCGTACAAACACATTCTAGAGTCACCCCTGGCCCACCCTAATGACGATATCTCGAAAAGGCGTCCACCTATAGACCTCATGCCCACTCCCTCTTAAAATGCTCAGTAACACCTTTCGTTTGATACCCATACCGTACAAACATTCTAGAGTCACCCCTGGCCCACCCTAATGGCGATATCTCGAAAAGGCGTCCACCTATAGACCTAATGCCCACTCCCTCTTAAAATGCTCAGTAACACCTTTCATTTGATTCCCATATCGTACAAACACATTCTAGAGACACCCCTGGTCCACCTTTATGGCGATATCTCGAAACGGCGTCCACCTATGGAACTAAGGATCACTCCTTTTCAAAATACTCATTAACAGCTTTCATTTGATACCCATATCGTACAAACACATTATAGAATCACCCCTGGTCCACCTTAATGGGGACATCTCGAAAAGGCGTCCACCGATAGACCTAAGGCCCACTCCCTCTTAAAATGCTCAGTAACACCTTTCATTTGATACCCATATCGTACAAACAAATTCTAGAGTCAGCCCTGGTCTTCCTTTATGGCGATATCCCTAAATGGCGTTCATCCATAGAACTATGGCCTATTCTCTCTTAAAATACTCTTTAATACCTTTCATTTGATACACATGTTATACAACCACATTCCAGGGTTACCCCAGATTGATTTTCCTTATTTTGTCTGCATAGCTCTCAACTGAGTATGTTATGTTCGGTTACACCCGAACTTAGCCTTCCTTACTTGTTTATTTTTTATTTTTTAGTTTTTTTTTACGTTCTGTGTTTTTTTTTTGCTTTCGTTTAATGCTCGTTGGGTCTGTCGCCTTCTGGCTTTGTGTGTGATTGTTGCCATAAAGTTACATAAATCATAACTTTTGTTTGGCTTCTTTGGGTCAGTTGGCGGATTTGCTATTATTCGCTGGCGCTGAAGTTCACTTGTGAATTTACTTGGAATTTCTTCAAATTTTCTAACTTTAGAGTACCAAGTCGGCGGGTTTATAACTTGCAGCATGTGAAGAAGTTTGACAGGCTCTTACTTTTGTTTTTTTGTTTTGTTTTCTTCTTCTGTGTTAACTAAGTTATACATTATAGCTTTAAAATGGAAAAGAACAAAGGTATGATCATTATTTTTGTTTACTTTGCGCTATGTTAGGCAGCAAGATTTTCAAAGATTAACTAGTAAAGGTGTCTAAGTTCGGGTGTAACCGAATCTATTCTGGGTACAGATAAGCTCGTGTACCAAATTTGGTGAAGATATCTCAATATTTACTCAAGTTATCGTGTTAACGGTCAGGCGGACGGACGGACGGACATGGCTCAATCAATTTTGTTTTCGATACTGATGATTTTGATATATGGAAGTCTATATCTATCTCGATTCCTTTATACCTGTACAACCAACCGTTATCCAATCAAAGTTAATATACTCTGTGTGCAAAGCACGTTAAGTATAAAAAAAACTGTCTTTATGATTGATAAATTAGCCTTAGATTTTATGGACAAGAAACCGTTTCCAGCGATGAGTGGTTTCATTAGTTTCTCGAGTTCAAGCCTTATCGTGTTCTATTTAACTTCATTCCAAGAACTACAGTATGTACATTTTTATACTTTAAAATTTGTTCGCTCCAACTAAACTTGTCAACATTTTTTCTAAAGGTGAATACTTTTACCTGTAGCCTGTGTCGAAGCTTCTTAGGATAGCCGGTTTGTTACTCAAGAATGTATCCCCTTATTTTTTACAGAATACCCTGCTGGTACTGAGGCCAAATATAATTAACGGTAAAATGTTCAAACAATTTTTTTGAGTGTCAGCACAGGTGTGAGCGGCTTTTACATTTTATCATTTGATCACACCATAAGAAGGGGAATTTGACAAACTTCGCCAACTATCTCTCATTCTTGTTAGTATCGCATATAAGGAACTGTCTAGCATTTTGTGCGAAACATTGAAGTCACCCTCGAATCGGCTGGTTGGACCTTATCAGTACGGCTTCAGACTTCGTAAATCTACCATCGACCATATTTCCACTATGCGCCAAGACTCGAAAAAAAAAACAGAGTTAACATACATCACCTCTTCGTCGGGATTCAAGGGGCTGATAAGCGCAATTCATAGCTTCCGAAAACCGCAAATTGTCAACCTCACCAAAAGCGAGGCGAATCCTGTTACAAATATACATGTATCATACACACATTTAGAAGGCGAGGCTCTGGCAACACGGGATGACATAGAAGGGTCAATGTGGTAGTATTAAATCGTCCCCGAAATAGTTGGGCTAGTGCCTCTATGGTGCTTGTTACCGAAATATACCGGATTTTATATGCGGAAAAGGAACATCAACACCGATAACATTCCCCAAAACCTTTGAAGAGGGCCTTATCACTAAGAAAACAACAACAGCCTTTCGTCGATTATAAAGCCGACTTCCACAGCACGAAAAGGGGCTGCTTATATGCTCCTATGTCTGAATTTGATTTCCCTGTAAAACTAATACGGCTATGCAAAATGACGTTGAGCAACACCATCAGCTCAGTCAGTATTGAGAAGGACCCGTGCGAGCCATTCGAAACAAAACGATGTTTCAGACAGGGTGACCCCCTATCGTGCGATTTCTTTAATTTGATGCTGGAAAAAATTATATTATCTGCAAAACGTAACCGCTCTTGAAGAATATTATCGAAGAGCATGCAATAACTGACGTATTATGACGACATTGATATTATCGGCCAGAACTCCCGGGACGTAAGGGCTGCTTACTGCAAGCTGGAAAAAGAATGACAAAATATGGGTTCGATGGTGAATGAGGACAAAACGAAATACTGGCTGTCATCAAGCAAAAAGTCAGCGCATTTACGCATTGGAAGCCACGCCACTGTTGGCAGCCTAAATTTCGAAATAGTAAAAGACTTCGTTTATTTGACAACCAACATTAACACAGACAACAACGTCAGCCTTGAAATATAGGGAAGAATCACTCTTAGCAATAAATGCTACTCTTAACTAGGTAGGCAACTGAAAAATAAAGTCCCTTCTCGGCAAACGAAAATCATGCTCTACAAATCATTTATCGTAACAGTTCTGCTATATGGTGCCTTAAAAGCGTGGAGCAGGACAACAGCAGATGAAGCGGCTGTGAGAGATTTCGAGAGAAAAGTTTTTCGAAAGATTTAAGAACATTTTTGCGTCGGCGACGGCATGTACCGACGAAGAAGATTTTATGATGAGCTTGTTTATGTTGTTGTAGCGATAAGGACACTCCCCGAAGATCTTGGGGAGTGTTATCGATTTTGATGGTCCTTCGCCGGATGCAGATCCGGTCTTGGAAAAAAACAGAGTAAACACACATCACCTCTTTGTTGGGATTCAAGGGGTTGATAAGCGCAATTCAAAGCTTCCGCAAGCCCCACATGTATCATTCACATATTTAGCAGGCTAGGCTCTGGCGTCCCGGGATGACCTAGAAGGTTCAGTGTGGTCATAACAAATCGTTTCCGAGATGGTCGGGCCAGTGCCTCATTAGTGCTTGTTAGCGGAACATATCCGGCAAAGGATCATCGACCGCAATAAGTACTGAGAAGGACCTGTACTAGCCATTCGAAACTAAATGGGGTTTCAGACAGGGTGGCCCCCTATCTTGCGATTTCTTTAATTTGATGCTGGAGAAAATTATATTATCTGCAGAACTTAACCGCTCTGTAAGAATATTATAGAAGAGCGTGCAATAACTGACGTATGCTGATGACGTTGATATCATCGGGCAGAGCCCCGAGACGTAGGGTCTGCTTACTGCAAGCAGGAAAAAAGAATGGCAAAGATGGGTTTGATGGCGAATGAGGACAAAACGAAATACAGCTGTCATCAAGCAAAGAGTCAGCGCATTTACGCCTTGGAAGCCACGCCACTGTTGGCAGCCATAATTTCGAAATAGTAAAAGACTTCGTTTATTTGAGAACCAACATTAATACAAACAATAATGGCATATAGGCATTGAAATACAAGAACTGGCTCAATGCAATATTTTCTAATGAGATAATATAGTAATATCTTGGTCAGATATCACCACTAAAAAGGCGTCCAGATCAGAAAATGATCCTTAGTTTCAAAAAGTAGCCGGCCACTAACAGTTGCCGGGTTTTAAAAAGTACCTGGTTCAGAAAAAGTACGCAGTTTTTAAAAATATCACGGATCCTAATAACTGCCCTATTCTAAAAAGTACCCAGATCTGCAAATCTAATCGGTTTTAAAAAGTGCCCGTATAAAAAAAAAACTACCGAATTGTAAGAGAGTCCCTGGATTCGAAAAGTTTCGACGGTTGTACAAAAGTACCCGTTTCAGAAAATGTAACCGAATCCGAAAAGTTTCCTGTTTTTAAAACGGGGTTGGTTTGTTCTCGTTTCCTTCAATGGTATAGTTCAAAGATCACGATTTTAGTATTATTGAAAAAAAGCTTGAGCGCTTTGTGCCTTTTCTTTCGTGAATAAGGCAACTAATGGTTTCTTTACCGTTACCGGTTTTGGGATAGCGGGATTTGAAGTACTTGAAAATATTTTTAACTTCAGATAATTATTTTCCTGTCGGGAAATAAGATGAAAAGTAAGCGACTTTAGTCTAGTTTTCTCTCGTCACAATTTACGATGTAACATAAACAAATGTTCTAAACATTGTCCCCATTGGCTATTAATTGACTACGTTCGCACACACCCAAAGTCACCAAATAAATTGCACCCTGCAAAGTTGTCAAACAACAAATTGAAGTTGTTTGACCGCAACATCATCGAACTGATCGACTACATAGAATTAACAAAAAAAGCAATAACCATCCAGGACTCTAGAGAATCATCAATCATCAGCGGTAGCGTGAAGATATATAGAAACCATTGTAATACCAGGCATCATTAATTATTGGCTTGCCATGCAGTAGAATATGAAATAGTAATAATGGCATGAAGAAGAAGAAGAGCGTAGCAAATGTATATCGCCATTTACGGCCAATGACAATTACAATTACAATTTCATGGCGCGGCAACCAATTTTTTTTTTTTTTTTTTTTTTTTTTTTTTTAATGGACGTTGTGGCAGCGCGCTGCCCTCAAGTGGCCCAATGAAACCAGGCTAATCCTGTTCACGCGATCGATTTATATATATATATAATAACTTTTTTTTTTATTTTTTTATTTTGCCGAGTCCTTGATGGGCAGCGGTTTGTCAAGCGTCACGATCTGAGACTGCTCAGCTACAGAAGAAATTTCATCAGCCAAGCGTAATACTTAAAGAGAACAGAAGCAAACGTATTATACATTAATTTAGAGAGGTGAGAACAATCTTTTTTATAGAAAAAAGGGAGTCCGAGCTATCAAATGTGTTTGAGTGAGAGTTATAATCTTGGCATAAACGCCGAAAAGGTTCATTTTGTTCGAAATTCGTTCTACATTGTTTCAGCAGAAGAGGTTTGAAGTGTCTCGATGTCCGAGAGGGAACGCAAAAGTTCACTTCATTCAGAAGGAATGGGCTCGAAATTGATCCATTAAAAGTTTTGTCATAAATATCACACCAAGCATTTCCCTTCGACTAGCAAGAGTTGGAAGATTGATAAGCTTTAATCGATTAGTATAAGGTGGAAGATTAGTTAAAGAGTCCCATTGGAAATTTCTTAAGGCAAATAGTAAAAATTGTTTTTGTATTGATTCGAGACTGTCTGCATGGACTTGATAACGCGGATTCCAAATTATCGAGCCGTATTCTAATATTGGCCTAACTAATGTTGTAAAAAGTGCTTTAGTTATGTAAGGGTCGTTAAATTCTTTTGACCACCGTTTAACAAATGCAAAAACACCTTTGCCTTTATTCACTGTAGCATTAATATGAAGATTGAAACTAAGTTTGGAATCCATCATGACTCCCAAGTCAATAAAATTATTTACAGTTTCTAGACTATAGTTGTTAATTGTATATGAAGCTGGTGGCGAAACTCTCCGAGAAAAACACATGAATTTACATTTTTTGAGATTGAGCGGCATACAATTTACATTGCACCAGGTAACCAAGTGATTTAAATCCATTTGAAGCAAGGAATGTTCCTCAACCGAGGCACATGATTTGAAAAGTTTTACATCGTCTGCGTACATCAAGATTTTTGAGTATTTAATTGTACCAGATATATCGTTTATGAACAACAAGAACAGAATCGGACCAAGATGGCTGCCCTGAGGAACACCAGAAGAAACATTGATGACCCCAGAAAGTGTATTTTTAAAGATTACTTTTTGCGTACGATAACCAAGATACGAAGAAATCCAACATATAAGACGGGGTTGAAAACCGAGTTGACTGAGCTTATGAATAAGTAATGGGTGTGATACTTTGTCGAAAGCTTTACTGAAATCGGTGTAAATTACATCACTGTGAAGGCCTTTTCTAAATCCATTAGAAACGTGGGTGGTAAATTCTAGTAAATTGGTGATAGGTGATTTGCCCTTACAGAACCCATGCTGCGAGCTTGCAATTATGGGGGAAATAGGGAATGTTAGGTGGTGGGTAACAATAGCCTCAAATAACTTTGGGATAGCGGATAACTTTGCTATGCCCCGGTAGTTTTCTATTGAAGACCTGCTTCCATTTTTATGAAGCGGAATAAGAAAAGATTCCTTCCATATTGTTGGGAAAACGCCATAAATTAAAGATAAATTAAATAAATCTGTTAGCGGCTGATAGATGTTTGCGGCACATTTTTTAAGAAAGTGTGTCGGGATCCTGTCGGGGCCGTATGAATATGATACTTTTAAAGTTTTTAAATAAGATAATACATCTTCTGAAGATATAAATGGAGCTCTGATTGAATAACATGAATCAATATGGTATGGGTATTCATTAGGTGGAACGTTGGTCTCAATAGAGTAATTTGATTTGAAAAATTCCGCAAAGAAGTCGGCGATCTCTTGATCATCGCTGGAAATATTATCTTGGAATTTCATGGATGATGGAAACCCTTTCACCCTGCGTTTAGAGTTTACGAATCCGTAAAATGCCTTCGGGTTGCAAGTTATATTTCTTTTCATTTTACAAAGATAAGCTTTGTAACACTTTTTGTTCAATTGAAAATACTTGCAGCGTAGAATCGAGTACTGTAAGTAATGGTTATGTAAACCCGTCTTTTTGAACAACTTGAAAGATCGAGACTTTTTATTCTTTAAAATTTTCAGCTCTTTAGTGAACCATACTTGGCTTGTATCGGAATGTACACAAATCCGCTTAGGTACGTATTTTTCAAAAAGACAGTAAATGGTATTGTAAAAGTGAGAAACGCTTTGCTCCACATCAGCATTAAATGTTGGCCACACTATTCGAGATAGATCACGATTTAATTTTTTAAAATTGGCCTTCGCAAAGTCGAAGCGATAACTGGAGTCTTATCGTTTATTTCCGCTGTTACAAGCATAATTTACAACTTCGTAAACTATTTTGAGGGAAGGGTGGTAAGCATCTTCAGGTTCAATAATGGGTTCGCATCGACTAATGGAATATTTAGATTCATCATCCACAAAGGCTAAATCCAACACTCTTCCGAATTTATTCGATTGGATGTTGATTTGTTGAAGGCACAGCTCAGACATTCCGTCTAGAAATTCATTGTTGGAAGACTTTGACGAAACTGGTACGATATTAAAGTCAGAGATGCACCATGATATGTGTGGCATATTGAAGTCACCCAAGACAATAATGGAATCGGAAGGCTTTAGCATCGAATTAACAGTTCTTAGCAAGGAAATGTGATTCATATAAACGGACAGTTCAGAAGATGGCGGGATATAACAGATGGCCAAATAAATGTGGATATTTGCTAGTTGTGTGCGTATGCACAAGAACTCAGTTGTATCGGTGGCGGTTACGCAAATCTCTTCAGATGGTATTGAAGAGTGTACAGCAAGCAGAACCCCACCTCCAACCCTGTTCAGGCGGTCATTTCGATATATCTGGTAGTCATTAGAGCAGAAAATTAAGTTGGAAAAACACCTGTCCATCTGCCATTGTAGTCGTCTAAAACAAACATACATATTTATGTACATAAGTATCTCCATATACTTAGACATAAGTACACATATAAAGAAGTACTTGTATTTTATTGGGAAAATGAAGTGGCTGTAATGGGTATTATAGCAGTAGTTTGCAGGCGGACAGATGGTCACGGCGCACCGAACTGGGTTAATGAGTCATGTTATGGAAAAATTAATGGATTTGCGCTACAAATGAAATTAGTTTTTTTAGTAGTTTTAGTTTTTCAATTTTTATTTTTCGTCAGCGGTAAATCTGTTTTTACGACTGCTGCTGTAGTTAAGACTACCTGCCTAGAATGCAATTGTCCTTGCAATTGTGGCACTTATCTTGTGAAATATGCTAAAATGTCGATTTTAATAGTCATAACTAATTTTGGAACCAACAGTCGTTATTTTTGGTCATAAACTTTGAGTGCAACAAGTGACCATCTCAGTCTTGGCTACAGGTTGCTTGTGTAAGTGCTTTTCAGTTGCACACCGTTACTCAGATTTTTGTAATTTATATAATTTTATGTAAGAATATTCATACGAGTCTAATTTATACTCTAAATCTAACAGAAAATTGGTCAACTTGAGCGCTTAGTGTAGCGCCATAACTATGTATATACAGAAACCCCTCCTAACGGACATCACTATTAGGTGGACACCCCCTTGGCCGGAGAGTTTTTAATACATCAAGTTTTAGGTACAATTTTTAGAACAAATTAACCTCCGTTAGACGGCCACTCTTATGGCTGGACGCGTACAGTTATTTGGTATAAAACGGGATGAAAACCCTCTACTGAGCGAACATGAACCTCCTATAGGCACACATTGGAACCTGTTTTCATAACTAATCAATCAAAAACGTCTCTTGGACGGACGCGAACTCCGCGTAAGTGAAAAAAGTGAGAAAATGTATTTAAATTTATACGTTTCGAAAACGTCGTACTTGTAAAACCAACTTTGCGTTAGATAAATATGTAATCAAGTTTAAGGAGTGTCACAGTCTGTCACATCTTGGTATAGCTTTTATGTAAATGAAAAGTAAGGCCTCCAGATTGCCTGAAGTTAGGTTAATTTGAACTGGTCGATCCTTAAAGACCTCACAAAAATTGAACGTATACATACAGTTGCCAGAAGTTTATTGACGACCAAACTTAAACCTCCCTTCAAGAGACATGACCTATGTTATGAAATAACTGCGTCCTCTTTAAAAATACTACAAGTTACCTAGGGCTCAACCCACTACCAACATCTACACTTTCAAAATTTTACTTGAGGTGATATTTGATACCTTGCAGCCCTGCGCTTAATTTTACATCTTTCCTGCTTGTTTGATAATTTGCAGCTTTTTTCTCCTTTCCCAGTTCATCCACCTTTTCCTTACTATCTACGCTCGTATGGCCGGGGCCCTATAATGATTCTAAACTTATACCTGTTCCAATTCCTCCAAGTATTTATTTTCATTCTTACATAGTTGTAGTTGTTGCGCCATTCGAGATTATCGCCTCAATGGCCGTCTGGTTTTCAATACAAAAGTCACGCAACTGCAGTTTGTACAGTTTTTTCAATCATTTCTGCCAGTTTGTACGATGTTCTTTTCAACGGATCGATTATCTTATCACTGCCTCGACAAACCGCAAATATCCCATTTCCCTATGCTCACAAAAATAATCCTAATGTAGGTACCCTCATGTTAGACATTTTCAAAACACACGCCCACATACACATTAACAACTATTTTCGACAAAATCTGCGGGTTTACCAATGAACCTGTATTTATGAGGTGGTCGGAACGAAAAATTGCACTGATGATGGCGCAGCAGCAAACCGGTGTGTGTCTTATGTAAATTTAAGCCTTTTATGAACAGCTGTAGACTAAATAAGTTTTACATACCAAGTGGGCGTGGCTAAAATTCAGTTATATGAGGATAATCTGCAAAATCTCCAGAAATATGGGAAAAGAGCGCCCGGTAGTATTGGTTGTACTGACAAGCGGAGAAAACTAAATTTTTGCGGCAGACTTTAATATACTTAAACAACAGTTAAAACTTAAGGGACGCGACTGAACCACTTGGGGTTTGCCACTGCTCATTAAAATAAAACTGAAATTTTTTAAGATTAATATGAGGTTTGTTGAAGATTTTGGGGGGGGGGGGGGGGGGGGGGGGGGTGACGTAAGATCTATGGCCATAACGTCAATTGACCTTACGAGCACTTCAAATGATTACAAAGTCAATTGAAGTTTTGACCATAATAAGCTCACACAACGTCGGATGCGAAATGGATACAATGTCAAAGATATTGACATTCTGACCATCAAGCTTTTCGATATAGTCATAAAGTCAACACTTTTCTGTTTTCGTTTTGTTTTTGTTTTATGAAATGATAAGATAATTTTTATTTGTTTAAAATTTTAGTATCCTTCACTCCTTTTACAATAATTTTTTGTCCCAATCAGCTTCATTAATTGACGCTTAATCGCCTTTTGGCGGTTTAGCGATAACTGAAGCTAATGTGAGGTCTGAACTCAGTCTCTCCTTTCCTCTGCTACCAAGCTGTGGTGTCGACTGAAATCCTTTCTCGGCCGGAGCGTCTTAGTCCTTTCGCATAACATGACATAGCCAGTTAAGCCTTTAGATTTTTACTTCTACCTTCATACCTGTGTAAAGATCATAAAGCTCTTCATTTTGGTCTCAGTCATATATTGGTCACAAGGTCAAGCGGAAATTTCCTAAATGGCTATAAATTCGAATTTAGAAAAGTCATGAAGTCAATTGACTTCATTAACATTTGAAGTGATCATAAAGCCAATTGATAGTTTGGCCGTTTGAAGCGATCATAACATCAATTGACCTCTTGGCCATTGACTTTATGTCACCACACCAAAAATGTATACTGGACTTGGGAGTTTGAGTAGAAATGAAAGAGAATAGGGCGCAGGAAGAATATGAGGTTGTAGTGCCATTCCCACTCCCTCTCCTGGGTGAAGGAAAGGAGTTGGAATAAGGTGAATGAGGATTTGCAGAAGGGGAGTTGAGTGTTGACAAAGAGGGTAGAGGTGGAGAAAATGTTTAGATACCTGAAAGACAAAGTTCGAGAACTACATCTTCCGGGTTTATGGACCTCAGTAGAACAGCAATATATGGGCAACTTATAACTTAACAGCAGCATGTTTGAAATGAAGTCAAAGTATTTTGTGTATCGTTCTGACTCCCTTGCTTACCTATGCCCCACTCCATTATAACCACAACCAAGAGACAAGAGCAAAATAATAACTTCACAGAGACAAAAACAAAATTGATTGTGAGAATCTTGCTATCAAAATATGACCGTTGCAATTGCAATAAACATTTTACGATTACTTTTTTCATTACTTACGTCTTCTTATACCAGATTTTTCTACAATAATTTCTACATGTCTCACACTTTATGTAAAAATAAACACGCAAAAAAATCTTTTATGCATAAAGCAACAGAGCAGAAAATTCAAAATTGTAGCATCATACAAAAAAAAAAAAAAAGAAAAACAAAAAGTAATTGCAATTGTTGCTGCAAGTAAATTGTAGTGAAGCAAAAAATTGTGAGAAAGTTGTCGTAGTAATTGTTGTTGCTGCTGCTGTCGTTAAACGTCGCAATCTGATCGCAAAGGTTTACAGAGAAGGAGAAATAAATGAGAACATTGAGGAATCTAATTGAAGCTTCATGCCACTCTAGAGCATAATGTTTGAAACACAATGCCGGGCGACGACGATATACGCCGTGTCGGGCGATGTCATTTTTAAAAATAACGCCCAGACATTTCGTCTACTTAAGACACAATGCCGGGCGAAATTGACGCTGTTTATTCAGAGTGGCCATTATTTAGAAATAAAGATGAAAACAATTAAAACTTTTTTAATTCTCTGCTTTAGCACTTGACTGCTAAGACACGCCCAAAATGTTAAGAAATTAACAAAACAAAAATGTTAAGAAATTAAATTAAAAATTATATGTAAAAAAAAATTGTTTTTGGATATTGTTTTCTTTTTTTATACTTAAAAAATTGAACAGCAGCAACCCTTGGGATGTTTGTCGTCATCGCCCGGCGGCGACGATAGAAATAAATCTATCGTCGCAAAATGACGTCGCGTAAATTTCGCTCTTGGCGTTCATTGTGTTCACCCTCATGTAATTATGGGGATTCTATTTCTGACAAGGCGATGTTCGTCCCGTGTATTTCGCGGCGTCAGGGCATTGTGTTTCAAGCTTAATGCCTGCGATGTGAGCAGTGTTGCTATAAGGCAGAATTTTGAAAATTGCACTGGAATTCGCGAAATTAAGACTTTAATATCTGTATATTTCAAAAGACGTTTTGAACTTCAAACAGTTCTTTCGGAACCGTTTTCAAATAACTAATGTAATCCTTGCCCCGTACCACATTATTCACTTTCCATTTTACTGATAATATTATTTTCAAGGTAATTTTTTGATTGGTAGTCTGCCACACGAACTATCTTGGCTACACACCCACTATTCCTTTAGGGGCCACATGTTGGGCGACATTTTTGGCTCGTACTTCTAAGGTGAACAAGTTAGGTACATCGAAAATTACTCGGTCAGCAAAAAACTTACTGCAAAAATATAACAAAAAACATTGAAAACATTAGCAGCAAATGCACTTGTAGCAATATCTGAAAATACTCAAATCACAAACAATTATGTATATAGCAGAGTTCGGCGAGAGCAAGAAAAATTGAAGCAGTAGAATGATCACGTTTAGCGTTGAACGTTTTAATCAGCAACGACAATAGAAAATCACGTTTTCAGTAAATTTTTTTAACGCAAAAAATACGAAACAAACTGTATCAGTTGCCTTATGCAGTGGCATCAAAGTAACATAACCCAAGGCATAAGGACGGATGAAATGCAGTAGATGCTAGGCAACGAGAACAACCACAGTATACAACTTTGGTTATGTAGATGAAGACAACGCGGCTGTAGCAATCATTATTTTTGCTTTTTTTCTGATTTTGATATACAACCAATGCGGCGGTAGCGATCTGCATGTGCGATTGTACTTCTACGATTTGATTGTAATCACAGGATACGAGCCAAGCACGCTGCAAGCATACATACATACATACATTACATGAGCATTTCTACCTGTACATATATGCAATCTTCCCTTTCGAGTTATGAGATCACTCTTCTACGCTTGCGATACTGTCAACGGGTTGCATAAGTCCCATGAGGTGGATAACAGCACGTCTTGTGGGGAGAGATACATTTTTGTGTTGATTAAATACTTACATACTGACATAGTAAGTTACGCGTAAAACAGCACAATAATTTTGTTAAGTTAAGTTTTGATTTAATCAAGTCAAATACTGAGAAATCTAGCTGATCTTGTGAGGAAATTCAAGTTTCAACTTGTTATCGAACTTACTGACCAGCTATTTCAACCTGACCAAACCTAAGGTACATTTATTGGTCTTTCTCTAAAGTAAAACACCACACCGCCTATTGCCACCAAGAAAAATATTTACTTCACTGAGGTCGAGGATCGTAAGCTATGACCTTTAACATAAAAGTGGAAATTTAATAGTTATGTTTTTTAATTTTATCTTAAAATTTAAATCTTAATTGTTATTATTTGCGTTTACCTTAAAATTAAAAAATAATGGTTAAAAGTTTACTTTTGTTATACTTTATACCCTTTTCAAGACTATCCCAGAACCACTTCAGGTTTCTTTTTACGACTATTTGAGAATTAGTGCAGCACTGATTTGGGGCAATGCCGGTCGATTCGTGAGTATTTAAGGACAATATCGACTTTGAATTGTTAAAAATGGACTTGCGATCACGAAATAGACCCAAAAAAAATTTCGATAGAGCTTGAAACCAATATAGTCCCACAATTATTCGGCGAAAAATTCCGAAACCATTCTAGAATGACACTGAAATGTTCCCGAAAAAAATCTCCAAAATAGAATGGTCTCAAAATGGTGTTGATATGATCCCGAAAGCAATATTGAAATTGTCCCGACATAATCTCAAAGTAGTCTTGAAATCATCTGGAAATAGTCTAGAAATTATTTTTATACAATACCAAAAACAATTAACAAATAAAGGTCAACTAATAACTTTTATTTTTGACTATAATATTAAAAGTCAACTTTTAAAAGTTATTTTATGAATTTTGTCAAAATAGTCATATACTTAGTAAAGCAATTTTAGATGTGTATTCATTAGATCACAAGCTTTAATTTGCCTCCCTTCCCCATTCTAATAGAGAAAGATGTTACACTAAGACTTCAAAATATTTCAGAGCTAAAGATCGCTAACAAGGCAGTAAGAAAATTCATAAAAATCTTTATGAACTACGTAATGCAATGGGACCTACGCTTACAATATTATTGAATGTCGAGGTCTCCATTGTGGACAGAACTCTATAGGAACTGGAACTCATATACTGACCCTGACTCAGAAGTCTGTTTCACAGGTGGATCAAAATTTGAAGACGGAAAAACCGGAGCTCGATACCGATCGGGGGAATCGATATAAATCGGATGCCACACTGGTTCACATTCTCTTTGAATGGGTCGCTCTGGTAAGACGAAGATTCTCCTACCTAGTTGAGATGACTCATAATGATATGGTGTCAAAAGCCTGAATTCTGAAATGGGTTAAAGGTGAAGCAGAACAGATCTAAATAAAGGTCGCTGTGCATCGATGTCTAAAACTAATAACAATAATGCTGAGCAGCTATTTCAAGCTTACCTAACCTACCATACCTTTGGTAATTTTTCTCTAAAAATGTACTCCGCTGAGAACCATTCCTGAATCATGCAAAAATCAGTGTATGGATCTTTGTCGAAAACGCTAAGATATTATAATCATAGTGAATGAAGTCGGAGTGCGGTGTCGTGTCTCGCTAGCGTCCATAGGGCATCTTAATATCTCCCATTGTTGGGTTCCATAGCATGGTTATATTTAAGATAATCAACTTGCAGATGAGATGGCCAGTAAAGGTTCGGAAATAAATTAATAGAATCGAGAATAATATAATAATATAAGATAAGGGCCGTTGCCTGTGACTTGCTGTGAACCAGCAGAGATACTTACATGGTCACAAGATTCGATTATTGTTGTTTTAGCAGTGCTTCGCCCATCTAATAAATGCGACCACTCACAAATTGTCATCAATATCCTCGAACAGGAGTCAAAGGAAACTTGCAGTTTCAGCAAGGGTGGTCCAGAGAGAAAATGGTGTTAGAGGCGTTGGTTCCACTTTGCAATTTAAAAGGTGGAGACAAGCAGGACATATATTATGGAGTCCATGCTGTGATCAAAACGGCCTTTAAGAGTTAAACTGAATTTCCATCCAATTCCAATAAAACCAACATGAATTTGTAAAATGCATACAGTTACATCAAAGAAGAAGACCGAATTGAAAAAAAATTCTGAATAAAAATATTAATTGTCAAAACAAATTTTACTGCTGAAACTCTTTACTCAATTCTCGCAAGAAAAAGAGCGAATCAATCCGCAAAAGCTTTTAAACGCAAAAGTTTGATTCTGGAGCTACTGTGTATGACCTGGAGTATATACAAGCGCAATAATATACTTAAGAGCCGTAGCAATCAATGCTTGATTAGTTTGATTTTTCGACTCTGACTTCAACCTCGTATACAATCTGTGGAACTAAGTTTTGTTGTGAGTTCGAGGAGTATTTGTTATTTCAACACAATATCTCAACAGAAAAAAAAAACAATACAATCAATGGCGTAGAAATAAAAACAAAAAATTCCAACTTATAATAATAATAACAATAAAAGTACCTACCAATGAAAACAACAATAAAAACAAACATTATACAGCAGCGGTCTGATGTTATATAAGAATCAACTAAGGAAGATATTGCCTGAATGCGTTCGTTGAACACAACGATGATGTGTAAGTTTGTATACACGAAGGCAAAAGGGGGTTTACTAAACACAAAAGACCAAATGAACGCTGCAGAGAAGGTAATCGAGCCGCGACGACCCAAACCCCATATTTAAGTAATGTTCCAATTGTTGGCATTAATGGATACACACAACTCCTAAGAAAGCAAAAGAAAAAATTTAAGTAACGAAAGGCGTGCGCGCAATGAACAGATACTGGCGCACAGTCAACGTGGCGGACAGTTTTGGCTATGCAACAAACCTGCCGGCCAACTGAAAAGACAACCACCAGTCAGTCACTCAACCAGGCAGGGAGCCTGCGCTGTCAGCGAAGGCAAAATCGCATGTACGCGCCATACGCGCAGCAGGTAGCCAGGTAGACAGACAACCGACTACACGGGCCAAGCTGAGACGGTGGAAGGCTGGAGACACAGCCACGCAGAAGGAATGAGTTGTTGTTGATATGTGTTTATACAAAATTTACGTATCGCTATCGTTTTGCCAGAATCAAGCAAGTGTGAAATTTAAAAGTTTGGCGAGTCAAATTTAAACATTTACTGTTTTTAAAAAACCAATATATTTTTCGATCATATCGGTTCAAATGTATATAAGGTATTCGATATTTCAATGTTATATAGACCTATACATGTTTAATCCATATAACTGATGAACAAAACTTCGACAAAATGCACATTCATGCTTATGTTCTGAGAGACGATGAAAGCGCAGCAGCGAAAGTTGAGAACACTCGTCAAACAAACTAAGCGCACGAATTTCTGTCTTCAATTTGCACCCCGCAAACCAATTCACTTGGGAAAAAGCAATCCAGATGGTCAGCTCCACGTAGTCTGTAACCGCCCATTCTGTGACCGAACACTGTTGCTGAATATGCTTGATTATCGTGCTTGCTTCTTTTACATTTGAAATACAATACAGCAGTGTGCAAAAAAATAATAGCGGCAATTTTTTCGGAATTTCGTCAGTTAAATTCTAATTTATTTTGTTTTCGATATGTTAAGAAAAAATTTTCTATAAATCTGGTAAGTGAAAATATATCATTCATTCATTCAATATATTCCGAAAACCTTTTCAAAAACATTTGAAATATGGAGAAATTTTTCGAAAATTTCGGCCTTTAGAGTTCTGCGAATTTGTTAGTATGCATCATAATCGATTTTGGTCAAAAAATTACATGTAAGAAGTCTCTCAAAATTTGCATTGATTTTTGAAAAGTTTTTTTTTCGAAGGGTGTTTTGGATTTTCTTCTATATTAAAAAAAAAATGCCACACTTTGTATTGAGAAAAATTTACAACACCCTTCGGAAACTTTTAAATGGTACTTTGTTTGAGTAAAATCGATTGCGCCACAAAACTGTATGCTCAAAAAACACTAAGAAAACTGCAAGAAACGACTTTTTGTAAAACTTTCTCGAACTAAAGGATTTTTTCGAAAACGTTTTTGAGATTGGTTTGCATAGTTTCAGCTACAAAATGCATGGGATTTGTTCATAAATATTCAAAATAAAAAAGAATTTAACTAATGAAATTTGATAAAAACGTACACTGCTATTTTTCTGTTCGCCTCTGTATAGGATGTATATATTTTCTGCGTCTGTCGACTTCAGTGCTGCTGTGTCTGTCTGTCAGCGTTGTAAGTCAATCAAAGTCTTTTAAGCTGAAGGAAATGTAAATAATCCTCAAAATTAACGCAAAGTAAATAAGCAAAGTTGTGGGAACAGCACAAGTTGAGATAAAAAAAAAAAACACAAAAGCAACACATCTAAAAAATTAGAAGATAAACAAATTTCCCATTTAAAGAAACTAGCAAAAATAAATAAAACCAACTGCAATAACAATGACAATCACAGCGGTACCTAGTAAATTTGTTGCACAGTTTTCATTTATTTATTTACCAATTTTTTGTTGCTGCTATGCACCTTTAGCATTAATGTCCACTCTCAGCTTATATTTTGAACAAGGATTCTTCCCATTAGAATTAAATTGCTTAATGTCTTCACTTATTTGAATTAACCCAATGGGCAATAAAACATTCGCAAAGTTTAAAGACATGCAAATTTATTTATTAATTAGGGAACACTTTGAACAACGTGACATCAGAACGGACAAGGCGACAGCTGTTTCGATTATACCTTGTAAATCACTTTAAAGCCTTTTCTCCCGGCGACTCGAATATGCATTTCATATACATATTTAAAAAAGCAATGAGAGCAGTCGCCGCGTAATAAATACGAGAATGGTAATTGCCAATGTGATTTTGATAGCTAAGCTATCATTTGGGAACCAGCTTTCTCACAAAAATGTTTCCAACTTGAGTACGAGTTGAGAAATATTTGAATCCTTATGGCCGAGACACAATACAGTTTTTCATATAGATGCTTTCAACGCAATCTTATGCATTCCAGTAACATCACCATAATCACGCAAGATGTTGCGTTTGTAATTATGAAGGCACTTCAGACTTGGCAATTGAAGTTTATTTCGCATTTGTCCATTTACATACAAAATTTTGCGAATCACTATTATAAACATTCTCACTATACAAGAAATATACTTGCTAACATATTGTGATGAATATTAGCAACACTAAGGGATGCTATCATCTCTATGCCGATGCTAAGCAGTGACTTGTATGCACATCAATAAATCAATCATTATGTACGTACACGCAGCGGAGAAGAAACGCACAAACACATGCAGATATCTTATCTGAGATGCTCCCAAAAGTAATTATAATTGTGGAAGTGTCGCCACAAATACACGCGCATATGAGAAGCTATACACGTGCATCTGTAGTTATAATTTTTTAGAAGTAACTAAGTAAATTGCGGAAGCGCCTAGAAGTATGCGAACGAGAAATCACAGAGTATAAAAGGCAGCAACAGTAGAGGCGCGACAATCAATTGATTTGAGACACTATCTGGCGAGCAATAGTAGTGTTATTCTGAAGTACTTCAATAAAGGTAATTTTGCGTAATTGAATAGTGGAGTTATTTATTCAACAGTTTAGTGATTCGAACGTTAGCAGAAGGTTGCAAATAAGGGGAATTGCAGTAAATTCGTTACAATATTTTGTGCGCTATTCATTTGCTAAATTGCAGTTTCCAATTGTGAAAAATGTCAGAAAAGTTATCAACTATTGATAAAAATAACTACACTTGCAAAGTGTGAAAGCACCTTTAGCCAAATCAAATGCCGAATTCTTCTTAAGCTTTGCTTGCAACAAAAGTTGGAAGAAGGTTGCTTACTACAGATTGCAAGGCTATAAAGTGCATGCATAATGCTGCCGCTTTGCTGTCTTACAGATTTACTGATGTAGCATTCCATTCATGACTGAGCAAATCCTAAGCGTTGTCCATAGATTGTTAAATGCCAGACATTCGTACCAATATGTGCAAAACTGCCATAATTTGTTGAGTTATGTAGTACATATATAAATATTTGTATATATATAATGGATAAAATATATAAGTACATACATACATAACGTAAAATACTGGAACTACCCCAAACAAAAATTTATTTTTATACTGTAAGGCTAAGGCAACAGTGTTGTCGTGTTAGCGCGCTCCGCCTACTACACTGAAGATCCTGTATTCAATCCCAGGGCAAAGCAACATCAAATATATTGAAAGAAGTTTCTTTGATTAGAAACAAGTTTTTTTAAGGGGGTCGCCTCTCGACAGTGATTTGGCAAGCAGTCCAAATGTATTTCTGACGTTAAAAGCTTCTAAATGAAATCTCATCTGCTTTGCAGATGACGTCCGGAATCGGCGTAAAGCCATTTTGTAGGTAAAATTAAAAGGAGCACGGCGTAAATTGGGAGATGAGGTCGGCCTAAAAACCTCTTCGTAGGTTATCGCTCCTTGCATTTATTTATTTTTATTAGGCGCTAACTAGTTGCGAAAAGAAAAATGTTGTCACACTTTTCAAAGTGCTCTTTGTTTCGTGACAAATACGCAAGAAAATACCAGCAAAATCGCATTTTGAACAGAGAATTGTAAGTCAGTTTAAAATAGGGCAAAGCGCCAACTTCACGTGAACTTAGCTAAGCACCCCGAAAAAAGCACTTAGAAAAGCGCGCCAAATTTTTACTCTTCTCAACTAATTAGCGAAAAGTTTGCGATAGAATACCGACCTAATAATTGTTTGATATATCGAAGGGTGCTTCGCTAACTTCAGGTTTCTGTATGTAAGACGTTAGATTGAGCATATTGCATTTTTTATAAAACTTTAAAATAATACATGGATAATAATAAGGTTACAAGTTTTTTTGCTGGGTTTCGTTATATTATCCGTTGCTTGTACAACTACATCAATACTGAAATACAAATATCTTAATATATTGTTGTCTGCTTCATAAAGCAGCCGCTGTTAAGTTCTGCTGCTCATTTGCTACAGACAAACGTCAGCAACTCGTTGTTTAATTATGTTGCTGCAACAAACACACATAAATTGTTATTGCTATTATTCTTGTAGAAGTATTGTTTTTGCTTTTATTATTTCCGAAGCTATGTACTGATAAATGTTGCTGCTGCTGCGGCTCCTGCCTTGCGGCTATCGTAGCTGCAACATCTCTATATTCACTTGCGGCTTAAGTGCATATCCGACTTGCTTTGTTAATGAATTAACGCTTTTTTTCTGCGTTATTTTTACTATACACAATTGCCATTTTTCCTCTCACTATAAAACTGTGGCCTAATGCCTAAGTCCGTATATACGTAGTATAAATATGTGTTTATTTGTATTGTGGCTCAGAAACCCAACGTTCATAGATGTATGTGTGTTGACATTGCATCATCAGCAATTATATTGCTTTAATCGTTTTGTTGCATGTGGTAACATAAATTAGTGAGCTTAATTTCAATGATGATTATGTCTAATCAATTCCATTCTACTTAGACGTCAAATGGATTTGTAGATTTATGTTTCCCAGCATATAGATTTTGGCCGATGAAAATTTCATGAAAAGATATGAAACTTTATGAAACAATAGCCTTGTTTTTTTTACATGTATATACAACTGCATTCGCGGGTAAAAAACGCTTATCATTACTTAGATAATATCTAGGATACCCATCTAGCGGCAATTATTGAAGACTCGCAGCAGTGGTTGTGTCTAATAGCGGAGACACGCAGCACGATTGCGATGAACAGTGAACTTACACTTTCGGTCATAGAAGTAGAGAATAGTGTAGGCTCATTCTATTTCAAGACACCCGGTCCGCGCAGGACATGATTTTTGATATTGATTGTCGAATAGCCGAATAAATCAAACACGTATTTAAGAATTTAATATTAATTATTTAATGAAATTAGTTAAAGAAATATAATTGTAATTTAACATGGAAATTTATAAGAAAGAAAACCAAACTTAAATTTTACGTCCGCTTGCTACGGTTCACCATTCGACTCCCCTTTTGCCTTCATTCGTTAGTCTTGTTCGATTTTGTTCTTAAGCAGTAGCAAGGTTGCCATCTGTAGTTGACAACTCGGCCCTTCCTGATAGATCGTCACTCCGGGACGATTGGTATGCTGGACACCATTCATTTCTTTCGTCATCTTGCTCAGGACCTAATGTACACCAAGGTTTCACGTTGTCGTTGGTGAAAACGCCTGTGTAATTTCTACCCGACTTTTGTGCATTTTGTAGGTTTTCAACCACATAGTGGTCATAAGTTATCACCTTTGTTACTTGATACGGACCCTTGTATATCGGTTCCAATTTGTGTGACGTACCTGTTGGGGAAGGTATATTATCAATGGCTACTAAATCACCTATGTTATATGGCCGCGGTGTTCGATGCTTTGCATCAGACCTCTCTTTCCATTTCTTTTGCTCGTTACGTATACGCTCACAAACTTCATTGGATCTGAATTCGTTGGAAAGCTCTTCGCCAGTAGCATCGTCATCTTGTATAGCCTGTATGAGTCTATTGGTGGTAACATCTCGTAGTTTATAGCTAAACACCAAGCTATTCGGACTTTGTTTGGTAGTAGCGTTGCTTTGTGAATTGATGCACCACTGAAGCTGGTACAATGCGTCGTCCCAATCCTTCTCGTTCTTACTACTGCATTTAAGTGAAGCCAAAATTGTTTTGTTTACGCGTTCAGCTTGACCATTGGCGCGAGGCATGCGCACTGCTGTCTTGGCATGATGGATGCCGTAGTCTATCATGAATTTGCTAAACTCTTTAGAGGTAAAAGCCGTCCCTCTATCCGTTACTAAGCTCTGTGGTGGCCCATAAGTGGCCATGTGTTCACGCAATGTTGTCCGCACTGGAGCTGTCTTCGTATTTCGTAAAGCCTTTGGTACCACATACTTCGTAAACGCACATACAATTACCAAAACGTACGAATTGCCATGCTTACTTTTCACAAATGGTCCGAGTGATCCAGGTGTACCGTCTGGAAAGGAATCGGAACCACTTCCTTCAGATGGAGTTGCGCATCTCGTTTTCCGCTCTTGACTTTGTTTAAACAACATTCCGGACAAGCTTCGATGTAAGATTTGACGTAAGGTCGCATACGTGCGAACCAAAAGTATTTGCTCAATCGTTCGATAGTCTTCTCTATTCCGAAATGACCTGCTTCGTCATGACAAGACCGTGTGACTCGCCATTTCACCTCTTGTGGTACCGCTAACAATTTGTTGTTGCCTAGTTTACGGTAAAGTCTAGCACACTCGACGACGTAATCATCTTTAAGTTGTTTCGCATTATTTCCAGACTTCCCATTGAGGATTTCAATGATATCCTTTAGTTTATCGTCCTGCCGTTGCATTGCAGCCACCCAGTCATCTGATATGCTAACTACTGTATAAACCGAATCAGCCACTGTAGTTGCCTCACATGATGGCAGAGACGGACATCTACTGAGTCCATCAGCTAAAACGTTTTTCGTTGCTGCCCTATGTATGCATTCGAAGTCATATTCCTGTAATTTCAGCCACCACCTGGCTATGCGTGGAATCAACGGCGTCGTTGCCTTTGTGGATGCAACCGCGTTGCAATCCGTAACCACCTTAAAATGTTGGCCCATAAAATACGTTCGATATCGCTGTAAAGTTTCCACTATGGCCAGAACTTCCAGCTCATAGCTTGCATAATTTCGCCCAGCGTCGTTACACTGCCTGCTAAAATAAAAAACAGGTCTCAGGTCCAAGAAACTGACGTACTGCTGTCGAATTCGTTGGCACAGGAAACTCTTCTATTACCTTAGTTTTATTTTCACCTGATCTGATACCATTTTTGCCGATAATATGTCCAAGAAATTGGACTTCTTTTGCCAAAACCGTGCTTTCAGATGAACGCAATGTTAAGCATTCGCATCGGATAACCTCAAGGAATTCCCGTAAAACTTCCAATCCTTCGTTAAAAGTTTGCGTCGCAATAATTACTTCATCAACATAGTTAATTACCTTATCTCGATGTTTCATTTTTTTAATAACTTTAACGATCACCTCCTGAAAAACCATGGGACCGTTAACTAATTCAAAGGGCATAACATTGTGCTCGAATAGCCCCTCGTGTGTCAAAAATGCTGTGTATTGTTTGGATTCCTCTGCCATTGGAATCTGGTAATACCCCGATGTCATATCCAGGGCTGTGAAAAACTCGTTGCCTGCTAATCGTGCTAGTTGTTCTTCAACAACCGGCATTAAATAATTTTTCTTCACCGTCACCTCATTAAGCGCTCGAAAATCTATGCACATCCGGTCTTATCTATTCGATTTCTTAACCAACAAAACCGATGCTGCATGAGGAGAACTACTCGGTCGTATTATACCATTATCTTGCAACTTCCGTAAAATATTTGTTAGTGCTGGCCTTTTCGCAAATGGAACCTGATATCGTTTGCCCAATATTGGTTTACTCGTTGTAACCTCAATCGACATTTGCGTATTTTTGCACCGCCAAATTTGTTGAATATCTTCTGAAAAACAGTCTTGATACGTTAGTAAAAGTTTTGAAAGCCCACCTTTCTCCTTGCTCGATATCTGACATGATAAGTTGAACTCATTTTCGATTGAATTTATTTGTAGTATGTCGTGATCATTTGCTAAGTGATAGCCATAGTCCTTCAGAGCATAACGACCCAATAAAATGTCGTATGGTATCATGTCATCACCCACTAGATATAACGTTACCAGTCGTTGAACATTACCTATCATCCCACTTCTGACTTTGTCGAATAGCCGAATAAATCAAACACGTATTTAAGAATTTAATATTAATTATTTAATGAAATTAGTTAAAGAAATATAATTGTAATTTAACATGGAAATTTATAAGAAAGAAAACCAAACTTCAATTTTACGTCCGCTTGCTACGGTTCACCATTCGACTCCCCTTTTGCCATCATTCGTTAGTCTTGTTCGATTTTGTTCTAAAGCAGTAGCAAGGTTGCCATCTGTAATTATATGATGAAATTTTAATATGTTGTTCTTTGGTGAGAATAATGAAACACGTACTAAACAAAAAAATTTTTTTAACTATATGCTATTGCCTATAAATTTATATAAAAGTAAATATAATAACGAACATTTCAAAAAAAAAAAAAATCATGACAATCGGTTAATTTTTGACAAAGTTATTGACAGTTGAAAAAATAGGTGAATAAAATATCGATTGCATTTTATGGAATTCAATTGCCGATAAATCCGAAAAAAAGTTTTTATGAGGAAAAAAAACACATTATTTTGACCAAAGAACAACATATTAAAATTTCATCAAAATCAAAAATCATGTCCTGCGCGGACCGGGTGTCTTGAAATGGAATGAGCCTGTAGAGATAAAATGGAGAGACACATTTGAGTATAATGCATATTGAAATTTACCAGTACTGATTTTTGCGCAACAATTTCGTTAATGTAGATAATGTTACAAACTTAACAGTCCATATAAAGTTTAAGTGCATATGTATACAAATTTAAAAAACACAGCTATTATTCGCAATTAAGGTTAGGTTGCACTGGCCAGTCTGTAACGACCTCACATCGATTGAAAACTCCGTCCTCCTAGAATTTATTTAAACCCTTGCCGCATCACAGCTGTGCTGATTAATAAAAAAAGAAATAAAAAAATAAATGTAAGGCGCGATAACCTCCGAAGAGATTTAAGGCCGAGCTTCTCTTGCAATTTGCGCCATGCTCCTCTTATTTTTTCCTACAAATTGGCTGGATGGGACCTACGACTCCGAACGGCATCTGCAAGGCAGACGAGTTTTCACTAAGAGCTTTGCCCGGGGAGTGAACCCGGGATCTTCGGTGTGGTAGGCGAAGCACGCTACCATCACACCACGGCGACCGCGATTGTGCTGATTAATAGCTGAAATTTATTTCTGACGAGCGCAGGACACGAGAACAATATATGTTCGATTGTTTCAATTTGCAATTAAACCTTAAAATATTTGCTTTCGTTTGTTTTCTTTTCATTCAGCTAGATCATTCCCCCACATCACTTTGTTGAAAAAGATTAGTTGGTCTAAAAGTCCAGCCTTTGTCAGTACCTACTAGAAGTTTACGCCGATCACTTAATCGGCGGCGGCGGCGCAGGCTCTATTATATACCGGTGGGGGCGGCGTGTGCGGCGCGCCGGCGTACGCCGGTGTTCTTACTTTAAAAAGCTTGATTTTTCGATTTAAAAAAATAGTATTTATGAAAGGGTTTGCTTGTATGTATTTAAGGAAATCAACGTTTTGGCCATTTTGGAAAGATCCGAGGTTTTTGCCTCAAGATCTCGCAGACTGTTCAAACATTTTCAAGAGTAGCTCCTTGCGGAGGGATTGTCCCTCGTTCACTTGCTCCAGAGAGGCTTCGAACCTAGCCCCGGTCTTTGGAATTGGTATTGCTGCGTCTGCTGAAAAGAAATAGAGATACATAAAATAGCCACACTTTTGTCTGCATATCCCGTGCAAAGCGTAGTTTTACCTAGGGTTAACTCCTGATAATCGTCGAGAACACAAATTCTTTAAATCATTTGTGGCTCCTTGGCGGCCACGCACAGAGTTGACTTACGGTTGCTATTAATGGCCTATTAATACTCATGAAACACGTGGCACAGGGCGCCTCCAGTTTTTTCGGCTGTTTTTAAGAGCTACAATTCCCGATGTGCGAACAGTAGCAATCCCGACCACCAGTCGCTACCAGGCCTTCTGATCCTCACACCATATGCCAGCACAGAAGATATAGGACTGCGACTTCGAACTCATACTTTTGTCGATGTCACTTTCCTAGAAGTTCTAGGTGTAGCTCCGAAGACTTTCCAAAGGATGCTTTTGCCGAGCTACACCAGAGAAACAAATTGAAACGTTAGGGAGTTCGGCCAAGGATGCCGTCATTGCGTAATGGCTGAAAATTGTATAATCCTCGGCGCATCTATATAATTAAAATTTTGAAAGGACCCTGGATAAAATTTTTAAAATCTAGACCAGAGTTTGTAGACATTTGCGTTCACAACATTGATTTCAATAATCTTCGTTAAATCAAAACGATATTTTAGAATGAAAGTCGACCGATTTTAAGTTGAAAGATGTTACTGCTGTTTTCCGGTCTAATGATATAAGAACTCAATATAAAATTTTAAAAAAATCGGCACTTTTTTAATTTTTTTATCAACTTGAAAACAATTTGAAACGCCTTGGGAAATTTTTTTTTTGGAAAAAATATGCAAAGTGATTATATAAATTTATTATATAACGTTTCTTTTAGTGTTTTGTTTTAATAACTTGGTGAATTGGGTGATGCAAAGTACGTGTTATGCTGACATCGAAAAGGCCTGTTTTTATACTCAGTTGAGCAGAGCTCACAGAGTATATTAACTCTGATTGGATAACGGTTGATTGTACAGGTATAAAGGAATCGATATAGATATAGACTTCCATATATCAAAATCATTAGTATCGAAAAAAAATTCGATTGAGCCATGTCCGTCCGTCCGTCCGCCCGTCCGTCCGTCCGTTAACACGATAACTTGAGTAAATTTTGAGGTATCTTGATGAAATTTGGTATGTAGGTTCCTGGGCACTCAATCAGATCGCTATTTAAAATGAACGATATCGGACTATAACCACGCCCACTTTTTCGATATCGAAAATTTCGAAAAATCGAAAAAATGCGATAATTCATTACCAAATTTGGGTAAAGCGATGAAACTTGGTAGGTGAGTTGAACTTGTGACGCAGAATAGAAAACTAGTAAAATTTTGAACAATGGGCGTGGCACCGCTCACTTTTAAAAGAAGGTAATTTCGAAATTTTGCAAGCTGTAATTTGGCAGTCGTTGAAGATATCATGATGAAATTTGGCAGGTACGTTACCACTATTACTATATGTATGCCTAATGAAAATTAGCAAAATCGGAGAACGACGACGCACACTTTTTAAATAAAAATTTTTTTAAAGCAAATTTTAAAAGAAAAGTTAATATCTATACAGTATATAAGTAAATTATGTCAACATTCAACTCCAGTAATGGTATGGTGCAACAAAATACAAAAATAAAAGAAATTTTCAAAATGGGCGTGGCTCCGCACTTTTTCATTTAATTTGTCTAGGATACTTTTAATGCCATATGTCGAACAAAACATTACCAATCCTTGTGAAATTTGGTAGAGGCTTAGATTCTAGGACGGTTACTGTTTCCTGTGAAAAAGGGCGAAATCGGTTAAATCCACGCCCAGTTTTTATACACAGTCGACCGTCTGTCCTTCCGCTCGGCCGTTAACACGATAACTTGAGCAAAAATCGATATATCTTTACTAAGCTCAGCTCACGTATTTATCTGAACTCACTTTATATTGGTGTGAAAAATGGCCGAAATCCGACTATGATCACGCCCACTTTTTCGATATCGAAAATTATTAGAAATGAAAAAAATGCCATAATAATATACCAAATACGAAAAAAGGGATGAAACATCGTAATTGGATTGGCCTATTGACGTAAAATATATAGAAAAAAACTTTGTAAAATGGGTGTGACACCTACCATATTAAGTAGAAGAAAATGAAAAAGTTTTGCAGGGCGAAATCAAAAGCCGTTGGAATCTTGGAAGGATAACTGTTCGTGGTATTACATATATAAATAAATTAGCGGTACCCTACAGATGACGTTCTGGGTCACTCTGGTCCACATTTTGGTCGATATCTCGAAAACGCCTTCACATATACAACTACCACCACTCCCTTTTAAAACCCTCATTAATACCTTTAATTTGATACCCATATCGTACAAACACATTATAGAGTCACCCCTGGTCCACCTTTATGGCGATATCTCGACAAGACGTTCACCTATAGAACTATGGCCCACTCCCTTTTAAAATACTCGTTATCACCTTTCGTTTGATACCCATATCGTACAAACGCATTCTAGAGTCACCCCTGGTCCACGTTTATGGCGATATCTCGAAAAGGCGTCCACTTATAGATCTAAGGCCCAATCCCTTTTAAAATACTCATTAACACTTTTCATTTGATATCCATATTGTACAAACGCATTCTAGGGTCACCCCTGGTCCACGTTTATGTTGATATCCTGAAAAGGCGTCCACGAATAGAACTAAGGCCCATTCCCTTTTAAAATACTTATTAACACCTTTCGTTTGATACCCATATTGTACAAAAGCATTCTAGTGTCAACCCTGGTCCAGCTTTATAACGATATTCCGAAAAGGCGCCTACTTATAGAACTAAGGCCCACTCCCTTTTAAAATACTCATTACCACTTTTCATTTGATACCCATATCGTACAAACAAATTCTAGAGTCAACCCTGGTCCACCTTTATGGCGATATCTCGAAAACGCGTCCACCTATAGAACTAAGGCCCACTCCCTTTTAAAATACTCATTAAAACTTTTCATTTGATATCCATATTGTACAAACGCATTCTAGGGTCACCCCTGGTCCACCTTTATGGCGATATCTCGAAAACGCGTCCACCCATAGAACTAAGGCCCACTCCCTCTTAAAATGCTCTTTCATACCTTCCATTTGATACATATGTCTTACAAACACATTTCAGGGTTACCCTAGGTTCATTTTACTACGCGGTGATTTTCCCTTTTTTTGTCTCCATAGCTCTAAACTGAGTATGTAATGTTCGGTTACACCCGAACTTAGCCTTCCTTACTTGTTTTAAATAACTTTTGAACAGTTAGAAAGAGTTAAATTTCGCAATTAGTTTCTTATAACTGACAGTGATGCGCATCCGTTGATACCACTTTCGACCATATCCGACCAATTTTCGACTTGAACAATAAATGGGCTAAACAGTCTTAAACGAGTAGAAGATATAGTGCCGCGCCGGACCCCGCCGCCGCCGCCGCGCCGATATTTTTGACATTCGGCTGCAGCGTGCGAAAAACGACCCTAATCGGCGGCGGCGGCGGCGTTTATCGGCGGTGTATATCTCTAGTACCTACAACTTTATATATACGTATGCATTTTCATTTCATTAAATTTTGACTAGTTTTCAATAAGAGTCGGTACTCCTTCTAATTATGTCCCCTCTCGGTGCTTTTTACTGACATTTTTAACGTTGTGATATCCCACGAAATAACAATTACCACTCCTTCCTTTTTTACACAATTAAGCACATTATTATATGCTCTATAGTTTTGATCCTTAATATGTGGAATAATTTTAGGTTCGTTCAACGAAACTTGTTCTGTCTAATCAAACGTAAGCAAAATATTTCTGTTCCTAGGTCACTATTGCCCGATTCACAGATTCAGCAGCATGAAAAAGTATTGAACATCCAACTTTAGTTGCAAGCCAAGCATAAGAAGAAAAATTCGAAATTTGCTTTGGCTAAGGGTGCTTTCACGCGTTGCAAGGGAATTTATTTTTCCAACTAGTTGGTTCTGTGAGCAAGGCGAAATTAACTTCAATTGCTAAGTGTAAAGTTCCTTCATATTTACAAACGCATCATCTTGCGTGATTGTGGCGATGTTACTGGCATGCATAAGACTGGCTTGAACGCATCTATATGAAATATTTGATAGTGGCTCGTCTTTTGGCGGGAGATTTTGGGAGTAAAAGTGTGCATAGGTCCGAACATAGTTTTGGGAGTTGTTTGAACTAGGGTTACCTTGCAGCAGCTTATATATAAATAGACAAGATGAAAAAATGTGGAACCGTTTTCTGCTAAACTATAATTCTAAGGTATACAAATTATATATGTGTTGATAGGAAATTTTGAGCTGCACTGTTATCCATAAATAAAAAAAATTTGAAAAATCATTTTTATATAAAAAATTTAACATAAATGTCACACCACTACACATGCACTTATTCATACTATAGACACGCTGTGTTGGTGTACTTGCTTTTTGTGTACTATGCTGAATCGTGAGCATGGCCGAGGAGTTGCTTTGTACATAATAAAAATTAAACAAAAATACATAGCTGATCATGTATTAAGTCTATTTTTTTTCTTTCCTTTGCTTTCTTTTCTTTCCCATTCTATTCTTTTATTTTCCTTTCCTTTGTTTTCTTTTTTTTGCTTTCCTTTCCTTTCCTTTTCTTTCCTTTCATTTCCTTTCCTTTCATTTCCTTTCCATTGGTTCCCTTTCCTTTCATTTCCTTTCCGTTCCTTTCCTTTCCTTTCCTTACCTTTTCTTTATTTTCCTTTCCTTTCTTTTAATTTTCTTTTTATTTCCTTTCTCTTAGTTTTCTTTTTATTTTCTTTTTTTTTACTTTCATTTCTCTTCCATTCATATTCCTTCCTTTCCTTTCCTTCCTTGCTTTTCTTTTCCTTTCCTTTCCTTTCCTTTCCTTTCCTTTCCCTTCCTTTCCTTTCCTTTCCTTCCCATTCCTCTACTTTTCCTTTCTTTCATTTCTTTTATTTTCATTTCCCTTCCATTGATTTTCCTTCCTTTCCATTCTTTTCCTTTCCTTACCCTTCCTTTTCCTACCCTTTGTTTACGAGAAGCAGATTGACTAAAACATACCCTTCCTGCCAGAGCAATATAAAATTTCCCTATTCTGAGCTTACTTATTCATTATATTACCCATCGAATGTTCCTATTATTATATTAAAATGACAAATTATATTTCTTTTATTTTCATTTCCCTTCCATTGATTTCCCTTCCTTTCCTTTCCTTTCCTTTCCTTTCCGGTCCTTTCCTTTCCTGTGGTTGAATTTCAAGCACTGGGCGAACTCTAGTTGATATAGTTACCTGAAAATTTTTAAACTACTGTATTTGAATGATTCGGATTTTTTGGTCGCTCTAAAAAGAGACTAGGGCACTGTCTTTTTATCTTGCGGTGCCCTCTTTTGAACCTCAAATAAAACGTTTGTATATACTACATCATATCATTGTATGTGGATATACATGAATGGTTGCGCGCCCAAAAGTAAAAGTGAAATTATATTTTAAATTTAACTGAACACAATGAGCAGAGAAATATCATTTTTAACTCTTAATGGCATCCAAATTTGTTGCATGACTGAAATTAACATAAGTACAAAAATAATATACATACATATGTACATAATTATGTCAGATAAAATTAATAATCCGTACCACCCTCTCATGTGTAAAATCAACAACATTTCACCCACTCTCTCGCAAACTCTTTCCACAAACATGCAGCACCATATGCATAACACTGGCCACTTCAATATTATTATAAAGCGACCCTACGCCGTGGTGAACTCATACCACACAGTCTTTTCGCAAAGCAGCTATAAATTTAAGTTTCATTAGCGCTCCATTTCAACAACATTTAGCATTTACCGCACTCATCTCTTCAACGCTCCAGCTCACAAGCTAAAGTCTACATTTTCATTAACTCTTCTGGTTGTAAAATAGAAATGGAAAATCATATAGCAATGTCCCACTTAGTCTCCCTAAAACATGATGACAATTGGTGTGTAGCAATAAAAAAAAAAATAATAATACATAAAAATAAAATTATCAGCAGTACAAAAATAGCAAAAGATAAGTTGTGCTCCATTGTCGTTGAGCTATTTGCGTCAAATGCATTTGGTTTCATACGAAAAGGAAGGGTTGTGCTCAGGGCACTGAATTGGTGTTTATATATATACATATGTATCTACTTTCACATTTATAGTGAGACCCGGTGGTGAAACTCGGTGGCAATTAAGAACTCCCCTACTAGTATAATTGATTTCATATTGAATGGCCAGCAATAAAAACAATCGCAAATCTGTGAATATACTTATACCATTTTGGGACCTTTTCAGGACTGTTTCCCTAAAACTGCATCGAAATAGTTCCTGAAGTTATCTTAAAATATTTCCGAAATGGTTCAAGAACATTAGGTACATTTCCATTCCTGTAAAAATTTTATCGAAAACCGCTAATCCGTTACGCATGGGCAAGGGTGGTCCTTAGCTACATATTATTTAATATGCACACGCATCTCCTCCATCTTCCTCCCATATGAGCAGTAGAATTTGATAAATTACTTAAAAATGCGCCTTTTGTGACAAGTAATAAGACCATCGTCTGCATCGATTTTTGAAATATTTTCGTGGTGAGTTGCTGCTGGATTCTGTATTGTCTTTAGGCAACAAACATTCCCATAGGCGACAAGCTTCGTAGATGCGCGCTCAGCTCTTTAACCTGTGTAGCGTTATAAGTTGGTTTTGGATAAGATGTAATGTGTCCATCGCAATTCGAACAACTTCATAAACTTGGCAACAGTAGAAGGAAGTATAAACGTGAAGTTAGTGAAGTACCTTAGGCGGATAAAAAAATTAAAAGGTCGTATTTTGCCGCAAATTAAACGCTCATTTGTAGCGGAGAGAAAAAATTTGCAACGCATATCTAAGTGCCTAGGGTGCTTTGCTGAGTTCACGTTATGAAACTATCAGCATTCGAATAATGACAGTCGATTGGATGCGATGTTGAAATCGAATACCAACTCACCGATATTCAATCAATGCATAAGTTGCTACTCGACTAATCGACTATAACCAAAAAAACTATCGATTGTAAAGAAGAGCCCTAATACTGGGTAGCTTACGACGATTTAAAATTCAAATAATATTTTGTAACAGAAAATTATAATTTAACCGCGGAATTAATTACGAATACGAAGATATTTACAAATATCACCATTCGTGTGTTTATGTCGGTAGATTGTTGTACCGCTCGCTTTGAATGTGCGCGAAGGCGAACCCATTTACGTTACTTATCAATTGCTACGATATTTAAAGTACCATCTCTAGGCTGTACCAATTCTAGGCAGACATTATTATTTGAGTTACTGCTCCATTCCACATAAATGAACTTGAGTGTAAACACTTGGGTTGTTTCTACACTAGTTCCATTTTTTGCGCACTAGTTCCATTTCAGTCAAAATATACTAGGATCTGACGAATGGATATTACACCGCACAAATTTACATATATAAGTATATCCATAAGAATAAAAAAAAATAAAATTTAATATACAAAAATAATAAATAACTTAAAAAATAAATAAAAACAACTTATACGAATAAAAGTTCCTCAGTTGCTTTGCTTGGAATATGTTGTGTCATCCTCCAGCAACGTTGTCAACGCTTCTGTTGTTTGTGTTGTCGACTGCAACGCGCATATATTAACTCCAATTTACGCGCTGCCGCTCTGCACTAAAGTACCTCCTTGCGTATATGGCATGGCTTTTGTTGTTCTTGTTTGGGTAACTTTGCATATATGCGAACGTTCTATGTTTAGTTCCCTCTAGCGTCACTGCGCTCCTCGCTACTCCTGTCATAAATTGTTCCAAAATCTTGAAAAGGTTTCCACAAGTGGCTATGCGCACATTTATTTGTGTGCTTGAGTGTGTGTGCGTGCAGGGGCACATTAACCCTCAACGGGGCCCTAGGCAACCATCAATTTGGGGCCCTTTTTCACGTCCGTTCCCTTCTTTTTTCGATTAAAAAATACAAACTTCTATCTTTCATAAAAATTTTATTGTCACAATGTAATAATGATAATAAAATTACTATCTACATTTTAAGCTTGTCGTTTTCTACATTTGTTTTCGGCAAATTCGTCAATTATATCATCAATATCGATTTTGTTCACTAAATCTGACTCAATGCAAAGTATACCTTACATCTCGAGTTGCTCTTGTCGCGTTGTAGCTCTTTCAGCAGCTTTGATTCCTTTAATTGCGAGAAGAATCGGTCGGCAGAACAATTTGTGATCATTAATGTTAAAAAAATCCGAAGAGCTATTTCTGTGCTAGGAAATACATCGGCTAATTGATCCTCCATTAGAATCTTATACAAATGACTATGAGTTTTTGGTGCATCAGTGTATCTGGAGTTCACGTAACTTTGGAATTGTTTCATTTAATTGAAAAATTCTTCCAAATGTCGAGAATAAAAACGAACTAAGTTATTTATAGCTTCTCCCACTTAGAGAAAAGCTGATGAGAAATGCAAATCTCTCTGAAACTTCCATATACACTTTCGCACGTCGTTTGATTTCACTGTGAAGATTGTCGATGATTTCGAGGAATCCTTTGATCCTAAAATCATCGCGAGGCGAAAATTCTACTTCTGGACTTCTGGAGCATTTCCGTCATTAGGTTTGTTTTTTCTACGACGAGTACGTTTTACGATTTCTGTATAACCTACACCAGGTAACAGTTGTTTTGTTTTTTCCTCGAAATCGTTGAACTTTTCACGGAATGAAACTAAACTCTCTTCTAACAATCCGTACAGAACCACACGTTTGCTTTTTCACTTTGCAGTCACTTACACACTGAACGCATAGAGTTCCATAAAATCAACATGAAACCAAATTCGAATTTTTATTCGCGATACACGTCGCCTCATAACGAGTATCAGTATTTTGTGATTCATCATCAGCAATGATTTCTAGAGCCTCTAAAATGATATCAAATGAATCGTAAGCGGCATTCGTCGCATTCGAATGTGCTTCCCAGCGTGAAGTTGACAATGTCTTCAAAGTTTTCTCATTGTTTGTTTTATTTTTTAATACGCCCCAACGATAGGTGTAAGAGGAAAAAAATTATATAATGTCTGCATATTGGCGCAAAAATCTACTGCATAAAAACAGCACTTCACAGCATGCTCTCCAACCAAATTAAGGGGAATGCGCGGAACAGGGAATATAGATCGAATTCTCATTCAAACTCAACATTCTTGCTTGCACACCTTTATACCTCCCGGACATGTTTAATGCGTTGTCATATTATTTTCCTCAACAATTTTGATTATCTAAACCACAGTCTTCAGTAAGAAACTTTAAAGTTTGATTCGCTAGACTTTCACCAGTATGACCTTCCAACTGAAGAAAAGTTATAAGCCTTTTTTATTATTCAATATACTCTCCCTTCACTTTGATACACTTTTTGCACGCTCATAAAATTAGTCAAATGATTCGGAAATGTCCTTTTTAGGAAACTTGTTTAGTTTGTCGGTCGTCGCCTTTTGAAAGCGGTCAATTGAGTTTCATTTATTTGAGTAAAATTTATTTTCAGTTCTGATTATATTTTTCTTTCACTCTCTAGAATTTTATGTTTGTAAGAAAATTTTAGAAGCCTTCTTCAATTTTATTGGGCCCCCTAAAATCGGGGGCCCCAGGCAACTGCCTTTTCTGCCTACCTGTTAATTCGGCCCTGTGTATGTGTATGTTTGCTTGTATGCCGGTATTGTAGGTGCTTGAGAACATATGTGAAGCTCGATGAATGTTGAAAATTTCAAAGCTTCGTGGCAGGCAGTAGCAATTTCTTTTTTGAGTCATAAGCCACCTTTTCATAGGCCGGGTCACATATGTATAGTATATAGTATAGTATATGTATATATGTATATACATATTGTTACGAATATTAGCAAAACTAAGGGGTGCTGCTATCCCTAAGCCGATGCTAAGCAGTGACGTGAATTCACATCCATAGATCAATCACTATGTATGTATCTACATATGTACATAAACGAAACAATAATTGCGTCTACACATATGTACCATGTACGTATACGAGCAGCGGAAAGTCAATGCACAAACACATGCATATATATGAGATACTCCTTTATATATAGAGCAGCGTACACGGAAATCGCAGTGACAGTTTTTATCAAATTTCCTCAATCAAATTCCTCCTTTTGTTTCAAGAAAAAAATTCAAATAATTGTGTAAGAAGATAAGCTTCGAAAATACGTGAAAATTTTACAAAAGTTTCGAATTTTTTTTAGCATTTTCTGAGATTTCTTTTTAGCAGTTTTCTAACCCAATTGATTCTCTGTATGTAAACGATAACTTTTAAGTATCTCAAAATTCGTATTGCTTTTCAACATATTTTTTTCCGAGGGTTGTTTCAGAAATCGCAGCATCAAGTAAGCAAATCTCCGCGAAAAGGATTGAACTAAAATAAATGCAAACAGCGTTACAGCATTACAAAAATTGCTTCCTGCTGATCCCCAAGGCTACAGTGCGGCTTGAATATTTTCTTGCCTTTGTCAGATCAACGACCACACACTTGGATTGAGCCGCCTTCTTTCTCAGCCAAAAATTCAACATTGCTCCTCCTACCTAAAATTCACTTGAATTGCGCTCTCGTCTACATCGCATACGCCACTTATGTACCTGCGTCCGCTGATGTTGGCCAAGAACAAATTTAGCTTCGACCAAATTAACTTCATGACCAAACTTCTAATGCGGCATTGAAAGCACACACACAATGTTGCCACATTCAGTAAAAGTCATACAAATATACATGGTTATTGAATGTCTTTTTTTTAATTCAATCTTTTTTCTCTCAAATTCCTTTTTTCTTTGCGTACTTCATTGAACAGCTGGCATATAAATTGTGCTTTTGTGGTTAATATTTGCTGTTGTTGTTTTTACTATTATTATTTCTGTGGCTGGTTGGCGCGCTCCTTTCATAGCTTAATCAAATTTCGTCCTGAAAAGCACAGCTGACTGGGTGGCGGGCAAGAAAATTCGTCCATAAGCCACATAGTAAGTTAGGCAGAAAAGCATTTTATACATGACCGCATGAATTGAATTTCGTCGCCAGCATCCAATAACAATATTTGTGAATAACTACATACTGGATATACTACATCACAAAAGCGCAACACAATCAAAAATCGACCAGTGTCGCCAGTATGGCGTCCGACCAAAAGCTGCCTGCCCAAAATATGCCATTCCGCATTTTTTTTGCCTTTATCCTAAACGTGCACATACTTCGCATGTTTCCCGCCTACTACTCCTCCTCCTACTTTGGAACGCAAATAAACAAAAACTGCTTACTGCTCCACATTTCTTTGTGTATTTGTGTGTGTGTATGTATCTAAATTACTTTCTCGCATTTTGTTTCGAAATATCAGGGTGCGCCTCACATTTTAGTTTAAAGCGTTGAAAGTTCAGCGCCCATATTGATGGAAATTCCTTTTTTAATCACCATTATCGTTTGAGTGAAAATGGTTTTTAGTCATTGATCGTAAAACTTAATTCGGGCTCTGAATTTTTCGGGCGTCCGCCATAGTGTTACACTTAAGTTCAAACTAAGGCGAAAACTTTGGCTAAAAGCCTTCGAAATGTTATGCCATTACTTTGATCATCAAGTTAGTTATGGTTATTTATAAGCACAAAATTTGAATTTCCAATCATCAGATATTCTGCTTTCCTTCATCTCATCTATTTATTTTCGTCATACCATGGCATACCGTACTTTTCTGTGGCGCCTAAAATACCCCTGTTAAATCTGTCACGTACCACATTAAAATTGTCGTAACAAAGTTTGCAATCCAAGTAGAGCTTACAACTATTTAAAACATGGGGTCAAGCTTTCCAGCCTACAAAATTTATGTCCACACAAATAAGGCACGCCCTAACACACATCCATACATATGTACATAGGCACATGATTGTGGCTGTGTAGCTTCGACTAGTGCTTCGTACGCCTCTCCTTACGGCTGCCAGATATTATTTTGATTTATTTCTTTGATTGATTTTTCGTTGTGTTTTTTTCCTATTTAGTTTCCGCTTCCAATTTACAGCAGCTTTTGTTATTATTTTTATACTCAGTTGAGCAGAGCTCACAGAGTATATTAAGTTTGATTGGATAACGGTTGGTTGTACATATATAAAGGAATCGAGATATATAGACTTCCATATATCAAAATAATCAGGATCGAAAAAAAATTTGATTGAGCCATGTCCGTCCGTCCGTCCGCCCGTTAACACGATAACTTGAGTAAATTTTGAGGTATCTTGATGAAATTTGGTATATAGGTTCCTGAGCACTCATGTCAGATCGCTATTTAAAATGAACGATATCGGACTATAACCACGCGCACTTTTTCGATATCGAAAATTTCGAAAAACCGAAAAGTGCGATAATTCATTACCAAATACAGATAAAGCGACGAAACTTGGTAAATGAGTTGAGTTTATGACGCAGAATAGAAAATTAGTAAAATTTTGGACAATGGGCGTGGCACCGCCCACTTTTAAAAGAAGGTAATTTAAAATTTTGCAAGCTGTAATTTGTCAGTCGTTGAAGATATCATGATGAAATTTGGCAGGGACGTTACTCCTATTACTATATGTACGCCTAATAAAAATTAGCAAAATCGGAGAAGGACCACGCCCACTTTAAAAAAAAAAAAAATTTTTAAGTAAAATTTTAACAAAAAATTTAATATCTTTACAGTATATAAGTAAATTATGTCAACATTCAACTCCAGTAATGATATGGTGCAACAAAATACAAAAACAAAAGAAAATTTCAAAATGGGCGTGGCTCCACCCTTTTTCATTTAATTTGTCTAGGATACTTTTAACGCCATAAGTCGAACAAAAATTAACCAATCCTTTTGAAATTTGGTAGGGGCATAGATTTTATGATGTTAACTGTTTTCTGTGAAAACGGGCGAAATCGGTTGATGCCACGCCCAGTTTTTGTACACAGTCGTTCGTCTGTCCTTCCGCATGGCCGCTAACACGATAACTTGAGCAAAAATCGACATATCTTTAATGAACTCAGTTCACGTACTTACTTAAACTCACTTTATCTTGGTATGAAAAATCAACGAAATCCGACAATGACCACGCCCACTTTTTCGATATCGAAAATTACGAAAAATGAAAAAAATGCCATAATTCTATAACAAATACGAAAAAAGGTATGAAACATGGTGAGGTAATTGGATTTGTTTATTGAAGCGAAATATAACTTTAGAAAAAACTTTATAAAATGGTTGTGACACCTACCATATTAAGTAGAAGGAAATGAAAAAGTTCTGCAGGGCGAAATAAAAAATCCTTAAAATCTTGACAGGTATTACATATATAAATAAATTAGCGGTATCCAACAGATGATGTTCTGGGTCACCCTGGTCCACATTTTGGTCGATATCTGGAAAACGCCTTCACATATACAACTACCACCACTCCCTTTTAAAACTCTCATTAACACCTTTCATTTGATACCCATAACGTACAAACAAAGCCTAGAGTCACCCCTGGTCCACCTTTATTGCGATACCTCGAAAAGGCGTCCAGCTATAGAACTAAGGCCCCCTCCCTTTTAAAATACTCATTAACATCTTTCGTTTGATACCCATATTGCACAAACGATTTCTAGAGTCACCCCTGGTCCACCTTTATGGCGGTATCTCGAAACGGCGTCCACCTATGGAACTAAGGATTACTCCCTTTTAAAGTACTCATTAACACCTTTCTTTTGATACCCATATTGTACAAACAAATTCTAGGGTCACCCCTGGTCCACCTTTATGGTGATATCTCGAAAATGCGACCACCTATACAACAACCACCACTCCCTTTTAAAACCCTAATTTATACCTTTAATTTGATACCCATATATACAAACACATTCTAGAGTCACCCCTGGTCCACCTTTATGGCGATATTTCGAAACGGCGTCCACCTATAGAACTAAGGCCCACTTCCTTTTAAAATACTCATTAACACCTTTCGTTTGATGCCCATATTGTACAAACAAATTCTAGGGTCACCCCTGGTCCACCTTTACGGCGATATTTCGAAACGACGTCCACCTATAGAACTAAGGCCCACTCCCTTTTAAAATACTCATTAACACCATTCGTTTGATGCCCATATTGTATAAACAAATTCTAGGGTCACCCCTGGTCCACCTTTATGGCGATATTTCGGAACGGCGTCCACCTATGGAACTAAAGATTACTCCCTTTTAAAATACTCATTAACACCTTTCATTTGATACCCATATCGTACAAACGCATTCTAGAGTCAACCCTGATCCGCCTTTATGGCTATATCCCTAAATGGCGTCCACCTATAGAACTATGGCCCACTCCCTCATAAAATACTCTTTAATGACTTTCATTTGATACACATGTCATACAAACACATTCCAGGGTTTCCCTCGGTTCATTTTCCTACATTGTTATTTTCCCTTATGTTGTCACCAAAGCTCTCAACTGAGTATGTAATGTTCGTTTACACCCGAACTTAACCTTCCTTACTTGTTTGTTTTGCTATTTATTTAGCAGCTGAGAGTTAGGGTAATTCAAAAAAAATTGGCTATTTAACAGGCAGGGAAGCTGCTTAAGAATGACTCTTTATTATAAGTCCTTTGTTGTTGTAACGATAAAAACGCTCTCCGAAAGTTTTTGAATGTTGACGATGTTTATTGTACTTTTTCCGATATAGATCCGGTACGTTCCGGAGGGGTGGGTGGGTCATCCCACAAACAACAACCTAATTTCTTGAAGAACTGGAGGTTGCCAAAGCGTCGACTTCTAAATATATGTATGAAGCTGACATTTGGGTTGAATAAGCTAAAAAGCTTTGTGTTACGTTTAAAAGCCACTTAAATCCCAATGAAAGTCATTGGCAATGGTTGACTTGGCGTATAAAAAATGTTTGTTTTTAAGTTAACTAGAGATCGCCTGGGCGAAGAAGCTTAATCACCACAGCAGCAATTTAATCAGAAAGATATAATATTTACGTGCTTTCAGAGAAGGGATGAGGCGTCGATACCGTCAAGTAATCGTTGTATTATCAGCTTGTTATCGAAAGCGAATAACAATTATGAAGTTATCGGTCTGTTGTCGCCAAGCCACCGGCTTTTTTTAAGTTTCTTATCGCCTAATAAAAAATAGGGTTACAGATTCATTCATTCATTAGTTGGCGCTTAACCGCCTATGCGATTTTGGCCGTTTCGTAGCAAGTCACGCCAACTATCCCTGTTTCGCGATAAATAATTTAGAACACCAAGGTAGGTCAAGTCTTCCTCTACCTACCTCTCCCATATCCGTGAAGGTCTCCCCATCCTTCATCTGCTTGCAAACTGCGATGTCGACAAAAATTCTTTCTTGGACGGAGCATCTTCGTCCATTCGCATAATATGACTAAGCTAGCGCACCTTTTGGGCTTTTATTCGTTGCACATTCTTAATATCTGTGTAAAGAGCATGCAATTCATCTTATACCTCCTTCGATACTCGCCTTTGGCATCGCGAATATGACCTTAAATTGTTCAGATGTGGCATCGATTTCATATAGAAGCAGAAACAAACCGATGAGTCGTCGATAACACTTTAATAAAAAATTAGTAACACTGCAATAAGAATTTGAAAAATTTTCGATAACATTTTTTTCGATAGGTTCTCGATAACAAATCTGTAAGTTTTTGATAGCAAATCGATGAATTAGCGATAATATATCGATACCTTAGATATGTAGATAATCGATAATTTTCGATAGCAAATCAAAAACTTTTCAGTAACGTATCAATGACTTTTTTGCTAACAAGTCGACAAATTTTTTATAAAAAAACGATAACGTTTTTATAATGTTTAGATAACTTCTCGATAACTAATTGATGAGCTTATGAAAAGAAATCAATAATTTTTATTCTGACAGCATTTCGATTATAAATCGATAACTCATTGATAACAACTTGTGTTGCTTGATGTGAAATGCAAGAATACATGCAAAGAATAATGGTGGACTTAACTTGAAGCGTTATTTCATAGTCATTTTGAAGACGACATATTTTCGGAGCACCCTAATATACATACATATAAATATATGCTGCAGCTTAAAACGTTTTACTTAAATAGAATTGGATTTTTGATTTTCAATAATAACCCTAACAACAATAACAACAAAATCAGCAACAATTTAAGCTCGATTTGCGTGTTTTAAGTACAGTAAACATGGTTACGCACACAAATTTACTTACCAGCATACACATACATACATTTGTAATACTTTTTTCTTCTATTGATTTAGTCCGCCATTTCAGAGTAAGCCCAGCAGCACCCCATGGCTTTTTCGGGTGCATTAATGCTTTATTAGAATCTTTTATTTTTATTTTTATTGTTTTCTGGCGCTTTTCGTATGTCAAACAATATTATGGATAGTACATATATGTATGTGTGTGAGAGAGGTGGCGAAGCTCCATGTTAGCGACAAAATCGTTGAGTGGGGACATTATTGTATGCAGATGTATAAATGTATAAATGTTTACGGCTGTTGTCGCCTCGATGTAATATAATTATTTCAATGAATTTTGTATGCGCCTTTCACCCATTGGTAGTGATTTAGGTTATATACATACATATGTATGCACGCAGATTTGAAGGGCTTCAGCTAAGTATATGAACTCCCACTGAGAACAACATGATTAATGACATTATTGATAGTAATAAAATTTTGAAATTTGTGGCATATTCAAAGCTATTTCTAATAATAAGTATCCACTTCGTAGATTTGATAATTGGGCGATAATCATTTGCGGGGCGCTTTTCAAATATCGCATTTCATCGGCTCTGTGAAAGATCGCCTCACCAAAACCAATGTCGGACTGAAAATTATCTAAATAAGCAAATGAAGAACCCATTAATTGGAATTTCGTATTCAGTATCTTAGGGGAGAATACGTGCGAAAGAGTCATTAACCTTTCTGGCTACATCAAACCTTTATTGGCGTTTTCTTAAAAATGGCATCCTTTATCAAGGCCATATACATATCTATAAAAAATAATCAAGATTAAAATGAGAATAGATTCAGATATTAACCGTATGCCATTATATGAGTAAACAGATTACTAAATGTTTAGTATTAATCACAATGAAAAAAAAAGGAAGGGGAAAATCAGATACAGAAAACATAGCGGGAATTTATTTTATATATTTTTTATAAGGTTGATTGGGTTGAGAGGCAATGCGTGCGAATTTCCCACACTTCCACACGGAGACATTTTTTGCCCATTTTTTCCCATCCTAGTGGTCGTGAACGAACCATTTGCTTTTTTTGATGGACTTATGTAGAGATTCCAAACCTCTGCCAGACTGTCGAAAAATCGTGCGCCCAGAAATCTGAGTCGTCTTGTCTGCAATCCTGTACATAGGCAGAAACAGCTTCTGCTGAGGTGCGTCCATCTCACTCCTCATAAGGCAAGTGCTTTAGTCCGGCGCATTTTTGCAACTAGTTTTTAGTCCATACGCCGCATTGTGGCGTAATGATAAAATTTTCTAGCCAAAGCGAACATCCTTAGTAAGACACTCTCGTCATGTCTGAAATTGAAAAAAAATGTTGTTCTCAAAACTACCTCAAACATTATCGAGATGAAACGAATTGAAATGCCGTTCTGAACAGTTACACTCGAATAATCTTTATGTTTTCAATGATCTACAATGCTGCACATTAAATAAAAAATAAGACTTTAGAACTTTTAGTTCTTCTGCTTGTTGGGTATTAAAAAAGGTAAAAATACAAATACACTGATTAAAGAACTAAAGAAAAAACTACCTGGGTCTCCAATGCCATGTTCGTATTGCATTAAGTCCTTAAAAAAATAACAAAAAAAAAAAAAACCATTAAATAACAAAGGCAATTGTAGCGCTTTTGTCTTTTCATCAACTTCTGCTTTTGTGCTTTTTTTGTTTGCGTCAAACTTACATTTCAGTTGCTGCATTGGCTTTATTAACTGACTTCTGGTTTCTTTCGTTTTCGTTTGCTTTTGACTCGTTTGCATCTCGTCAACTACTCAATTTTTGCATTGTTTTTGGTAATTTATTTTTGTCAAAGAACAACCACAACTGCTTGGTTGCATCTGACTCTCCTCCCCGTATGCCAGTACGCCTATTACTGCTGGCCAGACTTCTGTTAGCCAAGGCTATACCAACTTTTAGCTATTCAAATTGGACACTAAATGTGTCGGAGGAACTCTCTTAATTGTGTGATTGATTGATTTATGGTGAACAGGTTACTTTCCTGCTGCCAACCATGCGATGAACGAGGCGGCCAACTGAACAGCGACCAAAGCAAATCAAGTGGACGTCCTTGTTGCCAATGCTGAACAAAGCCCCGCTGATTGTTGGAAAGCAATACCCAGTGTGTATGCATTAAGTTTATTTGCATGTGTATACAGCTGTAAATATATGTAGGTATGTACACTGGCGGTAAAAAACAATTTCTCTAAGAGTATTGTCGCTGGCCCGGTGTATTTGTAGAAAAGTTTTTTCTGTAATTTCTTTCATAAAACTTTGGTGATTCACAATCTTACTGACTAAATTGCACTTAACCCTTTAAACGGTTATGGCCGTCGAACAACGCGCCAGTCGCTTCTTATTTGAGTAAACTGGCACCAATTGGTCACACCATGGAAATTTAAATCTTTTTCCACCTGGCCCTTCCAGCGGAGTGGGAGCCGCTCTCTTCCTCTGCTTCCATAGGCGGGTTCCTATAAGAATACTTTCTTACCCGGAGCATTATCCCTCATAACACGGCCTAGCTAGCCGAGCCTCTGCGCTTCAATTCGCTGAACTATGTTGATGTCTAAGGCTCGTATAGCTCATCATTAAATTTTCTTCGGTACTAGCCGTCGCCAACGCGTATAGGTCTGCAAAATTTTCGAAGAACTTTCGTCGCGAACACTCCCACAACCGCTTGCTGATGTTGTCATGGTCCATGCTTCTGCACCATACGGCACAACGGGTAAATGACTTGTAGAACATGATTTTCCTAGAGATGACTTCTTCCCAGATAAAGAAGTCTTTTACTACTTCGAAATTATGGCTGCCAAGGCGCAAATGCGCTGACTCTTTGCTCGACGACATCAGGTGATTCACGACATTCATTGACTTTTCATGGAACTCTAGGAGTCCGTCGAGAAATGCCCAAGCCTCTTAAACAACGAGATCTTATGGTTTCGCCACCCCGATAGTATAAAACCTTGACTACGCGGGAATCAGCTACCTAAAACCTGCTTTCAGTCTTTTGTGTAAAATCAGAAAATGTAATACAAGCAAGATCCATATAATTTCATAGCATGTATGAAAGCTGCAAACTAATTACAATTATACTAGAAAGTATCCATATCCTTTATCACAACGAAAATCTTACGAGTAGCCATCAAATAAACATCGGCATCAACGTCAATCAGAACGTCGCACTCAAAGCTCGGGGATGTCTTCTTATGTCACCTGAACATCATTAACATAGTTAGGCGAGCACAACGAAGTGACCAAAAAGTCTTTCCTCCTGAACTGTCACAAACCACGATATCCCAGATAATAACTTGGTGCATCCGCTTCCCAGAGAAATAGGGCCATCCCCTATGAAAATAATATTATGTGATCCGGTAAGTTATTTTACGAACACAAGCCCGGAGAAACCCGTTTAATAAACCAGAGCTCCATTCACAAAGGTAGACGAATACGTCTTCTTCAGTGATTAATATGTTATGCTGGCTCAACTACGATCTCTGTTACAGAATAAACTCCAACCTTCCCAGATACAAGACACTGCCTTCTGGCATCACATGCTTATAAGTTAGGCCTCGTCAGTAACAGCAGATGTTGTGTATGAACGTTGTGTGTTCATATCCTGCGCTCGCCATATCAAGGCTCCAGCTATTAGCAGCAATAGAGTTGCCACATCCGAGACAGCAATTAAGCTAGTCCTAGAAAACTTCTAGTATTTGGCAAAAGGACGAAGTTATTCTATAACATAAGTCCTGGCACCTGATTGGTTACACTACAGACACTTTCAGTTTATGTGAGGTCTTTATTGATCGGACGGTTCATTCTAACTTATCCTACTTAGATTTAACTAACACCTAACGGCGCTCTGGGGAGCCAACTCTTTTCAGTGCAACCTTCTTTAGCTTTATTCTCTCAGGAATTCATTTACAAAGTTTTGCTGTAAGAGGATCATTTGAAAAGCGAAAATATGCATTTTTTTCTGATCGCCGGTGTAGTTACATAAAAGAATAAAAGTAATTGGCATTTGTTGCATGATTAGTTAGGATTATGCCTCTTTGCTGATACTATTTGACTTTATTTACTTTTTTTGTTAGCTTCTAGTATTTTGCTTTCAGGCCGCAACAAACACTTCGACTGATCGGCAACCGACAAAGGTACTAAATTGTAATTAGTTTTGCAATTATTGTTCACTGAGATTCGATAAACGTTTGATGGGTATATAAGATTTGGATGAGGATTCGAAAGATTTATTGATACTTTTTATAAAGAACCTTTAATAATTGAGTAACGTATAAGTTCTCCTGCTACTCTCGTGTGCTCAGAGAGCGTGTATACATGACAGGCCGGTTGTGAATGATTTTGTGTTTGCCTAGAACCCTGGCTAAATACACAGTTCCTTACTGGGCTGTACTGAATAGGGTATCTTATCGCGCGTTCAAGGTAAATGTTTACGGGCCGTCTCCCCTAATCTTTTAGCTGTCGAAATTTTTGTTTTCTCCATGTTTACTGAAGCATCTACTGCCAACTAAATGCAAGACAAAAGTGTAAACAAAAGTCAGCTGGTTTTTCGAATAAATACCTCATTATTTTTAACCAATTCGTTCCAAAAGAGTTATTTTAAAATATTGATGCAAAAATGGATCTCAAATCCAATGGTCCTAGTGACTGATCTATTTTTATTTTTGTAATGACGGGTCCGGCTCGTATTTATTATTTCTAATTGCTGTTTTTATGTACGAGTCCCTTTTTCGCTCTTATTTGGAATCAGAATCTGTAAATAATTTTTTGGTTGTAAAGATGGAGATTCGGGCTATTAGCGAGCTATGGGCAATTTTGGTCGTAGTGCTTCTGTTTAGCTATATTTTATTAAAATAATTTGTTAATAATAAACGATTGTGAGCACACAAAGAAATCCATTTATACTATGGCACTGTTGTGAATATTTGCACTGCATTACCGGCAGTTATTTTCATACGCCAGATGGCAGCGCAAGCTGTAAATTTTAATTGATTGATAGAACAGTTGATTTCTGTTGATATTTTATAAGAGACTTTTATATTGGTTGCGCAAGATGCGCATGGGTCCGGCTCGTTTTTTGTAATTCTAATTACGTACACTTATAAAACTGACAGTATTTTGATACAATTAAAAAATTAAAATTTTTCTCGTTGCAGTTTCTTCCCAGTTATGAGGAATGCATGGAAAACGACGCTTGTGCAGAGGTAAATATAAATTTTTCTAATGCAGCAAAATACTATTGTTTTTAAAATGGCTAAAAGCCTTTGCAATCAAGATACAAAAGGATACGGCATAATGTACATATGTATATTCATTGTAACACTTCAACTACTTACGTATTCACTAAGAGAGTAGAAACACATCACACTTGAATTTTAATTATCGAACGGCTGTTTTTTTTAGAAAAAAGAGGAAAGAATTTAAAGAATTTAAAGAGGTTTTTATCGACTATTTATCGGAAAGCTATAGGTTTTCTGTGCTCATATATCATGCTCCAGCGAAGCGGCAATACTGCGAAAAGTCCTATGTAAGGAAGATACAGTCCAGGAACTGATAAAACAGACGATGGGGAATGATCACACAGCAGTGAATAGTTCCTTGAGGCACTACACAGTAGACACTTCCCATAAGGAGGTGATGATGAAGTATTATTTAACAACGATTACACTTCAAACAAGTAAGGAATGCTAAGTTCGGGTGTAACCGAATATTGCATACCCAGCTGAGAGCTTTGGAGACAAAATAAGGGAAATCACCATGTAGGAAAATGGACCTAGGGTAACCCTGGAATGTGTTTGTATGACATGGGTATCAAATGGAAAGTATTAAAGAGTATTTTAGAAGAGAGTGGGCCATATTTCTAAAGGTCGACGCCTTTTCGAGATATCGCCATACAGGTGGACCAGGGTGACTCTAGAATGTGTTTTTTCAACGATATGGGTATCAAATGTAAGGTGTTAATAAGTATTTTAAAAGGGAGTGGGCCTTAGTTTTATAGGTGGACGCCTTTTCGCGATATCGCCATAAAGGTGGACCAGGGGTTACTCTGTAATGTGTTTGTACCATATCAAATTAAAGGTATTAATGAGGGTTTTAAAAGGGAATGGCCCTTAGTTGTATATGTGAAGGCGTTTTCGAGTTATCGACCAAACTGTGGACCAGGGGGACCTAGAACGTCATATGTCGGGTACCGCTAATTTATTTATATATGTAATTCCACGAACAGTATTCCTGCCATGATTCCAAGGGTTTTTGATTTCGCCCTGCAAAACTTTTTCATTTTATTCTACTTAATATGGTAGATGTCACACCCATTTTACAAAGTTTTTTCCAAAGTTATATTTTGCGTCAAAAAACCAATCCAATCACCATAATTCATCCCTCTTTTCGTATTTGGTATAGAATTATGGCATTTTTTTAATTTTTCGAAATTTACGATATCGTAAAAGTGGGCGTGGTCATAGTCGGATTTCGGCCATTTTTTACACCAATACAAAGTGCGTTCAGATAAGTACGTGAACTGAGTTTAGTAAAGATATATAGATTTTTGCTGAAGTTATCGTGTTAACAGCCAATAGGAAGGACAGACGGTCGACTGTGTATAAAAACTGGGCGTGGCTTCAACCGATTTCGCCCATTTCCACAGAAAACAATTACCGGAATAGGAGATATGCCCTTATCATATTTCACAAGGATTGGCACATTTTTGTTCGACTTATGGCATTAAAAGTATTCTAGACAAATTACATGAAAAAGGGCGGAGCCACGCCCATTATGAAAATGTCTTTTATTTTTGTATTTTGTTGCACCATATCATTATTGGAGTTGAAAGTTGACATAATTTACTTATATACTGTAAAGATATTGAATTTTTTGTTAAAATTGGACTTAAAATGGTTTTTTTATAAAAAGTGGGCGTGTTCGTCATCCGATTTTGAAAATTTTTATTTAGCACACATATGGTAATAGGGCTAATGTTCCTGTCAAATTTCATCGTGATGTCTTCAACGATTTCCAAATTACAGCTTGCAAAACTTTTAACTTACCTTCTTTTAAAAGTGGGCGGTGCCACGCCCATTGTCCAAAATTTTACTAATTTTATATTTTGCGTCATAAGGCCAACCTACCTACCAATTTTCATCGCTTTATCCGTCTTTGGTAATGAATTATCGCACTTTTTCGGTTTTTCGAAATTTTCGATAACGAAAAAGTGGGCATGGTTATAGTCCGATTTCGTTCCCTGTAAATAGCGATCTGAGACGAGTGCCCAGCGACTTACATACCAAATCTCACTAAGATTACTCAAGTTATCGTGTTTACGGACGTACGGACGGACAGACATGGCTAAATGAATTTCTTTTTTCGCCCAGATCATTTTGATATATAGAAGTCTATATCTATCTCGATCAGTTTATGCCGTTACAGATTACCGTTATGCGAACAAAGGTAATATGCTCTGTGAGCTCTGCTCAGCTGAGTATAATAAAGAGCTAGCAGTTCCAGTGAGAAATACCAAAATTGAATGAGCAATAAAAACGTTTGTCAAGTTCAAATCGCCTGTCCCAGATGAAATATTCCCTGCCATATTGCAGATGGCATGCGAAACGATTGTAGGATGGCGATTCATGTTATTCACGTCGAGTAGTATTCATACCAAAAGCGGGGGGAACCAGTCATCTGCACCCGAAAAACTACAAGCCTATTAGTTTGACGTCTTTTCTGCTCAAAACCCTAGGTACTTATATTAATAGATGTTTATATAAAATTGAATTTGAATGAAGTTTATTTTCTTGAGCACAACATGCTTACACCAAAGGCAAGTCAGCTGATATTGCATTGCATGGGGTGCTTATGAATAAAGAGAAAGCCGTGGAACACCAGGAATTTGTGTGTGCTTTTTGGACACTGCTTTCGACAATGTCTCGAGACGAGCAATCATCGAGAGGCCGAAGTGCATCCGACCTTAACAAATTAGATCAGCTCCATGTTATAAATCTGTTCACAGAGGAACGCCACAGGGTAGGGTATTATCACCAACCAATCTTATGGACGCTGATCATCAACCAATTGCTTACACGGTTTGACAGTTGACCAATTAACTCACGACGAATGCAGATGACGTTTCAGTCATCATAAGCTGCAGATGGCTACTAACAATTAGCGCTCTGATGGATCAGGTGCTTCGTACATGCTGGGGTATCTAAAATAAATAAATAAATAAATGTAAGGCGCGATAACCTCCGAAGAGATCTAAGGCCGAGCTTCTCTTCCAATTTGCGTCGTGCTCCTCTTGATTCTTCCCTACAAATTGGCCGGACGGGACCTACATGTTTTATGCCGAATACGAACGGCATCTGCAAGGCAGATGAGTTTTCACTGAGAGCTTTTCATGGCAGAAATACAATCGGAGCGCTTGCCAGACACTCCCGAGGGGCGACCCCGCTTAGAAAAATTTTCTTCTAATTGAAAAATCTTATTTCTAAAATTTTGATGTTGTTTTGCCCGGGAGTTGAACCCAGGGCATATGGTGTGATAGGCGGAGCACGCTACCATCACACCACGGTGGCCGTGCTGGGGTATCTAGAGCCGGGTTAATCGATAATGCAGAAACCTCGATTTAATATAATAATAGGAAATGCTTGTAAGGGTAACCCCAAAATTAAAATACCTAGGAATTATACTAGATAGTAAGTTGTCGTGGAAACTCCTGGCCGAAGAGAGAGTGAAGAAAGCCTCCGTGGCACCGTTTGCCTGCAAGAGGATGCTAGGATGCACGTAAGGTCTATCGCCCAAACTCTCACATTGGGTATTTACCTACTATGGGATTCTAGTTTGGTGCATAGCCACACAAAACCGTATGTTTAGCGAAAAACTTGAGAGGTTAATATAGAGTAAAAGGACTATATGGTCCCGCAACTAAGTTTCGAAATAGAGAATGGGTCAGGGTGCGGAATTGGTTGAATTTACTGTACACATGTATACCGATGGTTCCAAATGAATGGAAGGGTCTGCTGTTTACTTAGTGGAACCAGAAATAAGTAGATCCTACAGGCTGCCAGGTCACTGCAGTGTTTTTCAAGCAAAAATCGTAGCCGTAAAAAAAGCAGCAGAATATAAGCCTGCTTGAACTGCAGTCGCGTCACCTCTCTGAAGTTGGCAAGACAACTTTTACGTGGAAAAAAATTACCTATTGGGAAAATTGCCGTGAATTTGCCGTAATTTATCCGTGAAACAAAAAAATTTGCCGTGGCCATATTTTAGAAAATACAGGGTGGCACGCTAACTTCACGTGAAGTTAGCGTGCCACCCTGTATTTTCTAAAACATGGCCATGTCAATTTTTTTTGTTTCACGGATAATTCACGGCAAATTTACGGCAAATTCACGTGCAAGAATTATTTTCCTAACTCGTGTCTAAGGTGGTTTTCGAAAAGTGGAACGCTAACTTCACGTGAAGTTGGCGTGCCACCCTGTATTTTCTAAAACATGGCCGCGGCAAATTTTTTTGTTTCACGGATAAATTACGGCAAATTCACGGCAATTTTCCCAATAGGTAATTTTTTTCCACGTAAAAGTTGTCTTGCCAACTTCAGAGAGGTAGTCGCGTCAATATATATCTCGATACTCAGGCGGCCATCAATGCAATAATCTCAAACGGTACTTTATCAAGAAGTATCCTGGATCTAAACTAACACAAGTTATGGCTCACGATGAGCATACGAACTGGATACAGCCTTCTGTCGTCACATGCTTATAAGTTAGACCTCGTCAGTAACAGCTAATAATAGCGGCAGAGTTGGCAGATCTTGGGGCAGCAGTTAAGCTTGGTTCTAGAAAACTCCTAGTATTGCGAAGAGAACGGAGTCATTCTTTAAAATAGTCATTGTACCTAATTGGTGTTTTTAAGTTTATGCGAGGTCCTTCTTGACCGGCAGTTGAATTTAACCTTTCGCTTTGCTATTAAAAAATTATGCTTTTATTATTAAAAAGTTATCGATTAGTCATCGAAAAGTTGTGAATTTATTATCGAAAAAATATCCAGACATCAATTTCAAATAGACACATCTCTAACTCGTCTATGACATGCCAATAAGAAACTAATAAAAAGCCAATAACTAAACGATATCAAATCAATTAAAAACTGTTAACTCGATGACAATAGTTTTTTGATGGTAAGCTATTAATAAAACAATCAATTGTTTATATCGATTGCTACCAATAAAATGTCGACAAAACTAAAAGCTCGAAGTTATTTGTTCCTTGTAAATTTTGCATCTGTTAACTCGTTTTTAGCTAATTTACATACATACATACGCTTTTTTTGGTTCACCCTTTTATCTATATATCTAAAGGCAATAGCTTAATATGTGGAAATTGTTGGGCAGAAATTGAAGCAAATGCACCAAAATGCCACTCAACGCATGACAAAAGAATGCAAACAACTTTGAGAAATTTCTTCAAGTGAGGATAGGCTTAATATAAATTTACGTAAATTACATTTATGAATACGAGTGTCTGTTGATCTTTCTTTAAAGCAAGAATTTGTTCTTGCGAATTAATATGAAAGTTAATTTGACATACCCAGGTACGTCGTGCATATTTGGAGCATTCCACGGTTGGTGCGTGACAAATCGTACACAGTTTACGAACCGCAACTAGATACAAACTATTTAGTGCATCAATTTTGTATGGTACCCAACTTAAAAAAATATAAACTGCTTTTGAAATATTTGTATATGTGTGTGAAAAATCCAAAATAAAAGCATTCGTTTGTACGGGACAGCAAACAATCGCCGGATTTTGTGGAAACATTGAGTTAACAAAACTTATAATATTTGAAAGAAAAAAGAAGACCAATTTCAATTTGAAAAATGCTGAAAAAGCTTGCACCTTAACAAATTAATGTTTTGAAAATTTTTTATTCTTTATGGGTACTTTTTATTGAACTATCCTTATTGAAAGGAACGATATTTACAGAGCTGGTAAAAAATGCGAACTGTTTTGAATACAACTAAAATGCCCCATCCAAAAAGTAAAGCAAATCTGTATACTCTTTTAAAGAGCGTTGTGCTTCTCTGAGCTCTTAAGTGAGATAACTACCGTGCAAACCATTGCCAAGCAGTTTGTTTATAACAGTCAGAAAATACTTCGTTGCTCCGTTCATCTTTTAAGGACAGCCGGAGTCGAAGCATTATGCTTCTTTAAGAATCTTAAAATACGTTTACAACAATGATCGATTTTCCAACCAATTTTTGAAAATTGTATGGTGTAAACGAGCGTGCGAAAAAGTTGGTAGGCAGCCAACTTTTGACGATTTGTGCAACGCTGCGTTTGTTTTCATATAGGCACTCATGAAAACAGTTAATGTATCTATATTTTACAGACATTTCATTCTTTCCAAACAAAATACTAAATGAAAACGGGAGTATAATTTTTTTTGTACTAAATTGTTGTCCTTCAACTGACATTTATTAAAGAATAGAACAATATCAACACCCCATCAGAGTAAAGCCGGACCGTCTGTGTCACCTGACTTTAGCTTATCAATGTTGTTGTTGTAGCAGCGCTTCGCCCCATCCAACAGGTGCGACCACCCACTAAATTTCATCAGTATCTTTTGACGGGAGTCCGAGGAAACGTACAGTTTCAACGGGGTTGAACGCATCTAGGTTCCACATTGAAATTGAAAATTTGTATCATATGGGGACACATTACAAGCTGAATATAAATACATTGGATATGTCGTAGCTGATTCTGATAAGAAAAAGTTTAACCTATTACAGTATCCAAATCAAAGTTGAGCTAGAATGATGCGCGTCTCTCTGGAGTGGTTGCATACCTCAATTGCGAGTTCGCGATATTTGTCTTTAAAACAGGAATTCATCTCGCAATTTCTGGCATAGTATTCCGAAGCGTTTTGGCGGATATCTCTGAGGGCCTGTTCATGCTCCTTTTTTTCATATGGCTGAATTTTTTAATGCGGGGTTTTTCATAATGCTTTTGGAAATTACTTCTTAAGTTCCTGGGAGGTGGGGCTTCTTCAATCAAATGTCTGTTGGGGTGCCCATGTTTCTGGATATTCAGCAGAAACTATTAGTTCAGCGTTAAATTTCTGTCTTTTTGGGGAGTATTCTCGCCTCACAGATGATGCTCTGAAGACATCCCGTGGCAGTTCTGAGCGCAGTGTTTTGACAGGCCTGCCGACCATGTTGGGGACGCGTAGCATACGAGCGTCCGGTCAAGTGCTTTATAAGTGGTTAAGTGCGTTCCTTTATCATTGCTCCAATTGCTGCAAGCAAGAGATTTGAGGATTTTCTTACGGTTGTGAAATTGAGGTACAATCGCAGATGCATGCTCGCCAAAATGTAGATCCTTATCGAACCCAGTTTTGATCTAAGACAGTCAGTAGCGTAATGCCATTGACGTTGATACTTAATATGGTCGTAATTTGTTCTGCGTATATTTAGAAAGAGGTCGCCGAGCATTTGGTCGGTGACAATGTAAGATTTCGCGGGATGATAAAACCAGAAAGAATTGAGTGATAGCTTATCAATCAATTGTGACAGCAGCGCCATTTGCTTCGACAAGGCCACAACTACTTCCCAAGTCGGCTCTTAGTAAGTGGAAGGCTCTGTTCAAACACACCGCAAGTGCTTCACACTCGCAAGCGTTCAAGCCACTCAACTATATACTAGAGCAGGGAACGCTAAAAGCCACTTATGGAAGCGTGACCACACCTACACTGAAAAAAAAAAATGGTGACGGACCTAGTAAAAGTACACTGTAAAAACTTCGAAAATTCATAAAATGATATAATTGTTAATATATGTGTATTATGTATTCCAAATATGAACCAACACGGACCTCAAATACGATTTTCTGAACCATTTCGATCCATGTGCCACCTATCGGAGTTTTTTTTTCTTATAATTGCATTGTCATCGGGTTCTGAATTATATTCCAAGTTTCAAACTTGCAGCCTATCGAGAAGTTACTTAAATTTCGATTTAAAAATACTGTTCGCTACACAGAGTCAAGCTAAATAAAAGCGTTTAAAAAAACACGGCTATTATTTATTATATTCTATTAGATAAATGAGTGATAATCTTAAATTATCTTCTTACTTCAAACTTTTCACTAATATATATATTCCATTTTTAATGAACTAAGAGTGGTAGTTTTTATATAAATAAATAGGAATTTCTCTGTCATACCAGCACTACATACATACATACGTACACACATAATATTCGCCCATTTGTCTGTATGCGTATGTACGATATCAAAATGTACCTTTTTTAAAACCCTCATAATAATGACATTAAGCACATTATATGACAACTGAAACTGGCTGAAAAGCTAAAAGAGCTGATTTCCATAATTAAAAAGTGAAAAAGAAAACGAAATAATTCGCACATAAAAATTAAAACGCCATACACAAGTGAAAACGATGCAAAAAGATCTTCTTGACAATTCTACGCAATTGAACACTGAAATTCCATACAAAGTAAACGTAAAATATTTTTGTCCAAACTTCAAGTCCAAAACTATGAGCACCTCACGCAAACTTGTAGGACGAGTACCAAAACAGACACGCAAGCCTTCGATGTGTATGTGCGAATGTTTTGTATGCGATTGCAATGCCGCTGGACCTGCATCACTCACAATGTTGTCATGTTAATTAGACTGACACTTTGTACGGATCAATTACAGACGCTGTCAGCCAAACGCAGCAGCTCAGTTGACTTGATATAGGCGGTAGAGGTTTACGCTGATCACTTTATCTGCGGCGGCGGCGTAGGCTCTATTTTATACCGGCAGCGGCGGCGTGGGTGGCGTGCCGGCGTACGCCGGTGTTCTTACTTTAAAAAGCTTGATTTTTCTATTTAAAAAAATAATATTTAGGAAAGGTTTTGTTTGTATGTATTTAAGGAAATCAACGTGTTGGCCATTTCGTAAAGATCCGGGTTTTTTGCCTCAAGATCTCGCAGACCGTTCAAAAATTATCAGGAGTAGCTCCTTGCGGAGGGATTGTCCCTCGTTCGCCTACTCCAGAGAGGCTACGAACCTAACCCCTGTCTTTGGAATTGGTACTGCTGCGTCTGGTGAAAAGAGACGACATACATGTATTCGCACTTTGTCTGTATATCTCGTGCAAAGCGTAGTTTCACCTAGGGTTAACTTCTAATAATCGTCGGGAATACAATTTCTTTAAATCATTTGTGGCTCCTTGGCGGTCACGCACAAATGCGACTGACGGTTGCTATTAATTGTCGATTAATACGCATAACTCTCGTGGCACAGGCCGTCTCCAGTTGTTTCGGCTGTTTTAAGAGCTACAATTCCCGATGTGCGAACAGTAGCAATCCCGACCACCAGTCGCTACCCCACCTATCCGTGGCGAATCCTGTTACATAAACAACCGAGGCTCTGGCGACCCCGTACTCCTCTTGGATCTAGGGGGTGGGAGGGCGGTATGGCCTAGAAGCTCGTATGTGGTCATAACAAATCGTTCCCGAGATGGTCGGGCTTGGTACCGGAACGTACCATATCTGTATCCGGCGAAGGACCATCAACATCGATAACACTACCTAAGACCTTCGAGGAGTGTCCTAATCGCTACAACAACAACAACAACAACGCCTCCTGACCCTCACACCATATGCCAGCACCGAAGCTATAGGACTGCGACTTCGAACTCATACCTTCGTTGACGTCACTTTCCTAGAAGCTCTAGATGTAGCTCCGAAGACTTTCTAACGGATGTTTTTGTTGCGCTATGCTGCCGAGCTACACCAGAGAAACACCTTGAAACGTTGGGGAGTGACTATTCGGCCAAAGAAGCCCCCCTCGAAATCATAACCCTGTCTAAGTGGATGTCATTGCGTAATGGGTGAAAATCGTATAATCCTCGGCGCATCTACATAATTAAAATTTTACAGGGACCCTGGATAAAATTTTTAAAATGTAGATCAAAGTTTGCAGACTTTTGCGTTCACAACATTGGTTTCAATAATCTTCGTTAAATCAAAACGACATTTTAGAATGAAAGTCGACCGATTTTAAGTTGAAAGACGTTAACTGATTTTTTTTTTCCGGCCTTATGATATAAGAGCTCATTATTGATGACCGCGTAGCTTCAGTTTTCGGAATAGTTCGACTGTCCACTACGTTAGGGTAGTAGCACCACGGTCATTAGTTCGACTTTTTTGGGAAAGCTTTTGTTTCACCACTTTGAGTGTTCTTGCGAAGTACAAAGCCTCACCTGGTAAATATACAAATGTGCCTACGTATTCACATTTGTAAAAGGAACCCTAACGTGTAGGTGATATTTATACTTGGTTGATAGGCTATAATAGCTGTGATTCACTTCAAGGGACTAGTTGGTATAGGGCCGCCAACTTTAGGAAATGTCAAACAGGGAGAATTGGGTGTTGAAGGATGAAGTGTGAAGTGTGAAAATCAAAATTAACATTTCAGACGCTATTATATAGTTTCGCAAATAAACAACAGATGTTTGAATGTAAGCCCAAGCGATTTTTCAAACCCTTCTCATATGTACATATATCCTCAACTTAAGTATGAGGTAAGAATAATTTCAAAGGAGTCGTTATGCCCCTAGAACCTACTAAAGAACTTGCATCACAGATATCGCTTATTCTGGAGTACAGTTTAAAAACATGTTCGCCTTGGGTCATTTTATTTGAATTAGTTGTTCGTTATTAATTTTTTCAAAAATGCAAAGTGAGCATATAAATTTATTATATAACTTTTCTTTTAGTATTTTGTTTTAATAACTTGCTGAATTGGGTGATAGAAAGTCCGTTTTAAGCTGACATCGAAAACGCCTGTTTTTTTAAATAACTTTTGAACAGTTAGAAATAGTTAAATTTTGCAATTAGTTTCTTATAACTGGCAGTGATGCGCATCCGTTGATACCACTTTCGACCATATCCGACCAATTTTCGATGTGAACAATAAATGGCCTAAACAGCCTTAAACGAGTAGAATTTTGCCGATATTTTTGACATTCGGCGGCGGCGTACGAAAAACGAGCAAAATCGGCGGCGTCGTATATCTCTAATTGGCGGAGCAAAAAAATAAAAAATAGAGACTCGAAGAAGATGACATAGAATTTGTTTTACCTGAACATTTTGGGGACAAACGGATAAACACAGAAAATCGACTAAATAAATTTCTTGACGGCAAACCCTTTACAACAACTTTTGCACATTTCTAGTTTATTTAGGTGCAAGATTGTATTGAATCAAAATCATCTTGAATCATGGTCTCAATATTCTCTGATTTTAAAGCTTTAAGCAGAATGAGTTTTTCTCATTTCGTATTCTCATATCCTTCCTACCCTGGTCTTAAATGTAAACATTTTTCCCTCACGAAAATAGCAGTGAGAAATTTTATCACATTTAATCAGTAAGGTTAGGTTAGGTTTAGACGGCGTGCGTGAAACTTTCCCACACTTACACGCGGAGACTTTTTTTCCATTGTGAGTGCCGAGTGGCGGCACATCCGTCAAAGCAGATTATTTGCTAGTGGCCCTCTGCGAAGTATTTGCTTTCTCCGATGAACGTTGTAGGAGTGAAAGATCCATCTATACAATCTCTGCCAAACTGGCGAAAACCCGTGCGTCCAGAAATCTGAGTCATCTTGTTTGCAGTCCTGGACATCAGCGGAAAAGTGATGAATCGACTCCTCTTCCTCCTCATGCTGATAGATTTTGCAGAGAGAGCTTTTTGGCATGCGCTACCTTCCGAGTGTTGGTGCAAAAGCACAATGACCTTTGATGACAATCGTAAGTATTCTCACTGCATATTTTTTAGCTTAAGAAAAAACCGAATTGATTCCCTATCCAAACATGGCGATAAGAATCTTGAGACCTCGCAGTCATCCGTTGCGCCAACCTTATATTCCCCAATCTTCTTTAGTTGATAACCCAGCAGTGGTCGTACGTAGCTGTGCGTTTTGCTTGTGTTCATATCGGAACCTTTCCTGGTTATCTCATCTGCAAATTCATTCGAGAAAATGGATACATTTAGGTGCCGATTTTATAACTTTGGATTCTAATACCATACTATCCTTGAACAGTCTGGCTGCTCTCTCAATGGCCTATAACTCCTCCTGGAACACACTACATGAGTCAGCTATTCAGTACGATTAATTTGGCTGTAGATGCTTTGAGCACATTTCAGCTCCAATTTCCTTTTGATCTGTCTGAGTAGATTGCTATAACCCTTCCACTGTATAGATCTTCCTTCCGTTTGTCACTTGAAGAATATCTTATGTTCAGCACCTGGAAATCAAATACCGTCGTGATGTGGTCGGTGTGGGACATTGGTTCAGTTGGAATACCGTTTAATCATTCCCTTATCATGTCATCGAATATCATCCCAAAAATGTATTCGGTAGATCTCCACATATTGGCTTCTCCTAGTCCTAGAGCCCTTTAATGTTGGCGCGAATATGGCGTAAAGTGAAATATAACTTTTAACCCTTCCTGAGGTGCGTTGCTCACATGCCAGCCTTTGCATCTTCCCAACCCTATGTTGATTGCTCTTCCTGTCTAACGCCTTCATCATTTAAGAGCTCCATACCTTAGTGTAGGTCGGATGACTTGTACGTTGTACATGCCATGGATGATATGCGTTGACAGTCCTCAGTTCCTCTCGAAAACCCTTTTGTATGTGTATCCTGCCAGAGCTTTTTTAATCTCACCTCAACGTTACTTTTATATCTTAATTTGTAGTCGAGTATTGCAACAAAAGGAGAAAACAAAACCCGTTGGTGGCGCACGGATCGAAATAATTAGATAAGAATTTGAAAATTTTCAAACCAGCTTGTATGCAACTTCTCGATGAGCTAGAGACTTCAAATTTTAAACTTAATTCAGGGGTCGATGACAGCCGATGACACGATACAAAAAGATTCGCTAGGGGGCGCACGGCGAAGATCTTTAGAAAAAACGGAGGGAATTTTGGGTTTTAGGTTAAGACACCGAGAAAAGATGTTGTACATTTTCTTACATATGAAATGTACATAGCTTTATTTTTAATTTGGAGGAAAATATGAAACAACATTCGGAAAAAAAATTTCAATAAAAAAAAAAATAAAAAAAACTTTAAGCACTTCCTTTATATAAATGGACAAAAACCAGCGAAAAATGTCTCCTTATATAAGGCATATTCTTGCTAAACTTTGATTTTTAAACTTTGACGTAGAAATTGCAAAAATATTTATGAGAAGTAAAAACACAAAGGTGGAGCGCAATTGATTGACTAATAATATCTCCTTTCCTACCAACTTTCCAATCCAAATAATGTCCGCTCCACTTTTATATTTTTACTTCTCATAAATATTTTTGCAATCTCTATGTCAAAATTCAAAAATAAAAGTTTAGCAAGAATATGTCTTTACATAAGGAGGCATTTTTCGCTGATCTTTGTCCATTTATATAAAGGAAGTGCTTAAAATTTTTTTATTTTTTTTTTCCGAATGTTGTTTCATATTTTCCTCCAAATTAGGAATAAAGCTATGTACATTTCATATGTAAGAAAATATACAACATCTTTGGGAAAAAAGAAGGTACAATCACTCCAAGGAATACCAGGGTCGAATGTCACCCAACGGAATAAACGGCATCACTGTTCAGAACATCACGTCAACATCAGCGAAGCGCTGATTAACTACCCGAGAAGACACGTTTTGGGAAACGAGGGGCACAGTGGTGCGCTTGCTTGACTCTCTTAAGAAAGTTTAATTATGTAGTCATACTTTACCTTCTCTAAAGAAAACGGCTTACGGAACGTATTCGTATTCGTATTCATCAAACTGCATATCATTTTTCGACCGTGCCAAATTACGAAATTAAAATGCGTGCATTTATTTAATCATTTTTTTTTTTTTTTTGCTATTTTTTTTTTTTATTGCTTTAAGGCGAATCGTTCAAATGTTCTACATCCATCAAAAAAAAAATTTGATTGCATGTTTATTAAGTCTTTTATCGCTGTCAAATTTCTTCAAGCTTTGTGAGTAGCGGTAGTTTGTGGATAAAGTTTGAGTTTCAAAGGATTGCACATATGTACTTAGTATATTTATGTACTAACAGCTAGGAAACATGATAGGGCATACGAAAGTAATATGAAAATTGATAGGAAATCCCACATTATAATTGCGTGGCGTAATGTCCCTTAAGCTCAGAATCTCACGGAACTTTCAAGTGTTCATCATGGAAGGACCCACTGCGAAACGGGGAGTCTCAAAGGTCTGGTTCGTGGATGGATCGAAATTCGATGAGGGAAGAACGGGAGCTGGCATCTATGGACCGAACTTTAAGAAATCGATATCAATGGGATGCTCTACTATATTTCAAGCAGAAATTCATGCCAAAGAAGTTTGCGGTAGTGGATGTCTACGGAGAGACTCATCCTCGAAGAGCATCTACATTATGTCGGACAGCCGGGCGGCCTTGCATGCCTTGTAATCCTACACAATTACATCTAAACTAATGGATGACTGCAATGAAATTCTTAATGACCTGGTAGCCAAAAACAAGGTTTTGTTAGGATTGGTTTCCGGACATCAGGGACATGCAGCTAATGAACATGCAGATTACCTAACAAAGCAGGGTGCTACAGAAACATCCTATGGTCCAGAGTCCTTTTGTGAACTCACAAAAGCACACACCAGGGAAACCTTAAGTAATTGGGAAACAAAATAATTCAGACGTCACTGGATTGGCTGCCCAGAGCAAAGACAGGCCAAATTGTTTATACTTCCGGCAACGAAAGTATCAGCTAAACTCATTAATCTAAGCAGGGAGGACGAACTCTTACTTGGTCTTATACGGACACTGTGGTCTACGATATCACTTATGTAAGTTAAATCTATCTGATACACAAATTTGTCATTTCTGTGAGCTGGAGGATGAAACGCCGGTTCATATTCTCTGCGAATGCATCGCTCTGGCTAGGCAGAGACTCTCCAATCTAGGTGGACTCACACCATGTGATATGGAGTAAAAAGTCTGAATAGGTACTTAGATACATCAAAAGCCTCCAGATACAAAATTAAGCTGAAAGGTCATGCACAATAGATCTGCACAAAGGTCGCAGTGCCTCCATGCCTAGTAATAATAATAATAATAAAGTTTAGAATGTGCGTGCCAACGTGTGTTGACGTGCGACGATTATGATGCGATGTGCTGTTCTCTGGTGTATGTGATAGGTAGGTAGGTTGAACTGGCCGGTCCATGAGGACCTCACATAGACTGATTGAGTCCGTAGTGTTACCAGAAGATTGTTTTAACGACCAAACTGAAAAACCCTCTCAAAAACCAGGACGTATGTTATAAAATAACTCTGTCCTCTTGGTAAATACTAGAAGCTTCCTAGGACTTAAGCCAATTGCTGGTTCTAGATCTGACAGCTGTATCACTCCTAATAGCCTGGCGAGTGCATGGCATGAGCACAGAACGTGCTCGATCTTTTCCTCCTCCAACCCGCACTTCCTACATCTGCTATCACTGACCAAGCCTAATTTAAAGTCATGTGACGCCAGAAGGCAGTGTCCAGTCAGAATACCTGTCATGAGTCTACAGTCCTCTCTTTTTAATGATAGAAGCAACTGTGTTAGTCTAAGGTTGTAAGACCTACACATAATCTTCGACACTTTACAGCCCCGCGCTTGAACCCACGCCTTTCCCGCTTGGTCGATCATGTGCACCTCTCGCCTTTGCTTAATCTCGCCCAATCTAATTGGGACATCTACGGAGCATGCTTCAAGATATGCGCCCTTTTTAGCTAGTTCGTCCGCTTTTTCATTCCCATCTATTCCCATATTCCCTGGGACCCAATATAGATGTATGCTTCTCCCTGTCCCGATTCTCTCCAGAGACTGCTTACACTCTAACACGCATTTAGATCCTGTGCTATGCGAGATTATTGCCTTAATTGCTGCCTGACTGTCCATATAAAAGTTAACACGGTTGCAGCTTAAGCTATTCTCTTCCAGGGTTTCTACTGATTTGGTTACGGCTAATATTTCCGTTTGGAAAACGCTACAGTAATCCGGCAGCCTGTAAGATCTGCTTATTTCAGGATCAGCGCAGTATACCGCAGACCCTATGTTAGGTTAGATTAGAGTGGCTGCCTCCGCTGTCCGAGCGGGGACTCACGTAGGCCGTTGTGGCCCGTTGTTCTACCACGGGGGGGCCCTATTTCCTATTACCCTACTTTCGAAGAAGAAGAAAGTTTAGACCCCAGTGAGGCTAAACCAACGTGTTTACCTAAAGAAACGCAAGATGTCGTTTGGGTTTATAGATTCAAGCTCCGCAAGGCATCCAAAAGAGTGTCTGTGGAGGCATTGGTACCTGGTTTTTGACAGTGCGGGACAGTGGCACAGACAGTGGCCTGTAAGAAGGCCCACTAGTGGGCTTATATAGATACGGTTTAACAATATCACCGATCGCGATCTCTTTTCATCCAGCTTAGGCCAGATTTGCTTGGATATACTACATGTAGGTTCCCTCGCCCATCTGGCGTTTGCCTGATCCGTGAAAAGAGATCGCAGGTGGTATTTGCAAGTGTTTAGAGGAGGGCTGGCCCAACCAGCGGAGGTTGTTGTTTGCAAGTTGGTGCCTTCCCTAGCTAGCTCATCCGCGGCGCAGTTTCCTGAGATGTCACAGTGGCCAGGAACCCATATTATGCTTAGGTTGCAATTTTCAGCTAGTTTGTTGAGGAGACCCTGCTCCTTCCACTACTTTGGAACCATCGGTGTACACATGTATCGCCTCGTCCGCCATTTGCGCACCCTTGCGTCAACCGTCCATCTCTATTTTTGTATGTGATAAGATCACGGAATTTGTGAAGTAAATAAACAATTTATTTGATACATACTGTCGTAGGACACTATCGATCAGCAAAATGTGAAATCATATGATTTAGTGAATTAAAATTTATGAGCTTATGAGCCAAGATTTGTTGACGTGATATTATTATGACACGATGTGATGTTCCCTGGTCTATGTTATAGGATTATGAACTTGTCAAATGATAGTAAATTAAACAGTTATTTGTTACATACTATCTTGCACCAATATTCGATCAGAAAAATGCTGTGAAATTATACGATACTATACATTAAAATTTATATATTAAATTTAGAAAGTTTTAAACGTGATATGAGTATGACGTAGTGTGTTGTTCTCTGTTCTGTAGTAAACGACATATCCTGAATTTTTAAAATCGGGCTCACATTTGAATTCAGTTTGCTAGAAATACTTTTAGAACAATTCGACACAAATATATTGCCCTCATGTTGCAGCCTCAAATTCTAACTTTTGAACTAGGTCGCTTGGCCCTTCGCGAAATTGCTGAATTTGTGTTCTTCTCCGTTTCTTGTTCAGTGGGAAATATGTTATGAAAGGAACACACAAACTTAAAAAAAAGCTGAGAAGAACTAACAGGGCGACATTACTTACTTACTTACTTAATTGGCGCTTAACCGTCTAAACGGTTATGGCCGTCCAACAAGGCGCGCCAGTCGCTCCTTAGCTCCGCCAACCGGCGCCAATTGGTCACACCAAGGGAGTTTTAATCGTTTTCCACCTGGTCCTTCCAACGGAGTGGGGGCCGCCCTCTACCTCTGCTTCCATAGGCGAGTTCCGATAGAAACACTTTTTGGCCGGAGCATCATCTTTCATTCGCATAACATGGCCTAGCCAGCGCAGCCGCAGCGTTTTAATTCGCTAGACTATGTTGATGTCTGCGTATAGCTCGTACAGCTCATCATTAAATCTTCTTCGGTACTCGCCATCGCCAACGCGTAGAGGTCCATAAATCTTTCGAAGAACTTTTCTCTCGAACACTCCCAAAGCCGCTTCATCTGCTGTTGTCATGGTCCATGCTTCTGCCCCATATAGCAGGACGGGTACGATAAGTGACTTGTAGAGTATGATTTTCGTTCGCGACATTATTTCCAGAAAAAAAAAACGCTATAACATTACCACAAAGGGGCATTGTTGCATTTGATAATAGAAACCTAAAATGTGGAAGGTTATGTTAGATGGAACTGGCCAATAAAGATATCACATATCAGAAATCTCCACAAGAATTTTCACAAGGTTGTGTCGAGACTTCCAGTGAGACGATCTCTGGCAAATTAAACGATGCACGAACTAATAGTGGTACCTTTGCGGCTGTTTGTTCTACGTCACCAATGTTGATTTCGCTGGACTCCCCAATTCATCCTACACCTCCACCGGTATTTTTAGCTCCAACAATAACAGTTACCGATACTGGGGTTGTTGCTAGCGATACAAGTGTACCTGAAAAAAATAGTACGGGCTCGATAACCAACGCTATAACGGCCGCACCTTCCCAGCTCTCTGGTGCGCTATGCGCTACTCCTTTGCAGGTGACTGCCGTGCCACCTCGTAGGGCTGTATTTGTGTCCCGATTACACGCCTCGCTTACCGAAAATGACATTGCTCATTACGTTTGCTCTAAACTTGGTGTTGCACCCACTAGTAACATCAATGTGTATAAATTTAACTTTAAATATGAGAGAGACATCTCCTCATTTAAAATATCCCTTTCAGATGAATATCTCGATAAGGTACTTGATTCCTCTTTTTGGCCCAAGCATACTGTGGTTCACTTGTTCACGAGAAAGGTGAGGGCCGAACCTGTTTTATTACAGCCAAAAAACGGTATGACGAACACAGTAATAACAACACAAAGGTAATTGCTGATCTGTCCCGTCTTCTCATTAATTATCAAAATGTTCGTGGTTTACGATCAAAACTTGTTCCATTCTTCCTTAATTCTTTCAACTTTTCTGCACAAGTTGTAGCTTTTACGGAGACCTGGCTAAAGCCTGATAATTACAATTCTGAGGTTTTTTCAAATAAATATGCTGTTTATCGGCGTGATCGCATCTCTAGAGCGGGAGGTGTCCTTATTGCTGTTGAATATAACCTATCGTCTGAGTTGATTTCGCTGGACAATATCTCCCATATCGAATTCATAGCAGTTAGGCTTTCATTCGGTAGCTATAGCGTAATTGTTTGCTGTTCGTATATACCACCTCGTTCGGATATGGATGTTTATGCTAGTCATAGCTCGGCCATCTGTGATTTGCATTCGCAGTTGGGAGATAACGATCGACTTGTTGTTGTTGGTGACTTTAACTTGCCAACAGTTAGTTGGGTTAATATAAGTGATTCAAACTTTTTAACTCCCACTGCTCAACATGAGTTTCTCAATTGCTTGTTAGACTCATCTCTTTTACAGATTAACAATGTTCCAAATAGTGGAAATAAAATGCTGGATTTAGTATTTGTGGATGGCTCGGTGGGTATTGCCCTTACGCAAATACCACCTTTATCCCTTCCAGAAGACCCTCTTCACCCTACGCTAGAGATATCACTTGATATCAGCCTACCCCGTAGGATTTAAGTACAGTCTCGTCCCCGATCTAGATGCTTCTACAAAGCGAATTTCATTATGCTCAATGATCTGTTGGCTTCCCATGATTGGTCGGATCTCTATGCTTGCACTGATGTCGATTCGGCTATCTCTATATTTTACAGTACGCTTGATAGCTTCTTTGATACCTGCATTCCTACTCGCTATACCCTATGTTCGAATAAGCCCCCTTGGTTTTCAAGGCAACTTATCAGACTTAATAACATCAAATCTAGGCTTTATAAGAGGTTCAAGAAATCTGGAGCATCTGCTGACCTCTCTAAATATCTAATAGCTCGTTCTAAATTTCACCGTCTTAATCAGCTTTGTTATACAAATTACTTGAGTTGTTGTAAAGCCCATTTTTTTAGAAATCCAAAAAAGTTTTACAGTTTCGTAAATTCAAAGCGGAAAACTTCTGGGTATCCTTCCTCATTAACCTTTGGAGGTAAAAAAGCTTGCACTGATGACGACGTTGCTGAACTATTTTCTGAGTTCTTTAAGTCCACGTATTCATCCAGTGGTTTTCATTCTGGTCAATATCCCTATCGCTTAGATAGCTCGAATTACATTAGGAATCCTGCTATTGATGGTAGTATTGTTCTTCAGAGTCTTCAATCTTTGAAGCCCACCTTTTCTCCGGGACCGGACGGTGTTCCTAGCTGCGTGCTTAGGTACTGCGCCGAAAACATGTATGAGCCTATTTTAAAATTATTTGAGCTATCTCTGGGATCTGCGTCATTCCCGGCACTTTGGAAACAGTCTTTTATTATACCCCTGCATAAAAAAGGTAGTAGGTCAAAAGTTGAAAACTACAGGGGTATTGCTAAACTTTCAGTCATTCCTAAAGTCTTTGAACAGATTGTCACCAATCAACTGCAATATCAGTGTTCTAGTCTTTTATCTCCATGCCAACACGGTTTTATTCGTCAAAGGTCAACCACTACAAATTTGCTTGTATTCACCTCTATAGTTATGGAAGGATTTTTAGCGAACAAGCAAACGGATGTCATCTACACGGACTTCAGCAAAGCATTTGATACCGTCAACCACGAGTTGCTTATTCATAAGCTTGATTTACTGGGCTTTCCGTTTCACCTATTAATGTGGCTGAAAAGCTATCTTTCTAACCGGACCCAAAAAGTCCTGTTCAAGTGCAATCTGTCGGAATCGTTCGGAGTTTCCTCCGGCGTACCCCAGGGAAGTCATCTAGGCCCTTTGCTCTTTGCCCTTTTCATTAATGACTTGCCACAGACAATATTATATTCCCATACTATAATGTATGCGGATCATGTAAAACTTTGCTACACTTACTGTCCTACCGATTTGAGTTCCTTGGATCTTTTTCAGGCCGACTTGGACTCGTTCCAATGTTGGTGCACAACAAATTTATTAGCTTTAAATTGCTCTAAATGTAAGCATATGACATTTCACCGAGTGAAGCCAGCATTGAAATCTTATGTAATAGATGGTACGCCTTTGGAGCGTATATCTATTGCAAATGATCTAGGTGTCCTTTTTGATCCGAAATTGAATTTTAACATGCATATTTCATCTATAGCCAACAAAGCGTTGGGTTTACTTGGATTTGTTAAAAGATGGGCTAAAGAGTTCGATGATCCGTACCTCACTAAGGTTCTTTACACATCGCTGGTTCGTCCAATACTCGAGTATTGCTCATGCGTTTGGTCCCCTGTTTCTCAAAAGCATATAAAGCGTCTTGAGTCAGTTCAAAAGCAATTTTTGATATTTGCATTGCGCGGCCTTAATTGGGACTCAAGTCTCCACCTTCCTCCATACAGAAGTAGACTTCTTCTTATTAACTTACCCACTCTGGAAAATCGGAGAATATTACTGGGGTATTGTTCATCCATAAGCTCATTATTGGAGAAATTGATTCCGCGGACCTCCTCAGCCGCTTGTTTTTTGTGGTTCCCCCTAGAGTATCCAGACACTACGTTCCTTTCTATTTACCCCTTTGTCGACGAAACTTTGCTAAAAATAATCCTCTTCTTATATGGTGCGCGCACTACAATGACTTGTATAGCTGCATCAGTCTTGAATGTACTTTTGCCACTATACGTAATGCAATACTTGCCTATCTAATTTAAGAGATACAAGCTAATTTAATTTGCCGGCATTTTATTCCTTCGATAAAAAACAGGAACTATCTCGCTTAAGGATGGAGGAACATTTATCAACATGTCTCATTAAGAAGGAACAAGACAGTACTGTGTTGATTGGAATCTGGTGCATTCCAACAACGTAAAAAACATGCTTTTTCAAGAGTCACTGACCGGAATCGTATGCATTCCGGCAGTATAATCTTATGGGTCAGGCATCGAGCTGATTGGAATCCGGTGCATTCCAACAACACAGGCCATGTTACTTTTTTATGCCTTGTGATGGCGTATCCTCATTACACTACTCTTAGCACTGCCGGATTCCCATGACATGCTGATTGGAATCTTGTTGCATTCCAACAGGGAGATTGGAATCCACTGCATTCCGAAGTCATGCTGAGCGGAATCTGATGCATTCCGCCAGTATAAGATTTCGGCATAAGATCTTATTTCTGCTCATATTTCTTATTATTATTATATTCTGAAATTAAATAGTAATGTTCATTAATATTTCTTTGTTTGTAATATAACATTGTTGAAAGCTCGATATATCTTAAATTTTATCTTTTGAGTTGTATATTTATATATCTTTTATATTATGCAGTCGACCATAGTTTGTCGTCGACTTTAAATAATAAATAAATAAATAAATAGACTGTATGTGTTCATATTCACCCCTATTACGGTTGTCAATACCAAGTCAATATTGTCAAAAATAGTGTCGACGCTCATGAAATGGTATCGGCGTTGTCAATGTCGATAACTATTGACAGCTGTTGATGCTTTTTTGGTATTGACTAAAACAATATTGATATTCTATTGACGCGTGTCAACATAAAATCTGTCAACACAGTTTTTGGTGACGACAAGCGCTCAATTAAATATTCTGCTGTAAAAATTTGGTAAAATAATTCTGAATTATACCTTTTTACACACTTTATTTGTTTAGCTTTTATTTAATTTAGGAAAATGGATAAAAAAATGAAAATAACAAACAGCAATCAATTTGCGCAGCTTGTTTTAGAATTAGAAAAAAATCCTGCGCTTGCTAAAGGATTTTCCAAAGGGACAGTTCCCAATAATTTTAAGGCGCAATGGCAGGATACTGCAATTGCAATCAATGCTCTCGGTCCACCACTCAGGGATGGTGAGGGTTGGCAAAAGGTAAAAAACAACTTATTTTTAAAGTTATGTGGTTTAACATTTTGTAAATTTAAAGGTTTGGAGGGATCTGAAATGCAAGGTCAAAAGAAAACTCGTGCAAAACAAGCAGAAGTGCCGCGCTACAGGAGGAGGAAGATACAGGCAATTGGTGCTGAGCCCATTGGAGGAGCAGGTTGCCAACCTTCTTCAATCTTTGGCGCATTTCGCTTCTTCTAAGGAGCAACATCTCCTTCCTCTCCTCATCGCTTGAGCTCGAACTTTCGCAAAAAAACATCTTTAAATCTTTAAACAAAACTTAAACACTTTTTATGCACAACAAATTGTAAATAAACAATTGTCAAAAGTATAAGGATCGTAGTTTTGCTTTGAAATTATCGATAACACGTCAACGTCAATACATTGACGAAGTAAATACCAGAATTGTATTGACGCGACGTTGATATTGATACGACGTGATGTTGATATTGATACGAAGCGACAGTTGACGTTGACAACCATAATAGGGGTGAGTGTTACCAGAATTTGCTTGACGACCAAACAGAAAAACCCCAATTAGGCACCAGGTGTTTTTTTAGGGTAATTGCTTCCTCTCGGCAAATACCAGAAGTTTTCTGGGATCAAGTTTAATTTCTGCCTCGAAATCTAGGAACTTTGCTGCCCCTAAAAGCTGGGACATTAGCCTCGTTAGCGCAGGACACGAACACAGAACGTGCTCAACCTGCAACTCGACCTTTCTACCTCTGCTGTTACTGACGAGGCCCAACATATAAACATATGACGATAGAAGGCAATATCCAGTTAGTATGCCCAGAGATATGAGCAACTGTGTGAGTCTAACGTCGTACGATTTGTGCAGTCAACGCTCGATGGATCATAAACAATTCCTGTCTCCTTTTGATTTCTCCAAAACGAACTGCATATTCCTTTGACAACTCATCGGCCTTCTCAAGATCTTCTATCATTTTATGACCAGGAACCCCGTATAAATGTATGGTCCGGCTTGAGCGAAGTCTCTCCAATGCTTATCTGCACTCCAGATTACTTATTGAAAAGGTGTATGAAAAGGTTTAATGTAGTCATATTAACCGTTCCCGAGATGGCAACTTAATGGTGCTTGTTTCCGGAACGTACCGTATCTATATCCGACAAAAACCATCTTTGGGGAGTCTCTTTATTGTTAATACAACAACAACAACGACAACATGACGAAATATCATATAATAATTTTCCTTATTTTAGTGGCCATTTTCCTAATTTTGGAACTTTATTTTTTTGAATGTAAATATGAAAAAAATTATCACTTAAGACTTAGTAAGAATTATAAAAATTAAAAAAAAGTATTAGTAAAAGGCGTCAAAACACAATAAAATTTAAAACTGTCAATTGGTGCGAGTTGATAAGAAAGCTCCGAGTCATAAGCGCAACAAATATTGCATATTTCCAGCATATTATTTAGGCAATTCACAAGAGCCTTGTATTCGTTGTAGAGTCTTATATTTTCAGTTGCTTCCATAGTTTACAATTAAAAATTTGATTGAAACATAGCACATAAGACTAACAAAAGACCTGGTGATTTGCCAAGCGGTATGAATTTTTTTGGTGGTGCAGAAAATAAATATTATTTGTTACTAAATTTTCAATTGCTCAGACTATTTTCTTGCTTTGTCGCGCAACATGCTTGAAGCAAACGAGAAAACTACGTCAAAATACATAAATTTCATGTATGGTCAGATGATCCTTACATACTTGTGGCCTGCACGTGTGCCGACCGCTGTATTTTATACATATGTTTCTACTTAGGCACACATACCAACACACTCAAACATTTATGTATACAACTCACTTTGGCACTCGAAATATTGCAAAGCCGTGCGTTGTAGCTTCAGTAGGAGTGTAGGGGTGGGCCTTCATCAAATTTGAGGCAACTGATATTTATACATTGCATGCCACAAAAGTTCTTGTGGTTTAAAAGTTGGCAACATTTGGTACATGCATCCCTATGCCTCTCAGCACTCGTACTCGTTCGCTGATGCACGGAATTACGCCAAAAGCCGTATGTCAGCCACTTAGCTGCCTGCGAGCGCATGAAAAGGCTATTGATATGCACTTCATGGCTTTTTATAACAAACAAAAATTAAAAAAAAAATATATATATAACATTTTTGTGACACTTTTTTGTGTACGTTATTAAATGAAGAAAGTTAACGGTTGGCTGGACTCACACGCGCATACATATTTACATACTCATATACAAAATGTTTCATACATAGCAGCGTTGTATGCCACATGCACGCACTTCCGTGTCACATATTAAAGCCGTACGCATTCTTTCAGTTTGAATTTGCCCTCTTTGCAGCAGCCTTTTGCAACAATCATTTAATCCCATTAACGCCATTGTCGCTATTTGTGCCAGTTGTAACAATTCATTTATGCGTGGTGAAGGTGTTGCATATATGGGTAAGTGTGTTAGTGTATGTTGCTGTTCTTGAACAGGAATCAGCTTATTGTGGCATATGCCATTTAGATCGCTTTTGTGTCGCAATTTGCTACCTTGATGCCTTCGCACTTTTGAAAAGCGACACATACATATTTATGCATATGTAGATATGTATGCATGCAACATACAGAAAAAGGTGTGCACTTACATATTTATATGTATTTGCCACACGTCACAAACGCACAATAGCGGTGTCTTGCAACAATACTTTTGTATGTACATATACATAACATTCTAATGCATTTATTTATAAATAGAATGCGACGCACAGCATATATCTAAGTGCCACAGAGGTGCTGTGTGTATGTGTGTGCATGTGAGCACTCGTTTATATTGTTCAACGTGCCACCTACGCAATGCCACCTGAACGCCTTTCCTGTGTCGCATCTTACGTTTAGCTGCTTCACCTTGTAACAATTTTTTTGTTTTTTGATGGTGCAAGTACATGCACTTATATATACATACTGCTTTGTGTTGCATGATGTGCTTGTTTGTGGCAATGAAAGTAAAATAAAAAACAAAATGTAATTTCACTTGCGCAACTGCTTGATTGCAAGTACGCCCCTTGCACACAGTAATGTTACAGCTGGCGTTTTTTTTTTGCCAGGCGCTGCACTTGCTGCAGCTTCTTTTTTCTAATTGTTCAAGTACTTCGACTTATTCTTTACGTTCGTTATGTCATTGCTCTCCTCGTAAGTTGTGATATGTCCATGGCTTTGTAGCAAGGTTTCATTCAGTCACTTAAAAATTTTTCTTTCATTTTTAGCATTTTCGCGCAGTAAAATGTTGCCACACTTAAATTATCTTCGCTCCTTCTCTACATTCATTTACCGTCTCACTTTTTCTCGCGTCCTGCTGAACTTGGCTCCAGTTTTACATTACCGTTACATGTTGACTCAAGCATATTTCCTTGTCCCCTGCCTAGCCTTTTGTGTTTGGTGTGTACTTGCACGCACACATACGCCACTCACCTACGCTTCGCCTACCTTGCAGACAGGCATACAGCCTTTGTGCCACACCTCATTTTAGTATGCGAAAGTGGCAGTGTCGGTTGTATATAAAGCGTAATTTATGCAACGCAGGAAGTGCTTGGATTGCGACTCAAGTTGGTGCAACATTTTTTGTTTTCCATTTTCATTTTGCAGCTTCTACTGATATTTCACTTTTTTTACTCCACTTGCACTTTATTTGAAAAATGCATTTTTATGTTGTGAAAATTAAGAGGAGAAAAATATGGCGATGAAATAAATGACAAAAACTAAGGATGGGTGGGACCGACCATTTAATACCCTGTGATAAATTTAAGAGTTTTTTTAAAAGGATGAAGCAAGCTACAATAATTTATATCGAAATTTACCTCTACGTCTACATATGCGTCTATGTTTACGTCTTTTTCCACGTCTAAGTCTACGTCCGCATCTACGCCGACGTCTAAGTTTGCGTCTATCTCTTCGTCAACGTCCACTTATTACTATAATAATAATTATTATTTTATTCGTCTATGCATCTGCATCTACGTCTACGACTACGTCTAAGTCTACGTCCGCATCTACATCCACGTCCAAATTTCCGTCTACTTCTATGTTTTCGTCTACGTCTATTTCACGTATTTGCGTTTAAGTACACGTTCACGTCTGCATCTACGTTTACCTCTTCGTCCACGTCTCAGTTTACGTCGACATCTACGTCTATGTCTAAGCTTGCGTCTGCGTCTGCGTCTACGTCAACGTCTACCTCCACCTTGCATTATATTTATTATTATAATTATAAGCATATACGTCTACGTCTACCTCTAAGTGAGCATATACGTCTACGTTAACGTCTACCTCTACCTTCTACTATAATAATAGTATTAATATATGAGCCCTTGATTTTGAAAGTGGTCTAAGTCATATTTTCCTTGTTTCGAGATAATTCGAGTTTTGCGTTATAAAGGATTGAAATTTATTACCATTTTTAACTGGAAATGTGCTTTTGAAAGGTTGGAAATGACTTAGACCACTTTCAAAATTAACAGAATGACTTTATAAATGACTTATACCAAGGAAACATTTTAATTAGTAATTAACATTTTATTCAAACTCATTTCATTATAACAAAGTAAATTATTTATTATGACATATTTAGGGAAGTGAAGTGTTTGTGAAAAATTGGTGGGATATAGGGTAGTAAATCCATCATATCTTTATGTTTTTCTTTTGTTATTGGTCTAATAGTTGTGTATAATGGAGGCAAATCAATATTTGCATATATTCTAGGTCTTCCTTTTTTAGGTGAGAGGTCTAATATTTTGAATTCGGAATTGTCATCCAAGGAAGTTTTATAAAACATCTTATATGGAGATTTTTTTAGAAATCTGATCCATTGAATTTTAAGCCAAGACACAGCTTCTCCATTGGTGTTTTTCTTTCTATTATTCGTTGAATCTTTAAGTTTTTTTGTCGAAATAAAATTTCTCTGAGCCATTTGTACCACCAAAAATGGGTTTTTCTTTTTACATACTTCTATTAAACTATAATAATGCTCAGGTATGTATAAATAATTTGATTTTTTAATTTTAGTTTCTATTAAACCAAAATCCCGATCATTTGGCAAAAAAGAATGGCCGGATACCATAAATTTATGATCAACAGTTTCAACATTATTATCAGATGACTGAACAATTTTTAACCAAATTAAAGCTATGTTGATGTTACGATTTTGTCCTGTGCAGGCATCACTGTAAGCTATGACATGCTTTTGAGTGGTAATGTCCTGAATGTGCTTTAAGATGCAAGACGCAACTTCCTGTGATCCCCTTGAAGCGATTGTTTCATCCCATACATACATTTTAGCATTTTCATTGTGGAAATTATGAAACCCTAAATTGTATACATACATGTTGCGCTTATAATAAGCTACCGAGACAGAAAGTTTTGGGTAAGAAAGTGCTTTCTGTAGATCAAATGTGAAACCGTAATATTCACTCGGGTTATCTTTTGCTCTTTGTATGTCTTCTGTCAAACTTTTTCTAGCCTGTTCGGCACTGTTAAGATGGGAATCATGAATTTCCATAAGATGCAACTTCTCGTCTTCGTTACTGGATGCTTCTATTTTTAGTTTTAGTGAATCACACTTTTGGCAAGTGTCTTTGCGAGGAGTATGAAAATTTAAGTTGAACTCCGTATTGAAAATTTTCCTGTAAGTCCACTCATTCACACGTGGTGTATTATTTTCATCACATTTTTCTACATACAGCTCATACATTTTTCGAATATCTAAGTCAGCACTTAAATACTTTCGACCTGAAGTGTGATGTGATCTCGTGTAATGGCTCTCACATGCTGGAAAACTCAGAATATGTTCTCGTACCACTTTAATTTTTTCTTCATCTGTTTTTCTCGATGAACCAGTCATTTTGCCACGTAAATCCATTCCAGGGGATTTAGCATTTAAGGTACGGCTTAATCTTCCGTAAGATATTTTAAAAGTATCCAAAAAAAAAGTTCTGCAAACAGAAACTTCTGACATCCTTAAATTTATATGAAACTTATAACTACATTTTCTCATGTATCCTTTGTTATTTCTGGGTCGCCTTTGCTTTATTAATAGTTTTCCAACCAAACCATGCAGAAACAAATTCTGTTTTTCGAAACTTGCTAATTTCCAAAATGCATCAAAATTAGCTTTCCTGTCTTCATATCCAATTGCATTTATACATTGTTTGGAACAAATGCAATATTTATTTTCGAAAAGTTTGCCACTCACAAGCTTAGACTTTTTTGTTTCATATTCCTCTCCCCTATTTCTCTTAATTTTTCTTAAATTTTGTGCATAATTATGTTGATTTTGGCTCCTCTTTCTTGATTTCATGTTAATTTCTTCCATTTGTAGGGGTTCCGAATTCACTTTTAAAGTATCAGTTGATTCATCTGAAGACGATATTACTCTTATTCGTTTCCATTTCTTGGGAGCATTACTTACACTTCTTCGCAGGATAATGTCTACAATTAACTATATATAGAACATTTTTACATTTTAAGGATTACTTGATCATACCTGAATCGTTATCTGAAGGCATTACAAAATTACTATTTATTTTCCAAAATTTCTCAACAGACTGACTTAAACCACTTTCAAAATAAACAGTTTCTATATTTTGTTTAACAACCAAAAAATTCATTCAATTTTACGAGTTAATTTTCATGGCATACCGCCAATCTCTTCAGATTATGTTATTTTATTATGGTTAGATAACAAGTAGCTGATAAACTCGATTTTTAAAAATTTTGACTTAGACCACTTTCAAAATCAAGGGCTCATATATAGATTTTTATTATTAGTCTAAACGTCTACGTATACTTCTACGTGTACTTCAACGTCTGTTTTTACGTCTATGTCTACGTCTATATCTACGTCTACTTCTAAGTCTACATCAAGGTCTACGTCTACGTTTATGCCTACGTCTACGTTTACGATAACATCCGTATCGCGTATGTTACCCAGCGAGAGCCCGAAGTTTCTCCCTGCCTATATTTATGAGTTTAGCTGATACTCTAGTTGTCGGGAGCATAAGAAATGCCCTGGGAATTTAATCCTATTTATGTTTTCCAGTTACTTACGTTTTTCCTGGTGTGTACCTTTGTGAGTCGCAGAAGAGTGTGGAACCTTAGTTTGCTTGTTCATTACCTTTATGCCCCTGTTGCCCGCAAAACCCGTTCTAAGAAACCCTTTTTTGGCTCCCTTCTTATTAAGGATTCCACTAGGTTACGCTTGCACCCCGTAGGTGCAGTATGGGATTGGCTATGGATTTCCTTATTACATCGATATGCCCTGCCATGTTTTCGATATTAAGCTCAGAAATATTTGTTATTGTCCTTCTACCTGTAACTATATCTCTTTCGCTCTACTTCTATTTCGACAAACTCAAGGAAGTTGGTTTCCTTTTGATAAAGAGGCTAGCAGTTTATTTACCCTCTGTTCGTTCTTACCAACTATCTCCAACTGGGCACACCACTTAACACTACTGGGTATAAAAATTCTCTGGAAATAAGGGAATCTATTTCACACACATACCAAGAAGCAATGTCAAGTTATGTGTTGCTGAAAATCTGGAATATTATAGAGAAGAAGACGGTATAAAACGGCACATAGTTGGTATGTGCATAGACAGCGCGTCAGTTCCAGTGTCAGAGTCAACCAGCCGCCTGACAGCGCCGCAGCAGTTGCATCATGAATAGATTTAACTTGTGACAAATTGCTTTGCCTTCTGCGTATACCAAGGCGCACTGCACTTCATTTTTTTTTTTGTTCTACTTTTCTTTTTTTTTTGCTGTCTGCATTTATAGAGCTTTTCCTCTTGCATGTGTTCCACTGGACGGTGCTACTGACGCGCGCTGCGAATTTACTCTCGAGTGTTTGGGTGCAGCGACGGGTGTTATTGCCATGCGCTGCGCCGCTTAGCTTTTCATTTTCATTTAATTGTTGCTGAAGAGGCCAACAACAATGTCACTGAAAGCTATCGCTATTACGTTCTACCAACATCATAGCGTCACTTTCTTCAGTACGTCCTTTGTATCAAGTTTAGTATTCCGCCTTCCTGCTTTGTGAAATGAAAAAATTCTAAAATGATAAAAAATGCATTGCTTACACAAGAGGTCATTATATATGTATGCATTTGTGTATGTGTCTGCCATTGTAGATGTGCGTGTAGAAGCTTCCGCGGCTCACTATGCGTCAGGGTAAATTAAGTTGGGATTTAATTTAGTACAGTTAAAGTACTGACTATTTTCAGTTAAATTATTATACAGAGTTTCCTTCAAACTGGGGATGGGGTAAAAATTTAAGTTATAAAAAGCTTTCTACTTTTCGGCAAAAATTATGTTGTATACAAATTCTGAACACATAAGTAATACAAAAACAAGTTAGGGCATGCAGTTTTTGGCTACGTAGTTCACAAATTCGTAGGGGTTTTGTAATAAAGAGTATCCCGGTTATTTAAGATAAAATCCCACTTAATTCGTTCAGACGTTACTATGTGGACCGAGTACCGCTATATATTAACAAGCGGAATTGTAGCAATCAATTAGGAGAAAGTTCAGATAGTTGAGTTTCTTGTTGGTTTACAAAACAAAATGCATAGGTGGTGTCTAAATTTTAACTGGTTAACCTAACAACAACCTAAATGAGGACCGAGCAGTTTGAGTTTCTAATTTTACCAGAAAATACCGCAACAGAGGGAAGGTTTTCAGTGCGGGGGCAAAATCCTGTAATAACGAAAACGGCGACCTTGTAACTGACGTCTAGAGAGTACATAGATTATAAAGGGAACACTTTTCTGCTCTCCTATATGGGGACAGCGATATACCGCCCAGAGATGATGAACCCGATGATGCAATCGATGATGATGAATTAATGTCCACCCACCCACTTATGACGAAGTCAGAATAGCAGTAACCAGATTATAAAACAACAAGGCCGCGGTCGCTGATGTATTACCTGGGGAGCGCAGTTCACAAAAGGGAGGATGCTGTAAACAGAGCCAGCTATCGTGGAATCAGCCTTCTCCATATATCACATATAAGGTCCTGTCGAACGTATTGTGTAAAAGATTGAAGCCCACCGTCATTCGGCTGATTGGCCCCTACCATCAACCATATTTTGACGATGCACCAAATCTTAAAAAAAAACAAGTAAGGAAGTATAAGTTGGGGTGAAACCAAACATTACATAACCAGCTATAAACTTTAAATGCTGTTGTTGTATGTTTTGTGTGCTTAATAGTGTTACAAGGCTGCTCAATAGTACATATACATATGGTTCTATTCTGAACTAATTTTTCTTCTAGTTATGGCTCCCGAAACATAGAAAATTGCTTAGTCATAAGAGGGGCGGGCCACGCCCATTTTTTAATTTGAATTTTTTCCTATTTATTGTTATAAATCCACTTGGGAAATCAAATACCATTGATATAAAGCTCTTTTTTGCAAAGATATAGCTTATTTTATTCGCCGACTACACTTTTAAAAATCTTTTATATAAAAGTGGGCGTGGTCCTTAACCGATTTCGTAAATTTTTCTTCAAAGCATTCCTTATAGTAAAGGCAACCTCTTTGTCGAATTTCGCTACGATAGGTTTAACGATTTATGATTTATAATTAATAATATTTGTAAAATTGCCACGCCCATTTTAAAAAATTTTTCCAAATTTTTATCATGAGTCTCAATGTCAGTCCAAACGTAAAATTTCAACATTCTAGGTGTATTATTTACTAAATAATCAGGTTTTTTGTGTTTTCCAAATTTTATATATACAAAAAGAAGGCGTGGTTATCATCCGATTTCGCTCATTTTCAATACCAATCTATTCTGTGTCCAGATAAGCTCGTGTACCAAATTGGGTGAAGATATCTCGATATTTACTCAAGTTATCGTGTTAACGGGCAGACGGACGGACGGGCAGACGGACGGACATGGCTAAATCAAGCAAGACTATCACCTCTGTCAGAATTGGAAAGTACCTATCCAAATGTTCGAAACTAAACGAGGTTTCAGACAGAGTGGGCCCTCTATATTTCTGATAATTTGCTATTTTCTTTGACCGATCAGAATTTTTTCTGTAACATTATAAACAGTAATTTGGCTGACTTTGGCTCGATCATATGACCTTTGGGGTTCCCTCGTGAGCATGAAAGAAGGTGTGATCAGCATCGTCGTCGTTTGCATTGGTACACTAGGTTGAATTGAAAAGCACGATGGGTGACGCCGATCTAGAAGAATGTCTAAAGTATTTTTTGACATTAGCTGTTAGGCCACCAAACTGCCGTACACTATGCTGCCATACCCTACCCTCTAAATAAAATTTATTTGAAGCGATCCTACAAACTTTCCTCCAAGCAAAACACTCAGGAAGCTATTTAATGATTTAACACTAGCCTTCCATAAGTCGTTATTCATGTCAACGAAACTTGTGCTTTCGAAATTATTTTGCGAACCCATTCAGCCATTTATTTCAATTGAATTTAACCATACAAAACACATATTTCGATAATCCGTTTTAATTAATTTTTGACGCATAACACAATTGGCTTAGTAAGATGCTTTTATCGCACTTTGAATATGTCTCAACATGTTTTTATATGTACTCACTCACTAGGTATGCTAATTTTTCGCTCTTTTCATTACCGAAAATTTCGTAGGGCAGTCACGGGACAAGTAAACAAAAAAATAAGTCCAATTTGGCCAAATTTGCTATGTCTTATACCAAGTATTATGCGTACATTCCCGATATGTGAATCACTTTAAATTGCAATCAATGATTGTACTTCTATTTATATTGTAATCACATTTTGTTTGCTACGATTGTGATTGTAAAATTAAGAATAAATTTACAATTAGTTCTAACAGTTTATTTTATTGGTTATTTTTGGTGATTGGAAGCACGAAAATCTACTGTAAGTTTACAATCTTCGATTGCAATCAATTTAGACACGCAAATAAATACTTTGATTGGGTTACAAAGTAAAAAATGCAATATTTCTTTCAATTGAAACTGGAACCCTTGTCGTTTAACTTTTCTTCTGATTACTTTCAGAAAATCCCCAGCGTTTCGTTCCTGAAAAAAAAGAAGTACAAAAGCGTCATATAGAAGATCCAGTCGGTGATTTTAAATCCTCTATTCGATAATCAAAAATTAGGGTTATAAATTTGATTTACCATGTGTTTCGAATAAATAAACAATTATGCACAACAAATATTTGCAAGCAAAACGTGATTATAATCTGTTACTCAATAACGGTTTTAGATTGTAAGTTTTACAATAACAATATATGCAATCAGAACTGATTGCAATTTAAGATGATTTCAGAATTCATTAAAAGGAGGGGGTTCAGAATTTTGTGTATTTGATGTTGGAAACGTTGCTATAGCAAATGAAAGCTACGATTCGCGAACAACTATTTTCATTTTCAATTTTATTTTTGCATATTTGTTTTTTTTTTTTGACAGTTGTTTATTTGCTATTCAAAATTTAAAAAAATAACTACGGTTTATTATGTTGCGTATTTGCCGTGCCGTATCAAATGCATAGCCGTGTAATTTGTTTGTGTATTGTAACAATATGCTACTACCTTTATGTTTTGTGATTGAAGTTGAATTTCATTGCAATGCACGAAATCAGTGGGCAAGGGAGCGGGGTATTATTACCTCTGCTGTGAACGTTGGTCATCGACCAAATGCTGAGGTGGTTCGTTTGGAGACCCGTCAAACTTATGCCGTACACAGATGACGTTGCAGTTGTGATAAGTGGAAAGTTCCTTTCAACAATTAGCTCAATGATGGATAGGGCGCTGCGGTATATACATACTTGGGCATCTAATGTCGGGTTGACCGTCAACGTGGAGAATACAGATATGGTCTTGTTTAGTAAGAGGTACAAGGTCCCGAATCGGATGGAACACGCCTATCCTGTAAAGGGTGATCCTGCAGGAAAACCCCTGCATAAACGGTCTAGGGATAATTCTAGACAGTAAGTTGTCGTGGAAGCTCAACGTAGGGGAGAGAGTGAGAAAGCATCGACGGCATTTTATGCATGTAAAACAATTCTGGGATGAACGTGGGGTCTATCGCCCTCTTTTTCTCATTGGGTATATACAGCTATTGTAAACCCTATTTTATACTATGGAGTGGACAGCCCCCCAAAAAGAACCTACCTCAAAAAATTAAAGATGGAGTGCAGGATATTAGTGCTTATCATTATGGGAGCCCATAAAACGGCTCCCAAGGCTGCACTGTTTTACACTCTGCACACACCACCTGTAGAGCTGGTAGCAAAGAAAATAGCGTTAACAACTGCAACGCGGCGTAATGCCTCGGGGCAACTTGAGCGCCGACCAAAGCGGCCATAGTAGAGTAGCTCCATTAATTACTAGACGAACTTACTGCCAAATTTCTTACATGCGCTTATAAGGGACTCTTAGAGCCACAATAAAAGTGGATGGTTGGCGCAAGGACTGTAAAAAGTCGAGGGTCATGTGTATGTCTTATAATCTTAGACTAACAAAGTTACTCTTAACATTAAAAAGAGAGGACTGTACACTGATGACGAGAAATCTGATTGAACACTGCCTTCTGGCGTTATTTGCTTTTAAATAAGGCTTACTAAGTCATAGCAGATGTAACAAGTGCGCTTGCAAGGTTAAGACTCCAGCTATTTGGAGTGATACGCACTATCAGAAATAGAAACAGCAAGAGGCTCAGGTATAAGAAAGCTTCTAGTATTTGCAAAAAAGGACGTAGCTATTTTATAACATAGGTCCTGGTTTTTGATAGGATTTTTCAGTTTTATCGCTAAACAAACTTCTGGTGAAATTATGGACGCATTCAATCCTCACCGGCCAGTTCAACCTAACCCAACCAATCTTGTCAGTTTCGGGACTCTGAAGAGAAACTGATCTTAGGATTTCAATATATACAAACATAGGTATACATATATGTACAATATTTTATAGGCTAATCCATGTGAATCTTTGCTGCATGTTTTCCATTAATGAACTCGTTTGCTAAACTAATTGAAAAACCAACAAAAATCAGTGCAAAGTGTAAACTAAAGTATAATACTATTATTAAGTTACTAAACATTTTAAGACATCAATTTTTGTAATATATAATAATGATAAAAAAAAAAAAAAATTATTGTTAGGCCTTGAGCTCGATTCGAACCCGCGATCCATTTTAAGACATTTTTCCAACATTTTTTCATTCACTCGTAATGTGAATGAAATTTACGGCAATTATAAGTATAACAAGAAGGTTGTTGTTGTATCATGATTGCTTTAATTTAATTACAAATTTGCACAAATAACAACGAAATGCACACGAAAGCAGACTTTCTTCACTTCTACTTCAAAGTTCTTTTTAACAATGTTTCTTGATGCTGTTTCTGTACTTATTTCTACATAAAACAAACTAAGTTGACATTATTGAAATTAAAATTATAGTAAAATTAACTTGAAAACGACAACTTGACGTTGATAAGCAGCACACGAAAAGCGCAATCCACCTTAATATTTCAAGAGTAAACTGTTTGTTTATTTTAGTAGCGCTTTTATAAAGTAATAAATAAAATAAATAATAAAGCTTACATTTAATCTGTTTAAAAAGTGACTACAAATAAAACAAGTAAGGAAGGTTAAGTTCGGGTGTACCCGAACATTACATACTCAGTTGAGAGCTGTGGAGACAAAATAAGGAAAATCACCATGTAGGAAAATGAACCTAGGGTAACCCTGGAATGTGGTTGTATGACATGTGTATCAAATGAAAGGCATTAAAGAGTATTTTATGAGGGAGTGGACCATAGTTCTATAGGTGGACGCCATTTAGGGATATCGCCATAAAGGTGGATCAGGAATGACTCTAGAATTTGTTTGTACGATATGAGTATCAAACGAAAGGTGTTAATGAGTATTTTAAAAGGGAGTGAGCTTTAGTTCTATAGGTGGACGCCTTTTCGAGGTGTCGCAATAAAGGTGGACCAGGGGTGACTCTAGACTTTGTTTGTACGATATGGGTGTCAAATGAAAGGTGTTAATGAGTATTTTTAAAAGGGAGTGGGCCCTCGTTTTATAGGTGGTCACCTTTTCGAGATATCGCCATAAAGGTGGACCAGGGGTGACTCTAGAATATGTTTGTACGATACGGGTATCAAATTAAAGGTATTAATGAGAGCTTTAAAAGGGAGTGGTGGTAGTTGTATATGTGATGGCGTTTTCCAGATATCGACCAAAATGTGGACCAGGGTGACCCAGAACATCATCTGTTGGATACCGCTAATTTATTTATATATGTAATACCTGCCAAGATTTCAAGGGTTCTTTATTTCGCCCTGCAGAACTTTTTCATTTTCTTCTACTTAATATGGTAGGTGTCACAACCATTTTACAAAGTTTTTTCTAAAGTTATATTTCGCGTCAATAAACCAATCCAATTACCATGTTTCATCCCTCTTTTCGTATTTGGTATAGAATTATGGCATTTTTTTCATTTTTCGTAATTTTCGATATCGAAAAAGTGGGCGTGGTTACGGTCCGATTTCGTTAATTTTAAATAGCGATCTGAGATGAGTGCCCAGGAAGCTACGTACCAAATTTCATCAAGATACCTCAAAATTTACTCAAGTTATCGTGTTAACGGCCATGCGGAAGGACAGACGGGCGACTGTGTATAAAAACTGGGCGTGGCATCAACCGATTTCGCCCATTTTCACACAAAACAGTTAACGTCATAAAATCTATGCCCCTACCAAATTTCAAAAGGATTTGTTAATTTTTGTTCGACTTATGGCGTTAAAAGTATCCTAGACAAATTAAATGAAAAAGGGCGGAGCCACGCCCATTTTGAAATTTTCTTTTAGTTTTGTATTTTGTTGCACCATATCATTACTGGAGTTGAATGTTGACATAATTTACTTATATACTGTAAAGATATTAAATTTTTTGTTAAAATTTTACTTTAAACAATTTTTTTTTTTTAAAGTGGGCGTGGTCCTTCTCCGATTTTGCTAATTTTAAATTAAGCGTACATATAGTAATGGGAGTAACGTTCCTGCCAAATTTCATCATGATATCTTCAACGACTGCCAAATTACAGCATGCAAAATTTTAAATTACCTTCTTTTAAAAGTGGGCGGTGCCACGCCCATTGTCCAAAATTTTACTAATTTTCTATTCTGCCTCATAAGTTCAACTCATCTACCAAGTTTCGTCACTTTAGCTGTCTTTTGTAATGAATTATCGCACTTTTTCGGTTTTTCGAAATTTTCGATATCGAAAAAGTGGGCGTGGTTATAGTCCGATATCGTTCATTTTAAATAGCGATCTGAGATGAGTGCTCAGGAACCTACATACCAAATTTCATCAAGATACCTCAAAATTTACTCAAGTTATCGTGTTAACGGACGGACGGACGGAGGGACGGACATGGATCAATCACATTTTTTTTGGATCCTGATTATTTTGATATATGGAAGTCTATATCTATCTCGATTCCTTTATATATGTACAACCAACCGTTATCCAATCAAACTTAATATACTCTGTGAGCTCTGCTCAACTGAGTATAAAAAGGGATAATATTAACTGTACAAAAAACGCTTTATGCAAAATAATATAGTCCTTTTTTTTAAATAAAGAAATAAACAAGTAAGGAAGGCTAAGTTCGGGTGTAACCGAACATTACATACTCAGTTGAGAGCTATGGAGACAAAATAAGGGAAAATCACCATGTAGGAAAATGAACCTAGGGTAACCCTGGAATGTGTTTGTATGACATGCGTATCAAATGGCAGGTATTAAAGAGTATTTTAAGAGGGAAAGGGCCATAGTTCTATAGGTGGACGCCTTTTCGGGATATCGTTATAAAGGTGGACCAGGGGTCACTCTAGAATGCGTTTGTACATTATGGGTATCAAACGAAAGGTGATAATGAGTGTTTTAAAACGGAGTGGGCCTTAGTTCTATGGGTGGACGCCTTTTCGAGATATCGCCATTAAGGTGGACCAGGGGTGACTCTAGAATGCGTTTGTACATTATGGGTATCAAACGAAAGGTGATGATGAGTGTTTTAAAACGGAGTGGGCCTTAGTTCTATGGGTTGACGCTTTTTCGAGATATTGCCATAAAGGTGGACCAGGGGTGGCTCTAGAATTTGTTTGTACGATATGGGTATCAAATGAAAGGAATTAATAAGTATTTTAAAAGGGAGTTGGCCTTAGTTCTATACGTGGACGCCTTTTCGGGATATCGTTATAAAGGTGGACCAGGGGTGACTCTAGAATTAGTTTGTATGATATGGGTACCAAATAAAAGGCGTTAATGAGTATTTTAAAAGGGAGTGGGCCTTAGTTCTATGGGTGGACGCCTTTTCGAGATATTGCCATAAAGGTGGACCAGGGGTGACTCTAGAATGCGTTTGTACGATATGGGTATCAAATGAAAGGTGTTAACGAGTATTTTAAAAGGGAGTGGGCTTTAATTCTATAGGTGGACGCCTTTTCGGGATATCGTTATAAAGGTGGACCAGGGTTGACTCCAGAATGCGTTTGTACATTATGGGTATCAAACGAAAGGTGATAATGAGTATTTTAAAAGGGAGTGGGCCTCAGTTCTATAGGTGGACGCCTTTTCGATATATCGCCATAAAGGTGGACCAGGGGTGACTCTATAATGTGTTTGTACAATATGGGTGTCAAATTAAATGTATTAATAGATTTTTAAAAGGGAGTGGTGGTAGTTGTATATGTGAAGGCGTTTTCGAGATATCGACCAAAATGTGGACCAGGGTGACCCAGAACATCATCTGTCGGGTACCGCTAATTTATTTATATATGTAATACGACGAACAGTAATCCTGCCATGATTCCAAGGGCTTTTGATTTCGCCCTGCAGAACTTTTTCATTTTCTTCTACTTAATATGGTAGGTGGCACACCTATTTTACAAAGTTTTTTTCTAAAGGTTTATTTTGCGTCAATAAACCAATCCAATTACCATGTTTCAACCCTTTTTTCGTATTTGGTATAGAATTATGGCACTTTTTTAATTTTTCGTAATTTTCGATATCGAAAAAGTGGGCGTGGTCATAGTCAGATTTCGGCCATTTTTTATACCAATAGAAAGTGAGTTCAGATAATTATGTGAACTGAGTTTAGTAAAGATATATCGATTTTTGCTCAAATTATCGTGTTAATGGCCGACGGAAGGACAGACGGTCGACTGTGTATAAAAACTGGGCGTGGCTTCAACCGATTTCGCCCTTTTTCACAGAAAACAGTTACCGTCCTAGAATCTAAGCCGCTACCAAATTTCACAAGGATTGGTGAATTTTTGTTCGACTATTATATACTGTAAAGATATTAAATTTTTTGTAAAAATTTCACTTAAAAAAAAAAATTTTTTTAAAAGTGGGCGTGGTCGTTCTCCGATTTTGCAAATTTTTATTAAGCATACATATAGTAATAGGAGTAACGTTCCTGCCAAATTTCATCATGATATCTTCAACGACTGCCAAATTACAGCTTGCAAAACTTCTAAATTACCTTCTTTTAAAAGTGGGCGGTGCCACGCCCATTGTCCAAAATTTTAGTTATTTTCTATTCTGCGTTATAAGCTGAACCCACCTACCAAGTTTTATCGCTTTATCCCTCTTTGGTAATGAATTATCGCAATTTTTAATTTTACGAAATTTTCGATAGCGAAAAAGTGGGCGTGGTTATAGTCCGATATCTTTCATTTTAAATAGCGATCTGAGATGAGCGCTCAGGAACCTACATACCAAATTTCGTCAAGATATCTGAAAATTTACTCAAGTTATCGTGTTAACGGACAGACGGATGGAGGGACATGGCTTAATCAAATTTTTTTTCGTTACTGATGATTTTGATATATGGCAGTCTATATCTATCTCGATTCCTTTATACCTGTACAACCAACCGTTATCCAATCAAAGTTAATATACTCTGTGAGCTCTGCTCAACTGAGTATAAAAAGGCGTGAGTATCAAGTAGTCGTGTGAAGGTTGATGTGTAAACACACAGGTGTACGCCTAGAGTCCTCATGCTTTTCAATTAACTAACATAACAGAGGTAACTTTTCCAGAAACAAATATTTTCTGGCTTTTCGAGAAGAGCTTCGTCGGCTTCTTATCGGTAACTACCGATACCGACAAGTTATTGTTCTATTGTCGGTATATTATTGGTAGCGAATTAGTATCATAGAGTTTTCGATTGGTTATCAGCTTGTTATCATCTTCTTGTTGGTTTTTTATCGGCTTGCTGCACATGTGTCATCGAATTTATATTGAAATTTTATCAGCCTCATAACAAACCGCTGAGTCTTCTTTAGGAAATCGAAAAATAAAAAAATAAAAACAAGTAAGGAAGGCAAAGTTCGGGTGTAACCGAACATTACATACTCAGCTGCTAAAATACAGCTTGCAAAACTTTTAAATTACCTTCTATTAAAAGTGGGCGTTGCCACGCCCATTGTCCAAAATTTTACTAATTTTCTATTATACGTCATAAGGTCAACCCACCTACTAAGTTCCATCGCTTTGCCCCTCTTTGGTAATGAATTATCGCACTTTTTCGGTTTGTCAAAATTTTCGATATCGAAAAAGTGTGCGTGGTTATAGTCCGATTTAATTTTAAATAGCGATCTGAGATGAGTGCCCAGGAACCTACGTACCAAATTTCATTAAGCTACTTCAAAATTTACTCAAGTTATCGTGTTTACGGACAGATGGACGGAGGGACATGGCTAGGTAGGTAGGTTGAACTGGCCGGTCCATGAGGACCTCACATAGACTGATTGAGTCCGTAGTGTTACCAGAAGTTTGTTTTAACGACCAAACTGAAAACCCTATCAAAAACCAGGACCTATGTTATAAAATAACTCCGTCCTCTTGGCAAATACTAGAAGCTTCCTAGGACTTAAGCCACTTGCTGCTTCTAGATCTGACAGCTGTATCACTCCTAATAGCTGGAGTCTTAGCCTGGCAAGTGCAGGGCACGAGCACAGAACGTGCTCGATCGTTTCCTCCTCCAACCCGCACTTCCTACACCTGCTATCACTGACCAAGCCTAATTTAAAGGCATGTGACGCCAGAAGGTAGTGTCCACTCAGAATACCCGTCATGAGTCTACAGTCCTCTCTTTTTAATGATAGAAGCAACTGTGTTAGTCTAAGGTTGTAACACCTACACATAATCTTCGACACTTTACAGCCCCGCGCTTGAACCCACGCCTTTTCTGCTTGGTCGATCATGTGCACCTCTCGCCTTCGCTTAATCTCGCCCAATCTAATTGGGACGTCTACGGAGCAAGCTTCAAGGGATGCGCCCTTTTTAGCTAATTCGTCCGCTTTTCCATTCCCATCTATTCCCATATGTCCTGGGACCCAATATAGATGTATGCTTCTCCCTGTCCCGATTCTCTCCAGAGACTGCTTACACTCTAACACGCATTTAGATGCTGTGCTATGCGAGATTATTGCCTTAATTGCTGCTTGACTGTCAATATAAAAGTTAACACGGTTGCAGCTTAAGCTATTCTCTTCCAGGGTTTCTACTGCTTTGGTTACGGCTAATACTTCCGCTTGGAAAACGCTACAGTAATCCGGCAGCCTGTAGGATCTGCTTAATTCCGGATCAGCGCAGTATACCGCAGACCCTACTCCTTCCACTATTTTGGAACCATCGGTGTACACATGTATCGCCTTGTCCGCCATTTGCGCACCCTTGCGCCAACCGTCCACCTCTATTGTGGTCTTAAGATCTCCCTCAAAGTGCAGGTAGGGAATCATGTAGTCTGTTCGTCTTGTGACTGAGGACGCTATACTACTATGGCCATATGGTCGGCGCTCAAGCTGCCCCGAAGGATCGAGCCTGGTTGCGGTCGTTAACGCTTTGTTCTTTGCTACCAGGTCTACAGGTGGAATGTGCAGAATGGCATACAGTGCAGCCGTCGGGGTTGTTTTCAGGGCTCCCGCAATGCAAAGCATCGATAGTCTGCATACCCCCTCTAATTTTTTGAGGTATGTTGTTTTTTGTGTGGCTTTCCACCAAACAAGAACTCCATAGTATAGAATATGGCTTACAATCGCTGTAAAAACCCAATGAGAAAGAGAGGGCGATAGGCCCCACGTACACCCCAGCACTCTTTTACATGCATAGAGTGCCGTTGAGGCCTTCTTGACCCTCTCCTCCACGTTGAGCTTCCATGACAGCTTACTGTCTAGGATAATTCCTAGATATTTTGTGCAAGGTTTCTCCTGTAAGGTCACCGCACCTTGTACCTCTTTGTAAACAAGACCATATCCGTCTTCTCCGCATCGACTTTCAGCCCGACATTAGATGCCCAGGTATGAATATCCCGAAGCGCCCGATCCATCAAAGAACTAATCGTTGGAAGGCATTTTCCACTTATGACAATTGCAACGTCATCTGCGTAAGCCGTAAGTTTTACGGGTCCCTCATCGAATTGCCTGAGCAGTTGGTTGATGACCAGTGTCCACAGCAGAGGTGATAGCACCCCTCCCTGCGGCGTGCCCCTGTCCACTGATTTCGTGGCCTCGTACAATCCCCATTGTGATGTAATCTTTTTGCAATTTAACATGCAGCCGATCCATCTGATTAAGGCAGGATGTACTTTAATGTAATTAAGACCATCCATAATCGCCCATTTTGCAACATTATTGAAAGCCCCGGCAATGTCCAAGAAGACTCCTAGAGCATACTCCTTATATTCCAGGGATTTCTGTATGCTTATTACCACCCTATGCAATGCGGTGTCTACCGACTTGCCTTTGGTGTACGCATGCTGTGTTGTGGAGAGCAGCTTTTCATCCACGTTGGACTTTATTTACACATCTATCAGCCTCTCAAAGGTTTTGAGCAGAAATGATGTTAAGCTAATGGGTCTATAGTCTTTGGGATACACGTGACCGATCTTCCCCGCCTTTGGTAGAAAAGCTACATGAGCAGTTCTCCAAGAGTGCGGTACATGATTCAGTCTTATGCACCCATCGAATATTATTTTAAGCCATTCCACGACCGCCCTACTTGAGACTTGTAGCATGGCCGGGAATATACCATCTGGGCCCGGCGATTTAAACTTAGAAAACGTCTTCACTGCCCACTCGATCTTGGTATCGGTCACCAAGCCCGGCACCACTAGCTCCGTGATCGAAGTGTGAGTGATGTCTGCTGGTTCTTCTAAACCGTCTCCCGATGGGAAATGTGTATCGAGAAGCACCTCAGGGGATTCCTCACTATCACATGACCATTCCCGTTCTCTTTCTTTATTAGTCCCTGGACTATGTTTCCCTTTGCTAGGACTTTTTTCAACCGTGCTGTTTCACTGGAGCACTCTATGTCCGTACAGAAACTTTTCCATGAGTTTCTCTTCGCCCTGGTAATTTCACGCTTGTAGATCCTCAGTAGATCCCTGTACTCGTCCCGACACGCTTCGCTTTCCGCGGTCTTTGCGAGTTTAAACATTTCTTTTACCTGTCTTCTTAGAAGACTCAGCTCATTGCTCCACCATGGCGGCTTTGCTTTTCCTCTGAATCTTCTTAGAGGGCAAGCTTTGTTATACGCAGTCATAAGCGTCCTTGTTAGGAATTCATTCGACTCCTCCAGTTCCTCTACATTAGCAACCTCTTTGGGTTGTCCCAGTTTCGTTTCTACATGTTTCTGGAATTTAGTCCAATTCGTTGCCCTAGGGTTTCTAAAGGTTCCTCCCTTCTCTACCTTCTTTAGTGGGATGCTGAAGCTTATATACGCATGGTCGGAGAAGGATGGTCTATCGAGAACCATCCAATCATACCTTGATATATCACGCTCGGAGCTCAATGTAATATCCAGAACATTGCTGGATGTTGGACCAATGTATGTAGGAACATTTCCCCTGTTGGATATCTGCAAATTGGTTTGCAGGATGTAACAAAATAGAGATTAGCCTCTCTCGTTCGTATCTGCTCCTCCTCACGCATCGTGGTGCGCATTTGCATCTGCGCCTATGACCAATCGCCCTTTGCGCCCTTCCTCCTGTACTAGCCTTTTGCATTCCATCGGTGGAACCTCCGCAGCATGGGCCATGTAGCAGGACGCCAGGATAAATGCCTGCTTATTCTTTTGCTCAACGGCCACCGCTACGAGATCCTCGGTGGTGTAATTAGGCAGCATATATGAATGCAGCTGTTTCCTTACCATTACTACAGCTCGCACCCGTCCTTCCGTTTGTGCGTAGTAAACGCCAAACCCGCGCGCGCTAAGTCCAGAAACCTTTCCTCCCGATGAGAGCCACGGCTCCTGGATCAGCGCCACGTCAAACGAACCCTCCTCAAGGGTTAGGAGGAGTTCGCTCGACGCCACTTTACTGTGTTGGAGGTTTATCTGTAAGACTCGCAGCACCATTGGGCTGTTTGTCCCCCTCCAGCACCTTCGTATTGACGTCGTCGTCCTCCTCTTGCCCTATTGGTTTAGAGTATTCGAGGCCCCCTTCAGCCCCTCGTGAATGTTGTGCCGTGTGTTCCTCTGTGCGAGTCACAGCACCATTTAGCGGTTGGTCCTCTTCTAGCACGTTCGTGGTGACGTCGGGGACCTCCACCTGTCTTTTTTCCCTTACTCTTCTGAGGTCCTTTTCGACTTCGCCCACTTCCAGCGTGTTAGGATTTTTATCCTCGGGACTTCTTTTCCTGAGTCGCATGTAAATTTTGCCAGTGCCAAAGGACATTTTGCCAAGCTGCGTGTACAAAATATCCTCCGCCTGCTTGTTTATTTGGAAGATGTGATGATGAACTGACCATCCTCGGTAGGCCGAGATACAGTAAGTACCTTCCAATCCTGTGTCGGTATGTTCGGATTCTGATTCTGCAGAAGTCGCAGTGTATCCTCCGACTTCATCACGCATGGTATCCATACCTTAACTTTTGGTACCGTGGGGATTTGCGCTTTATCCACCACCTCAAACCGCGCGTTCTTGCCTTGCCTTTGGAGGTTTGGAACGACTTCCTCCAGCCACCGCAAGCTCGCGATGTTGTCTCACGCTATCATCTTCACACCATTATACCATCCCCCCGAATCAAAGGTTGGAAGGGGCTTACTTGGTAGTTCCCGCATCATCTTAAGCATTAAGCTAATAAGCTCCCTTTCCACTGATCTCCACCTTCCAGTAGTCATTTGTCCGAACGGACTGCTACGATCAACCAGCGCCACAGTCAGTGACTGCTTTGCCACATCACTCATCTTCTCGGGAAAAGCAGGAGTCTTAGTGTTATCTCCCTTTGGAACCTCCGAGAACACCGGAGTCTTCGCGTTAACTCCCTTTAGCGCCTCCGAGAAAGCCGGAGTCTTAGCGTTATCTCCCTTTGGCTTATCTCCTACTTCCGTAGTTGGAACTGCCCTCTGACTGGCAGCTTTCGAGGTAGTTGCTACCTCGCTATTGGAACCCATCTGTCTTACAGCTTTGGGCCTACTTGTCTTGTCTATGCGACTGCCCTGCCTCGCGGCTCTAGGACTGGGTCCTTTCTGCCTCTTGAAAGCAGGCTTGTCGCCTTCTGCCGAACGTTGCCTCTTCATTCTGCCATTCGACGCTTCTTCCTCCTCGTACCGGTTGCAGAACCGAGGGTTTCTCGCAGCAAACCTTTTGAACTGCCTTCTACCTACTTCTACCGCTTCATGGGCCCATTCCAAGCGCTCGATCTCCACTTCTGTTGGGTCGACCACTGCTCCCAAGCGTTGTACAATGCTTAGTGCTGCACGGTACTGCGAGAGAGCTCTTTTACTTCCTCTGCTCCGTACCCTTCTCCACTCTTCTACTCCGTTTTCATTTGTGTGCTTCTCCAACACGGAGTTCATTGAATCAGCACTACTCTCGCTCCCCGAGTCCGACGCATCGCTTAATTCGTATTTTTCGTCCTTGGATGGCGACTCAGTCCTCCTCTTTACATCCTCCTTATTACATTCAGGTAATGAGTTGTTCATCTTGGTCGTACGACCACCTGCCCGACAAGGCGGGCTCAGCGGTCCAGTATTATATACGGGGAAAGAACCGTCCGCCACAGCAGCGCCCCTTACTGCGGTAAGGCCATAAATACTTCCCGATATGGCCCGGTATCGGGAAGGCTCCGTTCGAATACAGCCGAATTTATCCCCTGGCTGCAAATCGTCCAATAGGCACGGTCCGCATAACACCCTGGATTAGGGGGTTGGCAGTTCTTGGTCACCGACATCCCGCCGCCCTCCTATGAGGCGAAACGGCGTAGATGTCAGTCCTAAACAGCTCCGCCTCATAGTCGGGCGCTATGGAGTTCGGCTAAGCCCTCACACCAACGACAAGGTGCCTACCCTAGTGAGGGTGGGACATGGCTAAATGAATTTCTTTTTTCGCAGAGATCATTTTGATATATAGAAATCTACATCTATCCCGATTAGTTTATGCCGTTACAGGGTACCGTTATGCGAACAAAATTAATATACTCTATGAGATCTGCTCAGCTGAGTATAATTAGTAACACTCCGATAATAAATCGATAACTTTTTATTATCAAATCTATAACTTCTGGAAAAAAATCGATACATTTTTGATTACAAATTCGGAAACGCGACAACAAAAAATGCGTAACACCACCATAATAAATCTATTAGTTCCCGAAAAAGATAGATATCCTTAGATAGCATATCGATAACTTTCCCCTAATTAATCGATAACATTCGATAACAATCCGATGTAAAATCAGTAACGATACGATAACAAATCAATAACATTTTGACAATGTATCTATAATTTTTAACAAATTTGTTTTTGGTTTCGGGTTTACAGTCCAATAAATCAGAAAAACGCCTTTTTTATTTTTTCGCCAACTTTTCGACCTTTTGTTTTGGTCTTCTTCAGGGTCTAATGACAAAAAGCATAAAACTTAGTATATAAGGCCTTGCATTACAATTGCATTGCGTACATCCCCAAAACAGAAACGAAATCAGACAAGCGGTGACACGCACAATATTACAAGCTAAATCAACCGGAAGGAAATCCAATTTAGAAAACTTCCTACCACAGAAATAAAAAATTTGCATCCAGTTTTTTAAGAACAACCCTGAAACAATATGCACCAATCCGACAAGGAAATAAATCAGTGTTTATGTACAAAAACAGCCTACTAAAACTTGGAGAGGAGATGATCAGCGACACTAACACATACAACGCTATAACTGACCCAACAAACAAAGTACAAACAAAAAATAATCCGTTTGTATAAACCCTATTCAATAGAGGTAAAATAAACTACCTAACAAAACGGAAACTTAAAACGTACAACGCAAACCCACCTACGATATTCTTCGTACCAAAAGGCCACAAAACGAAAATCCAATGCCACTTAGACCGATCCCAGCCGACTGTGATGAACCAACAACAGCACTGTCGTAATATGCAGCAGCGATTCTAACCAAAATACCAAAATCGCAGTTCCACTTACGCAATTATTTGAATTTGAAACATTCATCACCGAACAAACACACGAACCGGGCCAAATACAAATATCATTTGACGTAAAAAGCCTATTTACAAATGCGTCAGTTGATTCAATTCTAAGAATCTTAAGCGAGAGGTGGGGGGAAATTGAATCCATCCCAAATCTTTCGCGAAGTGAATTTATCGAAATGATTACTCTTTGCACAAAAAACAGTTATTTTCAATATAACAAACAATTCTATGCACAGAATTTCGGTTGCCCAATAGGATCACCCATGAGCTGTATTCTAGTAGAAATTCTAACGGACAATGTTTTAGAACGAGCCATTCAGAAAGTAAGAGAAGAACTAGAATTAAACATTTGTATAATTAAGAAATACGTAGACGACCTATACTTAGTACTGCCTGAACATATCCTTCCATCGATCTTCAAAATATTCAATGCCATAGAACCAGGAATCGAGTTCAAATTTGAAAGAGAACAACAAAATATGCTACCATTCTTTGATATGGTTATTTTCAGAAACACACAGGATGCAACCTTTGACGCGGACTGGTACCGTAAGTCAGTCTCATCAGGTCGTATCCTTAATTATAGGTCAATACATCCATTAACCACAAAAAAAAAAAAAATCAGCATCGCAAAAGGGTTAATAAACAGAGTTCCTAACTTAAGTGATGAAAAATATCACAAAAAGAACAAATTAATTATCCTCAAAGCGAATGGTTATCCGCCAAAACTAGTTTCAAGATTAATAAATCATTATAATATGCCCATCAACAACAAAAACACCGTCCCAATATTAACGAGCACCAACGCCCAACAACAATCAAGAGAAATTAAAACTATGACAATTTCATATTTCCCGTATGTAACCAAATGTATTACAAACTAATTCAAAGAGTTCACTGCCAACGTCCGTTTTGCGTACAAAAAAATAATGAAAATGTTGGGAAAATGTATAAAAAGATTAAAGACAAAATTTCAACAAAGAAAGAAAAGAACGTTGTATACAAAATAGACTGCATCGACTGCCAGCGAAGAAAAAGTTACATAGGCACTACATCTCAACATTTATACAAATGCCTAAATCAACATAAAACAAGTAAGAATGGGACTGTCTTCGGCTGTGCCGAAGACTTCATACCTTTCATGAATGGGGCTGAACAATAATCTTATCCCGTTCGTAACCTCCGAATAATCGGATGTATAAGATAAGAAATATATAGTGAACAGATCTACATACCTTAACGATTTTTAAGATAAATATAAAATAAAAAACAGGTAGGTACTTTGTGTGAGGATGCAAAGTTTCAGGTTTTTTGTGGTCTGCGTGTAAAAACTATGACTACGAATCACGTATTTCAAAAATATATGACGAAAACGTAACTATTTGATGAAATTTGATGAATTTTGAAGATTCTAGCCGTAAAAAAGGGGTCAAAATGACAGTTTATATGAAGTATATAATATATATACGACCGATCTCTATGATTTTTTCAGACAACAATATATGCTATATACGTAAGCATTTTGTGAAATTTGAAGCTTCTAACTGTTAAAACGGGGCAAAAATTGCGCAAAGTTTCTTATCTGAACAATCGGTTGTATGAGATATATACTATGTGTACCACCGATCTCAATGATTTTTTCAGACATCAATATATGCTATACACGTAAGCAGTTGGTGAAATTTGAAGCTTCTAGCTGTTAAAATGGGGCCGAAATCGTAAAAAAAATATATATATACTATATATATACTATATATACCATCATATATATATTATATATATCACCGATCTCTATGATTTTTTGACACAACAATACATACTATATACGTAAGCAATCGGTGAAATTTGAAGCTTATAACTGTTAAAATGGGGAAGAAATTGCGCAAAGTTTCTTATCTGAACAATCGGTTGTATGGGATATATACTATATATACCACCGGTATCTATGATTTTCTCAGACAACAATATATGCTATACACGTAAGCATTTGGTGAAATTTGAACATATCTAAACGATTTTTAAGATAAATATAAAATAAAAAATAGGTAGGTAATCTGTGTGAGGATGTAATGCTTCACGTTTTTTGTGGTCTGCATGTAAAAACTATGGCTACGAATCACGTATTTCAAAAATATATGACGTAAACGTAGCTATTTGATGAAATTTGATGAATCTTGAAGCTTCTAGCCGTAAAAAAGGGGTCAATATGACAGTTTATATGAAGTATATAATATATATACCACCGATCTCTATGATTTTTTCAGACAACAATATATGCTATATACGAAAGCTTTTTGTGAAATTTGAAGCTTCTAACTGTTAAAACGGGGCAGAAATTGCGCAAAGTTTCTTATCTGAACAATCGGTTGTATGAGATATATACTATTTATACCACCGATCTCAATGATTTTTTCAGACATCAATATATGCTATATACGTAAGCAATCAGTGAAATTTGAAGCTTATAGCTGTTAAAATGGGGTAGAAATTGCGAAAAGTTTCTTATCTGAACAATCGGTTGTATGAGATATATACTATATATACAACCGATCTCTATGATTTTTCAGACAACAATATATGCTATATAAGTAAATATTCGGTGAAATTTGAAGCTTCTAGCTGTTAAAATGGGGCTAAAATTTGCGAAAATATATATATATATATACTATATATATATACTATATATACCACCATATATATACTATATATACCACCGATCTTTATGATTTTTTCAGACAACAATATATGCTATATACGTAAGCATTCGCTGAAATTTGAAGCCTCTAGCTCTTAAAATAGGGCAGTAATTACGAAAAGTTCCTTATCTGAACAATCGGTTGTGGGGGATATATACTATATATACGACCGATCTCATAAATTTTTTCAGGCAACAATATGTGCAATATACGAAAGTATATGGTGAAGTTTGAAGCTTCAATCTGTTAAATTGGGTAAGATATTACAAAAATCCTCTTTTTCTGAAAAATCGGTTGTATGGAGGATATATGCTATAGTGGTCCGATCCGGTCGGTTCCGACAAATGTCTAATCGGACACCCAAATACACCTGCTCACCAAATTTTATCAAGATATCTCAAAAATTGAGGGACTAGTTTGCATACAAACAGACAGACGGACAGACGGACAGACGGACATGGCTAAATCAACTCAGCTCTTCAACCTGATTATTTCGGTATACTTAATGGTGGGTCTATCTATTTTCCTTTAAGGACTTACAATTTTCGGTTTCGTGACGAAATTAATATACCATTTCATTTTCATGAAAGGTATAAAAATAGGTAGGTAATCTGTGTGAGGATGCAATGCTTCACGTTTTTTGTGGTCTGCATGTAAAATCTATGGCTACGAATCACGTATTTCAAAAATATATGACGTATACGTAACTATTTGATGAAATTTGATGAATCTTGAAGCTTCTAGCCGTAAAAAAGGGGTCAATATGACAGTTTATATGAATTATATAATATATATACCACCGATCTCTATGATTTTTTCAGACAACAATATATGCTATATACGAAAGCATTTTGTGAAATTTGAAGCTTCTAACTGTTAAAACGGGGCAGAAATTGCGCAAAGTTTCTTATCTGAACAATCGGTTGTATGAGATATATACTATTTATACCACCGATCTCAATGATTTTTTCAGACATCAATATATGCTTTACACGTAAGCAGTTGGTGAAATTTGAAGCTTCTAGCTGTTAAAATGGGGTAGAAATTGCGAAAAGTTTCTTATCTGAACAATCGGTTGTATGAGATATATACTATATATACAACCGATCTCTATGATTTTTTCAGACAACAATATATGCTATATACGTAAACAATCAGTGAAATTTGAAGCTTATAGCTGTTAAAATGGGGTAGAAATTGCGAAAAGTTTCTTATCTGAACAATCGGTTGTATGAGATATATACTATATATACAACCGATCTCTATGATTTTTTCAGACAACAATATATGCTATATACGTAAGCATTCGCTGAAATTTGAAGCCTCTAGCTCTTAAAATAGGGCAGTAATTACGAAAAGTTCCTTATCTGAACAATCGGTTGTGGGGGATATATACTATATATACGACCGATCTCATAAATTTTTTCAGGCAACAATATGTGCAATATACGAAAGTATATGGTGAAGTTTGAAGCTTCAACCTGTTAAATTGGGTAAGATATTACAAAAATCCTCTTTTTCTGAAAAATCGGTTGTATGGAGGATATATGCTATAGTGGTCCGATCCGGTCGGTTCCGACAAATGTCTAATCGGACACCCAAATACACCTGCTCACCAAATTTTATCAAGATATCTCAAAAATTGAGGGACTAGTTTGCATACAAACAGACAGACGGACAGACGGACATGGCTAAATCAACTCAGCTCTTCAACCTGATTATTTCGGTATACTTAATGGTGGGTCTATCTATTTTCCTTTAAGGACTTACAATTTTCGGTTTCGTAACGAAATTAATATACCATTTCATTTTCATGAAAGGTATAAAAATAGGTAGGTAATCTGTGTGAGGATGCAATGCTTCACGTTTTTTGTGGTCTGCATGTAAAAACTATGGCTGCGAATCACGTATTTCAAAAATATATGACGTAAACGTAACTATTTGATGAAATTTGATGAATCTTGAAGCTTCTAGCCGTAAAAAAGGGGTCAATATGACAGTTTATATGAAGTATATAATATATATACCACCGATCTCTATGATTTTTTCAGACAACAATATATGCTATATACGAAAGCATTTTGTGAAATTTGAAGTTTCTAACTGTTAAAACGGGGCAGAAATTGCGCAAAGTTTCTTATCTGAACAATCGGTTGTATGAGATATATACTATTTATACCACCGATCTCAATGATTTTTTCAGACATCAATATATGCTATATACGTAAGCAATCAGTGAAATTTGAAGCTTATAGCTGTTAAAATGGGGTAGAAATTGCGAAAAGTTTCTTATCTGAACAATCGGTTGTATGAGATATATACTATATATACAACCGATCTCTATGATTTTTTCAGACAACAATATATGCTATATAAGTAAATATTCGGTGAAATTTGAAGCTTCTAGCTGTTAAAATGGGGCTAAAATTTGCGAAAATATATATATATATACTATATATACCACCATATATATACTATATATACCACCGATCTTTATGATTTTTTCAGACAACAATATATGCTATATACGTAAGCATTTGCTGAAATTTGAAGCCTCTAGCTCTTAAAATAGGGCAGTAATTACGAAAAGTTCCTTATCTGAACAATCGGTTGTGGGGGATATATACTATATATACGACCGATCTCATAAATTTTTTCAGGCAACAATATGTGCAATATACGAAAGTATATGGTGAAGTTTGAAGCTTCAATCTGTTAAATTGGGTAAGATATTACAAAAATCCTCTTTTTCTGAAAAATCGGTTGTATGGAGGATATATGCTATAGTGGTCCGATCCGGTCGGTTCCGACAAATGTCTAATCGGACACCCAAATACACCTGCTCACCAAATTTTATCAAGATATCTCAAAAATTGAGGGACTAGTTTGCATACAAACAGACAGACGGACAGACGGACAGACGGACATGGCTAAATCAACTCAGCTCTTCAACCTGATTATTTCGGTATACTTAATGGTGGGTCTATCTATTTTCCTTTAAGGACTTACAATTTTCGGTTTCGTGACGAAATTAATATACCATTTCATTTTCATGAAAGGTATAAAAATAGGTAGGTAATCTGTGTGAGCATGCAATGCTTCACGTTTTTTGTGGTCTGCATGTAAAAACTATGGCTACGAATCACGTATTTCAAAAATATATGACGTAAACGTAACTATTTGATGAAATTTGATGAATCTTGAAGCTTCTAGCCGTAAAAAAGGGGTCAATATGACAGTTTATATGAAGTATATAATATATATACCACCGATCTCTATGATTTTTTCAGACAACAATATATGCTATATACGAAAGCATTTTGTGAAATTTGAAGCTTCTAACTGTTAAAACGGGGCAGAAATTGCGCAAAGTTTCTTATCTGAACAATCGGTTGTATGAGATATATACTATTTATACCACCGATCTCAATGATTTTTTCAGACATCAATATATGCTTTACACGTAAGCAGTTGGTGAAATTTGAAGCTTCTAGCTGTTAAAATGGGGTAGAAATTGCGAAAAGTTTCTTATCTGAACAATCGGTTGTATGAGATATATACTATATATACAACCGATCTCTATGATTTTTTCAGACAACAATATATGCTATATACGTAAGCAATCAGTGAAATTTGAAGCTTATAGCTGTTAAAATGGGGTAGAAATTGCGAAAAGTTTCTTATCTGAACAATCGGTTGTATGAGATATATACTATATATACAACCGATCTCTATGATTTTTTCAGACAACAATGTATGCTATATGAGTAAATATTCGGTGAAATTTGAAGCTTCTAGCTGTTAAAATGGTGCTAAAATTTGCGAAAATATATATATATATACTATATATATACTATATATACCACCATATATATACTATATATACCACCGATCTTTATGATTTTTTCAGACAACAATATATGCTATATACGTAAGCATTCGCTGAAATTTGAAGCCTCTAGCTCTTAAAATAGGGCAGTAATTACGAAAAGTTCCTTATCTGAACAATCGGTTGTGGGGGATATATACTATATATACGACCGATCTCATAAATTTTTTCAGGCAACAATATGTGCAATATACGAAAGTATATGGTGAAGTTTGAAGCTTCAACCTGTTAAATTGGGTAAGATATTACAAAAATCCTCTTTTTCTGAAAAATCGGTTGTATGGAGGATATATGCTATAGTGGTCCGATCCGGTCGGTTCCGACAAATGTCTAATCGGACACCCAAATACACCTGATCATCAAATTTTATCAAGATATCTCAAAAATTGAGGGACTAGTTTGCATACAAACAGACAGACGGACAGACGGACATGGCTAAATCAACTCAGCTCTTCAACCTGATTATTTCGGTATACTTAATGGTGGGTCTATCTATTTTCCTTTAAGGACTTACAATTTTCGGTTTCGTGACGAAATTAATATACCATTTCATTTTCATGAAAGGTATAAAAATAGGTAGGTAATCTGTGTGAGGATGCAATGCTTCACGTTTTTTGTGGTCTGCATGTAAAAACTATGGCTACGAATCACGTATTTCAAAAATATATGACGTAAACGTAACTATTTGATGAAATTTGATGAATCTTGAAGCTTCTAGCCGTAAAAAAGGGGTCAATATGACAGTTTATATGAAGTATATAATATATATAACACCGATCTCTATGATTTTTTCAGACAACAATATATGCTATATACGAAAGCATTTTGTGAAATTTGAAGCTTCTAACTGTTAAAACGGGGCAGAAATTGCGCAAAGTTTCTTATCTGAACAATCGGTTGTATGAGATATATACTATATATACAACCGGTCTCTATGATTTTTTCAGACAACAATATATGCTATATAAGTAAATATTCGGTGAAATTTGAAGCTTCTAGCTGTTAAAATGGGGCTAAAATTTGCGAATATATATATATATATACTATATATATATACTATATATACCACCATATATATACTATATATACCACCGATCTTTATGATTTTTTCAGACAACAATATATGCTATATACGTAAGCAATCAGTGAAATTTGAAGCTTATAGCTGTTAAAATGGGGTAGAAATTGCGAAAAGTTTCTTATCTGAACAATCGGTTGTATGAGATATATACTATATATACAACCGATCTCTATGATTTTTTCAGACAACAATATATGCTATATAAGTAAATATTCGGTGAAATTTGAAGCTTCTAGCTGTTAAAATGGGGCTAAAATTTGCGAAAATATATATATATATACTATATATATATACTATATATACCACCATATATATACTATATATACCACCGATCTTTATGATTTTTTCAGACAACAATATATGCTATATACGTAAGCATTCGCTGAAATTGGAAGCCTCTAGCTCTTAAAATAGGGCAGTAATTACGAAAAGTTCCTTATCTGAACAATCGGCTGTGGGGGATATATACTATATATACGACCGATCTCATAAATTTTTTCAGGCAACAATATGTGCAATATACGAAAGTATATGGTGAAGTTTGAAGCTTCAATCTTTTAAATTGGGTAAGATATTACAAAAATCCTCTTTTTCTGAAAAATCGGTTGTATGGAGGATATATGCTATAGTGGTCCGATCCGGTCGGTTCCGACAAATGTCTAATCGGACACCCAAATACACCTGCTCACCAAATTTTATCAAGATATCTCAAAAATTGAGGGACTAGTTTGCATACAAACAGACAGACGGACAGACGGACAGACGGACATGGCTAAATCAACTCAGCTCTTCAACCTGATTATTTCGGTATACTTAATGGTGGGTGTATCTATTTTCCTTTAAGGACTTACAATTTTCGGTTTCGTGACGAAATTAATATACCATTTCATTTTCATGAAAGGTATAAAAAACTGTTGAGAAGAAAGAAACTGAAAAAAGTGCACTCGCCCTCCACGCTTTTACCTTTGGACATAGATTTGATCGAAGGAACCAAAGTATTGGTCAGAGAGAAAAGTTGGGGAAAAAGAATCTTATTAGAAGAAATATTTATAGAATCTGATAAAAACTGCGTTAATAAAAGAAGCGTAGAAGCTAAAAACATCAGCGACATCTACACGTGTATTTTCAAACGATGTCAACAATCATCAGCTGCTCTACATAGTCCGTCAAGCACGAACCGGCTGACAAAAGTATCAACAAATGCCAAATACGTATGTATATAGTTCGTTGTTTGAATTACATTGTGTTAATTTTATTACTTATTTCTTTTTAAATTTTATTCAAATTTAATAAAACTAATCCCAAAGCCCTATAGTTTAAAATTTTTATATGTGGCCATTTCTGCACAATGCAGAAAACAAAATATTTATACAAAACAACTGGACAAGGAAGAACGCAGTAATTTTGAGTAAGAATCTGTGATTTCAATAATTGTGTTATATATGTACTTTTATTTGTATATGTAATTATTATTAACCCTCTATTGTAATGCAAGGCCTTATATACTATGTTTTATGTTTTTTGTCATTAGGCCCCGAAGAAGACCAAAATAAAACGTCGAAACGTTGGCGAAAAAATAAAAAAGGCGTTTTTCTGATTTATTGGACTGTAAACCCGAAACCAAAAATAAATTTGCAATAAATAAAGATAACAGTCGGTAGTACAAAAAAAAGATAATTTTTTACTTATAAATCGAGAGTTATTTGGTAAGAAACCGATAATTCGTCGATTAGAAATAGATTTTACAAATTTGTTTTTTAAATTTTATTTTATTTTTTTTATATATTTTTTTTATTTAATTAGAAATATTTTGTTTTATTTTAAATAATTTAATGTAATACATTTTTTCTAATTTATTTTATTTTGTTTTTCTTTTTTTTCAATTAATTAATATTTTTCTTTGCTTTCACTTTTATATTTCATGCTAATCTAATCAAATAATTTACAAAGTTGTTACAACCAACAAAATTCTATAAAGAAACAATTTTCAACTTACATTCTCTGACTCTTTTTTCCAACAAAACCGCAGTGTATACATCTCTTCGTGCACTTATATGCATACAAATTGTGTATATGCTTAGAAACTTAAATTTATATGTAGGTGACATTCTGTGCGATTTCGCTCATTTCAACTCTGCGAGCAATACCAATACCACACATAACAATACCACACATTCAGGTATTCCCCATACCGTGAGCAAAGATGTTTACACATACAAAATGTGGCAACTAGAACGTAAAGCTGGCCAAAAGGTTTTGCATTCGCACCTTGTGCTGTCTTTGCAACAAGCCTTCTTGCACTTTCCGCAGCGATGGCTGCTACTGCTGTTTCTAAGCTGCTAATAAGCTGAAGGGAAGAACAAGAGAATCCGGTTTATTGAATGCGAAATTAATATATCACAGCAAATGATATGGGCAAAGGTCCACCGAAATTTGGTGGTCTAAAGAAAGAAGCTCCTTAATTAAATGGTCAGAATGATGTGAGACGAACCAACTAATTAACCACTACCACTCTTCGATTCAATAGGTTCCTATATACTTAATTGGTGCTTAACCGTTTAAATGGTTATGACGGTAACACAAGGCGAACCAGTCGCTTTTTTGTTGGGTTACCTGCGCAAATCGGTAACGCCAAAAGGCATTAAAATCGTTTTCTAACTGGTCCTTGCAACGGAGTGGGGGCCGACCTCTTCCTCTACCTCCATAGACTAGTTCGGAAAAAGATAATTTCTGAGCTGGAGTTGGACGATAGTTCGGTTAACATGACTTTGCCAGCATAGCCGCTGTGTTTCAATTCGCTGGACTCTGTTTATGTCTGCTTATATCTCATCATTAAATCTTCTCCGTTACTTGCAATCGCCCACGCGTAGAGGTCCGTAAATCTCTCGAAGAACACTCCCACAGCCGCCTCATTCGATGTTGTCATGGTTCATGCTTCTGCACCATAAAGCAGGTCGGGAACGATAACTGACTTGCAGACAATAGTTTTTGTTTGCCGAGAGATTCCAATTGCTTGCATAGTCTCAAGTAGCATTTTTTGGCAAGAATGACTCTTCGCTTGATTTCAGAGCTGATGTTGTTGTTTGTGTTAATGCTGGGTCCCAAATAAACAAAGTCTTACTATTTCGATATATGATATATGATTATGACTGTAAATAGCAACGTGGCTGCCAAGGCGCAAAAGCGCTGACTCTTTGCTTGATGATGCCAGGTGCTTCGTTTTGTCCTTATTCACCATGAAACTCATCTTATCCGCTTTCTCAACAACTTGGAATGAGCAGAACTCAAAGTACATGTGCTCAGGACGGTGATATCAATGTCGTCAGCATACGCCAATAATTGCACGCTTACAGAATATTGTTCAAAAGCAGTTAAGTTCGGTAGCTAGTATAATTTTCCTCAACATCAAGTTAAAGATATTAAACGATAGGGACCACGCTCCCTGAAACCTCCTTTAGTTTCGAACGGCTCGGGAAGGTCCTTAGCAATTCTAATTGACTTGATGGTGTTGCTCAACATTATTGTGCACAGCCGTATAAGTTTTGTGGGGTAACCAAATTCAAAATAGCGGCATATATGCTGCTCCTTTCGTGCTGTCGAAGGCAGCTTTTAAATCGACGAATAGGTGGTGTGAGTCAATTCATTTTCGCGGGTTTGTTCCAAGATTTGGGGCATAGTGAAAATCTGGTCGATGACAGATTTACCAGATCTGGAGTCGCATTGGGAGGATCAAATCATATGATTTACCGTGGCCATATTTCGGATAATACGTTTGACATGACCTAATATGCAATATTAAGAAGACTGATTCCGCGATGATTGGCGCAATTTGCTGGATATCTGATATTGTGGACTGGACCGATGGGCGACCCCGTTAAGAAAAACTTTTATCTAATTAAAAAAAACTTTTTTCTAAATTTTCGGTGTCCTTTGTTAGGGACTTAAACCCAGGACCTTCGATCCTTACCACGGCCTGCAGCCTGTAAAAAAATAATAATAATTTGTTTTCTTTGATTTGGGGCTTGCGGTTTCTTTTCGAACACAACTGAGAATTTCGAGACTCGATTAAGCGAGAACTCGGCTTCCCGCTGGAGTCTCGTGTCTCGAAATACTCGTAAATCTCGTGAGCTTCCCGATATTAAATTATGTCGCTGTATTGAAAGTATTTATGCACATTTTACTACTGCTGTTTTTTACTTGTGATTTTTGTTTCTATTACATTGCCTTTTTAATAAAACTTCACTCAATATATATTTATATAATTTTGTTCATTATATTCTAGTTTCGAATAATAGGGAAATCGGGAACTCGGCCGTTCGTGGGATTCTCGAAATAGTCGCAAAGCTCGCGAGCTTTAAACGGCATAAACTAATCGAGATAGATATAGACTATATACCAAAATGATCTGGGTGAAAAAAAAAATTCATTTAGCCATGTCCGTCTGTTCTTAAACACGTTAACTTGAGTAAATTTTCAGGTATCTTAATGAAATTTGATCGCTTAAATGAACGAAATCGGACTATAACCGCGCCCACTTTTTCGATATCGAAAATTTCGAAAAACCGAAAAAATGCGATAATTCGTTACCGAAGACGGATGAAGCGATGAAATTTTGTAGTTGGGTTGACCTTATGACGCAGAATAGAAATTTAGTAAAATTTTGGACAATGGGCATGTCACCGCCCACTTTTAAAAGAAGGTAATTTAAAAGTTTTGCAAGCTGTAATTTGCAGCTGAGTATGTAATGTTCGGTTACACCCGAACTTAGGCTTCCTTACTTGTTTACTTGTGGTTTTTTGCAAATTTTTGCTTGTGTTTCAAAATCGTAAGCTCTTAATATTACTAACAATGCAGCAAATAAATTGAATGTCGAATAGCTCGCGAGCTTTACGAGTATTTCGAAACTCTAGATTGTCGGTAAAAGCCGAGACTAGCGAGAAATCGTAAGCTCTAGTCATATTTTGAAATTGTTTATTTAGTTCTCTCTAATAACTAGCCGATAAGCAAGATGTTTGTACTACTCGAGCCCCTGTTATATGTTGGCTTGTTTTGACGTTGCTTTCCCCCTTAAAAGGCTGTGTTTCGCCTTCCTACAGATACAAGTATGGTCACTATTTTAATGAATTTTCGTTTAGATATTCTTTCCATGTACGTTTTACAAATATGCCAAACGGCTTCGTCGCTGTTTTGTCTTCAACGTCATCAAGCTAATATTTGTTTAGTTGCTTCGTGTCCCAGAAAACAGCAAAGCATAATAAACAACAACAGAAACAAAAGCGTTTATTTAAGTAAGAGCCATATCGCAAAATAACAACAAAAAATTATTTCAGGTGACAGCCAATTAATAAACGAAATTCCCTTGGAATTTCATGAGTAACACAGCAAAAGCAGCAGCAAATTAAAACAACAACAATTGCATATGTGTGTGCGACAGTGTGCTAGTGTGCATATAACAAGGAAAAACATTGACAAAATACATCTTCAGTTGACATAACTAATGAGCAGCTATACTTACAGTGCTGCGATGTTGTTGTCGCTGTTTTTTTTTTTTTTTGTTAAAATTAATTTTAAGGTTTTGCTTCGCACAAGTTTTAGCTACTAGCAACAGCATGTTGAGAAATTCCAGAAATTCCGTATAGCAAATGTTCAAAGCAGTACAGCAAAGAAAAAAAAAAATACACTCAAGAGCAACATGAAATTCATTGGCACTTCTGGGCCATGCCAAAAATGCGTCAAGATGATGATCAGCAGTGGCAGTAAACAATAAAAACCGCTTCATTAACAACCTTATCTGCTTCTGCGGCATGAAAAAAAAAAAAAATACGCAAAAAAAACACGAGCATTCATTATTTGCCGCATCTGCAACATATCAATTTCATCAAGTTGAGCATCATAAGCAACACCAAAAGCACGGCTTCTGCCTCAAAAAAGAAAGAAAAAGTTGTTGTTGTTTGCAATTATTATTCTGTCGCTCATGAATTTTTGCAACGACTTCTGCACATAACTTTGCAAACGAAAAATAACTGAAATTAATAAAATCGCTATCACTTTTTTATCATTCTTCGTATTTCTTTCTTTGATTCGTTGTTGCAAAATAAAAATAAACAAAATCAGCAAGATAATAAAGCAAGTAAGGAACAATTTCAATTACTGAAATATATCCCAGTAAACATTTTTGGCGAAATCGCAATTCGAGCTGCATTTAGGTGCTCATTTTATTTGTGAGTCCCAAAAGTTAGTTCTCGAATGGCAATTTAAGATTCTCAAACACGAGTGAAACGGAGTTGTATTGAAATGTGTGAAAATTGCTTTCCACAAATATTACTACCGCGTGTTTTAAAAAATGGAGGCGAGCCTCCTTTACAGGAAGAAAAAGGTACAGGCAGAAAAACGTGAGTGCGATGAGCTCGTGCTGCTGACCAGCAGGAATAGCGCCCGAAAATTCTACCAAAAAATTCTGTTACAAACAGAAGGTTTTAATCCCGGGGGCCAACGCCTGCATTAGAGCAAACGACGACCTGGTAACCGATGAACAAAGGGTGATTAGATTACAGAGAGAACGCTTCTCTGTGCACTAAATGAAGATAGCGACCAACGAAGATGATGAACCCTAGCCCGCAATCAATGAAGATGTAATAAGCTCCCCCCTTCCTAAGGAAGTAAAAGGATAATTTGCATACATTAAATTTGGTGAAATGATTGTGAGGGAAAACCTATGAAATAGGTCTGTTATTATCAAACTAGTGGTGCACAACGCCAGCAGAGTATTAAATACAAACGCAAAATTTGTTTGTAGTAGTATGTGTTTACATGGATATTGTTTTACCATAGAATTCACGCATGAGTAGTGATAGAACGATACGAGTACTGAGTGAGTAGAATCGATACTTTTCTTAAAAAATACTCGAATATTTCGTACTAGATGCTTTTTTCCAAGTACTGAGCAAATTATCGAGACTTTACCTCGTAACTTTTTCCCGATACTTTACCAAGTGCCGATGGTCTACATCAGCGATGGGCAAAACGGCTCTTATGAGCCTTGCTTGGTGAGGGACGATCAAGTGCAGGTATGTGGGGCGAAGAACACAGGAAGAGAATAATATGCGAACACATATAAGATTGATAAAGAGGGAGTATTTTGGAAAATAGAGCTGCCACCGCTCTTATTATTTTTAAAATATTAAGCGTTTTAGGATAAACTATCCTTTACCGGCGGCTTCGCTCGCACTAAAGGCCACAAATATGTAATGTCGCTTTTGTGATTCACAACTCGAACTGAATTTTCAGTTGTGATTTTAAAAGTTCCTTTATGATTCAAATCATAAACAAAGCAAGTTTTAAAATTAGAAAAATGGTCGCCGTAAATTAAACACACATGCAATTTTTGTAGTGTGGATTTAACGATATATGTATGTGAGCTGAAGAAATTTGAAAATTCCTCCATAATTTGAAATTTATAAATGAAAGCAGCTATGTTTATAATAACGCTGGTAAAATTGGTCGTTGTTTATGCGATTGGTACCTTTTTTTATTTGTAAACTGATACATTTATTTCTAGGCTCACGGCATCACTGCCAACAAGTCTGAAAAGGGTTTCGTTTTCCCACGATTGTATACGAAACGTGCATTAGTACGTTTTTCAACTACTACTTCCTCTAATGCTACTACTTTAAAAATACTTTTTTAAATACTTTTATGTATATATTGCAAAATGAATCGGCTTGCATATAATTAAATGTATGTGAAGGCGAAATGAATGTCAATAATGCGCTGCTTAACATAAAGTCGAATTCAGACTATGGTTCTTTCATTTTTCGTATTTCTTGCGAAAAAATGTATGTTTTTGTTTTTTTACTATTGCAACACAGTTTGGGAATTGATTTTCGGGGTTTGAGTGAGAATATTTTCATTTCAGTTTTTTAGTGATTCCAACCTTCTTGCGATGAATATCGTTTGAGACGAAGAGTACGATATTTCAAATATATTTTTTTACTCCCCTAACAACACCTCAAAACACACAAACGTCTCACCTGGCACTCACTGGCACTGAAACTGATTTAGGAGCCGAAAATAGGCCCATCCCTGGTCTACATGTTTAAGACAAACAAAGGTCAGTCCATTAACACTATAACTTGAGCATAAATTGAGATTGTCGACAATGCGGCATTTAAATTGCCGCATTTTACTTAAACCGACTTTTTGATAATGGTAGATTGGTAAAATGGTGATAAAAGAAAAGCATGTGGCTTACAGTTTGAATCTTAACAAAATTTCCAATACATATATACATACATGTATGGTAGGCAACAATACTACCAGAAGAGATAGATTTATCAAAACTTTTGATACAGCCAACCACGGCACGTTATTGCAAGACTTGTAAGGTCCAATCTTCCTCCTAGTCTCAAAAGGTGGACTGCAAATTATCTGTCCGATCGGTGCAATTCAGGAACGTAGCATTTAAGCCCAAAATAATTAAACAACGTGGTGTTCTATCGTCGCTTTTGTTTAACTTGTACATATCGAAGCTTCCTTCGCCACCAGAAGAAGTTACCATTGTTTCCTACGGCGATGACTGCAGTATAGTGGCTACAGGTCTCGTCCCACCCACCGATGACCTTACTTACTTACTTAATTGGCGCTTAACCGTCTAAACGGTTATGGCCGTCCAACAAGGCGCACCAGTCGCTTCTTCGCTCCACCAACCAGCGCCAATTGGTCACAACAAGGGAGTTTAAATCGTTTTCCACCTAGTGCTTCCAACGGAGTGGGGCCGCCCTCTACCTCTGCTTCCATAGGCGGGTTCCGACAGAAACACTTTCTTGGCCGGAGCATCATCTTTCATTCGCATAACATGGCCTAGCCAGCGCAGCCGTTGCGTTTGCGAAGAACTTTTCTCTCGAACACTCCCAAAGCCGCTTCATCTGCTGTTGTCATGGTCCATGCTTCTGCCCCACATAGCAGGACGGGCACGATAAGTGACTTGTAGAGTATGATTTTCTTCGCCGAGAGAGGACTTTACTCAATTGCCTACCTAGTCCAAAGTAGCATTTATGGGCAAGATTGATTCTTCGCTGGACTTCAGTGCTGATGTTGTTGCTAGTGTTGATGGTGGTTCCCAAATAAACGAAGTCTTCTAATATTTCGAAATTATGGCTGCCAATAGTAGCATGGTTGCCAAGGCGCATATGCTTTGACTCTTTGCTCGATGAGAGCAGGCGTTTTGTCATCATTCACCATCAAACCCATCTTTACCGCTTCTTTTTCCAGTTTGGAGTAAGCAGAGCTAACAGCGCGGTTAAGTTCTTCAGCTAGTATAATTTTCTCCAGCATCAAATTAAAGAAATCGCATGATAGGGGGTCACCCTGTCTGAAACCTCGTTTAGGTTCGAACAGCTCGGAGAGGTCCTTCCCAATTTTTACTGAGCTGATGGTGTTGCTCAACGTCATTTTGCACAGCCGTATAAGTTTTGCGGGGAAACCTAATTCAGACATAGCGGCATATAGGCAGCTCTTTTTCGTGCTGTCGAAGGCGACGAAGAGGTGATTTGTGTCGATTCTCTTTTAACGGGGTTTTTCGAAGATTTGGCGCATTGTGAAAATCTGTTCGATGGTAGATTTACCAGGTCTGAAGCCGCACTGATAAGGTCCAATCAGCCGGTTCACGGTGGGCTTCAATATTTCGCACAATACACTTGAAAGGATCTTTTATGCGAAATTAAGAAGGCTGATTCCACGATGGTTGGTGCATTTTGCAGTATCCCCCTTCTTGTGGACTGGGCAAAGAACACTTAGATTACAACCGTCGGGCATGCACTCGTCCGCCCATATTTTGCTAAGAAGTTGCTGCATGCGTCTTACCAACTCCTCGCCACCGTACTTGAATAGCTCCGCAGGCAATCCATCAGCGCCCACAGCCTTGTTGTTTTTCAATCTGGTTATTGCTATTCTAACTTCGTCATAATCGGGCGGGGGGACATATATTCCATCATCATCGGTTGCGGAATCGGGTTCTTCTTCTCTGCGCGGTGAATTGCTGCCTCCATTTAGGAGAGCAGAGAAGTATTCCCTCCATAATTTAAGCACTCTCTGGACATCAGTTACAAGGTCGCCGTTTTCGTTCATATAGGAGTTTGAGTTTTCGGGCGTTATTCCTGGTGGCTAGCAGCTCAAGCTCCTGACACTCACGCCTTTCTGCTTCTGCTTTTTTCTTCCTGAAAAGGCGTCTCGCTTCCCTTTTCAACTCACGATAGCGTTCACACACTCCTCTTGTCGCGCTCACTTTTAACGTAGCCCTGTAGGCAGCGTCTTTTCTTTCAGTTGCAACGCGGCATTCTTCATCGTACCAGTTGTTTTTCGTGGTCGCCGGTAACCAATTTTTTCCTCGGCGGCAGTACGAAGTGCTTTGGAGATATACTCCCACTGCTCCTGTATTCCTTCAGGATGAGTTGTGCTCATTATCATTATTCAGAACACACATAAAGCTAATGTCGACCATATTGGACATCCACATCGATGGAATCTCGTCGAACATGCATCAGAAATTGTTCCTAGAATCCAGAGCCGTAACAAAATTCTGAAATATCTTGCCGGCAGCACTTGGGGTAAGGATAAAGAAATGCTCATTACCACTTTCAAAGCAATTGATCGGCCGCTTGCATGCTACGCGTCGCGGATATGGTCGCCGGGTCTACAGGTTACTCACCTGAAAAAAATACGAGCCCGTCAAAACACCGTATGTCTTCTTATGTCTCCAGAGCACCACATACATAGTGAGGCGAGAGTACGCCCCATTAGGAAGAAATGAAAAGTTGAACACACAGAAACCTGGGCATCCCAACAGGCATCTTATTAAGGAGGACCCGCCTCCCAGGGTCTTAATGAGTCATATTCGCAAGCATTATAAAGAAATACGCCACCTGAGATCTCAGCCGTATGTAGAAGAACATCACATCAAGGTCCTCAGTGATATCCGCAAAAAGGTGCCGTGCCTCTATGCCAAGAATCGCGCGGCGAACCTCGTTCTTAGAGTTAAATACCCTGAACACGCAGAAGAGGAGAGCAATTTCCCTAGGCAGACGCGCGTCACTCTAGCTCAACTTCGATCTGGGTACTGTAACAGATTAAACTCGTACCTATCCAGAATAATCCCCCCCATACATAATGTATGCCCTGCTTATGGCGTGTCCCCACATGACACCAACCATCTTTTCAATTGCAATGTGGAACCAACGCCTCTAACAGCCCTCTCCCTGTGGCCACCCTCTTGAAACTGAAAGTTTCCTTGGACTCCCGTTAGAGGATATTGATGAAAATTTGTGAGTGCGTTTGCATGCAATTTGTGTGAATTCATTTGAAGTCGACACTGAGTTCACCTCATTGTTTTCGCCATGGTTTACGGTAAACAATTTCACCATACATTCATACATATTCCCAATTCGCTCTTTCTTTTTCATTTTTATACATTTCATGTTTGTATGCAAACTAGTCCCTCAATTTTTGAGATATCTTAATAAACTTTGGCGAGCGGGTGTATTTGGGTATCCGATTAGACATTTGTCGGAACCGGCCGGATCGGACCACTATAGCATATATCCTCGATACAACCGATTTTTCAGAAAAAGAGGATTTTTGTAATATCTTACTCAATTTAACATATTGAATCTTCAAACTTCACCATATACTTTCGTATATTGCACATATTGTTGCCTGAAAAAATTGATGAGATCGGCCGTATATATAGTGTATATACCCCACAACCGATTGTTCAGATAAGATACTTTTCGTAATTACTGCCCTATTTTAAGAGCTAGAGGCTTCAAATTTCACCGAACGCTTACGTATATGGCATATATTGTTGTCTGAAAAAATCATAGAGATCGGTGGTATATATATTATATACTTCATATAAACTGTCATTTATGCCCCTTTTTTACGGATAGAAGCTTCAAAATTCATCAAATTTCATCAAATAGTTACGTTTACGTCATATATTTTTCAAATACGTGATTCGTAGTCATAGTTTTTACACGCAGACCACAAAAAACCTGAAACTTTGCATCCTCACACAAAGTACCTACCTATTTTTTATTTTATATTTATCTTAAAAATCTTTTAGGTATCTAGATCTCTTCACTATATATTTCTTATCTTATACATCCGATTATTCGGAGATTACGAACGGGATAAGATTATTGTTCAGCCCCATTCATGAAAGGTATGAAGTCTTCGGCACAGCCGAAGACAGTCCCGTCCTTACTTGTTCTATTTAGCTTGTTCCTTCTTAAACAGGTGTAAGGCGCTCAATTTATGGTAAAATCAACAATACATATGATAAAGCAATACATTTGCCGAAAAAACGAAGACCAGTTGATTTACGGCTCACACAAGCACACTTCTTGCCGCTGAAGCACTTAATTTGCTTTCGTTCGTAGCAATGCTGTACATAGTGTAAACAATTGTAAAATTTAATATTTAGAAATTTCAGAAATAGATGAGCTAATTCTTATTTTAAGTAGTTATCTCTGTATAGTTTAATATAACAGTTTTGTATAAAGTTATAGTCCAAAACACTACGAAGTGTGCGTTCAAAATTTAAGACATTGAATTATGGTATGTATGTATAGATTACTAGTTTGAAAAATAAGTTAACCTAATTTTAACAAATCTACAGTTTTCCTATCCCAACCATACCTACACACAAACAAAATTAGTACAATAGTAAGACCTTTCGGAGTGATATCAAAACTAATTTTGGAGTCAACGCTGTTGCTCGTTGTATTGCGTAATGTCAGATATGATCCGCTATCACACCGAAAGTCCAGGGTTCACGTTCCGGCCGAAGGAACACAGGTACTTTGTTTTTAATATAAGCTCTATCTTTAGATGAGCACTTCTTGGGGATTAAATTCAAACTATTTTGTTTTATACTCAGCTGAGCAGAGTTCACAGAGTATATTAACTTTGTTCGCATAACGGTAATCCGTAACGGCATAAACTAATCGAGATAGATATAGACTTCTATATATCAAAATGATCTGGGCGAAAAAAGAAATCCATTTAGCCACGTCCGTCCGTCCGTAAGCATGATAACTTTATGAAATTTGGTATGAAGGTTCCTGGACGCTCATCTCAGATCGCTATTTAAAATGAAAAAAGTCGAACTACAACCACGCCCACTTTTTAGATATCGAAAATTTCGAAAAACCGAAAAAGTGTTATAATTCATTACCAAAGACGGATAAAGCGACGAAACTTGGTAGGTGCGTTGACCTTATGACGCAAAGTAGAAAACTAGTAAAATTTTGGACAATGGGCGTGTCACCGCCCACTTTAAAAGAAAGAAACGTTACTACTATTACTGTATATGTGCTAATTAAAAATTAGCAAAATCGGATGACGAACACGCCCACTTTTAAAAAAAAATTTTTTAAAGCCAAATTTTAACAAAAAATTTAAAATCTTTACAGTATATAAGTAAATTATGTCAAGATTCAACTTCAGTAATGATATGGTGCAACAAAATACAAAAATAAAACAAAATTTCAAAATGGGCGTGGCTCCGCCCTTTTTCAATTAATTTGTCTAGGATACTTTTAATACCATAAGTCCAACAAAAATTTACCAATCCTTGTGAAATTTGGTAGGGGCTTAGATTTTAGTACGGTAACTGTTTTCTGTGAAAAAGAGCGAAATCGGTTGAAGCCACGCCCAGTTTTTATACACAGTCGACCGTCTGTCCTTCCGCTCGGCCGTTAACACGATAACTTGAACAAAAATTGATATATCTTTACTAAGCTCAGTTCACGTAATTATTATCTTAACTCACTTTGTATTGGTATAAAAAATGGCCGAAATCCGACTATGCCACGCCCACTTTTTTGATATCGAAAATTACGAAAAATCAGAAAAATGCCATAATTCTATACCAAACGAAAAATGCGATGAAACATGGTAATTGGATTGGTTTATTGACGCAAAATATAACTTTAGAAAAAAACTTTGTAAAATGTGTGTGACACCTACCATATTAAGTAGAAGAAAATGAAAAAGTTCTGGGTGAAATCAAAAGCCCTCGGAATTTTGGCAGGAATACTGTTCGTGGTATTACATATATAAATAAATTAGCGGTACCCGACAGATGATGGTCTTGGTCACCCTGATCCACATTTTGGTCGATATCTCGAAAACGCCTTCACATATACAACTAAGGGCCACTCCCTTTTAAAACCCTCATTAATACCTTTAATTTTATACCCATATCGTACAAAAAAATTCTAGAGTAACCCCTGGTCCACCTTTATGGCGATATCTCGAAAACTCCTTCACATATACAACTAAGGGCCACTCCCTTTTAAAACCCTCATTAATACCTTTAATTTTATACCCATATCGTACAAACAAATTCTAGAGTAACCCCTGGTCCACCTTTATGGCGATATCTCGAAAACGCCTTCGCATATACAACTAAGGGCCACTCCCTTTTAAAACCCTCATTAATACTTTTAATTTTATACCCATATCGTACAAACACATTGTAGAGTCACCTCTGGTCCACCTTTATGGCGATATCTCGAAAAGGCGTCCACCTATAGAACTAAGGCCCACTCCCTTTAAAATACTCATTAACACCTTTCATTTGATACCCATATCGTACAACACACATTCTAGGGTCACCCCTGGTCCACCTTTATGGCGATATCCCGAAATGGCGTCCACCTCTAGACCTATGGCCCTCTCCCTTTTAAAATACTCTTTAATACCTTCCATTTGAAACCCACGTCATACAGACACATTCCAGGGTTACCCTAGGTTCATTTTGCTAAATGGTGATTTTCCCTTATTTTGCCTTCAAAGCTCTCAGCTGAGTAAGTAATGTTCGGTTATACCCGAACTTATCCTTCCTAACTTGATTATGTAGAAAAACACTACAACGTGCGGGTTTTACACCAAAAGCAAATAACTTGATGTATAATAATGCCCATTTTGTGTGATGTAGTCCGAACTACTTGTAATCAATGCTTGCTTTAAAGCGTGAGATTAAATGAACTCAAAGACGACCCATTTCATTTAAAGCACACTGTCATTCAACAAAGTCACATTTGCAGCAGGCACAGGCAACAACACGGTGTTATTATGCGCATCATTATCAAAAAGATGTACTACTCTTTGTCGCGGAACAATACACTTAATAAGCAACAACTAAAAATAACAATCAGCAATAAAACAACAACAATAAACCTTAAAGAGTATCAAATAAAAAAAGTTGGCATTTTGTTGGTCACAGCATGGACTCTGGAGAGATATAAGTTGGTGACCAAGTTTTTGTTTTTTTTACTTCACAAAACACCACTGCAGTTGCAGTTATTGTTGTTATTTTTGAGCGAATTACTTTTGTATGTTTATACTGCATTTTTTTTTTTTTTTTTTTTTTTACGTATGGCTACAACAAGATTTATAACCTACGAAAAACTGTCATCATGGTATTTGCACCACCGACAACACAAAACACCAAAGCACAAAGGAGGCTTTAGTTGGCGACAGCCAACAAAAAAGATGACAGTTTCTGTCAAAATTTTCAACATTTCCAACAAGCCGAAGTCGGAATTGAAACTGAAATTAAAGCTATGGCGAATCTCATGGTGCACACCACAAGCGCACCACCAGCATTAGCACCAGCCACAGCATAAAAAGCAGACATAACTGGAACTGCTTTGCTGCGGAAAACAATTTTGCACAATTACGAAGCTCTGCGGTCCAGTGCAGCGTAAACAGCGATGACAATTACAAAAAAACAGCAACAATGGCAATGATATTCAAGCGCGCTACTCAAAAATATACAAGAAAAAAATGAATTAAATAAAAATAATGCGACCAGCCTTGAAATGTGAATAAGAATGAACTTCGACAAAAAAAGGCTGGACTGCAAAAAAGAGTGCATCCAACTGCGCTGCAAAAGTGGCAAGTTCAGCTATGAAAAAACATGAATCCTTTTTTGTCATTTAAATTGCTGTGATAACACACCACAATGGACAAGAAAACAAAACGACAATGAGAGCAAGAACTCATGCGAAGCAACAAAAAACGCGAAAAAACGAAATGGAATATAATAAGAGAATTGGCATAATAATCGTTGACTGCACTGTGAACGCGTAGCGAAACTCGCTTACAATAACGCGCCTCAAACTTGCAACACCACAACTTCGACTTGCAACATGAATTCGAGGTTGGCCGACTCATTGAGGGAAACACTGGCCTGCTCTACCTAAGTGCATTCTGACAAAAATCACACATCCAATCAAAGAAAAACAAAAGCCGATAGTATAGCAAAAGCCACCTAAATATGACAAAAGAGGTAAAATTGTACAAAAAAGTGATAAAAACGAGTGCTCAACAAAGAAAAAAAAAGTTGCTAATGCGCGACAAGTAGCAGAAAAATACAGAAAAAGGAGCAAAAATTGTAATAAATAAATAAAAGCAGAAAGAAAAAGTGGAGGTCTTTGCAGCAAAGCCTTACTTGTTATCTATCCACTGTATTTTGTAAAAAGTACAGCGTTGCTTTGAAGTTAATACTAGCAGACCCGGCAGATGTTGTTATGCCCTAACTTTGGTCTATCTGCATAACTTTTAAGACGGTTTTACCCATATATGTAATACTCCCCTATTGCTAATAGAAAATGCTCGAAATGAGTTTTGAATTCGAAATCAAAACAATACAGCCTAGAAAATTTTTGTGATTGTAGCAGCATAAGTGTGACAAAAAAAAATAAATTTAGGTGCATTCAATTATTGAATACAAAAACAAAGACATTTAAACAGCAATATAGCGGCACTCTGATGTTTGTGAGTGTACCTAGCCTGTAGCAGCGATATAGGGGTATTACATATGTGTTTTTACCTCTTAATCTTCCTCCCCTCCCTCTCTCTCTCGTTTCTTTAGGCTTTTATTCACTCTTGCCTTTGCCTTTGCGTTTTTTCTCCCTCCATATTTTCTCTCACTTCTTTTCCGTTCTATCTATCCGCATCTCTCTACCTTACCTAGCTCTATCACTATCTCAGTCTGTTTCCTGTTCCCTCTTTTCTGTTCTCTCTAGTTCTTTTTATTCTTCACCATCCCTTATTCCCAGTACTAGTCCCAGCTCCAGTTATAGTCCTAGTCCCATAGTCAGACAGTCCTAGACCAAGTCGGTTACTTGTCCATTTTCCGAGAAAAGGTGTAAATACTGCTCTACCAAGCTTCAGGCAAATCGCACCATGAATAGAATTGTTCGAATATATGGGTCCTTGGTCCACATCCCGGAGAGAAACTTCACAGGAATAGGAGAGGAGAGGAACAGGAGGTGAAGTGGTTTCGGAATCTATAAGCTGCATACAAACACGCATCCTTCTTTATACATATAAATATAGGGACAACCTTTGACTAGAGCAGCAAAACTATCGATGTCACTATTTTTTTTTTTAGTTTTTTTTTGGAAAACCTCCGATATTCTTTTATCAATTTTCGACAGTAAGTTTTTCAGAAAAGAACATGGGCTGATTAGAACCAAATTTTGACAGCATACGAGTACACATAAGTAATAGTGAGTTGAAGGTTTTGAGTATAGATTTGGTAAACGCCCTGTTTCCACGGGAGCGCTCTTACCCTTTCAAACGGTAATACGAAAGCCCCAGACTAAACTGTATTTGTGATATTATTAACTATACAGTTGTTGATCTTGTGATTTAACTATAATCAAAATGTATTTAGTTTCTTTTTTAATTTATAGGAAAGTTGCAACTTTTACCCCCGTGCGACATTCTTAAACCTGCTCTCACCGCGACCATTATATTGTAACGAATTTACTGCAACTCCCCTTATTTTCAATCTTCTGCTAACGTTCGTATCGTTAAACTGTTGAATAAATAACTCCAATATTGAATAATGGAAAAATGGCCTTTATTAAAGTACTTCACAATAACACTTATACTTTGCAACTAGCTTGCTTAATAACCAAACTGACTGATAGCTTAAATGAAACTGATCTCTCTCCTCCACTGTTGTCGCCCTTTTATACTGTCCGATCTCCTCGTTGCATATTTCTAGGCTTTTGTAATTCAAGAACTTACTAGTTAATTATAAATTTCTCAGCTACAACTACAGATGTATAATTTTTTATAGCTTCTCTCATACCACATGCGTTGTATGTGTGAGCGACACTTCCACAATCACAATTGCATACCTTTAGGAGAATTTCAGATAAGATATCTGCATGCGCTTGTGCGTTACTTCTCAGCTGCATATACGTACATATGTGTAGACATAATGATTGATTCGTTTATGTAGATACAAGTGACTGTCTGCTTTATTGTTTATTATAAAATATAAAATTTGGTGAAAGTGCGTTTAATAAAACAAAGTAATAAAGTGTATAATGTTTAATTGTAAAGTTGAAATAAAGTTCTTGAAACTGACGCCAATGTGGTTTAACAAACGGCGCATGCACTTATTTTCGCTAGAGCATATACTAAAGGCTGGTTTCCATTATGTCAAAACTACTGACATCAAATATTGACATCAAGTGACAGGTGGTCATTTGGTGTCAAAAGTGTTTTCATTACATCTCCTTAACTGACACAAAGTGCTCCCCAAGGCCGTCGGTTTTATGTACCGGAGCGACTTGGGATTTTTCCCGACCAAGGACTGCCATTTCAGTGTAACCCCATTTAATTTGCTGCGTCCCTCCCACAAATTGTCATCCTCCCAGCAGCTCCTTGCAGCGGGACTGCTCCATATTCTCTTGCTCCGGGAAGGTATCGAACCCAATCCGGTTCCGTCTCCTGACCCCGGTCCTGAGGTAGGGTTTTGCTGCATCTGCCGGAAAAGAATCTTTTTAGGACGGTCATACTCTTTTCAGTGTGTCTCGTGTAAAGGATGGCTGCATCGGACAGGTTGTTCTGGGCTAGACCCTAAAACCAGACGTCCACGTAACTTTTATAAATCTTTTGTGGCTCCTTGCTGTTCACGTCCTAGGACGTCCCGTAGTCTGCGCCTCAGCGCCCCCGCTACCTTCCAGCAGCCCCGCTGCTCAGCAAGCCACAACAAGTACTCGATGTTGCTCGCGCTCCACGGCGCCACCAACTTACACGGCTGCTCCCACTCATACCTACAATCTCCGCAGTAGAGTCGGGAGCAATGCCGAGCATCAGCCCCTGCCTCCGTCTTCGTTCCCCTCTTTTCCGGCAGCAATTGTGTAGCTCAGGGAAACAGACTCTTAGTCCCTACCTCCCTTTGCACCGTTTGCCAGCACAGAATATATACGTTTGCGACATCCGCCCAATGCAGCTCCTGCCATGGACGGTGCCACTTTCCTAGATGTTCTGGTCTCCGCGACGGCAACCCCCCGACGGGTTTCATTGCGCCATGTTGCCAGGCCGCATACCCAAATACACCGGGTACCCCAATGCCTACCCAAGGACGTCCAGTCCCAGGGCCTCAACAGCAATCGCGTTCTGACCTTCCGCAACCCAGGCGTAGTCACCCATCTCTTACTCCACGACGTCTCCCCCTATGCACTTCAGAATTCTGAAGTCAAACTGTAATGGATTAACTGGGAAGATCACGGAGATAGTCGACTTCATGAAGCGGCACAACATCCGCATTGCTGCGATTCAAGAGACTAAACTCACAGCAAGATCTGCATTGCAGACTTGTTCTGGGTATAATGTCCACAGAAAAGATCGCGAGAGCGGAAATGGAGGCGGCCTCGCGTTTATCATACACCACACTGTGCAATATCATATATTTGATCCCGACATCGACCGCAGGAACAGTGTCTTAGAACGTTAAGGATTATCTGTCCGGTCAGGCGATGCAAATCTAGAAATCATCAACATCTACATCCCTCCTGTCACCTATTGGCCCAGTGGATACCGCCATGATATCAGCGGCGTACTCACTGGAAACAATCGCATTATCTTAGGCGATTTCAATGCCCATCACGATCTATGGCATTTAAACTTGCGGGTGGACAGTAGGGGTGAGATGTTAGCGGATCAAATAGAAGAAACGACGTTCTGCACAATAGACGGAGACGCCCCCACACGTATGGTAGGAAGCTGTCACAATTCGTGAGCGCAGAACTCGTAAACTGCGTCAACTGGCAGCCGATGGTAACATTGGCATCCGACCAGGTGCCTATACTTATTTCGCTCGAGCGTCCCGCCGACAAGTGGGACGAATACAAATCCTTTACAGACAGCCGCTTTGCTGCCCTCCCTATCCCAACTGTTGCCCGCCAAGGGGAGCGTGCTTTCCGCAAGGTCATTGAATCCGCCTCGGCTCGTTTCATTCCCGCCGGTAGAATTCCCGAAATTCGTCCCCACTTCCCGGCGGAGGCCGCAAGTTTAGCGAGAGAACGTGAGCTTATAAGACGGCTCGATCCCGGCGACCCCCAAATAAGGGATATAAACAAACGCATCAGATTGTTTGTGGATGAACACAAGCGGGCGAAATGGGAGGAGCACCTAAGCGGTTGTAACCTCTCTGCCGGTGTAGGTAAACTTTGGTCCACTGTAAAGTCCCTATCGAACCCGTCTAGGCACAATGATAAAGTTTCCAGCGTCTTTGGCGATAAAGTGCTATCGGATGCGAAAAAATGCACGAGCGCTTTCTGCCGACAATATATAATGCATTCTACGGTCGACAAGGATAGACTGAGGGCCAACAGACACGCACGTAAACATAAGTTCAGCGCGTCGCCAATTACCATCACCGCCAAAGAGGTTGAGGATGCCATCGGTCATGCTAAACCATCCAAAGCAGTGGGCCCAGACGGCATAGCCATGCCGATGCTTAAAAGCCTAGGAAAGAGGTTTTCAAATATTTAGCACATGTCTCCAACCTGTCTCTTTCCACCTTTTTCATACCCGAAAATGGAAAATGGCCAAGGTGGTACCGCTACTAAAGCCTGGGAAACCAGCTAATATATTTGAGTCATATCGCCCGATATCTCTCCTATCGCCAGTGGCCAAGACGCTTGAAGCCATTTTGCTCCCCCCTTTCAAAGCAAATTTGCAGCTAGCCTGTCATCAGCATGGCTTTAGAAAACTCCATAGCACCACTACCGCGCTGAATGCCATTAGCACCCAGATAAATTGTGGTTTAAATCAGAAGCCCCACCATAGAACAGTACTCGTAGCGCTAGACCTATCAAAAGCTTTTGATACGGTCAACCATGGCACGTTACTGCAAGACTTGGAAGGGTCTACCCTTCCCCCATGTCTTAAAAGGTGGACCGCAAATTATCTCGGTGTTCGGCAGGCATTGGTGCAATTCAGAAACGAAATATCAAAGCCAAGAATAATTAAACAAGGGGTGCCTCAGGATGGTGTCCTATCCCCACTTTTGTTTAATTTTTACATATCACAACTACCTTCGCCACCAGAAGGAGTTACTATCGTTTCTTACGCCGATGACTGCACAATAATGGCCACAGGCCCGGGCCCAAAGATCGACGAGCTTTGCAACAAACTAAACGGCTTCCGCCCTGATCTCTCCAGTTTTTTCGCCTCGCGAAACCTGGCATTATTATCGACTAAATCATCCGCGACCCTATTTGCAACTTGGACGTCCCAATTGTCGACCATTTTGAATATCCACGTCGATGGCACTACGCTACGGACTGTCCTACACCCCAAAATCTTGGGTGTGACGTTTGATCAGGATCTACATTTTGGTGAGCACGCAGCCGCAATTGTTCCGAAAATCCAGAGCCGTAATAAAATCCTCAAATTCCTTGCTGGCAGTACTTGGAGAAAAGACAAAGAAACGCTTATTACCACATACAAAGCAATTGGCCAGCCGTTTGCGTGCTACGCGTCCCCTATATGGTCGCTAAGCTTAAAAACTACCCACTGGAAGAAGCTACAGGCCTGCCAAAATACTGCGCTCAGAACCGCCACGGGCTGTCTTCTTATTTCCCTAGAACACCATCTACATAATGAGGCGAGAATACTCCCCATCAGGGAGAGAAATGAGATGCTAACCAAACAGTTCCTGTTGAATACCCAGAAGCCTGGGTATCCCAACAGACAATTGATTGATGAGCCAGCACCGCCTAGGGACTTAAGGGGTCAGCTCCGTAAGCATTTTGAGGAAATAGGGCACCTGATAACTCAGCCGTATGAAGCAAAAAAACACAAGCAGGTCCTCGGTGAACTCCACAAACAGGCGTCGGACCTTTAAACCGGGAATTGCCTTGTGAATCCTGTACTCGGGGAACAGTACCCAAAACTTGCGGAAGAGGAACGCATACTCCCCAGGGAAACGCGAGTCACTCTGGCTCAACTTCGTTCTGGATACTGTAACAGGTTAAACTCTTACATATCCAGAATCAACCCCGACATACAAAATGTATCTCCCGCCTGCAATGTGTCCCCACATGACAGCAACCATCTCTTTAATTGTAATGTGGAACCAACACCTCTAACGCCCCTTTCATTATGGTCAACTCCTGTCGAAACAGCAAGTTTCCTTGGATTCCCGTTAGAGGATATAGATGACAATTCGTGATCGGTCTCAGCTATTAGGTGGGGTGAAGCATTGCTACAACAACAACAACAACTGACACAAAGTATGGGTGTCAAACGCCTTCGTCAAAACTACGCGTCAATTGATTGACCTTCCGTTTTCATTTCTGATTCAAACCTTACGTGTCAGTTGATTGAAATTCCATTTTCATATTTGATGTAAAAGCCTAAACGTCATTTTTTGGCAGCTGATCAGCTTTATATAAATATAAATAATATTTGAAAGTAAAATAATATGTACATATGTATTGTATTGTATTGGTTTGGTAACATCGATACGAGCTTGGAAAAATAAAAGGTATAACCAAAGAAACCCGAAGCAGTGGTGGATTCGACCCGGTATGCGGAATAGAGAGACATGTGGGTTTTATTCTACGTTGCGCACTTAGCTGGTCAAGCGGGATCCAAAGTGGCTAAGCAATTTTTTGCGAATATCTGTGGAAGATTTTGATTTTCTTGTGGAGCGCCTCACTCCATATATTTGCAAGAAAAAAACAATTTTTCAAAAACCTATTTCGGTTGGCGAAAGAACTGCTGTTACTTTGCGTTATTTAGCAACCGGCGACAGCTTTTCTAGTCTGATGAGTGTTTCTCTTCTACGGAAAACCACCATTTGTAAAATAATACATGAGACATGTCGGGCTCATTATACTGTTTTAGAAGAAAAATTTTGAAAGGTGGGTGTATTCCTGCAAAAACGTTAAAAATATGTGTTACCTTCCATAAAGGTTCCGAGCACCCATGACGAATGGACGAAGGTTGCTGACCGTTTTAACGAGCGATGGCATTTTCCTAATTGCTGCGGGGCATTAGATGGAAAGCATATTGCTATTCAAGCTCCATCAAACTGCGGTTCGGAGTATTTAAATAACAAAAAGTACAACAGCATTGTCCTGATGGCTTTGGCGGATGCTGACTACAAATTTTTGTTTGTTGAAGTTGGGGCATATGGCCGTGAGTCTGACGGGGGCGTTTTCGCAAGGTAAATCACATGCATCTTGCACCAGAATTATCATAACTTAATAAAAATTTCAGATGCCCTCTTTCAAGTGCTCTTGCTGACAACACATTAAATTTCCCGCCTCCGTGGTCACTTCCGCTAGAAATTGCTGAAATGCCTTTTGTGATTGTGGCTGATGACGCGTTTCCCATAAAAACATACTTAATGAAACCATTTTGCTATCGGGAACAGGTCATGTCGCACAAAATTTTTAATTATAGGCTATCGCGGGCAAGAAATGTAATTGAGAATGTGTTCGGAATATGTGCGTCTCGTTTTCGAATTCTCAGAAGACCAGTGGATGTGAAACCGGAGCATGCAAAAGATATTGTCCTCGTGATTTGTGTGCTACATAACTTTCTTCTGACACGAAAATCCATATACATACAAAGATGTGATGTCGACGATGATACTGAGGGAATTGCTGTGAGAGGTAGCTGGCGAACAGAGCTGGGGGATAACGGGATACTCCCATCAATTACGCCAAGCAGCACATTAGGTAGAGGGACAGACAACGCGATGAATGTGCGAGAAAACTTCATGGATTATTTTATGACATCCCACGGTGAAGTGGCATGGCAATACAACAGGACCATATTGCATAACTCATTTCAAAGTTGTGAATGAATACCACCCCACATCAGGCAATTCCACGTACCCGATTGACTTGGAGTTTACCCGGCCAAGAGCTGTTATTTCAGCATAATCCTGTTTAATCGTCACGTCTTACCCCAAAATGGTCATCCACTGTTGCAGCCGTTCCATCTTCATTTGTACATAGCTAAGGGACGTTCGGTACTTAACTTCCAACAGCGATTATGTAACTTCTGAAAAGGTTTTGTGAAATTTCTTCACGTGATATGGTCAAACTCCTGCCAACGAGACATGTGAAAAAGCAGCTCGGGATCGGACTTGACAAATGAAAAAGGAATAACCCTTGGTCCGACAATACTCGAGTCATACCCGTACGTAGAACCAGCTGTCGTGGTAATCAATTTTAAATTCAATTTCTTCCCTATTTTATTTTCCATTTCCTCCGATTATTTGATACTCGTTTTTGTTCCATATCGAATTACGGAAATCCACCCCTGCATAATTGGAATTTTTTAAAAGCGCCTAAGTAAGAATTACAAAATTTAGGAAAACTTAAATAATCTTAAGATTTTGCAATTTGATTTAGTTTTAATAATGAACAAATTAGTTGCATATTGGTTACACAGTACAACAAATTTCGAATTTTTTGTAACATAATTATAACCATATCTGGGCAGGGTGCATTAAAGTTTTAGTGCACTCAGAATTTCGCTATCACTAAAATGTTTAGTGATACTGCAAATGAAAATTTGTGCACTGTGTCCAGGTATGGTTATAACAAAAATGGTTATAAGTACTGAACTTTAAAGTTTGTTAAATTACGCATAAAAAGAAAAGAAAATAAATTAATTACTTCATTAGCAAGAAAAATAAATTTGAATTCATTTATAATGGTGGAACCATTTGCATGCATTTTTTTTTCTTTAATATAACTTAAGTCCGCTTACAGGTATTTCTTTTTTTTTTTTTTGCAATTTTCATCAATTTTGCCTACAGTAAAATTATTCAACTACTTTTCTATAAAAGCCGTCGAATTTTCGTAAAAATTAAATTTTTTTTTAAGAATTTTTAGAACTGTTTTTAGTATGCCGTAGCTAGCAGAACATTGGTCAAACGAGCGGACGGAAAAATTAATTAATGAAGTGGAGTCGAGGGAAGGGACCTGGAACTTCTTGTCCAAAGAATATAAGGACAAGAGTGCCAAGGAAGCCCCTTGGCAAAAAATTGCAGATACTATTTAGCTGTCTAGATCAGAGGTATCCACAATATTAATATTAATAAAAATTAAAATTACTGTCGTAAATACAAATTGTTACCTTTATTCACAAAGGCCATAACTTACATTTTTTCCGAAACTGTGTTTTGCACAGATATTGGTAAGATATATTAAAATACACCATCACTGATATTGGAAAGTGTTACTACCTAAACGTAAAGCAAAAAAATAATTGATGTTTGCTTCTCCTGTAAAACTTACAATAAGTTGGTTAGGGCTTTTGTGAATCAAAGGGACGATACACATATGCGTTTTCTTTAATACAAGGTGTCCGACGCGGTATGTTAATTAGAGTCCTTTATAAATTAAATAAATTTCCGTTGAATGGATCCTTAATCCATCGGTTATTTTGCTGGATAGGCCTGTAGAAGAATATAAATTAATAATATCATCCATATACAGTGTAAGTATTCACCTCTGTAAAGCCTTTCTGAAATGTGAGTACAACCTCATAAATATTTGATTCAAATTCGTGGGCATGTTGGGAATCTGAGGCTTCCCACAGGTGTCCATTTGAGGCCACAAATTGTGCGACATCATCCCAAGCATCACTTTTTGTAGCAGCAGTTACAGTTTCTAAGCTCCGCTCAACAACTTTGGCGTAACCATCGTCATGACAATTGTCGTATCTTCGTCGCTTTGTGCCTGATGTGGATGGAGTTGGAGAGGACTCTTCTGGAGAATGTTCGGAAGCATATGCAAATCCAAGTGATGGGATTTGGCTTTTCTATATTGAAATCATACACATATTTTGGATGAGTCAGTATTATTAAATGGGGAGTGATTAAACCAAAGGCCGTATTGCCATTTTCCACTCAATGCGAGATTTTAATGAAATAAGCCCGGAAAACAAAATTACACATGTTGTCTTCAATGCAAACTGCTAAAGGCGCTACTTCCTATATAAAAGATCTGTCAAAAACTAAATTTCATAAAAAAGGGCATATTTCTTTTGAGTTTCAACCAAGAGGAAAAAGAAACTCCATCTGCGGTATACGCTTACCGATACGCTAGCCGGAAATTTTTTGACAGATAACCGATCGATTTCTGTTAATTCAACTGTCGGTAAGCGTTTACCGGAGATAATGAAAATGGCTTATTTTAGTATTCCACTTCTGTATATACTAACATGTTTCAAGTTCGAAGTTGTTGGCGCTTCACTTCGCATCATTGGTTCTAAAAATTTAAGGGATGCTTGTGTAGGGTTTGCTGTAGACGCCGTTGCCCCTTGCCCACTCTTTGTCTAACCCATTTTATTAAATGCGGCCTAAATTTGTAGACAAAGAGATTAATATGATTATTATTCTGTAAGGTATTTGAATGTGACACCAAAGACAATAAATTACTATAAGCAAAGTCAGTTCGTTATAGTGAAATTAAAATTTGGCAGTAACAGCGACGGTGGCAGTGGCTACGTTTTTTTAGGGAATGTTCAAGTAATAACTCACATTTGCATAGTGGCAGTAAGAAGCAATACTGTCGGGTTTAGCACTGTTTCTAAATTCCCTGCCGCTACCACGATACTGCTACTGCTAAATTGTAGTTTCACTATTACTTAGTGAAATCGACAATAAATCCCACAATATCGTTGGTGACACAAAACACAATAACTTACCCGAAACGAACAACGAAGACTGTTCCACTTTGTGGATACCTCCGATCTAGGCAGCTCCATAATTTCAGCAATTTCTTGCCAAAGGGCTTCCCTGGCATTCCTGTCCTTATATTCTTTGGACAAGAAGCTCCAGTTCCCTTCCCTCGACTCCACTTCATTAATTAGTTTTTCCGTCCGATCGTTTCTCCAATGTTCCGCTAGCTTTCGCGCTCTTTTTTTTTGTTGCAGAGGTTGGTGGCGTGGCTTCCATTTTGTCCATTTATCTAGTTTTCATAAATTAAATGAAAATAATTTAAATATGTCAATCTATATATATTATATTAAATAATTTATTTCCTTACCTTAAATTTGCAACTTGATTTTGGCTTAAGAAATCAGCTGTGTAAATGTCAAACCTAGAGAAAAATGGCAACATGCTGCCAAATGCATTTTGACAGTCAAATGATGCCATATCAACTGGCAAACAGAAATGGGGCCGTTTTCATTTAGCTGACATTTTAACTGACACAGCGTAGTCAAAAGTGACGACAAACACAAATGACACTATATGTCAACCCGTTTTCATTAAAATGGCAACGTTTGACGTGAAATTTGACATAATGAAAACCAGCCATAACGCTTGTGTGAATATGTATGTAGCATATATACATATATGTATGTAGCAAGCATGCGTATTTATGTATTCACATATTTACGTACATATATATATGGCAGCATACTTTCGTACAAAGCTGTCGATGGTAATTCGGAACAAGTTTTGTTTTTTTGAATTCAGATTTAAGTTATTATTATTTTAATTAATATTACTAAATATAGCAATAAAATCATTAGAAATGAAATGTACTTATGTGTAATTTATACAAATAAAAAACCTACGTAAGTTTAAAAATATATTAAAAAAAAAAAATAAATGTAAGGCGCGATAACCTCCGAAGAGATCTAAGGCCGAGCTTCTCTTCCAATTTGCGTCGTGCTCCTCTTGATTTTTCCCTACAAATTGGCCGGACGGGACCTACATGTTTTATGCCGACTCCGAACGGCATCTGCAAGGCAGATGAGTTTTCACTGAGAGCTTTTCATGGCAGAAATACAATCGGAGCGCTTGCCACAGACACTGCTGAGGGGCGACCCCGCTTAGAAAAATTTTCTTCTAATTGAAAAATCTTATTTCTAAAATTTTGATGTTGCTTTGCCCGGGAGTTGAACCCAGGGCATACGGTGTGATAGGCGGAGCACGCTAACATCACACCACGGTGGCCGCCTTTTATTTTTTCGACAGGTATTAATGTCATAGGTATGAACAGAAAATTCTTTTGATGTAAAAGTTTACGCTATTAATCTCGAAAAACAGAAATATCTATTATTTCAAAAGATTTCACTATAAGTGTCATTTCGACAATAAACACTGTAAATTTAACAGCTTACGCTGGTTATTTCGAATGAACAGAAATCACTTTTATATTAACAGTTTTGATTGGTATTCCTAGAGCGACAGTAATAATTGTTGGGTAAAGTATAATGAAACAACTTTTTTTGTTTATTTGACTACTAAAACGGTCAATTACGAATCAACGATTTGTGCACAGTTGATTCAGCATCTTGTTGCGATGGATAAAGATTGACAGAAATTTCGGTTGAATTGACCCGTATTTCGGTTGACTTTACCAGCCTTTTCTTTCAGTGATAAAGTTTAAGCGTATAGTTTAAGCCAATACCAATTTAACCATAAGTAGAAATTTTCAGTATGAACTTTTTTTGTATTTCCAGTTTTTAGAATTCTTGTTCAAAAAAAAAAGAAATTACTTATACACTTTGTTGAATTTTTCCAGAACCAAAATCTGCACTAAGTTAAAATATGAGAAAAAGGGGGCATGAATTGAATTTGTTGGCACAATCGCATAAAGCATTTGAGAGCTATGCTTGATATGCGAGGTTATTTTTATACTCAGTTGAGCAGAGCTCACATAGTATATTAACTTTGATTGGATAACGGTTGGTTGTACAGGTATAAAGGAATCGAGATAGATATAGACTTCCATATATCAAAATCATCAGGATCGAAAAAAAATTTGATTGAGCCATGTCCGTCCGTCCGTCCGTCCGTCTGTCCGGTAACACGATAACTTGAGTAAATTTTGAGGTATCTTGATGAAATTTGGTATGTAGGTTCCTAAGCACTAATCTCAGATCGCTATTTAAAATGAACAATATCGGACTATAACCACGACCACTTTTTCGATATCGAAAATTTCGAAAACTCGAAAAAGTGCGATAATTCATTACAAAAGACGAATAAAACGATGAAACATTGTAGGTGAGTTGAACTTATGACGCAGAATCGAAAATTAGTAAAATTTTGGACAATGGGCGTGGCACCGCCCACTTTTAAAAGAAGGTAATTTAAAAGTTTTACAAGCTGTAATTTGGCAGTCGGTCAAGATATCATGATGAAATTTGGCAGGAACGTTACTCCTATTACTATATGTATGCTTAATAAAAATTAGCAAAATCGAAGAACGACCACGCCTACTTAAAAAAAAAATTTTTTTTAAGTCAAATTTTAACAAAAAATTTAATGTCTTTACAGTATATAAGTAAATTATGTCAACATTCAACTCCAGTAATGAAATGGTGCAACAAAATGCAAAAATAAAAGAAAATTTCAAAATGGGCGTGGCTCCACCCTTTTTCATTTAATTTGTCTAGGATACTTTTAATGTCATAAGTCGAACAAAAATTTACCAATTCTTTTAAAATTTGGTACGGGCTTAGATTCTGGGACAATAACTTATTTCTCTGAAAAAGGGCGAAATCGGTTGAAGCCACGCCCAGTTTTTATACACAGTAGACCGTCTGTCCTTCCGCTCGGCCGTTACCACAATAACTTGAGCAAAAATCGACATATCTTTGCTAAACTCAGTTCACGTACTTATCTGAACTCACTTTGTATTGGTATAAAAAATGGCCGAAATCGGACTATGACAACGCCCACTTTTTCGATATCGAAAATTACGAAAAACGAAAAAATGCCATAATTCTATACCAAATACGAAAAAAGGGATGAAACATGGTATTTGGATTAGTTTATTGACGCAAAATATAACTTTAGAAAAAAACTTTTTAAAATGGGTGTGACACCTACCATGTTAAGTAGAATGAAATGAAAAAGTTCTGCAGGGCGAAATAAAAAATCCTTGAAATCTTGGCAGGAATACTGTTGGTGGTATTATATATATAAATGAATTAGCGGTATCCAACAGATGATGTTCTGGGTCACCCTGGTCCACATTTTGGTCGATATCTGGAAAACGCCTTCACATATACAACTTCCACCACTCCCTTTTAAAAGCCTCATTAATACCTTTAATTTGATACCAATATCGTACAAACTCATTCTAGAGTCACCCCTGGTCCACCTTTATGGCGATATCTCGAAAAGGCGACCATCTATAGAACTAAGGCCCACTCCATTTTAAAATGTTCATTAACCCCTTTCATTTGATACCCATATCGTACAAACAAGTTCCAGAGTCAACCCTGATCCACCTTTATGGCGATATCCCTAAATGGCGTCCACCTATAGAACTATGGCCCAATCCCTCTTAAGATACACTTTAATACCTTTCGTTTGATACACATGTCATACAAACACATTCCAGGGTTACCCTCGGTTCATTTTCCCACATGGTTATTTTGCCTTATGTTACCACCATAGCTCTCAACTGAGTATGTAATGTCCGGTTACACCCGCACTTAACCTTCCTTACTTGTTTCAAATTCTGTGCTAATAAAACAGTAAAAGCGCAAATCATTTCCCTTAAATTTGTGATAATTTGTATCCCTGTATTATCAGCTTAATAACAAAAAATAAGCGCAAAGCAGTAAAAAAGAAAATAAGCTCTCATTTCATGTCAACGAATTCCGAGGTCAAAGACACGCAAGCAAGCGCTACCCAGCAAACACTATCTCTAAGATCAGAGAAATTTTGGGAGTCACGAGCGATAACGAATAAAATCTACACCCTTTCAGTTTTTAATCAGAAAGTTGCAATTGAATTTCAGAAAATTACAATTGAGGTTCGAACTTTTAATTGAACTTTAATTATAATTTTCCGAACTTCGGTTGTAATTTTCTGAACTTGAGTTGTAATTTTCTGAACTGCAAATAGAAGTTCTGATTTTCCATTTTAGTTTTCTGAACTTCAATTGTAATTCTTTGAACTTAAATTGAAAATCCTGAACTTCAATTATAATTTTCTGAACTTCAATTGAAATTTCTAAACTTCAATTGTATTTTCTGAACTTCAATCGAAAATTCTGAACTAAAACTGAAAACTCGAGAATTGACTACTTTTTTTCTTGCGTACGTCAGGTGTCGTAATCTAACATTAAATAAAAAAAAAAAAAAAAAAAAAAACAATTTACTGCGCGATAACTTCCGAAAAGGTTTTAGGCCTAGCATCTCATCCAATTTGCGTCGTGGTACTTTTAGTTTTTCCTACAAATTGGCGGGACTGGATCTACATGTTTTATTCCGACTCCGAACGGCATCTGCAGGGCAGATAAGTTTTCACTGAGAAGCTTTTCATGGCAGAAATATTCTCGAAGTGCTTGCCAAATCACTGCATAGGGGCGGTCCCGCTTAGAAAAACTTGCTTATAATTGAAAAAAATTTTGATGTTGCTTTGCCCGGTTCGTGAAACCGGGATCTGCGGTGTAGTAGGCGGAGCACGCTGCCACCACACCACGGCGGTCGCAATCTAACATTAAAAAAAAAAAAAAAATCTAACATTAGAGATTGGAAAATGAGGTCGGCTATATTCTTCTAAGCGCTACCTGTATTCAGTTTTTGCTGGGAAGGTGCTATGGGTGAAACGAATTATCTTTCATATAATATTAGGTGAAGTCAATCACTAAGGTTGCCTATAAAAGGAGCAAAACACACCTTTCAAATAAAGAAAACAAATATTATGTAGCTTCTAAGTGCAAACAAAGATGTCCAATTGTACTTTTAACGTTTACATGCACGTGTGTTTATTTAGCATGTTACCAGAATATAACCACAGTAATTAAGCACTATAGTCCGAGTGCAGCTTATGCAGGAATGGATATCATGACGTTGATTATCCTACAGCCGGAGCAGAGACAAATGTTTGCATAGTTTTTGTGTTTCGAAATTCACGCGTTTCTGTTTGATCTTCTGTTGCTTATTGTTTATTAGCTTTATATAAGGCTGCACTTATGTGTTAGATTTGTTCTTACACATGCGGTTTTGCTATTTATTTAAAAAGCCTTACCACGCCCTTGCTTTATTTCATATTGTTATTTTTTTTTTTTCCGCCGTGCATAAGTTGCGACTACGCCATGTGGCATGCAACACAGCTATAAACTTTCGATATCTAAGTGCTACACTAAGTAGATATATGAATTGCGAATTACACGTCGGGAAAAGAAGAAAAACGTATGCCCAGTTAGTAAAATCGGCGCAAATTTAAAGGAAAATGCCTACGAAAATGGTTAAGGAAATAAATAAATAAAAGGGAAACGAAAATGAATACCGTTTTATTTTAGTTCTTCTGTATAAGTGACAGCTCATTAAATAAATGATGCTTATTCTTTCACTTTTACAATGGACCTTTTCAAGTCAGCTGTGTGTGGGAGTGGAAGTTAAGACATTTGCAAATGAAGTGTGGCTTCTGTGATAATTTTGATGAAGAAAAGCAAGTGCACTACGCTCATGTCTCACTGTAGCTGTTGTGTTTGTTTGTAATCAGTTGCTTAAAATTAATATTATTCACTTTTCAACTTATGTCAGAGATTTGGCGGTCATTGGTGTACTGTACACTCAAAAAAATTAATCACTAACTTTGGATAAAGTTTTTCGCTCAATTCTGTTGTTTAAACTCGACCTCATAGGATCCCCACCAACATTTTTGAATTGAGAGGAAGAAAGAAAAAGCTAAGAGTAAGAAAACAAAAGCTGATATTTAAGAATAATGCGCCAAACTTTTTCAAAATTCCATTTGGTGTACCTCAAGGAATCCACCTGGGACCTATTTTATTCTTGTTGTTTATTAACAATCTTTCTAGTATCCGAAGGATTACCAAGCCGTTATAGTGGGTCGATGATGTTAAGCCGCTGATGCGTTTCCGTACGCCGCAGGATAGACTACGCCTTCAGGTCGTCGTAACTGGTCTTGTTGACTGGTGCTCTGTGAATCCCATGTCGCTCAAACTGAAAAAGTGTTAATCCTTAAGCTTTACTAGGATTGTAATCATTTCGAAAATATCAACCAATTTCTAATATCATGCGCGAAATAGCATGGATGTATTCAAAAATGGTTGGAGTGAAAAAGTAGTCACCTAATCGCAATAGACTAATTCGGAATAACTCTAAAAATAGTCCCAAAATAGAATTAGATTAATAAAAAAAGATTGGAAAATGTTGAAGAACATTTTTTTCTTAAATTAGTGAGAACTTGTATACAAAAACTAGCTAACCCGGCAAGCGTTGTTTTGCCAAAAACAGTATTTCTATCTAATATTTTGTTTAGTTCAATAGATATAACAAACTTACCACTAGAGTGTAGGATTGTGCTTATAATCGAAAGCGTTGTAGAAAATGAAAGTATACTTTATTTATGGTAGTAAATTATTCGTTGTTAAAGTAACAAATATAATTTAAATTACGACTCTTAGTAACTATTAAAATATTGCTATTAATATGTTTACAGCCCTTATATATATTAGATTTTTACTTATATATGAGTAACTCTTATTTTTATGTTTCTGTAACGAATTTACTGAAATTCTGCTTCTTCTAAATTTTCTGTTAACGTTCGAATCACTAAACTGTTGAATAAATAACACCACTCTTCGATAATGCAAAATGGCCTTTATTAAAGTTCTTCACAATAATATTACTATTTCTCGCCACATGCATCTTAAATCAAAACTGGTTGTCGCGCCTCTACCGCTGCTGCTTTTATACTGTGCGGTTTCCTTGTTCACATATTTCTAGGCGCTTCCATTTCCAGAACTTACTAGTCATCTATGTAATTATAACTACGGATGCACGTGTATAGCTTCTCATATGCGCGTGTATTTGTAAGCGACACTTCCCCAATTATAATTGCATACTTTTGGGAGCATATCAGATAAGATATTTGCATGTGTTTGTGCGTCCCTTCTCCGTTGCGTGTACGTACATAATGATTGATCTATTGATATGCATACAAGTCACTGCTTAGCATCGGCTTAGAGATGATAGTATCCCTTAGTTTTGCTAATATTCGTCACATTACGTATACGCACTGGTAGCGTCACTGTATCAGACCTACCCGATATAACACCCTTTTCATTTGATACCCATATCGTGAACATCCATCACTGGTAGCCCTAGTCAATATTAAGGTTTATACTCCTGCAACGGATTGAGATGTAATCCACCCAATAAAGTTCAATTCGCTTACCGGGCAGGTAAAATATTCCTCACTTTAAAGTCAACTTAAACGATATTCTTTTTCTCCTGTGCCCTGTAAAATGAAGCTTGCATTAGATTTAGATTTGGCAACGTCACATTAAAACTGTAATACGTTCACATTAAAAGTGTACTACTTTTTTGCTGTATACTTTTATGGTTGACATGATATGCTTTAATTTAAACCTAAGTAAACAATATATTGTTGCGGCTGAACATGATAAGTCGCCGCTACTTTTTGCTGCTATGAAAAACGCAAAGTGCGGGGGTTCGAATCTCACTGGCACCTGCAGTTTATTAATTTTTTTTATTTACATTAAAAGCTAAAACTAAATTTTAGATTTTTCCGCCCGGTAATTTAAAAAGAACTTGAGCAAACGAAAATTCATTTATAGACAGGATAAATTGAGCGCTAATATTAAAGTCTGGATGAGAAAATGGCCCTTAAGCTAACATCAACAGCTTCCATTTGATATCCAAAATGTAAAAACACATCCTAATGTTACCCTGATCCACGTTTTGGCAACTATCTCGAGACCCTAGTCAGCAATAGGTATGAAAATTTCCCTGTAGTAAAGCACTCATCCACAGCTTTCATTTGATATCCATATTGTATAAACACTGTCTAGGCCCCACGTTTTGGCCCATATCTCGAAAACCTAGTCTAGTCATACATGGGTATGAAAATTACCCTGTAGCAAAGTACTCATAAACAGCTTCTATTTGATACCCATATTGTCCAAACACAGCCCAGGATTACCCAGGCCCACGTTTTGATCTCAAGACCCTAGCCACCTAGCGAAAAAAAGGTAGACGTTGGCCGATTCTCAGACCTACCCAACATGTCACAAAATTTCATGAGAATCGGTTCAGTCGTTTCGGAGGAGTTATGCCCCTAACACCGTGACACAGGAATGTTATATATTAGATAAAAACTTCTTACTCATTCAATCGAAATTTTTCTCAATTCAAAGAAAATTTTTATTTTAAATATTTGCTCGTTTTAGGTATGTCTATACAAGTGTTTTTTCTGAGTGTTCATTACAGAGCAAAGTTCTAACGTTCCAAGCGTTCAGCGCTCACCGCCTTCTTTCTTCACTTCAAATAATATTACAACAATGCTATGCTAATCCTATTACAACACAATCATTGCTTTTGGTTCTCATTTTTCACTGCAATTAATCATTTTGTTCTGTTAAAGCAAAAGGAAAAGTTGCATCCCACTTTAGGGTGATAAATACTATGTAGTATAATATTTGGTAATATTTTGCCGGCAGGCATCGTCTTGGGGGCTACTGTAAACTTAGTGACAAATTTGGCGCATAGTGTGTGAATAACTTCAAATCTCTGTGTACTGAACTTGTAACGCTCCTTATTTCTTTACGCGAAACCATATATAATAACATACCGAATGAAAAAAAAAAATATTAAGTATTAAAAGAACTTTGAAATTAATTTTGTGGCTTCTTGAAAGCATTCAAAAAGCAGTGAAGTTCCATGCAACTATATTGACTGCTTTTCAAGGCAGAAGAGGGGGATGTGGTGCTAGAAATAATTATAGCGTCGTTAGAAATGACTTTATTTAAATGATCACATCGTTAGCATTTTCAAAACAGCATACAAGAGGGATGCTTGAATAATGTAGAATAAAAATAGATGTTGGTATGCGTTAGGGGAGCGCAATTTTATGTTTTTCGAAATATGCTTCTTCTTATTATGACACCCTTTTAATTGATGACTGAATTTTATATTATACATAATTGATTATAAGTGATTAGTGGTGTTATGTATGTGATTTTTACTAAATCTAAATATGGGTCAATCCGATCCCTGGGAATAAATTATAATTAATCGATCGCCTTTTAGTTCGTGAAAATATTGAAGCATATATACTTATCCTCTAGGAATCCCAGTTCTTCATATTATCGAACATAATGTGAATATTTACAAGGAAACAGTCAGTTAACATTTATTTATATATTATGTGGCTGCAAAGTGACTTACCCAGCCCGTCATAAGATAAAACGAACTTCAGTACATTAAATGAACTTTAGTAAAGTAAAAATTTCATCTTAAACTCCTCTTAAAAGTTATGGAGCAAATTTTTATAGTTTGTCTGAAACCGTGAAGTTACTCTTAGCAATTGTTATAAATGTAAAAAGTGGGCGTGGTTATCATCCGTTTTCGCTCATTTTAAATATCGATGGGGGATGTGTACTAGACTGGGTCGAAAAAAAGTTGCTAATGCCCGCTTCTAAATTTAAAGATTATGTTGAGAGGGCTTCGGAAAATTTTTTTTTAGTTTTTTTTGATTGATTGATTTTACGTCCGATTTTTAAAATTGATATGTCATTATTTTGGCCTTAAGAAGCTTCACATTTCCGTTTAATGCCCTTTTAAGCTTGTAATGAATGCCTTTTCCTGCGTATCTTTCGTTTTATTTTCTTTATTCGCTCGGAGTACTTTAACATATTTGTGCACTTTTATTTTAGCCAGAACTGTATTAAAATTTTAAATGTGCCATGCAACCTTTCAAAAATTTTCCACTGAAACATACGATTTCTCCAAGCCAAGCGTATCCCAGAGCAAATACCATCGCCCATTTTGTCAGTGAGTTTGAAAGAGTACAGAAGTATCGTGCAGTCATTTCAACGAAAAGTGTTTAATCTAAAATAAAATTTGTACCTCGAAAGAGTTATTAAAGATATATAAAACAAAAGTTTTAAGTCTAATTTGTAAATTAGCATTTGTGATGAATTCGGAGAAAAAAAATTCTAACTTTCCTCTTGGGAAGAAGGTGCCCCGACAACCGTGGGGCTCCGTCAAAAAAAAAGTCGCTCTGCGGAGAAAACGCTGACGCCCCAACAAAATCATTCACAAATCGTTCAACTTTATTTGCGTAGAATTGGTAGGTATGGTTTTCTTATTCCCAAGGACAGTTTTCAATATATCTATTTGGAATAAATGTATATATTTCAGAAGGCAAATTCTAGCCTCACATTCTCACAAAGATCGACCAAGGCCATGCTAAATGCAATTACAATTGTTGTTCCTGACGTCAATTTCCACCTATTAACTGCCTGAATACTATCGTAATCCCGGATTGTTCACACATACATATACCCTGTCATAAATACGTTAACATCGACTAGATTAACAGAGAACGAAAAAAAATTGATAATCATAAACAAACGAAGTGAATTTCGTTAAATTAACCATCACACATGAAGTTAGAAAGATTCAGTATAAAATTCATTCAATTTAATGGGTTATATAAATTTGTGTATTGAGTCATAAATCCGATGTAAAAGCGAAAATATATAGTATAAAGTGCATATAAAAGTCTATTGAAATTTAAAGACATCAGGCTGAAACCCATCATCTAAGGTGCTACGGGCTCCAGTGTTTGCGCAAACATCAAGGAATCGCCCAAGGGTTAAGGTATGTAAGTACTCGCACTTCAATTGTTTTAGCACTAAAACATATGTATATTGTCGCTTCGGTTCGATTTGTGTTTTCTTTTATATTTTTGCTGGTGTGTTTTTGCATGGTTGTTCGGTCCAACCGACTGCCTTATGCAAGCACAACCATACTTATCATATTTACTTTGTTTATTTTTTATCAAATTTGCGTTCGATTACTTCGTGTTTTCTTTGTTTGAATCAATCGTTCGTTCGCTTCTTAAGCGCGCCTAAAAGGTTCAATTTTAATTGTTATTGCATTTGTATTTGATATTTTTGTTATTGTTTCAAATCTATTGCGTTTCAAACGCAGGCATTTTTTTTTTATTTCCAACTTTTGGAATGTAAGTTATTTCAAATTTCTTTGCTAAGTATATGTGGAATTCATTATTAATTTGATGTTTTATACATATAACAGTTGTGGGAATAATGAGAATCAGCTGGGGTGCTGAATTGCTCTCAATGCAACACAAACGTTTTCTTTTGTATCCAAATTGAATTCAATATGAATAAAGAGTAAGATTATATTTGTTATGTGATCCACGAGTTGATTTCTAACTTTGTTGGTGGGTTGGGAGAGAATTTTTATCTCTCACATATGGTTGGGAAGGGAGTGAGAAGGAGACAACTACCATCTACGTCTCCAAAACGGTGTTCCTTTCTGTGTGTTTATGTCTTCGTGGTAATTTCTCTGCATCCAACTAACCCCGTAGCCAATGCTATCCATATGTCCGATTAACCAGCTTACTATTAATAGCTACTTTTAGTCCGAGGTGTGTTTTGCTGTAGAAAGTGCATGATTTAAATTTTTATGTATGTATACAGTGTATGTGTTTCACACAAGAATCCCCCCATCCGAAGAGCTTAGACCTGGTCATACTAGCATGCACAACCCGTATGACACTACACTGCCGCTAGGCATAGCGAACCTCAATGAAGGTACATTACAAGCTATAAAGTCGTTTTCAAATGATTAGGTCAGCTAACAAAATTTTATTCCCCCTAATGTATCCTTTTTTCCTTATCAAATGAAAGTACTTAAAAATTCAAGAAAATATTGCTTTGAAACCATATTACTAAAATAATAAATAAAGAAGTTATAGCACTTTCAATATTTATTGCAACGGTTATTTTACCTGATTCTTATTACACTTATACCTGAAACTCATAATGTTTTTGGAGGAAAAATTGCAGAGTTTGCATTGAAAATTTAATAAAGATATGCCAAATATCATGAATAGGGGAAGTCAAAGTAAATAAGTGAGTCAAACATGTTGGTTCGTATTTATAATAAAATCACTATGCGACAAAATCAACATTTTTTTTTTGGACAAAACCTACTTTTTTGTAGAGATTGAGGCATAAGTAAACAAAGTACTCAGCCCTATTCTTGAATCCATCGTAAAAAATCTACAAATACAACCCTCCGCTACGAATACGAAGAATTTGCTATCACTGAACTCATGTGAAACCGGAAAAAGTGTTGCCAACATAAAATGTCAAATTTTGGTTATTCGAAGTCAGCTGAGCGATTGTAAATAAAAAATTTCAATTTAAATTTTAGTTTAAAATTGCATTATATCATTTAAAAAAAAAGTTTAGTGCTTAAAATGGATTCTATATCATTTGCAGCTTTGTTAGAAGAAAATGAGCAAGAAAGGCGTGATTTAAAAATTGCGAGGAATCTTGAAATTAGAAGAGGCTATGTATGTGAAAGGATACGTGTTTTAATGAACTTATAAAGGTTTTAAAAAATTGTGTTTTATAAAAACTTTCCGCCTTAACAAGGTTGCGTTTACCTACGTGCTCCGTGTTATAAATGAAGGAAGTACACCGTTCGGTGGGTCATGTTCAATGAGTCCTATAACTCGCTTAGCATCGGTAAAACTTTTTTTTTTTTGCGGAAGGTAGCTATCAGCACGGATTTGGAAAAGATTTTGACTTTCCTATGTGTCAGACCACATTTTCCAAAGTTTTGAAAGATGCCTTACTAATTTTCCAAACGCGGCTATGTCCACAATTGATATACTTAGATATGACCAACGAAGAGAAACGTAGCGTAAAAAGGGAGTTCTGCGAAAAATATAGGTTTCAGGGTGTAATCATGTTTTATAGTTTTTGCAATAATTGTCATTATTATAAGACCCTTAAAAATTAAAATAAATATTTTAGTAATTTAATTTTAATTTAATTCTTTAAGCCTTCTTCCAAATCTGTGAAGCTAAGTTGCCGATATGCATACGTATTACAAAAGCATTACTTTTTTCCAGATAGTTGTATCTTTTGTTGGTGGCGCAATACTATTTGCAATGTTGAATGCTGAACGCGTTAACAAAAAAGTGACTCACTTATTTACTTTGACTTCCCCTATTCATGATATTTGACATATCTTTATTAACTTGTCAATGCAAACCCTGCAATTTTTCCTCCAAAAATATCATGAGTTTCAGGTCTAAGTATAATAAGAATCAGGTAAAATAACAGTTGCAATAAATATTGAAAGTGCTATAACTTCTTTGTTTATTATTTTAGTAATATGGTTTCTAAGCAACATTTTCTTGAGTTTTTAAGTACTTTCGTTTGGTAAGGCAAAAAGTATACATTAGGGGAGGTAAAATTTTGTTAGCTGACCTAATCATGTGAAAACGACTTCATAGCTTAAAAGGACATTAAACGGAAATGTGAAGCTTCATAAGGCCAAAATAATGACATATCAATTTTAAAAATCGGACGTCAAATAACCAAGTTACAACGAAGGGACCTTTTCGGCTGTATTTCGAAGGAGAAAAAAAAAAAAAAAAAAAATAAAATAAAAAATTTCGAAACCCTCTCAATATAATCTTTATATTTATATATTAGCAAAGTTAATATACTCTGTGAGGAAAGCACTAAAGCGCTTAATACGAGTCAGCAAAATTGCATCCTTATACACAGACAAAGAAAAGGTAATCCCTTACTCGTAACATTTACTTCAGGAGAGGGTTTCTAAGTCACTCGCGGATGACTGGCGTAACTATCTATGTATGTAAACTGAAGCTATGCGATTAGTTTATTTCTCACATTTTGACTTATTTTATTTTATATTAATCAATAAATTATTATATTATCAAAAAAAAATTTGTTGTGTAATCAGTTTTTAGATTTTTCGAATTCCATGCAAAAAGCTATTTTGATTTTCATAAATCGATTAAACTTTTCGTTTTCAGCCTTGAATAGATTTTTTGAATTTAATTGAAAAATTTCAATTCCGTTAGCTGAATACCAAAGCTCAAATCGTTAAAGTTGGATTCAAATCCTTTTGGATATTTTTTAGTATAACATGATATAATGAAATTTTCATAAGTGGTAGTAAGGGTATCACTGTCTCCAGGTCCGTGTTTAAACATGGCAAGTTTACTTTTATAAACTCGTTACTTGTATTGCTGTCAAGCTCTTTTCATTTCAATATTTTTCCAGTAAGATGGTACTTTACTTAGATTTTAACACTCATATATTTATGATTTTAATTGAAATCTCTAATTTCTATTGATTATTTTTAAGTGAGGTCATCTATAACATAATCCAACAAAGTAAGAACTTTTTTTACAACGGAGTAACCATGATATTTAACAAAAGAAAAGCATTTTGTAAAGACCATTTTCTCTAAATATACTTATAGTCCAGCACATGTGAGTTATTATACTCAGCGTGCTTTGCACACAGAGTATATTAACTTTGATTGGATAACGGTTGGTTGTACAGGTATAAGGGAATGGAGATTGATATAGACTTCCATATATCAAAATCATCAGTGTCGAAAAAAAAATTGATTCAGCCATGACCGTCCGCCCGTCCGTCTGTCCGTCTGTCCATTAACTCGATAGATTGAGTAAATATTGAGATATCTTCACCAAATTTGGTACACGAGCTTATCTGGATTAGATTTGAATAGATTGGTATTAAAAATGAGCGAAATCGGATGATAACCACGCCCACTTTTTATATATATAACATTTGGGAAAACACAAAAAACCTGATTATTTAGTAAATAATATACATAGAATGTTAAAATTTGACGTGCGGACTGATATTGACACTCTTGATAAAAATTAAAAAAAAAAATTTTAAAACGGTAGTGGCACCGGCACTTGTGACGAAATCAATTTTACAAATATTATTAATCATAAATCAAAAATCGTTAAACCTATCGTAACAAAATTTGGCAGAGAGGTCGCCTTTTCTATAAGAAATGCTTTGAAGAAAAATTAACGAAATCGGCTAAGGACCACGCCCACTTTTATATACAAAATTTTTAAAAGGGTCTCAGATGAAAATAATAAGTTATATCTTAGCCAAAAAGAGCTTTTTATCAATAGAATTTTATTTTTTATATTGAATTATAACATTAAATTGGAAAACACTAAAATTTTTGAAAATGGATGTGGTACTGCCCCTTTTATGACTAAGCAATTTTCTATGTTTCGGGAGCCATAACACGAAAAAAATTAACGGATCGTAATAAAATTTGGTACACAAATTTTCCCTGTAGTAGAAAATATTTCTAGTAAAATGGACGGGATTGGTTAAAGACCACGGCAACTTAGATATAAAACAAGTTTAAAAGGGTTTATCGACTAGAATAATAAGCTATAACTTAGCAAAAAAATAGTTTTGATTCAATGATATTTCACTTATCAAGTTTTATTGTAAGAGGAAATGGGGCGAGATTTTTTTTAAATGGGCGGTGCCACGTGTTATGTAGGAAAGTAATTTATCTGAAATGAAATGTACAATTGAAGCTCACGCTGAGTATATAATGTTCAGTTACACCCGAACTTAGATACCTTTACTTTTTTTTTATATGCATTTAAAGATTGACAGGCGTTTGGACAAGTTGATACAAATCTGATAGAGTTACAACTTTGGTGTCTCATAAAGTATTTCTCCTCGTACAAATCTCAACATTTCGTACCAACTCTTCAACTCGCCACCGTCCTCCCATGGTTTTTTTTTTTTTTTTGTAAACACAGAAGTGGAAATGCCGATCAAATCTTTAGCAACATGTAGAAACAACCTGGTGCTTTTGGAAAAATGTGAAAAAGTTATAAAAAGAGAAATAATATAGTTTTCAAGTGTTAGTATGAAGTATTACTTATTGTGCGAGCACCAATATTTTTAAAGAGCCAAAGCTTAAATATCTCAGGATTCAGTTCAACCCTTAAATGCAAATTAAAAGTAAACTAGGCGAGTTCGGCTATACGTTTGTTCAGAAAAATGTATCTGTGCGATGTCGCCTTTCAGAAAAATACCATGCCTAATTTGTTGCAAAAATGCAGTTTCACAATGTTATCTATCAAATTGTTTAGAATTTTGTTTTTCTAATTTTACGACCATTAGGCCCATTGTCCAAAATTTTATAAATTCTCTATTCTGCGTCATAAGTTCAACTCACCTACCAAGTTTCATCGCTTTATCCGTCTTTGGTAATGAATTATCTCACTTTTTCGGTTTTTCGCAATTTTCGATATCGAAAAAGTGGGCGTGGAGTGCCCAGGAACCTACATACCAAATTTCATAAAGATACCTCAAAATTTACCCAAGTTACCGCGTTAACGGACGGACGGATGGACGGACGGAAGGACATGGCTCAATCAAATTTTATTCGATACTGATGATTTTTATATATATATCTATATCTATCTCGATTCCTTTACAACTGTACAACCAACCGTTATCGAATCAAAGTTAATATACTCTGTGAGCTCTGCTCAACTGAGTATAAAAAAACCAAAAAACAACAAGTAAGGAAGGCTAAGTTCGGGTGTAACCGAACATTACATATTCAGCTGAGAGCTTTGGAGATAAAATAAGGGAATATCACCATTTAGCAAAATGAACCTAGGGTAACCCTCGAATGTGTGGAAGGTACTAAAGAGTATTTTAAAAGCGAGTGCGCCATAGTTCTATAGGTGGACGCCTTTTCGAGATATCGCAATAAGGGTGAACCAGGGGTGATTCTAGAATGTGTTTGTACGATATGGGTATCAAATTAAAGGTATTAATGAGGGTTTTAAAAGGGAGTGGCCCTTAGTTGTATATGTGAAGGCGTTTTCGAGATATCGTCCAAAATGTGGACCAGGGTGACCCAGAACATCATCTGTCGGGTACCGTCAATTTATTTATATATGTCATACCACAAACAGTATTCCTGCCAAGATTATAAGGGCTTTTAATTTCGCCCTGCGGAACTTTTTCATTTTCTTCTACTTAATATGGTAGGTGTCACACCCATTTTACAAAGTTTTTTCTAAAGTTATATTTTTCGTCAATAAATCAATACAATTACCATGTTTCATCTCTTTTCATATTTGGTACAGAATTATGGCATTTTTCGTTTTTCGTAATTTTCGATATCGGAAAAGTGTGCGTGGTCATAGTCGGACTTCGGCCATTTTTCATACCAAGATAAAGTGAGTTCAGATAAGTACGTGAACTAAGTTTAGTAAAGATATATCGATGTTTGTTCAAGTTATCGTGTTAAAGGCCGAGCGGAAGGACAGACGGTCGACTGTGTATAAAAACTGGGCGTGGCTTCAACCGATTTCGCCCATTTTCACAGAGAGCAGTTACCGTCACAGAATCTATGCTCCAACCAAATTTCAGAAGGATTGGTAAATTTTTGTTCGACTTATGGCATTAAAAGTATTCTAGACAAACTAAATGAAAATGGGCGGAGCCACGCCCATTTTGAAATTTTCTTTTATTTTTGGATTTTGTTGCATCATATCATTACTGGAGTTGAATTTTGACTTAATTTACTTATATACAGTAAAGATATTAACTTTTTTGTTAAAATTTGAATTTAAAAAAAAAATTTTTTAAAAAGTGGGCGTGTTCTTCATCCAATTTTGCTAATTTTTATTTAGCGCATATATAGTAATAGTAGTAACGTTCCTGCCAAATTTCATCATGATATCTTCAACGACTGCCAAATTACAGCTTGCAAAACTTTTAAATTACCTTCTTGTAAAAGTGGGCGGTGCCACGCCCATTGTCCAAAATCTTACTAGTTTTCTATTCTGCGTCATAACGTCAACCCATCTACCAAGTTTCATCGCATTAACCGCCTTTGGCAATGAATTATCGCATTTTTTCGGTTTTTCGAAATTTTCGATATCGAAAAAGTGGGCGCGGTTATAGTCCGATATCGTTCATTTTAAATAGCGATCTGAGATGAGTGCTCAGGAACCTACATACCAAATTTCATCAAGATACCTCAAAATTTACTCAAGTTATCGTGTTAACGGACGGACGGACGGACGGACGGACATGGCTCAATCAAATTTTTTTTCGATCCTGATTATTTTGATATATGGAAGTCTATATCTATCTCGATTCCTTTATATATGTACAACCAACCGTTATCCAATCAAACTTAATATACTCTGTGAGCTCCGCTCAACTGAGTATAAAAATACTCGAGTATTTCGTACTAGATCCTTTTTTCCAAGTACTGAGCAAATTATCGAGACTTTACCTCGTAACTTTTCACCGATACTTTACCAAGTGCCGATGGTCTACATCAACGATGGGCAAAACGGCTCGTATGAGCCTTGTTTGGAGAGGGATGATCAAGTGCTGGTATGTGGGGCGAAGAACACAGGAAGAGAATAATATGCAAACACACATAAGATTGATAAAGAGAGAGTATTTTGGAAAATAGAGCTGCCAGCAATATTAAGCATTTTACGATAAACTAGCCTTTACCGGCGGCTTCGCTCGCACTAAAGGCCACAAATATGTAATGTCGCTTTTGTGATTCACAACTCGAACTGAATTTTCATAAATAATAAATAAATCATAAACAAAGCAAGTTTTAAAATTAGAAAAATGGTCGCCGTAAATTTAACACACATGCAATTTCTGCAGTGTGGATTTAACGATATATGTATGTGAGCTGAAGAAATTTGAAAATTCCTCCATAATTTGAAATTTATAAATGAAAGCAGCTATGTTTATAATAACGCTGGTAAAATTGGTCGTTGTTTATGCGATTGGTACCTTTTTTTATTTGTAAACTGATACATTTATTTCTAGGCTAACGGCATCACTGCCAACAAGTCTGAAAAGGGTTTCGTTTTCCCACGATTGTATACGAAACGTGCATTAGTACGTTTTTCTACTACTACTTCCTCTAATGCTACTACTTTAAAAATACTTTTTTAAATACTTTTATGTATATATTGCAAAATGAATCGGCTTGCATATAATTAAATGTATGTGAAGGCGAAATGAATGTCAATAATGCGCTGCTTAACATAAAGTCGAATTCAGACTATGGTTCTTTCATTTTTCGTATTTCTTGCGAAAAAATGTATGTTTTTGTTTTTTTACTATTGCAACACAGTTTGGGAATTGATTTTCGGGGTTTGAGTGAGAATATTTTCATTTCAGTTTTTTAGTGATTCCAACCTTCTTGCGATGAATATCGTTTGAGACGAAGAGTACGATATTTCAAATATATTTTTTTACTCCCCTAACAACACCTCAAAACACACAAACGTCTCACCTGGCACTCACTGGCACTGAAACTGATTTAGGAGCCGAAAATAGGCCCATCCCTGGTCTACATGTTTAAGACAAACAAAGGTCAGTCCATTAACACTATAACTTGAGCATAAATTGAGATTGTCGACAATGCGGCATTTAAATTGCCGCATTTTACTTAAACCGACTTTTTGATAATGGTAGATTGGTAAAATGGTGATAAAAGAAAAGCATGTGGCTTACAGTTTGAATCTTAACAAAATTTCCAATACATATATACATACATGTATGGTAGGCAACAATACTACCAGAAGAGATAGATTTATCAAAAGCTTTTGATACAGCCAACCACGGCACGTTATTGCAAGACTTGTAAGGTCCAATCTTCCTCCTAGTCTCAAAAGGTGGACTGCAAATTATCTGTCCGGTCGGTGCAATTCAGGAACGTTGCATTTAAGCCCAAAAGAATTAAAAAACATGGTGCTCTATCGCCGCTTTTGTTTAACTTCTACATATCGAAGCTCCCTTCGCCACCAGAAGAAGTTACCACTGTTTCTTACGGCGATGACTGCAGTATAGTGGCTACAGGTCTCGTCCCACCCACCGATGACCTTACTTACTTACTTAGTTGGCGCTTAACCGTCTAAACGGTTATGGCCGTCCAACAAGGCGCACCAGTCGCTTCTTCGCTCCACCAACCAGCGCCAATTGGTCACAACAAGGGAGTTTAAATCGTTTTCCACCTAGTGCTTCCGACGGAGTGGGGCCGCCCTCTGCTTCCATAGGCGGGTTCCGACAGAAACACTTTCTTGGCCGGAGCATCATCTTTCATTCGCATAACATGGCCTAGCCAGCGCAGCCGTTGCGTTTTAATTCGCTGGACTATGTTGATGTCTGCGGTACTCGCCATCGCCAACGCGTAGAGGTCCAAAGATCTTTCGAAGAACTTTTCTCTCGAACACTCCCAAAGCCGCTTCATCTGCTGTTGTCATGGTCCATGCTTCTGCCCCACATAGCAGGACGGGTACGATAAGTGACTTGTAGAGTATGATTTTCGTTCGTCAAGAGAGGACTTTACTTTTCAATTGCCTACCTAGTCCAAAGTAGCATTTATGGGCAAGATTGATTCTTCGCTGGACTTCAGTGCTGATGTTGTTGCTAGTGTTGATGGTGGTTCCCAAATAAACGAAGTCTTCTAATATTTCGAAATTATGGGTGCCAATAGTAGCGTGGTTGCCAAGGCGCATATGCGCTGACTCTTTGCTCGATGAGAGCAGGGGTTTTTCCTCATTCACCATCAAACCCATCTTTACCGCTTCTTTTTCCAGTTTGGAGTAAGCAGAGCTAACAGCGCGGTTAAGTTCTTCAGCTAGTATAATTTTCTCCAGCATCAAATTAAAGAAATCGCATGATAGGGGGTCACCCTGTCTGAAACCTCGTTTAGGTTCGAACAGCTCGGAGAGGTCCTTCCCAATTTTTACTGAGCTGATGGTGTTGCTCAACGTCATTTTGCACAGCCGTATAAGTTTTGCGGGGAAACCAAATTCAGACATAGCGGCATATAGGCAGCTCTTTTTCGTGCTGTCGAAGGCGACGAAGAGGTGATTTGTGTCGATTCTCTTTTAAGGGGGTTTTTCAAAGATTTGGCGCATTGTGAAAATCTGGTCGATGGTAGATTTACCAGGTCTGAAGCCGCACTGATAAGGTCCAATCAGCCGGTTCACGGTGGGCTTCAATATTTCGCACAATACACTTGAAAGGACCTTTTATGCGAAATTAAGAAGGCTGATTCCACGATAGTTGGTGCATTTTGCAGTATCCCCCTTCTTGTGGACTGGGCAAAGAACACTTAGATTACAACCGTCGGGCATGCACTCGTCCGCCCATATTTTGCTAAGGAGTTGCTGCATGCGCCTTACCAACTCCTCGCCACCGTACTTGAATAGCTCCGCAGGCAATCCATCAGCGCCCACGGCCTTGTTGCTTTTCAATCTGGTTATTGCTATTCTAACTTCGTCATAATCGGGCGGGAGGACATATATTCCATCATCATCGGTTGCGGAATCGGGTTCTTCTTCTCTGCGCGGTGAATTGCTGCCTCCATTTAGGAGAGCAGAGAAGTATTCCCTCCATAATTTAAGCACTCTCTGGACATCAGTTACAAGGTCGCCGTTTTCGTTCATATAGGAGTTTGAGTTTTCGGGTGTTATTCCTGGTGGCTAGCAGCTCGAGCTCACGATAGCGTTCACACACTCCTCTTGTCGCGCTCACTTTTAACGTAGCCCTGTAGGCAGCGTCTTTTCTTTCAGTTGCAACGCGGCATTCTTCATCGTACCAGTTGTTTTTCGTGGTCGCCGGTAACCAATTTTTTCCTCGGCGGCAGTACGAAGTGCTTTGGAGATATGCTCCCACTGCTCCTGTATTCCTTCAGGATGAGTTGTGCTCATTATCATTATTCAGAACACACATAAAACTAATGTCGACCATATTGGACATCCACATCGATGGAATCTCGTCGAACATGCATCAGAAATTGTTCCTAGAATCCAGAGCCGTAACAAAATTCTGAAATATCTTGCCGGCAGCACTTGGGGTAAGGATAAAGAAATACTCATTACCACTTTTAAAGCAATTGATCGGCCGCTTGCATGCTACGCGTCGCGGATATGGTCGCCGGGTCTACAGGTCACTCACCTGAAAAAAATACGAGCCCGTCAAAACACCGTATGTCTTCTTATGTCTCCAGAGCACCACATACATAGTGAGGCGAGAGTACGCCCCATTAGGAAGAAATGAAAAGTTGAACACACAGAAACCTGGGCATCCCAACAGGCATCTTATTAAGGAGGACCCGCCTCCCAGGGTCTTAATGAGTCATATTCGCAAGCATTATAAAGAAATACGCCACCTGAGATCTCAGCCGTATGTAGAAGAACATCACATCAAGGTCCTCAGTGATATCCGCAAAAAGGTGCCGTGCCTCTATGCCAAGAATCGCGCGGCGAACCTCGTTCTTAGAGTTAAATACCCTGAACAAGCAGAAGAGGAGAGCAATTTCCCTAGGCAGACGCGCGTCACTCTAGCTCAACTTCGATCTGGGTACTGTAACAGATTAAACTCGTACCTATCCAGAATAATCCCCCCCATACATAATGTATGCCCTGCTTATGGCGTGTCCCCACATGACACCAACCATCTTTTCAATTGCAATGTGGAACCAACGCCTCTAACAGCCCTCTCCCTGTTGCTACCCTCTTGAAACTGAAAGTTTCCTTGGACTCCCGTTAGAGGATATTGATGAAAATTTGTGAGTGGTCGCTCCAATGGAATGGGGCGAAGCACTGTTACAACAACAACAACCCGTAGAGATATGGCAGTGCAAAGTACATAAGCTTTATTTGGTAAATCTCTCCACAAAACGTTTGCATGCAATTTGTGTAAATTCATTTGAAGTCGACACTGAGTTCACCTCATTGTTTTCGCCATGGTTTACGGTAAACAATTTCACCATACATTCATACATATTCCCAATTCGCTCTTTCTTTTTCATTTTTATACCTTTCATGTTTGTATGCAAACTAGTCCCTCAATTTTTGAGATATCTTGATAAAATTTGGCAAGCGGGTGTATTTGGGTGTCCGATTAGACATTTGTCGGAACCGGCCGGATCGGACCACTATAGCATATATCCTCCATACAACCGATTTTTCAGAAAAAGAGGATTTTTGTAATATCTTACTCAATTTAACAGATTGAATCTTCAAACTTCTCCATATACTTTCGTATATTGCACATATTGTTGCCTGAAAAAATTGATGAGATCGGCCGTATATATAGTGTATATACCCCACAACCGATTGTTCAGATAAGATACTTTTCGTAATTACTGCCCTATTTTAAGAGCTAGAGGCTTCAAATTTCAACGAATGCTTATGTATATAGCATATATTGTTGTCAGAAAAAATCATACAGATCGGTGGTATATATAGTATATATATGGTGGTTTATATAGTATATATATATATTTTCGCAATTTTAGCCCCATTTTAACAGCTAGAAGCTTCAAATTTCACCGAACGCTTACGTATATGGCATATATTGTTGTCTGAAAAAATCATAGAGATCGGTGGTATATATATTATATGCTTCATATAAACTGTCATTTATGCCCCTTTTTTACGGATAGAAGCTTCAAAATTCATCAAATTTCATCAAATAGCAGGCATGCTTAACCAACGAACCGATATCATTTCGTTACGATAATTAACGTTAATAACCGAAACACAGTCATTTCGTTTCGTTTATTAACGTTAAGAACGCCAAATTAACGAAATGATTTTGTTTCGTTTTCTGCCATATCAAAACGAAATCAAATCGTTTATGTTTATTATTAATTTCAAACTATGCTGGCAAAGCTGATTGATGGCGGAGTCATTAAAGGTGAAAGCATAAGCCAAGCTGATTGCAACTTTTCTCATGAATTTTGACAGTACGAATATTTCTCAGAGTATTTTTGACATTACCACCAACGAATTACACAAACAAATTACATGGTGTTTGTGTGTGTATGTCCGCTCGCTGTTACCACCTTACGGCTTCACTATGGCTATAGCATTGCCAGCACAATTCAAACATAAAGTATCACGTTTTTGTTAACATTTTTAACGTTAACGAAAGCTTTTCGTTTCGGTTAAAAACGAGACACAATTTATCTTGATAATTTCTTTATCGATAATATTTCGAAGTGTTTCAACGGAAACGGTGGAAATTTATTGGTAAACGATTAGCTTAACGTTAATGTGCATCCCTGTCAAATAGTTACGTTTACGTCATATATTTTTCAAATACGTGATTCGTAGTCATAGTTTTTACACGCAGACCACAAAAAACCTGAAACTTTGCATCCTCACACAAAGTACCTACCTATTTTTTATTTTATATTTATCTTAAAAATCTTTTAGGTATCTAGATCTCTTCACTATATATTTCTTATCTTATACATCCGATTATTCGGAGATTACGAACGGGATAAGATTATTGTTCAGCCCCATTCATGAAAGGTATGAAGTCTTCGGCACAGCCGAAGACAGTCCCGTCCTTACTTGTTCTATTTAGCTTGTTCCTACTTAAACAGGTGTAAGGCGCTCAATTTATGGTAAAATCAACAATACATATGATAAAGCAATACATTTGCCGAAAAAGCGAAGACCAGTTGATTTACGGCTCACACAAGCACACTTCTTGCCGCTGAAGCACTTAATTTGCTTTCGTTCGTAGCAATGCTGTACATAGTGTAAACAATTGTAATATTTTAATATTTAGAAATTTCAGAAATAGATGAGCTAATTCTTATTTTAAGTAGTTATCTCTGTATAGTTTAATATAACAGTTTTGTATAAAGTTATAGTCCAAAACACTACGAAGTGTGCGTTCAAAATTTAAGACTTTGAATTATGATATGTATGTATAGATTACTAGTTTGAAAAATAAGTTAACCTAATTTTAACAAATCTACAGTTTTCCTATCCCAACCATACCTACACACAAACAAAATTAGTACAATAGTAAGACCTTTCGGAGTGATATCAAAACTAATTTTGGAGTCAACGCTGTTGCTCGTTGTATTGCGTAATGTCAGATATGATCCGCTATCACACCGAAAGTCCTGGGTTCACGTCCCGGCCGAAGGAACATAGGTACTTTTTTTTAAATAAGCTCTATCTTTAGATGAGGACTTCTTGCGGATTAAATTCGAACTATTTTGTTATATACTCTGCTGAGCAGAGCTCAAAGAGTATATTAACTTTGTTCGCATAACGGTAATCCGGAACGACATAAACTAATTGAGATAGATATAGACTTCTATATATCAAAATGATCTGGGCGAAAAAAGAAATTCATTTAGTCATGTCCGTCCGTAAACACGATAACTTGAGTAAATTTTGAGGTATCTTGATGAAATTTGGTATGAAGGTTTCTGGGCGCTCATTAAAACGAAAGAAATCGGACTACAACCACGCCCACTTTTTTGATATCGAAAATTTCGAAAAACCGAAAAAGTGCGATAATTCATTACCAAAGACGGATAAAGCGATGAGACTTGGTACGTGCATTGGCCTTATGACGTAAAATAGAAATTTAGTAAAATTTTGGACAATGGGTGTGGCACCGCCCACTTTTAAAAGAAGGTAATTTAAAAGTTTTCAAGCTGTAATTTGGCAGTTGTTGAAGATATCATGATGAAATTTGGCAGGCAGGTTACTCCTATTACTATATATATGCTAAATAAAAATTAGCAAAATCGGATGACGTACACGCCCACTTAAAAAATTTTTTTTTAATCCAGATAAACCCGACTAATTTTTTTTGATTTTTCGAATTGTATGTTATAATTCTGTTTAAATACCCTTCATATAAAGTGGAAATCATGTTTATTATGTTTTTGTCCCCACCCTTGGGTCACATGGCCCCATCCTTCTGGAAGGTCTTTGGGATGATACCACAATAATTTGTAACAACAGTTTTTCTATACAATTTGGTTTAGAAAATCCATTACTTTATTTAGTGTTTATTTTTTAGAAAAAAAAGTGGTATAAATTCATTTTTTTGTTAAAATTTACATGTTGTACGAAAGTAATTGTTCATTTATTCATAGATATATGTATAGAATGGAAAAAGGAAGTAAATAATTATAATTGGTGGTAATTGATAAAAAAATCCACGTGTAAAGGAACATTGCATTTGATGCATTTCGTTGTTGCTTTTTTGGAACAGTTTCGGCACACCATTTGCTGCTTTTTACCTGTTTGCAGCAAAGGTAAGCTGCTATAAAATGATCCTTACCATCATACCCGCTATCAATCAAAGCTGCCTGACTTCCTCGACCGCGCTGTACAATTATTCTTTTATTTGACTCCAAAATGAAACAAGCCAATCTTCGCCGAAACACTAAATGGTCAATATTGTCTTCATATAAGTTGTAAAGCTGCCAGGCGTTTTGCTCACTTACGCCAATAAGATGGGAAAGCAGGGGAAAGTACCACTCTTTGCCTCTCAGTCCACATCTATACAGTGAAATGTTTTGATCGGCTCTGTCTATGCCTCCCATATATTGATTATAGTTATGTAAAATTTCGGTTGAGCTACTAAGATGTTCTTCTTTTTGGCTCTAGAAAATCTCCTGACATTTTTTACCGGATGAACGGAATCAAAATTTGTTGCGATCGTCACTATGCTATTGTCGTTCCATCGGCTTCCGCGCAAAGTTGATTTCCATGTAAATTGTTGATTGTAGGATTGTCTTCATCGCCAGAATCTTCGTCAATAACATCTTCATTACAATTTATCGGTGGTAAAACAGCCACATCTAATCCGTTATCAGGAATATCATAGTCGTCTGCGGTCTCAATGATGCCCAACAACTCATTTAGCGTAATCCTCCTTCTATAAAAAAAATTGTTTTTAAATGTAGTTGGATTCTCCCACAATCCTTCTGGAAGGATGTAAGTTTTTTCGAAGCCGCTGTGGCCAAATTTTAACCAAAATGTTTTTGCTAATCGAATAAGCACTTCTATTGAACATTTCTCCAGTATAAAACCACAGTTTAATATCTGGAAATTATAAAAGAGAATTAAACTTACCCGTCAACCAAAAGGTCTAGCAATTCAGCCATGACGAATATAAGCACAATTTAAATGTTAACTGCTCACTTACCAAATGTAAATACTCAAAAATAAAGGCAGATAAATTATTTTTGGTACCATCTGTTTTTAAAAAAATGCATAGCCTACTATTTTACCTGTTAGAACAAGTAAAAAAATTAAATTTAGCAAAAGGTGTTTTACATCCTTCTGGAAGACGCTCGGGCGTATCTGGGTTAAAGTAAAAAAAAAATTTGTTTAAGTAAAAGTTTAACAAAAAATTTAATATCTTTCCAGTATATAAGTAAATTATGTCAACAATCAACTTCAGTAATGATATGGTGCAACAAAATACAAAAATAAAATAGATTCTATGACGATAACTGTTTTCTATGCGAAATCGGTTGAAGCCGCGCCCAGTTCTTATACACAGTCGACCGTCTGTCCTTCTGCTCGGCCGTTAACACGATAACTTGTCCAAAAATCGATATATCTTTACTAAACTTAGTTCACGTTCTTATCTGAACTCACTTTATCTTGGTATGAAAAATGGCCCAAATCCGACTATGACCACGCCCACTTTTTCGATATTAATTAAATTACGGAAAATGAAAAAAATACCATAATTCTATACTAAATATGAAAAAGAGATAAAACATGGTAATTGGATTGGTTTATTGACGCAAAATATAACTTTAGAAAAAACTTTGTAAAATGGGTGTGACGCCTACCATATTAAGTAGAATAAAATGAAAAAGTTCTGCAGGGCGAAATCAAAAGCCCTTGGAATCTTGGCAGGAATACTGTTCGTGGTATTACATATATAAGTAAATTAGCGGTACCCGACAGATGATGTTCTGGGTCACCCTGGTCCACATTTTGGTCGATATCTCGAAAACGCCTTCACATATACAACTACCACCACTCCCTTTTAAAACCCTCATTAATACCTTTAATTTGATACCCATATCGTACAAACACATTATAGAGTCACCCCTGGTCCACCTTTATGGCGATATCTCGAAAAGGCGTTCACCTATAGAACTATGGCCCACTCCCTTTTAAAATACTCGTTATCACCTTTCGTTTGATACCCATATCGTACAAACAAATTCTAGAGTCACCCCTGGTCCACCTTTATGGCGATATCTCAAAAAGGCATCCACCTATAAAACTAAAGCCCACTACGTTTTAAATAATCATTAACACCTTTCATTTTATACCCATATCGTACAAACGCATTCTAGTCACCCCTGGTCCACCTTTATGGCGATATCTCGAAAAGGCGTCCACCAACAGAACTAAAGCCCACTCCCTTTTAAAATACTCATTAACACCTTTCGTTTAATACCCATATCGTACAAAGGGTCACCCCTGGTCCACCTTTATATCGATATCCTGAAAAGGCGTCCACTTATAGAACTAAGGCCCACTCCCTTTTAAAATGCTCATTAACACTTTTCATTTCATACCCATATCGTACAAACACATTCCAGAGTCACCCCTGGTCCTGGCGTCCACCTATAGAACTATGGCCCACTCCATTTTAAAATGCTCTTTAATACCTTCCATTTGAAACCCATAACATACAAACACACTCCAGGGTTACCCTAGGTTCATTTTGCTAAATGGTTATTTTCCCTTATTTTGTCTCCAAAGCTCTCAGCTGAGTATGTAATGTTCGGTTACACCCGAACTTAGCCTTCCTTACTTGTTTATGTTGAAAAACACTACAACGTGCGGGTTTTACACCAAAAGCAAATAACTTGATGTATAATAATGCCCATTTTGTGTGATGTCGTCCGAACTACTTGTAGTTAATACTTGCTTTAAAGCGTGAGATCAAATGAACTCAAAGACGAACCATTACATTTGTAGCACACTGTAATTCAACAAAGCCACATTTGCAACTGGCACCGGCAACAACACGGTGTTATTATGCGCATCATTATCGAAAAGATGTACTACTCTTTGTCGCAGAACAATACACTTAATAAGCAACAACTAAAAATAACAATCAGCAATAAAACAACAACAATAAACCTTAAAGAGTACCAAATAAAAAAATTTGGCATTTTGTTGGTCACAGCATGGACTCTGGAGAGATATAAGTTGGTGACCAAGTTTTTGTTTTTTTATACTTTACAAAACACCACTGCAGTTGTAGTTATTGTTGTTATTATTGAGCGAATTACTTTTGTATGTTTATACTGCATTTTTTTTTTTTTTTTTTGTATGGCTACAACAAGATTTATAACCTACGAAAAACTGTCATCATGGTATTTGCACCACCGACAACACAAAACACCAAAGCACAAAGGAGGCTTTAGTTGGCGACAGCCAACAAAAAAGATGACATTTTCTGTCAAAATTTTCAACATTTCCAACAAGCCGAAGTCGGAACTGAAACTGGAGTTAAAGCTATGGCGAATCGCATGGTGCACACCACAAGCGCACCACCAGCCACAGCATAAAAAGCAGACATAACTGGAACTGCTTTGCTGCGGAAACAATTTTGCACAATTACGAAGCTCTTCGGTCCAGTGCAGCGTAAACAGCGATGACAATAACAAAAAAACAGCAACAATGGCAATGATATTCAAGCGCGCTACTCAAAAATATACAAGAAAAAAATGAATTAAATAAAGATAATGCGACCAGCCTTGAAATGTGAATAGGAATGAACTTCGACAAAAAAAGGCTGGACTGCAAAAAAGAGTGCATCCAACTGCGCTGCAAAAGTGGCAAGTTCAGCTATGAAAAAACATGAATCCTTTTTTGTCATTTAAATTGCTGTGATAACACACCACAATGGACAAGAAAACAAAACGACAATGAGAGCAAGAACTCATGCGAAGCAACAAAGAACGCGAAAAAACGAAATGGAATATAATAAGAGAATTGGCATAATAATCGTTGGCTGCACTGTGAACGCGTAGCGAAACGCGCTTACAATAACGCGCCCCAAACTTGCAACACCACAACTTCGACTTGCAACATGAATTCGAGGTTGGCCGACTCATTGAGCGAAACACTGGCCTGCTCTACCTAAGTGCATGCTGACAAAAATCATACATTCAATCAAAGAAAAACAAAAGCCGATATTATAGCAAAAGCTACTAAATATGACAAAAGAGGTAAAATTGTACAAAAAAGTGATAAAAACGAGTGCTCAACAAAAAAAAAAAAGTTGCTAATGCGCGACAAGCAGCAGATAAGAACAGCAAAAGAGCAAAAATTGTAATAAATAAATAAATGCAGAAAGAAAAAGCGAAGGTCTTTGCAGAAAATCCTTACTTGTTATCTATCCCCTGTATTTTGTAAAAAGTACAGCGTTGCTTTGAAGTTAATACTAGCAGACCCGGCAGACGTTGTTCTGCCCTAACTTTGGTCTATCTGCATAACTTTTAAGACGGTTTTACCCATATATGTAATACTCCCCTATTGCTAATAGAAAATGCTCGAAGTGAATTTTTGAATTCGAAATCAAAACAATACAGCCTAGAAAATTTTTGGGATTGTGGCAGCATAAGTGTGACAAGAAAAAATTTAAATTTAATTGCATTCGATTATTGAATACAAAAACTAAGACATTTAAACAGCAATATAGCGGCACTCTGATGTTTGTGAGTGTACATAGCCTGTAGCAGCAACATAGGGGTATTACATATGTGTTTTTACCTCTAAATCTTCCTCCCCTCCCTCTCTCATTCGTTTCTTTAGGCTTTTATTCACTCTCGCCTTTGCCTTTCTCTTTCTCTGCCTTTTTTCTCCCTCTCCATATTTTCTCTCACTTATTTTCCGCTTTATCTATCCCCATCTCTCTACCTTATCTAGCTTTATGGTCCATTTTCCGAAAAAGGTGTAAATACTGCTCTACCAAGCTTCAGGCAAATCTCACCATGAATAGAATTGTTCGAATAGATCGGTCCTAGGTCCACATCCCGAAGAGAAACTTCACAGGAACAGGAGAGGAGAGGAACAGGAGGTGGAGGAGGAGTGGTTTCGGAATCTATAAGCTGCATACAAACATAAATCCTTCTTTATACATATAAATATAGGGACAGCCTTTGACTAGAGCAGAAAAACTACCGATGGCGCTATTTTTTTAGTTTTTTTTCGAAAACCACCGATATTTTTTTGTCAATTTTGGACAGTAAGTTTTTCGGAAAAGAACATGGGCTGATTAGAACCAAATTTTTACAGCATACGAGTACACATAAGTAATGGTGCGTTGAAGGTTTTGAGTATTGATCTGGTAAACGCCCTGTTTCCACGGGAGAGATCTCTTACCCTTTCAAACGGTAATACGAAAGCCCCAGAATAAATTGTATGTGTGATATTATTCACTATATAGTTGTTGAACTTGTGATTTACATATAATCAAACTGTATTTAGTTTCTTTTTTAATTTATAGGAAAGTTGCAACTTTTACCCCCGTGCGATTTCTTAAACCTTCTCTCACCGCGACCATTATATATTATTGAGATGTTTAACTCGGGGATTAACATACCAGGTGATGAGACCGGAGAAATACGTTTGCTTGATTTACATGAACTACCCTGCATGTAAAATCGATTTTTTTTTTTTTTCGAAAAATGCGAACTATCGTCGTTCCAAAATTTTAAATAAAGCCTTGGGAGTGGCAAGTCTTTCAGCGCCTCTGCGCCCGTTGAATAAAACATTTGCAAAACAAATCGCCCTGAAGTGTCTTTTATAAAACTGACTTCATACAAAAAGAAACTTTTCCCAATGAAATATTTAATGCTTAAGGTTATTAACAACTTACAAATAAATATCGCACACTTATACCAAAAAATTAGTTAGCTAAGAAAAGCCCCATGTTTGGGAATGACAAAACCTGATTGAATTTCTCATATGGATAAATATAATCTACCAAGCTCCTGGGTGAGTAGTGATATTAGTTTCGAATAGAACATACAGATATGTAAGTATGCGTTGAAATAGGGATATTGTCATGTGACCTACTTCAGATTTTTGATTTAGCTTCCAATTGATCTAAGGCTGCGTTATATGAAGTGACTCTTCTAACTGTATGTAGTAAGCTACTTAAAGGATATTAACCGCTACTTGAGAAAACCATCCATTCTCACTACACTATATACTTTCGCTATGAGAATTTTTAGCTTCTTGACCACACTCTTGTTTGTTAAATGAGGATTTGCGTGCAAAATTAGGTCAATGCTCCCTCAAAATCAAAAATTTTCGTTTAAAAAGATTGCGGAGTAACTTACCTTATACACCTTACAAAATTCTTTTGAGATTACAACATATTTTTGGTAATATCTTCGATAACTCGTAAATCGATTGAGAAAGTAAAAAGAAAGTTGGCCTCTGATAATTTTCTCACGAAGCCTGCTGTTTGATGCCCACATCGGGTGGGATTAAAACAATGCGGGATTAAAATGGAAGCTTATCTGCAGTAAAGGCCTCTACTGTCGCAGCAATAAATGTTTTATTTAGTTATATTAATTTGAATTTTTTTAATAGCCAATAATTATGAACATTTTTTACATATAGTAGCTTTTGATTCATATCTTGTTATTTTTCAAACATTTCATACACTGAACGAAATGGTGCTAGTAAATTCAACAAATCTGTTCTGTTGTTCTTGACTTAACGAATATTCGGTGAAATTGATCAAATTATGGTTAATTCGACCGAGTCTTTGTCAAGCGAAAAAATTAGTTTAGTCATTTCAACAGAAGAGAAATTGTCGCTCTTAAGTTAACAAACTTTTGTAATATTGACAGATTCCTAATCAACCTAACTCAACAGAAGAGAAATTGTCGCTCTTAAGTTAACAAACTTTTGTAATATTGACAGATTCCTAATCAACCTAACTCATTTTTCTGTTAACACAACTGATTTTACAGGTCATTTCAACAGTCAATGCATGAGCAAATTTCAAAGAGAATTTTACGCTCACTGCGCTCTCTACTTTGTACTTATGACGATGGTGCTACTTGTTTAAAAAAAAAAACACCAAAATAATAAAACCACCAAATCGAAAAATCACACAAATTGGGAAAACAACAAAAAACTAATTTTTCAGTTATCAATAAATAAAAAAAAAAATAAATGTAAGGCGCGATAACCTCCGAATAGATCTAAGGCCGAGCTTCTCTTCCAATTTGCGTCGTTCTCCTCTTGATTTTCCCTACAAATTGGCCGGATGTGACCTACATGTTTTATGCCGACTCCAAACGGCATCTGCAAGGCAGATGAGTTTTCACTGAGAGCTTTTCATGACAGAAATACACCAGGAGCGCTTGCCAAACACTGCCGAGGGGCGACCCCGCTTAGAAAACATTTCTTCTAATTGAAAAACCTTATTTCTAAAATTTAGATGTTGCTTTGCGCGGGGTGTGAACCCAGGCCATACGGTGTTGTAGGCGGAGCACGCTACCATCACACCACGGTGGCCGCCAGTTATCAATACAAAACAAAAAAACAATTTCTTGAATTTAATGTGCATAACGCTGCACAAAATTATGCGATATCGGGACACCTATTTATCGGGTAAAATTTTGCAACTTCTCCTCCAAGCGAAATGCAAAATTGCGCCCTCTTGTTGCAAAAGTTTTGTTTGAACGAACAGAATTTTTCCAAAATTAGTAACATTTTGTTCAAGTTTTTACGAAATTTCACTCACGCGAACGGATCTAATAAGATAATAAAAAACAACATTTTTTAATTTTGATGTTTCCGACAGCATAAAAGTTTGAGTTGTTTTGGAATGTGAAGTGACGCGCGGCGAAGTTCAAAACTATAAATTAAATAAATTATAAATTATGAATTTTTTGGCGACCTTTCATCTTTAAATATGTATATATAGCTGGCTTTAGGTCCGTGTTTTATAATTGAAAAATTAAAAAATACCCTTTGATTCTTCTTTTAAATCGATTTATTTCGATTGCTCAACGACAATCATCTTCAGGATTGTAGCAACAATTTTTTAGATGTAAACTGCAGTTTGTTGATTGTCGCCAAAAAATTCATAATTTATATAGACGGAAGGCACGCCGCAGGCATAAACAACCAAACATGGGATATGCTACAATAAAAAACAACAACAAAAACGCCAAAGAAACAATCAACAAACTGCAGTTTACATCTAAAAAATTGTTGCTACAATCCTGAAGATGATTGCCGTTGAGCAATCGAAATATATCGATTTAAAAGAAGAATCAAAGGGTATTTTTTAATTTTTCAATTATAAAACACGGACCTAAAGCCAGCTATATATACATATTTAAATAAATTATAATAAATAAAATTTGGTGAAAGTGCGTTTAATAAAACAAAGTAATAAAATGTATAATGTTTAATTTTAATGTTCAAATAAAGTTCTTTAAACTGACGCCAATGTGGTTTAACCCTTTCACCCCTGAGTTTTTTTTCGAAATCAGGCGGTGTTTTCATCATTAAGACAGCTAATTCTGTAATATGACTAAAATATAAGATGTTTGGCATACCTGAATCCTTACCGTTATCCTGTGATATATAATCCCAATAACATTTATAGGTGGGACGAATAAGTCCCAATAAAACCAAAAGAGACAAAAATGTGTACACATCTAAAGGTATAAACAAATATTGGGATATTATTATCCCACACAAATGCATTATTGGGATTATATGTCCCAATGCAGTTATAAATATAAAAAACTTACTTTTTTCATTATAATTTCTTTCCAATTTCGAAGGAGTAATATTTATTCACACCTAAAATTTACAGCAAGCGGTATATTACGAATAAAAACGGTACCAGATAGACGTTTCACACTGAAATACAACGCGTTACCGATGAAATTTCGCGACATGTCTGTGCAAAATATTGCGTAATGGGAAATTTGATGTCAATAATGACGGAATGCGGTTACCGATCATCAAAGAAGGCTTCAAAGTTTTACTGGGCACATTTCAATGCGTAATTGTATAAAAATTAAAAGTTATAAACATATTTGAAGTTTGCTGGGACGTATTGTCCCAGTAGGGGCGAAAGGGTTAACAAGCGGCGCATGCCCTTCTTTTCGCTAGAGCATATACTAACGCGTGTGTGAATATGTATGTAGCATATATACATATATGTATGTAGCAAGCATGCGTATTTATGTATTTATGTATTCACATGTTTTTTTTTTTAATTCAGATTTAAGTTATTATTATTTTAATTAATATTACTAAATATAGCAATAAAATCATTAGAAATGAAATGTAATTATGTGTAATTTATCAAAAAAAAAAAAACTACGTAAGTTTAAAAATATATTTATCCGGCTTTTATTTTTTCCACAAGTATTAATGTCATAGGTATGAATAGAAAATTCTGTTGGTGTAAAAGTTTACGCTATTAATCTAGAAAAAACAGAAATATCTGTTATTTCAATAAATTTCACTGTCAGTGTCATTTCCACAATAAACATTGTTAATTTAACAGCTCACGCTGGTTATTTCGAATGAACAGAATTCACTTTCATATTAACAGTTTTTATTGGTATTCTTAGAGCGACAGTAACAATTGTTAATTTAACAAAACTATGGGTAAAGTATAATGAAACAACTTTTTTGTTTATTTTACTACTAAAATGGTCAATTACGAATCAACGATTTGTGCGCAGTCGGTTCAATATCTTGTTGCGATGGATAAAAATTGACAGAAATTTCTCTTGAATTTACCAGTATTTTTCTTTCAGTGATAAAGTTTTTGATGTATAGTGTAAGGCAATACCAATTTAATCATAAGTAGAGATTTCAGCATGAACGTTTTTTGTATTTTCAGAATTTAGAATTCTTGTTCAAAATAAAAAAAAGGAATTAGGTACACTTTGTTGAATTGTTCCAGAACCAAAATCGGCACTAAGTTAAAACTTGAGAAAAAGGAGACATGAATTGAATTTGTTGGCACAATCGCATAAGGCATTTGAGAGCTTTGCTTGATATGCGAGGTTATTTTTTCAAATTCTGTGCTAATAAAACAGTAAAAGCGAAAATCATTGCCCTTTAAATTGTGATAGTTTGTATCCCTGTATTATCAGCTTAATAACCAAAAATAAGCGCAAAGCAGTAAAAAAGAAAATAAGCTTTCATTTCATGTCAACGAATTCCGAGGTCAAAGACAGGCAAGCAAGCGCTACCCAGCAAACACTATCTCTAAGATCAGAGACATTTTGGGAGTCACGAGCGATAAAGAATAAAATCTACACCCTTTCAGTTTTTAATCAGAAAGTTGCAATTGAAGTTCAGAGTTCTCAATTTAGTTTCGGGAAATTGCGACTGAAGCTCAGAAAATTAAAATTCAAGTTCAAAGTTTATATTTATAATTCAGAATATAACAAGTGATATTCAGAAAGCTACAACTAAAGTTTAGAAAAATATAACTGAAATTCATTGAAGCTCTGAAACTCAGTTGTAATTTTCTGGACTTCAATTGTAATTTTCTGAACTTCAATTGAAATTTTCTGAACTTTAATTAAAATTTCTGAGCTACAATTTTAATTTTCTGAACTTCGTTTGAAACTTTCTGAACTAAAAATGAAAAAAATGTAGAATAAAAAAAGTTGTAAAGAACTAGACCACATATTTTCAGTTTAACACCTTTTTCAGTTATAGTTCAGAAAGTTGCAATTGAAGTTCAGGAGTTTTGATTTTCAATTTTAGTTTTCTGAACTTCAATTGTAATTCTTTGAACTTAATTTGAAAATCCTGAACTTCAATTGTAATTTTCTGAACTTCAATTGAAATTTCTAAACTTTACTACTTTACAACTTTTTTGCTTGAGTACGTCAGGTGTCGTAATCTAACGTTAAATAAATAAAGAAAAAAACACAATTTACTGCGCGATAACTTCCGAAAAGATTTTAGGCCTAGTATCTCATCCAATTTGCGTCGTGGTACTTTTAATTTTTCCTACAAATTGGCGGGACTGGATCTACATGTTTTATGCCGACCCCGAACGGCATCTGCAAGGCAGATGAGTTTTCACTGATAAGCTTTTCATGGCAGAAATATTCTCGGAGGGCTTGCCAAATCACTGCCGAGGGGCGGCCCGCTTAGGAAAACTTGCTTATAATTGAAAAAATTTATTTCTAAAATTTTGATGTTGCTTTGCCCGGGGCGTGAACCCGGGATCTGCTGTGTAGTAGGCGGAGCACGCTACCACCATACCACGGTGGTCGCAATCTAACATTAGAGATTAGAAAATGAGTTCGGCTATATTCTTCTAAGCGCTACCTATATTCAGTTTTTGCTGAACCTATGTAGCTTCTAAGTACAAACAAAGATGTCCAATTGTACTTTTAACGTTTACGTGCACGTGTGTTTATTTAGCGTGTTACCAGAATATAACCACAGTACTTAAGCACTATAGTCCGAGTGCAGCTTATGCAGGAATGGATATCATGACGTTGATTATCCTACAGCCGGAGCAGAGACAAATGTTTGCATAGTTTTTGTGTTTCGAAATTCACGCGTTTCTGTTTGATCTTCTGTTGCTTATTGTTTATTAGCTTTATATAAGGCTGCACTTATGTGTTAGATTTGTTCTTACACATGCGGTTTTGCTATTTATTTAAAAAGCCTTACCACGCCCTTGCTTTATTTCATATTGTTATTTTTTTTTTTTCCGCCGTGCATAAGTTGCGACTACGCCATGTGGCATGCAACACAGCTATAAACTTTCGATATCTAAGTGCTACACTAAGTAGATATATGAATTGCGAATTACACGTCGGGAAAAGAAGAAAAACGTATGCCCAGTTAGTAAAATCGGCGCAAATTTAAAGGAAAATGCCTACGAAAATGGTTAAGGAAATAAATAAATAAAAGGGAAACGAAAATGAATACCGTTTTATTTTAGTTCTTCTGTATAAGTGACAGCTCATTAAATAAATGATGCTTATTCTTTCACTTTTACAATGGACCTTTTCAAGTCAGCTGTGTGTGGGAGTGGAAGTTAAGACATTTGCAAATGAAGTGTGGCTTCTGTGATAATTTTGATGAAGAAAAGCAAGTGCACTACGCTCATGTCTCACTGTAGCTGTTGTGTTTGTTTGTAATCAGTTGCTTAAAATTAATATTATTCACTTTTCAACTTATGTCAGAGATTTGGCGGTCATTGGTGTACTGTACACTCAAAAAAATTAATCACTAACTTTGGATAAAGTTTTTCGCTCAATTCTGTTGTTTAAACTCGACCTCATAGGATCCCCACCAACATTTTTGAATTGAGAGGAAGAAAGAAAAAGCTAAGAGTAAGAAAACAAAAGCTGATATTTAAGAATAATGCGCCAAACTTTTTCAAAATTCCATTTGGTGTACCTCAAGGAATCCACCTGGGACCTATTTTATTCTTGTTGTTTATTAACAATCTTTCTAGTATCCGAAGGATTACCAAGCCGTTATAGTGGGTCGATGATGTTAAGCCGCTGATGCGTTTCCGTACGCCGCAGGATAGACTACGCCTTCACATTTGACTGGTGCTCTGTGAATCCCATGTCGCTCAAACTGAAAAAGTGTTAATCCTTAAGCTTTACTAAGATTGTAATCATTTCGAAAATATCAACCAATTTCTAATATCATGCGCGAAATAGCATGGATGTATTCAAAGATGGTTGGAGTGAAAAGAAGTAGTTACCTAATCGCAATAGAGTAATTCGGAATCACTCTAAAAATAGTCCCAAAATAGAATTAGATTAATAAAAAAAGATTGGAAAATGTTGAAGAACATTTTTTTCTTAAATTAGTGAGAACTTGTATTCAAAAACTAGCTAACCCGGCAAGCGTTGTTTTGCCAAAAACAGTATTTCTATCTAATATTTTGTATAGTTCAATAGATATAACAAACTTACCACTAGAGTATAGGATTGTGCTTATAATCGAAAGCGTTGTAGAAAATGAAAGTATACTTTATTTATGGTAGTAAATTATTCGTTGTTAAAGTAACAAATATAATTTAAATTACGACTCTTAGTAACTATTAAAACATTGCTATTAATATGTTTAAAGCCCTTATATATATTAGATTTTTACTTATATATGAGTAACTCTTATTTTTATGTTACTGTAACAAATTTACTGAAATTCCGCTCCTTCTAACGTTCTTCTGGTAACGTTCGAATCACTAAACTGTTGAATAAATAACACCACTATTCGATAATGCGAAATGGCCTTTATTAAAGTTCTTCACAATAATATTACTATTTCTCGTCAGATGCATCTTAAATCAAAACTGGTTGTCGCGCCTCTACCGCTGCTGCTTTTATACTGTGCGGTTTCCTTGTTCACATATTTCTAGGCGCTTCCATTTCCAGAACTTACTAGTCATCTATGTAATTATAACTACGGATGCACGTGTATAGCTTCTCATATGCGCGTGTATTTGTAAGCGACACTTCCCCAATTATAATTGCATACTTTTGGGAGCATATCAGATAAGATATTTGCATGTGTTTGTGCGTCCCTTCTCCGTTGCGTGTACGTACATAATGATTGATCTATTGATATGCATACAAGTCACTGCTTAGCATCGGCTTAGAGATGATAGTATCCCTTAGTTTTGCTAATATTCGTCACATTACGTATACGCACTGGTAGCGTCACTGTATCAGACCTACCCGATATAACACCCTTTTCATTTGATACCCATATCGTGAACATCCATCACTGGTAGCCCTAGTCAATATTAAGGTTTATACTCCTGCAACGGATTGAGATGTAATCCACCCAATAAAGTTCAATTCGCTTACCGGGCAGGTAAAATATTCCTCACTTTAAAGTCAACTTAAACGATATTCTTTTTCTCCTGTGCCCTGTAAAATGAAGCTTGCATTAGATTTAGATTTGGCAACGTCACATTAAAACTGTAATACGTTCACATTAAAAGTGTACTACTTTTTTGCTGTATACTTTTATGGTTGACATGATATGCTTTAATTTAAACCTAAGTAAACAATATATTGTTGCGGCTGAACATGATAAGTCGCCGCTACTTTTTGCTGCTATGAAAAACGCAAAGTGCGGGGGTTCGAATCTCACTGGCACCTGCAGTTTATTAATTTTTTTTATTTACATTAAAAGCTAAAACTAAATTTTAGATTTTTCCGCCCGGTAATTTAAAAAGAACTTGAGCAAACGAAAATTCATTTATAGACAGGATAAATTGAGCGCTAATATTAAAGTCTGGATGAGAAAATGGCCCTTAAGCTAACATCAACAGCTTCCATTTGATATCCAAAATGTAAAAACACATCCTAATGTTACCCTGATCCACGTTTTGGCAACTATCTCGAGACCCTAGTCAGCAATAGGTATGAAAATTTCCCTGTAGTAAAGCACTCATCCACAGCTTTCATTTGATATCCATATTGTATAAACACTGTCTAGGCCCCACGTTTTGGCCCATATCTCGAAAACCTAGTCTAGTCATACATGGGTATGAAAATTACCCTGTAGCAAAGTACTCATAAACAGCTTCTATTTGATACCCATATTGTCCAAACACAGCCCAGGATTACCCAGGCCCACGTTTTGATCTCAAGACCCTAGCCACCTAGCGAAAAAAAGGTAGACGTTGGCTGATTCTCAGACCTACCCAACATGCTCACAAAATTTCATGAGAATCGGTTCAGTCGTTTCGGAGGAGTTATGCCTCTAACACCGTGACACAAGTATTTTACATATTAGATACAAAATTCTTACTCATCCAATCGAAATTTTTCTCAATTCAAAGAAAATTTTTATTTGAAATATTTGCTCGTTTTAGGTATGTCTATACAAGTGTTTTTCTGAGTGTTCATTAAAGAGCTAAGTTCTAAGCGTTCAGCGCTTAGCGCCTTCTTTCTTCACTTCAAATCATATTACAACAATGCTATGCTAATCCTATTACAACACAATCATTGCTTTTGGTTCTCATTTTTCACTGCAATTAATCATTTTTTTCTGTTCAAGCAAAAGGCAAAGTTGCATCCCACTTTAGGGTGATAAATACTATGTAGTATAATATTTGGTAATATTTTGCCAGCAGGCATCGTCTTGGGGGCTACTGTAAACTTAGTGACAAATTTGGCGCATAGTGTGTGAATAACTTCAAATCTCTGTGTACTGAACTTGTAACGCTCCTTATTTCTTTACGCGAAACCGTATATAATAACATACCGAATGAAAAAAAAAAAAATATTAAGCATTGAAAGAACTTTGAATTAATTTTGTGGCTTCTTGAAAACATTCAAAAAGCAGTGAAGTTCCACGCAACTATATTGAGTGCTTTTTAAGGCAGAAGAGGGCAGGGATGTGGTGCTAGAAATAATTAGAGCGTCGTTAGAAATTACTTTATTTAAATGATCAAATGTTTAGCATTTTCAAAACAGCATATAAGAGGGATGCTTGAGTAATGTAGAATAAAAATAGATGTTGGTATGCGTTAAGTGAGCGCAATTTTATGTTTTTCGAAATATGCTTCTTCTTATTATGACACCCTTTTAATTGATGACTGAATTTTATATTATACATAATTGATTATAAGTGATTAGTGCTGTTATGTATGTGATTTTTACTTAATCTAAATACGGGTCAATCCGACACCTGGGAATAAATTATAATTAATCGATCGCCTTTTAGTTCGTGAAAATATTAAAGCACATATACTTATCCTCTAGGAATCCCAGTTCTTCATATTATCGAAAATAATGTGAATATTTACAAGGAAACAGTCAGTTAATATTTATTTATATATTATGTGGCTGCAAAGTGACTTACACAGCCCGTCATAAGATAAAACGAACTTTAGTACATTAAATGAACTTTAGTAAAGTAAAAATTTCATCTTAAACTCCTCTTAAAAGTTATGGAGAAAATTTTTATAGTTTGTCTGAAACCAGGAAATTACTCTTAGCAAATGTTATAAATGTAAAAAGTGGACTGGTTATCATCCGTTTTCGTCATTTTAAATATCGATGGGAGATGTGTACCAAGGAACCCATATATCCATAAGTTATCGTGATCACAGACAGACGGACGGATGGAAGGACCAACGGACGGACACGGCTAAATCAATTAATATTTTCATCCTGAGCATTTCGATATATGCTAGTCTACATTTTTCTCGATTCTTTCATACCGTTACGATCAACCGTTATATTAGCAAAGTTAATATACTCTATGAGGAAGGCACTAAAGCGCTTAATACGAGTCAGCAAAATTGCATCCTTATACACAGAAAAAGAAAAGGTAATCCCTTACTCGTAATATATACTTCAGGAGAGGGTTTCTAAGTCACTCGCGGACAGGGGCGGATCGTGACATTGTGGGGCCCTGGGCTAATGTTACTCGGGGGCCCTGTTTTCTATGTTGATGCAGTATATAGTTATCGGAAAAAATAAATCAACTTATAAAACATGTATTTATCAAAACAAATATGTCAATAAAGATTATTAAATTACAAATCAACCTTTCTGCATTTTCGTGCAGCGAATTCCTTTGTTTGCTCATCAACTGCTAAATCCTTTGTTAGATCACAAATTAATAGAAAGAAGAGATAAATGGTTAAGTCGATCGTTCGACATTGTTGTCCTATACTTATTTTCAATAGATGACAGCCTGAAGAAAGAGTGCTCCGCTTCGCAGCTGGTGATGGGCAACGTCAAAAAAATGTTTAAAATGGTGTAACAATTAGAAAATACACCAACAAGTTCCTTTTCATAGATAAGCTTATAAATTTCACTGCAAGAGGTGTAGCAGGCTGATTTAGATTGTAGTAAATATGATTTTAATTGAATGCATTCATTTACTAAATTTTCATCTACGTCATCTGAATAATATTTTACAATATTGCGTACGCTTTCCTGGTTTTTATTCTGCAAATCCATTAAAAAATTAAATTTTTTGCTGGTTGTCTCATAGACTTGACCCCTTTCATTTAAATCCATAATCAGCTAATCCAGTGCAACGTTTAGCGTGTCTCTTTTAAATTTTTCTGCGCCGCACACTGAAACTTTAGCTGTAGACTTGTCGGAAAATTTGGAAGTAATTTGTCTCTTGTAAACGTCGCTGTAATTTGTTTCCACACTAGTAGTTAATTTTTTAGCTTTCTCTTCGTACTCTTTTAGCTTCTGATCCGAATGCTGTCGTATGCTGTACATGAACTCTTTCAACGAAACAATTAATTTTTTTTATTTTTGAAGACAATCATGAACTAAATTCTTGATCTACGGGGAGTCCCCTAAACGTATACGCAATACACATGCACGCTATAAAATACACCGTCTATAGACAAGCGAAGTGGCAGGTGAATTCCCCATTCGTTTGATGGTCGCGCACACGAGTTGATCGATTTTATTTGCCAAACTTACGATTTTTTTTTCGTTACAAGTAACGTTCGCACACGTGTGCAAACAAAAGAACATATAAAGTCAAGTATCAATGCTTATGTCAGCACAGGATCAGCACTGTCAATTAAAAGTGTGAGTACTTACTTAGTTGGCTCCCACCTGTAGACCCGGTAGCAAAGAACAAAGTGTTAACAACCGCAACCAGGCTCGGTGCTTCGGAGCAGCTTGAGCGCCGACCATATGGCAATAGTAGTATAGCGTCATCAATCAAAAGACGAACAGACTACATGATTCCCTATCTGTGCTTCGAGGAAGATCTTAAGGCCACAATAGAGGTGGACGGTTGGCGCAAGGGTGCGCAAATGGCGGACGAGGCGATACATGTGTACACCGATGGTTCCAAATTAGTGGAAGGAGTAGGGTCTGCGGTATACTGCGCTGATCCGGAAATAAGCAGTACCTACAGGTTGCCGGATTACTGTAGCGTTTTCCAAGCGGAAATATTAGCCGTAACCAAAGCAGTAGAAATCCTGGAGGAGAATAGCTTAAGCTGCAACCGTGTTAACTTTTATATTGACAGTCAAGCAGCAATTAAGGCAATAATCTCGCATAGCACAGCATCTAAATGCGTGTTAGAGTGTCAGCAGTCTCTGGAGAGAATCGGGACAGGGAGAAGCATACATCTATATTGGGTCCCAGGGCATATGGGAATAGATGGGAATGAAAAAGCGGGCGAACTAGCTAAAAAGGGCGCATCCCTTGAAGCTTGCTCCGTAGATGTCCCAATTAGATTGGGCGAGATTAAGCGACGGCGAGAGGTGTACATGATCGACTAAGCGGAAAAGGCATAGGTTCAAGCGCGGGGCTGTAAAGTGTCGAAGATTATGTGTAGGTCTTACAACCTTAGACTAATACAGTTGCTTCTATCATTAAAAAGAGAGGGCTGTAGACTCATGACGGGTATTCTGACTGGACACTGCCTTCTGGCGTCACATGCCTTTAAATTAGGCTTGGTCAGTGATAGCAGGTGTAGGAAGTGCGGGTTGGAGGAGGAAACGATCGAGCACGTTCTGTGCTCGTGCTCTGCACTTGCCAGGCTAAGACTCCAGCTATTAGGAGTGATACAGCTGTCAGATCTAGAAGCAGCAAGTGGCTTAAGTCCTAGGAAGCTTCTACTATTTGCCAAGAGGATGGAGTTATTTTATAGCATAAGTCCTGGTTTTTGATAGGGTTTTTCAGTTTGGTCGTTAAAACAAACTTCTGGTAACACTACGGACTCAATCAGTCTGTGTGAGGTCCTCATGGACCGGCCAGTTCAACCTACCTGCCTAATTAGTTGGCACTTAATCGTTTAAACGGTTCTGGCCGTCTACTGTTTGTAGTAGTAAAATAATGTGAGTGTGGTAGTAAAATAGAAGTAGATCAATGCCCTACAACATTCGTCTTTTATTTTCATTGGTGGCTGGGGGCCCTTTGCATCCACGGGGCCCTGGGCTGAAGCCCAAAAAGCCATTAGGTAAATCCGCCTATGCTCGCGGATGACTGGCGTGACTATTTATGTATGTAAATTGAAGCTATGCGATTAGTTTAATTCTCAAATTTTGACTTATCTTATTTTATATTAATCAATAAATTATTATATTATCAAAAAAAATTTGCTGTGTAATCAGTTTTTAGATTTTTCGAATTCCATGCAAAAAGCTATTTTGATTTTCACAAATCGATTAAACTTTTCGATTTCAGCCTTGAATAGATTATTTGAATTTAATTGAAAAATTTCAATTCCGTTAGTTGAATACCAAAGCTCAAATCGCTAAAGTTGGATTCAAATTCTTTTGGATATTTTTTAGTAAGTATATTTTTAGCTGAGTATATTAACTCACACGTACTGATTGGACGTTTTGATTGGATAACGGTTGGTTGTACAGGTATAAAGGAATCGAGATTGATATAGACTTCCATATATCAAAATCATCAGTGTCGAAAAAGAAATTGATTGAGCCATGTCCGTCCGCCCGTCCGTCCGTCTGTCCATTAACTCGATAGATTGAGTAAACATTGAGATATCCTCACCAAATTTGGTACGCGAGCTTATCTGGACCCAGAATAAATTGGTATTGAAAATGAGCGATATCGGATGATAACCACGCCCACTTTTTATATATATAACATTTGGGAAAACACAAAAAACCTGATTATTTAGTAAATAATACACATAGAATGTTGAAATTTGACGTGTGGACTGATATTGACACTCTTGATAAAAATTTCAAAAAATTTTTTAAATGGGCGTGGCACCGCCCACTTGTGACGAAATCAATTTTACAAATATTATTAATCATAAATCAAAAATCGTTAAACCTATCGTAACAAAATTTGGCAGAGAGGTTGCCTTTGCTATAAGAAATTCTTTGAAGAAAAATTAACGAAATCGGTTAAGGACCACGCCCACTTTTATATACAAGATTTTTAAAAGGGTCGTAGACGAAAATAGTAAGCTATATCTTAGCCAAAAAGAGCTTTGCATCAATAGAATTTTACTTTTTAAATTGAATTATAACATTAAATTGGTAAACACTAAAATCTTTGAAAATGGCTGTGGCACCGCCCCTTTTATGACTAAGCAATTTTCTATGTTTCGGGAGCCATAACACGAAAAAAATTAATGGATCGTAATAAAATTTGGTACACAAATTTTCCCTATAGTAGAAAATAATTCTAGTAAAAATGGACGGGATTGGTTAAAGACCACGGCAACTTAGATATAAAACAAGTTTAAAAGGGTCGTCGACTAGAATAATAAGCTATAAATTAGCAAAAATTTGGTTTTGAATCAAAGATATTTCACATATCAACTTTTATTGTAAGAGGAAATGGGGAGAGATTCTTTTTAAACGGGCGGTGCCACGTGTTATGTATGAAAGTAATTTATCTGAAATGAAATGTACGGTTGAAGCTCACGCTGAGTATATAATGTTCGGTTACACCCGAACTTGACACCTTTACTTGTTTTTTTTTATATGCAGTTAAGACTGACAGGCGTTTGGACAAGTTGTGACAAATCTGATAGGGCTACAACTTTGGTGGCTCATAAAGTATTTCTCCTCGTACAAATCCCAACATTTCATACCAACTCTTCAACTCGCCACCGTTCTCCCATTGTTGTTTTTTTTTTTTTTTTTTTTTTTGTTAGCACAGAAGTGGAAATGCCGATCAAATCTTTAGCAACATGTAGAAACAACCTGGTGCTTTTGGAAAAATGTGAAAAAGTTATAAAAAGAGAAATAATAGAGTTTTCAAGTATTAGTATGAAGTATTACTTATTGTGCGAGCACCAATATTTTTCAAGAACGAAAGCTTAAATATCTCAGGATTCAGTTCAACCCTTAAATGCAAATTAAAAGTAAACTAGGCGAGTTGGGCTATACGTTTGTTCAGAAAAATGTATCTGTGCGATGTCGCCTTTCAGAAAAATACCATGCCTAATTTGTTGCAAAAATGCAGTTTCACAATGTTATCTATCAAATTGTTTAGAATTTTGTTTTTCTAATTTTACGACCATCAGGCCCATTGTCCAAAATTTTATAAATTCTCTATTCTGCGTCATAAGTTCAACTCACCTACCAAGTTTCATCGCTTTATCCGTCTTTGGTAATGAATTATCTCACTTTTTCGTTTTTTTGCAATTTTCGATATAGAAAAAGTGGGCGGGGAGTGCCCAGGAACCTACATACCAAATTTCATCAAGATACCTCAAAATTTACTCAAGTTATCGTGTTAACGGACGGTCGGACGGACGGACATGGCTCAATCAAATTTTTTTTCGATCCTGATGATTTTGATATATGGAAGTCTATATCTATCTCGATTCCTTTATACCTGTACAACCAACCGTTATCCAATCAAAGTTAATATACTCTGTGAGCTCTGCTCAACTCAGTATAAAACAAGTAAGGAAGGCTAAGTTCGGGTGTAACCGAACATTACATACTCAGTTGAGAGCTATGGAGACAAAGTAAGGGAAAATCACCATGTAGGAAAATGAACCTATGGTAACCCTGGAATGTGTTTGTATGACATGTGATCAAATGGAAGGTATTAAAGAGTATTTTAAGAGGGCCATAGTTCTATAGGTGGACGCCATTTAGGGATATCGCCATAAAGGTGGACCAGGGTGACTCTAGAATTTGTTTGTACGATATGGGTATCAAATGAAAAAGGGCGTGGGTCTTAGTTCTATATGTGAAGGCGTTTTCGAGATATAGTCCAAAACACGGACCAGGGTGACCTAGAACATCATCTGTCGGGTACCGCTAATTTATTTATATATGTCATACCACGAACAGTATTCCTGCCAAGCTTCTACGGGCTTTTGATTTCGCCCTGCAAAATTTTTTCATTTTCTTCTACTTAATATAGTAGGTGTCACACCCATTTTACGAAGTATTTTCTAAAGTTATATTTTGCGTAAATAATACGATTACCATGTTTCATCTCTTTTTTCATATTTGGTACAGAATTATGGCATTTTTTCGTTTTTCGTAATTTTCGATATCGAAAAAATGTGCGTGGTGATAGTCGGACTTCGGCCATTTTTTATACCAAGATAAAGTGAGTTCAGATAAGTACGTGAACTAAGTTTAGTAAAGATATATCGATTTTTGTTCAAGTTATCGTGTTAAAGGCCGAGCGGAAGGACAGACGGTCGACTCTGTATAAAAACTGGGCGTGGCTTCAACCGATTTCGCCCATTTTCACAGAACAGTTATCGTCATAGAATCTATGCACCTACCAAATTTCACAAGGATTGGTAAATTTTTGTTCGACTTATGGCATTAAAAGTATTCTAGACAAATTAAATGAAAAAGGGCGGAGGCATGCCCATTTTGAAATTTTCTTTTATTTTTGTATTTTGTTGCACCATATCATTACTGGAGTTGAAGTTTGACATAATTTACTTATATACTGTAAAGATATAAAATTTTTTGTTAAAATTTGACTTAAAAAAAAAATTTTTTTTAAAAGTGTGCGTGTTCGTCATCCGATTTTGCTAATTTTTATTTAGCACACATATAGTAATAGGAGTAACATGCCTGCAAATTTCATCATGATATCTTCAACGACTGCAAAATTAAAGCTTGCAAAACTTTTGAATTACCTTCTTTTAAAAGTGGGCGGCACCACGCCCTATGTCCAAAATTTTACTAATTTTCTATTTTGCGTCATACCTACCAAGTTTCATCGCTTTATCCGACTTTGGTAATGAATTATCGCACTTTTTCGGTTCTTCGAAATTTTCGATATCGAAAAAGTGGGCGTGGTTGTGGTCCGATTTCGTTCATTTTAAATAGCTATCTGAGATGAACCAGGAACCTACATACCAAATTTCATCAAGATACCTCAAAATTTACTCAAGTTACCGTGTTTACGGACGGACGGACATGGCTAAATGAATTTCTTTTTTCGCCCAGATCATTTTGATATATAGAAGCCTATATCTATCTCGATTAGTTTATGCGTTACGGATTACCGTTATGCGAACAAAGTTAATATACTATGTGAGCTCTGCTCAGCTGAGTATAAAAATTTTCGCAGGCTCGAAAATTTTTTTTTGGGTATGCGTAGTGGAACTTTTTTCCTGAGCCCAAAATCCTATCGAAAAATCGATGGCGCGATATCGGTTAATAAATCGACCTAGTCTAAATTATACACATTTAGTAAAATAGATGTTTATTTAATTTTCAAATGTTTATTTCATGTTTAAATATTTATTTTATAGTTAATATGTTTAACACACACTTAGATTTAGGTTTAAAACTATTTTTAGTGTTTAAGTGTTGAAGCGTGATGATTCGCGAGCTGGACAGAAATGAAATTGTTTAAAATTGAACTTTAAAAACTTTTCTGTTGAAAAGACGCTTCGTTAAGCAGAGTTGTTTAGTTGCTATATTAAGGTAGTATTTTAAGGTATGTAAGTTTAGGTCTTGCCGTTAGGGTGGGGCCGTGTGTAGAAGTCCACGAAAGTGGGGAAAGCTTCTGACCGCCATTCACCTGGGAATGGCCAGAGCGATTCTTTTGCATGCGGTTCAAGCAGCTCACTACTGCCGGTCGCTTGCGGCCAAGTATCCTCTGGGTAGCCGCTAAACACCCGTTTAGCGGTGAGCTAATGTGAGAAGGCGACAACCTGGTTAGGCCACTCTGACATAATCGGTTTAAGGGCTAGCCGGGGGAGATCTCATCGGCAGCGTCTGTACACCTCTAGGTGCGGCTGCAAGCGGGCGTCTGTCTTGGAGCAAGCGGCTCGCTATATAAACGTGCCAAGTAATATTTTCACCCCCGCTGAGCGGGTTGTGCGCTGGGCTTGGGACCCGCCACGTAAAACCATACTCCAATGAAATATAACAACAAGCCTCGTCGCCTTGTTGGACGGCCATAACCGTTTAGACGGTTAAGCGCCAATGAAGTAAGTAAGTAAGTAAGTTTAGGTCTTTCGTCCACTGCGGTGTTCCCGTCCCACATACATATGTGGGTTTGTTATACAAACTTTAAAAGGGCACTTTGTCATTATAAAAAAGTTCACCCCAATCATTTAATTTCAAACATTTTTAACGGTTTTTATACTCAGTTGAGCAGAGCTCACAGAGTATATTAAGTTTGATTGGATAACGGTTGGTTGTACATATATAAAGGAATCGAGATAGATATAGACTTCCATATATCAAAATAATCAGGATCCCAAAAAAATTTGATTGAGCCATGTCCGTCCGTCCGTTAACACGATAACTTGAGTAAATTTTGAGGTATCTTGATGAAATTTGGTATGTAGGTTCCTGAGCACACATCTCAGATCGCTATTTAAAATGAACGATATCGGACTATAACCACGCCCATTTTTTCGATATCGAAAATTTCGAAAAACCGAAAAAATGCGATAATTCATTGCCAAAGGCGGTAAAAGCGATGAAACTTGGCAGTTTGGTTGACGTTATGACGCAGAATAGAAAATTAGTAAGATTTTGGACAATGGGCGTGGCACCGCCCACTTTTACAAGAAGGTAATTTAAAAGTTTTGCAAGCTGTAAATTGGCAGTCGTTGAAGATATCATGATGAAATTTGGCAGGAACGTTACTACTATTACTATATATGTGCTCAATAAAAATTAGCAAAATTGGATGAAGAACACGCCCACTGTTTAAAAAAATTTTTTTTTTAATTCAAATTTTAACAAAAAATTTAATAGCTTTACTGTATATAAGTAAATTAAGTCAAAATTCAACTCCAGTTATGATATGATGCAACAAAATACAAAAATAAAAGAAAATTTCAAAATGGGCGGGGCTCCGCCCATTTTCATTTAGTGTGTCTAGAATACTTTTAATGCCATAAGTCGAACAAAAATTTACCAATCCTTTTGAAATTTGGTAGGAGCATAGATTCTATGACGTTAACTGTTCTCTGTGTAAATGGGCGAAATCGGTGGAAGCCACGCCCAGTTTTTATACACAGTCCACCGTCTGTCCTTCCGCTCGGCCGTTAACACAATAACTTGAGCAAAAACCGATATATCTTTACTAAACTTAGCCCACGTACTTATCTGAACTCACTTTATCTTGGTATAAAAAATGGCCGAAATCCGACCATAACCACGCCCACTTTATCGATATCGAAAATTACGAAAAATTAAAAAAATGCCATAATTCTATACCAAATACGAAAAAAGGGATGAAACATGGTAACTGGATTGGTTTATTGACGCAAAATATAACTTTGGAAAAAACTTTGTAAAATGGGTGTGACACCTACCATATTAAGTAGAAGAAAATGAAAAAGTTCTACAAGGCGAAATCAACAGCCCTTGGAATCTTGGCAGGAATACTGTTAGTGTTATTGAATATATAAATAAATTAGCAGTACCCGACAGATGATTTTCTGGATCACCTGATCCACATTTGGTCGATATCGCCAGAACGCCTTCACATATACATCTAAGGGCCACTCGCTTTTAAAACCCTCATTAATACCTTTAATTTGATATCCATATCGTACAAACACATTCTAGAGTCAACCCTGGCCCACCCTAATGGCGATATCTCGAAAAGGCGTGCACCTATAGACCTAATGCCCACTCCCTCTTAAAATGCTCATTAACACCTTTCGTTTGATACCCATATCGTAAAAATATTCTAGAGTCACCCCTGGCCCACCCTAATGGCGATATCTCGAAAAGGAGTCCACCTATAGACCTAATGTCCACTCCCTCTTAAAATGCTCAGTAACACATTTCCTTTGATACCCATATCGTACAAACATTCTAGAGTCACCCCTGGCCAACCTTAATGGCGATATCTCGAAAAGGCGTCCACCTATAGACCTAATGCCCACTCCCTCTTAAAATGCTCAGTAACACCTTTCGTTTGATACCCATATCGTACAAACATTCTAGAGTCACCCCTGGCCCACCCTAATGGCGATATCTCGAAAAGGCGTCCACCTATAGACCTAATGCCCACTCCCTCTTAAAATGCTCAGTAACACCTTTCGTTTGATACCCATATCGTACAAACATTCTAGAGTCACCCTTGGTCAACCTTTATGGCGATATCTCGAAAAGGCGTCCACCTATAGAACTGAGGATTACTCCCTTTTAAAATACTCATTACCACCTTTCATTTGATACCCATATCGTACAAACACATTCTAGAGTCACCCTGGCCCACCCTAATGGCGATATCTCGAAAAGGCGCCCACCTATAGAAGTAATGCCCACTTTCTCTTAAAATGCTCAGTAACACCTTTCGTTTGATACCCATAGCGTACAAACATTCTAGAGTCACCCCTGGCCCACCCTAATGGCGATATCTCGAAAAGGCGTCCACCTATAGACCTAGTGCCCACTGCCTCTTAAAATGCTCAGTAACACCTTTCGTTTGATACCCATATCGTACAAACATTCTAGAGTCACCCTTGGTCCACCTTTATGGCGATATCTCGAAAAGGCGTCCACCTATAGAACTAAGGATTGCTCCCTTTTAAAATACTTATTACCACCTTTCATTTGATACCCATATCGTACAAACACATTCCAGAGTCACCCCTGGCCCACCCTAATGGCGATATCTAGAAAAGGCGTCCACCTATGGACCTAATGCCCACTCCCTCTTAAAATGCTCAGTAACACCTTTCGTTTGATACCCATATCGTACAAACACATTCTAGAGTCACCCCTGGCCCACCCTAATGGCGACATTTCGAAAAGGCGTCCACCTATAGACCTAATGCCCACTCCCTCTTAAAACGCTCAGTAACACCTTTCATTTGATTCCCATATCGTACAACTAGAGACACCCCTGGTCCACCTTTATGGCGATATCTCGAAACGGCGTCCACCTAGGGAACTAAGGATCACTCCTTTTCAAAATACTCATTAACAGCTTTCATTTGATACCCATATCGTACAAACACATTCTAGAGTCAGCCCTGGTCCACCTTTATGGCGATATCCCTAAATGGCGTCCATCCAAAGAACTATGGCCTACTCTCTCTTAAAATACTCTTTAATACCTTCCATTTGATACACATGTCATACAACCACATTCCAGGGTTACCCTAGGTTCATTTTCCTACATGGTGATTTTCCTTATTTTGTCTCCATAGCTCTCAACTGAGTATGTAATGTTCGGTTACACCCGAACTTAGCCTTCCTTACTTGTTTTTTTTATTCTACTTACAGGTAAGCAAACGCTGATTTCAAATTTGAATGAAAAATAATGTGAGAGTAAAAAGTATGTATGTACAAAAGTACTAACTTTAAACTTTACACATACATTTATTACTAATAAATTATTTGTATCGATTAAAACAATCAAAAACGTTTTTGTCCTGCGATCAAGCGGATATTATCAACTAGAGCTTGCGATTTCTTCTCGACAACAAGCGAGAATTTCGAGACTCGATAAATCGAGATCTCAGCTTCTCGCGAGATTCTTGAATCTCGAAATACTCGTAAAGATCACGAGATTCTCGAGGCTCCGAGAATCTCGAAATTCTCGTTAAGCTCGAGAGCTTCTCGACATAGAATTTAGCCGCTGTAGTAGTATTATATGTACTCTGTTTTGTTTACTTGGGCTTTTTTTTCACTTTATTGCGTTGGCTATGAAATTTCAATCAACTCGTACGTGTAAAATTTTTTTATAACCTTTTTATTTTCCAACTCAGAGGCATAATTCATACATATCCATTTTTTATAACAACGCGTACAATATCTAATATTTTAATATTAATATTTAATAATATTTACAATGCCTCCAGAAAGAAGCTGGGTATGGCAGTATGCAACAAAAACAAATACTGGGGCCAATTGTTGTCTGTGCAATGCAGCCATTGCTTGTAAAGGAAAAAGCACAACAGGAATTTTGCTGCATATTCAAAGTATTCACAAAATTTCAAGCGATTTTTGCCGAGATGGGTAAGTTTTATAGAAAGAGTGTTGTTGGAACTCTAGATTATAATATGTACATACATACACATTTTTATTATCACTAGCCACCAATCGAATACCCGAGCAGTACCTTACATAAAAACAGCAAAAGAACACATTCCCAGTGAAAAAATGGAGCATATACATGGTGCAGAGGCTAAGCTTATAGTACGTAACCAACTGCCTAATTCATTTGGGTTGAGCACAGGATTTGGAAAATTTATGGAAGTGGCGGTGCCCAGCCACAAAAAATATATTGACTAAAATTTAATACAAATTACATACATATTAATAATCTAAAATTAATAACCCATATTGCTGTTTTCTGCCGGCCAACGTGGTGTGATGGTAGCGTGCTCCGCCTATCACACCGTATGCCCTGGGTTCAACTCCCGAGCAAAGCAACATCAAAATTTTAGAAATAAGGTTTTTCAATTATAAGAAAATTTTTCTAAGCGGGGTCGCCCCTCGGCAGTGTTTGGCAAGCGCTCCGGGTGTATTTCTGCCATGAAAAGCTCTCAGTGAAAACTCATCTGCCTTGCAGATGCCGTTCGGAGTCGGCATAAAACATGTAGGTCCCGTCCGGCCAATTTGTAGGGAAAATCAAGAGGAGCACGACGCAAATTGGAAGAGAAGCTTGGCCTTAGATCTCTTCGGAGGTTATCGCGCCTTACATTTATTTTTTTTTTTATTATTGCTGTTTTCTATACAAAAAACTGTATACATATATATATGTATATTTGTCAAATGTTATGTGTTGCATTCTATTTTTTTATTTTTTAAATAAATGAATTCTGCTTATTACTTGTCTCGGAAATGCTTGCGAGAATAACGATACCCGAGATTGAAACGAGAACTCGAGTTCTCGAGTCTCGAATATCTTCTCGTTTCTCGCGAGATTCGAGGTCTCGAGTCCCGAAATTCTCGATTCGTGTGTTCGAGAAAAAATCATAATATAATACTGTCAATTCAGCAAATAAGCTGAATGTCGAAAATCTCGCGAGTCTTACCAGTATTTCGAGATTCGAGAATCTCGCGAGAAGGCGAGACTCGCGAGAAATCTCGTCTCGGACAAGTTCGAGAAATCATAAGCTCTAGTATCAACTGATTTTTTTATTGATATACTAACAGAACCGGCAGATATTTTTCTGCCCTAACTTTGATCTGTCAGCATAATTCTTAACACGTTTTTACCTCTTACTCTCCTTCCTCCTCTATACCCCTTTTCCTTATCCTTTTATTTGTTCCTTTCTTTGTGTCTCTTGTTTCCTCTCCGTCTTTTTCATCCCTTTTTTTCTCTAGCTCCCTCTACTCCCGCTTTCCCTGCGCCATCTGTCCCTATCTTTCTACCTTTGTCTAACTCTATCTCTTTCTTAGTGTCTTTCTCCTTCCCCAGTTTTCCTAGTCACAGCCACAGTCCTAGTCACATTCCCAGCCCCAGTCCTAATCCCAGTCCCAGTCCCAGTCCCAGTCTTATTCCCAGTCCCATTCTCACTAACGCTGTCAGTCCCAGTCCTAGAGGGTGGACCACCCTAAGTATTTAGGGGTATAAAAAATAGATTAGATCCGTTTATCAGACCTACCCAATTCACAAAATTTTAAGAGAATTGGTCGAGGCGTTTCGAAGGAGTTCAACCACAAACACCAGGGCTTGTTTTGTACAACATTTATTTTAAGTATTCCTTATTTACTACAACACATATTTACTATAATAAAAGAGTATCAAGGGCGCTGCTTATTCATGCCGCGACTAAAACAGTTGCATGCAGCACTCTTGACTTGTGCTTTGATTTTTTTGATCACTGATATAATAATAATTTTCTGATCGAAATCATCACACACAACTTTTTTTTGAAATGGCTTGATTTCTTCTTCCAAATTTTTTTAAAACATATTTCCATAGGGCATAAAAAAAAGTTATGTGTTGTGTAAGCCCTCACATATGTATAATTTCGAATCATATGAAAATGCTCGAATTTCTTATGAAAGTGCAACAATTTGATAACTATAAAACTAACTATTGATAAACATTTTTGTTTCGGAACTAGACCTAGAGTACCAAGTAAGTACTAGTTCGTTAGTAGCTAGCTTTGCGGTTATAAAATCGACAGTTTGGATTTTTATATTTCATATTTAACATATATTTGGAAATAGGTCATCAACAAAAAAACTGCTACCAGCTTTAACGAGCTTCGACTACATATAAATATGTCTTTTTTGCAACATTATTCCAGCAGTCCGGAACTATAGAAACATGTAGAATTTCGCTCCGGTTAGGGGCCAACGAAATAGTAACAAGAAAGAACTAATATAAGCTGTAAAATTTTACATTAGTTCATAACTATTAAAAAAGTGCCAATAAAGAACTAGTTCTAAAGTGGAAATTTTTATATACTAGTCAGGAACTAGTGAAAAGCTAATGCAACGGGGACAATTTTCACCGCCTAGGACATCGCCATGTTAAATTCGGCAGTTGAAAGCATGCAAATGAGATAGATAATGTAGTAGAAGTGCACTGGTTTTGAATTGCAGATTCTCCTTACGAGGTAGATTCTGTGATTTTGTATTTAAATTCGGTATATTATTTTTCGTGGTTATCAGTAATCGCTGTTACTATTATATGTAAAGTCGAACACAAATTTAAAACGAACCGCGGGGAGCCCTCTAATTAAGCATTTCGAAAGCCTTCAAACTCAATTTCGAATGCAAAATTCGCCAAAATTTCCACATTCACTTTTAGTACAATTATTGAAAAGCAAACTCCGACAATACATATAAAATATGTTCCTACAAGAACTGAGGCTATGGTCAATGTAATTTTTTGCAAAAAATTTTTTTACTTGAAACCAAATCTTCAACTTTTCCCAACCTCAAACAAATAAAATGTTTAAATTTATTTTTTTAAATACAAAAAAAAATTTCAGTGCACACACAATTTTGTACACCTATTGTGATTTGCACTTCCGTATAAAAAATTTTGAGCAGCACTGAAGATAATTATAGTATTTTCCTGAATGGTGGCATCGCTTAGATAAATTTTTCTGAGCTATATTTCAGCACGTCTAGTTAATTTTTTTGTTGCACTTTAAAGCTAAACTGTTCACGATGTTTCCTTAAACCATGTTTACATAATCCTGAAGAGTTTATGTTTTGGAGATATTGGTGCGTATAAAATAGGTAACATTTTATACTACGGCTTGGAAGTTTAACAATTTCTTCATTTAATAATTTCTCGAAGGCATCAAGAAGTTGAAGTTGGTACGTGTTGATGCAACATGTTGCTAAAGAAATATTCGGCATTTTCATTTCCGGAGTAGAAGAGTAAAAAAAATGGAAATACTACTGGTGGAGAGTTGAAGATTAAGTTTTGTACGGGTTGCGAATTTTTGTAACTCTTACAGCTTTGTTGCAACTTATGACCCATTAGTCTTTAAGTGCGAATAAAAAATAACTCCGACTTGCTGCACTCAAAAAATATGTTCAGCAAAAATTATCTGTGTGATGTTGTATATACACACATTTTAGTACTTGAGGAATATTTTAACCCTTCACCTTTAATAGGAATTAATAAAAGCTAAGCAGCCTCAAGAAGCTAAAAATTTAGTAACAAGGAAACCTCAATAGTAAATTCCTTAAATATATTGGTTTTATTTTTGTTAGAAAGTGTTAAGCTTCCCTTAATGTTATTTGACAGCAATTTGAAGGGGCCTTTTCTCAGAAATTTATTTTATTTTGTGCGATCTTTTAATATTCTTCGTTTAAGGTTGTTCTCTAGGAAAACAAGAACTTGTTTGCCTTTATATAAAAACATTTTAAAATCGACCATGGCACTAACGCTCTTCAATGCTCTTGTTATAATAATATAGGAACTTTAATGTAGTAAAACAAACTTTAAGCCCAAATAAGTCCTATTATTGCCACATCGCTTTTATATCGACACAATCATACACTCGAAATATCTGTCAACTCATGCCACAAATTACGCAATCTACAACCGTAATTGCGGGTATTAACTAACCGCCGGCAAGCCAACAAAACACCACCACAACTGGCAAAAAGGCAAAGGTATTTAGTGCAAAAATGAAGAAAGTGTGAAAAGAGAAAAAAAAAAACAACTTCATTAGTAGAATTTACCTTACTAAATGGCGAATACTTTCTCACGCCCCCAGCAGGAATGTAAAAGGAAAAAATAAAACGACAATGAAGATTGTTAAATACGCCCACTTTTTTAGCGTTCAAATACACGCCCACAATAGCAATAACGACAAAAAAAATACACTCAGAGAAAAACGCCGTTCTAAAATCCAGCATCACCGGACTCAATTCAAGCTTTTCATGTTCTTACATTTTGTTCTTGAAAAACGAACGACAACAACCTTGTTCTTGCACTGACACAATTTTCTTGAAAACAGAACGACTGGTCTTAAAATACCAAATACCTACCAAATTTCATCGCTTTATCAGTCTTTGGTAATGAATTATCGCACTTTTTCGGTTTTTCGAAATTTTCGATATAGAAAAAGTGGGCGTGGTTATAGTCCAATTTCGTTCATTTTAAATGGCGATCTGAGCTGAGTGCCGAGGAACTTACATACCAAATTTCATTAAGATACCTCAAAATTTACTCAAGTTATCGTGTTAACGGGCAGACGGACGTGTATGGCTAAATGAATTTCTTTTTTCGCCCAGATCATTTTGATATGGAAGTCTATATCTATCTCGATTAGTTTATGCCGTTACGGGGTACCGTTACGCGAACAAAATTAATATACTCTGTGAGCTCTGCTCAGCTGAGTATAAAAATTGACTTTATGACAATTTCGAAGAAGCTGACCATCCTGCTTCATTGACATTGTAAGGATTTGAAATTTGGCGTTGTGACCATTTCATAAGGTAATAACTCCAAATGGCTTTGTGGCTATTTGAAGTGGTCTTAAGGTCAATTGGTTGCTGCCGTTGGCCTAATGTCACCATTCCGATTTCATATCGCATGTTTTTAATTTGATTAAAAGTTAATGTGATTGTAATATTTCTTATATTTTGTGGTTGTCATATTAAAATCTCCGGATTCAAGCACGCATAATGACCAATTTAAGAAATTCTCGCAGATTGATAGTAAAACAGTAAAGAGCCCTTTACTCAGCGAACTTTTGTTAATAGCACCGCAAAAATATACGCAGGCCTTGGTTCTTCTCTACTACCATTTTTGGTCTACTTTTTGCATTGTCATTGTTGTTGTTTTTCGGCCATTAACATGCCTTTGTCACCATGTGGCCTAATAGCAATCGCTTGATTGCCATTACAATAACAACAAACCATGAAGCCAACGGTGGCAAATATCGACCCAACACCCAACAATAGTGATACAACTTTTAGAAAAATTATCTATACCGGTACTCGTATAAAATACTTGGATCAAAGTATCGATGCTAGTACTCATACTCAGTTAAAGGTATCGAGTATAGTCGATCTATGTGAGTACTTCGGAACTTTTAGCAAAAGTGAAGAAACTTTTTTCTGAAATGAGATCGTATATATGTTTAGAATTTAATGGAAAGGAAGTTTAAGTTTGGACGAAACCGAACATTATATACGCATTTGTGTTCTCTTATATATATTTTAAGGATACATTTAAAGAGAAACGTCACGAGCATTCAACGATTTAAAAGATTTTTGATCGACTTATGGTGTTTGAAAAAAAAAAAAGCTTTTTCGGTTAGAAAAAGTGAAAATTCGTCTCCCTTGTAAATGCCGTTCTGAATCGTTATGAAATATGTAGCACGAAGCAAATTGGAAGAGAAGCTAAATCTCCTCGGAGGTAAATCGCGTATTTTTTATGGCATTAAAAGTTTTGTGGAGAGATAAACTAAAAAGAAATTAAAATATAATTTATGTTCTTTGCACTAGCATATCTCGATTGGTTATTTTTGTTGTAACAGTGCTTCGCCCCATCCAATATGTGCGACCACTCACACTATCATCAATATCCTCTAACGGAAGTTTAAAGATACCAGCTGTTTCAATAGGGCTGGACAACAGAAATAGGTGTGTTAGAGGCGATCGTTGCACATTGCAATTAAAAAGATGGTTGGTGTCATGTGGTTGATTCTGGATTGGTAAGAGTTTAGCCTGTTACAGTATCCAGATCAAAGTTGAGCTAGATTGAAGCGCGTATCCCTAGGGAGATCGCTTTCCTCTTCTGCGAGCTCAGGCTACTTAAATTTAAGAACGGCGTTTGCCGGGCAATTCCTGGCATGGAGGTTCGTCACCTTTGTGTGGATATCATTGTGTTTTTTCTATATACAGCTGAGATCTCAGGTGCCGTATTTCCTCATAATGCTTGCGGAGATGACTCCTTCAGACCCTGGTAGAGTAATGCCACCGACTTGGATGTTCAATATGGTCCATACTTGTTTTGTGTATTGTAAATAAGGCTGCCTATAAATCATAGGTCGGAGATAATGTCAGGTTTCCTGAGGCGAAATAATTGGAGAAATCAGGGAGAAAATTGTTTGTTTTATTATCCAGCTCATCGATGGGTGGGCCGGGACCTGCAACCATTATCGTGCAGTCATCACGTCAATTTTTTTTATCCACTCGTCAAGTTTCACTACTTTATCAGTATTTCTTAAGGCATTGTTCCTTTTTTCCATTTTTGAAAGTAGACGCGGGTATAATCTGATTTCGATAATTTTCAATACCTATATATCGTCGACGATGCCGTAAAAGCTGCTAACTCCATCCACCAAAATTTCACAGTAAAACGAAAAAGCTCTATTGCATGACAATTTATTATGTATTGAAATTTTATGTAGCTAGCATCGTTTCATAATTTTGTTGAAGCTAGTGATTCTGGACAGTAAACACATACTTCTCTTTTACCAGCATATGCAGAATCGAAGTCAAGTATCGATACTACTCACTCAGTACTCGTATCGTTCTATCACTACCTAGTAGCCGCAAACGCGACATTGTGCTGGACGATCACAGCATAGCCCTAAACACATACCCATGCATACATAAATAGAGCCGCTACTGTTTAAGACCATCAACGCTAATGCTTGGCAATCTTGACTTGACGTTCATTTCAATTTTTATTTTGCTTTTATGCAAAACAGTTTGCGCAATGGGGTGCGGAATAGGGGGTAGTTTACAAATGGAAATGCTACTAAAAACAACAACAATATATTACAGAATGGCAACAATAGTGTTGAAGAAACTTTTGTAAATCAGATGATGGTTAGTGTATGAGGGTGTTGCTAAGGGAAGCACAAAAGTGTGAGTATTTGAGGTGCTTCAAGGTGCTGAATTAATGTTGGTATTGCAATGGAATTTTCACACACAGTTGGCTTTAATATCCGGCCATTACACTCAGCAGTTTATTAAGCGTTGACTGTGGGCTGATACTAAAAAAGAAAAAAGAAAAAACGATGAAAGCATCAATTGGCTAGCAGGTTAGCAGTCTGACTTACTATCTAGTATTTCCGTTTTTATGCGAATACCATTTCGGTGTGTGTGTGTCTTTTATATGCGCTTCAAAGCCGTAATATGGCGCAAGGTTTCCTATTGATCTACTGTTAGTGTGCGTGGATCATAAAATACATAAAATGTAGACTGGATTTGTGTTGTACACTAGACTCTATGATGCCTTCTGCTTCACCAAAAATAACTTAATTTCCCTAATGAAACGCAGCAGCGTAGTTTGCCTGCCAGCTTAATGTGTTTACGCCATTTTTTCTCTTGAATAAAATTGTTTTCTTCCCTTTTAAGTCTTATTGGCGGATTCGCTTGTGATTTCCTAAAGTCATTACGTTTTCATTACGACTTATTTGCATATCTGAATCTGGGGCTTACGCTATCATTGGGTATGCGAAAGTGCAAATACAGGGCCGCATATATAGCTTTCTTGGTCCTGTGGCAAGAGTTTGTAGGGGTTCTTAAAAATTCTACAATCAAGAAGCTTTCATTTGGGAAAAGTCATTGAACTTAGCCCTAATTAGAGTGGCTGCGTGACAATCGCTGGTAGAGCCTTCAATATGTATATTTAGAGCTGTGTAAAACTGAAGCAAATAAGCTTTCAGTTCATTTGCTGGCATTCGTTGATAGCTACCTACATACGAGGGATCGGAGCTTGGAGCAAATTTTAATAAAGAATAACAAGTTCCTCGAGATGCCTCACAAATATACCCATATGCGTGAAACGTTCGCGTGTACTTCTGAAGTTTTTTAGGATAATTTCCTGATGATCCATTCTTCCGGATTTATGGGGGGGGGGTCATTTCGGGACCAATTTGTGGCCTTTTTCTGGGTCCTTTAGAGGTTATTTGGAGATAAATTCATTTACGGGCCACTTCTGGAAGCGTATGGAAGATTTTTCGGTGTACTCCTGTGGTAATTTGGGGTTGGTTTCATGATCATCAAGGAGACGACTTGGGATCACTTCATGATCATTTGGAGGCCATTTATGGAAGATTTTGGGGACTCTCATGGGGTCAAATAAGAGTCATTTGGGGGAGGTTTCTTCTGAGGTCATTTGAAAATCACTTCGGGGCCATTTTGGATACAAATCGGGATGGGTTTTTGGACTCTTTCGGCGTCCTCCCGGGGTCATTTGAGGGTATTTTAGGGAACATTTCGATATCATTTGGTTGTAGTTTCGGGATGATTTTGGGTTTTCCCTCGGTGTCATTCGGGATGAATTTGGGGATCCATTCGGGGTCCTCCTGAGGTCATTTACGGGTAATCTCCTGGCGAATTTGGGGACTCCTTCGAAGTGCTCCCAGTGCATTTCGACATAACTTCGGCTTAATTTCGAGGTGATTTTGGAGATTCTCTCGGGGTCCTGCCGGAGTCGTTTGAAGACCATTTCGGCATGATTTTGGGCTATTAAGTTTTCCGTTCTAACTGCCCCAAAGTTAGTTTTGCTCAGAGTGCTTTGCAAACAGAGTATATTAACTTTGATTGGATAACGGTTGGTTGTACAGGTATAAAGGAATCGAGATAGATATAGACTTCCATATATCAAAATCATCAGTATCGAAAAAAATTTTATTGAGCCATGTCCGTCCGTCCGTATGTCCGCTAACACGATAAATTGAGTAAATATTGAGATATCTTCACCAGATTTGGTACACGAGCTTATCTGGACCCAGAATAGATTGGTATTGAAAATGAGCGAAATCGGATGATAACCACGCCCACTTTTTATATATGTAACATTTTGGAAAACACAAAAAACCTGATTATTTAGTAAATAATACACCTAGAATGTTGAAATTCGACGCGTGGACTGATATAGGGACTCTTGATAAAAATTTGAAAAAAAAATTTTAAATGGGCGTGGCACCGCCCACTTGTGACGAAATCAAATTTGCAAAGATTATTAATCATAAACCAAAAACCGTTAAACCTATCGTAAAAAAATTCGGCACAGAGGTTGCTTTTACTATAGGGAATGCTTCGAAGAAAAATTAAGGAAATCGGTTAAGGAACACGCCCACTTTATATAAAAGATTTTTAAAAGGGTCGTGGACGAATAAAATAAGCTATATCTTTGCAAAAACGAGATTTATATCAATGGTATTTCATTTCCCAAGTGGGTTTATAACAGTAAATAGGAAAACTTCAAATCTTAAAAAATGAGAGTGGCACTGCCCTTTCATGACTAAGCAATTTTCTATGTTTTGGGAGCAATAACTCGAAGAAAAATTAACGGATCGTAATAAAATTTGGTACACAAATTTTCCCTACAGCAGAAAATATTTCCAGAAAAAGTGGACGAGATCGTTTAAATACCACGCCCACTTTTATATAAAAGATTTTTAAAAGGTCGTAGACGAAAATAATAAGCTATAACTTAGCAAAAAGTAGTTTTGAATCAATGATATTTCACTTATCACGTTTTACTGTAGGAGGAAATATGGAGATATTTTTCTTTAAAGCGGGCGGTGCCACGTGTTATGTAGAAAAGAAATTTATCTGAAATTAAATGTAAAATTGAACCTCACGCTGAGTATATAATGTTCGGTTACACCGGAACTTAGACACCTTTACTTGTTTTCATATATTTTTTTGCAATAAAATTTGTAAAAATTGGTGAGTTTTACACAACAATTTGTTTATAAAGTATTGTATTTTATTATGTTGAAAAAACTGAAAAGAATTAAACATACTGGCTAATATTGCAGTTATTTCGACCCTGTGAAATATCTCATCAGATGTGTTCGTATTTTTTAATTAAAAATGATATTCTACCCGAGCTGAGATTTGCCCTCGAGTCGTCAAATTTCTAATCCTGCCGGCCTACCACTAGGCTATAACTGCATCTGTTTGTATGCAGTAACTTTTATTTCGATGCGATCTTCGGCGCAATACTTCTTCTCAATCAGAGAAAAGCTTCTACTGTAGATTAACCACGACCACTTTTCATAGTTCAGTTAAAGTTATAATGACGATCCTTGGTATAAGCCTTCCCTATAAAAAAAAGACGTGATCTGGAAAATATGACGTAATTCCATTAATGAACACACTTACTTTCCACATAAGGAAGGCTAAGTTCGGGTGTAACCGAACATTACATACTCAGCGCAGAGCTTTGGAGAAAAAATAAGGGAAAATCACCATGTACGAAAATGAACCTAGGGTAACCCTGGAATGTGTTTGTATGGCATGGGTATCAAATGGAAGGTATTAAAGAGTATTTTAAAAGGGAGTGGGCCATAGTTCTATGGGTGGACGCCTTTTCGAGATATGGCCATAAAGGTGAACCAGGGGTGACTCTAGAATGTGTTTGTACGATATGGGTATGAAATGAAAAGTGTTAATGATCATTTTAAAAGGGAGTGGGCCTTAGTTCTATAAGTGGACGCCTTTTCGGGGTATCATTATAAAGGTGGACCAGGGTGACCCTATGTACGATATGGGTATCAATTTAAAAGTATTAATGAGGGCTTTAAAAATTTTAAAAGCTTTTTAGTTGTATATGTGAAGGCGTTTTCGAGATATCGAACAAAATGGTGACCAGGGCGACCCCGAACATCATCTGTCGGGTACCGCTAATTTACTTATATATGCTATACCACGAACAGAATTCCTGCCAACATTCCAAGGGCTTTTGATTTCACCCTGCAGAAATTTTTCATTTTCTTCTACCGTATTTTCTTCTATCGTAGGTGTCACACCCATTTTACAAAGTTTTTTCTAAAGTTATATTTTGCGTCAATAAACAAATCCAATTACCATGTTTCATCCCTTTTTTCGTATTTGGTATAGAATTATGGCATTTTTTTCATTTTTGGTAATTTTCGATATCGAACAAGTGGACGTGGTCACAGTCGGATTTCCGCCATTTTCTATACCAATGTAAACTGAGTTTAGATAAGTACGTGAACTAAGTTTAGTAAAGATATACCGATTTTTGCTCAAGTTATCGTACCAACGGCCGAGTGGAAGGACAGACGGTCGACTGTGTATAAAAACTGGGCGTGGCTTCAACAGATTTCGCCCGTTTTCACAGAAAACAGTTATCATCATAGAGTCTTTGCCCCCACCAAATTTCACGAGTATTGGTAAAATTTTTTTTTTTTGGACTTATGGCATTAAAAGTATTCTAGCCAAATTAAATGAAATGGGCGGAGCCACGCCTATTTTGAAATTTTTTTTTACTTTTGTATTTTTTTGCACTGTATCATTGCTGGAGTTGAATGTTGACGTAATTTACTTATATACTGTAAAGATATTAAATTTTTTGTTAAAATTTGTCTTTACAAATTTTTTTTTTAAAGTGGGCGTGTTCGTTATCCGGATTTTGCAAATTTTTTTTTAGCACACATGCAGTAATAGGAGTAACGTCTCTGCCAAATTTCATCATGATATCTCCAACGACTGCCAAATTACAGCTTGCAAAACTTTTAAATTACCTTCTTTTAAATGTGGGCGGTTCCACTCCCATTGTCCAAAATTTTACTAACTTTCTATTCTGCGTCATAAGGTCAACCTACCTACCAAGTTTTATCGCTTAATCCATCTTTGGTAATGAATCATCGCCTTTTTCGGTTTTTCGAAATTTTCGATGTCGAAAAAGTGGGCGTGGTTATAGTCCGATTTCGTTCATTTTAAATAGCGCTCTGATATGAGTGCTCAGGAACCTACATACCAAATTTCATCAAAATACCTCAAAATTTGCTCAAGTTATCGTGTTAACGGGCAGACGGACGGACGGACATGGCTCAATCAATTTCTTTTTGTTCGATACTGATGATTTTGATATATGGAAGTCTATATCAATCTCGATTCCTTTATACCTGTACAAGCAACCGTTATCCAATCAAAGTTAATATACTCTGTGTGCAAAGCATGCACATAGGGCTAATATTGAAGTGCTATTAAGGTTTCCGTTCTAACTTCCCCTTGGCAGGTCTGCGGCATTCAGTGATCGAATTTGTTTTGTCACGGTGGTGTGATATAAGGTCGATTGACGGTATGGCTACTTCAAATGCAAGTCTAAAATTACAAAAAGGTTTAAGATCAATTGGCCCCCTTCAAAAGGTCTTAAAATCAACTGACTTTGTGACCTTTACTTGTTTGACTTTATGGCCATTTAGGAAATTTCCATTTGACTTAATGACCGTTTTAGGATAAAGACCATACCCTTGTACGGCAATACAAGTTCAGATGTTTACTTGAAATATATTCTTCTTCTTTTACTGCAAGGACACAAGAGCTAGGAAAAGTAGTGCCGCTCTTATGTTTAAATTGTGTAAGTTATTTATAATTTAAAAAAATCTACGCTGGACCAGTACTAAATCCGATATTTCACTAAGGCCGGAATTGCCGCGCGGTTTTGTTTTTTTAATTTTGTACAAACATTTCGTTGGATAAATTCTTTTTATAGCAGAAAAATCCCCTTTGGGTCAGTTTTCATCTGAGCTCCTCTGGACTTTTTGTAATCGGCCATTTTAGCTGACGGCCATCAAACCAGAATGTAATACAGCAGATTTTGGCGTACAATGTCTGTAATGATCTAATGTACTACTTCGGGAGTAAAACCTCATACGACGCCAATTGCTCTTTTAAGTTGATACTCCAGAGTAGTTTTCTCCCCAGTAAGACTCCCAGGTATTTGACTTTATCGCTGAAAAACAGGCTTGCGTCGCCATTCTTTGGTGGTATAAGGTCGATCCGGCGTATTGTGGACGGCCAGTTCAATTTTTTCCGAGTTGACCACGTTTATTGAATTCTTCCCTGTTACTTATTGTTTATAGAGCCGCCTTCATTAGTATGCAAAGAGTTTGAGAGAATTTTCCTTTTTTCAAAACACAAATATCAATTGCATAGGCAATAACCATTTTGCCCTCTTGCCTAATGTGTCGTACTAGTTGGTTAGTAGTCTACCAAAAAGTAGAGGAAAGAGAACTTCTCCTAGGGGGTGCCTCTGTTTACCTCGCGATATATATTGTATAGGAATATGATATCCACAATGCGCTTTTAATCACAAATTCAATGCTTTTTTGCATCTTACGTCATGATATAACCTTGCTTATTTGCCCAACTTTCCATTTTATTGTGAAATTTTCGATATCGAAAAAGTTTATATGATTTTAGTATGATTTCCACCAATACAAATCTAGCACAAAGATAGCTGCAGAGATAGCATTAATAATTAATAAATATATTTGTACTGTGGTCTAGGAAAAAAACCTAAATATTCTCAAAATTAAAATTGAATTAATAGAATGGTAATTCTCCCTGAGGTAGTCGTGAGAGCGTCGAAAAACATTGGAGAGAAAAAAAAATTTAACTATGCTTGCTCGTTCCTCTGTACCAAAGCTCAATCAAATCAAACAAGTATCCTCTGTCTTAAAATTATCGCTATAAAGCATTGTCTGACGAACTGTCCAAGATTTTTCGACTCTCCTCGTTAAGTGGAATTCTATTTCTATTTCGTGCTGTTTATGCTGCTGCAAACCACCATTAAGTAATTATAGCTACTCGCTAAGTAGAAAAAGATATAAAAAATTTTGCGAACAGTATCTGTCAGAAATAATTAATAATATACAACTTCTAGTTCATTTGCTTGAGCCGTAAACTAAATCCTCTTTCTACTTAAACTTTTTCCCAACAAACTGCTAACACATTTACACTATTTACTGGTGAAAACTTATTCACAACAAACGTGTTTTGATTATATTACAGTGGAACAGATATAGCTACCTGTTATGTAACTACATTGCGTATACTTGCCTCGATATTGTGATGGAAATCCGGAACTCAATGAACTGAAAATTTGATGTTTATAAAAAGCAAAGAATTACACCAGCCGACAAATTTTAGACCCAGAAATAAGCCAATAATCTTATAAAGGCTTTTGCTGAGCTGAACTTAAATCTGGTGTCAGAATCTTAAAATTTTAAAATTTGTTCTGGATTGCGAAATATTTGTGCTTGAAAGTGCTTAGATCATTTCGTTTGATTGATTTTCCGACAGGGTGGGTATGAGAACGTATATGAGAACGTTTTTCCGTCCTCCCTTGTGAAATTTGGTTTGGAGACAAATCGGTTTTGGTTGCGCCATCATCGGTGTCATTATTCGATCAGAGCGAAATGACGGAAAATCCAATATGCTAAAATTATGTTTTTCTGTTATATTCACTACGCTTTTTGTCGCTAAATCTTCTTTTTATAAAAAAATATAACAAAATTTGAGAGTAAAGAAATTTTCCTTGAAAGGAAGTTTCGCTTTTAAGAAAACTCCTTTTGGGATTTAAGTTATTATTCTTGAAACTGTATTAGGTTTGGGATATTATCAATATGCAAAAATTTTTTTATCAATCATGGGAAGTCTACTTTTAGGCTTGTTAGTCACTTAATAACTGCATGTAAACAAGTTTACCAAATCATATTTTTTCGAAATAAATTATATTAAATTCATAAATCAAACAATTTAAGACAAAATGAATGAATATTGACTACTCCATCTGCTACCCAACTCCCATACAAATATAAGAAAGTCAGCCTGAAAGTGTGCTACAATATAGCTTTTGCTCACAGCAGTCAAGGGCGTAGAGTACAAAAACATATATGTGACCTGGAATCATGAAAGGGATCTATTGTGCAAAAACAATTTTTCGGGAAAACGCGTTTAAAGTTTTTGTTTAGCTTGACTCTGTGTAGCGGCCGGCCGTTGTGAACGAATTTTTAAATTAAAATTTAAGTAACTTCCCGATAAGCTACAAGCTTGAAACTTGAAATATATTTCAGAACCCGACTACAATACAATAATAAGAAAAAAATCTCTGATAGGTGGCGCATGGATCGAAATATTTCAAAAAATCGTATTTGTGGTCTGATTTGGCTTTAAATGCGGGCTGTGAAAAAACTAAGAAAGAGAGAAAACTGCGGTTTATTTCATTGCAAAGAGCGTCAAATTTCCTATCAGAATCACCCAAAAAGAGAACAACGGTATTTTCGCACAATAGGTCCCTTTTATGATTCCAGGTCACATATATTAATATATCAAATATAGAAATTGAAATAAAAAATTATGAGGGAAAAATCTGACAAATCTGATTCGGAATTCATATTGAGCTAACCTAAGACCTTAATTAAAATAAGCTAATTTCTGTGTCTGGACTTTTTTCAAATACTACCGTACGGTGCCATTTAAGAGATCCCCACAATTGTTTAAGAACCTTAAAAATCTTGTAGGAAAATTGTAAATATAACCATAACTAATAAACCAAACGCGCTGCTACAATAGCAACAACCAACCCAAAAATTTTCAGAAGAGTATCTAATCAAAATAGTTAGAAACATATCCACACTCCTTCAACTTTGTATACGTTAAGGGAGAGTTATTTGCGATTTTCAAAAATTTTGCATAAGACAATTTGCACCCCATTCATTCACATAGAAACCCGACTCAATAATAATGTCGGTTTTTCTCAAAATATTCCCAAACCCACATCTCTATAGCGCTCTCAGCACATTGTCTAATGAGTCCTCAAGCATGGGCGCCATATCGTGTTAAATTTAATGTAATTACATTACTACTACATTGGCAGCCATCATGTGCGCACCCGTTAAGAGCTCTTAGCATGCTTATAGGCGCATTAGCGTGTGCCTCTAATTAATGAGCAGCTATTTATTTTATTTTGCTGCTGCGAAGAGGTAATTTTTTTTAGCTGTGCCTAGTACGTTATTAGTTTGCAAGCGTTTGCTTTTGCTGGGATGCAAAATGAAGGTCGAAGTGGGCTATAATTTTTAGTACAATTGAAAGTGCTTTTATGCGCTTTAATTAATTCAGTTGTGTGTTGTGGGTTTTTTGTTTTTACACCGTGATATAAAATAATCATACATCAGGCTTGAAATTACTCGTAGTTTATGGAATATGCATAAGGTTTATATTATTATTGAGTTTTTTGCCTTTGCTTCGACATTTCGTTTGTAGGGTATTGGAAATACCCATACTGAGTTCGGTATTCTAAGCGATCCAGCTTTTATGTTCATTTTACTTGAAACATTAACAGAAATGAATAAAATAGAAGAAATGGCCGATCAAGTGAAGCCCGCTTTTGCTCAAACTTTCCGGGATCCTTAATAAATTCGGGGATCTAGCAAAGTGTAGTCAATTTAAAAACATAAGGTATTTTCAACCCTGCAGTAAAAATGGGAGACAGTCGCGCGAGCGACTTCCTCTGAACTGGTGCTTATCGCGTTCACAGCAGGAAAGTTGGTATTCACACTTATACCAACAGTGCTGAAAAGTGCCATTTGAAAAGAACGACGAATAGCGTGCCGGACGCCCGAGCACTTCAACAACAGACGAAACAAGTAAGGAAGGCTAAGTTCGGGTGCAACCGAACATTAAATACTCAGCTGAGAGCAAAACAACAAAATAAGGGAAAATCACCATGTAGGAAAATGAACCTATGGTAACCCTGGAATGTGTTTGTAAGATATGGGTATCAAATGGAAGGTATGAAAGAGTATTTTAAAAGGGAGTGGGCCATAATTCTATAGGTGAACGCCATTTCGGGATATCGCGTCCACTTAAAGGTGGACCAAGGGTGACTCCAGAATGCGTTTGTACGATAAGGGTATCAAATGAAAGGTGTTAATGAGTATTTAAAAGAGAGTGGGCCTTAGTTCTATAGGTGGACGCCTTTTCGAGATATCGCCATAAAGGTGGACCAGGGTGACTCTAGAATGCGTCTGTACGATAAGGGTATTAAATGTAAGGAGTTAATGAACATTTTAAAAGGGAGTGGGCCTTAGTTCTATAGGTGGACGCCTTTTCGAGTTATCGCCACAAAGGTGGACCTTTGGTGACTCTTTGTACGACATGGGTATCAAATTAAAGGTATTAATGAGGGTTTTAAAAGGGAGTGGCTCTTAGTTGTATATGTGAAGGCCTTTTCGAGATATCCACCAAAATGGTGACCAGGGTGACCCCGAACATCATCTGTCGGGTACCGCTAATTTACTTATATATGCTATACCACGAACAGAATTCCTGCCAAAATTCCAAGGGCTTTTCATTTCGCCCTGGAGAACTTTTTCATTTTCTTCTACTCAATATGTTAGGTGTCACACCCATTTTACAAAGTTTTTTCTAAAGTTATATTTTGCGGCAATAAACCAATCCAATTACCATGTTTTTTGTACCGAGATAAAGTGAGTTCAGATAAGTACGTGAACTAAGTTTAGTAAAGATATATCGATTTTTGCCCAAGTTATCGTGTTAGCGGCCGAGCGGAAGAACAGGCAGTCGACTGTGTATAAAAACTGGGCGAGGCTTCAACCGATTTTGCTCATTTTCACAGAAAATAATTATCGTCATAGAATCTATGCCCCTACCAGATTTCACAAGGATTGGTACATTTTTGTTCGACTTATGGCATTAAAAGTATCCTAGACAAATTAAATGAAAAAGGGCGGAGCCACGCCCATTTTGAAATTTTCTTTTATTTTTGTATTTTGTTGCACTATATCATTACTGGAGTTGAATGTTGACATAATTTACTTATATAATGTAAAGATATTCAATACTTATATAATGTAAAGATATTCAACGCGCGTTGTCCAAAATTTTACTAGTGTTCTATTTTGCGTTATAAGGTCAACCCACCTACCAAGTTTCATCGCTTTATCCGTCCTTGGTAATGAATTATCGCAGTTTTTCGTTTTTTCGAAATTTTCGATATCGAAAAAGTGGGCGTGGTTGTAGTCCGATTTCGTTCATTTTAAATAGCGATCTGAGACGAGTGCCCAGGAACCTACATACCAAATTTCGTCAAGATACCTCAAAATTTACTCAAGTTATCGTGTTAAAGGACAGACGGACGGACGGACATGGCTAAATGGATTTCTTTTTTCGCCCAGATCATTTTGATATAGAGAAGTCTATATCTATCTCGATTAGTTTATGCCGTTACGGATTACGGTTATGCGAACAAAATTAATATACTCTTTGAGCTCTGCTCAGCTGAGTAAACAATTGATTAAGTAAAGAAAATTGTAGTTGAACGAGCCAATCGTCGAATAACAGCAGCCACCGTATTCCTCAGTTCTGGGACCCTGTGACTTTTTCTTGATCCCTAAACTGAAGAGGCCCATGAGTGTTCGACGCTACGCTACGATTGATGAGATAAAGACGGCATCGAATGAGGAAACGAACAAGATAAATGAAAAATGATTTTTTGAAGTGCTTAGAAGATTGGAAAAAAAGTTGGCACAAGTGTATAATATCTCGTCGGGATTACTTTGAAGGGGAAAAAATAGATATTCATGAATAAATAAATAATTTTTGAAAAAACACCAAATTCGCGATACTTTTTGAACACACCTCTTATTTCTAATTTTCTTCCTTCTCAATGCTTTCGCCTAATATTTTATACATAGTGTCACGGAAATTAGCATCGCTAAGTTATAACATCACTAAGGCGATGCTAAGGCCACGATAAGCAGTATTTACGTCAATAATCAAATCATGTATACACATATATAAGGCAGCCGAAAGATGTCACACACAGATGCATTCGCCTATGTATGCGCGAGAGACTGTAAACTACAAACATTCACATCAATAATTCAATCATTATGTATCTACATAAACGAATAAATAATTGCGTCTACACATATGTACGTATACGAGCAGCGGAGCGGCAATGCACAAACACATGCATATATCTTATCTGAGTTGTCACAAGAGAGAGCAATAATTTGTGCACGTAGTTGTGGCTGGCGATTTTGTAGCCGAAATTAACTAGTACGTTCTGGAAATCGAAGAGCCTAGAAGTATGCAGCGTAAACTATAAAAGCGGGGCAGGCGAGTAAGAAGTAATTCAGTTTGAGTTGAGCAATCAATCAGTTATTGATTAAGCACGCGATCTGGCGGCCAATAGTAGAGTTTAATTTGAGTTATCAATCAGTTTGGTTATTAAGCCAGCGAGTAGCAAAGTATAAGTGTTATTGTGAAGTACTTTAATAAAGGCCATTTTTCCATTATTCAATATTGGAGTTATTTATTCAACAGTTTAGCGATACGAACTTAGCAGAGGATTGCAAATAAGAGGATTTGCAGAAAATTCGTTACAGTTGGTGTCAGAAGAGGAATTGTTGAATAAATTCCAGAGGACAACAAGGACATGGCAAAGTTCAGTGAATTGAAGATCCAGCAACTAAAGAAGGAGTTGGAGAGCCGTGGATTGAATACAAGCGGCGTTAAACTTGAACTTCAGGCACGGCTACGAGAGGCAATGGAAGGAGAAGGAATTTATGTAGAAGAGTATGACTTTCATCTTGATGGCGAGGAAATAACAAAAATCGAAGAAACACCGCAGACAATGGAGAACACAGACTTGAACATGATTTTGGCTGCAATATCTGCTCAAACATCGACAGTGGCTTCTCAACTGGAATCGCAAAGGACAGATATAACATCTCAACTGGCATCTCAACTAGAAGAACAGAAAACGTATATGTCATCTCAACTAGAAGAACAGAAGACGTATATGGTATCCCAGATGGAATCACAAGAAACGCGTATGTCAGAAATGTCGACACAGATTACATCCAAGATGGAAAATCAACTGGAAGAGCAAAAGACATATATGACATCTCAGTTGGCTGAGCAGTTGAAAGCACAGGAGGCCCGCATATCCTCGCAGCTGGAGGCACAGGAGATAAGGGTAACATCAAAGCTGGAAGCACAGGATACAAAAATTGTGCTGCTCGAGGACAAAATTGATGCCGAGATAGAAGCTTTGAGAGGTCGTATACAGGAGTTGCAAATGAATCGCCCAGCTGTTTCAGCGAGTAATCCAAATTTAAAAACACCATCCTTTGACGGTTCTGTTCCTTTCCAGGTGTTTAAGATTCAGTTTGAGAAAACCGCAGCAGTGAACAAATGGAGTTCTGAAGATAAAGTTGCTGCACTATTCGTGGCATTGAAAGGATCTGATGCTGAAATCCTACAGACTATTCCCGAGGGAGAGCGGAACAACTACGAAACATTGATGAGCGCTCTAGAGAGGCGATACGGAAGCGAACACAGGAAGAAGATACACCAAATAGAGTTGCAAAACCGCTACCAAAAACATAATGAGACTTTGCAGGAGTTTGCGTCAGATGTCGAAAGGCTTGCACATTTGGCGAATGCCGACGCACCCGTGGAATACACCGAAAGGGTAAATCAGAGCTTTATAAATGGCATACGGGACGTCGAAACGAAGCGAGCCACATACGCAAACCCAAAGCCAACATTTGCAGAAACGGTATCACATGCATTGACTCAGGAAACTGCCTCACTATTGAGTAAACCAGCATACAAAGCTCATCGTGTGGAAGTGGAAAGACCGGATTGGGTAAACACAATTTTGGAAGCACTGAAGGGATCACAACAGAAGAATGCCGGAGTTATTAAATGTTTCAAGTGCGGCAACCCAGGTCATATTGCACGACATTGCAGCACCGGTCCCAATAGATCCAACAATGTGGGTGGCCGTAAACGCAGAGCAGAAGGTGATGAGCAAATCTCCAAGACCACTCAATCGTTAAACTAAATCGAGTCAGCCGCGAGGGGCGACAGCTGGCTCCCGCAATTGAATGCCCCATAATCTCTATCTCGCAGATTGGAAGAAGATCGAGCAATCTTACTGTCGGAGGACATGTGGATGGAAATGAACGTTTACTGACTGTAGATACGGGTGCATCCCATTCCATCATTCGATCATATTTAGTCAACAAGAAGATAAGACCATTGCTTGGAGCAAGGTTACGTACAGCCACGGGAGAGGACACCCAGGTAATTGGAGAAGTAGAATGTGAAGTAGCAATTGGGAACGCCACGGTACTACACAATTTTATAGTGGCAGGTATTGTTGATGAAATCATATTTGGAGTGGACTTCTTAATCAACCAAGGCATCAAGATCGATATGCAAAGCAAGACGATGCGATATAAGAACATGGATGTGCCACTTAATTTCGGCTACGAGAGAGGCTACAGCAGTAAACGAGTGCTGGTGGAAGAGAGTCAGCAAATACCACAAAAATCAGAAGCAGTCATCTGGGCAAAGGTTGATGGAGATTGTGGGACAAACAAATTGTGGGTTGTCGAAGCACCAAACAAATCAGGACTGAACATACTTGTAGGAAAAACCCTGGCTATGACAAAACAAGATGGACGTTATCCGGTAAGAGTACTCAATGAGTTCAAGTCACCACTCAAACTGACTAAAGGAGCTATTTTGGGAAGATGCCAAGAGGCTGAAGTAGTTATTAACTGTGAACAGCTCCAGGAACACGTTTCAACTAGTAATACTGATCTTTCGAATGACATCACGGCATGGACACAGGGGCTAGAGGAAGCATATCAGAGTAAGGCAAAACAACTGCTCCTAAAGTACGCGAACATATTTGACCAGGATGGTTCCAAACCAGGCCGCAACAATGTTGTGAAACATCAAATTGACACTGGAGATGCGAGGCCGATCCGTCAAGCTCCACGTAGTGTTCCACTGGCAAAGCGGGATGTTGTGAGTCAAATCATACAAGAAATGAGCGACAGCGGCGTCATCGAGCCATCAGCTAGTCCATGGAGCTCGCCGGTAGTACTTGTAAAGAAGAAGGATGGAAAAATGAGGTTTTGCGTGGACTACCGGAAGTTGAATGACGTAACGAAAAAGGACAGCTACCCATTGCCAAGAATTGACGACACTCTGGACTCGCTATCTGCTACGAAATGGTTTTCCACGCTGGATTTGAAAAGCGGCTACTGGCAAGTTAAAGTGAAGGAGGAGGATAAAGAGAAAACTGCCTTCAGTGTGGGTGATGGTCTTTGGCAATTTACAGTGATGCCTTTTGGACTTTGTAATGCACCAGCTACTTTTGAGAGACTCATGGACCATGTATTGAAAGGACTACATTGGAAAACATGTTTGGTGTACCTGGACGACATCATCGTATTGGGCAAGAACTTTGATGGACATCTTAAAAACTTAGATGAAGTTTTCCAGAGAATAGCTGGCGCTGGTCTGAAGTTAAGTCCCAAAAAGTGTGCGCTGTTTAAAAAGGAAGTAAATTATTTGGGTCACAAGGTAACGACAGAAGGTATCCGTACAGCGAATGAAAAGATAGAGGCAGTAAAGGATTGGCCAAGACCACAGAATCTGCATAAATTGAGAAGTTTCCTTGGGCTGTGCACATATTACCGCCGATTTGTACCAAATTTTGCCAGCGTAGCCCATAGTCTCCACGAGCTAACAAAAAAAAATAAAGCTTTTGAATGGAAGAAGGAGCAAGAATTAGCTTTCCAAACATTGAAAGAGCGTTTGTGCACTGCTCCAATGTTGGCATATCCGATTCCAGGAGCAACATTTATTCTAGATACAGATGCGAGCGGATATGCTATAGGAGGCGTTTTATCACAACTGGCCGATGGACAGGAGAAGGTAGTTGCATATTACAGCCGTTCGATTGGAAAACCAGAGAGGAACTACTGCGTTACGAGGAGAGAGCTGTTGGCATTGGTAGAGTGCATTAAACATTTTCACAAATACCTCTACGGCCAGCGATTCCGTGTCAGGACAGATCACGCAGCTTTAAAATGGCTTCTGCAGTTCCGTAATCCGGAAGGACAATTGGCACGGTGGATCGAGCGACTCCAAAGCTATGACTTTTCCATTGAGCATCGGAAAGGTAGTACCCATGGAAATGCTGATGCAATGTCACGAAGACCATGTAGTTTGGAATGCAAGCACTGTTCAAAAGCCGATGCTAAAGAAGACATTATAGATGTCCGGCTAATGAATATAACATGTACAGATGAATGGGACAAGGAACAGCTAAGAAAGTGCCAGCTAGAAGATGCAGATCTGTCACGTGTTATGCAAGGGCTCGAACGAAATGAAAGACCAAACAGAGAAGAGATGTCAGCAGAGAGTCCCATTGCGAAGTTATATTGGGCACAGTGGAACAGTTTAGAATTGATATCCGGTTGCCTTCATCGAGTATGGGAGAGTGAGGATGGTAAATACAAGAATAAACTGATAGTTGTTCCCAGAAAGAGGATTCCTGACGTGCTCAGCGAGCTGCATAATGGTCCAAGCGGAGGTCATCTTGGAATCACGAAGACGCCCGAGAAGATTAAACAGAGATTCTATTGGGTTGGTTGCCGTCAGTCGGTCACTGAGTGGATTGCGAACTGCGAGGTTTGCAGCAGAGCGAAAGGGCCCAGAACACGAAGTCATGGCCAGATGAAGCAATATAACTCAGGTGCGCCATTTGAAAGGATCGCCATGGATGTCGCCGGTCCATTTCCTACTAGCAACGGCGGAAACAAATATGTACTGGTAGTTATGGATTATTTCAGCAAATGGCCAGAGGTATACCCAATCGTAAATCAAGAAGCGGAAACGGTAGCAGAAGTGTTTATAAACAATTGGGTTGCAAGGTATGGTGTACCAATGGAGTTACATTCTGACCAAGGCAGGAATTTCGAATCAGCTGTGTTCTAGGAAATGTGTAAGTCATTGGGCATTCGAAAAATACGTACAACTGCATTGCATCCTCAATCCGATGGTATGGTAGAACGATTCAATAGAACATTGGAGGAGCACTTAAGGAAAGTAGTAGACAAGTACCATAAAGAATGGGATACCCGCATACCATTATTCTTGATGGCTTACCGATCAGCAGTGCATGAGACAACGGGCCAAACCCCTGCAAAAGTAATTTTTGGCAATAACCTTAGACTGCCAGCTGATTTGAAGTTTGAGATAGATGCCAATGCGGAGAGAAATGTCAGGAAATCCACTAGTGATTTGGAAGAAGAGCTAAGAGAAATACATGATCTGATAAGGCAACGAACAAAGATTATGAGTGACAAGATGAAAGCCAGATATGATAAAGCGATTAATTCAGAAGGTTTTCAGGAAGGAGATTTGGTGCTGTTATACAACCCGCAACGTAAAAAAGGTTTGTCCCCGAAATTGCAGTGTAACTGGGAAGGCCCATACAAAGTTGTAAAACGGATCAACGATGTAGTGTACCGCATACAAACCATCGGTAAACCACGAACCAAAATGAAAGTGGTCCATTTGGAAAGGCTGGCAACGTTTAGATCGAGAGATTTGTCTGACCGGGACGATCAGACTAAGGTGGAGGGGAGTGTCACGGAAATTAGCATCGCTAAGTTATGCCATCACTAAGGCGATGCTAAGGCCACGATAAGCAGTATTTACGTCAATAATCAAATCATGTATACACATATATAAGGCAGCCGAAAGATGTCACACACAGATGCATTCGCCTATGTATGCGCGAGAGACTGTAAACTACAAACATGCACATCAATAATTCAATCATTATGTATCTACATAAACGAATAAATAATTGCGTCTACACATATGTACGTATACGAGCAGCGGAACGGCAATGCACAAACACATGCATATATCTTATCTGAGTTGTCACAAGAGAGAGCAATAATTTGTGCACGTAGTTGTGGCTGGGGATTTTGTAGCCGAAATTAACTAGTACGTTCTGGAAATCGAAGAGCCTAGAAGTATGCAGCGTAAACTATAAAAGCGGGGCAGGCGAGTAAGAAGTAATTCAGTTTGAGTTGAGCAATCAATCAGTTATTGATTAAGCACGCGATCTGGCGGCCAATAGTAGAGTTTAATTTGAGTTATCAATCAGTTTGGTTATTAAGCCAGTGAGTAGCAAAGTATAAGTGTTATTGTGAAGTACTTTAATAAAGGCCATTTTTCCATTATCCAATATTGGAGTTATTTATTCAACAGTTTAGCGATACGAACTTAGCAGAGGATTGCAAATAACAGGATTTGCAGAAAATTCGTTACAATAGTGTCCTACGAAATGGCAATGGTTCCCCTTTGTAGACCATTTGAACGCTTGCTTATGACGTAGAGCGTTCGATTAATTTATTAAAAAATAAAACACATACAGCTCAGAACTAAGAGCTATTGGTATGTTTGCCAACTGATCCGCTCTGCATCTGATTCGCAACTATTCGAAAATACTCATTATACTTACAGTGCGAAACTGTCGCTTTGCTTGTCTGTGTGCCACATTTTCTGCAGGGGTCATTTGAAAAAAAGATAACTCAATTTTAAATAAGAAACCGTCATCTGGAAATGAGAACAGTCAATAACTGTAAATGTGAAAAAGCCACTACGGTATGAGAAGCGTCAAATGAGATCAATCAAGATGCGAAGGCGCCACTTGTAACTGAGAATAATTAGCCAGATGTTAAAAATAATTCGCAATTCGAAAGTATATAACGAAAGTACGGTAGCGCCTTTTATAACTGAGAATTCATAGTCAGCTATAAGTAAGAAAATTAATCAATTGTAAATGAGAAAGCATCAAACAGATATGCGAAAGCGTAACTTGTAAATAAAAATTGTCAGTTTTAAACAGGAAAGTATGCTTTGCGACTGATTACTTTCATTTCAACATGACCATTTCGCATTTTCAAATGATACTTTCCGAAAATCTATTCTCAATTATAAATGACGTACAAAGAATGATTTCGCATTACTGCTTGATACTTTCTTATTTAAAATTGAATATTCTTAAATTGAAGTGATGCCTTGTCATTAACATCTGCTGCTTCTCATTTACAACTCGGTGCGGTTCGTCTTTCAATAAGATAACTCTGCGCTGGTGGAACCAAAAAACTGAAAATAATTCTTTAGTTAATTTTTATTTCACTATCTAAAGAGAAGCCGATAAATGCTTGCGACATTTTATTGGACCCACAATAGCCAGAAACATCCTCCTCGAAGGCTTTAAGGAGTGGTTCGCTCCGCACCTTTAAAAGCTAGACCGACCAACCGATTCCACCCTCTTCTTCCTCGAGGAGCTTGGGATTCCCAGAGCCTCGCTGCTTAGTATATGTGTATGATGCATTCGTAATTGGAATGGGTTTCGCATCGCATATGTGAGGCTGAAAGTTGTGTCGGAGAAACTTAATGACATGTGGCCCAGCGCCTTGAATCTCCATGAATAAAAATTTTAGACAATATATCATGCGATCTATTTATTACATTTATTCTTTAATTTTTGTTCACGTGGGTTTAGTGTTGGGGTTACATCTAGCTTTTAAGTTTTTTCCACCTTTCCTAACCGCATATCTTGTTTATGGTATATTAAGGGTTAAAATGTTAAGCTTGTTTCATAATCCATCACATAGAGACCAACATCCTATACACCAATCGACTGCTGACAGGTTATTAATTAATGAAATGCCAAACAAGCTTTGCTCTTAAAGCATTCTGAAAAAACTTTTTATGGTGCAACATAGTTTATATTCCTTATTCGAACGGCTACCAGCAGATAATTTAAAAGCGAAATAAACAAAAAACTTTTAATAGCCACGCTTTGTCCAATAACTGTAATATCAGCTCACTTAGATACTCACATTCCTCTCAATTCGTCTTTTTCCGCAATGTTTTTTTTTATCTTTTTTGGATGCAAATCGGTGGACAATTCTTATAATAAATTGCCACACAAATGGCGACAGAACAATTACATGAAACAAAATAAATAAAAATATGTACATATATAAAAAAAAAATTGCGACAGAAAATTAGCAGCTACAAAAACTTTTACCGTCACAACATTTCCTTTCACAAATGTGAAACCAACAAATGTGCTACTGCTTTTGTCATTTTGAGTTTAACAATAATAAGTTAAAACAAAAACGGTAGCCGCCAAAAAAAAAAACTCGATATAAATATAAAGCAGCAAAGTTGTATTAAAAAGTTTATACAATCAAATTAAGGTTTAGGTAAAAGTTTTGAATAAAGATCGTTGTGTGTTTTGAGTTATTGTTCTTGTATTACCAAAATAATATAAAATTTTTATTTAAATTCATGTCTACGAAAAATCTCTTAATTATTATCAAATTTATTCATGCATTATGTCGGTATATTAAGATAATTAAATAAATAAATAAATGTAAGGCGCGATAACCTCCGAAGAGATCTAAGGCCGAGCTTCTCTTCCAATTTGCGTCGTGCTCCTCTTGATTTTCCCTACAAATTGGCCGGACGGGACCTACATGTTTTATGCCGACTCCGAACGGCATCTGCAAAGCAGATGAGTTTTCACTGAGAGCTTTTCATGGCAGAAATACACCCGGAGTGCTTGCCAAACACTGCCGAGGGGCGACCCCGCTTAGAAAAATTTTCTTCTAAAGATAATTGGATTTTATTATATTGGGACACAGTATTTGATGATTTTATTTGATACGAGTGTACCCGGCAGACTTTGTCCTGCCCGAAAATTGGTTATCCTTAACTCAAATGCTTCCTCTCTTCTCTCTCTAAAATATTTCGTCTAAAATATCCTCCAATTATCTTCTTATTCTTGCACATCCCTATTTGCACTCCCACTTCCTCTGCAACTGCCACTCCAACTACTACTGTCACTCACACTCACACACCCACTACAACTCCCCCTCCCCATCACACTCACGAAAAATCAATAGCTTTTTCATATATTCATCGAGCACTTTTTGATATGATATCTATCATTTATTGGAAAATAATCGATATTTATCGATAGTAAATACATAACAGTCTACCACACAGACAGTTTTGGGGTCAAGTCCCGAGAAAAGCAACATCAAAAATTTTGAAAAGAAGTTTTTAATTAGAAAACATTTTTCTAAGCGGGGTCGTACCTTGCCAAAACGAAAAATGGCACATTGTAGCAACCGGTTTGTCTCCAAATCATATTGTACAAGGGATGATCGGGAAAATCGTTATATTATATATAAATCAATTATCCACCCTGTCGGGAAATCAACAAAAAATTGAACCACTTCGAGTGTATTTCAGCCATGTAAAGCTTGTCAGTGAAAATGCATCTGCCTTGCAGCTGCCGTGCGAAGTTGGCATAAAATATGTAGGGCCCATGCCGCTGGTTTGCAGGGAGAATTAAAAAGGGGCACGGCACAAATTGGAGGATACGCTCGACCTAAATTCCTCGGAGGTAAAAATCGCGCCACCTATAAATTTACTCGCATTTTTTATCTTTTCGATACTAAATTGAAAGCTTTTCAATAACAAATCAATAACACGCCGGTAACAAAAAGATAACTCTTCGATAACAAATAGATAACTCATCGATACTTTTTAAAATACTTTGATACCAAATCGACAGAATCGACGTTTTTTATTTTACTGCTCTTATTCATTATCCCCTTCTGCTGCTCCATATTCGTTTTTTCTCTACGCTTCCCATTTTATGTTGTTGTTGTTGTTGATCGATGTGATGGTCCTTTGCCGGATACAGATCCGGTATGCCTCGGTAACACAGCACCATTAAGGTGCTAGCCCGACCATCCCGGGAACGATTTATGTGGCTAAATTAAGCCTTCAGGCCTCCCTCCCTCCCCACCCCCAAGTTCCATGAGAAGCTTAGGGTCGCCAGAACCTTGTCTGTTAGTGAAACAGGATTCGCCGCGGATAGGTGAGGTTGACAATTGGGTTTGGAGAAGCTATATATTGCGCTGACAACCTGAAGGATTGCGCTACACAGCCCCTTGAATCTGGTATTTTAGTCGCCTCTTACGACAGGCATACCTACCGCGGGTATATTCTGACCCCCTAACCCGCTGGGGGAATTTCGGATTTCCCATTTTACTTTCACCTTTATAAATCAACGATTCGTTTTAAAAATCGCTAAAGGCAAGAGACGAAAATTGTTCCATAAATCAATCAAGCAATCGAATGACGTTAATTGTTTTCTTATAATTAGAAACGCTATGCAAATATTGCAATTAAAACCATTTTTTTCTGACCATCTAATTAATATTGATTTATAATCCGTTTTAAGTAGTAAGCAGACTTAAAAGCTATAAAACATTAATTAAATTATAAGTTCGTTCTTTTGTTCCTTCCTGTGAGGGTAATAAAGTATAAACAGCATGCTAAGATGGTCACAATTTGAAGTAGTTAAAAAAATAAAAAAGTCAGATAAAAGCAAGAATATATTTAAGGCCTGCATCGTACATAGTGTGAGTTAAATACACGAGCAGCAGAATTAAACACGCAAAGTAGAAGTGAATTTCTGAAAAAGTATACCAAATAAAAGAGAAATTAGGAAGGTCATTGGGTTGAGTCATTGTCAGGAGAAGACAAGAGGATGTCTAATTACGTTCGAATAAAAGATTCATTAATATTTTCGAGATACAGTCAAGCTTAAGCAGCCCAACACTCAATGAGGGAAAGGATAACTATGTAATCAGTTTCACTCAAATGTGATGCATCCATGAGGTTGAGGTAATAAGAAACATTAAAGAAAATTGGAAGATGAAAAGTGTGTATGAAAGAAAGAATGTAATACGAGATTCAGTGCTAATAAGTAAAACGTGAAAGAAAGCATTTGAAAGGATTGAGCGCCTAACAAACAAAATTTGGTCGAAGGCGACAAAAGCAAACAATTTTACTGCTACTGTCGCCATCAAATTCGAAAATTTGTTTAGAGGCACTCATGGCTCAATTATGTATATGGTCGGCTCATCTCTACAGCAACAACATACCTTTGTTCAGATTGTCAAAATCTGCGTGTTGGTGTTAGGCGAATGGAATGGAATGAAAGCATAAAACTTACCATGAGTTTTTAAGCGGGGATTACCCTTATTGCTTTAAATGTATGAAAACATTTATTTGAAGCAGTTTTTAATTTATAATTTATTTAATAATTTGGAAAAATTTAAACAACGTGAAATCAGGACGGACAAGACGACAGCTGTTTCGATTATACCTTGTAAATCTCTTCAAAGCCTTTTCTCCCGGGAGTGGGATTTGAACCCGCACTCCTAAAATTTGTAATACTGCAACCATCGTAGGAGTGCGGGTTCAAATCCCACTCCCGGGAGAAAAGTTTTTGAAGAGATTTACAAGGTATAATCGAAACAGCTGTCGCCTTGTCCGTCCTGAAGTCACGTTGCTTAAATTTTTCCCAAATTATTAAATAAATTATAAAACTTAGCAGTTTTTATGTGTTGTATGAAAATATAGTCAATGTGTTGGTTTCATTTGGAGTTTACCTTCTCTTTTGACAATCCCTACTCCAGTGAAATGAAAAAAATAAAATCAGCTGATGAGATGAGTCAACCATATAATTGATCCATGGAGGCGTTGATGTTGTGTTGATATGGGATTTGCATGTTATTTTTTTTTTAAATAACAAAAAGAGAAACACCAGGAAATTGCTATCGTGCTGGTAAAATAAGGTATGATGAAATTAAGTTAAATAGTTTTTTCTTTCAAAAATCATTTGGGCAAAAAATTTGACGCAACTGCATAGGTACACTAGCATGAAATCATACTCAGACACCATAGATTAACAAACAAATGAAAGTGGATTTCTGGTTATCAGCTCAATCATTTGGCTGCGATCAAAATTATCTCAGAAGATCCATACACTGAAAAAAAACAGAGGCGAATAAAACTATTTTTTTCATTGACTACAGAAATAATTTTCATGTAAACTAAAAAATTAAATGGTGTAACTGTCACTGCCGTGTATTTCTAGTAGTGCTGCTCAACTTTAGATTCGAATTCTCTTATTTACTGAAATAACTTGTACATGTAAATATTGTGAGAAATATCGATATATATCTTGATAGAAAAATTTTAATAAAATTTCCATTAAACTAATCAAAAGTTTTATACAAAAATTAGAAACTGTTACTTGTTAAGTTCTAGCAAAGAAGGGTTGAGATAGTGATTTTTTAGTCCCGCCAGACGTTACTTATTTCCTGACTAACAAAATATCAAGGCATAGCTCAAAATCACTCGGCTTTCGCAAATAACTTGCTTTCTAGGGCTTTACAGGTTTTAAGTTCGGGGCAAACGTAAGAACGAAAACGGCGACCCTATAACCTACATATGTCCACAGAGTACTTATACTATGGAGCACGAAATGGAGCTGCCTATATAACAAAATATCGGAATTTGGTTTCCCTGCAAAACCTTATCAGTCAAACAAACCACCGCCGTGTGCTGGTTAGCGCAGCGTGCCTAATGCGTACTGATGATGATGGCTTAGCAACCTTCGAAATGGATCTATCCGCGCAGCTATGGCAGGTTATCTGAAAAATTTTCTATTTCCTATTTCAAATATAAAAAATTATGATTAAAAACAAAGACAACAATTATCATAAAAAAAAATATTGTTTCTGGCCTTGAGCTCGAATAGAACCTTGTATCCGATAAAATCAAAACAATTGTTAAAATATTAAAACATAAAATTAAAAGAAAATTAATAAATAAATAGAAAAAAATATAAAAAAGTAGAATAATGCAAAATAAAATAATAAGAAATATAATAAAACAAAAAAGATAAAAAAGATTAAAAAATATAGCAAAATAAAATAATATAAAATAATATTCACAAAAATTTAAGTAAATAACTAAAAATAATAAAAAAAAACATTAAACAAAAATAATTAAGAATAAAATTAAATTAAATTAAGTAAAATAAAATAAAATATAGCAATGAATAAAAAAAAACCATATATGTTGAAATAGACAAGTTTAAAACTGTTCAAGCTTTCTACGGCCAAACTATAATTCTATGTTGTACAAAATTACATATGTATCGATTGGTATTCACAGAGAGCACTCAGGCCATCAAAAAAAAATAATAATAAATATTTAGAATAGTAAACAACAAAGAAAAAAAAAATGTTAGGCGCGATAATCTCCGAAGAGATTTTAGGCTGAGCTCCTCTTCCCATTAGCGTCGTACTCCTTTCATTTTTCCTACAAATTGGTGACTCCGAACGGCATCTGCAAGCAGAAACACACTCGGAGTGCTTGCCAAACAAAAAAACTTGTTTCTTAAATTTTGATGTTGCTTTGCCCGGGGTGGAAAAAAAGGAAAATAAAGAATAGGTAAGAGGGGATACAAGTTTATGATTTTTATAGTTTTATGTTTTTTACTTAACAATGCTTGAATTTCAACCTCTAGACGAACTCTAGTAGAGTTAATATCGCAACTCTAATACAGTTTAAAGAAAACCAGTTAAGGTGTCTAAGTTCGGGTGTAACCGAATATTATATACTCAGCGTGAGCTTCAATTGTACATTTCATTTCAGATAAATTACTTTTGTGCACAACACGTGGCACCACCCGTTTAAAAAAAATGTCTCCCTATTTCCTCTAACAATAAAACTTGATAAGTGAAATATCATTGATTCAAAACTATTTTATGCTAAGTTATAGCTTATTATTCTAGTCTACAACCCTTTTAAAAATCTTTTATATAAAAGTGGGCGTGGTCTTTAACCGATCTCGTCCATTTTTTCTAGAAATATTTCCTGCTATAGGGAAAATCTGTGTACCCAATTTTATTACGATATTTCTTCGAGTTATGGCTTCCGAAATATAGAAAATTGCTTATTCATAAAAGGGGCGGTGCCACGCCCATTTTTTTAAATTTGAATCTTTTCCTATTTATTGTTATAAATTCACTTGAGAAATGAAATACCATTGACATAAAGCTCTTTGTTGCAAAGATATAGCTTATTTTATTCGTCCACGACCCTTTTAAAAATATTATATATAAGAGTGAGATTGGTCCTTAACTGATTTCGTTAATTTTTCTTAAAACCATTTCTTATAGCAAAGACGACCTCTCTGCCTAATTTTGTTACGAAAGGTTTAACGATTTTTCATTTGTGATTAATCATATTTGTAAAATTGATTTTATCAAAAGTGGGCGGTGCCACATCCATTTTAAACAATTTTTTCAATTTTTCAATTATCAATACCAATCTATTCTGGGTCCAGATAAGCTCGTGTACCAAAGTTGGTGAAGATATCTTAATATTTACTCAAGTTATCGTATTTAGGTTCCTGAGCACTCATCTCAGATCGCTATTTAAAAGAACGATATCGGACTATAACCACGCCCACTTTTTCGATATCGAAAATTTCGAAAAACGGAAAAAGTGCGATAATTCATTACAAAAGACCGATAAAGCGACGAAACTTGGTAGATGAGTTGAACGTATGACGCAAAATATAAAATTAGTAAAATTTTGGACTATGGGCGTGGCACCGCCCACTTTTTAAAGAAGGTAATTTAAAACTTTTGCAAGCTGTAATTTGGCAGTCGTTGAAGATATCATGATGAAATTTGGCAGGAACGTTACTCTTATTACTGCATGTACGCTTAATAAAAATTAGCAAAATCGGAGAAGGACCACGCCCACATTTAAAAAAAAAATTTTTTAAAGTAAAATTTTAACAAAAAATTTAATATCTTTACAGTATATAAGTAACTTATTTCAAGATTCAACTCCAGTAATGATATGGTGCAACAAAATACAAAAATAAAAGAAAATTTAAAAATGGGCGTGGCTCCGCCCTTTTTCATTTAATTTGTCTAGGATACTTTTAATGCCATAAATCGAACAAAAATTAACCAATCCTTTTGAAATTTGGTAAGGCCATAGAGATTTATGGCGCTAACTGTTTTCTGTGAAAATGGGCGAAATCGGTTGATGCCACGCCCAGTTTTTATACACAGTCGTCCGTCTGTCCTTCCGCATGGCCGTTAACACGATAACTTGAGCAAAAATCTATATATCTTTACTAAACTCAGTTCACGTACTTATCTGAACCCACTTTACCTTGGTATGAAAAATGAACGAAATCCGACTATGACCACGCCCACTTTTTCGATATCGAAAATTGTGAAAAATGAAAAAAATGCCATAATTCTATACCAAATACGAAAAAGGGATGAAACATGGTAAGGTAATTGGATTGTTTTATTGACGCGAAATATAACTTTAGAAAAAACTTTATAAAATGGTTGTGACACCTACCATATTAAGTAGAAGAAAATGAAAAAGTTCTGCAGGGCGAAATAAAACACCCTTAAAATCTTGCCAGGTATTACATATATAAATAAATTAGCGGTATCCAACCGATAATGTTCTGGGTCACCCTAGTCCACATTTTGGTCGATATCTGGAAAACGCCTTCACATATACAACTACCACCACTCCCTTTTAAAACTCTCATTAATACCTTTAATTTGATACCCAAATCGTACAAACTCATTCTAGAGTCACCCCTGGTCCACCTTTATGGCGATATCTCGAAAAGGCGTCCACCTATAGAACTAAGCCCCACACCCTTTTAAAATACTCATTAACACCTTTCTTTTGATACCCATATTGTACAAACAAATTCTAGGGTCACCCCTGCTCCACCTTTATGGCGATATCTCGACACGGCGTCCACCTATGGAACTAAGGAATACTCCCTTTTAAAATACTCATTATCACCTTTCTTTTGATACCCATATCGTACAAACAAATTCTAGGGTCACCCCTGGTCCACCTTTATGGCGATATCTCGAAACGGCGTCCACCTATGGAACTAAGGATTACTCCCTTTTAAAATACTCATTAATACCTTTAATTTGATATCCATATCGTACAAACGCATTCTAGAGTCACCCCTGGTCCACATTTATGGCGATATTTCGAAAAGGCGACCACCTATAGAACTAAGGCCCACTCCCTTTTAAAATACTCATTAACACCATTCGTTTGATGCCCATATTGTACAAACAAATTCTAGGGTCACCCCTGGTCCGCCTTTATGGCGATATCTCGAAACGGCGTCCACCTATGGAACTAAGGATTACTCCCTTTTAAAATACTCATTAACACCTTTCATTTGATACCCATATCGTACAAACGCATTCTAGAGTCACCCCTGGTCCACCTTTATGACGATATCTCGAAACGGCGTCCACCTATAGAACTAAGGCCCACTCCCTTTTAAAATACTCATTAACACCTTTCGTTTGATGCCCATATTGTGCAAACGCATTCTAGAGTCACCCCTGGTCCATCTTTACGGCGATATCTCGAAAAGGCGTCCATCTATAGAACTTAGGTCCACGCCCTTTTAAAATACTCATTAATACCTTTCATTTGATACCCATATCGTACAAACGCATTCTAGGGTCAACCCTGATCCACCTTTATGGCTATATCCCTAAATGGCGTCCACCTATAGAACTATGGCCCACTCCCACATAAAATACTCTTTAATGCCTTTCATTTGATACACATGTCATACAAACACATTCCAGGGTTTCCCTCGGTTCATTTTCCTACATGGTTATTTTCCCTTATGTTGTCACCATAGCTCTCAACTGAGTATGTAATGTTCGGTTACACCCGAAATTAACCTTCCTTACTTGTTAAATACTTTTAATTAATTTCTAATTTAAGCCAAATGCTAGTCAAGTGAAAATCTTTGCTGTGCTGTTGCTATGTTCAACCAAAAAACCAAAACCAAAGCAAAGCTCTTAAAATGAAAAAAGTCGGAAAGATTTTTGACAAAGAATAGGTCTAGAAAAACAATCTGGTGAAGCAAAAAGTTAAAAAAATTAAGAATGGTGCTAGGTATTCCTTTACCAAAGGGTTTTGAACTGGAATGACAGTAGAAAATCGTAGATGTATGTTTAAAAGCTTGAAAACTACACAGGACGACAAATTTTGCTTGGCTGAATCTGAATCCTATCTTTCGAGCATATTAAATGTGGAAAGGCAACTATTTTCATTGAAAATGTAGTTCTAGCTGGTAGAAGTCTATCTTTGAGAATTTATATATTTATTCTCAGCGTGCTTTGCTTTGATTGAATAACGGTTAGTTGTACATGTATAAAGGAGTCGAGATCGATATGGACTTCCATATATCAAAATCATAAGTGTCGAAAAAAATTTGATTGAGCAATGTCCGTCCGTCCGTCTGTGAGCTCTGCTCAACTGAGTATAATAAGAATACTTAAGTTGGTGCGCTGACGACTGCCTGATGGTGATAAAATTATGCTTCTGCCATTTTAATGTTGTTGGTGCTATTGGTTTGCTTCTTTTACTTTTCTTCTCTTGAGTTTTGTATTAACTGAAATTTTATTGTAGTTTTCATTTTGTTAGTTGACTCATTTCATCAGCAAAAATGTTGCTATTTTCTTTACTTAGTTTTACTGCTATTTTTGTTGTTTACATAACTTTGATTCACTAATTTTATGTCATTTGCATAAATTCCACCAGCTGGCACAACAGCAACAACTTACACAATGATTTAGCCTTGTATGATATCCACACGATATATTCGGTTATGATTCCTTCTATCATTGGAATTCAGTCCTAAATTATCCCAAATTCCATACCACATTTTTGAAGCCACACATTTCATTAGAACGTAATTCATTCTGAAAAAGAAAAACGTAGCCGCAAATAAAAGTAATAAGAAAATATAAATATAATAAAAAAAAGTAAAGGTGTCTAAGTTCGGGTGTAACCGAACATTATATACTCAGCGTGAGCTTCAATTGTACATTTCATTTCACATAAATTACTTTTATACATAACACGTGGCACCGCCAGTTCAAAAAAAAATGTCTCCCCATTTCCTCTTACAATAAAACTTTATAAGTGAAATATCATTGATTCAAAACTATTTTTTTTTATATCTAAGTTGCCGTGGTCTTTAACCGATACCGTCCATTTTTACTAGAAATATTTCCTGCTATAGGGAAAATTTGTGTACCCAATTTTATTACGATCCGTTAATTTTTCTTCGGGTTATGGCTCCCGAAACATAGAAAATTACTTAGTCATAAAAGCGGCGGTGCCACGTCCATTTTCTAAATTTGAAGTTTTTCCTATTTATTGTTATAAATCCACTTGGGAAATGAAATACCATTGATATAAAGCTCTTTTTTGCAAAGATTTAGTTTATTTTATTCGTCCACGACCCTTTTAGAAATCTTTTATATAAAAGTGGGCGTGGTCCTTAATCGATTTCGTTAATTTTTCTTCAAAGCTTTTCTTATAGTAAAACCAACCTCTCTGCCAAATTTTATTACGATATGTTTAACGATTTTGATTTATGATTAATAATATTTGTAAAATTGATTTTATGACAAGTGGGCGGTGCCACGCCCATTTAAAAAAATTTTTCCAAATTTTTATCAATAGTCTTAATATCAGTCCACATGTTAAATTTCAACTTTGTATTAGTTAGTTGTGTATTAGTTACTAAATAATCAGGTTTTTTGAGTTTTCCAAAATTTTATATATATAAGAAGTGGGCGTGGTTATCATTCGATTTCGCCCATTTTCAACACCAATCTATTCTTGGTGCAGATAAGCTAGTGTACAAGATTTGGTGAAGATATCTCAACAGTTACTCAAGTTATCGTGTTAACGGACGGACGGACGGACGGACGGACATGGCTCAGTCAAATTTTTTTCGATACTGATATATGGAAGTCTATATCTATCTCGATTTCTTTATACCTGTATAACCAACCGTTATCCAATCAAAGTTAATATACTCTGTGTGCAAAGCACGCTGAGTATAACAATAAACTTTTATTATGGAAGCAAAGCTTCCGAATTGATTATTATTTATTGGCGATCTTTTCGGGTGCATTGATGCGAGCCATGGTGGAATAACCAGGTGAAAAAAGCCGTCAGTTGTTTTGCTCTTAATTCTTCTTTGTTCTGACCTTTGGCTATCTGAAAAATTGACACTAATGTTGTCCCCGAAAAAGTGTTTTTTGTTTTGTTTTTTGTTTTGAGTACTTTTTTTTCAAATGAGGGTTTTAGGTGAAAGCCCTTGATGGATTTAATTACAGAGATTCATCATTTAAGTTTCATCGATGTTGGCTTGCATAAGTAGAGCCGTGCCATACTATTACGTTCATGTTGTTGACGTTTCCATAATATATGTTTAATTGGTTCCCAAAAAAATTTCAAAAAACTATTTTACGCACGCCATATCCAACCAAGACCCTCCCTTTGGACAGCACAAAAACTACACCAAAATTTTCATTATATCCTGTCTATGTAAAAACTTCGCTAAAACAATGGTATTCTAAATTTGAAAATTATTGTAACTCACTGTTGCTGTTTTGCCATAAAAGTCAGCCCCCTAAGATTCAGAGAAGTGCTACAGTTATTGATTGGCATATGCGATAAATGAATCCGATGCGCTTCGAATGAAAATTTTCTGGTACGGCAACTGGTGCAAAAATTAGTGATACGTCATGAATTCAACTATCAAAAGATTTGCGGGATATTCTCGTCAAGTGTGTGTAACGTGGTAGAAGGACATATGTTTTAGTTCCGACCTCCAACTACAAACCTACAAAGCAGCTGGAAATTTGTACGGTTTTTTAGGGGTGGAGAACACATTTGATCACTGCCAAGTGGGTCTGTAAATCTTTTCACCATTGCGGCACAAGTGGTAGAACCCCCAACCCGTTTTAGGTGAAAAGGGTGCCCAATAAATACTTCATATAGCCTGAATCTGTTCATAGTGTAATCAGAAAATGTTTGACGACGGAAAAGTTCCAATTAGGTACCAGGACTTATGTCAAAAAGTAACCTCGTTCTCTTGGAAAATACTAAAAGTCTTCTAGGATCTAGCTTAAAGGCAATAAAGTTAAACCGAATAACAGACGTAAATACGTACCACAGGTGCTAATAGGAATTTCAACTCGCACTGTGGCTTAGTAACCACTTTTGCATTGGCATTGGGCAATGTAAAGCTGAAGAAAAAAAAACAGTTTCTGTAATGGCCTCCTCAGTAAACAATTTATTTTTATACTCAGCGTGCTTTGCACACAGAGTATATTAACTTTGATTGGATAACGGTCGGTTGTACAGGTATAAAGGATTCGAAATAGATATAGATTTCCATATATCAAAACCATCAGTATCGAAAAAAAATTTGATTGAGCCATGTCCGTCCGTTATAGATATTGAGATATCTTCACTAAAGTTGGTACACGAGCTTTTCTGGACCTAGAATAGATTGGTATTGAAAATGAGCGAAATCGGATGATAACCACGCCCACCTTTTATATATATAACATTTTGGAAAATACAAAAAACCTGTTATTTAGTAAATAATACACCTAGAATGTTAAAGTTTGACGTGTAAACTGATATTTAGATTCTTGATAAAAATTTGAAAAAAATTGTGTGTCGTATAGAATTTCACTTTCTAAATTGAATTATAACATTAAATTGGAAAACACTAAAAATTTTGAAAATGGGGGTGGCAACGCCCCTTTTATGCCTAATCAATTTTCTTTGTTTCGGGAGCCATAACTCGAAGAAAAATTAACGGATCGTAATAAAATGGGTACACATATTTTCCTTATAGCAGAAAATATGTCTAGTAAAAATGGACGGGATCGGTGAAAGACCACGGCAACTTAGATATAAAACAAGTTTAAAAGGGTCGTAGACTAGAATAATAAGCTATAACTTAGCAAAAAATAGTTTTGAATCAATGATATTTCACTTATAAAGTTTTATTGTAAGAGGAAATGTGGAGACATTTTTTTTGAACTGGCGGTGCCACGTGTTATGTATAAAAGTAATTTATGTGAAATGAAATGTACAATTGAAGCTCACGCTGAGTATATAATATTTGGTTACACTCGAACTTAGACACCTTTACTTGTTTTACTCCTATTTTTCAAAGCGGGTACAAATTTTACGCTCTTCTCGCCGTTGAAGCTACACCTTCTGTATTCTCCTATTAAGCATTGAACACAAACAAACAGTTTATCATGACAATTAAAGAATCAATCAAACAAAGGGTGGAGAACTTTGTATACGCATATAAAATAATCTAAAACACACCAAAGGAAATAAGGCTTATAAAATTACATTTACAAATTACAAAAGTTGCACTTATATCAACAGCTTTCACTGTTCAAATGTGGACGGAAATCTGTATTTTGATATATTTAGGGTTTTCAGGGTGACAGTAATAATTTCTAAGTCAACAGAGCTATGGCTTACGTAGGATGCAACTTTTATTTGTTCTTTGTTCATTTGGCGGTTGAAACGAACAATACAGAATCAACCATTTGTGCGAAGTTGATACGAAAGCGATGGGTATAAATTGAGAGAAATTTCGGATTATTTGGCCAGCTTTTATCTTTCAGTCTATAAAGCAAAAGAATATGTAAAAAATTGGATAGATAAAAAATCGCACTATGGGAGTAACCGGCAGTCACGTAAATAGAAGAGCTTGGCCTTTACGCCAGTATGAAGGCGGATGCATGTCCGTTGGATTATTGGTAATTCAGAAACATTTCCTATCAATCATCGCAAGTTTAGGTTAAATTCAATATGTCCATATTGCTATCGCAGTGTTTAGTGTGATGCCGTGTGAACATCAAGTAATTGTGCTTCAATGCATTTCATGCTACTTCTGGATAAATTTTATTGTATTTCTTGTCTTTATTGTTATTGCGCTTTTGTTGTTGTACGTATTTGAATATTTCGTTGTTGGTGCGTATGAATAACTAAAAAAATTTTCGTTTTCACACAATTCTGGGCAGATAAGCGCTTCTCTCCGTTGGGCAAGTTCATCAAGTTTCTGAAATTTAACTTTTTCAAGAATTTTAAAGTTTTTATTTTTTTTATTTTAGTGATTTAGCTTTAAAACAATCTACTTTCGTAAAAGTTTTTTTGACGATAAACAGTAAATGGCTTTTCGTTTTCATCAACACTCAAAACGATGCCTTTTACACATAAAATGAGCTTTTGTTTAATTTGTCATATAGCTCGAGAATCGAATAATTTTCTTTTATAAAAGAAGAAAGCATATTACTCTTAATTTGCATATAACGAGTAATTAACAAATCATACCTCCTACGATACTCGCCGTCATCATCACGGTCAGGACTTAGTCCAAATGCTACATTTGTTGGCAAGAGTTATGAAGTAGCTTATTTAAGGAATGAAGTAGCTCCCTTCAATTTTTAAAACGATTTTTCATCAACCAATTTTTTTTTACTTTAAAAACTATGCTTCATAATTTAACCGTTCAGTTACTACAGAAACATTGGTTCCCCTTAGCATGTTTACTTGACCCCGAAACTTGCAATTTTCATTGTAAACTCAACGAAAGAGGACCATTCAGTAGCTGTAAGCAATATTTACAATGTCAAAATTAATTCGCGAAGATAAAAGTGATTACTTTCACATGGCGACAATGAAGTCAGTGAGTCAGGACTTGTTTCCAATGATGCAGAGAATACCCAGTTGAGTGACGAGAGGTATACATCGAAAAATGGTATAGAAGACCAACCTGCATTCGAACAAGCTATGTGTGAAAACCCCTTAGCTATGTTTTTTTGGAGCATACCTGATGAGTTGTATATTTCAAGAAAACCGCGTATACAACATCTCAGAAAAGTTTGCGCGTCACTTAACGCCCTATGTCACAAATTGTTTCCAGAATCATGTCTTTGTACATCGTTCAATTCACTTATGGGAGATTCAGGAAATAGTGGCGAGACGTCAAGGAGTTAATGCTGCTTAGTAACTGCTACACATCTGAAAATAGCACTGTAATTAGAATATTGAAAGATAGAACTGGAGAGGGGTTCTATGCCCTGATGTCGTAAAGACGTACCGTAAAATAACGAGTGGTGTGGACTTGGCAGATCAAACGGCGGAATAGCTGGATATAAATACAAAATCTAGCATATGATGAAGAAAAATCTTTCTTCGCGACATTATGAGATATGCTGTTAACACTTGTGTTATATACACGAAGTTTTATAGGAAGAAACGTCCCTCCATGCTAGCGCTTATAGAAACTGCCTGGTCGTTAATTGAAAATGGAAAGGAATAAACCTTGTATAAACGATCCCATCGGTCTTGAAGATCTCCCAATAGATAGTAAATCAATGAGAAGTGTAGGGAATCATTTTATTATACAGCGCTAAAAAGATGTTGATGCGCTCCACGCGCCAATAGAAAAGTCGAAAAAAGACAAAAATTATTTGCCGAACTTGTAACTTTCCATGCTGTCTACACAGGTTTTTATACTTCCTGTGTGTAGTTTGTTGGACAAGTATGTCCCATTTCCCATTGTGAAAAATTTACTTACTTTCTTAATTGTGAAAAACTGCTGGGACATATATGTCCCATCTTATAATACCGCTGTCTACATAACCTCCTCAAGCTTCTATGAATATGAAGTACCAACATGTATGCAAAAAGTAAACAAATTTGAGCAAAAGTCATAGCAAAAAGTCAGTCTCTATTTAGAGAAGATACAACTTAAACCACTTTCCACAATCAGTTTACCGCAGCGATTCTGTTCTACGCCATTTTATTTTTGTTGCCACATAAGAAGATATCATATTAATAGTGAAAGTACACATACATATATTTAAATAGGAGAGTAAACCAATTAAAAAGAAAGGTACAAAAACAATACCAGAGGATAGGGAATCAAATGGAAATATCGAAAAGCACAAATTAACAAAAAAATATTGCATAACTTAAAATACAAAACAACAGACAAACAAATCAACTATAAAGATCAAAAAGAATACAAAACGATTTATTCCATTCAATTGTCTCGCTAACCCACGAAATTCCAAGCAAACCGAATTATAAATAAGGTGGACTATGGGCTAGGCAGCATGATTGGATAGTGAAAAGCCTATTTAAAAATGGCTTAAGATTGGAATTTTCCAGATAACATACAAGAAATATTTTTTCTTACATGTGGTTGTCTCCGTCGATCTATGTATATTTATATTAAGAGGGTTCAGGAATTTGCGCAAATGGTCTAGCATCATTGCATTGCAAACATGTGTGACATATTGCTTACAATACACTAACAAAATACACGGCTATACATTTGCTACGTCATGGCACAATTTCAACATCAAAAAGCGTAGTTTATTTTTTTCAATACTGAATAGCAAATCAACTACGCCAAAACAAAACAAAATATGCAATGAAAAAAATTTAAAACAGAAAAAGGTGCTCACTATCCGGAGCTTTCATTTTGCTATAGCAATATTTCCAACATCAAATACATAAAATTCTGAACTCCCTCAATGTTTTTCGTTAAAAAATTCGGAGCTTTGGGGTGGGTAAAGGTTACTCATACGACCTGGCGATCTAACAAAATCTCAAATACTAACGTTTAACATGTTTCTGTCTTTTTTTTTTTTTTTGAGCCTTTAAAGCCGTCCCTCTTCTTTTTGCTGAAATTTGTGTGAACATCATCGACATGTCTTTGATTGCGGCCAACGCATGTTGTTGCTGTTGAATTAATGCCAAAGACACTCCCCGAAGGTTTTGGGGAGTGTTATCGATGTTGATGGTCCTTTGTGAATTTAGATTCGGTAAGTTCCAGCACTATTAAGGCACTAGCCTGACCATCTCGGGAACGATTAATATGACCACATTAAACCTTCTAGGCCATCCCCCCACCCCCTTAGTTTTACGAGGGCCACGCCTTATTAATAGGTGAGGTTGACAATTCGGTTGCGTAAGCTCTGAAGCTATAAAGCTTTGTATTGCTCTTGTCATCCGCTTGAATTTCGCGGTCAACGCATAGCGAATATAGAGACAATATATCGATGCGCTCATCCACTCAGTAAGTTTGAATTTAGGATGAAAGTAGTATTTGTGTGAAATAGTGATTTTAACGATGTCGACCTTTTCGTTCTTGACAAGTTTCCCGCCATCGTGTAACCCTCTAGTATAGCATCTATCCCCAGCAGTCCAAGGTCTTCACACTCTCCCGCTTCTTTTTCACATTTTTGTGTCCAAGTGTAGACCTTTCGTCAGCCTTCTTCTTTATACAAGTATAGGGTGAGAAATATGTTACACTGAAATGAAGAACACATTGCATGGTACAAGTTTCGTCTGAAAAGAAAATACATCAGCAAGTTGCTTGAGTGGCTCATAAGTGTGTTATGGATGTTACCGATAGCGCAGTTTATCGATGAGTTATACAAATTTTTATCAAAAAGTTATTGATTATTTATCAAAAATTAACCGGTATATTTTCGAAAAGATATCGAAAAGCAAATCGGCCTAATATCTCTTCGAAAGTTATCGCGACTTACATTTCGATCGATTTATTATCAAAATGTTATTGGTTAATTGTTCAAAAGGTGCCGGCCATTTGTGGAAAAATTATGGATATAATATCAAAAACTTACCGATTTTTTATCGAAATGTATAGCTTTATTATCGAAAAGTTATCAATTTGTTATCGGTAATGTTATCGATTTTTTATTGAAAAGTTATCGATTTGTTATTAGCGTTTTATCATTTTGTTACCTAGTTTTTCACAAAGTTTTCAATTTTCTGTGGAAAAACTATTAATTTGCTATCAAAATGTATCGATTTATTTGCGAAATGCTATTGATTTGTTATATATGTATTATCAACCTGATATCTAAAAGTTATAGATTTTTAATCAGAAAGTTTTCGAATTTTTCTCCCTGATTTTCGATTTCTTATCGGAGTGTTACCAATTTGTTATCGGAATGTCATGAAACAGATACCGAAGAGATTTCAGTACAAAATCGTTGAAACTTCTGCAAATCGTCGGAAACTACCTGATAAGAAACCAATAATAAGTCAATGACTCGGCGATTACAAGCTGATAACAAAATCGAAAATAGTAAATCGCTATCGATAATAGGCCGATATTAAAAGAATAACATGAAAGTATCGGTTGTTACCAAAATTATTTGTTTCTCTTAAGTTGCTTGCAAGTACTCCTGCATATTAACACATCGAACTTCACGAGTACTTGGTACTCACGCCTTTTTCACAGTATAGCAAAACACGCATTTATGTACATATGTTCGTATATACTTATGTATAATGCAGTACTTGATACATGCGGGTTTCAAGCTTCAAAGGACGACAAAAATGTCGCTACGCTAGAATTTCAGGCGACAAAACATACCAATGTACATGTACTACATGTAAACTGTATTATAGATATATATTTCCATAATGTATATCGAGACACAACATTTGTTTGATATATGTATGTACGAACACCACTAACGTCGAACTTCCATCACAAAAACGAATATCGCATTACCACAATTTAAATTGTATTACATGCGACACCAATTCCAATCAGCTTCAATTTAAACTATTTGAACTCAGCTCCTATATCTCTCAGTGGGTTTGTTGCGCTGTCACTTCACTGGAACACGCTTACAAGTGCAAATACCTACATATATACAATGTTACTTGTCAATTTAGCGATACAGGTAAATTTATAAGGAAATATGTGAATGGTGCCGTCATCCTTTCGTTTGATATTTGAAACTTCAAGCGTTGCTTGTGATCGATAGCGTTAAGGAACTTCCTCTTGCTATAGAGATGGCACTTTTGGTTGCTACCAGATGTATTGCATTTTCTCCTCAACTTTCAAGCATATTTGAGCAGATGAATAAGTATGCTGGAAATGGTTGTTTTGCTGTTTTCATAAGTGGTTGATCACGATCTTATTTTTGCGTTTTTTAGTTGAACAATGTCCTGTCTTTTATATGGTGATCTCTGAAGTTTAATGATTTAAACTTATAGCCCAGAGCAAACCCTTGTTAGGACGAAAACGACGACCTTGTAACCAATGTCCGTAGAGTACTTAGATTATTAAGGGAACACTTATCTGCTCCAATAAAGGGATACAGCGATGTACCGCACAGAAATGGTCAACCCGATCCCGCAATTGATGATAATGTAATTATTGTCCTCCACACGAACTGACGAAGTGAGGCTAATGCTATTCAAATAAGGCGGCGAGGAGTTGGTAGGGCGCAAGAATCAGCTTCTTTGCAAAATGTGGTAGGACAAGTGCATGCTCGACGTTTGGAATTTGGTAAAAACTTATCTGTCTTGCAAGAGCTGTTCAGAGTGGGCATAAAACAGAAAGATCTCATCCTGCCGATTTGTAGGAAAATATTAAAAAGCACACTGGAAGATAATCTCGGCCTGAAATCGGAGGTTATCGCATTCTCCATTTATTTCTTCAATTTCAACAGCATCAGCATTGAAATCCAGCGAAGAGTCAGTCTTGCCAATAAATGCTACTTTAGAGTAGGTAGGCAATTGAAAAGTAAATTTCTCCCTAGGCAAACGAAAATAATAATGAATCGGCTCTGGGAGCTATCGAGAGAAAACCCCCCACTTCTCTGGAAGGACCACGTGGTCGCCAGTTAACCCAGCGAAGAAGCGACTGGTGCGCCTTGTTGAACGGCCATAATCGTTTAAACGGTTAAACGCCATTTAAGTAAATAAGTCAGGAAACTCACAGCACTCATAAGATTTCCCCTCCCTGCTGATAACCAAATAGCGATTATAATGAAATCTTAAAGTGTGATTATAAACTAACATAAGAAAAAAGTCACTCCGAACAAAATCTAAACCAACTAATTACACGCAGACGTATACGTACATTTTTTATGAACTTTTATAAAAACAGATTTAGTGAAGCTTAATATAAGCGTATTGAAAAGGTTTCGCCTGCAATAAAGAAAAAACAACGCAAACAGAATATAAAACAAAATCTAAAAATCCGAAAATGTCAGCGTTTTTTTTTTTTTTGTAAATATAGCCGTGTTTTTTTACACTTATATACGTCTACGTTTGCGCGTAAAAAAAAACGGTTATCTTCAATAAGATAATGCTTAGGAGACCCATCTAGCGGCAACTAGCTACAGAACATGTTTTACCGAAGAGCGGAGACACAAACCTCTGTTGGCCATAATGTATAAGCTATAGCTGAATCGGTTGCGGTTAATAGTGGACACACACCATTTGTAGAAGTAATACATAGAGGTAGTGTAGAGGTGAAACATAGACACATATTTCAGTTACATCTGAATATAATGCGTATTGAAATTTAGGAGTACCAATTTCATGCGAAGCAATTTCAGAAGAGTAGATAAAGTTTAACGCTTAGCAGTCCATATAAAGTTTAAAAGTAAACGTATAGAGATGTAAAAAAAAATACAGCTATTGTAAGGGCTGTCTCCATTCGACTTTTAGCGTTATGGCCTAAACAGAAACAATTAGTACGTCACATGTGAAGCGGACAAAGAAGAAATTGATAGTTGAGCCAATAAAATGCCAGCTTATTCAACGTTTAGGTTTTGGCATCCATCAAACTTAGCTAAATTTTCTACTTTTGGCTTTCGACAGACCCGTCAAGAATCTTGCGCTTGGCGATTTGTTTGGCGGATATATTTGCGTGTAAAATTAGCCTAAAATTTGTCCGTCATGGTGGGGGTGGAATTAAGTGGGATTATCTGCGTCAATTTCGAAAACATCAATACATATTTTCCTTCTAAGGGATATTCAAGGTCATTAGTTAAGGAAAAGTTCGAAAAATGTTGACTGAAAATTTTTTAATGTGTAACTGTTCGTTTTTTTGATAGTTTTTGTTGTGAAAGTTGTTTATTACCATTTTATTCAGCCTCAATTTTAAAATAAATAAATATTAATTCCCAAAAAACATATTTTAATTTCGGATTGCTCCTGCTTTTAGTATTCAAAAATTTTATTTTCTCAAGCATGGCGCTCAAGGAAAGCGCTGAGTTTGAGAAAGTATTTCTCTCTTTCCCATCTAAGAGGCTATGTGTTAGTTGTATAAACTAACAAAACAAGTTCGGATATTTCATAATACAAATTTCGTAAAAGAATGCAGCATCGTCCATCATCCTTCAGTGCTTAAGTTCAAGGAACTAAAAAAAATTTGCTGATACTCTTTTCTTGTCGTTGAAGAGTAAATATTATGCTTGTGAAAGCCAAAAAGCCCAACAAATTACGCCTCATAGGCAAATATTTTCCGATAAATGACCAAAACTCAAATCGATAAGCAATATTTTCTCCAATTTTGAGAATTGTTGTTGCCTTGTTTATTGCGTGCTCATAGGTACAGGTTGCTATTCTAATTGCCCCGAAAACCGTATAAGAGTTTAATGAGAATTGGGTGCATTGCATTCAAAAACGTGTCAATCGCTCAGTCGCACAATGAAGTAAACAAAAACCATCTAAAAGCAATATCAGCTACTATCGACTGCATACTAAAATGTATAAAAACTCTAAGCACTTGTAATGTGATCCACACATTTGACTAATACTACTTTGTTGTTTGTATGTATGGACTAACTGTTTATCGTCATAAATGAAAGTGCATATGATGAGGAAAAAAATAGAAAGATATAGAGATGGTATAAGGTGTAGAAATTGGGGAGAAAGATACATGCATTCAGTTCGCTGCCATTTTGTCAATTTTCTTTGTTTATCGCATATTGAAATTTTGAATGTTTTTAATTATCAAGTGTGTGTGGAATGGCCGTAGATATATGGTAAATATGAAATAAAATAAATATGATATGGTAAAAAAAAAACAAGTAAGGAAGGCTAAGTTCGGGGGTTAACCGAACATTACAAAACTCAGCGGCCAAATTACAATTTTAAATTACCTTCTTTTAAAAGTGGGCAGCGCCACGCCCATTGTCCAAAATTTTACTAATTTTCCATTCTGCGTCATAAGGTCGACCCACCTATCGCTTTATCCGTCTTTGGTAATGAGTTATCGCACATTTTCTGTGTTTCGAAATATTCGATATCGAAAAAGTGGGCGTGGTTATAGTCCGATTTCGTTCATTTTAAATGGCTATCTAAATTACATACCAAATTTCATTGAGATACCCCAAAATATACTCAAGTTATCGTGTTTACGGGCATACGGACATGGCTAAATGAATTTCTTTTTTCACCCAGATCATTTTGATATATAGAAGTCTATATCTATCTCGATTAGTTTATTCCGTTACGGGGTACCGCTATGCGAACAAAATTAATATACTCTGTGAGATCTGCTCAGGTGAGTATAAAAATACTCTCTTCCAATTTGCGTCGTACTCTTTTTTAGTTTTTCCGAGGGGACCTACCACCCTCCAACCCCGAACGGCATCTGCAAGGCACATGAATTTTGACTCAGAAGATTTTCGTGGCTTGCCAAATCACTGCCGAATGGTGACTCTGCTTAGAGAAATATGTTTTTAATTGAAAACATCCTTTTTCTAAATTTTCGATGTTACTTTGCACCCTTTACCAGAACCCTTTGGTGTTGTAGGCGGAGCACGCTGAGACCACAGCACTATGGCGGCCGAGTTGAAGGTTTGGATCACAACAAATCAAAAAATGGATATTTGAGTAGATACATTTATATGTATAGGCGGCCGCCGTGGTGTGGTGGTTGCGTGCTCCGCCTACCACACCAAAAAATCCTGGGCTCACTCGCCGGAAAAGACAACGGGAAAATTTTAGAAACAGATTTTTTTCAATTAGAAGGAAGTTTTTCCAAGAGGTATTGCCCCTCGGTAATGATTTGGTAAGCACTCCGGGTGAATTTCTGCCATGAGAAGCTTCTCAGTGAATACTCATGCTTGCATATGCCATTCGGAGTCGGCATAAACGTAGGAACGTGTAGGAAAAAATAAAGTCTGTATCGTTCCTTACATTTATTTACTTAATTAATATGTAATCGTAGGGCCGTTGAGCTCAAAATTTCTGTGTAAACATGCAAGCGAAAGTTTAGAAAGCCAATGTTTTAAAATTACTTTGTGTTCGTCCAGCGATTGAGTTTAAGCCACAAAAGAGGTTACTTTACCAGACGCAAATAATTTCAAGTTTTGTGTGAAGAATTTAACCAGTTTCTTATAATATATACAAACACACACCAATTTGGCAATTTGCACCATTTGGGCAATTTATTACGCAATTTATCATATAATAAATTGTAATAATAAATTGCCAATTTAAAAAATGTTTCAAACTGCAAATGCAACCTTGTAAAGTGTGTTTATTGAGGAGATTTAAACGTCAGTTTTACGCATGGCTCAATTATATGGTTGGCTCATCTCATGAGCTGATTTTTTTTTTGTCATTTCGCTGGAGTAGGGATTGTCAAAAGAAGATAGCAAACTCAAAATGAAACCAAAACGTTGAACACATTTTCTTACAACACAAAAATTTCAAAGATTTATGTTTTCATTCCATTCCATTCGCCTAATACCAACACGCACATTTTGACAGTCTGAACAAAGGTATGCTGTTGCTGTAGAGATGAACCAATCAGCTATCAAATTACTATTGCGTAAGATAAATTGAGTTGTATGAACACCACTCAATTTAAATTGAAATTGCCGCAAATTATTTTTCTGTTTGAACATAGTATTACCAGTAACAACCGTTTTCGACAAGTTATTATTTTATTATCGGCTTATTATGGAATTGTAATTGCCGACTTATCGGTATCGTATTTCGCGGCTTGTTGTCGATTGCCTGTAGATGTTTCATGGATTTTATATTAAAGTTTTTCGACGAATGTTTCATAATCGCTGAGTCAGCGATAACAAATTGTTATAGCTCCGATAAAAATTCATAACCTTTCGATATCAAGTAAATAACATTTTGGTAAATAATCCATAGCTTTTCGATAATAAACCGATTAATTTTCCATTTCATACCGATAACAAGTCATTAAAATTTCGATACCAAATCGATAGCTTTCCGATTACAAATCTATAATACGCCGATAAAAAATTAATAATACTCCAATATTTTTTCGATAAATTTTTGATAATACACTGATTAATAATCTAGGACTTTTCCATAAATTTTTGATAAAGTCTCTATACATTTATGATAAAAAGTCGATAACTATTTAATAACAGATCGGTTAGCTTTTCATAACAAATTTTTAGCTTTCTTATAACCAAGAGAAAATCTTTCGACAACATATCGATAGCACGCGGATAACTAATCGATATCTTTTCGGTAAAACATCGATACATATTTTTATATTATATTAATAAAATTTCGTTATTGATATTAGAGAAAAACAAAACAAAAACAATTGTAGAAATCAATTTGATGATGTCTCGCTAATTAAATACATATTGTTAATAAAATTTTGTTAAGTAATCCATAATCCGTCCATAACAAACCGTTATTACTTCGATAAAGCTATCCAGTTCAGCGCCGGTTTCGTTTTGGCTTCTAATATTTTCCTTAGTTTCTCTCTTTCTTACTTTACCCCTTCCTTTCTTTTTCTTGTCTTACCTTGCCTGGCTTCAATTTGCATTCTACTTTTGTACATATAAAACACTACAATGAACATTGTTACCAAACTACAGTACAGTGTAGTGATTACACTAACGCTTTAATTGTGTATCCCCATCATGCAACATACCAATACCACATATGACGCCTTTATTTACATTCTATATTCTCCCATATGCCTAAGGCTACGCTTACGCTTAAACTTGCCTAACGCTGACACTCTAGATCTGCCAATACCGTGAGCAAAGGTGATTGTAGATCCATCAATGAACTAAGCACACCCTGTATTTCTGCAGATCTGCCACTAGGCATTAGGTTTCATGTACTTGTTGTAGCAATGGCAAGCAACGCCTATATACACCTCATGTCCTTTAAACATTGGCATGTTCCTGGAAGTGGAGTCCTGCCACACATAGATAACACTTACCTTTAGAAACATCAGACCTTTACAGCAGGCGACACATAGCTGATATTTTAGTATACTTTTTCTCAACATATCCAATATTTTAAGCTTTGGGAAACATCCACGGAAAGGGTTTGATAACAGGTATGGTAATAGGGCTATGAAAAATTGTTTATCGAATTGAATATCTTGGTAGTGCTTGAATAATAGGGCAATGATACCTTATTTCTTTCCCGCATACCAATCATCTCATAATATAATCAACAAAAGATAATAACTAACACATATTATCATTTTGGTAATTTCGGTAACATTTTTAAATTGGACGTATCGGCTAAACCATGAAAATATTGCGGTAACAAAAACAAGAGCAAACTTTTAATTTCAACACAACTTCTGTTCTTAAATAATAGCATGGTTAGACTTTCCTTTATTCTAATTAAAGGTGCGTTTCATTTCATCCCCAGCAAGCACACAAATACTTCATTTTATTTCATGTACTTACAACGTGTTGAATTTATAGCACAAAATGGGCTGACTGAGTCATTTAACTTTGTTCACATTGTTTTAATCAAAGCTACTTACATACATACATACCTATAAACATATGCAACGACTACTGTATCCTTGTTTATTTGTTAACATGTTTGTTTAAAAACTTTACCGATTGCATTGTGTTCAACATAATTATTAATTAGGTTGACAAATATTTGCACACAATATTAATAAAAAAAGAGTTAGTTCATGATAACGAAACAAAGAGTAACGAGGGCAGTTTGACGTTCAACTTTTGGTGTTGGGTTAAAATTGAGTAAAAGTTGAACAACATTGCTTTGTGTTTCTATAACACCCACACACAACCACATATGTTATTTATACCAAATATACTACATACATAATTTTATTGTGGGGTTGAACGCCCAAAAGATTAAAAGTGAATGCGTATTGGAGGTCTATGTTAAATGTATGAACGTATTGGGTTGCTCTTGTTCCTTCACTTCGGTTTTCTCAATGTGTGAACAGCTCAAAAGTTCTAGTTTTAGGTTGTTCTTTTTTTAGTATTGTGGTATACATATCAACATGATTGTACTCATGTGATTTTGCACCTTGCCGACTTTCATATAGTATAGTGAAGTTTGTTAGCTTTGCAAAGACATTTCCTTCTCGATACGGTAAACTTTATTGAAGTTGGTTGGAAGTTCAGACTTTGCCTTAGCAAATATAAGCTACGGATCGTGAGATATTTTTATTTTCTTTTAAAATGTTTTTTGTTGCACTTTCTGTTTTGTTTTGACAAAAGATAATTTGCTATTGAAAAAATCAACTACGTTTTTTGATGTTGCGTTTTTGGAATCACATGGCAAATGCATAGCTGTGTAGTTTAATGTGTCCCGTAAAAAACTGCTACGAAAGTCTTCAATGCAATCATGCTAGAACAGTTGCAAGCAAACCATTTGCACAAAATCCCGAACTCCCTTTTTATATTTTTGTAATGTAATGGACAGGAACGTATATACATATACATATATGTACGTACATAAGGGTTGTATAAATCAAATAAATGATTATCAGTCCCACCCCTTCGGACGGTGATGCCTAGGTCAAAAATGTCACACATAAATTTTGGTGCCGAATGGAGTTGGTAAGAGGGTGTCACAGAGGGGTCAATGTTAAGAGTACGGAGACTCTAAAACTGAAATTGAAGATGTTTTCGATTTTTGGTACCCAAAATTGATAATACTACTTTTAGCTGGGGCCACCACATATACATTTTTGTCCCGCTCATGTACTTTTCAGCATTCTTTTCACATTTATAAATTTTCTATTCAAATATACATGAACATGGAAAATGTAGAAGCCGTAAAAACTTTTTACAAATGTCTTTTGTTGATTCATGTAGAAAACTTTTGACAGTAAAATGAAAAACGTTCTATGTTTTCTATGGTTTCTAGAGATAGAGAATACCCCTATTGATTTCTATTCCCAGCTAAACTTTTGCATAGGCTATTATAACTTTAATTGGATAGCGCTTGGTTGCACAGGTATAAAGGAATCGAGATAGATATAGACTTCGAAATCATCAGTATCGAAAAAAATTTGTATTAAGCCATGTCCGTCCGTCCGCCAGTCCGTCCGCTAACACGATAACTTGAGCAGATATTGTAATATCTCCACTAAATTCGGTATGCGGGCTTATTTGGACCCAGAATAGATTGGTATTGAAAATGAGCGAAATCGGACGATAACCACGCCCACTTTTCGATATCGAAAATTGAGAAAAATGGAAAAAATTATATAATTCAAAAGCGAATACCGCTAAGCTAATAAAATTCCGTAGGTGGATTGGTTTTATGACACAAAACATAAATAACAACAAATTTTTAAATATGGGTGTGGCACCACTCATATTTAGGAGAAGACAGTTTGGAAGTTTAACAAGCCGTAAATCCAAATCCATTAAAGATATTACAGTTAAATTCGGCAGAAACATTATCCTTACCAATAAATATAGACTGAGTAAAGAAAATCGAAATCGCTTAAAGACCATGCCCATTTTTCCTAAAAGTCTAACCTTAACAAAGCTTGCAATAAGTCCACGGTAAAAAACAAAAACAGCAATATATTGTGGCGAATGTTGACATCACTGGGCTGTTAGTAGATAATCACACAACAACAGAAAACATAAAGCTAGCCACACTGGTGCAGGCCCGTTGAGAGGGGGGGGGGGCTGAGCGGGTCTTTTGGGGGGCCCGGGCTTTGGAGGAGCCCGGGTATATCAAAATGCTATCCAAGCTTTTTGCTTACAGAAAATAAAATAAAAAAGCCACACCTTTAATCCCCTTTCATAGATTGCAATCGGTTTAAATTTCAACAACTTTTATAAATCTGTAAACGTGTCTGCACCCTCGCATAAGGTATTGTTGGTTTTGGCGTAGGCATAAACTTGAATTCGTTTTCTGTTGCAGCAGAAAAATTCGGTATGAAGCAAATTCGTATACAGCAATATACATGTACGTATGTATGTATAAACGTTGGCGACAGCTGATATATTTTGGGGTTTGGGGAGTGTTTTGGTCGGAAATGACCCTTTCGCTATTTTTTTCCGCAGGCTGGAAAATTATTTTTTTGGGTATGTGTAGTGGAACTTTTTCTTCCTGAGCCCAAATCCTATCGAAAAATCGATGGCGCGATATCGGCTAATAAATCGACCCAGCCTAATACGTATGCATGTATACGCTTAAATATACATGTATATACAAATGCATATAAATTTGTAAAAGATGGTAATTTTGATTTTGAGAATTCGTTCATTTTAGTATGCGGCCCGTATTTTTTTTGACCCCTGGCCCGGATTTTCTTTCGGCGGCCCTGCACTGGTGTACATGAACACATAAACCATCATTTATATACATACATACAAGGCAACGAGGAGATGCTAACAACCACATGTAGTCATCAGCCGAAGTTGGTTCTTATACATGCACACGCATATACGTAGCTCAACTACCAAGCAGGAGACACAGCAGAAGGCGAAACGTATAGACTTTAGTAGAAATATGCGAATGAAGCGATGGAGACTATAAAAGCAGCGCAAGCTGAGTAACCAGTTATCAGTTTGACTTAAACACGCAATTAGTTGTGAAGTGTAAGTGTTATTGTGAAGTACCCTCAAAGTAGTCTAATAAAGACCATTTTGCATTACTGAATATTGCAGTTATTTATTCGACAATTTAGCGATTCGAACGTTTGCTGAAGGTTGCAAATAAGCGGATTTCCCCAAAATTCGTTACAATATGTATATCTCTAAGGAGCAGCAGTGACAGCAAAGAGCATATGGCGCTATCGATATTGAAAAAATAGACCTTAAAGAGGTTGCCAAATTGAAAGTTTAAGTTACTAACGTTAGCGGTGTCTCTTAGGCGCTGATTTTTTCTTTTTTCTGCCTTGACACACCACGAGCAATTAATGTATAAAAATTCGCTAGGCTAAATACTAATAAGATTTTTTCCAACAAAAAAGTCCGCTTCGTCTATTTAACGCCAGTCAAATTGATGTTTTTTATAGTGTGCTGCTCGGCAAACGAAACAGTTTTTGATGTCGGTTTTGTTTTTGTTCTGCCTAACTTTCTTATTGTGTTTGTGTTTTCCAAATTCATTTTCGACGCCCGTATGCACAGCTGCGCTTTGTTTTGAAATTCTTTTCTGTTGGTTAGTTTAGTTTAACTGCAGGTTAAATTTTGTTAAATCGTAGTGCGATTTTTATACTCAGCGTGCTTTGCACACAGAGTATATTAACTTTGATTGGATAACGGTTGGTTGTACAGGTATAAAGGAATCGATATATATATAGACTTCCATATATTAAAATCATCAGTACCGAAAACAAATTTGATTGAGCCATGTCCGTCCGTCCGCCCGTCCGTCCGTTCACACAATAACTTGAGATATCTTCACCAAATTTGGTACACGAGCTTATCACGGCCCAGAATAGATTGGTATTGAAAATCAGCGAAATCGGATGATAACCACGCCCACTTTTTATATATATAACATTTTGTAAAACAACAAAAACATGATAATTAGTAAATTATACACCTAGAATGTAGAAATTTGACATGTGGACTGATATTGAGACTCTTGATTTGGAAAAATGTTTTTAATGTGCGTGGCACCGCCCACTTGTGATAAAATCAATTTTACAAATATTATTAATCATAAATCAAAATCGTTAAACCTATCGTAACAAAATTGGGCAGAGAGGTTGCCTTTACTATAAGGAATTCTTTGAAGAAAAATTAACGAAATCGGTTTAGGATCACGCCCACTTAAAAGATTTTTAAAAGGATCGTGGACGAATAAAATAATCTATATCTTTGCAAAAAGGAACTTTATATCAATGGTATTTCATTTCCCAAGTGAATTTATAACAATAAATAGGAAAAACTTCAAATTTTAAAAAATGGCACCGCCCCCTTTATGACTAAGCAATTTTCTATGTTTCGGGATCCATAACTCGAAGAAAAATTGGAGTATCGTAATAAAATTGGGTGCATTTATATTGGAATTTGTTAAAGATTATATAGTTTTTATACTTTTTCTATAGGAAATGTGAATAGTTATATGACTTATGCAATTCACAAGGGTGTTGTATTCGTTTTAAAGTCTTAAGCTTTAGGTTGTTTGTATGGTTTTCAATATTAAATTTTTATTAAACATAGTACATACGAATAGATAAGTAGAGTGCCTTACAAAAATTAGCTCTTTAATGGAACGGCCACTTCGGGATACTCATACCTGCGGCAACGTGTATAAAATGTATATGGTCTTGTTTACTAAGAGCTATAAGGTCTCGCATTGGACCGACCTAAGCTAGGAGGTGTGACCCTGCAGGAGAAACTATGCACAAAATATCTAGGAATCTTTATAGACAATAAGTTGTCGTTAAGTTTATCGTGGAAGCTCAACGTAAAAGGAGAGTACAGAAGACCCTGACAGAACTTATGTGCATGCTTTCACATGCGTCTATCATGCTCCCTTTCATTGAATATTTACAGCGATTGTAAAACCTATCTTATAACTATTATCGAATCCTTCTTTGGTGGCAGGCCACTCGGCCATACCGAATAGGAGTGGGATCTGCAATATACTCTGCTGATTGGGAAATAAATCTAACAAGCTATCAGATCAATGTGTATTTCAAAGTTCAATTAGTAGCGGTGACATAAGTAGCATAAACACTGAAATAAAATAACTTATGCTGCAAAAGCCTCAATTTTTATATTGACAGCCAAGCAGCAAATAAGACAATAATCTAGCATAGCATAACATCTTAAAGTGTGTTAGAGTGTAAGCAATCCCTCGAAAAGCTTCCATCAATATTGGGCTCCAGGGCATATGGGAACAGATAGGAATAAAACTACGTGTTGCTGACTAAAAAATGCATCCCCCGAACCTTGTTCCGTAAATATCCCCAACAGATTGTACAAGATTATGAGAAGGCGAAAATTGCGCATGATCGACCCAGCGGGAAAGGCGTGGTCGCAAACGCGGGGCTGTAAGGTGTCGAAGATCATGTGCAGCACTTACAACCTTACACTAACTATTATACGCTCATGATTGAAAAGATAACTCTAAAGGCTCATGACGGGCATTCTGACTGGACACTGTCTTCTGCCGTCAGGTGCCTTTCTTTTGCAGGTAGGAATCGAGCTATTAAGTGAGAAGTAGAAAATTACATATGTAGGTTCTAGAAATCTTATTGTATTTGCCAAGAGGATCGAGTTATTTTATAACATAGATCCTGCGCTTTGATAGGGCTTTTCTGTTTCGCCATTAAACAATTATCGGGTAACACTATTGTAAACTCATTCAGTCTATGTGATGTCCTCACAGATTGGCCAGTTCAAAATAACCTAACCTTACATCTACCAGTGCTTAAACCATAATGAGTCGACACATTTCGAGGAATAATTAATTAAAAGTGTGCACTTTCTTTTAGGAACAGTCCTTATCTACTTTTAGTAAATATATTGTTTTGCTCAATGAACCGCCCTTCAGTAGTGTTAAAAAGTTTTTGAAGTCACGATTTAAAAATATCTAAAATTTTTGAGCAGCACATCAATTAAATATAAAAGAGAATGAAATTCAATTATACAAAATTGAAATCCGTAAATGTATCCCAGTAGACTAGTCTGAAGTTCAGCTTAAACTGTTTTTTTAATGCGTAAAAAAGGAGCATTCGTGGGCGAAGGTACGAAAGGTAAAATGAGATTCAAAGCAAATTTTTATTTAAATGTGTGTGATTACCTGAATGCTGCAGACAGCATTTCAAAAATTACAACACATTTTGCATTTGTCAGAACGTTTATTTTTTTTTTATGTAAGCTATTTATGCGCAAGACAACACATACAAATCTGCTACGTAATGACAATAAGCTCCAAAAAACCATTTGGCTAACCTGAAAGTATTGTTTTCTTAATCCTTTATTTCTGAGAGCGTTCTTTCTTTCTGTGGATTAAGCTACATAAATTTATGGCATAGTACTCCAACCAAGTTACATGCATACTTATGTATGTATGTATGTACATTAAAATATTTTCATTCGCACAATTTCTGTAATAGAGTTCTTAAGATTATAACATTTTTCTTTGTTGTTGCAAAAATTTTACAATTTCAAAAAAAATTAATATTATTTACTCTCTTCTCGTTCTTTTGCAGGTAAGCTACAAACATGAAAAAAAAAAAACAAATCAAATTCGCCCTTTAACGCATTGGTTTGACTATATATATACATACATACACAAATATTGAGGCGCGCCCACGCCACCAGGGCGTATACGTAACATTCACAAAAATGCGCATAAACTCGGTTTCGCATAATCCTCTGTAGTCAAGATAAGTATCTATCTGAAAATAAACAAAAAAAAACAATAAACACATAGAAAAAAATATATCTCTTCGAGACTTAAACTTAATGATGTTGCTTTGTTTCGCGTTAAGATATTATTCTTATTTCTTTATTTTATTTTCATCTCTTATTTTATTACATTTTTTTGTTTGTTCGCTTTTTTTTCGTTGAAAAAATATTGCGCATTGCACGGCTGCCAACAAAGTAATTTTACTTTACGAAACAATTTGTTATTCGGGTGGAGTAAAATGGAATTTTTGTCGCTAGAAAACAATTTTTTGCTTGAGTAAAATTTGCTACAAAAATGAAATGGAAAAGAAATGAAGTTAAAACAAAGGCGTGTGATTAAATGGCATACAGACACGTACATACAATGTGTTCAGGCCTTGCACAGCTACCTACATACATAGCCCAAATAACAGCACTTAAAAATGCTATAAAAATAGCAAGACAAAGTGCTTCAAGGAACTAATGGAGAGTGCTGACATTGGTCCTTGGGGATTGGCTTAGAGAACGGTGATGGCTAAAATTAGAGGGAAGAAATAATTACTGGAGCTATAAAGCGAAAACCCTGATGGTATGAAAATCCCACGAATAACAGAGCGGAAGGTAATGAAAGCAACGCATAGCGGTGCCGATAATAATTTCCCAGGTACAGGTGGGGTGCACAAATATTGCAACCATAAAGTCCAGAACATCAATACTTACGGGCCTCTTCAACGCCTGTATCTAGGAAGTCGTCTTACGCTGCTCATAGTGAACTTCCACAGCAGACCACAGAAAGTACAGGTGGCTTGTCAAGTAATGCGGTCGGATTTAGAAAATTAAGATCCACGATAGGGGCAATACCAACAGTTGTCAACATTGCGAGAAACCATAATCCGAAGTTAAAGTATACAGAAGCTCTGTGCATTGATGACTTTGGATATTAGAAATGCTTTTAGCATTGCGAACTGAATGACAAAGCTATGAAACTTTAGCACACCGCCGGCGTCACTCCGAGATCTGTTCTAGAGTCAACGCTTGGGATAGTGTGCTACAAATTGACCTTCCCAGAGATACGCAACTTGTCGGCTACGCAGATGATATTGTCGTCGTAGCGCTGGCGAAGAATCCGGGTCTACTCCAAGCACTATGTAATGACGCCGCAGGAAGGTTAAAGAAGTGGCTAACGAACAAGTGGCTTCAGATGGCTAGCAATAAGATAGAAATGGTTTCGGTGAGTTTGTTGTTGGTGTTTGTATTATAGCGATGGAGACACCTTCAAAGGTTTTGGAAAGTGTTACTAATGTTGATTTTCCTTTGCTGGCTATAGATCCGGTACGTTCCGGTATCAAGCACTGTAGAGGTACAAGCCCGACCATCTGGAAAACGATTTGATATTACCACATTGAACCTTATACTACCCCTTGAATGCTTTCGGTATTTTAGTCGCCTCTTACGATAGGCAAACCCCGCGGGTATATCCTAATCCCCCACTGGGGGTGGTTTGTTGAGCTCAAAGCGGACTGCGTATGAGTTAGTCTTAACAATATGAGATTATCCAAATAAATTCAAAGCAGAACCGGATATATTTAGGAGTAAACATTGATTCAAAACTAACTTTTATGGAGGACTTAAGGATGGCTGGAGAAAATTTCTTTGTGGAGCTCTAATGCGAATAATGCCCAACATCGGCATCCCAGGCGAAGCTAACCGTCAGCTATTGTCTAACGTTGCCAGTTCGATAATATCACCGCGTTACACAAATTCTGTCCTATGAACCAAATATACTTTTTCGGAAAGGGGAGAAAAAATAAAAATACACGTGTATTTTCATGTACACGTCAGAATTTTTTTTTTTTTATGTATAAAGAATAAAGCTCGTAGTGTCCGTCTGTCCGACTGTGTGAAAGACTTTTGATCGATTTTTAACCCTTTTTCCGTGATCCAATCGAACTGAATTTTTGCAGGCAAACTCGTGGAAATGTCTTTATCACGTAAAATTTTTTAAAAAATAGATTTTTATCAATTCTCACATTTTCCCGAATTTTTTTTTTTTTTTGTAATTTTTTTTCACTTTTTTCGGCATAACTCGAAGGGACTCCAAATTTTTAAACTACTAAAGCGTTCCGAAAAAAAATTGTTTTCCGACCCATTATACTCCATATATTTGTAGTTTATCAATTGTAACCTTCTAACACTAAACTGTTTATGACTTTTACAACACTGAAAACTGGTATGACAGATGAAACATTGAATTGCACAATCAATATTGCATCATTTAAATTCGTTTAATTTATTGTTTGATACAACACATCCTGTGCCGTTATTTAACAGTTTCTTGGCAACAAACGAGCTGCCAATTATAAAAATATTGTTGCAGAAAAGATTTCGGCATATGGCGAAATGGGCATATTAATGTCGCTAAAGATCCATTTCCTTCACAATCATTTAGATTTTTTCCCTGATGATTTAGGAGCTTATAGTGACGAGCATGGCGAAAGGTTCCATCGGGACATTGCGGCTATTGAAAAGCGCTTTAAAGGACAAGACATTACGTATATGCTTGGCGAATACTGTTCGTCTATTTGTCGCGATACTGACGCAAATGCTTACAAACGCAAAAATAAAAGGCCTACGTTTCTTTAAAAGCATTAAGTTTTTTAATGTAACAATTTTTAGTTTTAATATAATAAAGTTAATAAAAAAAATCGTTTTTTAATGAGCTGAAACCGTTACAAAAAACCTACAACCATAAAAAAAATAATTTGACGTAATACAGACATTTCCACGCATCTGCCTGCACAAATACAGCTCGATTGGATCACGGAAAAAGGGTTAAAATCGTCAGACAGACAGACGGACACTATACGAGCTTTATACTTTATACATAAAAAAAAATTCTGACGTGTACATGAAAATCGCCGATAAACGTGTATTTTTATTTTGTCTCCCCTTTCCGAAAAAGTATATTTGGTTCATAGGACAGAACTAAAGCTCGTTTTTGTAACGCAGTGCATTATTCGCAGTACTAATGTGTAGTGACCCATAAAATAAATTTACTGGCAGCTTACCAAATTACTGCCACACAAAAAGCAAGTGCTTATTGGGCGGCGTACGACGACGCGATCCTTGTTTTATCCTGGAAAGTCACAGTTGATCTGCTGTCAAGTGAAACGGTCGATCCATATGATTACGGAATCGGACGACCATCTGAAGATGCTAAGAAAATCACAAGGTCGCGAATGATTCCTAGGTGGCAAAAATGGTGTGAATAATCGAAGAAAGGGCACCGTTTTTCGGACTACATAGGAATGGTAAGAGCGGAAGTACGGCAAACTTAACTGCTACCTCACGCAGATATTGAGTGCACCCATGAGATTTCAAGGAATATTTACATAATCGTAATATAGGTCAGGATCCTTTCTGTCCACACTGACCCACCGAGTTGGAAAACATAGAACACGAAATGGTTTATTGCCCTCGCTTTCTCGGCGAAAAGCAACCTGTACAAGAAGTTTTTGGACATCAATCTTCCATAAGGCATTTGGTTCCCCTAACGTGTGGACACATATGTAGATTGTTGGACTGCTGTTAGCAAAACGGTGTTTGTAGAAATGACGTGACTGATCCACGCTAAAAGCTAGTACAGAGAGACGTGCATGCCAACCAATGGCTGTGTATTGCGCTTATCATCCCGCTCAATCTCATTGCAAAGTTTTACTAGCGGCATCTGATTTACGTTCTGCAAGGCTTTTAAATTTTCTTTTCCTTTCTTGAAAAGTGGGCTTCGTCGTTTACTAATTTTGTTAATTTTCATAAAGGGTATGTATAGTGGCAAGGACAACATCTAGCCAAATTTCGACACGATATCTTTCAAAAAGTTTATCCGAAATTTTATTTCTCTACTCGTAAGTTTCATTACTGTCGGACTTTGGTATTAAATTATTGCACCCTTTCCTATTTTCGAAATTTATATATCCATTTTTTCGCGTGTTGGCCAACCGAATGCTATTATTTTCACACAGTTTATAATAACAGCAAGGAAAACCTTCATTTCATATGAAATCTTCAACCACATTTGATTTATCGCTTAGAAACTTTAAAATGTTCTTCTTTCAAATGTGGGCGGTGCCACGCCCCTTTTCGAAAACTTTAGAAAATAGCTTTTTTAAGTCACAAAGTCAACCTAAAAATCAAATTTCATCACCTTAACATATGATCGCATATTTTCCCTTTTTCAAAATTTCGTTATCGATTTTTTATTTTAAGTGGGCGTAGTCTCTAAACGATTTTGTAATTTTCATAATGTGTAATGTGTTAACGTATAGTGGTGAGGAAAACCTCCGTGCTTTTTGATTTATGGCTTGAAAACAATAAAAATGTCTTCCTTTAAATGTGGGCAGTGCCACGCCCATTTCCAAAATTTTGCCAAATTTATGTTTCTCTTCACAAATTTAACTCCCATATCGAGTTTCGTTACTTTATAGCACTATTTCCATTTTTTGAAATTTTCTATATCGAAAGAGTGGCCGCTGTTATTGTTCAACTTCACCCAATTTCAGTTTCAATATATTCTGGGCCAACCTAAAGATATTTAAATTGTTATAAAAATTATATTGCTAATGGGCGGGCGAACGAACGGGCGGACGCGGTTTAGTAAATTTTTTGTTCGATGCTGATAATTTTGAACTTAGGAAATCTATATCTTTCTCGATTTCTCTAAGTTGTTACATACTACCCTTATCCAATCAAAGTGATAACACCCTTGAGTACACGCCGGGTATAAAAACGTGGCCATTTTGAGTTTAATTTTTTTAGTGGTAAACACCATGCGAAAAATTTTTAACTTAAAGCAACTAAACAATTATTTTTAAATAATTAAAAAAAACAAACAGGCATGACGTAGCTGAATGCGTTTACAACCATTTCAACTATCGTAGGGGTGCGAGTTCGACTCCCACTCCCGGGAGAAAAGGCTTTGAAGAGATTTACAAGGTATAATCGAAACAGCTGTCGCCTTGTCCGTCCTGATGTCACGTTGTTTAAATTTTTCCCAAATTATTAAATAAATTATAAAATTAAAAAAATTGCTTCAAATAAATGTTTTCATACATTTAAAAACAAAAAGCAATATGGGCAATCCCCGATTATTAAAAATCATACAAACAGACAAAATTGGTTAATTCGTTGTAGTTCTATAAATAGAACGAAAACAGCAACAAAAACCAAAGTTTCTTTGAAAACCGCCGTACCAAGCATAGCTTTAACACATAATTGCATACGAAGTATGCAATGTGTAAAAGATTAAAATATGCATAAAGAAGGCAATTGGGAAAGACTTCACAACAGGCATGACGTAGCTGAATGCGTTTACAACCATTTCAACTATCGTAGGGGTGCGAGTTCGACTCCCACTCCCGGGAGAAAAGGCTTTGAAGAGATTTACAAGGTATAATCGAAACAGCTGTCGCCTTGTCCGTCCTGATGTCACGTTGTTTAAATTTTTCCCAAATTATTAAATAAATTATAAAATTAAAAAAATTGCTTCAAATAAATGTTTTCATACATTTAAAAACAAAAAGCAATATGGGCAATCCCCGATTATTAAAAATCATACAAACAGACAAAATTGGTTAATTCGTTGTAGTTCTATAAATAGAACGAAAACAGCAACAAAAACCAAAGTTTCTTTGAAAACCGCCGTACCAAGCATAGCTTTAACACATAATTGCATACGAAGTATGCAATGTGTAAAAGATTAAAATATGCATAAAGAAGGCAATTGGGAAAGACTTCACAACAGGCATGACGTAGCTGAATGCGTTTACAACCATTTCAACTATCGTAGGGGTGCGAGTTCGACTCCCACTCCCGGGAGAAAAGGCTTTGAAGAGATTTACAAGGTATAATCGAAACAGCTGTCGCCTTGTCCGTCCTGATGTCACGTTGTTTAAATTTTTCCCAAATTATTAAATAAATTATAAAATTAAAAAAATTGCTTCAAATAAATGTTTTCATACATTTAAAAACAAAAAGCAATATGGGCAATCCCCGATTATTAAAAATCATACAAACAGACAAAATTGGTTAATTCGTTGTAGTTCTATAAATAGAACGAAAACAGCAACAAAAACCAAAGTTTCTTTGAAAACCGCCGTACCAAGCATAGCTTTAACACATAATTGCATACGAAGTATGCAATGTGTAAAAGATTAAAATATGCATAAAGAAGGCAATTGGGAAAGACTTCACAACAGGCATGACGTAGCTGAATGCGTTTACAACCATTTCAACTATCGTAGGGGTGCGAGTTCGACTCCCACTCCCGGGAGAAAAGGCTTTGAAGAGATTTACAAGGTATAATCGAAACAGCTGTCGCCTTGTCCGTCCTGATGTCACGTTGTTTAAATTTTTCCCAAATTATTAAATAAATTATAAAATTAAAAAAATTGCTTCAAATAAATGTTTTCATACATTTAAAAACAAAAAGCAATATGGGCAATCCCCGATTATTAAAAATCATACAAACAGACAAAATTGGTTAATTCGTTGTAGTTCTATAAATAGAACGAAAACAGCAACAAAAACCAAAGTTTCTTTGAAAACCGCCGTACCAAGCATAGCTTTAACACATAATTGCATACGAAGTATGCAATGTGTAAAAGATTAAAATATGCATAAAGAAGGCAATTGGGAAAGACTTCACAACAGGCATGACGTAGCTGAATGCGTTTACAACCATTTCAACTATCGTAGGGGTGCGAGTTCGACTCCCACTCCCGGGAGAAAAGGCTTTGAAGAGATTTACAAGGTATAATCGAAACAGCTGTCGCCTTGTCCGTCCTGATGTCACGTTGTTTAAATTTTTCCCAAATTATTAAATAAATTATAAAATTAAAAAAATTGCTTCAAATAAATGTTTTCATACATTTAAAAACAAAAAGCAATATGGGCAATCCCCGATTATTAAAAATCATACAAACAGACAAAATAGGTTAATTCGTTGTAGTTCTATAAATAGAACGAAAACAGCAACAAAAACCAAAGTTTCTTTGAAAACCGCCGTACCAAGCATAGCTTTAACACATAATTGCATACGAAGTATGCAATGTGTAAAAGATTAAAATATGCATAAAGAAGGCAATTGGGAAAGACTTCACAACAGGCATGACGTAGCTGAATGCGTTTACAACCATTTCAACTATCGTAGGGGTGCGAGTTCGACTCCCACTCCCGGGAGAAAAGGCTTTGAAGAGATTTACAAGGTATAATCGAAACAGCTGTCGCCTTGTCCGTCCTGATGTCACGTTGTTTAAATTTTTCCCAAATTATTAAATAAATTATAAAATTAAAAAAATTGCTTCAAATAAATGTTTTCATACATTTAAAAACAAAAAGCAATATGGGCAATCCCCGATTATTAAAAATCATACAAACAGACAAAATTGGTTAATTCGTTGTAGTTCTATAAATAGAACGAAAACAGCAACAAAAACCAAAGTTTCTTTGAAAACCGCCGTACCAAGCATAGCTTTAACACATAATTGCATACGAAGTATGCAATGTGTAAAAGATTAAAATATGCATAAAGAAGGCAATTGGGAAAGACTTCACAACAGGCATGACGTAGCTGAATGCGTTTACAACCATTTCAACTATCGTAGGGGTGCGAGTTCGACTCCCACTCCCGGGAGAAAAGGCTTTGAAGAGATTTACAAGGTATAATCGAAACAGCTGTCGCCTTGTCCGTCCTGATGTCACGTTGTTTAAATTTTTCCCAAATTATTAAATAAATTAAAAAAAACAAAAACAAAGCGCTATAACTTGCGAAGAGATTTCCAATTTGCATCGTGCTCCTTTTTATATTTCATACAAAAAGACGTAAAAGTTTTATGCCGATTCCGAACGGCATCTGCAAGCCAGATAAGTTTTCCCTGAGATGCTTTTCAAGGTAGAAATCCAAAAAATTGCTTCTTTTATTCTTCTATTAGAAAAAACTTGTTTCTAAATTTTTGGTGTTGCTTTGCCGGGGAATTGAGTCTGGATCTTTGGTGTAGTAGGTGAAGTACACTACCGCCATATAACGGCGGGCGCCATTTATTTGAAAGCCAGTTTTAAATTCAGATTTCCCAGAATGTGGATTTTTATGCATACCTTCAATTCAGTTGCAATGTAATCAACACAAACTTTGCGTTCACGCCTTTTTCGACTTTTGCTGTTGTTGTTGCCTACACTATCGACATTTCTGGTAATTCACAACGACACAAATACGACTTACAATGCAAATTATGCAGATTTAATGCCATATTAGTTTTTGCATTGGCTTGGGTGTCAGCGTGTATGTGTGTTGGTTTGTCCGCACTGCCCAACTCTGGCATAGTAATTGTATAATGTGATTGGCGTGATTGCTGTTGTATGGTATTTTTTTTTTAAAGCAGCAACAATTGTCATTTGCATACATAAATGGATTTTTACTTAGTTTTAAAACTTGTATACTTAACTTTTTTCTCTTTGAGCTTTATTGTCATTCACTTTCCCGGTCGCCTTTGCGGTTTCTCTTTCATTAGGTAATAACATGCCACATTACGCAAGTTTGCAAACAATTTCATTTTATATCCATGCGTTATATACATATAAGTTTGTGTGTAAATTTTTTTCATTACTTTCCACAATGGTTTTCTCGACCAGCTGGTTACTTAAGCAACTACTTAACTCGTTTATAAGGCTTCGTGCATTACAATAAAAAAAAAAACAATAAAAATACAAAAATAGTAACACAATGAAACCTTTAACCCTCACTTTGTTTGTCATATAGCCATCTATAAATAAGCGTTTATTTATGCAGTTAATTGCTTGTTGCCGTTATTGTGGCTACACCCATGTAAACAGTTTATACATGCATACATACACACATATACACATACACAATGACAATGACTTCAATGTTTAAACATGCCTCTTGAAATTATTATTTGCTTAGATTAAATGTAAATATTGATATGACGTCCATTTTGTTTATTTAAAAGCAATCGAATTATTGGAAGCTCGATATTGAAGCTACAAGCTAAATATAGAATCAGTCGCTCTTGTACAAATATATTGAATATATCTTACTTATAATAATCTGTTTGGCGACCTTTCTTGTTAAATATATTGATATTTGGTTTGAGTGCTCGAGGTTAATTTTAATAAAAGAAAAACAACAGCAAACTGCAAACTTAATATAAACGAAGATTATACAACAATTTATGTAAGAGAAAATGCAACTCTGATGTTTGTAACAGAGGCAACCCAAACACGATAACTTTTAGTACACAACTTCAACTCTGTATTAGTTATAAGCCAAAGCTGATTACAATAAATGAATTACTAGTGAACGGTCGTGTCTCGATTTCTCTCGGATATTTAACAAGGGTTATGGGCCCAGGTCACGTTGTTCGGTAATTTTAATAGTAATATTTATTGTGTAAATCGTTTGTCGATTTTGTAGCCTTTTCTAAAAAACAGTTGATTAGTTGATTAAAAAAAAAAAAAAAAAAAAAAAAAAATGAGTTCGTCGTTAATAAATATTGAAAAGTTGACCGGCGAAAACTATTCGACGTGGGCGCTGCTTATGCGTAGTTTGTTGGTGACACAAGATTTGTGGTACGTCGTTGCTGATGATATTAAGACGGAAGCATCGGAAAAGGAGAAGGAGCAGTGGCAGAAATCCAAATAAAAAAGTGTGTGACAGCAAAAGAGGCATGGAAGTTGCTAAGCACCCTCTACAATGCAGACGGTCCAGCCAGAAAGGTAAATTTGTTTAGAAAATTGATTCAATTCAAAGTGAACGCTGCACAGAAATTTGCCCTTCAAATCAATGAGTTCTGCTCTATTGTGGACAATCTTAGCGAAATCGGTGTTACTGTACCCGAAGACCTGCTCTGCATATTACTGTTATGTAGTCTCCCAGATGAGATAGAAAGCTTCGTAATAGCTATTGAAAGTAGAGACAAGTTACCGAAATTAGAAGTTTTGAAGGTTAAAATATTGGAAGAAGTGCAAAGGAGAGGGCAACGCATCGTAACCGAAAATGTGTTTGCAGCGAATTCCAATGGCAAAGTTGAGAAAAGAGATCAAACACAAGGCTTGTCTAATGAACGCGACAATCGTAGCAACAACAAAGTTAAGAGTATAAGGCGAAACTTCAGCAATGCAAAATGTTATAATTGCGGTAAAAGAGGTCACATCAGAGCTAATTGCAAAAGCACTCAAACTCCAACGGTGCTAAGTTTGTTTGACTCCCACGCTCAAACAGCGAAAGCTGAGAAGGCATGGATACTCGATAGTGGAGCATCATCACACATGTGTAGAGATATCACATTATTCTCTTGCTTGCGAAAAACCACTCAAAAGGTATTTTTAGCATCTGGAGAATCGGTTGAAGCAGAGGGCGAAGGAAAAATAATGCTCAAATCGGAAACTACTGACATCGTATTGATGGGTGTATTGTACGTACCAAAGTTAAACAACAACTTCTTAGCTGTGAGCAAAATTCTGAGTAACGGAAACGAAGTATGCTTTAAAAAGAATAAAGCAATTGTAAAGACAAAAGAAAATAAATTAGTGTTCACTGCTGATATGCAAAACGGAGTTTTTCGCGTAAATTTGACTAAAACTAAAAACAAAGAATATATTAATTTAGTAACTGAAAATAAAAATGAACATGAAAATGTGCAAAAGTGGCATCGGCGATTCGGCCATGTAAATTATAAAGATTTGTTTATGCTTGCACAAAATAATATGGTGCGTGGCTTGTGTATCAATAAGAAATTGAATATTGATTGTGACATATGCGCAATGTGTAAAATCAAAAGAAGCGCTTTCCTTAATTATTCGAATGTGCAATCAACAAAATGTTTGGAAATTATTCACTCCGATATTTGCGGACCTATGCGTACGACATCGCAAGGTGGCTCAAATTATTTTATCACGTTTATTGACGATTTCTCGCGCTACATTGAAGTAAAATTTCTAAAGAAAAAATCTGATGCATTTCTTGCATTTAAGCAATTTGTTACGTGCGTAGAAAATCAGTCTGGTAATAAAGTAAAATGTTTGCGCAGTGATAATGGGCGTGAATATTTGGGAACGGATTTCCAAAGTTACCTGAAAAGTAAAGGTATTATACATCAAAAGACGGTGGCGTATACACCAGAACAGAATGGCGTGGCAGAACGCGCCAACCGCACTTTAGTTGAGATGGCTCGGTGCATGTTAGTTTCATCGAATCTCACACAATCGCTATGGTCGGAAGCAGTCAACACCGCCGCTTACATACGGAATAGGTGTCCCACGAAAATTTTAAAAAATAAAACGCCGTATGAATGTTATCGAGGGTACAAACCGAGTGTTAACCATTTCAAAGTATTTGGTTGTGAAGCTGTTGTGCTTAACAAGCAGCCAGGAAAATCAAAGTTCGATTGTAAAGGATCGAAGGTACGGTTTGTAGGCTATGCTGATCATACTAAAGGGTATAGACTTTATGATCCCTTAAAGAAAAGCATTGTAATTGCCCGTGATGTAATATTTTTCGAACACGCTTTGCCAAAACTTGAAACCGTAGAGGATAACTCCGATGAGCACGAAAATGCTGATTCTAACGTGATCATTGAATTAATTACCGAAAATGCAATTAAATCGATTGAAAATGCAGATATGAGTGGAAATGATGGTGAAAATGCAGATATGAGTGTTGATAAAAACTCAAGCAGTGATGACATGGCAAATGATGAAGATGACGACGATGCATCTGAAGATAGTGCTTCGAGTGACGAAGGCGAAATGGTATTTGGAAGAAAACGAGGACGACCGCGTATATGCCGAACAGGAAAAGTAGGCAGACCAAGGAAAAAATATATAGTTGAGGTACTTAATCTGGCGTACGAAAATCCAAATTCAGTCGAAGATGCGATGCAATCTGACGAAAGTTCGCAATGGAGAAATGCTATGCAGGCGGAATATAATTCCCTAATGAAAAGTGGTGCTTGGACTCTAGCTGACTGTCCACCTGACAAAAACGTGATTGGTTGTCGCTGGGTGTTCGCTAAAAAGTTCGATGGCGATGGTAAACTTGAAAAGTATAAAGCGCGTTTAGTTGCGCAAGGTTGTTCGCAGAAACCAGGCGAAGATTTTACCTTCACTTATGCACCAGTCGTCAGGCATTCGACTATTCGTATGATTCTTTCATTAGCAGTACAATATAAGCTGCTGGTCAACCATGTCGATGTCGTAGCTGCATACCTAAACGGTGATTTGAAAGAAGAGTTGTACATGCGCCAGCCTGAAGGTTTTGTTGATGAGCAACAACCCCAAAAAGTGTGCAGACTTCAAAAATCTTTATATGGCCTTAAGCAGGCCGGCAGATATTGGAACGAAAAGATTGATAAAGTTTTGAGCGACATTGGTTTCGTGAGATGCAGATCAGACAACTGTGTATATACTATGTGCGGCAATGGCGAAATTAATATATTGAGCATATACGTTGATGACATCATGTTGGCTTGTTCATCAGAAAACACGATGCAGAAAATTATTAAAATGCTTAATGAGAAAGTAGAAGCTGTCGATCGTGGCCCTATTCGTTATTACCTGGGCATGGAGGTTGAAAGGGACGATCTCCGTGGAAGTATTTCAATCCATCAAGGGCGCTATGTCGACGAGTTATTAAAGCGCTGGAATATGGCAGATTGTAAAGGTGTTGCAACGCCTTACAGTAAAGGCACGGTTCTTGCAAAATGCAGTAACAAAAATTGTGCGGGTTTTCTCACCAAGCAGTACATGTCACTTGTTGGTGGTTTGACATATTTGGCCATAATTTCTCGGCCGGATATAGCATACACCGTATCGAAGCTGGCACAGTTTACCAGTCACCCGCACAAAGAGCATTTCGTGGCAGCCAAGCGTGTATTGCGCTATTTGAAGGAGAAGCCGAAGGGTATGATAACTTTTAACGCTAACCATCAAAGCTTAATTTGTTTTTCAGATGCTGACTGGGCTTCAGATTTACAAGACCGCAAATCGATCAGTGGTTATTCTATTTTTATGGGCGATGGGCTGATTGCATGGGAATCTAAGAAGCAGCATGTAGTTTCTCTTAGCACCATGGAATCGGAATACATCGCAATGTGCAACGCAGCAAAGGAAGTATCTTTCCTACGAAGTTTATTGACAGAAATGGGTTTTGAGCAGTATGTCGCTAAAGCATCAACAATATTTTGCGACAACCAAAGTGCACAGTTCGCAGTCAAAAATCCTGTGGCACACAAGCGTAGCAAGCATATTGACATAAAGTTTCACTACATACGCGAAAAATATGTCCAAAACGAAATCGATATTGAGTACGTTCCATCAGCGAAAAACGTCGCAGATATATTTACGAAGCCCCTATCTGGAGACAAACATATAAATTTATGTAAATTGTTAAAGATAATTCTAGCATAGTTTGAGTTATATTTTAGAATTACATTTTTTATATTTTAAATATGAATCGCATTTGGGTTGAGGCGGAATTTGTAAGAGAAAATGCAACTCTGATGTTTGTAACAGAGGCAACCCAAACACGATAACTTTTAGTACACAACTTCAACTCTGTATTAGTTATAAGCCAAAGCTGATTACAATAAATGAATTACTAGTGAACGGTCGTGTCTCGATTTCTCTCGGATATTTAACAATTTATAAAACAATGTGCAGGTATTACAGCTTGAGACAAACAAAGATACTCATAGAAAAAAAGGACTGCAGACTCATGACGGGTATTTTGATTGGACATTGCTTTCTGGCGTCACATGCTTTTAAATTGGGCTTTGTTAGTGCAAGCAGTTGTAGGAAGTGCGTGTTGGAGGAGGATATGTTTTTCGCTTTCCAGTCAAAGACTTCAGCCATTAGGAGTGATACAGCTATCAGGTTTAGAAACAGCAATGCACATAGGCTAACACTATGGACTAATTCAGTCTATGTGATGTCCTGACTGGTCAGTTCAACTTGACCTTACTCTTAAACAAGGTGTGCGATTTAAGTTTATTTATTTATTTTATTTTTTTTCAGATATAGTAATCTATGCAATAGATGAAATCTTACAGACTACGTAATGAATTAAATAAAATTGCCGCTGTCGTTTATTATACCCAGCTATACTTGTACACAGGGTATTATAACTTTGATTGGATAACGGTTGTACAGGTGTAAAGGAATCCAGATAGATATAGACTTCAATATATCAAAATCATCAGTATCGAAAAAAAATTTGAAAGAGCCATGTCCGAAAAATTAGTTCAGAATAGAGCCGTATGTATGTATATTATTGCGCAGCCTTGTAACACTATTAAGCACACAAAACAAACAACAACAGAACTTCAAGTTTACAGATGGGTAAGAAATGTTCGGTTTCACCCAAACTTAGACTTCCTTACTTGTGTTTTTTTTTATTTATGCTGTTATGCTATCACCTGCATCTACCAGTGCCGTAAAGCAGCTTCGCTTAGCCCTAAAACCTGATTGTCGATCAGTTATGAAATTATTGGTGTAAACATACTGACTTAATTGATTATGTACAATCCTTTCAAATACTTTTGACAAATATGGGTCTGAAGTCATTGTTTTTTTGAAGACAGGAATTACTCTAGCAACTGTTCAGCGTTCAGGATACACAGACGTCAATAGAATATTGTTACGAATATCAGCAACACTCTCTAAGCCGATGCTAAGCAGTGACTGTATGCACATCAATAATTCAATCATTTTGTCTACACATATGTACGTACACACAGCGGAGAAGCAACGCACAAACACATGCAGATATCTTATCTTATACTATTTTCACACAGACGGCTTATTAAATAATAAAGGCAGTTTTCTACATTAAGACGCTTATTGAGCTCAATCTTCCCTACAAAATTCGAATCTATAATTATTTCATTAGTAGCTAATCGAATGCATAATGAAGTCAAAAGCACAATGCAACTCTGTTGGCCGCGTTCCGCTTCTTAGTTTTTGGTGTGTTCAGTGCTTGAAAATGTCATTTGTCAAAGTAAATGTCATAGTCTGCATGGCGGAACGATACAAGGTGGCCGCATCGAACAGCTGATTATAACCTTTTTTATTTGATTTTATACATCAACTACCGGCGCAGTACGATTTTGACATTTGTCCATCGAATTTACAAGTACATGGAATTTTTTTGTTTGTAGGTATGTCACCATGCTGCCACCTTGTATCGTTCCGCCATGATTGTCTGTCATATAGCATTGTCATTTTATTCGCTTGACATTTTATCCTTCATACTAATCGAGCAGTTACTTCTGTGTGAAAGCAAAAAATTTACGATTTCATTAGAAGGTGAAATGAGATCATTAAGTTTCTGTGTGAAAACAGTATTAGATATGCAATTGTAATTGTGGAAGTGTCGCTCACAAATACACGCGCATGTAAGAGAAGCTATACAATTGTGCATCTGTAGTTATAGCTGAGAAAGTTATAGCATATAACCAACTAGTAGATTATAGAACAGAACCGCCTAGATATGTCAACGAGGAAACCAAACACTATAAAAGGCAGCAGCAGTAGAGTCGCGAGAATCAGTTGGATTTAAGACGCTATCTAGCGAGCAATAGCAGTAATATTTTGAAAATCAGTTTCGTTTAAACAAGCTATCAGTTGCGAATTATAAGTGTTATTTTCAAGTAGTCTAATAAAGACCATTATTGCATTATTCGATATTGGAATTATTTATTCAACAGTTTAGTGATTCGAACTTTGCAGAAGGTTGCAAATAAGAGGATATGCAATAAATTCGTTACAATACTATTAAACACATAATTCAGATGTGGTTTACTGGTAAAATAGTCTTGAGGAAGATTGGATGAATACCAACCGAATGAATCCAACCGAATTCGACCTTAGGTGAAAACTTCACTTAGTTATAATTTGAATTAAGATTTATTAAGCGCAAAATCTATATTCAAAGAATTTGAGAACAAATTAGTCCCCACACGTTCAAAAATAAATATGTCATTGATCTGTTCTAATAGAAAGGGAACATCTACTAGGCCTTAAATGATGTCGAGCATAAAGCTAAGAGATAGTATGATTCGTCTATTGTGGAATATCTATAAGTTAATAAGGTGGTATATTGAATTATATGGCGTGATAGGATCCAAAAAGATAAAATTGCGAAGGGCATACTTTACAAAAATATGTTGCACTCGTTCTAGTCTCCATATAGTATGGCAATCGTAATATGGTCTCCATATAAAAACTGCATATTCCACCTTGGAACGCACTACAGAAGTTCCGAAGTGCATGGGTTAGTAAAGTCTGTACTGCACAGAAGTTCATAACTTGATATAGAGATTCGATATGTAAGGAAATTGAGTTAACAGGAGTAAAGGGAGTGTAAGTGGAAGTTGGAGTGTGTGTGGGAGTTGGAGGAAGAGGTCGAATGAGAACGGAAGGGAGATTAAGGGAATAACCCACAGGAATAAGAAGGAGAAATGGAAATAGAATATCGGGAAGGGAGGACCACTTTTTAAATATAGGGAATCCAATTTTCCGGCATGACATCGTCTGCCGAATGCGTTAGGATAAAATATGATCCACTCGTAGGTTGTACGAAAATTTTAAGATATAAAATCGGAATTGAAAAGTGGTAAGTAAATAGCTTGCATTTCTTTTCGAGTTCACAATGTAGAGTTCTAAGAGCTAAGTTAATATAAGTAACTGTGTAGCAATTTAATTTCGAGTTTGAATTCCGGCATTCATTACGACTTGCATAAGTGAATATGTAGCAAGGTAAAGTCTGAATCTACCGACATTACCATACTGAAATGCAATATGCACTTCCAGAAAATACTAAAAACAAAGAAGAACAACAACAACAAAAAAAAAAAAACCATCAACAAATACCAACAAAAACAACAACACAAATGATGTGCTCGTAAAAGCGTGTTGGGCAAATGATATTGCGCAGTCTTTGTAATCGTTGAAAATGAACTAAGATATGACAACATTGCTTATTGCATGAAGTGTGGAAGTAGCAAGCGAAATATTACAGGCCATGGGACTATTATAACATTGGTCGGGTGTGTTGCCTGTTGTACCTTTCTTCTTGCGAAATTGTCTGGGTGGTTTAGTTGCACCATGGACATTCGTATTGACAACCCAAAACCCAGCAAACAAGCGAACTTTAGTGCAGCTGGCAGTGAAGGACATATTAGCCCCGTAGTCGGCGCGAGGTAACGAACAGAATTCACAGTAACACTGTTTCGTTCATATGAGCTGGAATGTATCACACCATCCACGACAGCAATAATGACAAGGAAATTTGATTCCTTTTACGTGTCGTCACACGCTTCAATTCAAACCGTTACACGCCTGCTTCCCTAGTTCTCATATTGAACCTTTTGTACACCTTTTAACTGCATACATACATACATATATTTTGGTCTCCTCAAACTCTTCCCCCTCACCGCGCTTTCCCTGTCGCCGGTTTGTCTTTATTTGTTTGTATTTACCTTTGAGTTTCGTTTCTCATTCGGTACTGGCTTTTGTTCATTTCCTTCAACGTCTGTGGATAGATTTTGGCATTTTAACTGATTAAATTCACACACCGTAAAACCGCAAACACACTGTTTCAACCGAAAAACTTTGTTTATGTCCAATGTTGCATGGTAATCCCTCAGGTTGACAATATCGAGTAAACCAACAAAGGCAGGTGTTGCTTTGAAGTCTATCTTGGGCTTGTAGTTTGCTTGCTAGAGAATAATTGCTTTAGCTCGAGGGAGGTTGATATAACTTTTTTTTGGGCAAAATTGAAAAGGCTTGGAGGCAATGCGGAAACTTTCTGGATGGAGATTTGTGTTATATGACGTATGCATCTCCATAACCGTCAAACCTTTGCAGTCCTAGAAAAGGCCGTTGGCTGAAATTTTTTAATTGCATTCATGTAAAAATGTTTCTTTTTTTAAATAAATTGAGATACATATATTAAACATTAGCACTGTACGGCAAAATAGTTTTTTTACTCAGCTGAGCAGAGCTCACAGAGTATATTAATTTTGTTCGCATAACGGTAACCCGTAACGGCATAAACTAATCGAGTTAGATATGGACTTCAAAATGATCTGAGCGAAAAAAGAAATTCATTTAGCTATGTCCGTCCGTCCGTCCGTCTGTCCGTAAACACGATAACTTGAGTAAATTTTGAGGTATCTTAATGAATTTTGGTATGTAAGTTCCTGGGCACTCATTTCAGATCGCTATTATAACTGAACGGAATCGGACTATAACCACGCCCACTTTTTCGCTATCGAAAATTTCGAAAAACCTAAATTCATTACCAAAAACGGATAAAGCGATGAAACTTGGTAAGTGGGTTGACCTTATGACGAAGAATACATAATTAGTACAATTTTTGACAATGGGCGTGGCACCGCCCACTTTTAAAAGAATGCAATTTAAAAGTTTTGCAAGCTGTAATTTGGCAGCTGAGTATGTAATGTTCGGTTACATCCGAACTTAGCCTTTCTTACTTGTTATCTCTAACTTTTTTCTCTTCCAACCCCTATTTCCAGTCCCAGTCCCGGTTCCGGTTCCAGTCCTAGTCCCAGTCCCTCTCCAACTCACATTCCTACTCCCACCTTCCATTAGGGTTGTATGTATTTTTTAAAGTTTTTTCAAACAAAAACAAAAATTGTGTCTAAAAAATTAAGGGATGGACCACCCTTACTGTTTTGTGTATTAAAAATAGATAGGATCTGAATCTCAAACCTACTCAATATGGTCAAAAATGTTATGAGTATCAGTCGAACCGTTTCGAAGGAGTTTAGCCACTAACACTGTGACAGTTTTTTTTCACTGGCATTGGGCGGATTCAGCAGACACTATTTTTGTTGATACGTTGCAAATATTTCTCCGTCAGCTGAGTGATAAAATATTTGTTATCTGAACTGAGCCAACTGCTAAATGAAATAATTAACCCATAACTTTGAGGACTTTTTAAATTATTTTTTACACTTCACTATAATGTCAAGAGCTAAAAATTTTATTCATAACCAACACTTTAAAAGGTCAAAGAACTGTCAGATAGCCGAATAAACAAGTTGAGCAAATGTAGAGAAAGAAATTTGACATAAAGTCTCAACCGTTGAGTGGATTATAATACTCAACGGTGCGTTCACAAAATTATCACTCAATGATTGGCTTTACTAAAAGCGCCCTTTATCAATTTCTACAAGTGGAGAAAGCTTGAAAAATATGTCCATAATAGTAAACAGCTAAAATTACATTGAAATGCGGCGAAATCAAATTTCGCTGTATATCAGAATGTTAAAAATGTCAGAGCACTGTGAAAAGGCAGAACTAGATCTATTACCGTCTCTTTATGGGTGACTTCTGCGCTAGTTCGTAGGCAGTGTGAATTGCTGTAAGATACGTGCATTCATACATGCTTCTCATTAACAAAAAACTTTAGACTCCAAAGTATAAATAAACCTTGAACTAGAAGTGTATTTACATAGCTCATTAAAATTTATGACAACAACTCCATTTAGAGTTCTCACTACAACTCATACTTGAGTTATGCTTGCCATGACTACAGCATTTTACTTTCATATATGGCTTGCGTTATTTGTATAGTAGCTTTTCTAAAATAATATAAATTTCTTTGCACCCAATAAAAAAGTCACTCCTCATATTAGGCCTATTTTATTTGGGCACAAGATTTACAATATAAGGCTTATAGTCAAAAAATATTTTGCTGTACTGAAGTCATTAGGTACGAGTAGTTACTCAGCCGCTTCTTCTCTCTGCCAATTGGCGCCAATTGGTAACACCAAAGAAGTTTAAATCGTTTTCCACCTGGTCCTTCCAGCGGAGTGGGGGCCGCCCTCTTCCTCTGCTTCCACAGCCGGGTTCCGATATATATACTTTCTCAGCCGGTGCGTCACCTTTCATTTGCATTACATGGCCTATCCAGCGCAGCCCCGGCGTTTAATTCGCTTAACTATGTTGATGTCTGCGTAAACCTCGTACAGCTCATTGTTAAATCTTCTTCGGTACTCGCCATCGTCAACGCATATAGGTCCATAAATCTTTCTAAGGACTTTTCTCTCGAACACTCCCAGAGCCGCTTTATCTGATGTGGTACTGGTCCATGCTTATGCACTATATAGCAGGACGGGAACGATTAGTGACTTGTAGGCCGAGAGAGGACTTTACTTTTCAATTGCCCACCTAGTCCAAAGTAGCACTTATTGGCAAGAGTGATGCTTCGCTGGATTTCAGAGCTGATATTTTTGCTAGTGTTAATGCTGGCCTCCAAATAAAAGAAGCCTTTTACTATTTCGAAAGTGTGGCTGCAAACAGTACCGTGTTGCCAATGCACATATGCGTTGACTATTTGCTCGATGACAGCAGGTACTTCTTTTTGTCCTCATTCGCCATCAAACCTATCTTTACTGCTTCTGTTTCCAGTTTGGAGTAAGCAGAATCATTAATGTCATCAGCATATACCAAGAATTGCACGCTTTATTATGATATTATTCCAGAGCGGTTAAGTTTTGCAGCTAGTATAATTTTCGCCAGCGTCAAATTAAAGAAATCGCATGATAGGGGGTCACCCTGTCTGAAACATCGTTTAGTTTCGAACGGCTCGGAGAGGTCCTTTCCAATTCTGACTGAGCTGATGTTGTCTCTCAACGTCATTTTGAACAGCCGTACAAGTTTTGCGGGGAAGCCAAATTCAAATATAGCGGCATATAGGCAGCTCCTTTCGTGCTGTCGAAGGTGGCTTTAAAATCAGCGAAGAGGAGATGTGTGTCGATTCTTTTTTTACGGGGTTTTTCCAAGATGTGGCGCATTGCAGCACTACCGCCGTAGACCCTATTTTATATTATCGCTTACAGAAATCTTTACTTGCGTATAAGTATACATATGAATAATAAGATAAGTATGTATATTTATATGTAGAACATACATACAAAACTCACAAAAATGATAGATAACAATATGACATCTGCCACTTATTACTACCGACTGGTTTTGTAGGGTTGCTTTAAACTTTTTGTTACAACTTTCAACAGCTCACCTATATATATATATATATATATATATATATAATATATATCTAAGCAGTTACTTGCACATGATCATACAAATATGTACACAAAACTTATTTGTTTGCACATATGTGACATTAAAGCAATTCATCAGTTGTTGAGCTGTTGAAAGTTGTAACAAAAAGTTTAAAGCAACCCTACAAAACCAGTCGGTAGTAATAACGGCATACACATAACACATAAACGGCAGCTTTTACACGCATCTCTTACAAACGTCTCATTATTGTCAGCAGCTTGTCACTGCGTCTTGTGACCACTCACCAAGAAGTTTAATAAGTCAGTGCGCTAACAAGTCAAGTTGCTAGTCATTCAACACTTGGCGCATGCGCATTGTCGCGTGCAACAAAACAGGTTCACATTTATTAGCGACATCCCTGCAGTAAAATACAAAATTGTTCATAAAAATACTAGTCTACAACCAAAATTTTCGTTGATCGAACACGCAGAAGGTCAAACTCGTACAAACCGAAGTTTATTCTTATGGCAAATGTTAGAGTGTCTGAGATTGGGTAAAAATCCACAACTGCCATTTTGCTGAGCATTATCATGTTAAAATAAGTAAGGAAGGCTAAGTTCAGGTGTAACCGAACATTACATACCCAGCTGCCCAATTACAGCTTACAAAAATTTTAAATAACCTCCTTTTAAAAGTGGGCGGTGCCACGCCCATTGTCCAACATTTTACTAATTTTCTATTCGGTGTCATACGGTCAACCCACCTACCAAGTTTCATCGCCTTATCCGTAATGAATTATCGCCCTTTTTCGGTTTTTCGAAATTTTCGATATCGAAAAAGTGGGCGTAGTTATAGTCCGATTCCGTTAATTTTAAACAGCGATCTGAGATGAGTGCCCAGGAGCTTACATACCAAATTTCATTAAGGTACCTCAAAAGTTACTCAAGTTATCGTGTTTGCAGACAGACGGACGGACGTACATGGCTAAATGAATTTCTTTTTTCGCCCAGATCATTATGATATATAGAAGTCTGTATCTATCTCGATTAGTTTATGCCGTTATCGGGTACCGTTATGCGAACAAAATTAATATACTGTGAGCTCTGCTCAGCTGAATATAAAAACCTGTAAACAGAGGAGGTTATATCACCAATGCTATGAGCTCTGGTCAACAACCAATTCCTTAGGTACTACGTTTTGTCCTTTTCCGCCATCAAACCCATCTTTACTGCTTCTTTTTCAGTTTGGAGTAAGCAGAATCATTAATGTCATCAGCATATACCAGGAATTGCACGCTTTATTAGAATATTGTTCCAGAGCGGTTAAGTTTTGCAGCTAGTATAATTCCTTAGGCGGTTCGACGGGGGACTAGCTAAATGAATGGCATATACAGATACTGTTTCAGACATCATAAGCGGCAGATACCTAACAACAATCAGCTCTCTGATGGATCAGGTGCTTCAGTATATATATGCATGGGCATCAGGAGCCGGACTAGCCGCCAACGTGGAAAAAGCGATATTGTATTATTAAGTAGGCAATATAACGTCCCCAATTGGACTAAGCCTAAGCTTGGAGGTGTAGCCCAACAAGAAAAATATAGCAAAAAGTACCTAGGAGTTATATTAGATTGTAATTTGTCGTGGAAATTCCATGTAGAAGAAAAAGAGAAGATAGACTCCGCGGCACTTGTATGTATGTGAGACGATGCTAGGATGCACGTGGCGCATTTCAACCAAACTCCCTCACTTGGTAATTACGGAAATCGCCAAACACCTACTTTACTATGAGGTCCTTGTTTGTTGGATAGCCATACAAAAAAGTACGTATGCCAAAAAATGAAAGAAGGTATGCAGATTTCCAATGATCAGCATAACGAGAGCACTAAAAAGTACCCCGACAGCATTCAACATATCCGGCCTGGGTGTAGAAATGGCAGAGTATACTATACACGTGTATACCCATTTTTCTCAATTAACGGAAGGACTCGGGTCTGCTGGTTTACAGTGTCGGTCGAAAAAGAAGTAGAACTCACATGCTGCAGTGTCTTTTTAGGCGAGAACTGTAGCTGTGAAGAAAGCTAGAAATAAAGAAATTCTAGAAGAAGCGTGCTTAATCTGCAGTCGCGTCAATATATATATTGGTAGTCAGATGGCAATTAAGGCAATAATCTCACTTCTCAAGAAGTGTCCTGGAGTGCATTGGGGTATTGGAAAAACTTCGCTCGACGGTGAACGTCACAATTCGTTCAAATCAAGTCAAAAGTAGGCAGGAGTTGCATATAATCCATCAAGCAGGAAAGCGCGTTGCTGGAAAATTTCTAAGATCATGTGGAAATCCTTCGATATTATGCTCACAAAGTGGCTTATATCTATGAAGAGAGAAGGCTTAAGACTCACAATGGGCATAATAACTGCGCACTGCATTTTGACGTCACATGCTTATAATTTGGCCCTCGTACGAAACATCATTGTAGTTGCTGATGTCGGTTTAACTCTACTCATGTCTTTAAGACAAGAACACATACCAGTAATATCCTTGCCGCATCGTTTAGGACAACTTCTGTGGACAACAGAAGCGATTCCTACTGCCGCTCTACATTCGTAAGTTCTTGTCTTTCGTAGTACGGTACTTCCTATATTTCGCTCAGATTCGATATAGCGATCGCATCTCTTCCAGAGGCTCATCAAATGTGCTCAGCTCCCTGAAAGAGAACCTGCTGCTTTTTTCTACTTGTTGATCTTCAACCGTGGTAGTAATTATGGGGGTCTCTGCAATAATAGCAGTAGCTACCTAGTCTAGGAAAACAACAGGGATCTGAAAGTGAAAAAAGTTATATACATACAGAAGCACTCTTACTAAGTTTGACTTCATCCCTAGCAAGAAAGGGTTTGCCCCAGCTGTTACCTTTACAACTTATATACCCTCAAGGGGTGAGTGTGCGGGGGGAAGGGGGGCACATATTGGGCCGTAGTCTGGTGAAACTGTTTACGGATGGGTTAAAGCTGAATGGTAAGGTAAGAGGGAGCGTATACTGTCAGAAGCTTGACGTTAGTCGCAAATTAAGGCTGCCAGAGGCGCTGAGCTCGAAAACTGTGGGGTCTAATATAGTAGGCGAACGCATGAAATCGCTCGCGATCGCATGAAGCTATTTTTCTATAAAGACTATATGAGTGCCAGGACATAGCAACACCAGCAGCCTGCTTTTAAAAAGGTGGGCCTCGTGTCAGCTATGCAAGCGGTGGACCAGTGCCACTTTTAGCAATGTGTCGAGCTCTTTCACGCCTGTTGGTGATAATAAGTGCCATTACTAGGGTTTAATCAGGCTCATTTGTCAATCGTTACGGGATACGTTGACAGCGCATCCTCATTGTCTCAGCTGCATGAAGAATGACGAGATGGAGGCACTCAATCACTTCATGCTTAACTGTCCAGCTTTTGTAAGCAGAAGGCGGTTAAGCATACGAATCACCGGAGTAAATTTAGGGGATCGGTATTTGCCTTATCAGGAGGTGAGTATATAGTTGCTATGTAGCAGTTCACCTAATGATAAAAAATCAGTTTCGCCATCAGTAATGTGGGATCACAACGGAACATGAAAGTGGCAAAAAGCTGGTTCCACTTAGCTGAAGTAGCGACCACTCCCCCTAAGCTATATACAACAGCGGCTCTCATCCTTTGTGACTGCAGTTAGGCTTTGACGCAGAAGTCTTCCAATGTAACTTGTTGTATATAACAACGATATATGTTAATATATATATACCTGCAGGGACCTTATTATATTTAACTTTACGTGGGAATGTCGCGGCCATAGCGCATATTCAGTAATCTAAATTCAACAGACTTCAATTTGATGGCATGTTCTGCGTAGGATAAATGATTGCATCGATAATTCATTTAACGGATACTCTTTGTGAGAGCACGACATTGCACTGGAAGGATAACCAACGATTTTGAAAATAAATTTGGTGATAGGATGAAGACTGAGAGCAAAAGCGTAAATTAAGCTCTGAATATTTTCAAGAGGAGCATTCCTCTCCAATACCGATTTATAGCTTCACCGAACGTCATGGCTGAGCTTATGTGACGACCTTTTTCCAAGGTAGATATATTGAAAAAACTGCAGATATGCAAAAAAGAACATCATTTTTAAATTCTAAATTTTCTGATGTTTTACTCGTTTGTAAAAACCACTTCATGCTCTAATTACATGATCATCCAATCTTCACCATCAGTTTAATTACTCACGATTATTATGGCGTTTAGCTTCATTCTTAGGTTTAGTTTTACCGCTGGCTGGCATTTTTGGTATTTACTTGAACCACCAGCAATGCATGCACTAAAAAGGCTTATTGCGCATGCGCAACTACTGACTTACTTAATTATTCAGTGAGCGTAGATCGTTAAAATCGGTAAACAACTTAAGATGGCTTGTAATGCAATTAAAATGTTGATATAGTGTGGATACGAACATAATATGGCGTTTTAAATGTTTCATTCGAAATTCTTGTGTGGCTTCAAATAGAAATGTCAAGCGTTTATGCGGTATTCTAGAAATTTGATTTAAAGCAATTGCTTAACTTTCAAAGCGAGAGGCTGGTTTTGTTTAAAGTTGTATCTGTATGTGGAAAATAGTAATTTAAGCATTATTAATTAATTTCATTACAAGAACAAAATTTTTATGTACGTCGCTATAGATTAATTTCCGTATTGGAAAAGCTATAGAAGACCACCCATTCGTCATGTGGCTAAGTCAAATCAGATTGTGTTAATTGAAGTTTACCACACTAGGAGTAAAGAATTTACTAGAGTAACATGTGACAAGATATGTCCATATGGAGTATGCACTTAAGGGTATAACAATTCACAAGTCGCTACGAATGTGAGTCTTTAGGTGCGATTAGGCAAACTAAATAAAATTAAACTTCATCACTAACTTTCAGCATTGTCCATTTTGAATTATTTTGTAATCTTCTGAGCTCTCAATTGTCGATCATGTATCTATTTGTGGAATTACTAGATTTACTACCTTTTTTGGGATCGTTTGACGTACACGTATGATGAGAACACTGATCTAAGTTCTGACATATAAATCTAAAATAAAAAAGAAGTTACGAATACAAGACTTAGCACGAAAAATTTCTGAAATTTAGAAGAGTGTGAAAGCTCTAACCCTTCTGCATGCCTACCTATGAGGAAATGACCCATTAGTGCCACACAAGTATGGAAATTGTATCCCTTCTTAGGTTGTACACGTGACGGGATCTTTTAGGATCCCATTTAGGCTTGACGGTAGATGTGCTCTTTTAGCATTAGCTTGCATGTGGACAGGGGCATACCTAAGCGTTCTTGTCCAGAAAGAACCTGCCTGGTTGTACCCTGCCTAGCGAGTTCATTTTCAATGCAGTTTCCCTCGATATCCCTATGCCCAGGGACCCATGTGAAGTGTACACGGTCCTGTTGAGCCATCTATTGAAGAGATCGGCGACAGTTTAGTGATTTTATGGCAGCTTGGCTGTCGCTGAAGATAAAAATTTCTTTTCCGACATTCTATGTCCCTATCCTAGCTGCGGCTTCCTAAGTGGCTGCAGCTTCTGCCTGGAATACACTGCAGTGGTCGGGTAGTCTGAATGAAGGTAGGTCAAGGTCCCTTGAGTATACTACACCTCCAACTCTACCATTTAGCTTGGAACCGTCCGTGTATATGGAAATGCTGCTGCCAATAGCAAGGCACTTATCCGGCTCCGTCCAGGCATCCCTGCTGAGGATGTTTATCTTAAAGTTGTGTTTTATCAACTGTTGTGGTCGCACAGCGATCCGTGCTAGGAAGAAGAAAACTGTATTTGTTTAGTATACTTGAGTGTCCTGTGGTCTTGTTGTTCCAACACGACAACTCCCTTAGATGCAGGGCTGACGTTGCCGATGCTCGATGACCAGCTAGATCCAATGGAAGGATGTCAAGAATGTCCTGAAGAGCTTCGCTAGGCGTTGTTCATAGAGTCCTGCTTATGCTTATCATGCTGGATCTGTGGACTTTACCCAACAAGTTTAGGTTTAACGCCTTGTTCAAGGCTGGCCACCATACGACTATCCCATACAGCAGTATGGGTCGGATAATCGCGGTATAAATCCATCTGCATATGTTGGGGGTGAGTCCCCATTTTTGCCAATGGCTCTTTTACACGCATATAATGCAATGTACCCTTTCTTTTGTCGCTGAATAACGTTGTCCTTCCAGTTCAGCTTTTTGTCTAAAACTACGCCTAGAAATGTGGCCTTATCTGCCAGGCTTAGGCGCATCCCATTTAGTTCTGGTAGGTTTAACGATGGTATTTTGTATCGTATCGTATATAAGACAAGCTCTACTTTATCGGAGTTGACGCTGAGTCCACACCGGGAAGCCCACAAGGAAACCTCTCGCAATGCTACCTGCATCAAGTCGCATAAAGTTTGAGGGAACTTGCTTCTGTAGACAATCGCTAGGTCATCAGCATATGCCACAACCTTCCCACTCCCCCAACTAGTATATCTTAATAGCAGGTTTACTGTTAGGTTCCATAGTAGAAGGGAAAGGACACCAACCTGGGGCATGCCCCTTGCGACAAATCGTGTTATATCAACCTTCCCCAGTGAGGAAAGCACTTTCCTTCCCCTGAGCAGTCTAGGGGTCTATTTACATCCAGACCAGTTAAAGCATTGTTAACGGCATCTGGACTTATACTGTTGAATGCTCCTTCAATGTCTAGGAAGGCCACAAGACAATAATCCTTTTCGAATAACGATGTTTCGATAGTGGAGACTATGAGGTTACTATCAATGTTTGTAGTAAGAAGATCGCTAACTACTCTCTCTAGGGTCTTGACTACGAAGGATGATATACTGATAGGTCTGTAGTCCTTCGGCTCGTAGTGAGAGGCTTTGCCTGCCTTTGGAATGAATATGACCGTGGCGCTCGTCCATGCACACGGAATATAGTGCAGAGCCAAACAAGCGGTATATGTGTGCCGCAGTCAGTTGGCTGAAAACTCCAAAGAGTAGATAAGTTGAGCGGGGAAAATCCCGTCTGGTCCAGCAGCCCTAAAAGGTTTAAAACTTTTAACTGCCCACCTCACCCTCTCCTCAGTGAAGGGTATATTCACAGCTTGGTTTGCTGCAGGTACTTCCGGTGGACTGGTCATATTTCCCGGGAAATGTGTGTCCAGAAGCAGCTCTAAGGTCTCCCCTTCTGTGCTGGCCCAGGTACCACTTGGTCTCCGCAGAAAGCTAATAGCTGCTTGCGTCTTAGAAAGCACGCACCGTAGCCTTGATGTGTCAACGGTACTTTCGACTCCAGTGCAGAAATTTCTCCATGAAGTTCTCTTCGATTGTCTCAGGACGTTTTTGTAGGTCCTTAATTTGTCCTTGTATTCTAGCCATTGTGAAGTCGGTCCAGATCATGGGACCACCAGTGAGGTTTACGCTTACCGCGTGGTTTTGGCATTAGACAAGTCTGTTCTAAGGCATTTGAGAACGCCGATGTGAGGGTTTCTATCAGACCCTCTAGCTCATCGATTGATGAGGGGCTTTGTGGGTCCAGTGCTGGTAAATCTCTTGCTAACAGCTCATAATGTAGTTCCCAGTTTGTATTACGTGGGTTACGTCTCGCAATAGGTGGATCGACGAAGAACTCTAACATTACTTCCATATACCGGTGGTCTGAGGAGGAATGTTCCTCAAGAACACGCCACTTTTTAACCCACCCAAAAACGCTTTCGCTTTCGGTCAATAACCTCTTTACGGTTTTTAGTAATAAAAGTTGGTTCATTACCTACATTGCAAACTACCAGGTTAGTTGTTAAAAGGTAACCAAAAAGTGACTCACTACGAGTGTTTATGTCGGAACTACACGTGGTGGGCGTTTGCGTCTATCCCGATGAGCAGATAGCCTTTGGTTGAGTCGGCAACCAGATCCTTTACCGTCTTTTGCGGATGAGGTTCCTCTGCATCGTACGGCATACGAGGCTGCCTTACTTTTGTGCAGGTTTATCTGGAGCAACCTCAGCATGAGCTTGCTCAGACTCCCCTGCCTCCATCACCGTGATGTTGTGATCCTCTCCATCGCTATCCAGCAGAGCATCTTACATCGACATATTGCCCAGAGCCCCTGCGCAATTTGACGTGGCGGAAACCAGGCTTTCGGCGTCGGAGGTTTCCGCTTCCACTTCGGGTGCCTCAATGTCCGTGTCCAAAGAGGCACTCGAATGGGATGCGCGTTGTGCGTTCCCACGGTATACGTTAATTACGACCTCGCCGAGACCGTAAAACACTCTTCCTTTGCTCTGTCTAAGGGGCTCGAGAGCTTCCTTATTCAGGGCCAACACGACCTGTCTCCTAGGTCCTACAGCGTCCTCGACTTGGATGACACTCCAGTCCTGCGTTGGGAGAGCCGGGTTCAGCAGTTGCAGCATCCTGAGAATTCTCTCAGGTTCTGCTGGAGCTGCTGGAACCCATGCCCTGGCCCTTGGTCCAGCCGGAATGTCGTTCCAGTCGACGACCTCAATAATCGCCCCGGTATCGCCTTGTACCAGCTTTGCGGCTGCTGCCTTGTACAGCGCAACAGACCTTAGGTCTTCGCAAGCAAATACCTTGATTTGGCCCTAGTACCATCCTGCATCAGAACCTCGCGGCGGACTACCCGGAGACTCCATCAGCACGTCGAGAACGGCGTTACCGATTTCATTCCGGACGTACGGCCACTGGTCTTTAGGAATTGCACCACGGTAATTCCCTCGGTCCAGGATTCCTATAAGGATCCGGCCCTCGGCTACCTCGGAAAAGCCGGGTTTGGCTACCGCGGGGTGATTCTGGTGCCTTTCCGGCGCTGGTTTAATACCCTCGTCGGACCTTTGACGCTGGTATGGGGTTGCGCTTTCTACATTTGTTGGCAGAGAACCCCGAAAATTCGGCAGTAGAGCTCGCGCCCTTCCACCGTATTCCTGGCGTTCTTTGACAGCGTTTCCAGCGGAACGCCCTCTTACCTTGACAGGACTTTTGCAGCCCTTCTCTTGTTCTTGTCGAACGATACCTTGTGGGACTCTTCTTGAGAAGGGGTCCGTCCCGTAGGTGCCCTCGCGGTCGTACCTTCGGATGATGTCTTGTTTATGCTCCTTTTTCCTTTGGCTCAGTGTGACCAGATCGTGGGACCCCTGTCACAGCCGTGGCGAGAACAGTCGCATCAGCAGGCACGTCAATGTTCGCCGTTGCCAGCGGAACTACCTTCGCCGCCATACTGGTGCTTGTCCCCGTCAGATCACCTAAGACCTTATTGACTGAGGTTGCCCTCTTGTCGTCCATGGGGAGCTGACCCGTCGTTTCCAACGCAATCGCTCCCCAGGTAAAAGTAGCAGTTGCGGCCCTGTTTTCCCATGGCTCGGAGTGGCCAGGTCCAGAGACCCCTGCCACAGCCGTGGGAAAAATGGTTGCCGTTCCGGCGCTTGGTCGGTGTCCGGCATCAGCAGGCGCGTCAGGGTTCGCCGTTGCCAGCGCAACTCCCTTCGCCGCCATACTGGTGCCCCACCCCAACCAAGTCGCTCTTCCCTCTAACATTAGTAGCCCTTCCTAGTTCACTAGGGCGTATGGGTACCTTTGGTGCTGTCCTTCTCCCTGTGGAGGAGGACGTAGTTCCTTTTTTACTTTTTCTATTCATCTTGTTCGTACGACCCCTTGCTAGACAAGGCCAGCTTAGGGTCAACTTATTGAAAAGGGGGAAAAGTGTCGTCCGCCGCGGCAGAGCCCCTTACCGCGGTAAGACCATTTCTACCTCCCGGCTGCAAACCATCCAATGGGCACGGTGCCGCATAACACCCTGTATCGGGAGGGGGCAGATCTTGGTCATCGCTCACCCTAGGACTAGACCGCCGCAGTCATGGAGATCCATATGAACCTGCATCCTACTGGGTGACTTAGTCCCGTGATCAGCGACTAAGCCCTCGAATTGCGGCAAGATGTCTGTCTTTCGCGAGGGTCACTATGCACCAAGTCTTGGCAAAAATCTGCGAAAAGAGAATTGACACACATTTGTCGATTCTCAAGCCGTTTTCGACAATATAAAGAGCTCATTACACTCAACCAGAATTGAGAAAGACCTCTTCGAGTCGTTGTTGTTGTTGTTGTAGCAGTGCTTCGCCTTATCCAATAGGTGCGACCGATCAAAAATTTTCATCAGTATCCTCTAACTGGAGTCCAAGGAAACTTGCTGTTTCAACAGGGGTATACCATAATGTGTTAGAGGCGTTGGTCCCACAATACAGTTAAAGAGATGGTTGGTGTCATGTGGGGACACATTACGAGCAGGACATATCTTTTGTATGTCGGAGTTGATTCTGGAGAGGTAAGAGTTTAACCTGTTACAGTATCCAGATCAAAGTTGAGCTAGAGTGACTCGCGTTTCCCTAGGGAGAGTGTGTTCTTCTTCTGCTAGTTTTGGGTATTGTTCTTTGGGTACAGGATTCACCGGAAAATTCCTGGCATAGAGGTCCGACGCCTGTTTGTGGAGTTCACTGAGGACCTGCTTGTGCTTTTTAGCTTCATACGGCTGTGTTCTCAGGTGCCGTATTTCCTCATAATGCTTACGGAGATGATGCTTCGAGCCATTCGAAACTGAACATGGTTTCAGCCAGGACAAAACGAAATGCCTTCTGTTATCGAGCAAAGAATCAGTACATTTGGACTAGGTGGGCAATTAAACAGTATAATGCTCTCTCGGCAAATCAAAATCATGCTCTACAAGTCCCTTATCGTACCCATCGTGTTCGCGAGAAAAGTTCTACGAAAGATTTACACATTGGCGACGGCGAATACTGAAGAAGATTTAATCATAAGCTGTGCGAGCTTTACACAGACATCAATCTTGCAAATTAAAACACAGCGGTTACGCTGGCTAGGTCATGTTATGCGAATAAAAGATGATGATCCGGCCAAAGAAAGTATTTTTATCGAAACCGATTGGCGCCAGTTAGCACAGTGAAGAAGTAACTGGCACACCTTGTTGGACCGTGGGGGTTTTTTTTATTTTTGGAGTTTTTTTAGCGCCATGCACAGCAGATAACAAAGTAAAAGCAAACTATAAAACGACGTATTAGAGTAAAAACTAATATATTTTGAATTGCATGCAAGCAGTGATAAAAGCCAAATCAAACTTCGTTGTAGAAGCTCAGCTCAAAAATCACCGACCCTTTTATCGACATACTTCTGACTACATTTGTATTTAAGTTATCTTAAAAGCTATTGCTGCTGGAATTTCTTTGTTTTTTTGGTTACAAACGCAGTTTTATAATTTTTTTCGTATTTATTTTGTTGTTGCACATTTTTGTTTGTTAGTCGTCTGCTGTAGTGGCTCCTAACATATGAGCGTGATGTGTAGCGCTGATTATTATGTTATTGCTCTTGCGACTGATTTTATCTGCTTGGCTTTTCTATTACACTTGTCACTCCTTTCTTCTTAGCCGCCAATTGCTTATCTCAATTACTTTTGCTGTTTGTAATGGTTATTTCTTTTGACTAACAGAAGTTGTCGTTCTTGTTAGTTTTGTTATTGTTTTAATTATAAAACGTCTCCTATTGTTGCTTTTTGTTGCTGCTGTTGATGACGAAGTAAAAATGTGATGACTTGGGTCCCTAAGTCTCGCCAACGCAAGCAATTAACTGCATCTGACTTTTCCCCTCATGATTTCTTACCACTCACGTCGATCTTGCCATCGTATATTGCCTTCATTTAAACGCACTTAAATGAGGCTAAAAATGATGTTTGTGACTGCTATTAAAAAATTTTCATTGCATACTGGGAATTTAAATGTACGTACGTGTGTTTATTTGTTGTTCTTGTTATATTGGTATGGGTGCACTTTTTGTTGTGTGACTTTGGTGCGTTAAGTTTGTGAATGGCGCCAGCAGCTCTAAGTGGTATTGTTAATTTAATTACTACCTGCCTGTTACTTAATTTTAATTGCGTGACCTTTTTGTTGATTGTCAACATGTTTACATAAATATTTACAAACTATTTAGTTGCATGTTGCAAACATAGTTTATAAAATTTTTCAAAAGAAAACTTTATTTTCGTTAACATTTATTCAATGATTATAACTAAAATGGAGATTTTGTTGCTACACTTGAGAATAAGAGAATTTGTTTTACAACTTTTCAATGCTTGTAATTTGAAGTAAATTATGCATTGGTTGCAATATCACCTTGAGAGCCAATATCACAAATACTTACAATAACAAAAAATTCTCCATCCGGGTTTACTTTTGTATACAATGTTGCCAGCTAGCCACTTAAAGTTGCAAAAATCGTCAATTTTTTTTTACATATCGGCATATAAGTCGCCAAAAAAATTCCGATGACAACACAAACTAAAAAATTTTCTTAATATTACCTTCTTAAACGGACATTTAAAGCTTGAGTTTTTGCTTAAGTGTACCTGAAATTTGGAAGAACCTGTCCTGCATAGGATAGGAACTTTTTTTTTAAACAAGTAAGAAAGTCTGCTCCTTTTTGAAAGGGGGACATAACTCTGGTGGTCGGACCGATTCCAAACGGTATCTTCAAGGCAGCTTAGTTTTCACTGAAAAGCTTTTTGTGGCAGAAAAACATTCGGAGTGCTTGCCAAATGATGTCCGAGGGGCGACCCCGCCAAGAAAAACTTTCTTTTAATTGAAAAAACTTGTTTCGAAAATGTTGATATTGACCTGCCCGTGCTGTGAACTCAAGATCTTCGGTGTGGTAGGCGAAGCACGCTACCACCATATCATATGAATATAATTCTAAGGATTCTTATTCAAAACATAACTTAAATGCTAAACAGATTTCACAACTGCCAATTTTTTTTACGATTTGTATTGCTTTTGTATAATACTGTGACGAATATTAGCATCACTTAGCTGCTACTAAAGAAATGCACAACAGCAATAAAGCAGCCATTCTTATGCAGAAGGCGACGAAGATATATCTTACACATACAAATACGTAATCATCAGCTGAAGTAGTTACTCACACATTCACACGCATATGTATATAGCTGGTAACTAACCAAGCATGGGCTACAACTGCTTGCGAAATTACTAGAACTTAGGAGAAATGGATGAACGAGGAAACAGAGAGTATAAAAGCAGCGCAAGCTGAATAATAACGAATCAGTTTGATTTAAACACGCTATCAGTTGCGAAGTGAAGTGTAATTGTACTACTCCCAAAGTAGACTAATAAAGACCATTTTGCAATACAGAATATTGGAGTGATTTATTCAACAGTTTATCGATTCGAACGTTAGCAGAAGGTTTCAAATAAGCGGGATTGCCCAAAATTCGTTACAATACTAAGGATGAGTGATCATGTCGCACAAATAATCGATAACTGCGACAACATCCCATTTCTAGTTTTTCTCAAATCATTCTCGAATATGAACTTAATTATCTAACCTAGTTTTCAATAAGAGATGCATTAGAGCAGCGGTGCACTCGTGAGCTTCGGAAAACTATTCGGCGTTCACCTACATGTCGTTTGAGCGCAGCGACAGTGACTCAGTTAAACGAGCAGTAAAAAAAGGCCTAGCTACAATAAACTTTTTCATATAGATGCGTTCAATACAAAAGCGGTTTTAAGCATAAAAGAACCTCAGTCTTAGCAATTGAAATTTATTTTTGCCATTGAATACAAAATACAAAATATGGCGAACCATTGTTATAAACATATATTGTCTCCTGTTGTTTTCTTAAATTGCAGGTTTTGACTTTGAAAAACGTTGGAAAAGTAGCAAAAGGTGGGAAAAATAATTTCACTTACGTGTGTGAAAGCACCCATAGCCAAATCAAAATTTCAGGTCTTCTTCTTATGCTTGAAAAAATAAAAAAATAAATGTAAGGCGCGATAACCTCCGAAGAGATCTAAGGCCGACCTTCTCTTCCAATATGCGTCGTGCTCCTCTTGATTTTCTCTACAAATTGGCCGGACGGGACCTACATGTTTTATGCCGACTCCGAACGGCATCTGCAAGGCAGATGAGTTTTCACTGAGAGCTTTTCATGGCAGAAATACACCCGGAGCGCTTGCCAAACACTGCCGAGGGGCGACCCCGCTTAGAAAAATTTTCTTCTAATTGAAAAACCTTATTTCTAAAATTTTGATGTTGCTTTGCCCGGGGTGCGAACCCAGGGCATACGGTGTGATAGGCGGAGCACGCTTCCATCACACCACGGTGGCCGCCAACATTTAGCAAAAGTTGAAGATTTCCAACTTTAGTGTATCAGATGGCGCTAGTCGCTCGCTTTGCCGTTCTCCATAAAAATACATGCAATACACTCGTCATGCATCAGATTGCGTTGAATGCATTTAAATGAAAAAATTTTTATGTGACGCGGCTATTAGTTTCAACTTGTACTTGAAGCAGTAAACATCGTGTGCGTGAATTCTATGCTCAAACATACTCCATGTAAATACATACGACTAGAAAAAAGATGTGTTTGTATTCGAAGCACTGCCGGCTTTTTACATCACCGTACTAGAGAACTACATAAGAGTTCTAAAGTAAAATCACAATATTTCTCTAAATTTAGAAACTGTGTTTGCTGGGTAATTGCAACTTTGAGAACATTTTCGCTGATAATTTTGCATCTGCATATTTGCTCAGCACAAGTACAATATAGCAACATAAATGAGTGTAACTCAGTGAAACGTCAATAAAAAGTAATTAAATAAGAATAGCATTGCCACGCAATGCAAATAAAATTTTTTACACATCCGCACATAATATGTATGCATTCAATGGCGGTTACAGAAAAAATCTCTGACATTCAGCTGATATGAATTACAGCATTTACTACACACAACCCACACACATACGTACCTTCGTATGCACATAAATACATATTTGTGTAACGCCTGCAATGCGCCGATTATATTGCAGCGAATGCATTGAATGCAAAGCGAGTGTGAAATTCGCATGAAATTTATTATGAAAAAAATATAATTTTTTCTTTGGTAATGCAGAATTTCCCATGAAAAAAGCGCATATTATAAATGTACTATGTAATAATGGCTTTTCATATGAAGTTGTATGGAGGCATATGCGAGTAATTGCTTTGCTATCTACTTTTAATCGCACAATTGCATATGTATGTATGTATGTATGTATGTATATAGATTCACCGACTTGTTTGATACAGAATATAACCACAGTTTCAATAAAAGCGCATACAAAGCATAAAAATATATTGCCTATAGAATTGAGAGGGCAGTGCACTGAACTTTCAACTTTACTAAAATTCCACTATCCCACTAAACTGATTTGGTTATAAATAAAATAAATGCACTCTAACATTTTCTATTCATTTCATTAGTAAAATGTGAATGAAACAAATACTAATTAAGCTCCAACCAGTAATGATACAAAATACATAGCTCCAGCTGTGCCTGAAAAAACCTTCTCCCTCCCATCTTCAGGTTTGCGCTTTGTTTATTTGTCGTTGAACCGTTTTAAAGATTTTCTCTGTGCAAAAAGTCATGCTCGACACTTTCTTTGCTTCATGGTTGCAAATGAAGACTCCAAGAGATCTTTATTTCGTTCTACAAACGAAGTAGCGCTTCCCAATTGCAGCCTTTCGTTGTCTAGCTTTCCTTGTATTTTTGTTTGAACTCTTTAACCGCTCAAAAGTAGTCGCGCATTTTGAGTATCATTAGAAATTGATAATAAAGCAAAAAATTACAATAGCTCAACCAAAATTTGGGAGAATTTCGGCCATAATAGTTTTAGCGGTATTTCGCGTCTTACTACCACACTATTATGTTCTACTTTCCACCTACCTGTTATTCATTAATCTGAGTCTCATTTAAGTAAGCTTATCATGAGCCCACTAAATATTAATTACATAAAGTTTCCAAGTGGGTATTTGGTGCTCATTTTAAATTTGAAAGCAGTTAACGTATCGCTTTTACGTCAGCTAAGTAGATAATTTTATAAAATATTAGGTAGTATCTAATTCCTAACATTTTTCACTTTTCACTTTTTTATATAACGTACTAATGCTCATAGCCATACAAAAATGTTTGTGTGGGTTGTGTAGCACCCAGCTGACCTAATATCTCATTAAAGCACACAGCGTGTGTTCCACATCATCCGCTTATATTTAAAAATCAATTAATTATCGTAAAATGCATCAACCAAACTCGTTGTGACAGATTAAAACAAAAAACTGCAATAAAAAATTTCATATACAATAGCTGTGATTATTTTGAGCAGCTATTTTTTATTAATTTTACTTGTGTATGTTTAAGCACTTAACAAAAAAATTCAAATTTCTTATCTAAAGCTTCATTCCTTTTTAAAAATTAAAATTTTCCGAAACATTTCCTTAGTTTTGTTATTTCTCTATTTTTTATCTAATTTCTCTACTAAGATCATAGTATTTATTACTGTAAGCTTCTGCTCATGCTCGTGACTAGTAAATGCTGGCGAGTAGGTTAGTGGTGCCCTCGAGAGCTTCGTAGAGCTTCGGAAACTATTCGGCGTGCACGTAAATGTCGTATGTGCGCAGCGACAGAGATTCAGTAACACAAGAATTCAGTCACCACAATGAGCTTTTTAATATTTTGTAAATATAAAGGAAATTCAGATATATCAATTGAAGCTTATTTCGCCTTGCAAAGCGCCAAAAGCCAAAGCAAATGTCATGTTCTTCTTCTTATGGTTTGCTTCCAACAAAAGCTGGAAGTCGGCTACTTTTTCATGTCAGATGGCGCTAATGTCGCCCGATCTGCTAAAAACACGTGCAATCTGCTCATCATGCATGGAATTGCGTTGAACGCATCTACACTGAAAGAAAAAGACTGGTAAAATCAACCGACCTACGGGTCAATTCAACCGAAATTTCTGTAAATTTTTATCCATCGCAACAAGATATGGAATCAACTGGGCAAAAATCGTTGATTCGTAATTGACCGTTTTAGTAGTCAAATGAACAAAAAAAGTTCTTCCGGCAGCTTTGTATGAAAGCACTTATGTTGCCATAAAAATAAATAAATGTAAGGCGCGATAACCTCCGAAGAGATTTTAGGCCGAACTTCTCTTCCAATTTGCGCCGTGCTCCTTTTTAATTTTTCTTACAATTTGGCGGTACGGGACCTACTTGTTTTATGCCGACTCCGAACGGCATCTGCAAGGCATATGAGTTTTCACTGAGAGCATTTCATGGCAGAAATACACTCGAAGTTCTCGCCGAACACTGCCGAGGGGCGACACCGTTTAGAAAATTTTTCTTCTAATTGTAAAATCTTGTTTCTAAAATTTTGATGTTGCTTTACCCGGGGTGTGAACCCAGGGTCTTCGGTGTGGTAGACGGAGCACCTTACCATCACACCACGGCGGCCGCCATATATATGTATGTGAATACATAAATACGCATGCTTGCTATATATACATACAAATGAATATAGAAATGAAATTAGTAGTCACAAAACTGATTCTCAATTCTTTCAGTTGCAACTCAGCTCATTCTCAATTTCTTCTCTCGCATGTAGTTGCCACACTTGATTGTTTGGACAAAACTTGTAGTATAAATGTTTGACGAACATTTTAAAAAGAGAACTTGTAAGTTATAGAAAAGTAAAAAATCAAATCGCAGGAAGGTAATTCACCACTGGAGTAACTTTACACGTAATTCGGCTAGTTTAATTTCAAACGATTTCAAAACAAATCCAACTTTTATTTTGTCGGAAACATCAACATTAAAAAAAGATGTTTTTTTTATCTTATTAGATTCCTTCGCGTGACTGAAAATTCATAAAAACATGAATCAAATGTTACTAACTTTGGAAAAATCATGTTCGTTCAAGCAAAACTTTTGCAACAAGTTGCAAAATTGTACCCGATAAATAGGTGTCCCGGTATCTCATAATTTTTTTCACAGTAAATTCAAAAAAGGGTTTTTTCGTTTTATATTGATAACTGAAAAAATAGTTTTTTGTTGTTTTCCCATTTTGTGTGTTTGTTCGATTTGATGGTTTTCTTATTTTGGTGTTTTTTTTAACAAGTGGCACCATCGTCATAAATACAAAGTAGAGGGCGCAGTGAGCGTAAAATTCTCTTTGAAATTTGCTAATGTATTGACAGTTGATCGCCGTTGAAATGACCTGAAGATCAGTTAGATTGATTAGGAATCTGTCAATTTTACAAAAGTTTGTGAACTTAAGAGCGACAATTTCTCTTCTGTTGAAATTACTAAACTAATTTTTTCGCTTGACAAAGAACTTGGTCGAATTAACCATAATTCGATCAATTTCATCGAGTCTCCGTTAAGTCAAGAACAACAGAACCGATTTGTTGATTTTACTAGCACCATTTCTTTCAGTGTATATGAAAAACTTCACTGTGGCTCGGTCATTATACTTCAAGCAGTAAACCTCTCATCTCTGAATTCTACGCTCAAACATTCTCCATCGTAAACCCTTACTACTACTACAAAAAAAGTTGCGTTTGTATTCGAAGCTCTGCCGGAGTTGTGCACTACTGCTTTAGATGCATTTAATATTAAATTATTCACATTTTTTGAGTGATTAAAGTTGTCATATAAACTTAGTTGACTATCGCCGAAGCTGTGGTCTGTTAATGCTGGAGACGAACAACCTGTTTTGTTTCATCACGAAAATAAGCAATACAATGTAAATTTTTCGTTATTAAATCTCGGTTTTCAAGGTTATTTACAATAAATTCATTTTCTACGTATTGAGTATTGAAAGACACATTTGACACCAATAAAAAGAAAGAACCTACCAGGCAACCAAACAGTTGTGAAATATGTACCGCAGAACGGGTAGAAAAAAGTTTGCAATTACACTCCCTAGGAAAAAAGCTTATCCTGAGGTCAATTTGAGATGATAAGAATCAGCGAGACCTAAAAGCAGCCAACATAGATACTCGATTTATAGTCCAAATGAAAATATTGATATACCGTTGGAAAGATAATTTTTGGTACTATGTATCCTTCTAATGTGCCTTTATTCAAAACATTTTCTAAATCGATTTATAACCCCTAAACACAACTTTTCTTTTCATAAATTTAACGATTCAGTAAGCGATCCGGTTCCTGTCTTTAAAGCAAAAAAAAAAAATATATTTATATAACTACTAGAGTATCTGGAAGGCTTTGATCTACCCGGAACAAGGTATGCCTACATTTCAAAAGTGAGCCCCGCTTGTCTACTTCTCTCTCTATCCAATTGTCTTTTACATTATCTTCAATTCCTTGCCTACCTCGCATTCAACTTATCTTCCTCCCACTCCCGAACCCATTGTCACACCAACTACTGTTCGCATTCCCATTCCCACTATCAATACCACTATCAAACGAACTCCACGCCATTTCTCACTCCCACTTTTCCTTAAACGCCCGTTCCTATTCCCATAGCCACTCCTACTCCCACTTTCACCCTTCGCAGCATTCCCATTACTAAACAAATTGTGTATCTATTTGTCTCGAGTGTCTTTCATTCCTATCTTCTCCCGCATTTTTTTCCATTGCTATTTATAGTTTCTGCTCCCATGAGCGAAATCAGATGATAACCACGCCCACTTTTTATATATATAACATTTTGGAAAACACAAAAGGCCTGATTATTTAGTAAATAATACACCTACAATGTTCAAATTGACGTGTGTACTGATATTGAGACTCTTGATAAAAATAAAAAAATAAAATTAAAATGGGCGTGGCACCGCCGACTTGTGATAAAATCAATTTTACAAATATTATTAATCATATATAAAAAATCGTTAAACCTATCGTAACAAAATTCGGCATAGAGGTTGCCTTTACTATAAGGAATGCTTTGAAGAAAATTAACGAAATTGGTTAAGGGCCACGCCCACTTTTTTATAAAAGATTTTTAATAGGGTCGTGGACGAATAAATTAAGCTATATCTTTGCAAAAAGGAGCTTTATATCAATGGTATTTCATTTCCGAAGTGGATTTATAACAATAAATAGGAAAAACTTCAAATTTTAAAAATGGGCGTGGTACCGTCCCTTTTATGACTAAGCAATTTTCTATGTTTCGGGAGCCATAACTCGAAGAAAAATTAGTTCAGAAGTGTACAGCTAGGTATGTAATGTTCGGTTTCACCCGAACTTAGACTTCCTTACTTGTTAAAAATGGTTTTAGTACTCATGAACTTTTTCGGGAAATGGAGCAGAGAACTTGGACTGGGACTGGGAGTGGGACTTGGACTGGAACTGGGACTGGGACTTTGACTTGGGGTAGAAAAGATAGAGTGATGGATAGATGGTGCGGAAACGAAGTGAGGGAAAAGCCAGAGAGGGAGAAAGAGACGCAGAGAAAGAGAAAGGTTGAGGGGAGAGTGAATAAAAATACAAGAAAAAGGGGGAGATATCGTACTGGTAAAAGCAGCTCAAAAATTATGCTGATAGACTAAAGCTAGGGCAGAGCAACGTCTGCCGGGTCTGCTGGTAGATAATAAAAGACCAATGTTGCTGTACAAAAGAGCGCAAAGGCGGCCTTAAACTTTGACTGAAAAACTGCTCTGTAGTTTAACTGGAGTTTAAATTTGAAAAGAGATTAAACGACTTAGTTTAGGGTTAGCTTAACCATCTATTGGAAAACCTGGCTTTAACGGTTGAAATTTTTCGTCAAGCTACTGAGCAGAAATTTTTTCTTTGACATTTTATAGTGTTGGTTATGAGTACAATTTTTCCCCTTAACATTATTGTGAAGTGTAAAAAAATAATTAAGGAAGTTTTTTTTCTTCAAATCTTAAGGGTACTTATTTCATTTGGCAGTTGGCTCAACTTGCAGTTCATAAAACAAAATTTCTATCACTGAACTGACGAAACCATGTTAGCAACGTAGTAACAAAAAAAATTGGTTCGCTGAAAGCGCGCATTGAGTATAGTAAACGGTAAAAATTACGATTTTAGAAACGAAAAAATTTAGTGAGCATCTAGCTACAGGTCTTCAGTCGAACTTAGTTCTAATAGATCAAGCACTGAGCACAAAAGTTCAAAATCATACCAACCTAGAATATTTTGCAGTATCATGGCCGGTGTTAGGAAAGAAACGTTAAACAGGCTGACAACGTAAACTTTGAAGAAGTAATAAAAAAAGACGACTTACAATTTCGTTTTATGGCCAGAAGCAACAACAATGAGGGTATAAGCTATGCATAATTATGTTTTTGTATACAAAGTTTAAATGCACATATACGACATATATGCAGATATAGATCCCCATAACATACACATACATACATCTGTACATTCGTATATATCTACATATTTGTGTTTCTCTACAAGTTTTATCTCATATCTTTATGAGGTTCCTTTTATGGACTATGTTTGTATGTTCCTGTTAATCCTTAATACTGCCACTGCTCCTTTGGGATAAATACGAAGCTCTATATCTGTTTTAGAAGCCTTAAGTCACTCTTTACATCCTTATTTTGAGCTGGTAACCACTTTCTTTTTACCGGTTACGAAAATTAAAAATAACTTTTCGTACTCTGATTGCGGATATCAAAGTTACCAGCAAAGTAGGTAACGTGTTGCAACCCCGCAAAATTGCACGTGTTTGCTAAATATTTGTTTGAAGAATAAAACAAAAAAATTGTATCCATTTTAATCTATACGAATTTCTAAAGAATGTCAATACTTTTTAACACAAAATTTAGTTTACATTTTGATTGCGCATCTTTGTTTTTTTTTTTTGACAGTATAACCTGCAGGCTATAATCGCGATTACATAAACTGGTAACAAGTTTCGGATACATAATACTCCGATAACAAATTTGCCGGTAACGTTCGGAATAAGGCCTTTAGTGTTTTTCGTACAGCAGTTTGTGACAAAAAATAGGCAAAGTAGCAGAAAGACACTTAAGTTGGATAAACACAAGGTATACCTTTGTTGATATTTTGTTATACCTTCATGCTTTTAAGCAAATATTTTGTGTGCTTTTTCAAAGCCGTACACACATTACGTCGGCTTATCCTTTTTATGCAATACACAAAACTAATATACACAAGTAAGTATTTGCATAAAAATATGTACTTATTTAGCTATGAACAAGTGGGGCCTCTTCGATAACAGACAATAAAGACCTTCAATCTGTATGGTTTCTAAGTGATAAATAAAATAAAATTAAAGAAAAAAAAACTTTTTTTAAAAATAAGCTTTTATTATTGGTTTATAAAATTAACCAAAACGTAAAAAATAAATTGACTGTAAGGAAATATAACACTTTATAAGTTCATTGTAACCTTTAACGATAATTAGGCTTCTTCGTCTGCTACAAAAAAAAATCCATATTGTACATAATTATATATTTTTAACTTTAAAACTTTACACCTAAATAATTAAATCGTACAGTTTATATCACAGTCCTAATTTTATTAATAAAAGCGTGTTATATTGTGATAGCAACAAAAGGAGGTCCCAAATGTTCTTAATTATACCATCAAAATTTAACACGCTTTTATTCATAAAATTAGGACTGTGATATAAACTGTAAGATTTAATAATTTAGGTGTAAAGTTTTAATATTAAAAATATATAATTATGTATAATATGGAATCTTTTTGTCGCAGACGAAGAAGCCTAATTATTGTTAAAGGTTACAATGAACTTATAAAGTGTTATATTTCTTTACAGTCAATTTATTTTTTACTTTTTAGTTAATTTTATTAAAAAATAATAAAAGCTTAAAAAAAGTTTTTTTCTTTAATTTTATTTATATCATGAGCCGAATATATTGGGGCATATTCATAATCGAAATAAAATATGACTAAGTTAGTTGAAGCATTTTTGACAGAGAGCACATATAAAATTGTGTCAAACAGTGTTAACTAACTTAAAATCATATTTTATTGTGACTTTGCCTATGTCGCGTTCAGTTTACAACTACTCATTGAAGATCTCTGCTCTGTGGGTTAAATCTGTTTTAAAATAAAATTCCAACTTTCGCTTAGCAGAAAGGTATGCAACATTTAGCACCAGGTAGTCATACGCGATAACAGCCTAATTTCTATTTAGTTAGGCTGTTATCGCGTATGACTTTGGGCGACGTTCGTTGTATACACAAACAAAGCAAAGTTACCAGCGTTCTTGAGCCGCTGTAGGTTATTCATCATCCCCCTAAACAAAGAACATGGAAGTAAGCGTGGGATTCACCACGTGGGAAGAAAATTTTCTCATATAAAATGGCATGGTGAATGAATCCCATACCCGCGTAGTAATGGCATGGAATTGCTACAGCGGTTCGTGTCCGTACTTCTCGCAAATTGTTTATATGCAATATAAATATCTATGGTTACAAGCAACAATCGCCTAAGTCTCACACTCCACGGATAGGTACCGCTGTAGCTAGGCCGGGTATGTCTGGGACTTAGGCTTTTATTGCTTGTGAGCACAAATTTTTACCGATAACTCCGTTATCAATTAATTTATCGAATTCTCGCAAAGTAATATTGCATTGTCAACGGAGTTATACATGCGTGCAGCTCAATCGGACACCGGGAAGTGTATCAAATTTAACTTGCGAAATTTGATTATAGACAACAGCCAAGTGAAACTAAATAAAAGCTTATAAAAATGTACAAAAGACTGATTTAACTGACCTCTGAGAATAAAAATATAGAATCAAAGTCTTTTGAAACAGTTTTGATTGATTTTGACTCATACAGAATTGCATTAAAATATTATAAAAATAAACTAAACACATTTTAAGCACTTCCTTTATATAAATGGACAAAAATCAGCGAAAAATGTCTCCTTGTATAAAGACATATTCTTGCTAAACTTTGATTTTTAAATTTTGACATAGAAATTGCAAAAATATTTATGAGAAGTAAAAATATAAAAGTGGAGCGCACATTGCTTGGATTGGAAAGTTGGTATAAAAGGAGATATTATTAGTCAATCACATGCGCTTTACCTTTATATATATATATATATTTTTACTTCTCATAAATATTTTTGCAATTTCTATGTCAAAATTTAAAAATCAAAGTTTAGCAAGAATATGTCTTTATATAAGGAGACATTGACATGAGAACTTACATAAAAATCAATCCCAAAATTCCCTCCGTTCCGTTTGATTTTTCTAAATATCTCAGTCCGTGCGCCCCTAGCGAAAAATTTGTATTGTGTCATCGGCTATCGTCGACCTCTGAATTATGCTCTAAATTTTTAGCCTCTAGCTCATCGTGAAGCTACTTAAAACCCGGTTTCAAATTTCCAAACTATTATCTAATTTTTTCGATCCGTGCGCCACCTAACGGATAGTTTTCTCCTTTTGTTCCTTTGTCACGGTATCTTAACCTGTCTCTGAGGTTTCATGTTTGTAGCTCAATGAGTAGTTACTTTAAAATCGATCTCAAAACACCAAAATTTCCAAGTTCTTATCTAAATATTTCGATCCGTACGCCACGTAACGGAATTTTTTTCTCCTTTTCTGAAATTTTCTCGGCGTCTTATCCTATCTGTGAAGTTTTACAGTTGTAGCTCAATGAGAAATATAAAAAAAAAAAAATCGTATTTTCGTACGATTTTTCCAAATATCGCATCCCGTGCGCCCCCTAGCGAACCTTTTTGTCTCGTGTCATCGGCTCTCATCGACCTCTGAATTAAGTTTGAAATTTCAAGTATCTAGCTTACTTAAAAGCTGGTTTGAAAATTTTCAAATTCTTATCTAATTATTTCGAACCGTGCGCCACCTAACGGAATTTTTTCCTTTTTTGCATTGTCACGGTGTTCTAACCTATGTTTAAAGTTCCACGTTTGTAGCTCAATGAGAAGTTACGTAAAAATCGATTGCAAGATTAGTTTGAAAAGCGGACAAACATTCAACCGACCTAATATAAAGGAAGTAAAAAGAAAGAAATCTTTACACTTGAGACAATTTTTTTAATATTGTAACGAATTTACTGCAATTCCCCTTATTTGCAATCTTCTGCTAACGTTCGAATCACTAAACTGTTGAATAAATAACTCCAATATTGAATAATAGAAAAACTGCCTTTATTAAAGTACTTCACAATAAATAATACTGCTATTGCTCGCCAGATAGCGTCTTAATCAAAACTGACTCTTGCGCCTCTACTGGTGGCGCCTTTTATACTCTTTGATTTCCTTGTTGCATCTTCTAGGCGCTTCTGTTCTAGAATCTACTAGTTGGTTATCTGTTATAATTATAACTACAGACGTACGTGTATCTCATATGCGCGTGTGTTTGTAAGCGACACTTCCACAATTATATTGCATATTTCAGATAAGATATCATGTGTTTTGTGCGTTGCTTCTCCCTGCGTGTACGTACATATGTGTAGACATAATGATTGAATTATTGATGTGCATCAAGTCACTTCTTAGCATCGGCTTAGAGATGGCAGTACCACTTAGTGTTGCTTATATTCGTAACAATATTCTTAAATTTAAAATTTGTGGAAGATAATTATACTCAGTTGAGCAGAGCTCACAGAGTATATTAACTTTGATTGGATAACGGTTGGTTGTACAGGTATAAAGGAATCGAGATAGATATAGACTTCCATATATCAAAATCATCAGTATCGGAAAAAAATTCGATTGAGTCATGTCCGTCCGTCTGTCCGTTAACACGATAACTTGAGTAAATTTTGAGGTATCTTGATGAAATTTGGTGTGTAGGTTCCTGGGCACTCATCTCAGATCGCTATTTAAAATGAACGATATCGGACAATAACCACGCCCACTTTTTCGATATCGAAAATTTCGAAAAATGGAAAAAGTGCGATAATTCATTACCAAATACGGATTAAGCGATGAAACTTGGTAGGTGAGTTGAAATTATGACGCAGAATAGAAAAATAGTAAAATTTTGGACAATGGGCGTGGCACCGCCCACTTTTAAAAGAAGGTAATTTAGAAGTTTTGCAAGCTGTTATTTGGCAGTCGTTGAAGATATCATGATGAAATTTGGCAGGAACGTTATCCTTCTTACTATATGTCTGCTTAATAAAAATTAGAAAAATTGGAGAACGACCACACCCACTTTTAAAAAAAAAAATTTTTTTATTCAAATTTTAAAAGAAAAGTTAATATCTTTACAGTATATAAGTAAATTATGTCAACATTCAACTCCAGTAATGATATGTTGCAACAAAATACAAAAATAAAAGAAAATTTCAAAACGGGCGTGGCTCCGCCCTTTTTCATTTAATTTGTCTAGGATACTTTTAATGCCATAAGTCGAACAAAAATTGACCAATCCTTGTGAAATTTGGTAGAGACTTCGATTCTAGGACGATAACTGTTTTCTGTGAAAAAGGGTGAAATCGGTTGAAGCCACGCCCAGTTTTTATACACAGTCGACCGTCTGTCCTTCCGCTCGGCCGTTAACACGATAACTTGAGCAAAAATCGATATATCTTTACTAAACTCAGTTCACGTACTTATCTGAACTCACTTTGTATTGGTGTAAAAAATGGCCGAAATCCGACTATGACCACGCCCACTTTTTCGATATCGAAAATTACGAAAAATTAAAAAAATGCCATAATTATATACCAAATACGAAAACGAGGATGAAACATGGTAATTGTATTGGTCTATTGACGCAAAATATAACTTTAGAAAAAAACTTGGTAAAATGGGTGTGACACCTACCATATTAAGTAGAAGACAATGAAAAAGTTTTGCAGGGCGAAATCAAAAGCCCTTGGAATCTTGGAAGGAATACTGTTCGTGGTATTACATATATAAATAAATTAGCGGTACCCGACAGATGATGTTCTGGATCACCCTGGTCCACATTTTGGTCGATATCTCGAAAACGCCTTCACATATACAACTAAGGGCCACTCCCTTTTAAAACCCTCATTAATACCTTTAATTTGATACCCATATCGTACAAACACATTCTAGAGTCACCCCTGGTCCACGTTTACGGCGATATCTCGAAAAGGCGTCCACATATAGAACTAAGGCCCACTCCTTTTTAAAATACTCATTAACACCTTTCATTTGATACCCATACCGTACAAAAAAATTCTAGAGTCACCCCTGGCCCACCTCTATGGCGATATCTCGAAAAGGCATCCACCTATAGAACTAAGGCCCACTCCCATTTAAAATACTCATTAACACCTTTCATTTGATACCCATATTGTACAAACGCATTCTAGAGTCACCCCTGGTCCACGTTTATGGCGATATCTCGAAAAGGCGTCCACCTATAGAACTAAGGCCCACGCCCTTTTAAAATACTCATTAACACCTTTCATTTGATACCCATATTGTACAAACGCATTCTAGAGTCACCCCTGGTCCACGTTTATGGCGATATACCGAAAAGGCGTCCACCCATACAACTAAGGCCCACTCCCTTTTAAAACACTTATTAACACCTTTCGTTTGATACCCATATCGTAGAAACAAATTCTAGAGTCACCCCTGGTCCACCTTTATGGCGATATCTCGAAAAGGCGTCCACCTATAGAACTAAGTCCCACGCCCTTTTAAAATACTCATTAACACCTTTCATTTGATACCCATATTGTACAAACGCATTCTAGAGTCACCCCTGGTCCACGTTTATGGCGATATCTCGAAAAGGCGTCCACCTATAGAACTAAGGCCCACGTCCTTTTAAAATACTCATTAACACCTTTCATTTGATACCCATATTGTACAAACGCATTCTAGAGTCACCCCTGGTCCACGTTTATGGCGATATACCGAAAAGGCGTCCACCCATACAACTAAGGCCCACTCCCTTTTAAAACACTTATTAACACCTTTCGTTTGATACCCATATCGTAGAAACAAATTCTAGAGTCACCCCTGGTCCACCTTTATGGCGATATCTCGAAAAGGCGTCCACCTATAGAACTAAGGCCCACGCCCTTTTAAAATACTCATTAACACCTTTCATTTGATACCCATATTGTACAAACGCATTCTAGAGTCACCCCTGGTCCACGTTTATGGCGATATCTCGAAAAGGCGTCCATCTATAGAACTAAAGCCCACGCCCTTTTAAAATACTCATTAACACCTTTCATTTGATACCCATATTGTACAAACGCATTCTAGAGTCACCCCTGGTCCACCTTTATGGCGATATCTCGAAAAGGCGTCCACCTATAGAACTAAGGCCCACGCCCTTTTAAAATACTCATTAACACCTTTCATTTGATACCCATATTGTACAAACTCATTCTAGAGTCACCCCTGGTCCACGTTTATGGCGATATCCCGAAAAGGCGTCCACCCATACAACTAAGGCCCACTCCCTTTTAAAACACTTATTAACACCTTTCGTTTGATACCCATATCGTAGAAACAAATTCTAGAGTCACCCCTGGTCCACCTTTATGGCGATATCTCGAAAAGGCGTCCACCTATAGAACTAAGGGCCACGCCCTTTTAAAATAATCTTTAACACCTTTCATTTGATACCCGTATCGTACAAACAAATTCTAGAGTCACCCCTGGTCCACCTTTATGGCGATATCTTGAAAAGGCGTCCACCTATAGAACTAAGGCCCACGCCCTGTTAAAATACTCATTAACACCTTTCATTTGATACCCATATCGTACAAACAAATTCTAGAGTCACCCCTGGTCCACCTTTATGGCGATATCTCGAAAAGGCGTCCACCTATAGAACTAAGGCCCACGCCCTTTTAAAATACTCATTAACACCTTTCATTTGATACCCATATTATACAAACGCATTCTAGAGTCAACCCTGGTCCATTTTTATAACGATATTCCGAAAAGGCGTCCATCTATCGAACTAAGGCCCGCTCCCTTTTAAAATACTCATTAACACCTTTCATTTGATACCCATATAGTACAAACAAATTCCAGAGTCACCCCTGGTCCACCTTTATGGCGATATCTCGAAAAGGCGGTCATCTATAGATTTTAGGCCCACGCCCTCTTAAAATACTCATTAACACATTTCATTTGATACCCATATCGTACAAACAAATTCTAGAGTCAGGCCTGGTCCACCTTTATGGCGATATCCCTAAATGGCGTCCATATATAGAACTATGGCCCACTTCCTCTTAAAATATCCATTTGATACACATGTCATACAAACACATTCCCAGGTTACCCTAGGTCTTTTTACAACATGGTGATTTTCCCTTACTTTGTCTCCACAGCTCTCAACTGAGTATGTAATGTTCGGTTACACCCGAACTTAGCCTTCCTTACTTCTTTTTATTTTAGATAAGACGCCATCATTTGCGATAGAAACGCGTCAAGAACAGTTAATACATGTACATTTATATTATTTCACAGCTTGCAAGTCCATGTTCTTATTGTGGTAGCGATAAAGACACTCGCCAAAGGTCTTGATAGTCGTTTGCCGCACATAGATCCGTTACGTTCCGGTAACAAGCACCATTACAACTCCGATCATCTCGAAAACGATTTGATATTATCACGATGAACTTCTAGGCCAGTTCGTTTTTTTTTTGTCCACACCAGTTAGCGAAGTAAGACAGAAGCGATGGAAAGAAAGCTATGGAGTTGTATTAACAAAGGAAACTGATTTTATCAGCTGTTCGTCAGATCTGAGTTTTTTAAAACGTGATCATTTGTATCCCCGAGCTGTTGTCATACCAATTGAACCGAGTTCTTGAGGTGTGAGCACAATAAAGCAAAATACCATAATTTCAATAATAAAAATAAATAAATGTAAGGCGCGATAACCTCCGAGGAGATTTTAAGCCGAGCTTCTCTTGCGTCGTGCTCCTTTTAATTTTTTCTAAAAACTGGCGGGACAGGACCTACTTGTTCTATGCCGACTCCGAACGGCATCTGCAAGACAAAAATACACTCGGCGTGCTTGCCAAACACTGCCAAGTGGCGACCCCGCTTAGAAAATGTTTCTTCTAATTGAAAAAACTTATTTCTAAATTTTGATGTTGGTTTGCCCGGGGTGTGAACCCAGGATCTTCGGTGTGGTAGGCGGAGCACGTTACCATCGCACCACGGCGGCCGATTTGTTAAATTCTCTTTGCTTAGAATCAAAAAAAATGCTTTAAAAAAACTAGTAAAATGAGGAAGATTTGATGTGAAATTTGGTCAAACAAATAAGTTTCATAATTCTTTTTTTGTTTTACAAAGAAGGTATTTTTCCTTATACGTTTGTGGTGACGATATGAACTCTTGTTCTTTGTAGTACTTATCGGTAATTTAAAATAAATATGAAAGGATTCGGTTTGACATATTTCTTATCTCTTATAAATACTTGCCACATTATTAGGTGTGTTTGAACTAAAAAATGTAAAATGTTACAAAACGTATTAAATTCCATATGTGCTTGAGAAGCTACCTAACAAAAACCCATGCATAAAGTAAACCATATAGATAAGCCATATATACCAAAAACAAGTAAAGGTGGCTAAGTTCGGGTGTAACCGATCATTATGTACTCAGCGTGAGCTTCAATTGTATATTTCATTTCAGATAAATTAGTTTTCTACATAACACGTGGCACCGCCCGTTAAAAAAAAAATGTCTCCACATTTCCTCTTACAATAAAACTTGATAAGTGAAATATCATTGATTCAAAACTATTTTTTGCTAAGTTATAGCTTATTATTATCGTCTACGATCCTTTTAAAAATCTTTTATATAAAAGTGGGCGTGGTCTTCAACCGATCTCGTCCATTTTTTTGGTAATAATGCCTGCTATGGGGTACTTTTGTTCCTGCTATAGGGTATTTGTGTACCAAATTCTATTACGATCCGTTAATTTTTCTTCGGGTTATGGCTCCCGAGACTTTGAAAATTGCTTAGCCCTAAAAGGGGCCGTGCCACGCCCATTTTCAAAAATTTTAGTGTTGTCCAATTTAATGTTATAATTCAATTTAGAAAGTAAAATTCTATTGATACAAAGCTTTTTTTCGCAAAGATATAGCTTCTTATTTTCGTCCACGACCCTTTTAAAAATCTTTTATATAAAAGTGGGCGTGGTCTTTAACCGATCTCGTCCATTTTTTCTAGAAATATTTCCTGCTATAAGGAAAATATGTGTACAAAATTTTATTACGATATGTAAATTTTTCTTCGAGTTATGGCTTCCGAAACATAGAAAATTGCTTGGTCATAAAAGGGGCGGTTCCAAGCCCATTTCTTAAAATTTGAAGTTTTTCCTATTTACTGTTATAAATATACTTGGGAAATGAAATAACATTGATATAAAGCTCTTTTTTGCAAATATATATCGACGAATTTTGTTACGATAGGTTTAACGATTTTTGATTTATGATTAATAATATTTGTAAAATTGATTCTACCACAAGTTGGCGGTGCCACGCCCATTTAAAAAACTTTTTTCAAATATTTATCAAGAATCTCAATATCAGTCCACGCGTCAAACTTCAACATTTTAGGTGTATTATTTACTAAATAATCTGTTTTTTTCTTTTCCAAAATGTTATATATATAAAAAGTGGGCGTGGTTATCACCCAATTTCGCTCATTTTCAATACCAATCTATTCTGTGTCCAGGTAAGCTCGTGTACTAAATTTGGTGAAGATATCTCAATATTTACTGAAGTTATCGTGCTAACGGACAGACGGACGGGCTAAATCAAATTTTTTTTCGATACTCATGATTTTGATATATGGAAGTCTATATCTATCTCGATTCCTTTATACCTGTACAACCAACCGTTATCCAATCAAAGTTAATATACTCTGTGTGGAAAGCACGCTGAGTATAATAATATGCATAAAAGTGGTAAAACTTATAGAAATTAAGCCCACAATGTGCTATAGGTTTAAGAAATTATAGTAAAGAATTTGTTTTTGGTTTCGGGTTTACTGTCCAATAAATCAGAAAAACGCCTTTTTTATTTTTTCCCCAATGCTTCGACCTTTTATTTTGGTCTTCAGGGCTCAAAATTACTGCGTTCATCCTTGTCCAGTTGTTTTGTATAGATATTTTGTTTTCTGCATTGTGCAGAAATGATCATATATAAAATTTTAAATTATAGGGCTTTGGGATAAGTTCTTTATAAATTTGAATAAAATTGAAAAGAAATCTTAATATATAAAAACACGTGTCACAGGTTTGAGGCCAATGGACTCCTAAACTACTGAACCGATTTTGAATTTGTTTTGCACCCCGTGTGTAGTTTGATGTAGCTTGAAATATAGGATAGGTTATATCTCAGTTTATAGTCGCAATATTATTTTATTGCAATCTTTTTTATTTGCTTATACGTAATATTAAAATGTTTCGTATACGCAGTGGCACTCATATTTTCAGGTGGTGCGGATATACTTCCATGTAATTGCTTGGTGTTTAATTAAACAACCTACTTATCAATAAAAAATATTATAGCGAATGATATCAAGTATAGCACATCACCAAGCCCGTTGATAGGGGGGAGGGGGTTTCTGAGGAGGCCCGCGATTTAGAGGTACTATGACATTTTTTTTAATACAAGGGATTCTTTAGTTGTTCCATGTGCAATTTTTAAGCCGAATTTCAAAAACAACGAAAATCTGCATTTCGTTTTAATATTATAGTGAAGTGTGAAAAATAAAAATCTATATATATAAAAAGAAAGGCTAAAATGTGTGTTAGTTGGTCTCCGGTGTTTGAAGAGATGCGTCCATCGATTTTGTTCAAACTTTCACACAAGTTGCGTAAACCTCACGCGGTGGTTACTACAGGTACAGGGTCTCGAGATATAGGCCAAAACGTGTGCCAGTGAATGCCTAGACAGTGTTTATACAATATGGATATCAAATGAAAGCTGTTGATGAGTGCTTTGGTACAGAGTAATATATTATCCAGAGACGGACTGGGACTGGGATTAGGACAAGGACTGAGACTGAGACTCGGAGTGGGACTGGGACTGGGACTGGAATAAAATACATACCAACCTCTGGGACAGGCAATAAGGGATGCAGAAGAATGAGAAGGAATTGAGAGAAGAGAAAAGAGACAAGAAGATGGAGATTGAGAAAGAGATAGAATGAGACAAAGATGGAGATAGATGAGGCGAAAAATACGGAGGGAGGAGTGAATAAAAGGATTAGGAAAAAGTGAAGAGGGGGGGGGGGGGGGGGGGGGGGGTGGGGAGGGGAAGGGAGGGCAGAGTCAGACGGAAAAAGCTTATTAAAATGTATGCAGATAGGCCAAATTTAGGGCAGGACAACGTCTGCCGGGTCTTCTAGTAAGTAATAAAATGAACGCAATGTAAATTCAAACAACAACAAACGTTGGCGAAAAAATAAAAAAGGCGTTTTTCTGATTTATTGGACTGTAAAGCCGAAACCAGAAACAAATTTGTAATAAATATAGAAAACAGTCAGTAGTACAAAAAAAAAAAAAAAAATTATAGTAAGGAACTTTTTTTTGCTTACATACTTCCATGTCGTTAAATATGGGCTAAAATAATAAAGAGTTTACAAGACTCAAAACTACACGATGTTATAGAGTTGCTCTCCTTTGTCCATATCTCCCAATGAAACTAAGGTAGATATCATATTCAAAATATTCGATTCGTGTTTTTCGCCCAGTTTTACCTAGAATAGGTTGTTCTTGCACATAAGCATTTTCGCATTTTGCACAAAATCCAACTTAGCATTTTCTATAAACATTTTGACATAACCATACGACTTAATGCGGAATCAAGCATCAACCCTGCCTGCTTCGAAAAGTTTTATGGAAGGATTGGCAATGCTGGCCATTTTTCTACACATTTTCTCCATTCTCTGTTCGCACGCATGCTGCCAAACTGCCGTGTCCACTGAAATACTTTCTTGGCTGGAGCATCTTCATCCATTCGTATAACATGACCTAACCAGCGACTTGTAGAACGTGATTTTTATTCGTCGAGAGAGGTCTTTTCTTTTCAAATGCCTACTCAATCCAAAGTAGCACTTGTTGGCAATTGTTATTCTCCGTTTGATTTCTAAGCTGAGTTGTTTTTGTTGGTAATGCTGATTCCTAAATGGACGAAATCCTTTAGAGTCTCGAATTATAACCGTCAACGGTGAGATAGCTGCTTTTCCTTTTTTTCTTCGATGACAGCGAGTACTTCGTCTTGTCACCATTTACCGCAATACCCACTTTTTCGCCACCTTATCTTATCTAGAGAAATCACGGCTAGTTTTTTAAGGCCAATAATATTAAAATAATCATCATATGCCAGTCTTAAATTAGATTGTATCATTACGGCCCCGGAATGTGTCAAATTTGACATACCAAACGCGATGAAGGTATCAAAGGCCTTAGTAGCGATCGAACAAAAGAAAATGTAATTTAAGAATTTTTGGAATGGAGAGCTACTATCCTTTCAATCAACTTATTTTCTGATGCCAATATTTTTTGTATAATATAATAAGAAGAATTACGAGTGAAAGAAATATTTACTTATCCACTTCCAAAGACATTCCAAAACGAAAAATATTAATGAACATAAAAAATATGATTTTTTTTTCTACAATTTCATTTTCACTACAATTGCTGATTCATTTTTTTTTTTGTCGCTTTCGCTTACGGCAATTTCACCACTTCGAATTACAACAGACAGTCTGAAGCTGGCAAGCAAAGCCGCATAATCAAATATTGACTGACATCGTCGAAATTACCATAATTTGCGCATTGAAATGCAAATTTCGTCTGCAGCAAATAAACTTTACAGCCAAGCAGTGCGAGGCATTCACGAAAAGTTGTAGAAGCTTGCGTCTAACAAAGGTGGCAACCACAGCCGGGGTAGGCAATATTTACATAGTAGACTTTTGAAGAAAAGCAATAGTTTTCTTATATACAAAGAGACTTCAGTACATTCATTTATTTATATAAAGGTTATTCCCATACATACATATGCACATAAACGAACAAAATTTGGTTACGGGAGCTTTTTTTTCTTGCGCTGTTGCATACAGTAAAAGTAAATAGTGGCGCGGCACACACAGATGTTGTTGACATCTGCACCACAACGAACGCTGACGGCAACACCAGACACACTGGCTGCCTGCCGCGACAACGACGCGTCGTTTAAGAAACTTAAACGTGCTCAGCATATTTGAATATGCAATAAGCTTCGAAGTTGGCTTGCTACTTCATTACTACCATCATGAGTAAATGCCAGTTTGCTTGCAGCTCATCGCAAGTTTCATTGCAAAAATCGTTTGCTCGTTGCAAGCAATCAATGTGAAACGGCAGCAGCAAAGGCAAATGCAGAAGCTTCAGCCGGGCAGCAGCAGGGGTTTTCGCCTGTCTTCCTTTCGGCAAGTTTGCTTTCAATTTTAGGCAGATTGGAGGTTAATAAAATTTATAAATTATTGGCAATAAAAACTAACGTGTTTTCGTTTTGGTTAATATATGATAAAATGATGCTTGCTTATAAATAAATTTGAAAAAAAATGGCATATTTATATTATCGTCATTTTGCCGTGGGGCTGCGGCATAGACAAATTAAATGTATATTCTTATAAGCAAGCAAGCAAGCAATTTTATCGTAGGTATATTTAAATAAATTAAATTAAATTTATAAATTGTGCTGAGCCAAACATTTTATGAAGACTAAATGCTTATTTCCTCATTTAGATTAGGGACTCATTTAACGTTGTCAACGCACGAATGCAATTATCTTATAAGCTGCTTGTAGATCTCATGAGCTAGACATGTTGAATGAAGAGGGTGGTTTCATCGCCCCAGCGGGTTAGCGGGCTTAGATATAGCCACGGCAGGCGACTAAATTAATCAAACGATTCGAGGGGTTGTGTATCGCAACCCTTTCAAGGGGTTGTCAGCACAATTTACCCCCATTTCTCATGGAACTGGGGGTGGGGGTCGGGATGACCTAGAATGTTCAATGTGGCCATACAAAATCGTTTCCGAGTTGGCCAGGCTTTTACCTAAATGGTGCTTGTTACCGGAACGTGCGGGATCTATATTCGGCAAAAGACCATCAACATCGATAACACTCTTAAAAACCTTCGAGGAGTGTCACTATGGCTACAACTACAAGAACAACCAAAATTCTAAATTTTGCCGATTTTCGATTTGCTCCCAGCTTAAGAAAAAACATCCAGAAAAAGAAGTAAAAACGGCACAGCCGAAGACCTCATACCTCGTTCATGTGTAGAGCTCGCCTTCTTTTAATTTCGCCCATTCTGATGGAACCGTCAACCTTAAAAGCTTCCAGCGATGCGCCCTGTTTAGCAAGCTCATCCGCTTTTTAATTTCCATCTATGTATTGGGATCCATACATTTCTCCCTGTCCCGATTATTTCCAGGGTTTGCTTGCACTCTGAAACACTTTCAGATATTGTGATATGAAAGATAATTGCCTTAATTGCTGATTGGCTGTCAATGTAAAAATCAACGCGGTTTTAGTCGCGGCTTCTATTTTAGCCTGAAAATCACTTCAGTGATATGGCAGCTTGTAGGTTTTGTTTATTTCTGAATATGCAGAGTATAACGCAGACCCTAATCCTTACATTACCTTGCAACCATCGGTATAGACGTGTTTCGTCTCGTCTGCCATTTGCGCGTCCTTTCGGCAACCTTCGACCTCTATTGTTGCTCTAAGAGGCCCATCGAAGCGCAGGTAGGAAACTTGAAAGTCCGTATAATATTTGATGTCGCTATGCTACTATGGCCGTATGGTCTACGCTTAAGCTGATCCGTGGCAATGGGTCTCGTTGTTAACGTTTTGTTCTTCGCCACTCGGTATAACGGTGGAATGTGCAAAATGGCATACAGTGCAGCCGTCGAGTTTGTTTTCAGTGCTCCCTTCTGCCAGGCATTGATTGCCTGCATACCTCACCTAATTTTTATACTCAGCTGAGCAGAGCTCACATATAATATTAATATTGTTCGCACAACGGTGCCCCGTAACGGCATAAATATAGACTTCTATATATCAAAATGATCTGGGCGGAAAAAGAAATTCATATAGCCATGTATATCCATATCCAAAGACGGATAAAGCGATGAACCTTGGTAGGTGGGTTGACCTTATGACGCAGAATAGAAAATAAATAAAATTTTGGACAATGGGTGTGGCACCGCCCACTTTTAAAAGAATGCAATTTAAAAGTTTTGCAAGCTGTAATTTGGCAGTCATTAAAGACATCATGATAAAATTTAGAAGAAACGTTACTCTTATTACTATATGTGTGATAAATAAAAATTAGCAAAATCGAACACGCCCACTTAAAAAAAAAAAAATTTTTTAAATCAAATTTTAACAAAAAATTGAATATCTTAAAGTATATAAGTAAATTATGTCAAAATTCAACTCCAGTTGTTGTACCAAAATACAAAAATAAAAGAAAATTTCAAAATGGGCATGGCTCTGCCCTTTTTCATTTAATTTGTCTAGAACACTTTTAATGCCATAAGTCGAACAAAAATTTACCAATCCTTGTGAAATTTGGTAGCGGACGATAACTGTTTTCTGTGAAAATGGCTTAAGCGGTTGAAGCCACTGCCAGTTTTTATACACAGTAGTCTGTCCTTCCGCTCGGCCGTTAACACGATAACTTGAGCAAAAATCGATATATCTTTACTAAACTTAATTCACATACTTATCTGAACTCACCTTATCTTGTATAAAAAATGGCCGAAATCCGACTATGACCACGACCAGTTTTTCGATATCGAATATTTCGAAAAATGAAAAAAATATCATAATTCTATACCAAATACGAAAAAAGGGATGAAATATGGTGATTGCAAAATATAACTTTAGAAAAAACTTTGTAAAATGGGTGTGACACCTACCATATTAAGTAGAAGCAAATGAAAAAGTTGTGCAGGGTGAAATCAAAAGCCGTTGGTATCACGCCAGGAATACTGTTCATGGTATTGCATATATAAATAAATTAGCGGTACCCGACAGATGATGTTCTGGGTCACCCTGGTTCACATTTTGGTCGAAATCTCGAAAACGCCTTCACATATACAACTAAGGGCCACTCCCTTTTAAAACCCTCATTAATACCTTTAATTTGATATCCATGTCGTACAAACACATTCTAGAGTCACCCTGGTCCACCTTAATGGCGATAGGCCTATAGAACTAAGGCCCACTCCCTTTTAAAATACTCTTTAATACCTTCCATTTGATACCCATGTCATACAGACACATTCCAGGGTTACCCTAGGTTAATTTTCCAACATGGTGATTTTCCCTTATTTTGTCTCCAAAGCTATCAGGTGAGTATGTAATATTCAGTTACACTCGAACTTAGCCTTCCTTACTTGTTTGAGGTAAGTTCTTTTTGCTCAGCTATCCACCAATCGAAGAAGTATATGATCAGTCTTACAATCGCTGCAAATATTCAATGAGAAAGAAACGTGATAGAACCCACTCCTCCAGCATTCTTTTACGTACATAGAGTTCCGTCGATTAAAATAAAAACGGAAGCAAAAACGAAACTTAAAATTGTTTCCCTTAAAACAAAAATACAACCGTGTATACAATCAACCAGGGTCTCATCGTCCCCTCAATAAAAAAAAAAAAAAAACAAGGAAAACCCCTTAACTTATGATTCTGACATTGTTCCAAGTCGATTCTGCATTAGTCTAGAAATAGTCCCGAAGTGATCATATAACTGTACTGACATAGTACCGAATTGGTCCCGAAATAATCTCGAAAATTTTCTAAATGTAGTCTTGAAGTGAATCCGCAGGGATGCTTAAGCTGTCCAATAATTGTCCCGAAACATTTTGGAAATGATTCTGAAGTTTTCCCGAAATGATTCTAAAATAGTCGCAAAGTGATCCTACAGTTATTCCGAATTGGTCGCAAAATAATGAAGTGATCCTGTAACTCCCTCGATATGGTTTTGATCCTTATTGACATCAAAAATTATACAGAAGCGATCCTGAAATGTTCTGAAATGGTTCCAATATATATAAAAGAAAGTGGTGTTGTTACACCAGGCATAACTCAAGAACGGATGAACCAATTTGGCTGAAAATTGGTGGAGAGGTAGCTTAAAACCAGGGAACGGATATAGGATACTTTTTATCCCGTTCTGGCTAGGATCTTGAGATCAAAACGTGGACCTGGGTAATCCTGGGTTGTGTTTGTTTCAAATGGAAGCTGCTTATGAGTACTTTGATACTGGGTTTTTTCGTACCCCTGGGTGACTAGGGTCTCGAGATATAGGCCAAAACGTGGACCCGGGCATCCCTAGAATGTGTTTGTACAATATGGATATAAAATGAAAGCTGTTGATGAGTGCTTTAGTACAGGGTAGTTTTCAGACCTACTGGTGATTAGGGTCTCGAGATTTAGGCCAATACGTGGACCCGGCCACCCCTAGAATGTGTTTATACAATATGGATATCAAATGAAAGCTGTTGATGAGTGCTTTAGTACAGGGTAGTTTTCATACCTACTGGTGACTAGGGTCTCGAGATGTAGGCCAAAACGTGGACGCGGGTACCCCTAGAATGTGTTTATAGAATACGGATAAGAAATGAAATCTGTTGATGAGTGCTTTAGTACAGGGTAATTTTCATATCTATTTGTGACTAGGGTCTCGAGATATAGTCCAAAACGTGGACGCGGGTACCCCTAGAATGTGTTTATAGAATACGGATAACAAATGAAATCTGTTGATGAGTGCTTTAGTACAGGGTAATTTTCATATCTATTTGTGACTAGGGTCTCGAGATATAGGCCAAAACGTGGACGCGGGTACCCCTAGAATGTGTTTATAGAATACGGATAACAAATGAAATCTGTTGATGAGTGCTTTAGTACAGGGTAATTTTCATATCTATTTGTGACTAGGGTCTCGAGATATAGGCCAAAACGTGGACTAGGATAACACTTGGATGTGTTTTAACATTATTGGTATCAAATTGAAACTGTTGATGTGTGCTTTAGTACAGAGTAATTTATACCGCTGGTTGACTAGGGTCTCGAGATATAGGCCAAAACCTGGACCCTGACACCCCTAGAATGTGTGTATAATATGGATATCAAATGCAAGCTGTTGCTAAGAGCTTGAAAGTAATTTTCATTGTGATATTCGATTTAGTCGCATCAACCCGGCAAAACTGATAAATATGCATGCGAAGCCGATATAAAGACATGAATTTATAATACCAAGATACCTATATACATATGTACGTCCTATTCGATTTGTTTGAAATTTGGTGTATTAATTTGCCTGTATTAGTATTTAGCATCCTTTTTTCCGGGAAGTAGCCAGAGAGGGCTGGGAATGGGATTAGGACTAGGACTGGGATTGAGACGCGGAGTGGTACTGGGACTGGGGCTCGAAAAGGGACTGGAACAAAATACATACCACCCTCTTGAACTTGAGAGAAGAGAAAAGAGAGAAGGAGACTGAGAAAAAGATAGAATGAATAAAACGATTGGGAAAGAGTGAATGGGGGGGGCAGAGTAAGACGGAAAAAGCTTATTAGAATGTATGCAGTTAGACCAAAATTTAAGGCAGAGCAACGTCTACCGTATCTGCTAGTAGTCTATAAATGATTTTTAGTCATCCAGAAATGTTCACGAATTGGTGACGAAGTAATCCTAAAATGGTTCAAAAATAAACGATACAGCTCGATCCCCCCGCAAAATTGTATCGAAGTCCGTCAATCCTTCACGCATGGACAAGAGTGGCACTTAGCTCCATAACGTCCCCATAACTGAATAGCATGATGTGTCTACTTTTAATTGATTAATCTTCGCCCGTTATATGTGTTGTGATGAATGATTGAAAATCATTTTTAATCAAACGGTAACCAAGCAACTGCCGAACTGTTTCTTAAAATTATAATTAGATCCGTAATATCTAACAAGTGCTACTTGTCGCTAATAAGTCCGATCCACTATTTCAGAGCTATTGTGATTTCAAAAATAAGTTTGGATTACGGATCGCAAAACCTAATACAGGCCCTGGTTTATCTTCTTCTTATGGAAAAAAACGATTAGTCCCTCTTTCATTGTATAAATCGATGTATCCTTGTTTTAAGGGAAAAAGTTACAAGTCCCGTTTTTACTGCCGTTTTTATTTTTTAACCTTATTTTACGGATATATTTAAAAGTTTTCCTTTTATTCACTTTTGATATAAATACATTTTTAATCGCCGGACTTTCATATATTTATGTGTGCATTTGAAAATTTTCTCCAAATCAATCAAATTGCTAACTACCAATCTAACATGTCGTCGACGTTCTGGCGAAAATCACTAAGTCCAAAATGATTTAATGACCTTAGCCTGTCATAAAAAGGTTCATATATGACTTGTTAATTTAATTTTTAGTATGTAACCAGCTAGACATGCTGATGGTTGGCCTGTATAAAATTGTTGCTTTTGAAAATTTCTTCTTAGTGACTTTTGCTTTTACGGACTTGGTGACTTTTAGTTGTACGCCGTCGACATACTCTTTGACAATAATCGTTCTCCAATAACTCGTTTTACCATAATTACTATAGATCAACCAAATAAATTTAATTTTTCATCCGCCACATTGCCACATAATTTATTGAAATTAAATGCCACTAAATTATTGCAAAAGTAAAAACCAGTTGAAAGCTCGCTGTCGAAAAAAGAATACACAACGAACTGCTTATGCAATACTCTATGGTACACTTCATTATGTCAATGTGAAGTCATTTGACTCCGACTCGATAGGTCAATTGAATTCAAATGCCAGACATCAACAGTGATGCCATCGAATCGAGAAAAAAATCCCACAAAATTTGTACCATTTTACTATTTTTCCCCTTATTCGAGTGCGAAAATCTCACGCTTTTTTCCACCAAAAAAAATGCTCCTTGAATAATCCTAATTGAAGTCACTTTTTTCTAAATTTTTCATGTTGCTTTTCGCGGAACTTTCGGTGTGGTAGGTGTGGTAGGCGGAGCATGATGCCACCACACCACGGCGTCCATGTAACTCTTTTACACCAAAATATCCACATTTTACTCTGTCAACTTGCGGAATTCCTTTTACCCCTTTTAGTTCATTTTTTGTTAAAAAAAATGCCACGTCTTGGCATCACTGGACACCGAAGCAGCATACATAAATTGCACACACTCACACGTAAACAAATCAACAAAAGCATTTCAATGTACGAATAAATGCATTTATTTGTATTTATGTTTAAATATGTGTGTATATGTGTACGTTTATAAACATATCTGCAATATTAAGCATTGATCAATTACCAAATAATCTCTGCGGTCAACACACGGACTAGTTAAGTGCATCGGCCTCAATTCTACTATAATTTATGTTTTCATTTATTAATTGCGAATAAATAAATTTCAAAGCATAATAAAATAAATAATGAACTGAAACTCAATAGAATTTGAAAAATGAACTAAATATCAATGCAAATGTTGTGAATAGATGAAAAAACTTTCTATACAAATAATAGTTGTGCTGCCAAAGCATAATTTGTGCAATAAAAACAACAGATTTGAATGATATATGAAAACAAAGAAATTTGCTAAATACTATTTTAATTTTTAATATGGCAATTAATGTATCGCAACGGCTCACTTTTAATGGGGCTCATTATGTTTTGCATACTGAAAAAGGTTTTATTGAATAAATTATAGTTAACAGTTGTTAAATTTAAGCCGCCTTGAAATTTCAATTAATAAATTTAAAATGTATAAGCTGCAAAAGCATTAAGTTCAAGAAGCCTCATTATATCTGCAAAGTCATTTAGTCTGTAAAGTTTGGCAGGGTTCCTTGATACTCCGAACGCGTTGGTGGCGTTACACGGAAGTCAAAAGAAGACATAACGGGAAAAGGTCTGCTTTTATTTGGCTATGATGAGCAGCCAAGTAAAGTCAGTATTACAGCAACAAATATAGAAAGGAATGGAGAGACAGTTGGGGAAAGACGGAAAAATAAGAGAACAAAAAAAGGGAGACTAGGAATAAAGTAGGAATAAGAAAAATAACGTCGAACGTCGTGCTGTGCAGACGTGTTTACACTGCTCTCTAAGTAAATTTCATTTATCTCGTGAAATCAATGTAAACAAATAAATATTTCTATACTTGTGATTTATATCGCGATCTCTAAACAAAATGTCTAATAGTGCCTTTAAAAACTATAATTGAATAAATATTTTAATATTCAAAAATTATAAAGTTTATCGACTTTCATATAAAAAAATTTTGCATAAGTGCTTCTGCATATTTTAATTCTTTATGACTATTCTTCGTTACTCTCAAAATTCCGTGCATATGTGGCTGTAGAGTAGAGCGAACGCAACCAAAAGTGCAGTGCGCAAAGTGCATTGAACTTTTTCATATGGAGTGTGTCAAGATACGCCCAGCTGATCTGGATTGCTTGACTGAAACGGGTAAACAATTCATATGTAATGGGTGTATTGCCTTGCGTCGTAACTCTCTGCGCTCACCGCCACCTATCATAGATTTCAATAAGTCTATTAATCTCAGTGATGCTACAACAACATGCATTCCTGATAAAACAAATAACTTCAACAGTCAACCTATGCTTTCTTATGTTGGCAGTGTTGACGTAAGTCATCCTCACTCATCTCAGCAAACAAGTGCTTTAGATTTGGCTCTAATTGAGATCAATTCTCTCAAAAATTATAACAAATTTCTTATTGACCAATTGGAAATATTAAGTGAAATTCGCTCTCTACACAACGTTTAGATGAGTTGTTCTCGGCCATTGCTTCGCTGGCTTCAGATTTAAATACAAATAAATGCACATGTTCTACAGATATTCGTTCTGCTTGCGCCGCTACTGCAGTTAAAACGTCAGAGACAACACCGTCGAGTACAGATGACGCATCTCTTGCCTGTGCAATTGTCGACGCCACCTGCAATGATACTGCGATCTCTGCTGCTGCTATGACTTCTGCTGATGTTGATGTCAACAACAAGAGTCCAATTGTTACTGCTATCACCGATCGTTGCCCAATTTCTAATGATAACAATGTGAGTGAAATTCAACTATGTGCCACTAAGCAGAATGTTACTACTGTGGTTCAAGCATGCTCAACACATCTCTCTCACAGCTCTTCTACTGCAAATAATATTTCTCCCTCACAGTGGACTCAGGTTCAGAGAAAAACGCGTAAAAACAAAAAACGCACTAAATCTCTGTCTTCTGGTACTAACGTTGACGTGGTAGGCAATGATAAAATCAGTGATTCTAATAACGCGGGAAGTCAAGTCCATCAAAAGAAAACCCCCCAAGTCCAAACCAGATCGCGTAGTCTAGTGATCGGAGTCAGTACTAAACTGAACTTGATGTAGTTTCCGCAAAAAAATGGATCCATCTATCGTCATTCAAATCTAATGTCACTGCTGATAATATAATCTCCTATGTGGTTAAAAATACGAAAATCGATGGCAATGAACTTGCCTGCTTCCCTCTGGTTAAAAAAGATACAGATTTTACTAAACTCTCAGAGTAAATTTTAAGCTTGGCGTGTCAGCTACCTTCCTGGACGCAATTATGGATCCCTTGCTATGGCCAGCAAATGTGAAAGTTAAACCGTTTAAAAATGTTCGCAAGCAAGCAAGTAGCTCGGACCCAGTGTCAAGCGACGATTAGCAATCACTGAACAATGTGGTGAGTGCTCTGCCTCCAATTAATGGGCATAGTGAGATAAAGGTATATTTCCAAAACCTTTCAGGGATGAGGACCAAAGCCGATCTTGTTCACACCTTCAGTTCCCAATTGGATTATGACGTTTTGTTTTCATCGAAACATGGCTGAATGGAAGTTTTTTCGACAGTGAGTTCTTCGACTCTAATCTTTTTAATGTATTCCGCAAAGATCGAGATGCTAACGCTACTGGTTGTCTTCGTGGCGGTGGGGTCTTAATTGCGGTCAAACGTCAGTTATCCTCCTGTTTCTTTCCGCTTAGTAATGGTGACGTTTTGCTCGACCAAATTTGTGTTTGCATTAATGGTTCTGATTCACAAGGCTCCCTATATCTCCTTGCATCATACGTGCCACCAGGCAGTTCATTTGAACTATACAAGGCACACGCTGACAACAGAGTTTCGCTAGTTATTAATAACCTAAGTGATAATCATCTCTGCGTGCTTGGTGACTTCAACTTATGCAATATTGACTGGTCAACTAATGTTTGTAATTTTGGTCTTACACCTAATAATCTCTCTGCAAATCACGAATTATATTTCATTGACAATTTACTTAGTCTTAATTTATTGCAAATCAACAAATGTGTTAATACTTTAAATAGATTACTCGATCTCATATTTATTAGTGATAATATTAATTGCGAAATCAGTGAATGTACAAATCCCATCACTCACAAGGACAGGCATCACCTACCCTTGGTTATTAATTTTAGTTTTTATAGTTTTGCACAGGATACTTCTGAAAGCAGATTTACTTTTAACTTTAATTCGTTTGATTTTCCCAGTTTTAATAGTTTTTTATCTGAAATAGACTGGGAAGTGGTACTTGAAGGACTGGATACTTCTGATAGTTTCCAAACTTTCAAATCTATTCTATTAAATCACTGCCTGCATAAAATTCCTATGAGACGAATGAGGCCTTACAAATTTCCGTGGTATACGAAAGAGTTGAAAAAATTGAGGAATCTCAGAAATAAATATATGCGTAAGTTTAAACATACGAAGAACCATTTGTTCTTCATTAAATATAAGCAATACTTGAAGAAATTTAATAATTTGGATAAGCTTCTGTACACCAACTATATTCATACAATCGAGTCTAACATTAAGTTGAATCCGAAAACATTTTGGAGCTATATCAAGTCCAAAAAAGGTTGCTCCAGTATACCGTCTGGAGTGTTCCTTGATGGCCACGCAGCGCGAACACCGGGTGATACAGCCAACTTATTTGCGGAGTTTTTTAAATCAAATTTTTCTGCCGACGATAGTTATCAATCGTTTGATGCCTCCTCGAATCTTGACACTGCTCTAAACTTTGGTGCCCTCTGTCTCTCTTCTGATGATATTAGTTATGCTATTCTCAAACTTAAATCTTCGTCTCAAACAGACGTTGATGGGTTCTCTTCAGTCCTGTTAAAAAACTGCCCGACTCTAGTTCTTCCTTTAAAAATAATCTTTAATAAATGTCTTTCGTGCGGTACGTTCACTGACGAGTGGAAGCTCACCTCCATTACCCCCGTCTTTAAAAGTGGTAACAAAAATGATGTGCGTAATTACAGACCTATTTCAAAGCTTTCTACCATTTCCAAAATTTTCGAGCATGCTGTTAATGCCAAGTTGAGTTTTGCGGTTAAGTCTTTAATATCTCCCTTCCAGCATGGTTTTGTCGCTGGTAGATCAACAGTTTCAAATCTTGCTGTTTTTAGTGAATATTGTATTGAATCTTTCTCTGCAGGTTATCAGGTTGATTGCATTTATACGGACTTTTCAAAAGCTTTTGACAAAATCCATCATAGTGTTTTAATTAAAAAATTAGGTTGCCTTGGTTTCCACTCTTCGTTTCTTTTATGGGTAAAGTCTTATTTAAGTAACAGACAGTGTGTTGTTTCCATTGATGGACAATCGTATAGTCCGTTTGTAGCCATTTCTGGGGTTCCCCAAGGGAGTATATTAGGTCCACTTTTATTTATCTTATTTATTAATGACGTAAGTAGTTGTTTTTCATTCGCGAAGTGTTTGCTATACGCCGATGACTTAAAGCTATTTTCTGCCATTAAGACGCCAGGTGATGCCTTAATGTTGCAGAATGATATTAATAAATTGCACCAATGGTGCCTGAATTCCGGTATCTCTTTGAATCCGTCCAAATGCTTTCAAATGACCTACTCGAAGTCAATTAATCTTCTAACTACAAATTATAGTATCTCTAATTATGAGCTTCAATGTGTTAATGAGATTAAGGACCTTGGTGTTGTCTTTGACAATAAGTTTTCTTTTAGTAAGCACATAAATTTCATAACCTCTAAATCATATTCTATGCTTGGCTTTGTAAGGCGCAATGCTACCAAATTCTCTGATCCCTACACGTTTAAGCTACTTTACACATCTTTTGTTAGATCTAATCTGGAATATGGCGTATTTATTTGGAGACCAAGTAGTCAAACTGCTATTACCAGAATTGAAAGAATACAAAAAATTTTTCTCAAATATGCCCTTCGTCCATTAAACTTCTCTGATCCTATACCCGCCTACTCTGCGCGACTTATGCTTTTAAGCCTTAAGTCTTTAGATAATCGCAGATCAATACTCTGCTTGTCATTTACGTATGATATTATTAATGGGTTCGTTGACTGTCCATATTTATTGGATAGGATTCGATTTAATATTCCTCGGAGGTGTCTTCGCAGTTTTTATACATTTTATTGTGACAATTTTAAAACCCACTATTCCAGTAATGCTCCAATTGCTCGTGCTCTCCGTGAGTTTAACTCCATCAGTACTGTTGTAAATCTAGACTTTTCTGCTCCAAAAGCGAAACTGCTAAATATGTTAAAATCTGCTTTCTAAGTATTATGTATTATTTTTCAAATAACTATCTCTTAACTTTAGTTTGTATCATAGTCTGTAAGGATTTAAGTCCATTGACTAAGTGAAATAAAGAAATAAAGAAATAAAGAGACTAACAGAAAGAATATAAAAAGTATTAAGAAAAGATTAAGTGTAATGAGAGAGATTAAAACCTAAAAAAGAGCGACGGCGGTGCCTTTTTCATCGGAGCCATTATAAGGAAGCGTTTCCTTACTAACAAACTTACTTAATTGGCGCATAACATTCATTTTGATGGAGACTTGTATTGTCGTATAGAGTACCAATGGCTGTACCGAAAGGAAAATTTAACATAAATTTTTGGGAACCTGAGTTTATTTTTTTAATATTTTGAAAACTTGGTAAAAGTTTTCTATAAAACAAATAAAATATTATAATTACAATTAGTTTGTTTCTAAGCATTTAAAACGTATGTATATAACACTCAACAGATTTTGTTCCGCCCAAAAATTTATTTGCCTACGTTCAAAAATTGAACCTCTCTTCTCTTCTCCTTTCTCTTAACATTCTCCTCTAGTTAGTATTCCGTTGTGTTCTTATTCCTGCCCTTCCTCTATTCCATTTTTCTACCTACCATTCCTACTCCACCCCACTCCCAGCCCAACTCCCAACTACAACAACACAATCCGCCCAGCACATTAGCACAAGTTTCATTGTGTAAGCTGAAATTTCCGACTGTTCGGCCAAAATCACCTTCTTTGCCCACGCTAGCGTTAACGTCGCCAATCACACTTATATGTCTTGGCGGGGATATCTCTCGTATCTCCGTTCTAAGCTTTCATAGAAAACGCCTTTCTTCCCATCGTTCTTCTTTTTTTTTTATTCGAATGGCGTCGAACTTCATTCTCAGGTGCAAACGTCTGTACTTGGCGACAAAGTTTTTCTTCCACCACGAATCCGATGCCGAAACTGCGCTTATTTCCATGGCCACTCCAGTAAAAGTCACAATTTTTAATTTTCTTTGTTCCTTGCTTCGTCCATAGCATATGTTGTATGGCGCTGATGTCGGCTTTTCATTTGCGAGTACATCACTTAACTGGGCACCCAAATAGGGGAACGGACGCTCCAGGTGCATGCCCTCAAGTCATAGTCCTATACAGGGGTCGTCATCAGTAACCCGAGACGTTAATTCGGGCCCCAAGCCCAGCGCGCAATCCACTCATCGGGGATGAAAGTTATACTAGCAAGTTTATACAGCGAACAGCTTGAGCGAAGACAAACGCCCCGTGCAGACGCACCTTATGGTGAGCAGACGCTGCTGATGAAGTCACTCAGCTAGCCCTAAATCGATTATATCGGAGTGATCCAGCTAGGTTGTCCTCTTTGATAACGTACACAAAACTTTTCCATATTTTATCGCTAACTTTTCGATGATAATCCGATAACACACCGATTTCTTTTTGGTATCGAAAATAAATCGATAATCATCTATACAATGTCGAAAACACACCTATAACAATACTTGCCATTCCTATACTTTCCTTTCCATTCCATTATTTGCCTTTTCCTTCAATTCCTTTTTCCTTTCCTTTCCTTTCCTTTCCTTGTTTTGCTATCTGATTTCACCCATATATATCGCGTGATTTGTTCAAACAATATGCTTTAGTGTAGTAACTACACTTACGGTTACACTCTGTATTCCTCCATATAGCACACCATTACCAAAGACTACGCTTACTTACTGGCTGGCTGGCTGGCACGAATTTTGTAATTGAAATTTAAGTAACTTCCCGATAAGCTACAAGCTTGAAACTTGGAATATAGTTCAGAACCCGATGACCATGCAATAATAAGAAAAAAATCGCCGCTAGGTGGCGTAAGGATCGAGATATTCACAAAAATCGTATTTGCGGTCCGAATTGGTTCAAATTTGGAACACATAATACATACAAGAATAGAAAGCGACCTATGAAAAAAATCGCCGCGAGGTGGCGCAAGGATCGTATTATTCATAAAAATCATATTTGTGGTCCGATTTGGCTCATATTTGGAACACATAATACATACAAGAATGGAATGCCACCTATGAAAAAAGCGCCGCTAGGTGGCGCAAAGATCGAGATATTCAAAAAAATCATATTTGTGTTCCGATTTGGCTCATATTTGGAACACATAATACATACATGAATAGAAAGCGAGCTATGATGTCCGATTTGGCTCATATTTGGAACAACTATTATCTACATTAGGGCGGGCCGATTTAAAAATCGCCATTGCTCAGTGAAAATCGTATTCTCGGGATCAAAATAAAAAACTTTGCCGAAGGAACCATACCTCTAAAACGAATCTCCCTTTGGTTCGAACTTTTGGGTAGAGGCAATTTCAATTCTACCTGCTGTGTCTTGTGGTGGCTTAAAAAAACAACACAAGCAATTTTACGATCTGCAATTGTGTCACAGTGATACCTTCATTTTTTAAAACGGTTGAATAAAAAACCCACACAACTATGTTTACGACATGCAAATGCATCACAGTGATGCCTTGGTTTTAAAAGGGGGTTGTAAAAACGCTAATTTCTAATAATTTTTTTAAATTTCTTTTCTATTACTAAGTTAAATTCATTTTTTCATTTATATATATTCTGACTTAATAAATTTCTAAAGAGAAAAATAAACTCCAAAAAGAAACAAGTAAGGAAGGCTAAGTTCGGGTGTAACCGAACATTACATACTCAGTTGAGAGCTGTGGAGACAGAGTAAGGGAAAATCACCATGTTGTAAAAAGAACCTAGGGTATCCCTGGAATGTGTTTGTATGACATGTGTATCAAATGGAAGGTATTAAAGAGTATTTTAAGAGGAAGTGGGCCATAGTTCTATAGATGGACGCCATTTTGGGATATCGCCATAAAGGTGGACCAGGCCTGACTCTAGAATTTGTTTGTACGATATGAGTATCAACTGAAAGGTGTTAATGAGTATTTTAAGAGGGCGTGGGCCTTAGTTCTATATGTGGACGCCTTTACGAGATATCGCCATAAAGGTGGACCAGGGGTGACTCTAGAATTTCTTTGTACTATATGGGTATCAAATGAAAGGCGGTAATGAGTATTTTAAAAGGAAGTGGGCCTTAGTTCTATAGGTGGACGACTTTTCGGAATATCGTTGTAAAAGTGGACCAGGGTTGACTCTAGAATGCGTTTGTACACTATGAGTATCAAACGAAAGGTGTTAATAAGTATTTTAAAAGGGAGTGGGCCTTAGTTCTATAGGTGGACGCCTTTTCGGAATATCGTTATAAAAGTGGAGCAGGGGTGACTCTAGACTGCGTTTGTACAATATGGGTATCAAATGAAAGGTGTTAATGAGTATTTTAAAAGGGCGTGGGCCTTAGTTGTATAGGTGGACGCCTTTTCGAAATATCGCCATAAAGGTGGACCAGGGGTGACTCTAGAATTTGTTTGTACGATATGGTGTTAAAGAGTATTTTAAAAGGGCGTGGGCCTTAGTTCTATAGGTGGACGCCTTTTTGAAATATCGCCATAAAGGTGGACCAGGGGCGACTCTAGAATTTGTTTGTACGATATGGGTATCAAATGAAAGGTGTTAATGAGTATTTTAAAAAGGAGTGGGCCTTAGTTCTATGTGTGGACACCTTTTCGAGATATCTCCATAAAGGTGGACCAGGAGTAACTCTAGAATTTGTTTGTACTATATGGGTATCAAATGAAAGGCGCTAATGAGTATTTTAAAAGGAAGTGGGCCTTAGTTCTATAGGTGGACGCCTTTTCGGAATATCGTTGTAAAAGTGCACCAGGGTTGACTCTATAATGCGTTTGTACACTATGAGTATCAAACGAAAGGTGTTAATAAGTATTTTAAAAGGGAGTGGGCCTTAGTTCTATAGGTGGACGCCTTTTCGGAATATCGTTATAAAAGTGGACCAGGGGTGACTCTAGAATGCGTTTGTACAATATGTTCTATGTTAGTTCTATAGGTGGACGCCGTTTCGAAATATCGCCATAAAGGTGGACCAGGGGCGACTCTAGAATTTGTTTGTACGATATGGATATCAAATGAAAGGTGTTAATGAGTATTTTAAAAGGGAGTGGGCCTTAGTTCTATAGGTGGATGCCTTTTCGAGATATCGCCATAAACGTGGACCAGGGGTGACTCTAGAATTTGTTTGTACGATATGGGTATCAAATGAAAGGTGCTAATGAGTATTTTAAAAGGGAGTGGGCCTTAGTTCTATATGTGGACGCCTTTTCGAGATATCACCATAAACGTGGACCAGGGGTGACTCTAGAATTTGTTTGTACTATATGGGTATAAAATGAAAGGTGTTAATGAGTATTTTAAAAGGGCGTGGGCCTTAGTTCTATAGGTGGACGCCTTTTCGAAATATCGCCATAAAGGTGGACCAGGGATGACTCTAGAATTTGTTTGTACGATATGGGTATCAAATGAAAGGTGTTAATGAGTATTTTAAAAGGGCGTGAGCCTTAGTGCTATAGGTGGACGCCTTTTCGAAATATCGCCATAGAGGTGGACCAGGGATGACTCTAGAATTTGTTTGTACGATATGGGTATCAAATTAAAAGTGTTAATGAGTATTTTAAAAGGGCGTGAGCCTTAGTGCTATAGGTGGACGCCATTTCGAAATATCGCCATAAAGGTGGACCAGGGGTGACTCTAGAATTTGTTTGTACGATATGGGTATCAAATTAAAGGTGTTAATGAGTATTTTAAAAGGGCGTGAGCCTTAGTGTTATAGGTGTACGCCTTTTCGAAATATCGCCATAAAGGTGGACAAGAGTTGACTCTAGAATTTGTTTGTACGATATGGGTATCAAATTAAAGGTGTTAATGAGTATTTTAAAAGGGCGTGAGCCTTAGTGCTATAGGTGGACGCCTTTTCGAAATATCGCCATAAAGGTGGACCAGGGATGACTCTAGAATTTGTTTGTACGATATGGGTATCAAATTAAAGGTGTTAATGAGTATTTTAAAAGGGCGTGAGCCTTAGTGCTATAGGTGGACGCCATTTCGAAATATCGCCATAAAGGTGGACCAGGGGCGACTCTAGAATTTGTTTGTACGATATGGGAATCAAATGAAAGGTGTTAATGAGTATTTTAAAAAGGAGTGGGCCTTAGTTCTATGTGTGGACGCCTTTTCGAGATATCGCCATAAACGTGGACCAGGGGTGACTCTAGAATTTGTTTGTACTATATGGGTATCAAATGAAAGGTGTTAATGAGTATTTTAAAAGGGAGTGTGCCTTAGTTCTATAGGTGGATGCCTTTTCGAGATATCGCCATAAACGTGGACCAGGGGTGACTCTAGAATTTGTTTGTACTATATGGGTATCAAATGAAAGGTGTTAATGAGTATTTTAAAAGGGAGTGGGCCTTAGTTCTATAGGTGGATGCCTTTTCGAGATATCGCCATAAACGTGGACCAGGGGTGACTCTAGAATTTGTTTGTACGATATGGGTATCAAATGAAAAGTGCTAATAAGTATTTTAAAAGGGAGTGGGCCTTAGTTCTATATGTGGACGCCTTTTCGAGATATCACCATAAACGTGGACCAGGGGTGACTCTAGAATTTGTTTGTACTATATGGGTATAAAATGAAAGGTGTTAATGAGTATTTTAAAAGGGAGTGGGCCTTAGTTCTATATGTGGACGCCTTTTCGAGATATCGCCATAAACGTGGACCAGGGGTGACTCTAGAATTTGTTTGTACTATATGGGTATAAAATGAAAGGTGTTAATGAGTATTTTAAAAGGGAGTGGGCCTTAGTTCTATATGTGGACGCCTTTTCGAGATATCGCCATAAACGTGGACCAGGGGTGACTCTAGAATTTGTTTGTACTATATGGGTATAAAATGAAATGTGTTAATGAATATTTTAAAAGGGAGTGGGCCTTAGTTCTATATGTGGACGCCTTTTCGAGATATCGCCATAAACGTGGACCAGGGGTGACTCTAGAATTTGTTTGTACTATATGGGTATAAAATGAAAGGTGTTAATGAGTATTTTAAAAGGGAGTGGGCCTTAGTTCTATATGTGGACGCCTTTTCGAGATATCGCCATAAGCGTGGACCAGGGGTGACTCTAGAATTTGTTTGTACTATATGGGTATCAAATGAAAGGTGTTAATGACTATTTTAAAAGGGAGTGGGCCTTAGTTCTATAGGTGGATGCCTTTTCGAAATATCGCCATAAACTTGGACCAGGGGTGACTCTAGAATTTGTTTGTACGATATGGGTATCAAATGAAAGGTGTTAATGAGTATTTTAAAAAGGAGTCGGCCTTGGTTCTATATGTGGACGCCTTTTCGAGATATCGCCATAAACGTGGACCAGGGGTGACTCTAGAATTTGGTTGTACTATATGGGTATCAAACGAAAGGTGTTAATGAGTAATTTAAAAGGGCGTGGCCTTAGTTCTATAGGTGGACGCCTTTTCGAAATATCGCCATAAAGGTGGACCAAGGATGACTCTAGAATCTGTTTGTACGATATGGGTATCAAATGAAAGGTGTTAATGAGTATTTTAAAAGGGCGTGGGCCTTAGTTCTATAGGTGGACGCCTTTTCGAAATATCGCCATAAAGGTGGGCCAGGGGTGGCTCTAGAATTTTTTTGTACGATATGGGTATCAAATGAAAGGTGTTAATGAGTATTTTAAAAAGGAGGGGGGTGACTCTAGAATGTGTTTGTACGATGTGGGTATCAAATTAAAGGTATTAATGAGGGCTTTAAAAAGGAGTGGCCCTTAGTTGTATATGTGAAGGCGTTTTCGAGATATCGACCAAAATGTGGACCAGGGTGATCCAGAACATCATCTGTCGGGTACCGCTAATTTATTTATATATGTAATACCACGAACAATATTCCTTCCAAGATACCAAGGGCTTTTGATTTCGCCCTGCAAAACTTTTTCATTTTCTTTTACTTAATATGGTAGGTGTCACACCCGTTTTACCAAGTTTTTTTCTAAAGTTATATTTTGCGTCAATAAACTAATCCAATTACCATGTTTCATCCCTTTTATGGTATTTGGTATATAATTATGGCATTTTTTCATTTTTCGTAATTTTCGATATCGAAAAAGTGGGCGTGGTTATAGCCGGATTTCGGCCATTGTTTACACTAATACAAAGTGAGTTCAGATAAGTACGTGAATTGAGTTTAGTAAAGATATATCGATTTTGGCTCAAGTTATCATGTTAACGGCCGAGCGGAAGGACAGACGGTCGACTGTGTATAAAAACTGGGCGTGGCTTCAACCGATTTCGCCCTTTTTCACAGAAAACAGTTGCCGTCCTAGAATCTAAGCCTCTACCAAATTTCACAAGGATTGCTAAATTTTTGTTCCACTTATGGCATTAAAAGTATCCTAGACAAATTAAATGAAAAAGGGCGGAGCCACGCCCATTTTGAAATTTTCTTTTATTTTTGTATTTTTTTGCACCATATCATTACTGGAGTTGAATGTTGACATAATTTACTTATATGCTGTAAAGATATTAACTTTTCTTTTAAAATTTGAATTTAAAAAAAAAAAAAATTTAACAAGTGGGCGTGGTCGTTCTGCGATTTTGCTAATTTTTTTTAAGCAGATATATAGTAATAAGAGTAACGTTCCTGCCAAATTTCATCATGATATCTTCAACGACTGCCAAATTAAAGCTTGCGAAACTTCTAAATTACCTTTTTTTAAAAGTGGGAGGTGCCACGCCCATTGTCCAAAATTTTACTAGTTTTCTATTCTGCGTCATAAGTTCAACTAACCTACTAAGTTTCATCGCTGAATCCATATTTGGTAATGAATTATCGCACTTTTTCAATTTTTCGAAATTTTCGATATCGAAAAAGTGGGCGTGGTTATTGTCCGATATCGTTCATTTTAAATAGCGATCTGAGATGAGTGCCCAGGAACCTACATACCAAAATTCATCAAGATACCTCAAAATTTACTCAAGTTATCGTGTTAACGGACAGACGGACGGACGGACATGGCTCAATCGAATTTTTTTTCGATACTGATGATTTTGATATATGGAAGTCTATATCTATCTCAATTCCTTTATACCTGTACAACCAACCGTTATCCAATCAAAGTTAATATACTCTGTGAGCTCTGCTCAACTGAGTATAAAAACGTAGGAATTTCAAAGTGGGATTTTTCAAAATTTGCCCCTACCTCCCAAAGGTGGGGCATCAGAATTCGTTTTAGAGGTATGGTTCCTTCGGCAAAGTTTCTTTTTTTGATCCCTAGAATATGATTTTCACAGAGCAATGGGCGATTTTTTTGCCTCCCCACAAATCGACCCGGCCTAATATACATACAGTCCGGTAGAAGTGACATCAAAATATTTTGGAGTTGGAGGAGGGACAAGCATACGTGGCGCAGAGTCGAGTAAAGTCTTTGGTAGGATTGTGTATTGAGGACTTAGATTGTAACAAATTGTCAGGAAAGAGTCCTTGTAATAATGAGTCACTAAATGGACTAAATAGAATGAGAAACAATAGGCAATTAAATAAAGACTAAAAACTTGAAAATAAAATAATTAAAAAAAAAGAAAATTGTTAGTTAAACGGTTTTATTGAAAACAATACTTACATGAAGTAATATTAATACTAAAAGCTAGAAAAAAATTAGGTAGGTCCTAGGTACTAGTCATCACACTCCTCATCAATCTAGGGCGTTGATCAGAAAATTAAATATAAGCGTTGGGCTCGTGAAATTTCTATTGATAGTCATATATAAGACCAACTGAACCTTAATCAGGATATGCTACGCCTCACATTTTTTAGAAATTTCACGCGCCCAAGGCTTATATTTAATTTTCTGATCAACGCCCTAGATTGATGAGGAGTGTGATGACTAGGACCTACCAAATTTTTTTCTAGCTTTTAGTATTAATATTACTTCATGTTGTTGTTGTTGTTGTTGTTGTAGCAGTGCTTCGCCCCACCTAACAGACGCGACCGATCACAAACTGTCATCAATATCCTCTAACGGGAGTCCAAGGAAACTTGCTGTTTCAACAGGGGTGGACCATAGGGAAAGGGGTGTTAGAGGCGTTGGTTCCACATTACAATTAAAGAGATGGTTGGTGTCATGTGGGGACACATTGCAAGCGGGGCATACATTTTGTATGTCGGGGTTGATTCTGGATAGGTAAGAGTTTAACCTGTTACAGTATCCAGAACGAAGTTGAGCCAGAGTGACACGCGTTTCCCTGGGGAGTATGCGTTCCTCTTCCGCAAGTTTTGGATACTTTACTTTGAGTACTGGGTTCACCGGGCAATTCCCGGCATAAAGGTCCGACGCCTGTTTGTGGAGTTCACCAAGGACCTGCTTATGTTTTATCGCTTCATACGGCTGTGTTCTCAGATGCCGTATTTCCTCAAAATGCTTACGGAGATGACTCCTTAAGCCCCTAGGCGGTGCTGGCTCGTCAATCAGATGTCTGTTGGGATGCCCAGGTTTCTGGGTATTCAACAGGAACTGTTTGGTCAGCATCTCGTTTCTTTCCCTGATGGGGAGTATTCTCGCCTCATTATGTAGATGGTGTTCTGGGGACATAAGAAGACAGCCCATGGCAATTCTGAGAGCAGTATTTTGGCAGGCCTGTAGCTTCTTCCAGTGGGTAATTTTTAGGCTTGGCGACCATATGGGTGACGCGTAGCACGTAATCGGCTGGCTAATTGCTTTGTATGTAGTCATGAGCGTTTCTTTATCTTTTCCCCAGGTACTGCCATCAAGGGATTTGAGGATTTTGTTACGGCTCTGAATTCTCGGAACAATTGCGGCTGCGTGCTCACCAAAATGTAGATCCTGATCAAACTTCACACCCAAGATTTTGGGGTGTAGGACAGTCGGTAGCGTAGAGCCATCGACGTGGATGTTCAAAATGGTCGACATTTGGGACGTCCATGTTGTAAATAAGGTGGCGGAAGATTTAGTCGGTGATAATGCCAGGTTTCGCGAGGCGAAAAAACTGGAGAGATCAGGGAGGTAGCCGTTTATTTTATTGCATAGCTCATCGATCTGTGGGCCTGGGCCTGTGGCCATTACTGTGCAGTCATCGGCGTAGGAAACGATTGTGACTCCTTCCGGTGGTGAAGGTAGCTTAGATATGTAGAAATTAAACAAAAGTGGGGATAGGACACCACCCTGTGGCACCCCTTGTTTAATTCTCCTTGGCTTTGATGTTTCGTTTCTAAATAGCACCGATGCCTGCCGACCATCCAGATAATTTGCGGTCTACCTTTTAAGACATGGGGGAAGGGTAGACCCTTCCAGGTCTTGCAGTAACGAGCCATGGTTGACCGTATCAAAAGCTTTTGATAGGTCTAGCGCTACGAGTACTATTCTATGGTGGGGGTTTTGATTTAAACCGCAATTTATCTGGGTGCTGATGGCATTTAGCGCGGAGGTAGTGCTATGGAGTTTTCTGAAGCCATGCTGATGGGAGGCTAGTTGCAAATTTGCTTGGAAATAAGGGAGCAAAATGGCTTCGAGCGTCTTTTCTACTGGCGATAGGAGAGATATCGGACGATACGACTCTCCTATGTTAGCTGGTTTACCAGGCTTTAGTAGCGGGACCACCTTGGCCATTCTCCATTTCTCGGGTATGACAAAGGTGGAAAGAGACAGGTTGAAGACCTGCGCTAAATATTTGAAACCCTCTTTCCCTAGGCTTTTAAGCATCGGCATGGCTATGCCGTCTGGGCCCACTGCTTTGGATGGTTTAGCGCGACCAATGGCGTCCTCAACCTCCTTAGCGGTGATGGTGATTGGTGATGCGCTGAATTTGTGTTTATGTGCGTGTCTGTTGGCCCTCCGTCTAACATTGTCGACCGTAGAATGCATTAAATATTGTCGGCAGAAAGCGCTCGCGCATTTTTTCGCATCCGACAGCACTTTGTCGCCAAAGGCGATGGAAACTTTGTCTTTGTGCTTAGTCGGATTCGATAGGGACTTTACGGTGGACCAAAGTTTACCCACACCGGTAGAGAGGTTACAACCTCTTAGGTGCTCCTCCCATTTCGCCCGCTTGTGTTCATCCACAAGCAATCTGATGCGTTGGTTTATATCCCTTATTTGGGGGTCGCCTGGATCAAGCTGCCTTATAAGGTCACGTTCTCTCGCTAAGTTTGCGGCCTCCGCCGGGAAGTGGGGCCGGATTTCGGGAATTCTCCCGGCGGGAATGAAACGTGCCGAGGCGGATTCAATGACCTTGCGGAAGGCACGCTCCCCTTGGCGGGCATCAGTCGGGATAGGGAGGGCAGCAAAGAGGTTGTCTGTAAAGGATTTATATTCTTCCCACTTTCCTTTTTTAAAGTTTATGAAAGTGCGTTTTTCGGTGACGATGAAGTCGGCGGTACGCTCAAGCGAAACAAGTATAGGCAGGTGGTCGGATGCCAATGATACCATCGGCTGCCAGTTGACGCAGTTTACGAGTTCTGCGCTCACGATTGAGATATCTGGCGAACTGTGACAGCTTCCTACCATACGTGTGGGGGCGTCTCCGTTTATTGTGCAGAACGTCGTTTCTTCTATTTGATCCGCCAACATCTCGCCCCTACTGTCCGCCCGCAAATTTGAATGCCATAGATCATGATGGGCATTGAAGTCGCCTAAAATAATGCGATTGTTTCCAGTGAGTAAGGCTCTGATATTAGGGCGGTATCCACCGGGGCAACAGGTGGCAGGGGGGATGTAGATGTTGATGATTTCTAGGTTTGCATCGCCTGACCGGACAGATAGGCCTTGACGTTCTAAGACGTTGTCCCTGCGGTCGATGCCAGGATCAAATATGTGATACTGCACAGAGTGGTGTATTATAAACGCGAGGCCGCCTCCATTTCCGCTCTCGCGATCTTTTCTGTGGACATTATACCCAGAGCAGGTCTGCAATGCAGATCGTGCTGTGAGTTTAGTCTCTTGAATCGCAGCAATGCGGATGTTGTGCCGCTTCATGAAATTGACTATCTCCGTAATCTTCCCAGTTAGTCCATTACAGTTTAACTGCAGAATTCTGAAGTGCATGAGGGGAGACGTCGCCACTCTGGGGGTAAGTGACGGGTGACTACGCCTGGGTTGAGGAAGGCCAGGACGCAATTGCTGTTGTGGCCCTGGGACTGGGCGTCCTTGGGCAAGCATTGGGGTACCCGGATGATTTGGGTTTGCGACCTGGCAACATGGCGCGATGAAACCCGTCGAGGGGTTGCCGTCGCGGAGACCAGAACATCTAGGAAAGTGGCACCACCCAAGGCAGGAGCTGCATTGGGCGGATGTCGCAAACATATATATTCTGTGCTGGCAAACGGTGCAAACGGAGGTAGGGACTAAGAGTCTGGTTCCCTGACCTACACGATTGCTGCCGGAAAAGAGGGGGGGAGAAGACGGGGGCAGGGGCTGTTGCTCAGCATTGCTTCCGACTCTACTACGAAGATTGTAGTTATGAGTGGTAGCAGCTGTTTGAGTTGTTGGCGCCGTAAGGCGCGAGCAGCAGCGGGTACTTGTTGTGGCTTGCTGAGCAGCGGGGCTGCTGGAAGGTAATGGGGGGGGGGGGGGCGCTTAGACGTAGACTACGAGGCGCCCTTGGGCGTGAACAGCAAGGAGCCACAAAAGATTTATAAAAGTTACGTGGACGTCGGGTTTTGGGATCAAGCCCAGAACAACCTGTCCGATGCAACCATCCCTTACACGAGACACTCTGAACAGAGTATGACCGTCCTAAAAAGATTCTTTTCCGGCAGATGCAGCAAAACCATTTCTCAGGACCGGGGTCAGGAGACGGACCCGGATTGGATTCGATACCTTCCCGGAGCAAGAGAATATGGAGCAGTCCTGCTGCAAGGAGCTGCTGGGAGGATGACAATTTGTGGGAGGGACGAAACAAATTAAATGGGGTTACACTGAAATGACAGTCCTTGGTCGGGAAAAATCCCGAGTCGCTCCGGTACATAGAACCGACTGCCTTGGGAAGCGAATATTACTTCATGTAAGTATTGTTTTCAATAAAACCGTTTAACTTAAAAAAAAAATTTTTAATTATTTTATTAACTACTATTTTTAGGATCACTAAATATTTTTAAGCAATTTCTAAAATATCTGGGTTTTAATTTTAGTTCAGACAATTGAAAGATATAATTTTCGATGAAAAGTCTAATATTAAAGCCAAAAGGTTTTACTCGTGCCGCGTTTTTTAATTTTTTTCGTTTATATTATAAACGAGGAAAGGGTAAACCCAATTTTAAATATATTTGGGTTTAAATTTTAGTCCAGATGTTTGAAAAATGGAAACTTTCTGGCCTAAAAATTAATTTTAAAACCCAAAAAAAAAAAATGTTAATCATATATGTAGACCCGAAAGTTTAGGATTTAAACCAAAATTTTCAACCATGTAGTATTAATTTTTTTTTTTTGCAAACCCTGAATTTATCTCGATTGCCTGTCGATTTTACCAATACAACACGCATATTTGAAAGGTTCTCAGCAGATTACGGATAATTTATCGCATAATAATTTAACACTATTGTATGAAGGATAAATCTTTCTGTGAATATACATACATATGTATGTACGTATATGTATTCTATTTACACATTTTAAGTTTCCCTCTGGTATGCAGTTATAGCTGTAATGGTTTTCCAATACAATGACTTGTTTTATTGAGACACAAATCGTTAAATGCAACACCAAGTGCCTTTCATACAATTAGTCAAACCATCAGATAATCAATCAGTCAATCAACAACATGCCGTATTAGCAATTTAAACAGATGTTACGTATATCAAAACAAAACCAACGTGACATAGTAATAGGACCTACCGCAAAGCTCACTATAATTGCCAATGTGTTAATGTAAATTTTATTTTAGCAGACGCGTGTAGCAATTATTCATAATTAGAACGCTGAATTAATGAGAAATGCGTAGTAAGGTTGTTGTTTTTATTGTTGCACTTAGCGTCACATATGCAAGTGTAATTGGCAATATTGCAGTAAATGGCGCTTTGAGGAGATGATTGCATACCAAACCAACTAAATACATTTCAATCAATGAAAAAGAACGGTTCTTGTAATCTACTGCGATATGCACTTTGTTGATTTGAGGTATATTTTTGGTGGTTCTTATGATGTATTTCGACCCCGAGACTCAAATTCAGATGCGAATAAAAATCGGTTAATTTTTCTAGTTAATTTGTTTTTTTATGTGAGAGTATTGTTATCTAATGTTTATGTTTAACTGGTGCACCACTGTCAACCGGACCTACAACAAAATTGTGGTGCACCGAGAGGCTAGTTCGTTAAGGGGCTGTCTGAAATTGCAAAATAGCAATATCCAGTATTTGAGAGCTTTGATCTCTGCTTGACTACCGTAGTAACTTGCAATAGATGTGATCGATCCTTAGAAAGTAGCCATCGAGTAGACTTCGTTATGAGTAAGAGCGTTGATGCGTAAAAGCTTATAATAAATTCGTATTTGAAAAGCTCCGGAGAACGTTAGTATCTTACTGCTGCTTTATTGTTGGGAGCTTTCAGAATATTTTTCTCGATACGTGGCAAACATGTTTCCGTTAATCTAGGTTCGGTTAGGTTTGAGTGGCCACCGGTGCGAGCAACAGTGCAATCAGGCCCAAAAAGGCCCACTGTGATATCACGTGGATCTCTCCCCTACTCAAACCAGCAGGTCGATTGAGCAAACGTCAGCAATTTCTTAAGTTTCAACTTAGTCATATCGTCAAAGAAAGGAGATCCCAGATATTTCTTCTTCTTGCACCAAAGCGCAGGACAATTGCACAAAAAATTGTTGAATGTTTCTATCTCTTCTTCGCCTTTACAGATCTTGCAATAATCATTATAGGGAGCACCCAGCCGTTGTGTATGCTTCTCGATTGCTTTGTGGCCGGTTATAAGTCCAACCACCATAGATATGTCCCCCCCCCCCTTCCAAGAAAGAGGAGACTTCTTGTGCGTCTCGCGTCCCATTCAGGCCACACGAGCTTAGTGTGGTAGCAGAATTCAAGATTTTTCCATCTCACACCCGCTTCCCTGAGGAAAATCCCTTCAAAAGTGAGCTTACAGGTAGCGAGTGGCATGTTCAATCCCTTCCAGGACGTCGAAGGGGAAGTGATGTGCCCCCTCTTGCAAGTTCGTCAGCCATCTCATTGCCCGGTATATCCGAGTGTCTAGAAACCCATACCAGACTGAGGGAAGTTTTCTCAGCGATCTCATTAAGAGATTTGAGTCACTTCTCTACTGTCCTGGACTTACATGTGACCGATCCAAGCGCTTTTAGTGCAGCCTGGCTGTCAGAGTAAATATAAATTTGATTACAGCCGTGAACAGTACTTCTCATGTGATCAACGGCCTCATTTATAGCAGCCACTTCCGCCTGAAAAACGCCGCAATTCCGTCGGTTTAGTGCCAGAAAATTTGTTCTCTGAACGGCAAGTTGAGACAACTGTCAAATGTAATAATTTTCTTTGAATTTTAAGAAAAGCACTTTTAAATAATTTTATGCCTCACTATAATATTAAGAGGAAAAATTGTATTCAAAACCAATACCTTAAAATGCCAAAGGAACTGCTAGATAGCCTAATAAGCACTTTCAGCGAATGTAGCGAATCAAATTCATGCTAAGTAACTTTACGTAAAATCCCAACCGTTGAGTGAATCAAAAATACCCAACGGTTCGTTCAGAAACATATCACTAAACGATTGATCAATACTTGTGTTCGCTAAAGGCGCCAATTGATGTGTAAACTTCATTGCTTAGGGCATAGGGGGAATCCTGAATGTAAGATGTAAAGTATGCTAAATGAGAGATGTATGTACAATGTACGTGGAAACCAAAAACCACATCAAGCCTAGGCAACGCAAGGAATGGAAAGGATATGAAAGAAAAGGACATATAAGGAAAGGAACAATAGACAATAGAAAGGAGGAAAAAAGGAAAGTTTTTCAATAGAATGCACCTATCGGCGAGGTATAGGCGAGTTACCCATTTGTTAAGGAAGTGATATGAATTTGATTTCGATTACTGTGCTTATCAGTGAGCTATCAATTAACGCTATAACGACGAGTTATCGGCCTCATATCGCAAATAACCGAATCGGTATCAACCACTTTGGATTATTTATCGAAAATTCTTCGATATGTTATCGACAAGTTGTCGACTAGTTATCGAAAATGGTCAATGTTAAATATAAAATTTGTTGACTTTTTGTACACGCAACGATTCCCTAAGTAGCTATAGCTATGTCACCGTTATTTTATTTTATGTGGTATCAGAACGAACCTCCATGCTGTCCAAGTAAGCTTCTGCTACCACGGCAGCTACCACCTAATCTAAATTATATAAAGTTTCTACTTGTGATTGATTTATTATCGAAAAACTAAAGAAAAGTTATCTACATGTTATTAAAAATTTATCGATTTGTTATCAAAAATTTATCGATTTGTTATCAAAATTTTATCGATGTTTTATTGTTAAATCAATTGCTTTGTTTTGATATATATACCGACACTTACATAATTGGCCATCCAAAAAGGCACGCCTGTCGCTTCTTCGCTCTGCCAACTGGCACCAATTGGTCCACCCAGTCCTTCTAGCGAAGTGGGGGCCACCCTTTTCCTCTGCTTCCAAAGGCGGGTTCCGATTAAAATACTTTCTTAGCCGGAACATAACATGGCCTGGCCAATGTGGCCGCTGAGTTTTAATTCGCTGGACTAGGTTGATGCCTGCGTAAAACTCATACAGCTCTTCTTCGGCACTCGCCATTATCAAACGCATAGAGGTCAGTAAATCATTCGATTATTCCCAGAGAGGTTACAGATACTGATAAAGCTTCATATAAAAGTTTCAATATGAAATCGTTGGCGATAACAAGCCGATAACTAACCGATACCTCGACGAAATATTTACGTTTACACATCGAACTTGCTGAGTACTTGGTACTCACACCTTTTTTAAGCGGATACGTTCGTTCACACTACGGAATAGTTTTATAGTGTATTTCATCGTACGGAATAATTGTAGGGGTTTCGACACCCTATCAAGAATTGAGGAAAAGGTCTCGCTTCACAGCTGTACGTCGATATAAATCTCTTTATTATTGTTCCTACAGGAATTACGTCATCCGCGGATTTTCTGATGGATCTTTCGGGCTTTATATCTTGTATACCAACATTTTCCTTATATTTAACACCTATAATTATCGCATTGATTTTTGCTTCACATGACAACACATTCACTGAAAAAATTACAAACTATGAACTGTTTAATAATAGTAAATAATCATTAATCTTTTCTAAGCACAAGACCCAAACAAGTGACCTCAAAAAAAGTTACTGTGGAAAAAATTTATTTAACATTCATGTTTTGGCTACACTTGCTTCATCGCCAGCTTTTGCCGTAAACTTGTGGCATGCACTTTTAATGTTTACTTTTTTTCATAATTTATTAAGCACTACATTCGAAGGCGGAAAAAATATAATAATACGTAGTTAACTTTGAAAAAATAATAATTTGCTGAGATGAGATATGTGCTGGCAACAAAACCCCCAAATGATTACCTTACACAGCTGTGCCACAAAATCACATAATCAGCCGCGCAGAAAAGAAGTCATGCCCAGGTAGAACACAGCGTGCAATGCACAACCTAGCGAATGCATAGTCAAGTGCTGAAGCGTTGAATTCGTGGCTAGCAATACACATTTAGACAAAATAAGTGAATAAATAATAAAATAAAACAGCAAACAATCTGCAGCTAAAGCTACAACTACAACAATCCCGCTAATGCTTTCAACTGCAGATCAACTGTTGGTCTTGTTATTTGTTGTCCATTTGGTCTTAGTACGTATGCCCAAAGCCTTCGGGGGGTCTATCCGCCTCTTGTTGACTTGCCTTGTTTGTTGCTAAAACATATGAATAAACATTTACTTATACTCTTATGTTTATATGAATGTTCAGCGACAGTTTAACATCTGCTTTGATTCATGCAATACAACCGTACGCCTTCGCCAAAAATATATTTTGTGTAATAACATTTTATTGATGTACGGCTTACGAAAACCTAGTAGTGACTAAACAAATTATTAAAAAAAATTTGACCAGGCTGAAAAATGTGGCATCTATGATCAATATTAGCGGCTAAATTATCTCTCCGGCCACGCAATAACTTTGATTTATTTAAATATAACCTTGCTACAAATATAGGGAGATAGTTCCACTTCTTCTTCGCCACCGTAATTTCCGCCATTTGACATAAACTGTGTTTTGGCATACCCTTTGGAAACAGTGCTACCAAGTCATTAAAAAATTTACGTCCTGAAACGATGTTTTTTGTTTTCAGTTCTTTTTGTTTTTTCTTTAAATTTGTTGAGGTCCAACAAGCTTTTCCAGGCAGTTATTGAGCGCACCACCTGCAGTCTTGTGCAGGTACAATAACTGTACCAGCTGGAAAATATGTACCTTGCTGGTTCGTATTCAGTTCAATATAACGGTTGCTCCGAACTTGATTACACCGCAAACATACATCAAATTGTTTTCCGCAGGTAGCATGTCACTGATGTTAAAGCTTAACCCTATTATGTAGCACGAGTGAGTTGCTCTTTGTTTGAACAGAGCCTTCTCCCCACTGGGAGACTCTGGTTTTACTCTGAAATTCTAAAAAAAAAGGAAAATGTTGCGACTCATAAGAAGATGAACGGAGTAACGAAGCAGTTCCTGAATGTGACGCTAATAAATGCAGGAATTCGCATGTGCAGATATCTACCGAAACAATGAAGTCAAGTTGATAAGCTTGAACAGTATGATAAAGGCAGCTTTTCGAAACTTCCAAGGGCACAGAAAGAATCACATGTGAAGTTTGAGGACGGGCCGCACCTGTTGCATATTCAAAGCCGTAATATACCGACAAGGGATTGAAGGGTACTCCGCATATATCCGTATTCCTTATAAGCAAAGAAGTGGGGTATATGTTGTACCCAGAGCTAAAAAAAGACGTAGGCGTAATGTCCAAAATATTGCAGGGGGACAAGCAATGGTGTGCAGAGTGGTCTTCCCACTTAAGAGGTCAGAGTTTAAGAAGAATTACTCTCCCCAAATGAGTATACGGATTTTAGATGCGGAATTTAAATTAATTATTTTATTTTTTATAATTTTAATTGTAATTAAATCAGTACACACGCGCTACAACAGTTCTGTAAATATTTCTCTCTTAAACATTGATAGTTGAATAAAAATACCCCATCAAAATTAAAAATGTCTAAAATAAAATTTTTTTGAGGTGGCAGTCCCTTTTCAGAATTGGAATAATTGCATCTATGATGACTAACAAGCAAGAATGATCTGAAGAGTTTCGCTAGGCGTTGTTCTCAAATTATTGTTTATGCTGATCATGTTAGATATGTGGACTTTACAAAACAAGCACAACTTTATCGAATTGACGCTGAGCCCGCATCGGGAGGCCATAGGAAAACAACTCTTAGTGCTACCTGCATCCGGTTGCATTAAGTTTGGGGAAAATTTGTCTCTGTGAGCAATAGTTAACTCATCAGCATATGCCGCAATCTTCTCGCTTTCTTTTGCTTTTTATATAACGAGTTTACCAAATTACTCCACCCAGAGGTGTGCCTCTTGCGACATAGCATGTTGTATCAACCCTCCTTCACGGGGGAGTAAAACAAAGTTCACTCCTTCCCTTAAGTAGTTGATCAATTAATCTCACGGGGTGTCCATTTACATCCAGATTCGCTAAAGCATTGTTAATGGCATCTGAACTTATATGTTGAACACTCTTTCAACATCTAGGAAGGCCACAATACAACAATCATTTTCGAACAAGGTTATATCAATAGAAAAGACTAGGCTGTGTAGCGCAGTCTCAGTAGATTTGGTCTTGTGGGTATGAAGTTTATATCTATGGTAGTAGTGAGCAAGGTGCTAAAAATCCTCTATCGGATCTTGAGTACGAAGAACGAGAGACTAATAGGTCTGTAGTCCTTTGGGTCATTGTAAGAGGCTTTACCTGCGTTAGGAATGAAGATAGCCGTGACAAACACCCGGAATATAGTTTACGTCCAAGTAAGCTGCAGAAATATGCCGGAGTCTGTTAGCTGATACACATCTCCAAAAAGTAAATAAGTTAAGCATGTACGATCCTATCTGATTCCTTAGCTCTAGAAAACTTAGAGCTCTTATCTGCCCATCTAACCCTTTCCTCAGTGATGGGAATATTTGCAGCCTGGTTTGTTGCAGATGCTTCAGGTGCATTGGGCATGTTTCCCGAAAAATTTGTATTCAGGAGTAGATCTAGTATTTCCCCTTCTCTGCTGGTCAAAGTACCGTTAGGTCTTCGCTGATAGCTAACAGCTGTTTGCGTCTTCCATTTAAATTAAATAATATGAATAACCTTCACGTCCCATTGTATAGTACGTTAAGTCGTGGAAACTCGCTACTGGTACGTGATTTTCCGTTTCAGTAGAAACTATACTAACTTTTTTTTTTGAAATTTATTGCTGTTCTTAATTTTGCCTACTTACTTTAAACGTTTTTTGTGCAAAGCACCAAACTTGGCAAAATATATGAAAACCCCATTTCGAACGTCCCATTAGCACTGAAAATACTTAGTGAAAGTATTTATACATAAATCAATGAAAGATAAAAAAAAAAACATTTAAATGTGAGAAAATATGCAGATATATTGTAAAAAACAAAAGAAGTATCCAAATCCTATTAAATAAACCGGCAACAAAATGACAATGAAATGCGCCGAGCCGAAATAAAATCGCACAAGCGAAAGATAAAAGAACGAAAGCATTAAAAACAAAATCGATTTCATATAAAATATTATAGCAAAATTAAAACAAATAAAACATGAAAAGGCGAATGAACATAAACTAATAGGCAACAAAAACCGCAAATCACATAAATTATTGCAATAAACAAACATAATCGTAATAAAGACGATTTACGAGCACAACTTAAGGCCATATAAACATACAAATATATATATACACACATACACATACACACACACACACTCATACACACACACACACAGCTAGACGTACAGTAGCGAGCACAAAATAAGCAGTGGTATTTTTAATATCAAATTTCGGCACTTTGCTTTTTTCTTTGATAACTTAAGAAATGACTCCCATTAATTGTATACCTGAAATTAGTTATACTTATTATTTGTATATATGTTTTTGAGTATGAAATTTTAGTACATATTATAGGTATATAAAAATTTGTTTTATTTTCGATTTTTTTTTTTTTTTTGAGGTGTGTTTCAGATTTTGCTTCAGACAAAGTGCGCATAATTTAGTTTTTTATATGGAATTTGGAACACCCTTCGGAAAAAAAGATGTCAAAAATCAATATGAATTTTGAGAGTCCTTTAATGCAACAACAAAAATTAGACAGCCCTCATAATCCGGCCATGATTTTTTAATTAGTAGGGAGAAAAAACTTATGGTTATATTTTGCTACTGTTTTTTAATTTATGTAGGAAATAGGGAAGGGAAACTAGAGAAAGTTGAAAGGAAGTCCGAAATGTAAAGGAACCAAGAGGGAGAAGGAGAGTATGACCAAAAGTAAGAAGTGTAATAGTTTGAGTAAAAGGGGGCTTACAGGAAAAGTAAGGTTAACAGGAAGAGTAAGAATAAGAGGATAAAATTAAGAGGAATAGTGAGAGTTGGATCTAGATAAGAGCAAGATCAAGAAGAGTTAAAGGAAAAGGGGGAAGATGTACGCAAAAACTAAAGGGATTGGGAAATTGAATGAGCCGATTAAGTTAAACAGGAAGAAAACAGAAGGGTTGAACTATGAGGTTATTTAAAACCTCATATAGACTGAATGTAAACATAGTGTGAACGCAAAGGGGTGGAAATTAGAGAGAAAGAAGAGAAGGAGCTATAGAAGAGGAAGGTGGATAGATAGAGAATGCTAGAATAACGTCTGACGAGTGTTATCATATGGTTGGGAGCAAATTGAAACGTGAGGGTGCATTGGTAAACGGGAGTCGTGTTAAGAATAAAACTCGCCTATTATTAAAAAAAATGGAACACCCAGCTCTTGGAAACTAAGTCTTTTTTAACTATTAGGACCTACATTGATATAACCGGGTTCTGGAGGAATTAAGTTTAAAAATACGATTTTTAGTTTGGTAAAAATAAACTAGTTTTGTCTAAGGTTTTTCGTTAGGATTAATATTTGTATAAGGCTTATTGTTAAAACTTAATTGTAGCTTCGTTCGCGTATTTTTCCAACAGAAACTTACAAACAGCCAAAATCCTCTCAACAATCAGCTCTCTTTCTCATAGAGAAAAATATGTAAAAAAGTACGCGAACAGAAATCCATCAAAAACTATCACAATTTGCGAACAGCTGATGAATTATTTGGCGGTACAAAAAATTATAAAAAGTGGAAAAAATGGAAAGCTCGTAAAGTATGTCCATCTTGTTCCGCGAGAGTCACCAATTCATCCAGATGTTCGCCCTCATTTTTTCATTAACACATACCTTTTCCATGCTTTATTTTCCGGCTGCAATACTTGAATTAAATTTCGCAATTTGCTGAAATTACAACCAGCAGTTTTTCGATCAGCTGTTTTTCTGTTTGTAAATTGCTGTTGGCAAAAATTTTACCAACAGAAAATTGCAGCTCTCAGCAAAATGAAATGTTACGTTACTCTCTCCTTTTTCATTTTTTGTTGGAGAGCCGGGTACGCGAACAGAAAAACCTGCAAAATATGCAAAATCAACTGAAAACTGGAATACCCGAACGAAGCTTGTGTTGAACTTCACCTAAGGCATCTGGAATCATAAAATAGTTTTTGTCAATCATTTTCAGTTGCGCATAAACTACTTCCGCATTAAAAATTGTCAATAAAGCGACTATCTGGGTTGCCTCGTTGCTGCCTGTGAAACGATTGATAAGAAAATTATATTATTACGCCACTGTGGCGCAATATCTTATTCAGTCTCAACAACAACTGAAATGAAATTCGTAAGAATACGAGTGATAAGAGTACTGTTCGTGTGAGTACTCAAGCTTTGCCCATCAGTCCTCTAAATACTTCCTGGATTAAGCCACAGACTTCTCTTTTGTCATCAAGCAAATCTCTAAGCTTTGGTTTTTCATGCATGACTTACATAGGTAAATGGGATCATGACCGCCCGGATACGATCGCAGGCATTATTTCATATTTCAGGATGACTTGAATGCAGTAATTTTTATGACTTAAAAAAAATTAATGCTGCAGAAAAAATCAAGAAGCAACACTTTAAATTAAAAGTGAATTCTGCTGTTTGGTTTTATTGCTTCATGGAGAGACCTATAACAGCCTCAGGCTAAAGTTGATTGGAATACAAAACAGCATATTAAAAAATAATCAGAGAATTTTAAATCAAAAGTTCGAATTTTCTAAAATTTTTTTTTGGAGTTTTAAATTTTTTCGAATAAGTTTTTGCATATATGTATGCAATAGTCCTATATTGCTTCAAAAGGCTAGGTACATTCCCAAACATCAGAGTGCCGATATATTGCTATTTAAACGTTTTTGGTTTTGTATTAAAAAATTTTATAGGCTGTCTTGTTTTGATTTCGAATTCAAAGCACATTGCGAGCATTTTCTATTAGCAATATAAGAGTATTACATATATGAGTTTTTGAGACTTTTTGCATAGTTTCAATTACAAAATTTATAGAGGGTTTTCTCCAAATTATCGAAAACAAAAAAACAAGGATTTAAATGACGAATTTTGATAAAATATGTCGCTGCAATGTTCGTCTTCGCTGCTGTACATACATACATATCTATCGACATTCGTGTGTACGAGGGTTACTATGGGCATCTACAATTACACTGCAAATTATAAAGAGACTCCAGAAGTGTTGTATGGTTCTATGTTTTATTCGGTCACATCGCCTAAAGCTAGTAGTTTCAACAAGGGTGGACCAAAGGGAAGTTGCTCTTAGAGGTGTAGTTTCCACATTACAATAGAGAAGATGATATGGGCAGGATATATATAACGTATGTCCCGGTGGATTCTGGACAAGTAAGAGTTTAACCTATTTCAGTGTTCAGAACAAAGTTGGCCAGGATGACTCGTGTGACCCTTGGTGATATGATTTTTTCCTTCTGCAAAGGTTGGATAGTTTACCGTTTCTGTGTGAACTAGACTCAGGGACTCCTTATGCTTATCTGGATCTGACGACTGCGTAAGGAGATGCCGGAGATCATCATAGTGCTTACGGAGATGTTTCCTTATCCTTCTTAAAGACGGTGCTATATGAAGCAGTTGTTTGCTTGGATGTACTGGTTTGTGACTATTCAGCAAAACTATCTATTCACCATTTCGTAAAGATACTCACCGAAAGTTTTGGGGAATGGTATCGACGCTTATGTCCTTTTCCGGGTATAAATCCGGAACAATCAGGTAACAAGCACCATTAAGGTACTAACACGACCATCTCGGGAACGATTTAATATGATCACATTGAATTTGGGTTCGCCTGCTAAATATGTGTATGACAGGATTCGCCTCGCGTATGTGAGGCTGACAATTACAGAATTGTGCTTATCAACCCCTTTAATCTCTAACAAGGCACGTCGTTGCGGTTCTGAGTGCAGTACTATGGCATCCTGTAAACTCTTCCAGTGTGTGTTTTTAAAACCAGGCGACCAGATTGGTGACGCGTAGCACATAAGCGGCGGGCCAACTGCTTTGTAAGTGGCTAACAAAACTTCTTTATCTTTTCCTTAAGTGCTGCAGGAAAGCTACTTGAGAATTTTGTTTTGGCCTTGCAGTTTAGATTCATTTTCGTAGGCATGCACCTTGGACGTGAAAAATACCAGAAAGACTGGGGAGATAACCGTTTATTTTAGAAACTAATTCGATTATTAGATTGCCAGGTTGTTTTGTCATTATCGTGAAATCGTCGCCATAGGAAATTATTACATTATAACACCATCTTGTGCGTAAGACAGCTTTGATGTGTAGAATTTAAAAAGAAGCGGGAATAGGAGACCACCCTTGTTTAATTCTCATAGGTTTTGATGTTTCAGTCTGAAATTCAACCTACGCTTGTCGACTATTCATATAATTTGCGGTCCATCTTTTGAGGCAAGGGAAGAGAGGCTTATCGTAGTTGACTATGCAAAAAGCTTTCGACAGATCAAGTGTCACAAACACCGTCCTTTGGTTGGCTTTTTTGCTGGTGTAATCCATAATTTATCTGGGAATTTATGGCTCAGCGCGCGGTGGTAGCTTTGCATTTTACGAAAGCCATGCTGATGGGTGGATAGGCGAAGATTCGCAGTGAAATGAGGTAGCAGGACGGGATTCAATGTTGAAGTTGATTAATATCGTTCTATTGACTTACCTTCATTAGGTGGATTTCTAGGCTTTAGTAGTGAAATTATCTTTGCCATTTTCCATTGTTGTTGACAAGTTGAAAACGTGCGCCTGCTAGATGGATTTGCATGGCGCTTTGGCCTAAAGCTGTAGAACCCACCCCTTAGGGTGGAGGTGACAAGGGGAAAAATTTATAAAGGAACTCATTGAGATATAGTATCTTCGTCATAACGAACCTGCAACTGACTAAACAGTTATTCATATGTAGAACTAAATTTTGCAAAGTTTATGCTGAACTTAAGGTGACCCTCAACCTGTTTAAACAGTTAATAAAATGTGATTTTTCAACCGTTAGTCAAGATCAGGTAAACTTTCATTCAACAACCCGAACAGTATAAAACTTAGCTAGAATCCCTCGTATATGTATCTCTTACACAAACAGTCAGCAGGGACAGTTAAACAGCCAGAGAGATATAAGTAAAGCTTAATAAATAAATAAATGCAAACAAGACAAGTACATAAGCTTTGAACACAACTGTGGAAGAAAGAGGAAGCAATCAAGCTGCCGCTAACAAATAAACAAATAAATAAATGTGGAGAAATGGTTAGCCGAAATGGGTTGTTTTGTGTCAGGTACTTTATTGCTTAAAGAAGCTGGGGAAAGATCGATTGGAATATAGGTAGGACTCTTGTTGGTAGTGGGAAAAAAACTTACATATATACATAAACATAAGTATGTAAATAAGAAATACACATTTGTATGCATAGCTCCGTTTGAGATTGGCAATTCATATTAACTACATTCTGATTACAGTGCACAACGCGAACGCTTTGCAAATAAAACAAGTAAGGAAGGCTAAGTTCAGGTGTAAAACCGAACTTTACATACTCAGCTGAGAGATTGGAGACAAAATTGTCTTTTTCATAGATACATAAAAATGATAATAATGGTCACCCCGCAGGAAAATGAACGCAGGGTAACCCTGCGATGTACTCGTATGACATGGGTATCAAATTAAAGGCACTAATGAGGGTTTTAAAAGGGAGTGGCCCTTAGTTGTATATGTGAAGGCGTTTTCGAGATATCGACCAAAATGTGGACCAGGGTGACCCAGAACATCACCTGTCGGGTACCGCTAATTTATTTATATATGTAATACCACGAACAGTATTCCTGTCATGATTCCAAGGGCTTTCGATTTCGCCCTGCAGATCTTTTTCATTTTATTCTACTTATTATGGTAGGTGTCACACCCATTTTACAAAGTTTTTTCTAAAGTTATATTTTGCGTCAAAAATTCAATCCAATCACCGTGTTTCATCCCTTTTTTCGTATTTGGTATAGAATTATGGCATTTTTTTCATTTTTCGAAAATTTCGATATCGAAAAAGTGGGCGTGGTCATAGTCGGATTTCGCCCATTTTTAATACCAAGATAAAGTGAGTTCAGATAAGTATGTGAACTAAGCTTAGTAAAGATATATCGTGTTAATGGCCGAGCGGACAGACGATCGACTGTGTATAAAAACTGGGCGTGGCTTCAACCGATTTCGCCCATTTTCACAGAAAACAGTTATCGAAGCTATGCCCTTACCAAATTTCACAAGGATTGGTAAATTTTTGATCGACTTATGGCATTAAAAGTATTCTAGGAAAATTAAATGAAAAAGGGCGAAGCCACGCCCATTTTGAAATGTTCTTTTATTTTTGTATTTTGTTGCACAATATCATAACCGGAATTGAATGTTGACATAATTTTCTTATATACTGTAAAAATATTCAATTTTATGTTAAACTTTGACTTTTCAATTTTTTTTTTTTTTAAGTGGACGTGTTCGTCATCCGATTTTGATAATTTTTATTCAGAACACATATAGTAATAAGAGCAACGTTCCTGCCAAATTTCATCATGACACCTTCAACCCTTGCCAAACTACAGCTTTTAAAAGTGGGCGGTGCCACGCCCATTGTCCAAAATTTTACTAATTTTCTATTCTGCGTCGTAAGGCCAACTCACCTGCCAAGTTTCATCGCTTTATCCGTCTTTGGTAATGAATTATCGCACTTCTTCGGTTTTTCGAAATTTTCGATATCGTAAAAGTGGGCGTGGTTATAGTCCGATTTCGTTCATTTTAAATAGCGATCTGAGATGAGTGCCCAGGAACTTACATACCAAATTTCTTTAAGATATCTCAAAATTTACTCAAGTTGTCTTGTTTACGGGCAGACGGGCGGACGTACATTATACTGGGTTGGTCCCCATACAAAAAAATAAAATTTCGGTTCGAAAAACGGATATATTACTTTGTTTACTTAAGCCTGAATCTCTACGAAAAAGTGGGGTTGTCCAATACCCAGAAAAAAAGTTGATTTTGTCGCATAGTGTTATTATTATAAATACGAAACTACAAGTTTGAGTCACTTATTTACTTTGACTTCCCCTATTCCTGATATTTCGCATATCTTTATTAAATTTTCAATGCAAACCCTGCAATTTTTCCTCCAAAAATGTCATGAGTTTCAGGTCTAAGTACAATAAGAATCAGGTAAAATAACAGTTGCTTAAATATTGAAAGTGCTATAACTTCTTTGTTTATTATTTCAGTAATATGGTTTCAGAGCAACATTTTCTTGAATTTTTAAGTGCTTTCGTTTGGTAAGAAAAAATACATACATTAGGGTGGGGGGCAAAATTTTGTTAGCTGACCTAATAATGTGAAAACGACTTCATAGCTTAAAAGGACATTAAACGGAAATGTGAAGCTTCTCAAAGCCAAAATAATGACATATCAATTTTAAAAATCGGACGTCAAATAACCAAGTTACAACGAAAAAAACTTTTTGGATCAAAAAAAATTAAAAAAAATTTGTCCGAAACCCTCTCAACATAATCTTCAAATTTAGGGGCGAACATTAGCAACTTTTTTTTCGACCCAGTCTAACGTACATGTCTAAATGAGTTTCTTTTTTTTGCCCAGATCATTTTGATATATAGAAGTCTATGTCTACATATCTCGATTAGTTTATCCTGTTACGGGGTACCGTTATGCGAACAAAATTAATATACTCAGTGAGCTCTGCTCAGATGAGTATAAAAAGTGGCGCTACGCGAAATCAATTCGAATTAATATAACTTGATATATGATCATGCGAAAAGCATCACATATGAGTATAAACGAATGTATGTATGTAATTATGTAGGTGGTCGAGATGTGGAAATGAAAAATATCGTACTAAGATATTCTTGTTATATACAAATAATGCAACGTGGTTTTGCATGCAAAAATCAGCAGCAAATAATTTGTGGAAAGTTCGTGAAAGGATGTTGGTTGGGTAATGAAGTAAAAGTAGAAAAATAAAACCATTCTCATTTGACTAGCTTTTCATTACTTTTTACCACAGTATGAGCTGAAAGAATAGGTAAACTCGTATTAATATAGAGAGGGCGACAGTGGCAATTTCACATTCCTTGATTGCTTTATACGCTGCGGGCAATAAGTCATTAACCAAAAAGCAAATTTCGAGATTAGCACAAAACCAAATATGTTAACATATTTTTCTGTTTGCGTATATGACCGTAGGCGTATGTGTTATACACTGAGGAAGAAAACACTTCAAAATAAAATACTAAAATGAGCAAAACATTTCCCAGAAAATTATTCTTTCAAATGAGAAAGAATTTCTAATTTTTGTATAAAACTTTTCATTAATTCGTAGGAACATTTTTCTTCATGATTCAATTACTAGAGGTTTGTTCTCAAATGATGACAGATCTTTGACACTCCCAAATTGAAAAATCAGAAATCGTTTGAAGAATGCCGCACGTTAGAGTTTTATTCAAAAATTCACTATCTCCAAATTTGTTTCAAAATCTCCCTATATGACAGAGATTCATCTTAACGTTGAGCTAATCGTTTGTCAAAAAATTTCCACCGTTTCCGTTGAAACACTTTGAAATATTATCGATAAAGAAATTATCAAGATAAATTGTATCTCGTTTTTAATCGAAACAAAAAGCTTTCGTTAACGTTAAAAACGTTAACAAAAACGTGATACTTTATGTTTGAATTGTACTTTGTTTCGTTTATTAACGTTAATTATCGTAACGAAATGATATCGGTTCGTTGGTTAAGCATGCCTGCTATATGAGCATAAGTTCAATGCATTTTGTCATAAGAGGAAGTTAATGAGAAGCATTCTGAGATGAAGCGTTCTTCAATCTACCTCTAATATAGGGCAGTTTTGTGACAAATCCTGAATTGGGAAATTTTTGAAAAATATTTTGAGATAGCACGATTTTGAACAGGCAGCCGACATGGGGTGATACGCTACTCAGCAGCCGCAATGAACTGACAAAAACAAAAATATAAGGAAATGGCTTATTGTCTTAGAACTTTATATTCCTACCTTGACTTTGACAAAAGAGTTAAGCTTTTGTGCGGTCCTGCTACAGGGAGTTTTTATTCTGAAATATCGGAAAGCTCTTTTCTGTTAAGTATTCATGGCTGCGTTCCGGATAAACCGTTAATTTAGAATATTCGGAATACGTTCATTTGATACTACCTCATAAGATCCCAATATATCAAATAAGTATGTACAAAATATTCCGATTCCCCAAATTCTTAAATGAAGACGAATCTTCCGAACGTACGGAATTAATAGAACAGAAGGTCGCTTTTAATACGCGCCCAAAAATATCGAGAAAAGTGTCAGAAGACGCGTATTGACCTCGATAACAATAACTCGAAGGCGGAAATAAAAATTTTAGCTCATTCAAAATATATTGACGAAAAACCGAAAAATGACCCCGGGTTGTGTTGGCGGCCTTCAGCCGAGCTTATAAAAATTACCATGGCCGGTCCACTAATGAGGTGTGATCAAAATTTAATGCGTGCAAAATCTCTTTGAACACAAAATCTTTTTCAGTGCACAAAAACAATACAACAATCACATGAAAATTGCCAACTTCAACTACAAATATCTCCGGACAGAGGTCCAATTTTTCTTTTCCGCCTTCGGATTATTGTTACCGAGGTCCCCTCTCTCGATATTTTTGGAGGCGTATTAGCAGTAGACTCCTGTTCTAGACTTTTACCTGAATAATTTAACATGCCCAATGAGTACATTTCGTTATGGCATCTCCATTATTTACTAATGAAATTCTTACGTGAATCGATTTAATAGTTGAGGTTTTGACGTTGAACGATGAATTTTGAATTGGTTTAGGTTTCGTATATTCATAGGTTTACGAAAGTGTACGAGTTTTTGGTGTTCTCACTTTTCATAAAATTGCCTATGTTCAATTCTCAGCCATACTAATGGATCGAGGCATAGTTAATAAATTCACTATAAGATTAAAGAAAAATGATCTAAGGAATTATGCAGTTCAGTACTTATCCGGTATTTGCAAACTGATTGCTTCCTATTTCTACTACTAATATTTTTAGAAAATTCGCAAAGAAACAACACAGTTAATGGATGTCAATTCGATTTGGAAGCAAAATGGCCGCAATTGTCAAAAAATTCGTCTGACGAGCAAACATCTTGTGATTGAATCGTGATTTTTATACTCAGTTGAGCAGAGCTCACAGAGTATATTAACTTTGATTGGATAACGGTTGGTTTTACAGGTATAAAGGAATCGAGATAGATATAGACTTCCATATATCAAAATCATCAGGATCGAAAAAAAAATTTAATTGAGCCATGTCCGTCCGTCCGTCCGTCCGTTTACACGATAACTTGAGTAAATTTTGAGGTATGTTGATGAAATTTGGTATGTAGGTTCCTGATCACTCGTCTCAGATCGCTATTGAAAATGAATGATATCGGACTATAACCACGCGCACTTTTTCGATATCCAAAATTTCGAAAAACCGAAAAAGTGCGATAATTCATTACCAAAGAGGGACAAAGCGATGAAACTTGGTAGGTGAGTTGAACTTGTGACGCAGAATAGAAAATTTGTAAAATTTTGGACAATGGGCGTGGAACCGCCCACTTTTAAAAGAAGGTAATTTAAAACTTTTGCAAGTTGTAACTTGGCAGTCTTTAAAGATATCATGATGAAATTTGGCAGGAACGTTACTCCTATTACTATATGTATGCTTAATAAAAAATAGCGAAATCGGAGAACGACCACGCCCACTTTTAAAAAAATTTTTTTAAAGCCAAATTTTAACAAAAAATTTAATATCTTTACAGTATATAAGCAAATTATGTCAACATTCAACTCCAGTTATGATATGGTGCAACAAAATACAAAAATAAAAGAAAATTTCAAAATGGGCGTGGCTCCGCCCTTTTTCATTTAATTTGTCTAGGATACTTTTAATGCCATAAGTCGAACAAAAATTTACTAATCCTTGTGAAATTTGGTAGGGGCTTAGAGTATAGGACGGTAACTTATTTCTGTGAAAAAGGGCGAAATCGGTTGAAGGCACGTCCAGCTTTTATACACAGTCGACCGTCTGTCCTTCCGCTCGGCCGTTAACATGATAATTTGAGCACAAATCGATATATCTTTACTAAACTCAGTTCACGTACTTACCTGAACTCACTTTGTATTGGTATAAAAAATGCCCAAAATGACTATGACCACGCCCACTTTTTCGATATCGAAAGTTACGAAGAATGAAAAAAAAATGCCATAATTATATACCAAATACGAAAAAAGGGATGAAACATAGTAATTGGATTGGTTTTTTGACGCAAAATATAACTTTAGAAAAAATCTTTGATACCCATATCGTACAAACAAAGTCTAGAGTCACCCCTGGTCCACCTTTATGGCGATATCTCGAAAAGGCGTCCACCTATAGAACTAAGGCCCACTCCCTTTTAAAAAACTCATTAACACCATTCGTTTGATACCCATATTGTACAAACACATTCTATAGTCACCCCTGGTCCACCATTATGGCGATATCTCGAAAAGGCTTCCTATAGAACTAAGCTCCACGCCCTTTTAAAATACTCATTAACCCCTTTCATTTGATACCCATATCGTACAAACAAATTTTAGAGTCAGCCCTGGTCTACCTTTATGTCGATATCCCTAAATGGCGTCCACCTATAGAACTATGGCCCACTCCCTCATAAAATACTCTTTAATACTTTTCGTTTGATGCACATGTCATACAAACACATTCCAGGGTTACCCTCAGTTCATTTTCCTACATGGTTATTTTCCCTTATGTTATCACAATAGCTCTCAACTGAGTATGTAATGTTCGGTTACACCCGAATTTAACCTTCCTTACTTGTTATTAATTTTTTTCAATCAAGAAAACTTGAAATATGTAGCAGAAACACTGGGGCACCCTAAGGAGGTTACCACCATAGAGGAATGCAACAACTTCTTATCAAAGGTACTGACAACTTATTATAAGCCAAGCGCTCTTATTCATTGAGAAGAGGCAAAGCCAGTATGGCGAAGTAAGGAGATGAGTCTTCTTAACGGGTAGATAAAAGTGATTTTAAAGCTAGATAAATTTGCGCAAACGGAGTAGAGTTGACGAACTGTAAAGCAGAAATCTATTGAGGAACTATAAATGTAAAATTAGAAGGTCAAAAAGGGTTTCATTGAAAAATATCTGTTTAGCCACAGAATGGTCCAGCGATGCGATGAGGCTGAAGAAAGTCCTGTTCTAGGGATACACAGTCCAGGAACTGATAAAAAAGAACGACCGGAAATGGTCACGCAGTAATGTATAGTCCCCTGAGGCGCTACTTAACACACGTTTCAATAAGGAGATAATGCGCACTCCAAGCGAGATGTACCAGGATTGGTGACAAATATCAAAATTGAATGCTCGTTAAAAACATTTGCCAAGTTCGAATCAAGTGTGACGATTGTAAAATGACTCAGAACAATCTTCGAGGTTTGCAGAAAACTGAGCCACGTCAAGCAATCACGAAAAAGGGATCGAGTAGTCTTCATACCGAAAGCGGGTGAAACCCGTCAACTGCACCCGAAAGACTACATACCAATTTTTTTTTGACATTTTTGCTACTGAAAATCCTAGGGAGATTACTTCATATAGTTATTAAATCCATAACTAATAAAGCATAATTTTCTTCAGCACGGCGTACTTACACCAAAGGAAAGTCAAGTGATACTGAATTGCAAAGGAAATATGAAGTAAAGTCGGGCTTAACAAATTTGATAAAGCGATCTATGCGAGGCCACAAGATCTGTAAGTTACCGCGTGAAAGGGGTATTATAAACAATGCTGTGGACGCTGGTCATCTACCAATTAGGTGCTTAGGTGGCTCGATAGCGGCCAGTGAAACTTATGGTGTATTTCAGTCTTTATAAGCGGAAGATTTCTGTCAACAATCAGCTCTCTGAATGAATTAGGCTCTTCGGGATATACATGGCCATCTGGAGCCTAAGCTTGAAGGGGTAACCCTACAAGAAAAATACAGCAACAAATATCCAGGATTATGGTGCATAGCAAGGGTACGAAAATGGCAAAATATTCTACAATAGAAGGGGTCGAGTTCGCTGCTTACTGTATCGGTCCAGAAATAATTAGATCGTAAAGGCTGCCAGAACACTGCAATGTCTTTCAGGTGAAAATTTTAGCTGTGAAGAAAGCAGAAGAAATTCTGGAGGAAGCGTGCTTAATATGAAGTCTCGTCAATATATGTACATATATATTGATAGTCAAGGCAGTAATCTCAAACCGTAATCCATCAAAAGGTGTACTGGAATGCAAATAAGCATAAGAGACACCTCGCTCTGTTCCTGGTCATAAAGGGAAAGAAGGTTACAAAAAGGCCAAAAGAGGGTGCATCCTTCAAAGAATCGACGATAGATATCTCAATTCGTTAGGAAAAAGGGATAAAAAGAGACAAGAGTTGCATATGAAACGTCAAACAGGAAAGACTTGAACCGAAACGTGGGGCAACAAAATTTGTAAAATTAAGTTGCTTATATCTATCAAGAGAGAAGACTTAAGGCTCACCATGAGCATACTAACTTCACACTGCTTTCGAGCGCCACATGCTTAGATTTAGGCCTCGACAGTAACAGCAGATGTAGGAAGTGCGTATTGAAAGAAGAAATTATCGAGCACGTTTTGTGTTCGTGCCCTGTGCTTGCCAGGGTAAGACTAGAGCTATTAGAAGTGGCCCAGCTATCAATTCTAAAAGCAGCTAGTGACGTGGGTCATAGAAAGCTTTTAGTGTTTGCCTAGACGACGGAGTTACATATCTTATAACATAGGTCATGGCTTCTGATGGGGTTTTCCGGTTTGGTCATTCAGTCTATATTATACCATGGCACTAAGAAATTTACAAAAATCAAATCGAAATATCTCTAAGGTAGAAATTAAACAAACAAAAAACAACAACAGAAATTCTTTTACATAAAGAAAATGTTATCTTTTCACGCCGCATTGGATTTTATTTTTTGTACTCTAAAAGTATCTTAAAACTTGCATAAAATAGCACAAAAAAATGGTTCGTCCTCTGTGTTCAGATCTAATTTCATGCACTCATAAGAAAAGCCATCTTTTTTGGTGGCTTTTGGTTGGATTTGGATGCAACGTATGTAGGGAATATTTTATTATAACAGGTAAATATGATTTTTTGTGAAAAGTGTCACGTATTTTTTGGCTTCAACTAGTTGACTTCTGCATGTTAGCTGGCATGTAGTGCAAAAATAATCACATATGACTTTTTTCGGCTCTTGCCATACAAAGTAAGCTTTCTACAAAAAAATAGACAAATAATAGTGCACGTTGGTGTGTAGTCAACTAACTTATAGTTAGCTTGTCGTTGGCTTCTTTTTATGCCGGGATACTTCTCAGAATTAATTTATCAGCCTTGCCTTTCTGCCTTTACAAGTGGCAAAACACAAGCAGACTATAGTTCCAAGAGGAAAATTTTACAAATTTTCCTTCATACAATTTTGCTGTTTCAAATTTAATGTGCGAAATTGTGTCATGAATTACACGTCATTAAATTTTTGTATATATTCCTATTTTGTTATTTTTGCATCTTAAATCAGTACCATTTAAGCTCATTATTGTCAGAAGGTGATGAATTACATACGGGGAATGTCAAACTGTGCCGTTGTGATCTCAGCCCATCCTGTAAATAGCGACAAATGCCGTTGTTCTTATTTACATCAAATTATTTTTCTTTAAAATAAGTAAGTGAATAATGGTCTGATTTTCAGAATGATATATTGACGGAGGGTACAACAACGATGTAAACAGATTTTGATACATAAGTCTCCCGTTCTATATGTACTATTGTATGTATCTATGTATGTATTTATCTACTGACAGATCAATTTAGACATTATGTTTTATTTTACGGTATTGGCGTAACAGTTTATCGTTAAGAGCTAAATATGACAATAGTACTTATTGAATCTAGTAATCACTCAACTAATCTTGTTTGTGTAATATGTCGAAAGCATCCTTGTTGGCACTGAACATGAGAAAATTAATAGACACTATTCTGGATAAGCTAATACGGTGCAGTCGAGGATAGGAAAATTTTAGTAATTCGCAGAAATACGCACTAAATTTCTCTTTTTTTACTAATTTGGGTGTATGTAAAATATAAATAAATGTAAGGCGCGATAACCTCCGCAGAAATTTCAGGCCGAGCTTCTCTTACAATTTGCGTCGTGATTCTTTTAATTTTTCCTACAAACGACTTGTTTTATGCTGATTCCGAACGGCAACCGCAAAGCAGATGAGTTTCCACTGAGAGCTTTTTGTTGCAGGAACATACTCGGAGTGATGCCAAATACTGCCGAGGGTCGACCCCGATAAAAAAAAATTTATTATAATTGAAAAACCTTGTTTCCAAAATTTTGATCTTCCTTTGCCGGGCCGTGAACCCAGGATTTTCGGTGTCGTAGGTGGAGCACGCTGCCATCATATCACGGCGGCCACCACTGTATGAGTGTATGTAGTGGAAATATTATTCAGTAGAGCAATAATTTTGGACAGTACGAGAAGATAAGATGGCACTTTGAATGTCCGTGAGGCTTCACTGGCTAGGTCATGTTATAAAAATGGACTAAGACAATCCGGCCTAGAAATTATTTCACTATTTTTATTATTTATTTCACTCATCGTTCGCCTTATTATATTTTATCAAAAATATTGGCATCAGAAAATAAGTTTATTGAATAGAAATATCCGCTCTCCATTCCACAAATTCTCAAACTACATGTTCTGAACAATGACGTTCGATCGTTGTTAAGGTCTTTGTAACTGAAGCTGCTTTTTGTATACACTGAAAGAAAAAGACTGGTAAAATCAACCGAAATACGGGTCAATTCAACCGAAATTTCTGTCAATTTTAATCCATCGCAACAAGATGTTGAATCAACTGCGCACAAATCGTTGTTTCGTAATTGACCGTTTTAGTAGTCAAATGAACAAAAAAGTTCTTCCAGCAGCTTTGTATGCAAGTACCTTACCATAAAAATAAATAAATGTAAGGCGCGATAAACTGCGAAGAGATTTTAGGCCGAACTTCTCTTCCAATTTGCGCCGTGCTCCTTTTTCATTTTTCTTACAGATTGGCGGGACGGGACCTACTTGTTTTATGCCGACTCCGAACGGCATCTGCAAGGCATATGAGTTTTCACTCAGAGCATTTCATGGCAGAAATACACTCGGAGTGCTCGCCGAACACTGCCGAGGGGCGACACCGATTAGAAAATTTTTCTTCTAATTGAAAAAGCTTGTTTCTAAAATTTTGATGTAGCGGGGTGCGAGAACCCAGGGCATACGGTGTGGCAGGCAGAGCACGCTACCATCACACCACGGTGGCACTTACTAACCGAACGTCAACTGAGCTTACATCAAATATGCTGGCACACATTAAACATTATACACTTTATTACTTTGCTTTATTAAACGCACTTTCTCCAAATTTTATATTTTATAATTTATTTGATTTATAGTTTTGAACTTCGCTTTGCAAATAGAAATGAAAATAGTAGTCACAAAACTGATTCTCAATTCTTTCAGTTGCAGCTCAGCTCGTTCTCAGTTTCTTATCTCGCATGTAGTTGGCACACTTGATTGTTTCGAACAAAACTTGTATATATGTTTGACATAACATTTTAAATAGAGAACTTGTAAGTATAGAAAAGTAAAGAATCAAATCGCTAGAAGGTAATTCACCACTGGTGTAACTTTACATGTAATTCGGCAAGTTTAATTTTTGTAGCACTTTAAGTTGCAACGACTCCAAAACAACTCAAACTTTTATTTTGTCGGAAACATCAACATTAAAAAAGGATGTCTTTTACTATCTTGAACTTGAACAAAATGTTATTAACTTTGGAAAAATCCTGTTCGTTCAAACAAAAATTTTGCAACAAGAGGGCGCAATTTTGCATTTCGCTTGGAGGAGAAGTTGCAAAATTGTACCCCATAAATAGAGGGTTTTTCGTTTTGTATTGATAACTAAAAAACTAGTTTTTTGTTGCTTTCCCATTTTGTGTGCTTTTCGATTTGGTGGTTTTCTTATTTGGATATTTTTTTTTTAACAAGTGGCACCATCGTCATAAGTACAAAGTAGAGAGCGCAGTGAGCGTAAAATTCTCTTTGAAATTTGCTCATGTATTGACTGTTGATCGCTGTTGAAATGACCAACGAAGTCAGTTGTGTTAACAGAAAAATCAGTTAGATTGACCAGGGAATCTGTCAGTTATACAGAATTTTGTTAACTTAAGAGCGACAATCTCTCTTCTGTTGAAATGATTAAACTAATTTGTTCGTTTGACAAAGAACTCGGTCGAGTTAACCGTAATTCGATCAATTTCACCGAATCTCCGTTAAGTCAAGAACAACAGAACCGATTTGTTGATTTTACTAGCACCATTTCTTTCAGTGTATACATTTTGACAAATTACGTGGCCGTGATGATACAATGTATTATAAGAGTGCACAATTACTGACAATTGCTGATGATATTGATATTATTGGCCTTAACAAACTCGCTGGGATTTCTGCCTTCTCTGGATAATAAGATAAAGAAGCGAAAAATTATAATACAAAAAGGAAGTAAAAATGGGAATGCTATGCCCGATATAAAGCAAAAAAGCGAAATCAACAAAATAAACTGAATTCTCGATGAAAAACTAAAAACAAATGTTACGTATACGCAACGGTACCCTTATTTTCAGGTGGTGCGAATATGTTTGTGTGTAATTATTTGGTTTTTAATATTTTTGATCACAGCTAGCTTGTAAACAGCGTTGCGCACAAATTTTTTCAAGAATAAAAGAAAAAAAATACAATTATTCCCCACTAATATTTATTATATATTTTTTTACAGTGCTATTCTTACTGCCCATTTTCACCGTATAAAAATGTGGATATAATATCTTCTACCACAACAACAACTACTACTACCACAACAACTCCAGCGCCAACAACAACTCTATCGTCAACAACTACAATAATTGATAGACAACAGCATTTATCGAAAATTAATAAATCCATACAGGAAACTTGGTCATTACATACAGTCTCTATGATGCAGCAAGATTCATTGGTACTCGTTGATATTGCTTGGGAGGCACTTAATACACCCAGTCAGTGTTTAATTAGCTGGGAGGTTTCTGGTGGTGGTTTAATGGGTAATCTCTTGACAGAGTCATCGAATGTACAACTCTCACTTTGGCCCGACACTAAATATCGTGTTAAAGTCACATGCAAGAATAAGGTGAGTACAAATATCTTATTTAATATTTCAAATATGAGAGCTTGGATGTTTGGATTGCCAGACGTTTGTTTTTGTGACTCGATCTCGTCAACACGGATTAACGTATTTAAATTCAATTTTACAAGAGAATAGCCAACAGTCTGAAAGGTGCTATTGGCTATTTGCTTGGAAAAGGGAGTGACCCGTGCCCCCAGAGAACAGTTACTTTTGAATATTTTTTTATCGTTTGTGACTCAATCACGCCAGAACGAATGAACAGATTTTGATGAAATTTGACACTGATGACGGGACGGACAATAGCGTGTAAGAATCAAGTGCCTTTAGTGGTTTTTTTTTTTTTTTTGAAAAAGAGTTAGATGGGGTTTTCCATCCTTTGGGGTTCTCCGCCCCTTTTTAATTACTTCTAGCCGTCATTGCTTTAAGTGTTTTCACTTTTCAGACAGAGATATTAAGTTTACCGGCTTTAAAGAGGTATACCTATTTTGGAAGTGTTTGTAGACATTCCTCCTCTCCTCTCTGGTACATTATTATTGCACTAACTCTACCTGTGTTTGTCCTTTAGGATTAATTTATGGTATCTGGATCACATAGATAGAGTTCTAAGCAACAGTGAGCAGCGTCCAACTGGGCAACTATTTTAAAAGATCACAACAGAATTTTTTCTGGTGCTGTACTATTTTGCGGTTATCTTCAGATCATTTCAGGATTGTTGTCAGGATAATATCGGAACTGTGCTGAGAACTATTTCGGGATTTTCGGGTTCATCTCGGGACTATCATATGGGGACTTTTTTGGGACTGACTATTACGAGATGGTGTAAGAATCATTTTGCAGCTTCTCGAATACAATTTAGGAACAATTTCGAAAGTATTTCAACTATTTCAAGATGGTTTCGATTACTTCGGCCTATCTATGGATCATTATGGGACTGTTTTCGGGTAAATTCCAAAACACTCCAACCTTTAAAAAAATATCCACAGTAAGTTCGTGTTGAATGTAAGGTCTCTATCAGCAAGTTTCATGGAAATAAGTTAGCCGTTGTGGTGTGATATTAATCAGAAATATAACATATGGTCATCGCGACATCGGAGTACCCAGATATCCATAGATCCAAACTTTCCCATTTATAATGTGATTTATAGAGATTTTGGTCGAAATATACATCAATTATGGAGAAGTTGGCAGTTTTAGGGTTACATACAGGATCATTTGTTACCATTCCGAGCTATTTCCAGGCTATTTGCGGATGATTCCACGTTGTTTTGCAGTCGTTATATGGTTATTTCAATGTTACTACGGGATTTTTTGGAATCATAACGTGGTAGTTTCTGGACAATTTCGGGATAATTTTTGGTATAAATTCGGAACTATTTGGGTTAGTTCGGAACTATTACCGGTATCGTTTCGGGATTGTGTTCTGAACCATTTAGAGACTATTTCTATATTACTTCAGGATTATTTATGGACAATTCCGATATTGGTAGAGAAACACGGTTTCTGTTAGCTAGATCTGTTTTAAAATTGTTTGGGCTACTGGTGCCTTTCGCTATTATTTTCGAAACTTTTCCAATACCTTTAGGGGATCATTTCTTGTATGGATCGTTGCAGTTTTTCTTCGGTATATTTCGCGATTGTGCGCTATATCTTCGGCATGTTTTCAATTGCTTGACGACTATTTTCTGTTTTGTCTTGGAACTGTTTTCATGATTATATCGGAGTATATTGCAATAATTTTATGTTTTATTTTTTTGGTGTGGACTAAGACGCGGGTATAGGCTAGTATAATTATATTTAAATTAGAGCAAATATCAGCCACTCTAGATCAGGCGTTTCTATAGCAAAATTGTGTTCTCATCACGTATACCAAAAGTAAATCACTTTCAATTTTTGAAGACAAATGTTCTTACAAATCTTAGAAGAGAAACATTAAAAATTAAAGGCTAGATAGACTGGATTTGGCTTCATCATAAAACTTGATTATAGTTGGTATTTTTTATATTTTTTCTCGTTGCAGTTCACGGGCTTCATGACACGCTCACTTCCACTTAGCATTGATACATCAGAAGCAATAAACGCGCACGATCATCTTAGCAAACACAAAGCAAATTCATCTAACGTCGAAGTCACATCAACACACGCATCCGGAAGCAAATTCTACGCACCCATCACAAAAAATACACTTGAACACAACAGTAATGCAATTGCCACTGAAGCAGATAATGCTGCGGTATTGCCATATGATGAACATGACGAAGAACAGGATCAATCTGCGGAAACTTTAAATCAGCATACAAATTTCATTTTCAATTGGCATACTAAGAATAATGACATAAGCGCAATTGAACCAGTACAAAAACCAGATATAAATATGCTCACCATTGCCGCATTATCTGATATACAAAAACCGTTACTTTTTGGATTAACAGCTGGAATAATTTTACTCACATTGGTATTAGCTATGTATATATGTTTGATGAAGAGCTATCAGCAGTTACACGATAAGACTGCACTAATTGACGATAAAAAAGTGCATGCAATACTAACAACAATGTCACCAGCAGCTCTAGCAGCAGCGCGTGCCAATACAAAATTGGCGAAGCGTAAAACCAATGAAGGTCAGCAACGTGATGGCGGTGAAACTATCTTAATGGTAGATGCTGCGACGTCATTAGCATATCAACGTGGCAGCGATGATGATGAAGCTGAAGCAAAGCAAGCATTTGAACGGGTTGCTGGAGAGGTGTGTAGTAATCCAGCGATTTGTTCAAGAAATGCGCTTAAAGTGTAAGGAAAATTTTAAATTTAGATGATCGCACAGTCGGAAAAGGAGCAAAGTAGAATAAAGGGCGTGGGCGTTGAGTAATACTTCGAAAATACAGAATTGATTCTTAAGATTAAAACATGAATTGCGATGCATGCTCGCTCGCTGGGGAAAGATACGTGCAAAGAAATTGAGAAAAAAATAAAAATTTTATTAAAAAAAAAAAGCAAACAAAAAATAATTTACTTTAGCAATTTAAGAAGTAAAATATACAAATAATAATAAAGCTCTAAATAATCTAAAAATTAAGAAATTAAACGCAATTCTTTGCAAACTAATATAAAATAACTAATTTACAAATACTTAGATGTACTCATTTAATTCCGTATTTTCAACAAATGCATTCACTTTAATAGATAACACACACATACATATGCATATGTTTACATTTAAATAAGCATGTGTGTATAGTATTAAGCCGTAGTGACATAGCTAAATATGCAGCGTATGCAAATAAACAAAACGAAATGTTCATGCTGCAAATGCAAATTAAATAAAAATGTTAATGTTTTAGTAAGATTTTCAGACCAAACTGAAATATAATTCAGTCACCAAACCAAAATGATTTGAATTCATTGCAGCAAAATTCATTGGTTTATTGGTAGGATTTCATGACACCCTCCTTAACTAGAGTTCGCCAAGGAGATGAGGTAGATTTAGCAGAAACAGTTTCTGCTTTTCAGAACAGTTTTATCGGCAAATAACCAAAGCGAAATTATAATCGAGATATCGGTTTGTTGTCGGCTTATTATCTACATTTTACAGACGTGTCATCGATTATATATTGAAGTTATATTGGCATCCGTTTCATAGCAAACCGATGAGGCGTCGATAGCAAACGAATAACCAGCCTATAAGCATTTGGAAATAGTGCGATAAAAATTGATAACTTTCCGATAACAAATCGATAACTTTTTTATAACCAATTTACAACTTTTCAATAAAAAATCGATAACTTTTTAAAAATACTTCGAAAAACAATAATTTTCGGTAAGTTTGCGGTAGCAAATTGATAAATTTTTGATACCAAATCAACAACTAATCAATGATAAGCATTTGAAAAAATTTGTGATAACTTTCGAAAGTATTTCGATAACATTACGATAGTAAATTGATAACCTTTCGATAGCAAATGGCTAACTCCTCGATAACCTTTGCTAGAAATGGATTTTTCTTTCCTTTTCTTATCTACCGCAAGTACAATTTTCCCACATTACATGAGTTTCGTTTCTTTGCATACCCTGCTAATTACTAATCAGTACGAAAATAAACAAAAATTATACCATAAATGTGTATATATATACATAAATTATGTATATAAGCATTTAGACTGATGAAAATCAATATTCATTCTAAAATAATTATTCATTTGCTATAACAAAATTATGCATTTTATGTATGTGATGCCAAAATTTAAAATGTGTGCTCCAGTTAAGGCTCAACACTCATATGCATAGAATTAAATATAATTACTTATATACATACACACAATACATACATACGTACATGCATACATATATATATGTAAATATGTGTATGTAAAATTACATATTTCATTATTTACAATCGGTTGATTGCATTCATTTGAATCAGAGTTTGCTACAATTAAGTAATTATGCGAGTGTTATGTTTGGGAGAATGCATGTGTTGTAGGTATGAGTTTGGTGTGTATGTGCGTGCGTATGAAATAATTCGAATGTGCTTATACAAGTTTAATTACTAGACATTTCAACTGACAGCTGTAGAGTGTATATGAATATGGAAAATGTATATATGTGTGTATGTATACTTAGGTACATTCGATTTGGCTATGTTTGGTAAGTAATCAAGCTAAAGTTTGGAATGTTGAAAAGTTGATGTTTATAAACTATTTAAGTATATCAAGTATTATGCTATTATTATAGAAATTTAATATATGCAGCTATGGCTGGCGGTTGCACTAACTTGATTTAAAACCAGTTTTTGATAAAATTGGCGGCATTTTAAGTTATTCTGGAAAAGTTGGCAGCCACTTTTTACTACAAGGGTAAAGAGGACATGCTCGGTAATTTCCCACACTTCCACTCGGAGAAATTTTTTTCATTATGAGTGCCCCCCAATAATGTCCGGAAGGTGGCACATGCGTCCTAGTGGTCGCCAACGAACGATTTGCTTTCTCGAACGCACCCAAGAAAGAGCGAAAGATTCACTTACCCAACCTCTGCCAGAATGTCGAAAAACAGTGTGCCCAGATATCTCAGACGATTTTTTTGCAGCACTGGTTATCGGTTATCTTAATCCTGACAGCCTTTTCGCCACCGTCGGAGCATTGGTGCAATAGTGCAATGACCTCTGTTTTAAATTTACTTAGCTTCTCAGAAGCTAGTTACCTTCATATTCAAACCTGATCATAAGGACCTTGAGATCTCGAATTCATTCCAGTTGGTCCACAGCAATTCCCTTGCCCTACTATGATATTCCTCGAATTTCTTTAGATAGCCCAACGCTGGTAATACGAAGCTGTTCGTGTCGCGTATGTCCATTTCGAAACCTTTTCTGGACATCTCATCTGCAAATCATTTTTTTTTAAATATGGCTGTTCCATGTGACCCACCAAAAATAGACATTTAGGTGTTATAGCTCATTGGCGTCACATCCGCACGATATCCGACTTTAACACGTTGGATTCGAATGCCTTTAAAACAGTCTGACTGTCGACAAAGATCGTTACATTGATGTCTGGAGCCGCAATATCCTGTAGAAATATGGTTGCTATCTCTATAGCAAATACCTCCGCCTGGAAGAAACTGCATGAGTCAGGGAGTCGGTACGATTGATTAACCTGCAGATGCTTGCAGTACATTCCAGCTCCTCTTCCTTTTCCTCCTGTGAGCCATCTGTGTATATTGCTATGCCCCTACCACTACCTAGGCCTTCCTCACCGTTCTCAAAAGCACGTAGATTTCATGTGCTTGACCAGCCCTGCCTATTTATAACTCACTGAAAGTATTACTGCAAAATATAGGGGATTAAGCTAAAATATAAAACTTTACTCATTATTTTATGGAGTCAATAATGACCAAAAATCTCTCGCAATCTTAGAGGAAGCCCCACCTAGTAAAAAAAGGAAGCATTGTGCTCAAAAATTATGACAATTTTAATCCGTAAATAACTGAGACAATGACAAAAGCGTTCAAGTATTTTTAGGTCTTCCTTTGTCGCTGTAATGCTCAACTATTTCAGTATTTGATAAATATATTTGATAAATATCAATGTCACCGAAATTCTCGGCGCTCATATTTACAACGCTGACAAAGCAAATGTAGACATAATTGGACATCCACGTCGTCAGCATTACGCTAGTGTGACATTCGATCGACATCTACATTTTGGCGAGGAAGCAGTCGTAGTTGTACCTAAAGTCTAGAGCAGAACAAAATACTCAAGTCCATTGCCTGGAGCAATTAGAGTAAAGACAAAGATATGCCCATGACCACCTATAAGGCCGGCCACTTGTATGTCACGCGTCCCCAATATGGCCGCCGAGGTTAAAAGAGAAAATTGGAGAGAACAGCAAGCCTGTGAATACGCCGCGCTCTGAACTGCCACGGGATGTCTATTTAAAAATGTCACCAGAACAGCGTTGACACTGTAAGACGATAAGACTCCCATAAAGGAGAGAAATAAAATGCTGAACAAACAGTTTCTGTTTAATACGGAAAAAACCTGGAAGTCTTTACAGACACCTGACTGAAGGAGTCCTGCTTCCCAAGAACTTAAGAAGTCATCTACTTAAGCACTATGAAAAAAATCCGGCACTTACGATTTCAGCCGTATGAAGAAAAGGTGGATGAAAAGGCTCTCAGAGACATCCACAAAAAGTCGTCGGACTACAATGCCAGATACTGCCAGTGAGCCCCGTCGTTAAAGAGATATACCCTGAACTCGCAGTTGAGGAAAGAAACCTCCCCAATGGGACACGCGCCACTCTAACTCAACTTCGATCTAGATATTGCAATAGGTTAAAATCTTACTTATACAGAATCAACACCGGCATACCTAATGCATGTTCTGCTTGTACTATGTTCACACATGAAACCAACCACCTTTTTCATGGCAATGTGGAACCAATGCGCCTATCACCCTACTCCCGTTAAAGGATATGAATGACAATTTCTGAGTGGTCGCGCTTATTGGATGGGACGAAGCACTGCTACAAAAACATATCTGTATTTTTCTTTATCTCAAGTGAGTCAAACGCCAAACCGATACTAATTTATAAATTACATAAGCTCAGTTAACTCCAAAAGTGCAATCAAATAACCTTATAAAGAATCAAAACAAAAACAAATTTATTAAAAGTTAAAAATGATAAACAAATAAGCAAATAACCGTAAATTTGAATATAATTGCTAACTTTAAAATTTGATATTTGCTTTACTTTGAAGAGTGCAACTGACAACAACTTTAACATATTTTTTTCTTTCAAATGTGAACTTAAAAAATCACTTGTAGTTAGTGAAATTACGCATAGAAGAAAAAACCCACAACTGACTCCCATAATGGCACATTCAAACAAGCACACTTCCTTCCAAACCTACCTATTTGCACGCCCAACCTCCAAAAATACATATATATTTAATAAAATTGTAAATGAAAATTTATAAATAAAAGCTTGTCATTAAAAGAATAAAAAACCAAATTATATTTTTTTATTTTATTTTTTTTTTTCTATGTAGAAAGACTGGTAATCAAAACTAAGCAATTTTTTTTATTGAAAACGGAAGGAGTTTAACAAATTTGTTTATATGTGTGTATTGGTGTGCAAAAAAATGTATTTAAATAAACACAATTTTACATAACTACAAAATTGTGCACTTTAAGCCAGTGATGGTATGAGTGTGAGAATAAGTGAAATGTTGGCCAAAGTGTTCACATTTAAGCTGCAGCTAAGGAGAGTTAGCGTCTACCAACTTCTACAATATTTTTATAAAAATTTATATAAACCGAGGACGGACAAGGCGGACAGGCGTTTCAATTATTCTTTGTGAATTTCTTCGAAGCCATACTCCAGCGCTGATATATATTTTTAAAAATAAACTGGACCAATGCCACGTTTTTTTTTTAAAGAACTTTTTCTCAATTGCCTTCCGCTTTTATATTTAAGGTGCTCAAATTTTAGCGAAGCTGGATTTGCAAGCCTTATGCTATATTGAACAGCCGAGGTATGAAAATGCTTGAAAATAAAGTTTAGCAACAGAAGTCCCATTTTACATATTTTTAGACCACAAATCTTCAATATAGTTAAGAGCCATAACCAAAAATTTTGCAGCCCATTTTTTTTTTTAATTTTGTAGCTACACTTCCCGTAACGCTTAAGCTGCATAGGTCAGGCTACAAAATATGTTTATGCGGTAAGCCATGGCGTATGAGCAACTTAACATTCAATATCAGCCCATTATAAAACAACTTCCTTCCGTGCAGTTAATATTGAATTCGAGTAAGCTTTAAACGATTTATTGTGCAAGAAAACATTTTGCGAATGGTTTGCCTAGAAAAATCTTGGATACGTTATTTTAAATGAATTTTTCAAAATTGATATGAGTAAAATCAGACGGCAAATCGATTAGTTGAAACTAACGAAGGTAAAAAGAAGAGGAGAAAGAAAAGGAGCTGTACAATACCAATTTCGGTAATATTGTGAATGATAAAAACGATCATTATGGTTATCGATTTATAATCGAACATATATTGAGTTGTTATTGATTTCTTGTCGAAAATTGTTCGAGTTTTTATCGAAGAGTTGTCGATATGTTATCTAAAAGTTATGAGATAATGTTATCAAAATGTAACAAATTTGATATCCGAAAGAGATTGATTTATTGTCGGAGTGTAACCAGTTTTATATCGCAAAGCCATCGACTTATTGTCGAAAATGTATCGATTTGTTATAAAAAGTTCGATATGTATAAAATCGATAACTCTTGGATAGTCTTTTAAATGTATAATTTTTTGATAACATATAGATAATTTTCGATAAATAAACGATAGATTTTCGATAATAAATCGATGTGTTTCGATAAAAAGCGATAATTCGGAGAATCATTGATAATATTAATTATCGATAGCTATTGTTACCAGATGGAGGGTATTGACATTCCTTGCTAAGAGACTCACCTTTTAAACAATAAGGGAATTATGGCCAGGAAAACATCAAATTGGCAGCATAAATACCAAATATCGAAAGTAGATAAAGACTACAGAATGATTAGATAACAGGAAAAAGGGATATCCCGAATCTCTAATGTTAGAGGACGGCTCGAGAAACAGCGTTCTTAAACAAAATGGGACTAACGATAAAATGGAGAAAATGTATAGTTCTCCAATCGAAGTGTAATGTATTTCTCTAGGATCCAAATGTGAATTTGAATTAGTTCTCTAATAATTTTCTCGATTCGTGATCGAACTAGTTGTCTATCGTGTCTACAGAAAAGTTTTCTAACATTGGAGACTGTGTTTGCTGGGATACGATATTCATAATCGCTCTCTGTATGACCGCTGCAAATAATTTTCACAAATTTTAAATTTTTTTGTTGCAGCTAAAAATTATCAACATTTCACTATAATCTCACACTTCACATGCCGTCACGCACTTAAAAAAAATAAAATCCAAGCGTATGGTAAAACACAAAACTTTAGGCATATGAAGTTTTTAGGCAAAACAAAATTTATCATAAAAAAAATTTTGTAAAAACAAATTTCAAAATTTAACAGTAAGTACATTCAAAAACGAAAATATCACAAAAAAAAAATTATCAAATAAATACGCGTAAAAATGTACATTAAAAATATGTGTATGTATGTAAAATTGATGTAAATTTGTGTTTCTGTTAATGCAAAAACCACAACACTACCAACAAATGAAGATAAAACACCAAAAACAAACAATAAATAAATAAAAGGCTTCCACTGCTGCCATTGCAGTGCTGTTGGTTTTTTGCAAATCAACAACAAAAACAAAAAAATCGTACACGATTTACAAAACCAAAATCAAAAATAAAGCAAACAAAAAAACAACAAAATATGAGCACGTCGATATTCCTTTTAAAAACAAACAAACAAGCAACATTTGTATGTATGTAGTGTGTGAACAAAAAGCGACGAAGCACTTTCCACACAAACCAATAAAAGCTAAGAAAAAATTTTAGAAATTGTTGTTGGTATGTGTTGCGAAAATGTTGAAAACGCTGCCTTGTTAAGTTTTTTCTAGAGATGTCTTTTTTTTGTTTATAATAACTGTTTTTTGCTTTATCTGTGTATTTTATTTTATATACAAAGAAATATAAAAAAAATTCAATTGCGTAGTTATTAAAATATTGGTGAAAAAAATTTAGTGTAGAGCATTTTTTTTTTTCTTAGATGATACAAGATTTTAATAAATTAGATAAAAAATTTAAACCAAAGTTATAAATGCAATTTGCGAGCTAAAACAAAACTTGAACTAAGTTAAAGCAATTGGTTGAATGAACAAAAATAAAATAAAATAAAATAAAATAAAACAAAAATAAAATAAAATATATATAAATAACATGAAATAACCAGTAACCAGCCCCCCTTTCCTGTATAAATCTGTGGGCAAGCAGCTTTGTGGGTCTTGCACGTGTAAAAATTCAAAAATAATTGATTAATTTTGCTGGTTTGTCAAAGAACAACGTTAATTTTTTCATAGTCCGGCATACAGCAGCGAACAGAAAAATAGCAGTGTCAATTAATCTTTTTTTTAATATTCGATAATTTTAGAAAGAAGGTCTATGAATTTTGTAACTTAAACTATGTTGAGAGTTGGACCCGTACTTTATTTGAAACTGCCAATTTCGATTCAGTTTATCCATTTATTCGAAAAAATCGCATTTAGTTTTCGGCTTGCTTGAATTTTGGTAGGTTTACTTAGATTTACCGGTGTAAAAATTTTTTCTGCTAATCAAAAATTGATCTATTCAAAAAAATTTTAAAATTTTAAACAAGTACCCGGCATTATAGGAAGAGAGAGCCAGAGAGATATTGGGATATTATTAGGGAAAGAGAGGATAGGAAGTATTTGGGAGAAGAAAAGTTAGTTAATGGGAAAAAGACCGAAGGAGAGAAAGAGGAGTTTGGGCAACGACAGAAACTTCTTGAAATCCTTTCAAAATTATACAGAAAAAAAAAATATTGTTCGGGCAGAAATAAGAAGGTCCGTTAGACCTCCGAGTATTTCAATAAAAACTAAAATAAATGAAAATTTTTATACAGTGATAGCGATAGAATATGTGTAAAAATCACAAGATGACACATCAGCAGAAGCCTTCTAAAATATGGTCCGTGAATAATGCAAAACCACCACTCTTTCACACTATAAAATCTTACATGCAAGCAAAGCATTCAGATTAGTTTGAGTTGAAGCGCCCGAGAGTGAAACTCGTGTAAATTTATATTGTTAGCGGATAGTGAATCTAAATCCCTGTACAAAATATTTGGGTCTATTATCGAGAAATAATTTAATCCTTCACATCATACCAATTCATGTTGCGTAAAATATCTTAAAGAATTTACTAAAATAGCCTATGCGAATCTTTGTGGTTTGGTTTGACTTTTGGGATGAAATGTGTTACCCGAACCTTGCGCGAGTCAAAGTGTATTCTTATACATAGCCGAGTGCAATATCAACTGGGTTAGTAACCATAAAATAAAAAAGTTTGGCCCTAAATTTGAAGCTTATAATGAGAAAGCCTCGGAAAACATTGTTTAGTATAAATACAGACAAAACTTTGTTTTAAGTATTGTAACTTGGTTCTTTGACATCTGATCTTTTAATTGATAAGTCATTATTTTGACCTCGAGAAAGATATAACTTCGATTGAGCTGAACATTACTTTGCAAATTGTCGCTACTCATGATTTTATTAATTGGGATTCATAATGGGCTTTTGTGGCTATAAAACTATATGAAGACAATATCAGGGCTCAAAAAGACATTCTAGCGAATAATTATAGAGCTCTCAAGGCAAACCCATACAAGATTATGGCAAAGCGAATTCAATCCAACTCGCCGAGGAGGAGAACGTCAAGTCAAAAAACAATTTTCATTGATTGCGATTTACTGACATATTATTGAATGGAAAATATCAAGAAGAAGCAATTATCTAATGGAATAACAACACCTGATACCGAGTTCGCCTAGGGTGCTTCTCAAGGTTAAATTAATAACATATCAAATTTAAGAATCCCAATGCAAATAATTAACTTAAAATAAAAAAAAAAAAACAAATGCGGCTGCTGCCGCAAGGATCAACAAATTTTCTGGGACATTTTCAACATAAGCTTCAAATTTAGGGGCAGACCTGTGCAACATTTTTGTTTTGTTTTTTTTTTTTTTTGTGACCCAGTCTAGTGCACTACAATGATAACCATTTTTTATAAAAGTTTTCCAGCAGTAACTAAGTAAATTTTGTTTGGAAATTGATAGCGCCGCTCGAGAATTCACTTCAAAATCGCATCAATGATCTGCTTGCCCATATACCCAAAAAAGCACATTGCAAAAACCAAAAACACATACACCGAAAATACTAACAATCAATACACCACTACAATTCCCATATAAATCACTGACTTCTTAATATATGAATATAATGTTCTGTACATATATATGTAAATATGTATATACATACTAAGAAATTAAAATAAGCAAGACAAATTGGTTGTAGTAGATTTGAGCTTCTAAACAACATTTTTCATTACTGCAAGCATAAAACGTATTCAAAGGTTAGAGCATTTCTTTACAAATAAAATATACTATTCATCTATTTATATCATTTTATATACTTTGGCATTCTGCAAAAAATGTTCGAAAAGACTCTAAAAGGAGTCATCGAATACCCCTCCAAGTCCCTATATAGACGTGTACTACTTAACGCCAACTGAGGTCCATATTTCGAGCAATTCGCGCCATATAAGTGGATTAAAAGTGGAATATCCTTTTTAACTGAGACTATTACCATTTATATATATGTACATAAATACAGCTGCAGATACGAAAATAGCAGTGGCAATTATTACAAAATTTCATCAATGAAATTATTATATTTTTTATAATTTTGTTTTTTTTTGTTTGATAGTTTAAGAAGAAACCTGTTTGAATATTTTAACTGAAACAATGCAAGCCATATTCAAAAGGGTTTTCAAAAAATTTAGGAAATTTTACCGTAGTTTTTAACTTTTTTTAGTTTTCTCAATCTTTTTAAGTATTCCGGTTTGAATCAATCAATTAAAGTCCAACAATGTACAAATATAAGTCTCGAAAAATCGTATTGATTTAAAAACTTTTTTTCAAAAGCTGTTATATATGTTTTATGTATATCTAAAAAGTCCTTATTGATCAATTTTGTATTAATCTTTTTTACTGAGTTCAACAAAACTCATGATTAATTTATATAATACTTGCACTGGCCTGAAATGAGTAGTTCTAAGTGAGTAATTTGAAAGCGTTTATATTAGCCTCATTGGCATTACCATTAACCTTCCCTGTAAGACTCGACTGCGGGATTGGAAATCACAAGAAAATGAACTGGCATAAATACATAGTTGGTTACAAAATAATATGATAAAACAGGAAAAATATATAAAAATTACAAAGCATTGTAAATGTGGCTGCAAAAAAACAAGTGGAAACTGCTACTAAACACTAAATTATGGCAAGGAAATGCGATCAAATGAGTCATTCCAGAAATGCGATTTGTATATGGAAATGCGTCGAAATTGACATTTTGCATCCAAATTGACGCATTTGGTGTAGGGTTAATGTGATTTTACTTCTATTTCATAAATTGTGTGTTGAAAAAGTTTATTACTCACCTTTTAAAGGGCATTAAAATATTTATCACTTTTATCGCATCAAAATTTTTCATATACCGACGGTTTCCTTAAAATAAAATTTCCATTGGAAAAGCTTTAAGCTTATTAGCTCGTGCAGTGATCTGCGTAGGAGAATATGGTGACTCCGTAGAAAATTTTGTGTGGTTATTTCGGAGTTAAACTGCTACTTCTGTGGGTACCAAATCGCAGCCGCTGTTTATTCTTAGTTGATTTGAATTTTTCGGTGTCTGCTTACTGTGCTATAATGTAGTGATCGATTCACTTATGCATCATTAGAAAACTCCGAGCTATAAATATGTAAATGTTTTATGAATTCAAATAGTATTCACTTTCAAACTCTTGATATGCTCGTTCATAAGTGAAATAAAAAATATGACAATGCTTGGAAATTTTTAAATCTATAAGTATTTTTTTAAATAAACACCAGAGTGGGGGTAGTGCATTAATGCATAAGCCTTCACTTACAGTTGAGTGGTAATGTAAAAAATATCAGCCTGTCTTCGCTTGTTCTTATGAACAGACATATGTTTCACCAAAACTTAAAAGCAAGTAATGAAATATTTTTAGCTACGGGGCCAAATTCGGGGATGAATTTTCATAAATTTGAGCAAATTTTTTTATCATTTTTCTTGCATTTTATCATTTCACAGAACGTGAATTGGCCCCCAGTTCAGTGCACAAAAATTTTTCTTCACTCATTTGATTGGAGGCATTAAAAGCTTACAATAATTTTATTATTATTTATTTTTTTTCGCTAAGTGGTAGTAAAAAAATAAAATGACTGCAATTAATTTTTTAGTCATATGTGAGAAAGGCAGCACTATCAATAAGCTGGAAAACGAATATTTAGTGCGCAACCCCCAATTATGATAAGAACCTACTCAACCGAGCAAGAACGTATTTGGATGGTTTTCTGATCTCTGGTTTTAAGGAGAGACATTCTGAAACCCCTTCGGAAAGAAAACTCACACAAATCAATGAAAATTTCGAAAGACCTATAACTTGCACTTTGTGGAAACAAAAATTGATTGGGCAACAAAATTGCATACTTAAACTCTTAGAAAGCCTTTATTAAGTTCGAAAAATTTTTTCGAAATTGAGACCGAGATTAATTTTTAGTAGTTTCAGTTACAGAGTTTATGCAAGTTTTTTCTTAAATTATAGAGATTGAAAAGAATGCTTAGTTGGCGCAATTTGCATAAATTTACCACTGTTGTTTTCATGTTTGCTACAATTTCTATGTATATGAAAGTTCATCTCTTCCAGCGATGGGCACCACTACATATACACGGTTACCAAATTGAGAGAATGTGTTAGTAAACACGAACGCGTAGTGAGCATTAAAGCACAATCAATTATCTATTTAGTTTGATCTTAGCGCTTGCACAGTGATCACTCGTCACACGCATTCTTTGGTACCCAGTTTTAATCGCTCGTGCGACACATCCTTACTGCACGACCACCAAAATAAAACTAAATAAGCTGTCGTTGATTCTGACGAAGTAATCTTTTGTGATCTCGCTCATCATATTATAGTCGCTTAAGGCTCCATTACTGATACTTAGCATAGACTTGACTTGGCTTGCGAACTGTCACTTACAGTTCTGTTAAATGAACATTGCATGTTACTGATTACTCAAAACTTAACTTGACTTAGAAGTCTGTTGAATTTTGATTTTCTATGTAAGTTCTAAGTGACGTTTACATTTTGAGATGCCATTTGTTTGTTTCCATTTCATTTTGACATTTTGTCATACAAATTGACATTTATTTAAAAATAAATTTCAACGCTGATTATGATGCCATATTTTATACGCCAAGTGGATTATAATCATGGCTAAGTTGCCAAGTTTACGCCAAGTCAAGTCAAGTCTATGCTAAGTATCAGTAATGGGGGCTTTAGTAAGTGCTAAGCTCACGCCCACCCCTGATCTCCTCCCTTATCATTATTATTGTTATGATAAACTTTTTCTTAAATGAAAAAAATTTTAAATTAGAATAGAAGAAAGAAAAAATTTAGACAATTGCTAAAGCTCGTTGTATAGATCCATTTCGGGAACTTCCTTTATCGGCAACGTTTAAGCGTCGCTGTTATAACCATTCAGCTATCACAGCGCATGTTTGTTTGTCATCATTATTTCTACTTCTATCCTTGTTTTCTTTCTTCTTTTCTAATTTAAAACTTTTTCATTTAAGAAAAAATTTATCATAACAATCTCTTCCAATTTGCGTCGTGCCCTCTTGATTTTCCCTAAAAATTGGTCGGACGGGACCTACATGTTTTATGGCGACTCCGAACGGTATCTGCAAAGCAGATGAGTTTTCACTGAGAGCTTTTCATGGCAGAAATACACTCGGAGCGCTTGCCAAACACTGCCGAGAGGCGACCCCGCTTAGAAAAATTTTCTTCCTAATTGAGAAACCTTATTTCTAAAATTTTGATGTTGCTTTGCCCGGGGTGCGAACCCAGGGCATGCGGTGTGGTAGGCGGAGCACGCTACCATCACACCACGGTGGCCTCCAATAATAACGACAATAATAATGATAAAATAATTAGGCCAACAAAATTCTTAATACATCCCAGAGCACGGGGAAAAAGTGTCAATAAATATGACACTATAGCATCATTGCCATGAATCAATTCCAATTATCACATCGTTTCTTCAACAGATATCGCAGCGCTGTGAAAAATCAATTGGCAAGAAACAAGGATAGAAGAAGAAATAACGAAGACAAACAAATAACCGCTATGATAGCTGAATGGTTATAGCAGCGACGCTTAAACGTTGCCGATAAAGGAAGTTCCCGAAATGGATCTATACAACGAGCTTTAGCAGTTTTTTTAAATGTTTTCTTTCTGCCATTCTAATATAAACATTTTGCCATTTAAGAAAAAATGTATCATAACAATAAGAATGATAAAATAATTATTGTTAGATCTTGAGCTCGATTTGAAACCGCGATCTTACAAATCAGTAGGCCGATATAACGACAAAAATTCCACATTCCTTTAATTTGATATATCTTTTCATTAAATGTGTATATAGAAATTGAGGAAAATTAATTCTTAAAATCATATTTACATAAGTACGACACATTAATAGTTATTCAGATACTTAATCCATACGAAATTGAATCCTTTACACATTCAATAACTCATTCAATCATGTATGTATTTATATGTCTAGCATTTATATTTTAACGGCCTTTAAACGCTCATTCAATCAAACTACAATCATGTTTTTATATGAATACGATTACATATGTAATTACATATATGTATGTGTGTACATCTACTTGTTCGTAAATTAATAAATGCTTGTAAGTAATGCTTTTAGCCATTCTTTCTAATAATTAGTATAGATACATATACATACATAATCACTTATTCATTCATTAAATCATTCATTCAGCAATTTATTCAACATTTATAAGCTTATTCTTATTTACTTACTTATATTTAATAATTCGTTTAGTCGCATTCGCATTTAATGTCACATTGCGTGCAATAATCAACTCATTCAATAAAACTTATTAACATCTCATATAGTTTAAATAGATAGCATTTAACAGTGTTTTATTAAGTGACACCTATACAAAACGAACTGTTTATCACTCGCTTATACGCCATTTATTAAACGAGTATGAATACATAAACACATACATAGTAGATGAATATGTTTGTATGCGTAAGTTCTTCGTATATAAGATATTACATAAACTTGATTAAAATCAATAGCAATTAAAATAATAATATATAAATAGCATAAGAAATAATAAGGCTATTGAGCAACAGATAAACGGAAACTAAAGACGCTGATCATATTACTTACAAACTACTACATATTCTACAAATAAGAAATAGAAATGAGTTAAAATTGTGCAAGTGGTTAAAAGTCTGATTTTCAAAATTTAATATATTTGTAAGACAGAGTTTTCAAAGTGGTTTTAATTTAAATAAACGAATAGTCAAGGTTGTTACGTACGGGTTTCTAGTTGACGCGCGTGCTGCCTATCACCTCGAAAAGCTCCTGGATTTCAGCAACTTTAAAGTTTCACGCACGATTGGTCCCTGGGTACTTGCTTAATGCACGTGCTAGCTCGCCGGACTGTAGGCTCTTGTGAGCCCGTTACATGATCGCACCATACGTCCAGAAATCTAGTTTTTTTTTAATTAACGAGAGCTCTCTTAAGGTTTGAAGTTAAACCACAACAGAAGTAATTTTACCAGAAACAAATAAGTTCAAGCTTTTTAAAAAGAGTTTCGACGGCATTCTATCGAATATCGATAAATTTTCTATTAATGTCGATAACTTTTTGAGAAGAGGGCGAAAGACCCAATCACTCGTGAGGTTCGATGTTTAAACATAAATAACAACTCGTTAACTTTTGGATAACAATAAATTTATACAATTTTCATAAGTTTCGATAAAAAAAAAATAGCTTTTCGATAACATATCGACAGCTCTTCGATATATAATAACAACCTTTCGATAAAAAATATGTATTTTTTCGACACAAAACTTTTACTTTCTATTACCAGGGTCGGGTCCCTTCTTGTACAAATCCAGAAACTTTGAGGGATTTATTCTTACTGTCTGGTATATAGACGAAGATACCTTTTCCCCAGAGGAGGTAAATAACACGCGAGTCGATCCTATCCAAAGGAATGCATATATATATTTTTTTCATTGCAGTTTTTCACAGAACGGTCTAGCCATTTTTTAAGACGATAAAACAACAATACTCTGACAATGCCTCTCAAAAGGTAATCTCAATTCTATCGGTTTTAATTTTTATTAAAAATCTTCATGGTGGAACTATAGCAGCGGCGCGTAGACCGTAGTATAAATAAAGGCAAGAGGGGTATGCCGCAAAGAGATGTACTTCCGATCGTGCTCGGGTCGTGGCCGTAACGACCTAACCTAGAACTGATGTATGCAAATTGGAACGATATGCTGCCATCCCTTGCCAAATTTTGAACGGAAACTGGCTGCCTGATGGGGTTGGAGTCCAGCACCGTGTGAATTATTTTCTACACATAAACAAACGCAATTTTGCCTTGTGCATACTTTTTGGGTATAGCTTTGTATAAACACCAAGTGCTCAGGGTCAGCTACTAGTAGCAGCACTTTGTTAAGCTTATACGGAACGTCCATTTACATATGAATCAAGCAGGGTATTATTGAAACCTTAGCCTTTGTTTTGTAAAATTTGGAATGTATATCCGGCTAATGTGGGAGTTATCAGCTACCCTATAATTTGAATTTGACTAAAGAACATACGATGCGACTAAACATAATGGATTTCATTCATTTTTATATGGAAGATGATAATGTGGAATCATCGAAATATTTCACATTCGACCGCACAGTTTTTGAAGAGAATTAGCTTGAATACTTTCGCATTATTCCTTAAATATATAAACCGATTTAAATTAGGTTGACGTCGGCGGTCCTTATTGAATATGTGCATAGTATTACCAAACGCTTGCTCGATTTCCACAGTGAAAAACCCTGTGAAAAACAAGGTCTTATGTTATAAAATACCTTTGTCCTCTGGCAGATACTTAAAGATTTTTAAGACCTACCTTACTTGCTGCTTCTAGGTCTGGTAGCTGTTTCACTCCTAACAGCTGGAGCCTAAAACTGGCGAGCGCAAAGTACAAACACAGTACGGCTCAATTATTTCCTCCCACCACCTGCAGTACCCGCATCTTCTATCACTGACAAGGGCTAATTAAAAAGCATGTGATTCCCAGAGGCAGTGTCCAGTAAGAATGCTTGTCATGAGCTTATAGTGATAAGAGTAACTTTGTTAGTCTTATGTTGTTAGATCTGCACTCAAAGTTCGACACTTTTCACCTCCGCGCTTAGCGCGCCTTACATGCTTGGTCGATCATATCCAACTTTTGTCTCGTTTTATCTCGCCCAATCTGATTGGGACGTCTGCTGAACGCTTTTTCATTTCCATATATTCCCACATAACAGGAAGGGTCTGTTAATTGAAAAATATTTCACACTGTTTAGATATTATTTTGATAGTCCACCTCAAAATTGCATGTTTGAAAAAATTTTACTTCACTCGCCATTTGCATGATTTTAATCAAAAATCGGGTTCCAAATACGAAACTATCAATACAAAATGGAAAATCTCAACTACTACAAAGAAATAGACATAATAATTATAAAAACAACTAATAGCAACATTAACAGAAATATAATTTTTGAAGAACTTTTTAAGTTATTTACTACCTATTTACAATTTTTACTAAATAGATGTAGCGTATATTAATAAAACATAAAAATATCTTAAATAATAAAAATTTATAACGTATTTCACAAATAAATAAGTAATAAAAACGTGACTACGTAAATGCATACATATTTGTAAACAATAAAAAAGACTGTAAATAAAAATTTTATATCTCTATACTTAAATAATTGCTAAGTAAGTTCCCTATATAAATAAATAAATTTGTTTAATTAAAAATAATAAATTATTAAGAAAACTCAAATGTGAAATTTTATTAAATATCTTTTGTTTAACAAGAAATATAGCGCAATGAAGAATAATGCAGTTGTCGCACATGCATTCACACAAATGCGAGCTGATGCAGCACATTGAAGCCTATGCTTGTATGGATCTCTTGCTCCGCTTGCTTTCGAAAGACATTACAATTTAGTTAAGCATGCATGGAGCATGTGGTAAATGTGGCAAGTGCATGTAGATATGTATATAGATACGCGTGTGATGATGGATGTAAAATTTTTAGTAGCATTTTAAATTATGCAAATTCTTAATACATTTTGCCTACTAATTGCAAATGCATTAAATTCATAAAATTTTTCTTTGTTTGCTAGCTTAACTATGCATGATTGTATGTATGTGTATATGAATTTGGTGCAAAATTGCCTTTGAACAACAATAATAATAAATTAACAATTTAAATCTAGGTTGCGCATTAGCAATTGAAACAACAGCTACAAAAATGTTTATGAAAGTATACTATGATAATCCTACACTAAAGGCCGCGGTACAATGGAATTTTTCATTTAACACAAGCTTTTGCATTCCAGTAACATCGCCACAATCAACCAAGATGTTGCGTTTATAAATATGAAGGAACTTCAGACTTGGAAAATGAAGTTTATTTCGTCTTGTCATTCACATACAAAATTTCGCGAAGCATTGTTATAAACATTATGCTATACGACAAAAATACTTGCTAACATATTTTGTGTCGTAACCATTTGATATATTGCAGTTTTTATTTGCGAAAAATGTAAGAAAGTTACCAAAGAATGGGAAAAATAATTTCACTTGCATAGTGTGTCAGCACCCTTAGCCAAACCAAATGTAAAATTCTTCTTGTTATGCTTTTCTTGCAACAAAAGTTCGAAGATGGCTAATTTTTCATGTCAGATGGCGCCAGTGTCGCTCAATCTTACGTTTTCCATAAAAATGCGTGCAATCTACTCATAGTGCATAATATTGAGTTAAACGCATCTATATGAAAAACTGCTTATGTGATGGGGCTTTAACTAATACATACATATATTTATATACCCGCATTTAAAACAAAAACAGTCACCGCAATGTGAACAAAGCGTGCTCGTCTGCCACATAGAAGCTAAACATTAAGAACAAGTTTTTCCCAATTAAGTTGTTTCTACACAATTGCTTGAACACTTTTTAAACACCCTTTGGAAAAAATTGTAAAAAATCAGTACGAATTTTGAAAGATCTATGCCTTTTTTATAGACTTAAATTAATTAGGCCACAAAACTGCGAAATCAATAAATATCGCTAACTATAAATTAAAAGTTCGAAGTTTTCGTAAAATTTTCTCGAATTTTCGAAATATTTCGAAAACGATTTTGTGATTGGTTCGCATAGTTTCAGATATGAAATTCGTGGAGGTTTTTTCTTAAATGTTTGAAAATAAAAAGAGAAGAATTAAAATTAATAAATTTTAATAGTCAAAAAAATAGACAAAACATGGGCGGAAAATTCAATTCTTATTTTGAATACTAAAAAAAATTGAAAAAGGTTCGCAATTTTCGTAAAAATATCTCCAATTTTCGAATTTTTTTCGAAACACTTTTAAGACTAGTTTGCAGAGTTTCATATACAATTTCAATTCATGCAGAAGGAAGGGGCCGCGGTGGTGTGGTGATAGCGTGCTTGGTCTACCTGGGCACAGACATAGCAACATCAAAAATTTAGAAACAAGTTTTTTCAATTAGAAAAAAAATTTTTCAAAGCGGGGTCGCTTCTCGGCAGTAATTTAACAAACACTCCGAATTTATTTTTGCCATGAAAAGCTTCTCAGTGAAAACTAATCTGCCTTGCAGATGTCGTTCGAAGTCGACGTAGAACACTAGGTCCCGTCCCGCCAATTGGGATCACGACGCAAATTTGAAGAGAAGCTTAGCCTAAAATCTCTTAGTAGGTTATAGCGCCTTGTATTCTTAAATTTTTGTAAAATAAAGGAACTTAGATAGTTTAATTTAATACGAAAAACTCTATATAAACAGTTCGAAAATTTTGTAAAATTTTCACGATTTTTTTATTTTTGCTATTTTCTTATTCCCTGCTTTACCACAAGTGGTTCAGGGTTGGGTAATTAAAATTTTGCTTCAGTGACAAGTTTTAAGGTTAGTCATCGCAACATGAACTTTCACCTTAAAGTCACTGACTTTGTAGAGATGTGACTCAAACTACAATGGTAGTAGAACTTCACAATTTATTCACCTACTTCACTCACAACGTGCTAAAACCAAACTCATTACTGATTCCTTCGATTGTGCCGCATATATACCAATCAGTTTTTCGTCATCAATTTCTCCAATGGTCTAGACATCTGCTTAGATTGCTGTTGTTTATACGCAGAAATTACTAAGAGAATAATGCAGTTCTTAGCGTGTTCTAGGACAACTTGGTTGCCGCGTTTGATCGCTGTTTTTACGAGTATTTAGCTGTGAGGTACATGTTCTGTGAAATTTCGGTCTTCCCCAGTCTAGGTCGTATTTTTCCAACCAATTTGATGTTTCACTGAAATGTAAAATAAATTAATATACATAAAAGCATAAAATAAATCAAACAAATTAAAATACATATATACAAAAACACATACATGCATTTAAGCTGATTTATTGCCAGCTCATCGATACAACTTTTTTCGCAGTGTAAAATAATAACATAAATCCAATTTGCAAAATTTTGAAAATAAAATACCTCAACAAACTTTGTTGGTAATTATGCGTTCGAAAAGAGGACACACTTAATATTTTGAAATTTTAAAATAATTTGAAATTATGTAGTTAAGAAGCAAAGAATTTTAAATTAAGTCAAGAAATTCTAAAATATTATTAACTTTACTTGCTTCAATGAGGATAATTAACGTCTATAAATAAATAATTATTTTTTAGAAAATATTAATGAAATTACGATCGTGTAAAACTCTGGCCCCTCTTTACTCTATATGTACACAATAAATTTAGAATAAAAAGCAACAAAAAAATACAAAAAAGCAGTATAGAATTTAATAAATGCTTAAATTTATGTATTAATTAAAAATCTGCTAAAGTTTGAAAAAAAAAAATTCTTAGAAAAAAGTCGTTGAAATACTAAAGCAGACATGTATCAATATTTATTTATATTAAAGTAAAGTAAATAAATAAAACTAATAATAAACTATGGATTTATTAATGATAACATAAATAAAGGTATATTTCAAATTTAAATAAAGGAAGCGTGTATTTTATTCAGACCTGTTAAATAATGATTACTAATGGTAATGATTAGCCGTTCCATTGATTATTTTCTTTAAACGCCATTTAATCATTATTTTTGATTTTTTCGATTTTTTTAATTTTTTTGATTTTTTTTTTGTTTGTTTTTAATATTTTTTTTTTATTACTTTTGATTATTTTTCTGCTTTGTTGAAAGAGAAATTCTTGTTTGTTGCATGCATGGAATAATTTTTACATACAAGTACATTTTAGGATGCAATATTAAATTGTAACCGCTTATCGAGGCAAATATATATATACTTGAAAACAAAACAGTTTCAATCAGCCTTTGCGACAATAATGTTGTTCTGTAATATGTTGCACTTGTCTTAATAGTCATCAATATCCCCTAGTTCTGAAATAATCTTGTACTTGTTTAAATTCTGCTTCGAAGTCACTCGGAACATCGCTGTATTGATAATTGGTCGGTATCGCAGTTGCCTTATTACTTCGATGCAGTCCCTGTTTTCAATCCACCAACTTCTTCTTTAAATTTAGACAGTGGCTTATTGCGCAGTTCCTGAGCTAATTGATCGTCTTTTGCAATATCAGCTATTTTTTTAACAAAAGAAGTTTTGTTCTTTCCTTTTGCTATCTGCTCAATAATATAACGAACTTTACTTACAGTGAGCGTAATGGCAAATGGTATATGAGCGTTGATCTAAACATATTCTCCGGTAAGTATATACGCGTGCATAATTTGCTACACTCATTATATAAAATAATAACGATCCTCTATGGTTCATCATTAAGTCGAGCCAATTTTGTTTTGTATATAAAATTAATATATCCTCTATTTTGGATTACGTTATGGCTATGCACTGATTGTTTTGTACATTCACATTGGAGGGTGGAGCCGTATGTAGAAGTGCACGAAAGTGGGGAAACCTTCTGACCGCCTTTCACCTGGGTATAGCCAGAGCGATTCTTTTGCATGCGGTTCAAGCAGCTCACTACTGCCGATCGCTTGGGGCCAAGTATCCTCAAGTGAGCTAATGTGAGAAGGCGACAACCTGGCTAGGCCACTCTGACATAATTGGTTTAAGGGCTAGCCGGGGAGATCGGCAGCGTCTGTACACATCTAGGTGCGGCTGCAAGCGGGCGTCTGTCTTGGAGCAAGCGGCTCGCTATATAAACGTGCAAGTAATATTTTCTCCCCCGCTGAGCGGGTTGTGCGCTGGGTTTGGGAGCCGCCACGTAAAACGATGCTCTAATGAAATATACCAACAAGCCTCGGATAAATACACTCTCTATTGATGATGACCATGGCAAACGTTTAAAGGACAATGAATTGAGGGCATGCACCTGGAACGCCCGCTCCCTGAATGGGATTGGTGCAGACGCCTGGCTGGTTGATGTCCTCGTCAAAGCAAAATCTGACATCACCGCCATCCAAGAAATGCGTTGGATGAAGCATGGAAGAAAGAAGATCAAAAATTGTGACATCTATTGGAGTGGCCATACGAATAAGCGCTGTTTCGGCGTCGGATTCGTGGTGGGGGAGAGACTTTGTCGCCAAGTTCTGGCGTTCACGCCTGTGAACGAGCGGCTTGCCGCTATCCGAATAAAAGCAAAGTTTTTTTAATATATCATTCAGACAGAGGAGAAAGACGATGAGGTGAAAGACACTTTTTATGAACAATTAGAACGCACATGCGAGTGCTGCCTCCGTCATGATATAAAAGTCGTGCTTAACGACATTAACACCAGGGTGGGCAAAGAAGGTGTTTTTGGCCCTACAGTCGGAAAGTTCAGCCTACACAATGAAACTTCTCTTAACGGACTAAGGGTGATTGACTTTGCCGATGCTCGAAACATGGTCATATCCAGCACGAGGTCCATGTATAAAAAGATACATCAAGCTACATAGCTGTCTCCTGATCGAAATACTCGCAATCAGATCGATCACGTTGTGATAGACGGACGGCATGCCTCCAGTGTTTTAGATGTGCGCACGAACCGAGGACCTAACATCGACTCGGACCATTATCTCGTTGCAGCCAAAATACGTACCCGCCTCAACGCGGCTAAAACCAAGGAACAAAAAACACAAGGAGAGCTAGACGTCGAAAAGCTTCAATCACAACAGACTGCCAATGATTTCGCAACTCGACTCTCACACCTGCTCTCTGAGAGCACAACTCATCCTGACGGAATACAGGAGCAGTGGGAGCATATCTCCAAAGCACTTCGTACTGCCGCCGAGGAAAAAATTGGTTAACGACGGCCACGAAAAAACAACTGGTACGATGAAGAATGCCGCGTTGCAACCGACAGAAAAGACGCTGCCTATAGGGCTACGTTAAAAGCGAGCGCAATAAGAGGAGTGTGTGAACGCTATCGTGAGTTGAAAAGGGAAGCGAGACGCCTTTTCAGGAAGAAAAAGAAGAAGAAGAAGAAGAAGGAAAAAAGGAAGAAGCAGAAAGGCGTGAGTGAGAGGAGCTTGAGCTGCTAGCCACCAGGAATAAGGCCGAAAATTTTACCAAAAAAATGGCGACAGACGGAAGGTTTTAAGATCGGGGCAAACTGGGGGAACGAAAACAGCGACCTTGTAACTGATGTCCAGATAGTGCTTAGATTATGGAGGGAACACTTATCTGCTCTCCCAAGTGGAGGCAGCAATTCACCGCGCAGAGATGGCGAACCCGATCCCGCAATTGATGATGATGGCATATATGTCCCCCCGCCCGATGATGACAAACTTAGAATAGCAATAACCAGATTGAAAAACAACAAGCCCTTGGGCGCTGATGGATTGCCTGCGGAGCTATTCAAGTACGACGGCGAGGAGTTGGTAAGGCGCATGCAGCAGCTTCTTCGCAAAATATGGGCGGACGAGTGAATGTCCGACGATTGGAATCTAGGTATTCTTTGCCCAGTCCACAAGAAGGGGGATATTGGAAAATGCACAAACTATTGTGGAATCAGCCTTCTTAATATCGCATATAAGGTCCTTTCAAGTATATTGTGCGAAAGATTGAAGCCCAACGTGAACCGGCTGATTGGACCTTATCAGTGCGGCTTAAGACCTGGTAAATCTACCATCCACCAGATTTTCACAATGCGCCAAATCTTGGAAAAACCCCGTGAAAAGAGAATCGACACACATCACCTCTTCGTCGAATTTAAAGCCGACTTCGACAGCACGAAAAGGAGCTGCCTGTATGCCGCTATGTCTGAATTTGGTTTCCCCGCAAAACTTATACGGCTGTGCAAAATGACGTTGAGCAACACCATCAGCTCAGACAGAATTGGGAAGGATCTCTCCGAGCCGTTCGAAACTAAACGAGGTTTTAGACAGGGTGACCCCCTATCGTGCGATTTCTTTAATTTGATGCTGGAGAAAATTATACCAGCTGCAGAACCTAACCGCACTGGAACAATATTCTATAAAAGCGTACAATTACTGGCATATGCTTATGACATTGATATCATCGGCCTAAACACCCGCGCTGTTAGTTCTGCTTACTCCAAACTGGAAAAAGAATCGGTAAAGATGGGTTTGATGGTGAATAAGGACAAAACGAAGTACCTGCTGTCATCGAGCAAAGAGTCAGGGCATATGCGCCTTGGCAACCACGCTACTGTTGGCGGCCATAATTTCGAATTAGTAAAAGACTTCGTTTATGTGGGAAACAGCATCAACACTAGCAAGAACATCAGCATTGAAATAAAGCGAAGAATCAATCTTGCCAATAAAAGCTTACCGTACCCGTTCTGCTATATGGGGCAGAAGCATGGACCATGACAACAGCAGATGAAGCAGCTTTGGGAGTGTTCGAGAGAAAAGTTGTTCGAAAGATTTATGGACCTCTACGTGTTGGCGATGGCGAGTACCGAAGAAGATTTAATTATGAGCTGTACGAGCTATACGCAGACATCCACATAGTCCAGCGAATTAAAACGCAGCGGCTGCGCTGGCTGGGCCATGTTATGCGAATGAAAGATGATGCTCCAGCCAAGAAAGTGTTTCTATCGGAACCCGCCTATGGAAGCAGAGGTAGAGGGCGGCCCCCACTCCGTTGGAAGGACCAGGTGGAAAACGATTTAAACTCCCTTGGTGTGACCAATTGGCGCCGGATGGCGGAGAGAAGGATCGACTGGTGCGCCTTGTTTGACGGCTATAACCGTTTAAACGGTTAAGCGCCGATTAAGTAAGTAAGTAAGTAATCAATTAGTAATTGGTTTTTACGGAAAATAATTGAAATAATGATTGGCCATTAAAATAAGCATCTAATTAATTGATTACTAATGCTAATTGAAATTTAACAGGTCTGATTTTATTTCACTTGCTACGAACAGAGACATAAGTTTAACATTTTTGTATGTTAGTATAAGCGCGAGTTTTATGCTGAATTTTTCCTCCAACGTATAATTTACATATGTGCATTTTTAATTAAGGTAAGAAAATTTTCCGAAATTATGCCGGGTGGAATAAGCATAGCGATGATCGATGACTGCTCTTTTTATTAGATATATTTTCATCTGTTTCAGAGGCTATAGAAGGAATGAACCAAACTTATCTATACATATTATAAATAAATTTCTTAATTTTTAGAAATAGGTAATCTCGGACACCACCGAACCAATTGGGCTGCAACTGCTTTTAAAAAAAAGTCTTACAGTAAGCTGGACTACACCTTAGGAGAAATGGGCGAACGAGGTAACCGAGAGTATAAAAGCAACGCAAGCTGAGGAATCAGTTTGATTTTAACACACTTTAGTGAAGTACGCGATAATTGTAATTGTGAAGTATTACTCCCAAAGTTGTCTAAATAAAGAATGTTTTGTTATACTAAATATTGAGTTATTTATTCAACAGTTCAGAGATTTAGACGTTAACAGAAGCTGCAAAATTATCAGGAATTACCTTAAATTCGTTGCAATATAAAGGAAGTACTTATAAAGTTTGTATCTTCTTTTTATTGTCCCCTCTAAATATCTTGATCTTTCGTTCAAAAATGTATGTCTCTGGGTTATCGGGAAGTTTGTTTAAACTCGAAAGTGAAATTTCCAAGTTCGACGATTCTTTAAATTTTCACAATCTTTGGATCATCTAACGAACATTGTTTCCCCTCCTGCTGCATTGTTCTGCGATCCTGAAGTATGTTCTTAGTTTAAAGAATCTAGTTAGGAATTTTCTGAAAAAGCGTTTGTTGTTGTTGTAGCGATAAGGACACTCCCGAAGGCCTTGGGTAGTGTTATTGATGTTGATCGGATGCTGATCCGGTACGTTCCGGTAACAAGCACCATAAAGGTTCAAGCACGACCATCTCGGGAACGATTTGGTATGACCACATGAAACCTTCTAGACCATACCGCCCTCCCACCTTCCCTAGATCCATCAGGAGTTGGAGGTGGCCAAAGCGTCGGCTGGTAATGAAAATTCGCCACGCGTAGGTGAGGTAGACAATTGGGTTGGAGAAGTTATATATTGCGCTGGCAAACCCTTGAGAGGGTTGCGCTACACAACCCCTTTAATCAATTTGGTATTTTAGTCGCCTCTTATGACAGGCATACCTGCCGCAAGTATTTTCTAAGCCCCCTAACCCGCTGGGGCCTGAAAAAGCGGTCACAAGGTTCCACATGTTGTACATGGACTGTCTAAATTACTCTGAATATTTGGATCCCAGTCTTATCAAAAAAACTCTTTTATGCCAAGCGCTACAACCTAATAGAACTTAAAATTTCGTTCAAAGTATCAGGTCTTTGTATAAAGCTTTGTATTGCGCTTATCAACCCCTTGAATCCCAAAAAAATTACTTCTCGCCTGGCATATGTTATAGCCATCAGCATAATATTAGAGAAAGTAAGAATAGAAATCTTGTCCTAAGCGAGCAGAAAGTTGTTCAAGTTTTGGGAAAAAACGCCTTTTATTTACATAAACGCCAGCCACAAAAAAAAAATTCACCCCCACAAAACTTAAAAAGCTTTCTCGGTGGCGTTAAAAAATAAACGACTTATACGACCATTCAAGCAACTAAAACTTCAGTTGTAATTACTTCCGTTAAAAAAATTGTTAGTGCCACTTAAAAATCACTTACTTCAAATATGGCGGCAAATCAGCGTTGCAACAAGAACCGACAATGGCCATGAATAAAATAAAAACCGTATGTAAAACTTAACAACTTTTTGAACTAAGCATGTATGTTCAATTACGAGAAATAAACTCAAGCACGCTCTTATAAAAATTCTCACACTTGAACAGTTTACTGTGCTTGAAGATTAATAAAAGTGCAAACACTGATTGTATTAAACTTCGTATGGGCATATATGCTTGTTTGATAATCATAAGACTTGTGTTAGATAATAGGGTGGCAAAAAAAGCGAAAAAATCTAAAAACTCCAGTAACCTGAAGCAGCCCATGACTGCAGCCAATACAATTTGTTTGCTATTGATAGAAAGAGAGACTTGGGGAACCAATATAACTAGTATATGACTTTCATCATGGAACGTCCTCACTCAACTCGTACGAAGCTGTCTGAGCTTGCCACACAGTTGTCTAAGCGGAGTGGCCTCTCGGCACTGATTCCGTGAGTATTTCTGCCACGAGAAGCATCTCAGTTAAAAGCCACTTGCTTTTCAGATGCCTTTCAAAGTCGGCGTAAAACTTGTAGTTCCCGTCCAGCCAATTTGTAGGGAAAATGTAAAAGAAATGAGAAATTGGAAGAGAAGCTCAGCCTATTATCTCCTCGGAGCTTATCGCGCTTTCCAATTATTTATAAAGTGAAAATTATTCGAATAATCGTTTACCACCAAGAGATCAATTAGGAAGACCACTCCAGACCCGGAACATCTCTTATCGGCTGAGAGTTATGTCCTTGTGTTTTAGGGGGATAACGTTATTACGTAATGACTTAGAGAAATCGAGATAAAAACATACTTCCTCATATCAAAATTATCAGGATATAAAACGGTTTAGATCAGTGGCGGCGCTACTTCGCAGTAAAAAAAATATAAAATAATGTATGAGAAAACGAGTTTTATTGTTGATAATTAAATGATGACAAAAAGTCATTGCACACATAGAAATTAAAATAGTCGAACTTTTCGGCTTTTAGCCTCACTGAATTTTTTCAGGATTGTGTCATAGCTAAGACTAGCCCCTATTTCAGCTTCGATTGACAGAACTAATAAAGCGGATAGTCTGTATTGGCACATCGTACTTCCCAAATAGGTTTTTATCAATTTCAACTTTGAGAAGCTTCTCTCAGCGGAAGCCGTACTGACCGGAAATGTGAGCATGATTCTAATGTAAACATTTGGATATACTTCTTCTAAATTATTTTCTAAAATGTATTGGATGAGTTGTTTCGCGTCGTTGACAGAATCTAGTGAATTAGATTTTAAAAGCTGAAGTTCTTCATATAGTTCGAAAGGCTGTATGTCACTATTTTCGCCTTCCCGAAGTATTGTACCTAAATCATTACAATGTTTGAGAAGATCCTCTTTTGGTAAAGATTTCAAATAATTGATGCCATATATAAAACCGAATTGCTCAAAATATTCATTGAGCGCATTAAATCTACATTCGGTGTCGCCTATTATAGCATCTATCATTGTGTTAAAAAAGTTGACTCTGAACTGCATTTCAGGAGATTCAACTGAATTATCAGTATGTTCGTAGCTGAACATTCGTTTTTTTCCTGGCTATTCTTTTTTCCTTAAATTGAGACTGACGTTCGTAAGTACTTTGCTCCACAAACAATCTAGCTTCTGCTACGCTTTTTTCAAATCCTGTATTAGGGAATTCTTGAATCCAGCTACAAAATGAACGGAAAGTATCAATAGCGACTTTCAAGTTGACTTGAACCGATTGCCATAGTTTACTTATATTATTCACACGTATCAATACATCATACCACACATGTATCGCAACAACAATCTCAAAAGTTAACATTTCGTTCAGGATTGCTTCACTGTCGCTTAGAGTGTCGGAATCATCAGCTTTATTTTTCAGATCATCCACGCATTCGATGACATCATCAAATTGTAAAAATATTGCTTTTATTGCTCCGATTCTACTCTCCCATCGCGTTTCAGACAGAGGTTGTAATGCCAATTTTAATTTAGTTTTTACAATCTCCCAACGCTGGCTTGACTTTGAAAACAGCACATAGATTTTATTGTTAAAGCCGAAAAATATTTTCGCTGTCGTTGAAAATTTAGCTGCATCTTTCAAAAGTAAATTCCAACTGTGGCATCCGCATGGCGTGAAGAATGCTCTTTGATTTATATTGAGTATTCTTGTTCTGACACCTTTGTTAATGCCGACCATGTTCCTCTATAACTCCAGTTGATAAATTGCAAAATCTTAATATTATTGACATTTGCTCAACACGGCTTACGTCCCTGGCATAATCGAGCGAGATGGCGTAGTATTTTGCTTGTTGAACTCTGTGTATAATTTCGTTAATAACTAATTTAGACATTAATGTAATTAATTCGTTTTGGACGTCGTGGCTCAGATAATGTTGAGTAAGTTGCTTTTCATTAATACGTTTCATGTGCTCCCGTAGTTTCAGATCATATTTGGATAACAACTTAAATAAGTCTAGAAAATTGCCAGAGTTTTTGCTATCGTTAAATTTCAGGGATTATCGATGAGCTCTAAATGCCAAATTGTGTGAGGCCAAGTAGTTTATTATTTTTATATTATTGGCGGCCACCGTGGTGTGATGGTAGCGTGCTCCGCCTATCACACCGTATGCCCTGGTTTCGCACCCCGGGCAAAGCAACATTAAAATTTTAGAAATAAGGTTTTTCAATTAGAAGAAAATTTTTCTAAGCGGGGTCGCCCCTCGGCAGTGTTTGGCAAGCGCTCCGGGTGTATTTCTGCCATGAAAAGCTCTCAGTGAAAACTCATCTGCCTTGCAGATGCCGTTCGGAGTCGGTATAAAACATGTAGGTCCCGTCCGGCCAATTTGTAGGGAAAATCAAGAGGAGCACGACGCAAATTGGAAGAGAAGCACGGCCTTAGATCTCTTCGGAGGTTATCGCGCCTTACATTTATTTTTTTTATTTTTAAGTAGTTTATTATATTTATCAATATTTCAATCAATTTATACCAATACTTTTGGGATTTCCTAATCGATCTCTCGTTATCCTAATATATTGTTTTACTGTGTTTGATTCCTTTAAAGAGTTCCATGCATTTAATCATGCACTCCATGTGTCCTTGACTTTGTTTATGTCTTTGCAATATCCGACTCAGATCCTTCCAGTCACAACATCCTTCTTTTTACCATCTGTGTCTGCAAATATGAAAAAAGTCTACACAGAAAGCAGTAAACTTTTTCTTGTGATGTGGAGTAAGTTGACCATCTGCGATGTTGCGTCGCCGTTACTCAATTTTCTAATAAAATGAAATTTAGAAAAATGTTTTTTAATTGCGCCTTTTTTCGGTAATTTTCACCAGATTCTCTAGGTCTTTATCGGGACTGTTTTGAAGTAAGTCATGGCGTTGCGCATCGCTTAGTGGAAATACCAACTTCCCCGAATCTAAGGCTATTAATGACTTGCTTTAATGAACTTCCTGCTCTTGATTTTCTGAGTCAAACATATACTCACTTTCCAACTCTTTATTGGATTCAAAAATTTAGATCCCAGCAGATTCACTCGATGTTGAAGGTAAAGCTGTATCAGAAATTTGACTAAAAGTTTCATTCAACTGTGAAGCTGGTTCTGTTTCAGAAAGTAAAGTTTTATCACATAACTCTGAAGCAGTGACACCTGAAGAAGTATTTTTAAGAAATTTCATCATACTGGTACTCAGAGTTTGGTTGGATATAGCCATTTCAGCCTTTCGTTTTCTTTTTGATGCACCGGATTCCCGTTTTCTCCCTACATCTCTATCTCTTGAGGGTCGTGCTGATATGATGACCGAAAGATATAAATATATAAAACATGTGACGTTACGAATTTTTTAGCACTGACTGCTACTTTCATCGAACGTACTGACCAGAGGCTCTACTGGTTACTCCCATGCCTTTCCAGTTTCTTTGCCTCGCGAAACCTGAAACTCTCACCTACAAAATCCTCGGCCACATTGTTTACGACGTGGATGGAGCAACAAAGGGAACAATTGGACATCCACGTCGACGGCGTCACGCTCCCAACAGTCAAGCACCCTAAACTCTTAGGGGTGACTTTCGACCAGGGTCTACATTCTCGGACGCACACAGACGAAATTACTTCTAAAGTACAGGGTCGCAACAAAATTCTCAAGTCGCTTGCCGGCACCACTTGGGGTAAAGATAAATAAACCATGATGATGACCTTCAAAGAAATAGACCGGCCGATCTTGTGTTACGCATCTCCAATCTGGACCCCAGTTCTCCAAGATACCAACTGGAGAAAACTGGAAGCCTGTCAAAATGCAGCGCTGATAACTGCCACGGGATGTCTCCTTATGACGTCAGAACATCATTTACATAATGAGGCGGAAGTTCTCGGAATTAAAGAGCGAAATGAAATGCTGAACAAGCAGTTCCAAACCGGGACATCCCAGCAGACAACTGCTAGGGGCGGCACCGCCCCCCCCCCCCCCCCCACGCATAAGGGAACACTTCCGTAAGCATTACAGCGAAGTCCAACCATTAGCTCCAAGGCCGTATGTAAAAGACGAATACGAGGAGGCCCGCAAACTTATCCACACAAATGTAGTGGCTACCTCTAAAAGGTCGCGCCCGGCAAACCGCGTCATCGGAGATAAATTTCCAGAAGTTGCAGAAGCAGAAGAACGCAACCTTCCGAGGGAGATGCGCGTCACTTTGGCACATCTTCGATCTGGACACTGTAATAGGTTAAACTTTACTTGTCCAGATTTAAACACAACATACAAAACGTATGCCCAGCATGCGGCGTGTCCCCACATGACACAAACCATCTATTCCATTGTAATGTGAAACCTACGCCCCTAACACCAAATTCTCTATGGTCCAATCCTTTTGAAACTGCACGTTTCCTTGGACTTTCGTTAGAGGACTTTGATGACAATTCTTTGAGCAATCGTGCCTCTTGAGCGGGGCGAAGCATTGTTATAACAACAACAACTCTTCTAATGCTAAATTTGCATCACTTTTTTTTCTAAGAATTTAAACTTGCAAAACATGTCTTCAGTTGTTTTGCCAGAAATGTTGCCATACGATTTTCATTGTCCGTCTGTACAAGAAGAAATCAACGACAGGACTTAAAAATCCCTGCAGGATCTATTTTGACTCGAAATTCATTTTAAAACACATCAAATTATATACCCAGCTGTAGATTTTTTATAAAAACTGGGCGTGTTTTCCATCGATTTCGCTTATTTTCGACGCGCATAGTTGGCGCTATAAAACCAATGTTTATGGCATCAAAATTATTTTCGAAAGAGTAGCTAAAAAGGGGCAGAGGCACTCCCATTTTCAAAATTCAAGTACAGCTGGGTATAAAGAGACTCGACCAGTTCGAATTGCAGCAAAACGATAAATAGAAATGATGGCTGTTTTGAAGAATGATCAAGTTGAGTGTTTAGATGAAGATTATCTGAACCTGACTGATATATCTACGATTAAAGAAGGTGAAGAGGACGAGAATTTGATGAAAGCGCCAATTATTGACGTTGAAATGCATTCACACTGCCCATGAAAAAAGCATATGTAAATTGTTGCTAATTTGTTGCAAAATACGTATTTGAAACAATAAATTATACGAAGCAGATGTGACAGTTTGTGGCAAATGGGGAGGAGAGGTCAAAAAAGCTCGAAAATTTGCCTTACGTAATTTATTGATGACCCCTTATAAGCAATGTCTTTTTTTATGGAGAAGTGAAATTATTTGTTATACCTATTCTTTCATATTATTTTGTATTGAAAGAACGCCACACGAGGTGTATGAAAAGGAAGCCTGTGAAAATACTTAGGTACATAATTGTTACGTATTTTCACGCATACAAAACATACTCGAAGGCACTGATCGAAAGGCAAACATTTTTTATGTTCTCGAGAAAAAACACTAGTGCAGGTTTAAAACTAGGTATGTATTCACTTTTCTATTTCGGTTTCTATGGAGAAATAGATTACTTATATCAAAGAGGATAAATACAATAAGAGCCATCACTCGTTATTTTGTGGCGAGTATCTCGCTGGAAATTGAAAAAATTGATGCCGAATGTTTTCTGAGAGGGACATTTTTAATTGTCTCGCATTTATCCATGCCGTGTAGGCCCCTTGTGCAACTGTGATTTTTGGAAAGAGAATTAAATAGATTAATTAAATACAGTCGAAAAATAAACACAAATACCCCACGAAAATGTATAGAAGACATTTATAAATATCTCGCCCAAAAAAAAGTAGCGACTACCTCTCAGTATACATCGAGTAAATGCCAAAAAAATAACGAGTGACGGCTCTTATTGTATTTATCCTCTTTTCTTATATTTAAGTACTTACCTTAAGTACCTATTTCTTGGTTAATATTACGAGTATTAACCAGTTGTAAAAGATATAGCTATTGATCTTGACGAAATAATTTCGTTAAAGTCTTTATAAAGTTGATGTTCACTTATCTTACCATTAAGTATGCAATTAATAACAAATAACTTAAAAACTTTTATCCACTAGAAAGTCGGAGTGCTGACTTTATAATACAGTAAAAAAAACTTTGCTCTTGCGAGTCTGCAGGTCGCCGTATGGAAGAAAATTTCTTTCATTTCATTTCGCGCACGAGATTCTGGACGGGGAATCCCCATGTTGTTTAGTTAGTTACTTAACTCTCCGATTAGCTGTGATTAAATTATACACATTTTAACGTTGTCGTCTTGCCAGACTAATACAATTTTCACACACACGTCTTATTGAATAATAAAGGCAGTTTTCTACATTAAGGCGCTTATTGAGCTCAATCTTCCCTACAAAATTCGCATCTATAATTATTTCATTAGTGACTAATCGAATTCCTAATGAAATCAAAAGCCCAATGCAACTCTGTTGGCAGCGTTCAGTTTCTTAGTTTTTCGTGTGTTCAGTGCTTAAAAATGTCATTTGTCAAAGTAAATGTCCTTGTCTGTCATATAGCATTGTCATTTTATTCGCTTGACATTTCATCCTTCATACTAACCCAGCAACTACTTCTGTGTGAAAGCAAAAATTTACGATTTCATTAGAACGTGAAATGAGATCATTAAGTTTCTGTGTGAAAACAGTATTAGGGTGGATATTGGCGATTTAGTTTTTCGCTTTGATACCACGAAGCCAACACCGAGGCTGATATCAACTCAATGAGTTAACACCATTGCGCCATCTGACGCCACTGTGTTTTAACGCTACGCCACGATACCATGCCCTACCTAGAGCAATTACGTCATCTGCTAGCGTAATAAGGCCAAGAGAATTTTTGGCGCTGCTCAGTAGTGTGTTAGGAGGGTATCACCCCGCGCACTGTAACACAAGTGTTATTGGCGTTACTGACGGCATTGAGTGGAAATGTTGACTAGCAGCAAATCTCGATAACAGATGTCGTCTGCTCATTATGCTGAAACTTCCGATTACCGAATTACAGATGTCGCTCAATCATAGTACCAGTACTAAATGTGGCGTCACCCAGGGGAGAGTAGCAGAGAGAGTTACTGGCGTTACTAGCGGCATTGAGTTGAAGTGTTGAAAATAAATGTTTTGTCAAAGATGAGTTTGTAGTCGCCTGGTATTACTGGCGTCATTAAAAATTGAAAATAAATAGGTAACTGTAAAACTTCTTTGCGAGGCCCCCTCAGGCGCGAGGCCGTCGGCCGTGGCCAATGTCGCCGCCTCCTAGCGCCGCCACTGGTTTAGATTTAGCCAAGTACGCCCGTCCGTTCGTTTGTCCACCAACTACGATCACTTTTCCGATATTGAAAATTTCGAAAAAATGGAAAACAACGAGATAAGTCATATCAAACATCGATAAAGTGATGAAATTTGATGCGGCATTGACTTCATGACTCAAATCTTTTAAAATAATAAAAAATGGGCGTTATACCGCCCACATTTAGAAGAAGAAAATTTAAAAGTTTTTAAAGCCGTTGAAGATATCTTGCTTAAATTTGGCCTTTTCATTGTTCCTGCTAATTCATATGCACTCTTTGAGACCTAACAAAATCGGTAGACAAAGAGGTGGGGGAGAGACTTTGTCACCAAGTACTGACGTTCAAGCCTATGGATGATCGCTTTTCGAATAAAAGTGAAATTTTGTATTATATCATTCAACTGCGCACATACGGAGGAAAAACAAGATTAGATGAAGGGCGCTTTCTATGAACGCTTAGAACGCACATTCGAGCGTTGCACCGGCCTTGATATAAAAATCGTGCTTGAAAATTAGCCGCCAGGTTAAGGAACGTGTTTTCCGCTCCACTGTCGGAAAGTTCAGCCTCCACAATGAATCCTCTTCTTTTGAACAGAGGCTTATCGACTTCACCGGTGCTTAAAACATGGTCATCTCCATCACGTGGTTGATGCGTACAAATATATATCAAACTTCATCCCCTATCGAAATTTACGCGGCATGGCTCCAGAGCCAAACATCGACTCGGATCACTATATGATCGCTGGCAAAATAAGCGCCCACCTCTGCGCAGTTAAAAGCAAGAAACAAAAGAGCTATACGTCGAAAGTCTTCAATTGCTACAAACTGCCAATGACCCGCAACTTGACTCTCACAGCAACTCTATGAGTGCTTGAATCAATCCGAAGGAATGCAGGAGCAATGGAAGCACTTTGCTCCGCCGCCGAGGTACGATGAAAAATGCCGCGTTGCAACTGAAAGAAAAGACGACCGCATCAAGAAGAGTGAACGGTACCGCGCGTTGAAAAGGGAAGCGAGACACTTTTACAGGAAGAAAAAGCAGGGGCAGAAAGCCTTGAATGCGTAGATCTTGAGGTGCATAGCTCCAGGATTAACGTCCGCAATTTTTTAACAAAAATTCCCCGACGGATGCAATATGCTAAGTCCTTCTGTAAGCACAAAAACGGCGAACTTATAATCGATGTTGAGAGAGTACAAATATAATGGAGGGATTACTTCTCTGCCCTTTTAAATGGACACATCGATGTGCCACCAAAGGATGATGAACCAGAGCCCTCAATCGAAGATGGCGGAATTATTGTCACCCCACCCGATTTTAACGAGGTCAGAATAGCAGTAACCAGATTAAAAAACAACAAGGCAGCGGCCGCTGACGAATTAGTTGTGGAACTTAGCAACTACGGCGGTCAGAAGTTGATTACGCGCATGCATCAGCTTCTTAGAAAAATATGGTTGGACGAGTGATGCCTGAAGATTGGAATCTAAGTGTTCTTTAATGCGAAATCAGAATTCTTAGTATCGCGTATGAGATTATGTCAAGCACATAATTGAAGCACACCGTGAATGGGATAATTGGACCTAACCATTGTGGCTTCAGGCCTGGTAAATTCACCATCGGCCAGATTTTCAATAAGCACCAAAACGGCGCTGTTCTGCTTACTCCAAACTAGAAAAAAGTGGATGGAAAAGATGGGTTTGGTGGTGAAAGAGGTCAAAACAAAGTACCTGCTGTCACCAAGCACTGCGTTAGCGCATTCGCACCTTGGCAACCACGCCAATGTTGCCAACCCTTATTTCGTTTCGACATCGTTTATTTGGGAACCAGCATAAACACAAAAAAAAAAACAACATCAAAATTTAAATCCGTCGAAAACCGCCGTTGTCAATAAGTGCTTCATTGGACTAAAAGTAAAATCCTCTCTCGGCAAACAAAAATCATACTCTACGAGTCACTTATCGTACCTATCCTGCTATATGGTGCGGAAGCATGGAACATGACAACATCAGACGAGGCGGCTCTGGGAGTGTTCGACAGAAAAGTTCTTCGACGGTGAGTACCGAAGAAAATTTATTGATCAGCTGTACAAGCTACGCTGAAAACATAGTCCAGCAGATACTCCAGCTGAGAAATTATTTTTAATAGAACCTGCCTGCGGAAGCAAACGAAGAGGGCCGCTTCCACTCCGCTGGAAGGACCAGTTGGAAAAAAATTTAGATTCATTTAGCACAGCGAAGAAGCAAATTTCGATTACAATTGCTACCTTACTTCAATTGCAAATTTGTATTTGTATCATAAAACGATTGTTTTGCTTTTGGGGCTGACCATTCACCCTCCTAACTACTCTCGTTACAGAAAAATAGTTTAATGGATGAGCAGATGTGGGTCTAAAACTCTAGTCAACGAGGGGAAATATATACTGTTAAACCTTGTATAACAAAGTGGCTCGCATCCATCTACTCCTAATAACAAAAAAAAAAAAAAAATAATCCAAACCGAAATAGTAATATTTCCATTTCCTTATTTGTTGTGCATGTCAGATTGCATTTATGTTGAAATCGTATATTGTTTTTGGCGTTGACACGTCATACAAGTATGCACGTTTATGCCACAAATGTCCATTCAGCAATATTTCTTTCTGTGCGTGCTTAAAGCTCATGTTGCAATTCAAACTAGACGGATTAAGCACAGCGTGTGTGGAGCCCTACAGTGACATATTTTTGACAGACATGGGACAACAAAAATTTACATCTTCAATACATAAAACCAACATGATAAGAATATCTTTTACAACAAACAATATAAATGTATGCATAAATATGTATGTATTTACAAAAAACCTTATATAAGTTAACACCACACACATTCAAACTTCACAAACATTCACATAGTGGGTTGCCTGCATTCTCTAAGTCACATCGCAGCACACGAGAATGCGATAAACGCTGACTAAGCATATTCACATCATGGGAACATTACTGGTGATATGATATCAACAACATAAGCCACCTGCATTCTTCACTCCAGTTACAAAAGCGCATGCATATGAAATAAATGCCGATGCCTCACTACCGCTCCGTGGGAACATAGTTCACACTGCCAGTACTGCGCATACCTTAGCTTCATATTTCTATACGAGCATCCAACAAACGTCAACCGCGCGTCACCAGCGGATGGGAACATTGGCAGTGATACGATACCACTGCAACATATGAAAATACCAACAACGATGCGACGCCGCTGCAATTGGGCCGTCGTTAAGAATTAATAAAAAGCCATACTAATATAGTTTTAAGGGCAGTTGAAGTTCAGTTGTATTTCAGTTGTATCTTGCTCATGTAAAAGTAATAAAGTGAAAAACACCGGCATAAGCCGCAAAAAAATAATTTTTTTTAAGTTTTAAACCCACAACGGGTTAACTGGCGCCCAACGGCCCAGTCGCGAGTTAAAAGGCCCTAAAGTAGTGCCCCGCGAATTTAACGCTCCAAAAGGCCCTAAAGCAGTGCCTCGCAAACAGATTCGCGGAAAACTCATCGCGACAACGGGAATCCACAAGTGAATAGCTTCAGTAGAAGAAAGTCACGCACCCACGCAGAGTGCGCATCGAGGGAACCAGAGTAGCAGAGAATTTCTATAACTATCGAGAAAAGATGCAAAAAGGACCAAAAACCCTCTACGCCGTGGGACTAATGTAAGAAATAATTAAATTAGAGTAATATATAGTTAACCAATAAAAATAGAACTAAGTTAAGTGAAGTGAAAGTGAAAGTGAACGGCTATCGTTAAACAATTTTTGTTTTTACTAACTTGCGAGGTTGGTAAGCGAATGAGAAAAATGGCTCAGAATAATATACTTAGGCCTCCACTCCTAAATACAGGAGCAACAGCTGCCTCAACAGCACCTGCAAACCTTTCCCCTCCCCAAGTCGTAACAACGACCGAGGAATTTAGGGAAGTTGTAAGAAGCACCCTAGCCGAAATCCTTCAGACCGACGCTTCAGTCCTGACTAGAATCAGTGCTCAACCCCCTTTGCTAACTGATCAGACAATTGACGAGAGGTTCAGAAATAGCATTTCCGACATGGACAAGATCCCTGACGTCGTCCGTTCCCTAAGAGAGTTCAGCGGAAACCCTACTGAGTTCAGTAGTTGGGAGAAGAGCGTAGAAAGAGTACTAAAAATTTACGAACCCAGTGTAGGTACTCCAAGGTATTTTGGTATCCTGAACATTATCAGAAACAAAATTATCGGTGGTGCAGATGCCGCGCTCGAAGCATACAACACCCCGCTCAATTGGAAGGCAATTTCGCGTTGTCTTACAACGCACTACGCCGACAAGAGGGATCTCAGCACCCTCGAGTACCAAATGACCTGTCTCATCCAAGGACGGAAGTCGGTACAGGAGTTTTACGCAGAAGTTTACAAGCACCTATCTCTCATCCTCAATAAAATTTCCTGTATGGAAATTAACGACGAAGCAATGCGTGTACTCACCAATACATATCGCGATAAAGCACTAGATACCTTCGTAAGAGGATTATCAGGTGACCTCTCCAGGCTTCTCGGCATGAAAGAACCTGCAGACTTACCCGAAGCATTACATTTATGCACTAAATTAGAAAACCAAAACTTTAGGTCTATACATGCTAACAACCAATATAGCTTTCCGAAGATACTGAGTTCACCTGCAACCCCATTCGACACCCACCAAAAACCTTCTATTCCCGCAAGGAAGTTCCAACACGGAAATCATCCCTTCTACCCACAGCTCGCCCACATGCCTCAACCAACCCCTCCAATGATACAGTTCCCCCCACAGTTCCAGCATACCTCATATCAACAACCAATATACCAACAACACATATACCGACAGCCCTATCCTCAGTACTACTATGAGCAAGGTGTACCTCCTGGTAGACCTCTTAACAATAAACCACCTCCAAGACCAACTCAGCCAAAGCCGCCGGTACCAATGGAAGTAGACCAGTCGCTGAAAACGAGGAATGTTAACTACATCAACAGACCTAACGACAACAATGCTACGTCGAAACGACCACCGCCCACGCAATCCCATCAACATATTAGGAATTTCCCAAACAAAGTTCAACGTGTAAACCATATTTCCCCAACCCCCGATTCCACCACAACCGACTCCGGCCAATACGAAGGCGACACCAACACATACGATCCGGAGAGCGAGGAACAATCATGGCAGGACTACTACAACACTTACGAACAACAGGAGCACCAGTATCGCCAAGACGACGCAAACGAATACGTGGACGTTCATTTTTTAGATTAACTCCCTCATCGCTTCCTTACTTTGAATGTAAAACAAGCGATGGCAGAATACTTAAATTCCTTATCGACACTGGTTCAAACAAAAATTACATTCAGCCCGCGTTGTTACAAACCCTAAACCAAATGACAGCGCGTTCTTTGCAAACTCCGTAGGCGGAAAAATAAGGGTATCACATCATACCGAACTTAACCTTTTTGGCCTTAGAGATAAAAAGCTAAAGTTCTTTATCCTACCAACCCTGAAATCCTTTCACGCCATAATTGGCAACGACAGCTTAAAACAACTCAAAGCTGTTATTTACACCTCTAACGGCTACATGCTTATAGAAAACAAAATAAAATTCCCCATTAAGCAACAAATTTCTAAGTCAGTGAACAACATAGAAATAAAAACTGAACATATGAATCCAGAACAAAAAATCATTATCGGTAATTTAGTGCAACAGTTCCCCACATTATTCGCCGAACCCGATAAAAAACTAACATACACCACTAGAATCGTCGGCGAAATCCGTACAACAAACGACTCTCCAATTTACACCAAATATTACCCTTATCCAATGTCTCTAAAAAATGAGGTTGAAAAACAGGTCAATAAACTTGTCGAAGATGGGATTATACGACCATCTCACTCCCCCTATAATTCCCCAGTTTGGATCGTTAACAAGAAACCAGACTCTGCAGGAAATAAACAATACAGGCTAGTAATTGACTACAGGAAGCTCAACTCGGTTACTATTGCAGACAGGTACCCCATCCCCGAAATAAACGAAGTACTAGCGCAACTAGGACGTAATAGGTTCTTTTCCGTCATCGATCTGAAAAGCGGATTCCACCAAATACCCCTGAAAGAATCAGATATCGAAAAAACCGCATTTTCCATAAACAACGCAAAATATGAATTTACTAGACTCCCTTTCGGACTGAAAAACGCACCATCAATTTTCCAACGCACCCTCGACGATATACTACGGCAACACATAGGGAAGTTGTGTTACGTCTACATAGACGATATCATAATTTTCAGCAAGACAGAACAAGACCATGCTAAATCCTTACAAATAATTTTCGATACACTAGAGCAAGCCAATATGAAAATCCAGCTAGACAAATGCAAATTCTTCGCGCAGGAAGTAGAATTTTTAGGATTCATAGTCACTGCAGACGGCATTAGAGCAAATCCATTAAAGATTGAAGCAATAGAAAAGGTACCTATACCAAAAACACTAAAGGACCTCAGATCTTTCCTAGGCATGTCTGGGTTTTACAGACGTTTCATTAGGGACTACGCCAAAATAGCAAAACCCCTTACTCTCATCTTAAGAGGGGAGGAAGGACGAATGAGTAAACATTTATCTGCAAAAACAGCAATAACCATGAACAACGAAGCAATAGATGCCTTCAATAAAATAAAAAGGACGCTTACGTCCAACGACGTGATGTTACAATACCCCAATTTTGGTAAAGAATTCCATCTAACTACCGACGCCTCCAATTACGCAATAGGAGCAGTGCTTGAACAAGATAATAAACCAATTCTATTCATATCTAGAACCCTATCAAAGGCCGAGGAAAACTACGCAACAAATGAGAAGGAAATGTTAGCCATCATTTGGGCCCTCAAATCTTTGAGAAGCTATCTTTACGGCCCTGCCGTAGTCAAAATCTTCACAGACCACCAACCTCTTACATATGCCCTCAGCAACAAGAACAACAATAGCAAACTGAAGAGATGGAAAGCCATCTTGGAGGAGTACAACTATGAGATCAAATACAAGCCCGGCCACACAAACGTCGTAGCGGACGCACTTTCTAGACCACCACAAGAAATAAATTCATTGACACCCACCCAACACAGCGACGAAAGTTCAGGTCAAACCCTTATTCCCTACACCGATGCACCCATCAATGCATTCAAGAACCAAATTTTTATTTCAGTAGGAGAAATTCCTTCATACCAATTTAAGATAATTTTCCCCACCTACCACCGTCATATCATAATCGAACGAGATTTTACGGAGGAAACTCTCACCACCCTACTTAAACGATACTTAAATCCTTCAACAACAAACTGCATAAGAACCGAAGATAGCATTCTGGGCAAAATCCAAACAATATACCAAACTCATTTTAGCAGATACAGAGTACTCTATACCCGCAAATTCATAAAGGATATCTTGAACGAAGCGGAACAAGAAACAGAAATCATAAAGGAGCATAATAGAGCTCATCGAAATGCAATAGAAAATAAAAAACAGCTTTTAGATAAATGCTATTTCCCGCAAATGACTGCTAAAATAAAAAGAATCACAAAACAATGCAAAATATGCAATGAAAATAAGTACGAAAGACATCCGACTGCCCCAATCATACAAGCAACCCCAATTCCCAATTACCCAGGACACATTGTCCATATCGATATATATCACACAAACAATAAGGTTATCCTCACAGCCATCGACAAATTCTCTAAATACGCCCAAGCGAAAGTACTTAGATCAAGGGCGACAGAGGATATAAAACAACCCCTTCAAGAATTGCTAACCTCTTTTGGTATCCCAGAAAAAATCGTTATTGATAACGAAAAATCCTTAAACTCTGTAACCATAACCTTTATGCTCGAAAACCAATACGGAATAGAGATTTACAAGACACCCCCTTACACCAGTACTGTCAACGGCCAGGTTGAACGCTTCCATTCCACCCTTTCAGAAATAATGCGATGCGTGAAAAGTGAAAGGACGCACGACAGCTTCGAAGATCTACTTAACAGATCACTCTGCAAGTACAATTATTCCATCCATTCGACAATTAAGAGAAAACCAATAGAAGTATTTTTCGGAAGGACTGTAAGTACCGACCCCGAACAATTGGAAAACCACAGGCAAGAAAACATAAAAAACTTAGCTGAAAAACAAATAAAAGATTTAGAATTCCACAATAAAAAAAGATCAATCTTCAAAATTTACAGTCCCAATGACATCATCTATGTCAGAATAAACAAAAGAGTAGGCAATAAGCTTACACCCAGGTACAGGAAGGAGGTCGTCAGAGAAGACAGGAACTCCACAGTCATAACCCAATCAGGGAAGACGGTGCACAAAGGGCTGATAAGGAGCTGATAAAAATATAACAAAAAAAAAAAAAAAAAAATTTTTAAAGAAGAAAAATCACTTTTTCTCATTTCTTATCTTACCTCCATGTAACGAATTTTCCATCGATTAACACGCCATAGGCGAACGATTTAACAAATAAATTTCACAAAACTTCGAATAAATAGAGTAAGGAAATTTCATAAAATGGTCGTATCCCCAAAATTTTTATTTTTTTTTTCTCTCCAGCCTACTCGCCTGCACTACCCAGGGAAAAGTCCAAATTCACGACTATTCCTCATCCCACTTAATAACCATCGATAATGGTTTCTCCAAAATCAAGGATGGCACCCTTAACTTTATCCACATCATTGATACCGCAGTCTACCGTCAAGTTCTGCAAAACATTACTGAGATGATAGACAAAGTTTTAACCACCGAAAATCCTATTTATCCCACCTTGCAACACGAGGCCCAACAAGCTATTGAAATGTTGGAAATCGTAGAGCCCCCTCATAGTCCCAGACAAAGAAGATCCCTAGATATCCTTGGCACTGCCTGGAAATACCTGGCAGGAAACCCAGATCATGACGACCTAATTATGATAAATGGTAATTTAGAAAAACTAATTAACAATAATAATAAGCAATATTATATAAACAATGCTTTTAAGCAGCAGATAAATAATCTAACGAAAATCACTAACGATATATTAAGTACCTTTCAGAACGAAGAGGTAATTGTAAACGAAATCGCTTTAAATTTACAAAATAAAATTAGGCTTATAAAAGAAGAAATAATTAACATAAAATATGCCATACAATGGGCTAGATTAGGTATTATAAATTCCATGATTTTGAAAAGGAAAGAAATTGAAATATCCATTAAGGAGTTTAATAAGGAAAATATGCCCTTCAACACAATGGAAGAGGCTCTAGAATTAGCCGAAGTTAGCGTATTAAGCAACTCAACTTCTATTTTGTACGTCTTGAAAATTCCATTAACTACAGAAGTAATTTATAACAATTTTATTATAAAATCAGTAATAAAAAAAGATATAATGATTAATTTAAAATTCAATAATATTATTCAAAATAAAGAAGAAATATTCGGAATAAAAACTAGTTGTAAAAAATATAACTCAATTAGCATTTGTAAGCAAGACGAATTGTTAGATTTAAAAAATGACTTTTGTATAACTAACCTAATTAAAAGCCTTAATTCTTCGTGCCCAATGATAAATTGCCACCACATACCAAGAGACGAGCTAATTGCCCCAGGAATACTATTCCTTAACGATTACCATGGCAATATAAGTATCAGCGGAGATATGCGCAAAATAAATGGCACCTATATACTGAACTTCAAAAATGAGACGGTAATAGCTAACGGCAGAACTTATAGGAATTTCGAAACACCTCCTTTAAGGGTGATGCCAGCAATAGCACAGCCAAATCCAAGGGAGGAGAGCTTCACCAAACTTTTGTCACTCGAAGCCCTTAGCGAGTTACACCTGAACAACACTATAAAAATCCAGTCCCTCCAAACAGAAAACACGGCCAACCGAATATTCTCAGGGATTACCATAATCCTAGTTATCCTTGTCATTGCCAGCCTCAGGAGGCACTGCAGGAAAAAAACAAATAAACCTACAGAGCAACCATTACAATCAATCACTCAAGGCAGCCAGAGCCAAGAAACAACCAGGCAAGCCCAAGTCCCAGTACCCGAAGTAAGGACTTTTCAAATTTTTCAGACGATCGAGGACAACCGTCTTTAAGAGGGGAGGAGTTAACACCACACACATTCAAACTTCACAAACATTCACATAGTGGGTTGCCTGCATTCTCTAAGTCACATCGCAGCACACGAGAATGCGATAAACGCTGACTAAGCATATTCACATCATGGGAACATTACTGGTGATATGATATCAACAACATAAGCCACCTGCATTCTTCACTCCAGTTACAAAAGCGCATGCATATGAAATAAATGCCGATGCCTCACTACCGCTCCGTGGGAACATAGTTCACACTGCCAGTACTGCGCATACCTTAGCTTCATATTTCTATACGAGCATCCAACAAACGTCAACCGCGCGTCACCAGCGGATGGGAACATTGGCAGTGATACGATACCACTGCAACATATGAAAATACCAACAACGATGCGACGCCGCTGCAATTGGGCCGTCGTTAAGAATTAATAAAAAGCCATACTAATATAGTTTTAAGGGCAGTTGAAGTTCAGTTGTATTTCAGTTGTATCTTGCTCATGTAAAAGTAATAAAGTGAAAAACACCGGCATAAGCCGCAAAAAAATAATTTTTTTTAAGTTTTAAACCCACAACGGGTTAACTTATATAGCATAAGTTATTACTACTTAATATGCGGTTACTCACAGGCGTTGGTGTTTCTTGTCTACATTAATTTCTGCATAAGCGGTACATTAAACCAATTAGCTTTTTTTGTTTTTTGATGTGGAAACATCTTTGCTCACGGTAGGGGGAACCCTGAATGTAAGCGTAAGTTTTAAGTGTAAGTGTAAGTGTCGTCTTTTAAGGTGGTATGCTGTATGGGGGATGTATGTAGAATCCAAATGCAGGTGATATTGGTATAACGTAGGGAGTACTAGAGAATGCGAAAATAGATATATAGATAATTAGTAGAGGATCGCACTGCGAACATTGGTCTATTGTGCCCTCTATTTCTTCACAGCACCACACCCAAGTAGACCTCCTTGATGATTCCTAACAGTTCACTTAGCTTGAGGGATTTAATGTGAGAATGCTCTGGCCATGGTGAGCCCATAAACTTATCTCTGCGTCTTGAGATTGCGTCATATTCCTGGCTGATATGGTCTGCCGTTTCCTCTGATCGATCACGAAATCGGTATGTGTTGTTCGATAGTATTCCCAGTGTCTGCATGTGGCCGGCTGTTCAGTCTACAATGTCCTGTAAGAATATCTGTTAGGATTCTTATGTTATCTTTCGAGTGGCCTATTAATATCCTATATCGAGATGTGCTATAAACCTCTAACAGTAACTTAGATTGCCTCAGGCCTGATATATTGTGCCAGTGTTCTTCCATCTCTTTTACTAAAAAATTCCCCCAAAATTCCTGTTGGCCTACTGGCAGGAACGGCCCGGGACCAATGGGTCGCGACGTTGCTGCCTCTCTGGCCAGGCTGTCCGCTTGCACATTACCCTCAACTCCCCTATGACCTGAGACCCAGGCCAACAGTAGTTCGTTGTGTGCTCCTAGTTGGTTTAGCTTTTCAACGCACTCAAGGACCAGTGCTGACTTTATTTCGAATGCCGAGATTGCCTTGAGGGCGGCGTGACTGTCACTGAGTATGGCGATTGTTTCATTGGAGTATTCGCGTTGGAGTTTCAGGTCACGCACTGGCTTATGGCGAATACTTCCGCATGAAAAATGCACAGATATGCTCCCAGAGGTGCTGCTATCTTGGCTTTGGATCCGAATACTCCGGCTCCAATCCCCTCTGGCGTATTTGAGCCATCGGTATACCATACTATTTTATGTAGCCGTTGCATGCTCTCCAGTCTACTTTCCTTCCATGTACCCTTGTCTCCCAATTCTACTTTATACGTTTTCTCAAAAACTATCTGCCTGAGTATATGATCCCACGGGAGTTGAGAGATTGGGATCTTCTCTCGCAGTTCCTCCATACTCCTGGATGATATAACTTTACCTTTGCCCGAGTCCTCCTTGGCGATATTCAGGAGGTTACGCTTTGATGAAAGGTAGAGCTTGTATGAGCCAAATAACACAGCATATCACCCACATATAAATTAAAGCTTCAGAGCATGAACACAATTTATATGCATTCCAGTACAGGAAGAGATATATGCACTGCTATATTATTGCTAAAAAGGGCCATAGACTGCCTACAAAAACAAAATACGAGCTAAAGAATTCAGGCTTAAGTTTAGGTTTGTTTCTGTATTGTATTTTACTGGTTGCCTTTCTTATCTTTCTTCAATATCTATGAAAAAGTTGTCCATTTGCTAGCCAAAAATTAAAGCCTATTTCTCGAAATATTATCGATATTTGATGAAAAGGATATGAATTTGCTTTTCAAAACTTACATATTTATTATCGGATTGTTACCAGTGAATACTATGGACACATTCAATCTGTGTGAGGTCTTTTATGACCGGCTAGTTCAACTTTACCAACCCCCCTTATTGGCGTGTTATCGAAAAGTAATCGACTTTGTTAATAGGTGTATATCGATTTGCTATCGAAAAGTTATTGGTTTGTGATCGGAGTATTACCAATTTGCTGTGAACATCTTATCGATTTATCGACGAAGATTCATCGGTTTATTAATACAGATTTAACTTCGATATAAATTAAGATCGCGGGTTCGAACCGAGCTCAAGGCCTAACAATAATTATTTTATCATTATTATTGTTATGATAAATTTTTTCTTAATTGAAAAAATTTTTTAAATTAGAATAGAAGAAAGAAAACATTTAGACAACTGCCAAAGCTCGTTGTACAGATCCATTTCGGGAACTGCTAAATCCCTTCATCGTCAAAGTTTAGGCGCCGCTGCTATAACCATTCAGCCATCACAGCGATTTTTTTTTTTTTGTCTTCATTAACCCTACTTCTATTCTGGGTCTTGCCGATTGATATTCACAACACTGCGACATCTGTTGCAGAATGAATGTGAAAATTGGACTTGTTTGATGGCAATGCTGCCATAGTGTCATATTTTATTCACACTTTTTTCTCGTGCTCTGGGATGTATTAAACATTTTTTGTTGTTATATCGGCCTACTGATTTGTAAGATCGCGGGTTCGAATCGAGCTCAAGGCCTAACAATAATTATTTTATCATTATTATTGTTATAATAAATTTCAGATTTGAAAGATGTGGCATTTACTTTGAGTGGCTTTAGAAACTGGAAAAATGCGAAAGATGCTAAAAGAGGTTTTCCACGACATGAAAGGACAGGATCGTAGGTTGAAGCTATGATTTTGTGGGAGGAAACAAAGAACCGGCAGAATACAAACACAGAAATCTCAACTCTTGCCAATGACGAAACAGTTGGTAAACATAGATATTACATAAAAGCTATTATTGAAATCGTTCAAATCCTGGAGACCAATGAACTTCCCTCTCGCGGATCTTATGACGTTGATGAAAAAGCTGAACGTGGTATATTCAAACAACTTTTCGAATTCACGTTAAAAAAGGATAGTTTTTTAGCTAATTGCAACGAAACTATTCCCAAAACTACTAAATACAAGTCTCCAGAAATACAAAATGAAGTAATTTAAATCAAGGCTAAATCAGTTAGAGAATCAGTAGTTTCTGATGTGCAAAATGCTGATGTTCCATGGTTTACGCTAATGGTAGACGGATATATAGCTATCGCTATTTCGAAATTACGACTGCGGGTGGTGCGGGTGCAAAGGCGCAAATGCGTTGACTTCTTACTTGATGATAGCAGATACTTCGTTCTATCCTCATTCTAAATCAAACCAATCTTTTCCGCTTCTTTTTCTCATTTAGAGTAAGCAGATCTTGCGGCGCAGGAGGTCAGACAAATGATATCAGAGCGGTTAATTGGTGGTTTAGTTCCGCAGCTAGTATAATTTTCTCCAGCATCAATTTAAAGAAACTACACGAAAGGGGTCACCCTATCTATAACCTCGTTTAATTGCGAACGGCTCGGAGAGGCCCCTCCCCATTCTGACGGAGCTGATGGTGTTGCTCAACGTCATTTTGCACAGCCGTATAAGTTTTTCGGTAAAACCAAATTCATACATAGCGGCATATAGGCTGCTCCTTTTATGCTGTCGAAGGCGGCTTCAAAATACAGGAAGAGACGAAGGGTGTAAGTTGTTTTTCGCGGGTTTAGTAAAATTTTGAAAGCGCGATTGCTGCTTGCAGGATCCCCCTTCTTAGATTCCAATCGCCAGGCATGTACTCGCCCGACCATATTTTGCAAAGAAGCTGTGTATGAAGCATGCTCCGCACCAACTCCTGGCCTTCGCATTTAAATAGCTCATAGTACCCCACTATGTTTAAACTATGAGCAGTCTAAATATTTTAAATAGCCATATTGTCACATTATTTTAAAGTAGCCAATTATTTATATATATACTTGCATATATGTATGTAACACACACTCACTCAGCTTCAGCAGGTGTTTTGCCTATGGATAATCTCTGAGAGGACATGCTCAACTTAACTTAAGTAATAACAAACAAAATAAAACAAGTAAGGAAGTCTAAGTTCGGGTGAAACCGAACATTGCATACCCAGCTGTACACTTGAAATGCTGTTGTTGTTTGTTTTTGTGCTTAATAGTGTTACAAGGCTGCGAAATATTACATATACATATGGTTCTATTCTGAACTAATTTTCGTTTAAAAGAAGCAAAAAGAATACAGAGGCTAACACCAATGACCTTGAGCGGGTATTAATGCAGTTTTCCTTCAGATATGGGGATTTCCCTACTGTTTATTTTAAAATAAATATATAACGGAACAATAAACATAAACACACAAGTGCCATTGTAGTAAAAAGCATTATTACAAAAAAAAGGGCAGGGTTATTAACGAAATTTTCCAACTTTTACTCCACCATTTCAAGTTGGATTTTAGAAAGGGTGAAGTGGATTTTAGAAAGCGTCAATTGGATTTTGGAAAAGTCAATTGGATTTTAGAAAGCGTCAGTTGGATTTTGGAATAGTCAATTGGAAATTAGAAAGCGTCAATTGGATTTTAGAAAACGTTAGTTAGATTTTGGAAAGCGTCAAAAGGATTTCAGAAAACGTAAATTGGATTTTAGAAAGCGTCTATTGTATTTTAGAATAGTCAATTGGAACTTAGAAAGCGTCAGTTGGATTTTAGAATAGTCAATTGGAAATTAGAAAGTGTCAATTGGATCTTGGAAAACGTAAATTGGATTTTAGAAAACTGGAAATTGTTCCATTGGGCTTTAGAAAGCGTCAATTGGATTTTAGAAAACGTAAACTGGATTTTAGAAAGCGTCTATTGTATTTTAGAATAGTCAATTGGAACTTAGAAAGCGTCAGTTGGATTTTAGAATAGTCAATTGGAAATTAGAAAGTGTCAATTGGATCCTGGAAAACGTAAATTGGATTTTAGAAAACTGGAAATTGTTCAGTTGGACTTTAGAAAGCGTCAATTGGATTTTAGAAAACATCAATTGGTTTTTGGGAAGCGTCAATTGGATTTTAGAAAACGTATATTTGTTTTCAGAAAGCGTAAATTGGATTTTAGAAAATTTTCACTTCACATTATGAATCAATTGGCATTATACTTTTTTATAAGCGGTATTTATCAATGCAAAATTTTTTTTAAATGTAAAATAATTATTTTCAAGCGAAGATTGTATCGGTCTGTGCTAAATTCATACATTTTGTTATCAAATTAAAAAAAAATTGAAAAAATGCAAATGAAAGATGACTGTGGCATTTGTTTAAGCTATATGCGTCGCGGCAGAGAGGTCAATACAGTTTCGCCGTGTGGGCATTTCTTTCACACAACCTGTGTACAAACGATTGTAAAGGACCGAGGAGCGTGTCCTATGTGTCGCAGAGATATAACGGGTAACTATATAATATTGATAATTTGCACAGCTTTCTTTATATGAACTCTGTGTACCTACTCAGGAATGAATGCGCGCAATAGAAGAGTGCACATGAGAACCTTATCGCATGACCGGGAGAGGATTGTTAACATAGCTGCAAGGGGCGAAAATTGGGTGGCTCTGGCTCAGACTTTGGGTGTCGCTTACAAAACGGCATGGTCATGGGTGAACGCCGGTGAAAAGATATTCAAACCAAGAGGCGGAAATAGGCCGAAATTGCTCACGAATGATCAGGTTGACCTTATGTTGAGGTGGCTTGAGGAGAAATGCAGCACGACCCTAAAGCAAATTTGCGAGCGCATCCGAAGCGAATTCGGAGTAGTCCTCTCCCGGACCACCGTAGGAAACTACCTCGAGGGTAAGCTCTATAGTTTAAAAATGGTTCACGTGCAGCCTGTTACCATGAACAGTGCAGAGAACAAGGAGAAACGTGCTAGCTACGTTGGTAAACTAAATAATTACATTAGAGAGGGAAAGCAAATAGTTGGGATCGACGAGCCGAACTTCAACTTGTTTTGCCGCCATACTAAAGGGCGGTCAAAGGTCCGCAGTCGTGCTGTGCAGCAGGTTCCTGCAGCCAGAGGGCCAAACGTCCACAGCCTTAGCGACTTGGTCGTTGTATGCGACAACGCGCCATGTCATGCAAGCATAGGAGCTGTCATAGAGGAGCATACGGGTGGAAGGACCAGACTTCTACGCCTGGGACCATATAGCCCTATGCTAAACCCAATAGAAATTATTTGGGCAAAAGTGAAGAGCTACGTGAAAGCCAAATGGAAGTTCCCATTACAGTAGGCTCCGGAGTATGCGAGCAAAGGTTACAATACGTGGAAACGCTTATAGACGCCGCTAAGGCCACGATAACTGGAGGAGATTGCGCCAGGGCAGTGCAGCACAGCTCCATTTTCTACGCGGCTGCAATGGCAAAAGAAGACATGCCGGTTGGTGAATGAACCTTTATTTTTCTTTGTGACATGAGCTGTTTGTATGCTTTTTCTTATAACTCCTACTTACTTAACATAATCGTATTAACCGCCTCTCATAACTCGTTCTTATACTTATTTAACCTATTCATATTCGCATTTTAAATGTATGTACATATACATATATATTTATACTGCTATTCCTTGTTCATTATCATCTTGTTGCTATTGTATGTATATGTATCGTGTGAATTAATAAAAAATTACTATTTCCAAAGTACAATTGACGCTTTCTAAAATCAAATTTACACTTTCTGAAATCCAACTTACGTTTTCTAAAATCCAATTGACGCTTTCTAAATTCCAGTTTACGTTTTCTAAAATCCAATTGACGCTTTCTAAAGTTCAACGGACCACCGTGGTGTGATGGTAGCGTGCTCCGCCTACCACACCGTATGCCGTGGGTTCGCACCCCGGGCAAAGCAACATCAAAATTTTAGAATTAAGGTTTTTAAATTAGAAGAAAATTTTTCTAAGCGGGGTCGCCCCTCGGCAGTGTTTGGCTAGCGCTCCGGGTGTATTTCTGCCATGAAAAGCTCTCAGTGAAAACTCATCTGCCTTGCAGATGCCGTTCGGAGTCGGCATAAAACATGTAGGTCCCGTCCCGCCAATTTGTAGGAAAAAAATAGGAGCACGACGCAAATTGGAAGAGAAGCTCGGCCTTAGATCTCTTCGGAGGTTTTCGCGCCTTACATTTTATTTTAAAGTTCAACGGAAGAATTTCCAATTTTCTAAAATCCAATTTACGCTTTCTAAAATCCAATTGACAATTCTAAAACTCAATTGACGATTTCTAAAGTCCAATTGACAATTCTAAAATCCAATTAACGCTCTCTACGCACTTTTACAAAAGCTTTTATACAAAAGAAGGCGATTTAACCAGATTTAGTTCAATTTTAATGAAAATATTTCCTGTTGAAAGGCATATATGTGCACCAAATTTTTCTTCGAGCTATGGCTCCAGAAACGTTGGAAAATGCATTGTAAGAAAGGGGCGGGCCACGCCCATTTTTCAAGATTTGAATTTTTTCCCATTTCTTGGTATAATGGCACAAAATACGATTGGTACAAAACAATTTTTCGCTAAGATTTAACTTATTATTTTTGCCTACGACCCTTTTTAAAGTCATTTATATCTAAGTTGCCCTGGTCTTTAACCGATCCCGTCCATTCTTACTAGAAATATTTCCTGCAATAAGGAAAATGTGTGTACCCAATTTTGTTGCGATATGTAAATTTTTCTTCAAGTTATGGCTCCCGAAACATTGAAAATGGCTTAGACAAAAAAGAACGGTGCCACACCCATTTTCAAAAATATTAGTGTTTTCCAATTTAATGTTATAATTCAATTTAGAAAGTAAAATTCTATTGATACAAAGCTCTTTTTTGCTAAGATATAGCTTATTATTTTCGTCTACGACCCTTTAAAAAAAAATTGGGTGTGGTCTTTATCCGATCTCGTCCATTTTTTCTTAAAATATTTCCTGCTATAGGTAAAATTTTTTACCCAATTTTATTACGATCCGTTAATTTTTCTTCGAGTTATGGCTCCCGAAATATAGATAATTGCTTAGTGATAAAAGGGGCGGTGCCACGCCCATTTTTTAAAATTTGAAGTTTTTCCTATTTGTTGTTATAAATCCACTTGGGAAATAAAATTCCATTGATATAGAACTCTTTTTTGCAAAGATATAGCATATTTTATTCGTCCACGACCCTTTTAAAAATCTTGTATATAAAAGTGGGCGTGGTCCTTAACCTATTTCGTAAATTTTTCTTCAGAGCATTCCTTATAGTAAAGGCAACCTCTCTGCCGAATTTTGTTACGATAGATTTAATGATTTTAGATTTATGATTAATAATAATTGTAAAATTGATTCCATCACAAGTGGGCGGGCCACGCCCATTTAAAAATTTTTTTTCAAATTTTTATTAGGAGTCTCAATATCAGTCCACACGTCAAATTTTAACCTTATAGGTGTATTATTTACTAAAAATCAGGTTTTTGTGTTTTCCAAAATGTTATATATATAAAAAGTGGGCGTGGTTATCATCGGATTTCCGTAATTTTCAATACCAATCTATTCTAGGTCCAGATAAGCTTGTGTACCAAGTTTGGTGAAGATATCTCAATATTTACTCAAGTTATCGTGTTAACGAACAGAAGAACAGACGGACGGACTCAATCAATTTTTTTTTTCGATACTGATGATTTTGATATATGGGCGATTCTCCACGAGCTCTCAGTTTTACTAACCCAAAATTTTGGAAAAAAAATATTCGATTTTCAAATATTTTTGTTGGAATATACTAAAATAAAATACAACTCTACAACTCAATTGCATATTGTCAATTACCTTTTCGTCCATTATTATATACCGCTATGTTTTTGTATATACATACTAATATACCTTGTTCTTTTTTCACAATGTAATAAAGTCTAATTTGATTATGTGCATTTAAGCTTAACACAAGCGTTTTTCTTTACGGCTCTAACTTTGATCCTCGAAAGTTCTCTAACAATTTTCAATCAATTTTCTATGAGTTTTTATAGCTAAAAAACATTCCCAAAGTGGACGAGCTACAGCTATTAATTTCGGTTCTTGATACTGAATCCTGCCATGGTTGTGACATTTTGACAATAAATTGCTCATTAAAAAAAGATAGTATGACTCGCAAGATTTTCCGTAAAATTTTAAGGTTAGATAAGATACAAGTGTACAAGTGCCACGGTTGTGACAGGATTTTTTGATACGTGCCGTTTTTCCAGTTCTTCAGTGTTTAAAAATGGATATTAGTTACTTTAATACTGTAAACATTAACATGGAAATATGCGGGGACACTTGCTGATCAAAATTCACACTCACATGTCACAAACCAGTGTGCAATAAACCAGTACCAACCTAACGATTTGAATAACATTTTTTACTCAAAAACTCATGGACACTTTTCAAAATCACATTGCAAAGCGAAAACAGAAATGTTATCATTAAAACAACATTTAATATTGCAGATTATGTCAAGTATTTAATATAATGGCAGTTTATTACTCGTGTAATTAAAGATTAAAAAAGTTACCACCTAAAATGTTATGAAAAATGTGGTTGTGGAGATGCCCGGTTGTGACATTTGTAGGTTATTATGAACTATAACTTCATAAAACTGATGATCAGTCAATAAAATTCAACATGAAACTTTAAAATAAACATAATTTTAACTCAATTACATATGTAATTTAATTCATAGAATTTGCCGATGGCCCTGGCAGCCAGTGCTTTACACAGTGTAATAACTATTTATAGTTGTTTCTCTTTAAATAAATTTAAAAAAATGAATAAAATAATTCATAGAAAATGCTTTAATATATTTCAAATTTCGAAAAGTCACAAAACTGTAAGCTCGCGGAGAATCACCCATATGGAAGTCTATATCTATCTCTATTCCTTTATATCTGTACAACCAACCATTATCCAATCAAAGTTATAATACCCTGTGTACAAGTACAACTGGGTATAAAAACAATACAAAAGATTTCTTATCATCAAAGTAGTTTACTAACGCCCACGGTTAGATGTGCCGAAAACGTACAAAAGATAGAATACTTACATTGATTATTCTTAAACATATCTACATATTTATTTGTTTTTGTTAAGATATAAACAGAAACTATAACATTTTGATATGAAATACAGATAAGCTCAACTAAAGCTGCAGAAAATCTGAAAACGTATCAGTATATATCATATTCATCAAGAAGGGTCCTGGAATTTAAAATAGCATTAGAGGGACTCCGCTCATATCGGACCATACAAGTATACCGGGTTCCCGGCCATAAAAGGATATAAGTCAACGAAAAGGCCGATGAGTTGTCAAAGGGGTGGGCAGCACTCGGCGAATCGACGGTAGACTTCCCAATCCAGTTGGAAGAAGACAGAAGAGGGATGGATGCGAGATTTCCAAAATCATATGCAAACCCTACGAGGTTAGACTCACAACGTTGTTCATATCTCTAAAGAGAGAAGGCTCACAATGGGCATACTAGCTAGACACTGCCTTCTGGCGTCACATTCTTATAGGTAAGCCCTTGTCAGCAACCGCAGATGTAGGAAGTGCGAGCTGCAGAAGAAACTGTTGTGCGCGTTCTGTGTTTGTGTCCTACGCTGGCGAGATCAAGGCTCCTGCTACAATGGGCGGCGGAGTTGCCAGATATGGATGCAGCAATTAATATAGGTCCTAGGAAACTTTCAGTATTCGGCAAGAGGGTTATATAACCCCATTCGTGGTTCTTGGTTGAGCTTTCTTCGTTAGATCGTGAAACAATTTCTGGTCACACTTTGTACACATTAAGGAAGAGGTCTTTATTGACCGGCTAGTTCTTCCTAACCTAATGACAAATAGAACTTTCAATTTTAATTTGGCAGCTCTAATTGATCAAAAGCTCGCAAAAATTTTTAGTAGTTTTTTTTTTCAGACTCTGAAAATCGGCATATATAGCTCTTCTATTCTATAACATACAGATAATCTAGTACAAAACCAACAATAACCCAATTTAACTACATAGAATAACAATGCCTCTTCTTAAATAGCTTCAGTTTAAGTGTTGTCCATATCTCATCATAATCCCCCTGGCACAATCTTAAGTAGCTTGGGCTTTATTTTTCGCAGGACAAAAAACCAAATTGTCTTCAGCCTTGAACAATCGACCTTTTTTATGAGGGTGTCTTATTATATATCCATCAATGTCTCGTCTACATCATAGTCTTCAAAGATTTTTTTAAGGTAATCACAACAATTGTCACATTAAATTCCCACTTAAGTCTCAACACATCCCAACATTCGATTACTTTAATTTGCTTTCACATCAATTCGTCATTTGCCATATACCACCCAGGTGTATCCTTGCTTGATTGTGCCATGTGTCACCGCTTTGTGTCGTCACAAACAAAAACAACCAAAACAACTACAAAGATGGGGTACAATACCCACAATTCGACAACTGTTAGTCAATGAAGCATGTTATTGGATGTGAACTAAGATGTCAAGCTATTCTTCACCGACGTCAGCTACTAAGTCGTGAACTCTATGAGCTTGTATAGAGATTGTGTAGAATACAAAGCAACTCAATTTTAAGGGGGAGGATGATAAAACGCAGGTAGGAAAGTTGTCATTGATAGCACATCCGTTATGAAGAAAATAAAGAAATGAGGAAGACGTTGGACGCGGCAGGAAAGGCGATAAAATAACAGACAAAATTTCAAGTGTAAATGTTGCAAGGCGAACTGTTATTTGAGGAACGAAACTTTCAATGTCAAAGTTTTGACAAATACATACTAACGTATGTATATCATCGTCATGCACAAAAGTTACGGGTGATAAAGGACGAAAAATGAAAGCTCAATCTGTGCAAGCAAATAGGTACATTTTTATACTCAGTTGAGCAGAGCTTACAGAGTATATTAACTTTGATTGGATAACGGGTGGTTATACAGGTATAAAGGAATCGAGATAGATATAGACTTCCATATATTAAAATCATCAGTATTGAAAACAAATTTGATTAAGCCATGTCCGTCCGTCCGCCCGTCCGTCCGTTAACACGATAACTTGAGTAAATTTTGAGGTATCTTAATCAAATTTGGTACGTAGATTCCTGGGCACTCATCTCAGATCGCTGTTTAAAATGAACGATATCGGACTATAACCACGCCCACTTTTTCGATATCGAAAATTTCGAAAAATCGAAAAAGTGCGATAATTCATTACCAAATCCGGACAAAGCGATGAATCTTGGTAGGTGAGTTGAACTTATGACGCAGAATAGAAAATTAGTAAAATTTTGGACAACGGGCGTGGCACCGCCAACTTTTAAAAGAAGGTAATTTAGAAGTTTTGCAAGCTGTAATTTGGCAATCGTTGCAGATATCACGATGAAATTTGGCACGAACTTTACTCCTATTACTATATGTATGCATAATAAAAATTAGCAAAATCAGAGAACGACCACCCCCACTTTTAAAAACAAATTGTTTTAATGTCAAATTAAAAAAAAAGTTAATATCTTTACAGTATATAAATAAATTATGTCAACATTCAACTACAGTAATGATATGGTGCAACAAAATACAAAAATAAAACAAAATTTCAAAATGGGCGTGGCTCCGCCCTTTTTCATTTAATTTGTCTAGGATACTTTTAATGGCACAAGTCGAACAAAAATTTACCAATCTTTGTGAAATTTGGTAGGGGCTTAGATTCTAGGACGATAACATTTTCTGTGAAAAAGGGTGAAATCGGTTGAAGCCACGCCCAGTTTTTATACATAGTCGACAGTCTGTCCTTCCGCTCGGCCGTGAACACGATAACTTGAGCAAAAATCGATATATCTTTACTTAACTAAGTTCACGTAATTATCTAAACTCACTTTGTATTGGTATAAAAAATGGCCGAAATCCGAATATGACCACGACCACTTTTTCGATATCGAAAATTACGAAAAATGAAAAAAATGCCATAATTCTATACCAAATACGAAAAAAGGGATGAAACATGGTAAACACGGTAATTGGATTGGTTTATTGACGCAAAATATAACTTTACAAAAAAATTTTGTAAAATGGGTGTGACACCTACCATATTATGTAGAAGAAAAGGAAAAAGTTCTGCAGGGCGAAATCAAAAGCCCATGGAATCTTGGCAGATATAGTGTTCGTGGTATTACATATATAAATAAATTAGCGGTAACCGACAGATGATGGTCTGGGTCACCCTGGTACACATTTTGCTCGATATATCGAAAACGCCTTCACATATACAACTACCACCACTCCCTTTTAAAACCCTCGTTAATACCTATAATTTGCTACCCATATCGTACAAACACATTATAGGGTCACCCCTGGTCCACCTTTATGGCGATATCTCGAAAAGGCGTCAACCTATGGAACTAAGGCCCACTCCCTTTTAAAATACACACTATCACCTTTCGTTTGATACCCATATTGTACAAACGCATTCTAGAGTCAACCCTGGTCCACCTTTATAACGATATCCCGAAAAGGCGTCCACCTATAGAACTAAGGCCCACTCCCTTTTAAAATACTCATTAACACCTTTCATTTGATACCCATATCGTACAAACAAATTCTAGAGTCACCTCTGGTCCACCTTTATGGCGATATCCCTAAATGGCGTCCATCTATAGAACTATGGACCACTTCCTCTTAAAATACTCTTTAATACCTTCCATTTGATACACATGTCATACAAATACATTCCAGGGTTAACCTAGGTTCATTTTCCTATATGGTGATTTTCCCTTATTTTTTCTCCATAGCTCTCAGCTGAGTATGTAATGTTCGGTTACACCTGAACTTAGACTTCTTTACTTGTTATATATGTACTATGAATATACCGAATTCTAAACAAAGGATGGGTAAACCGGTGATATAAAAGTTTGTATTTACAGTAGTCGCTCACAAATTAGAACCTTCAGTAATTAGAATTTCCAGAAATTAGAATCAACTTTTTCAATACATTACACGATCTGAAATTAGAATCGAAAATTCTAATTTCTGAGCGTATTTTGTTTTTTGTTGTAAAATAGGTATAAAAAGGGGAAACCCCGATTTGTACATTTTACGCTCGGTAGTCGTTGGATTTTCGTCGCGGGTTTGTGCAGTTTTTGTGTGAAATTCGATACGCGTGCACGTGTTTTGGCATTGTTTGTTTAAAAGTAAAAGTAATTCGCTGAAATGCCAGACAAATGTAAGAAAAATACTTTGTCCTTGGAAACCCAGGTTCAGATCTTTGAAAAGCTTGACAAAGGTGTTAAAGGAAGCAGTTAGCCCTAGAATTTGATGTGGCGCCATCTGCAATCAGCTATATCAAATCGAATAAGTTATCAAATTTAAATGCTGTTCCTAAAACCCATCCTGAGGCTAAACAAAAATCACTGCACATCGCTGAATATTAGTTATGAAGTTCTTGATTCATTTTTGCCTTTCTTAATGTGTTTCTGTCCATTTTTTATGTATATTTAACGAAAAAATATATATTATTGTAATAGTATTTATTTTTTGGAACTTTTTTTAATGTATCGTATATATACATACATATATGTATTTTTAAACAAAAAAAAAAAAAAAAAAATGCGATATGTATTGTATTGGATTGTTATCTTATGTTTTATCGTTTTTATGAACAAAATTTAATAAGACAAAATTTCATTGTAGTTTTTTAATGCGAAATTACTCAATTTTTAAGGATTTATACAAATAAAAAAACGTCCAGGAATTAGAATTTTTCAGAAATTAGAATCACCCTAAAAACAAAGCGGTTCTCTTTTGTGAGCGTCTACTGTAATATACATATTCATTAGGGTGGATAGAATAAAAATAATCCTTTTCCGCTAGTTCACGACGATTTTCAAAAGGACTAACATTTGGCGAGCGCCGTGATGTGGTATCAGCCTCCTCCGCCTACTACACCAATGAACCTGGGTTTAAGTCCCGGGCAAAGCAACATCGAAAATTAAAAAAAGTTTTTTCAATTAAAAAGAAGTATTTCTAAGGGGGGTCGCCTCTCGGCAGTGATTTGGCAAACACTGCGTGTGTATTTCTGTCATAAAAAACTTCTCAGTAAAAACTAATCTGCCTGCAGATTTAATATAGATTGATAGTTCAACATTTATTTTGTCTCCCTTTATGAGCAGATTCCCTCCTGGTTGTGAAGATAATGTTCTGAAGTCACAAGGAGGCATCCCGTGACAGCTCCAGACATGGTGGTTAAATGTAATTTTGTTACGGCTCTAAACTGTATATTCAATTGCGGCTGCACTCTCATTAAAGTGCAGATCGTTATGGAAAGTCACACAAAATATTTTTCTTGTTCCGGACAGCGCTCCTAAATTGGACGGACGCTCTCTGACACTTCAAATAATTTGCTGTCTTCCTTTTCAGGCTAGGGGGAAGCGTAGAACTTTCCTCGTCTTACAGTAAACGCCGTGGTGGTGGTCCACATTCTGTTTTCCCTAACAGTGAAATTTATTTTATTAACATTTAAATAGTTTCACACGTAAACAAACTACTTATTTTCCTTACATTTATTTCAAGTTGTTTACTCTTTCCTTGTGTTTGATTTTAAATATGGCGAAATCTTTTATGTATACACATATGTACAAATATTTATTTTAGTGCTACCAACTCAAAAGTGGTTGGCTGTCAAAAAATCTACTACAGAAAACAAAACGGGCAGACCTGCTATACGGATCAGAAATTGAACCCGATAAGTATCAGGATCACAACGTTGTTGTTGCATTTGCATGTTAAATTTCTATCCACATCTGGTTCACGCGTCATTGGAACGTTACTAATAATTCTTCAAAAAGTTTCTGTTTACGCCAAAAATTTCCAAATGAATTTACCTTAAAAATTTTATACCATGCTTATTACGACTTACATCGATTCACACAAATAACTTTGCAAGTCATGTTCTTATTTATTTTCAACGTGGAAAATATTTTCAATCTTATTAAAGTATTTTCTTGCTGTTCATTTTATGAATTTTCCTTTTTTAGCCTTTGTTGATTTTTTTCGTTATTCTAAGTAGGTATTTTTCTTCAATATCTCTGTTTATATTTTTTTGGAAGGGTGTTACGTCCTTTTCTTGCTTTTTTTTGATGACAGCATCGAGAAATTTTGAGAAAATGCTGTTTACAGCAACAAAAAACCATACCAACATTATGTTTCAAGTTACTGCTATGTCCTTGAACTGTTAGAAGCAAGTTTGTAGTTGTCGTACAGCATATTGCACCTCCTGTGACTGTTCCAGTTGTTAAAATGTAGCTTTCGTCAAATCACTGCTTAAAGATTTCTGGTCAGCGATTTTGTGACAATGACAGAGGTTGGCGTGGGGATATTTTTTTTTATATACCACGTGATATTTAGTCATTTCATTTCGTTTAAAGTTTGCCAATCTGTGCAGTGTATATGCCTTTGTGAGTTCACAGAAGAACGCTTTGCCATAGAATGCTGCTATAGCATCCTGCTTGGCTAGGTTATCTGACATCTTTCATGCTACGGCTATTTTATGTGGGAGCAAAAGTCTTTTAGAGCTCTGCACTCACCTTGCTCAGTTACAAAAGGACCCAAATTTATTAAACATATTGTTACGAATATTAGCAAAACTAAGGGGTGCTGCTATCTCTAGGCCGATGCTAAGCAGTGACGTGAATTCACATCAATAATTCAATCATTATGTATCTACATAAACGAAACAATAATTGCGTCTACATGTATGTACCATGTACGTATACGAGCAGCGGAGAGTCAATGCACAAACACATGCATATATATGAGATACTCCTGAAAGTATGCAATAAGAGAATCTATAAAATCGTACAATTGTAGTTACAGCTGAGAAGTTTGAGAGCTGATGGCAACTAGTAGATTCTGGAAGCGCCTAGAAGATGCGAACGTTGAAATCAGAGAGTATAAAAAGGCAGCAAATGTAGAGGCGCTGGAATTCAGTTTGAGTTGAGCTATCAAGCAGTTATTGATTAAGCACGCAATCTGGCGGGCAATAGTAGAGTTTCATTTGAAATATCAATCAGTTTGGTTGTTAAGCAATCTAGTTGCAAAGTACAAGTATTATTGTGAAGTACTTTAATAAAGCCCATTTTTCCATTATTCAAGATTGGAGTTATTTATTCAACAGTTTAGTGATTCGAACGTAGCAGAAGGGCAAATAAGAGGATTTGCAAGTAAAATCGTTACAATTGGTGTCAGAAGAGGAATTGTTGAATAAATTCCAGACAACAAGGACATGGCAAAGTTCAGTGAATTGGTTCTCAAGTTGCATTAATGACATGCACTTTTCCCTTGAAAATTATACAATGGTTTGTCATGACAGATGTAGTAAAAAAGGAGGCGGAATAGCTATTTACTGTAAAAAAAAAATATTAATATGAAAGTATTATCCCGATCTGAGCCCTGTGCCGTAGAATATTTGTTTGTTGAGCTGTCTGACAGATTCTCCAAAGCCCTCCTGTCTTGCCTATACAACCCAAAAAGGGATATAAGTCTTGAGCCGTTCTTTGCCTCCCTATCTCCGCTTGTTGTTGATTACCAAAGTATAATCTTTGCGGTGATTTTAACGTTAATCTTCTTGTTCGTGACTCCAATACTTCCAGCTTGTTCAACAATTTGTCTGTGTTTGGTCTCTCTGTAGTAAATTCATCCATTCCCACAAGGTATTCCAACATAAATAACCCAAGCTTATTGGACTATTTTATTGTCTCTGAACTTTCCTCTGTCTCTGCGTTTGACCAATTTGCATTTATATCGGATCATGACTTAACATTCTGTTCACTTGACATAAATCTTGGACAACGTGAGTCTGAAGTCACGTTCTCATTTTGGGACTTTCGAAACATTGACATGAACTTATTGGCTATGGATGTTAGCTCTGTGAGCTGGTCCAATTGTTGGTATTTTAGTAGTGTTAATGATAAGCTTGAGTTCCTAAATGAGAATCTGCTAAGTATTTTTAACAAGCATGTCCCCGAGAGATTTAGTAAGAAAAAATCATCGGTATCGCCCTGGTTCACGCCTAGAGTGTTGGCAGAAATCAAGGCGCGTAACAAGGCTTTATCTAAATGGAAAGCAAACCCTTACCAGTCTAACTGGAATTCGTTCAAAGCCGCCAGGAACAGAGCAACTTCCGTTATCAGATGTGAAAAGCGTAATTTTTATGTTGCCACGCTTGACCCCTCCCTGCCTCCTAATGTTTTATGGCGTAACCTTAAACGCCTGCGTGTATGTGGTAGGGACAATGATGAAGCTTACATACTAGATCCTGACCTGCTTAATGAAGCCTTTGTTATCTGCCCTACACCCATCACTCACCGTGCGTTTATCCCCCCGATAACGCCTGTTATTCCAGGAATACGTTTGAATTTGAAGCTGTATCGGACTTGGACGTCATAAAGTGTATATCAAAAATTAAATCGAATTCTACTGGTGTATATGGGTTTCCCATAAGATTTATAAAAATGGTGTTACCATTCATCATTGGAGCCGTAACTCATATTGTGAATCATTGCATAACTTCGTCTTGCTTCCCTAATCAATGGAAGATTGCATCAGTTTGACCCATTGCAAAGAAGAAGTATGCCGACACTCCTTCTGAGTTCCGTCCCATTAGCATACTACCTGCCCTGTCCAAAGCATTTGAGGCATTAAAGCCGAAAAAATCTCAAATCAGATGCAGAGATATCAACTTCTGTCACCTTTGCAGTCTGGATTTGGGGCTAAGCATGGTTGCGCAACAGCTTTGATTTAGATCCTCACCAATATTCGTAGTCACTTCGATGAAAACTTACTAACGTTGCTGTGTCTGCTTGACTTTTCCAAGGCATATGACTCAGTTGACCACGATTTGCTCTGCGCTAAGCTGAAGTCCTACTTTGGTTTTAGTTACAATTAATTACCGCTAATTAAAAGTAATTTAGCCAACCGATACCAACGGGTAATTATGGGGTCCCAAATGTCACGACTTAGTGCAGTAGTCTGCGGTGTGCCTCAGGGGTCAATTCTTGGGTCGTTGCTATTTAGCTTATTTATCAACGACATTTTACAGTCTGTAAATTTGTTACTATGCACGCTTATGCAGACGATGTTCAGCTTTACCTTTCTAGTCGTATTGATGACGTCGATGATCTCTGTTCTAAACTTAACGCTGACATCTCAGAAATTTTCCATTGGGCTAATCACAACGGGCTTCGTCTTAACGCAAATAAAACTTACGTCTTACCTATATCAAAGAAAAAGTTGGCTGAGACGTGTATCCCACCGATTTGTATTGGTACCGACCAAATTATACTGGTGAGTAAAACTACAAACCTTGGCTTTGTAGTCAACTCCAGTTTGACTTGTGTTGATCACATTAACCAGGCTATAGGAAGGGTGTATGGCGCACTGCGAAATCTGAGGCTATCGGCGATGTTTACTCCTCGTAACATCCGCCATAAATTGGCTATCCAATTAATTTTACCTTATTTGACATCTTCCGAGTTGATATACAATAATACAATACAATAGACGTGGACTTTAACCATATAATACGCTATGTGTATGGGCTTTCGAAGTTCGACCACACATCCCGTTGGAAATCTAGCCTTCTGGGATGTCAAATATCCGACTATCTCAAAGCCAGGAGCTGCATTTTCCTTTTCCGACTCATGCTCACTAAGACGCCCCTATATCTTTATAATAAGCTTTCTTTCACAAGATCCGCTCGTTCAAACGACCTTATAGTACCCACATTTAAATCTGTTGCGTCGACTAGACTATTTTTCGTGAACACTATACGTACCTGGAATTCTATTCCCAATGCTATAGGAAATAGTATAAGTAGGAGCAACTGTAAGAATGTTATCTATAACTATTTTTCTGATAATAGTATGTAGACTGCCCGTGTATTTGATCACGATACTAGAATAAATTACAAATTAGGTTTTATGCATAGATATATATATATATATATATCTGTTTATATCAGTTTCATGTAAATGTTTATTTTATTCCTGTACTACTACTTATAACTATCTTTCCTTTCATGTTGTACTATAAAAGACCTCAAATCTTATTGTACTAATAATTTTGATCATTAAATAAATACATATATACATACATACATACAATTGAAGATCCAGCAACTAAAGAAGGAGTTGGAGAGCCGCGGATTGAATACAAGCGGCGTTAAACTCGAACTTCAGGCACGGCTACGAGAGCAATGGAAGCAGAAGGAATTGATGTGGACGAGTATGTCTTTTATCCTGATGGGCACGAGACAACAACAAAAATTGAAGAGAAAAACGAAACATCGCAGACAGTTACGAGCACAGACTTGAACATGATTTTGGCTGCAATATCTGCACAAACATCGACAGTAAAAGAAATGTCGTCAGAAATAACAACGAAGATTGAAGCACAAGAAACGCGTATGTCAGAAATGCCGTCGCAAATGTTATCTCAGCTGGAATCGCAGGAGAACCGTATAACAGCGAAGATTGAAGCACAATTGGATGAACAGAAAACATACATGGCGTCACAAATTGCAGAACAATTAAAAGAGCAAGAGGCACGCATAACATTACAACTCGAAGCCCAGGAAGAGCGTATCTCAACGAAGCTGGAGGCACAGGAAACAAAAGTCTCATCGCAGCTGGAGGCCTTTAGTGAACGACAAGTTAAAATGGAGGCCGAGATGGATGCTTTGAAAAATCGTATACAGGAGTTGCAACTAAATCGCCCAGCAGTTTCAGCGAGTAATCCAAAGGTAAAAACACCATCCTTTGACGGTTCTGTTCCTTTCCAGTTCTTTAAGCTACAGTTTGAGAAGACCGCAGCAGTGAACCACTGGAATGCTGAAGATAAAGTTGCTGCACCGTTCATGGCGTTGAAAGGGCCGGCAGCTGAGATTTTACAAACCATTCCAGAGGGCGAACGGAACTGTTATGAAACATTGATGGGCGCTCTAGAGGGACAATACGGAACTGAGCATAGGAGACAGATATACCAAATGGAGTTGCTGAACCGCTTCCAGGGGTCTGGTGAAACATTGCAAGAGTTTGCGTCGGATATTGAAAGGCTAGCACATTTAGCGAATGCGGACGCACCCGTGGAATACACTGAAAGGGTAAAGATTCAGAGGTTTATAAATGGCATACGGGACGCCGAAACAAAGCGAGCTACATACGAAAACCCAAAGCCAACATTCGCAGAAACGGTGTCACAAGCTCTGATTCAGGAAACAGCGTCGCTTCTGTGTAAGCCAGTTTTCAAAGAACGCCGTTTGGAAGTAGAAAGGCCAGAGTGGGTATGCGCTGAAAGGATCGCAAAAGCGGAGTGAAAAAGTTATCAAATGCTTCAAATGCGGGAAGTCCGGTCACATTGCACGTCATTGCGATCTTGGTCCTAATAGTTCCAAGAATTTGGGTGGCCGTAAACGAAAACCTGGAGGAGATGAGCAAGAGCAAGTAAGAGGTAGATATCGAGAGCTAGATCCAGCTATTGAATGCCCTGTGATATCTGTGTTGCAAATTGTTAGAAAATCGAGCAGTCTTACCGTCAGAGGGAATGTGGATGGTAAAGAACATGTACTGACTGTAGATACGGGCGCATCTCATTCCTTGATTCGATCTGATTTGGTCTACAGGAGAGTAAAATCATTACCTGGAACGTGGTTGCGTACGGTCACTGGCGAGTATAACAAAGTCCGGGGAGAAGTGACCTGTGAAGTCTTAATTGGGAAGGTCATGGTTTTACACAAATTCGTTGTCGCGGAGATCGTTGATGAAGCCATATTTGGAGTGGGCTTCTTGTTTGACCATGACATCAAGATCGATATGCAGAAAAGGGTGATGCGTTATAAGAATCAGGATATACCACTTAACTTCAAGTTGGAGAAAGGGTTCAGTAGTAATCGAGTAATGGTGGAGTAGACTCGACAAAGGCCACGAAAGTCAAAAGAAAAGGTTGATGGATCGAATGGGCCAAATAAAGCGAAATTAAAAGTACCTGCGAGAAAAGGACCGGCATTGAAAAACCCTAATGGACGCACTAAAACGTCTGAAAGAATTTTTCAGAAAGAATGCATGGGTGGTTTCAAGCCAGCGCGCACTATTTTTGGGAAACGTCCAGACGATAATGATGATGCAAAGTCAATCCGTCAAGTGCAAGCTCTGCGAAAAAGTTCATTGGCCAAACAACAGAGTGCGAGGGAAAGATCAAGAATAATGAGTAGTAAGATGAAACGCAGGTACAATGAGAACAAAAATTCGGAAGGTTTCTTGGAAGGAGATTTACCCTCACCGGCGGAAAGGTGTTCCATCCAAGATTCGGAGTAGTTGGGAAGGCCCGTACAAAGTTGTGAAGAAGATCAGTGATACCATCTACCGCATATAAACCACTGGGAAACCACGGAGTAGAAGAGTGGTACATCTGGAGATGCTAGCGGCGTTTAGATCGGGAGATTTGTCTGATCGAGACGATCAGACTTAGGTGGAGGGCAGTGTTACGAATATTAGCAAAACTAAGGGGTGCTGCCACCTCTAGGCCGATGCTAAGCAGTGACGTGAATTCACATCAATAATTCAATCGTTATGTATCTACATAAACGAAACAATAATTGCGCCTACATATGAATATGTACCATGTACGTATACGAGCAGCGGAGAGTCAGAAAGTATAAAAAGGCAGCAAATGTACAGACGCTGGAATTCAGTTTGAGTTGAGCTATCAAGCGGTTATTGATTAAGCACGCAATCTGGCGGGCAATAGTAGAGTTTCATTTGAACTATCAATCAGTTTGGTTGTTAAGCAATCTAGTTGAAAAGTATAAGTGTTATTGTGAAGTACTTTAATAAAGGCCATTTTTCATTATTCAATATTGGAGTTATTTATTCAACAGTTTAGTGATTCGAACGTAGCAGAAGGGCAAATAAGAGGATTTGCAAGTAAAATCGTTACAATATTTTGCTAATTATCTTAAGATCTAATTGAAAGAATTTGTTCTCAACAACACGCCCTGAATTACGTCTTCTCTGGCCTGTTTAAAGAGGCGCCAAAAGTAGGGCTTGCAGAAAATTTGAGCATTTGCCTTCTGGCTGGTTGGTTGCTGACCTTCCCCCTGCAAATACCGGGCTAAAGTAATGTTCGAAGCGCTGTTCTAATGCACTTTCTCCTGGAAGCCATTCTCCCCGCGAGTAGACCGAACGGATATTATTTTCCTAAATCTTTTTCTGTGTTTTTCTGGTTGTAGTTGGCCAAGCTTGTTTGGAGATTTTACAGGTGTTCGCAGAATACCATTTACGAAATTCGTCATTCTTTAGAGTGAATAAAATGTCTTTCTTTACTGATGTATGTGGTCGTCCCCTGTGATGTATAACGCTGCGCATGCCTTAGATAATACAGCCGTTTTCATTGCCGTCAATATTTCTGTAACCAGGTAACCAAGTGAGTGAAATGGTTGCCAAGTTTGTTGCTTCCATAGCACCCATTTACAGCTATCAGCGGCCTTATGGTGATTTGAGTGCCTTGAGAGCTGCTTGGATGACAGAGTCATACTTTGAATCCTCTTCCTGGCTTCATCAGCAGGAAAAACTCTGCTTGTATGATGCTGGCTGATTTCGAGAGGCCGATGGCGACTGCACTTAGCTGTTCGGAAAAAATATCTGGACTGACGCCGCACTTCATTTTTGACCCTTCAGTGTCGCCTGACCAATCTCTTCTCGAAGGTAGGTTCAGCTCAAAATTTCTCTTAAAATTCAGTAAAGACGAAAGATAGTCGGTTGTCAAATCCAGCATATAGACTCCCTAAGCCTAAGTTTTGGATAAATGCTCCTGCTTTTGCTTCTCTACACTTATTTCAATATTAGTTTTCCAGTTCGGCTTGCTGTCTATCTCTACGGCAAGATTCTTAATCCTCGTCGAGAGCGAGATTTCTGTGAAATTTTGAACAGTAACATTTCTGTCTTGCTTGGGGTTGTAATGCTCGCAACCTGTAGGATAACGGTAGGAAAAGATTATCCATCTCCACTACCCTTACATCATTATTGTCGAGCTCAAGCAGTATCTCCTTCAGAGCTACAGCGCTCAGTAATAGGGAGAGAACCCCAGCCTGGTTGCTCCAAATCCCATGTTACGGATCATTGTCACCGAGCTCATACCGCTCATGTTATTCTGTTTTCAGGCATTGATTGAGTCCTTCCACACATATGTGATTGTCGACATAGGTACCTTGGAGGGCTTTGACAATAACACTGATTTGTATGCTGTTGAAATCGCCTTCTCTGTTCAGGAAGGCAGCTAGTGTGTAGTGTTTAAAGTGAAGTGATCTTTCTACAGAGCTCATGGATGGCCGTTTCTATTGACTTTCCCTTCATGTATGAATGCATTGCCTTTGATAGGTTTGGCTCTGTAATTGTTGATCTAATGTAGATGTCAAAAAACCCTTCAGAACCTTAAGTAAACATAAAGGTGGTGAAGATTTTTGGCTTTATTCTTTGGAGTTTTCATATTCTTCAATGCACAAGCTGTTTTTGCGTCGTCGCTTTTTTGAGAGAAAAATTTGGTCTGCTGCTCGGCTATGCCTATATCTCTCAATGAGCAATTGAACGAGTCGAGTGAAGTAAGCATCAGCTGTTTAACTCCTGAGCAGATTCTCTCCTTGTGTCATTCCAAGCGTATCTTGGACACCACAATTTAATGGTACCAGTCACCTCGTTGTCTGCGTACATTCATCATACTAATGCTACGCATATCATATACCATGGTGTGACCTATTTTGTTTTATGTTCTTCTCTAAGGAGCTTGAGATAACTTACTTGATGTAACTTTTTATGCTGAAACCTATTACTGTCAATCAATCGTAATCCGTTGGTCGATATTTCTTTTCTCACCGTGTCTCACAGTCGTTAAGCTTTATGTCAGTACTTGGCGGCGAAGTCTCTTTCTGCCAAAAAAAAAAAAAAATACCGTGGCGCTATTGTCGTTCTGCCTTGCCCAACTATCGCTCTTAGTGAATGGCGTTGAAGTCAGCCTTTGCATTATAGAAGGCATAACCCAGCCGGTCATTTTAACCTTCCACTGCAATTGCTGCCGTGCATTCCCACGAGGCGGTCATAATCGCCTAGGCAAAAAGCCAATTACTACTGATGTTTCCTTTTAATACAAATTTAGTTATGTATTATCACTTTCCCCTTTTTATTGACTCTTAAAGGAGTGTATAAGCAACTCGCAGTGTCCATGTCTCATCGACTGTTGTGTTTGTCATTGCTTTTGTGTGGTAAATCGTTTGTTGTCATTTGCTTCTATGTCAAGTACACGCAATATTTTCTTTAGATTTCTACGCCACGGGTTATATCTGTTTGAATTGGTAGTGCACACGTTTATTTTATGTGTGTATGTTAACCGTTTGCTTACCAGCGATCTATGCTTATATGTATATACACACACACACATATATATATATATATATATATATATATATATATATACGTGTTTCTTTATTTCATTTAATTGGGCGAAGGTTCTTTCTGCAACTGCTGTCAGCCGCAATTGACCGCTGCAGGACACAATTTACTTGAGACATTTTTCGATCGAATGATTTTTACACTGATTGAATTTCTTATGGTTGTAGTACTAAATAACGAAGACATTACTACATACTTCGAATTTGAATTGGAATTTATATGAATTTTTTATATGGATCTTGTACGTATGTGTGATTTATTTTTATACAAAAGACCAACTCAATAATTTTATACTTTGTATGGTATATGAAAATACACACTTTAAATTGAAACTCCAACCAGATTAATTTGCAATATGCATCTTTAAAGTAGTTCCTTTACATATAATTATTTGCAATTAGACTCGGTTCGAGTTATTTACGAATTCAGCCTGCTTATCATCGCGTATAAGGTTCCATCCAGCGTACTGTGCAAAGGACTGAAGCCGGAAGTCAACGAACTGATTGGAACATACTAGTGCGGCTTCAGACATGTTCAATCTTCTATCGTCTATAGCCTCACGATGTGCCAGCTCATGGAGGAATCTCACGATAAGAGAATCGACACTCCTCATTTTTTTGTTGACCTCAAAGCAACCTTTGACAGCACGAAAAGAAGTTGATGATTTTAAGTTCCCTGCAAGGTTAATAAGGCTCTGCCAAATAACATGGAGAGCAACGCAGGGATGACGAGGACCTATCCGAGACATTCGAAACCAAACACGACTCCAGAAAAGGCGGGTTTTTAATACGATTTCTTTAACATAAAGCTAAAGAAGATAATTCTAGCAGCAGAACTAAAGCGTGACAGTAAAATCTATTATATGAGCCTACAATTACTGGCTTATGCTGGCGATATTGATATTATTGGCCTAAACAGACACGCTGTGAGTTCTGCCTCCCCTTGGTTAATTATATAAAGCAAAAAAAAGTTGAGTGATGCATACTAGAATGATTTTCCGCCATACCTTGTAAATTTGGTTTGGAGAAAAACCGGTTTCGGCGTTGCGCCATCATGAGTGCCGTATTTGGTTAGGGTCTGATGTTGTCGTTTGTTTTATATTTATAGTTCGATATGTATGTGTGTGTTATGTGTTCCTTAAGACGGCGGTGGTTTTTCACTGATCTACTTGTGTGGTTACCTGAGGCAGGTAGAAATCAGTAATTCTAGTCGTTTGACATTTTTTGATTGTTGGTTTATCGTTGGTTTATTGTTTTGGGTTCCAAGACGGCCATTTTATACCCACTTCAGGCTCTTTATGCAGCTTCCTTCATTCATAAGGCCTAACTGAAGTCATATTTCCTCAGGTCTAAACTCTTCTTTATATTAGTATGGCTTTTTGCAGGTGAAATATATTTGTATAGTATGATCTACGAGATAAACTGAATATTCTATAAATATAGTGAAAGAACCAACAAGCGGCGTGATGTGTATATTTCCTTTTGCCTACTTTGAAGAACTGACTCCTTCGATCTTTTATCAATTAATCCTCAGACATTCTTCATACAGTCTGCTGTTCTAAGGGCCCTTTAGGCAAGAAAAATGAGCCCTGTTTTGGAGGAGAGAAGTCACTCAGTCCCTACTAAAAATTGTAAAATTTTCATATTTAAAGTTTAAATAAATAAATTTTTTTATAAATACCAATTTAAAGTCTCCTCAAAACAAAAAAAAAAAAGAAATACCATTGGCTTACCAATTAAAGTTTAAAGTGTATGTAACACCTTGCAACCACATATCAACTTTAGTAAATATGTTTACACTTACATTCTTATATTCATAGTCATATGCGTACAAGAGCTCAAATTTAATCTTAGTATATATTTGCAAAATTGTTCGCAAACCTGTGACAGTTTGCTCAGCAATGAATTGTGGTTTTACACACTTCTAAAAGAAAGGCTATGTTCTATTCATTCATATTTTCTAGACTGGTCTATTCCGCATACAACTCACATACATCCTAACATCGCAGGCATTTGCGCTGATTGTTTCAAGAAGTTTTCAAATTGATTTAATCCAGCTGGAATTATGTTGAAGTCAAGTGCTGAAGTTCAACGAAGGCAACGCTGGAAAATATTTTTAGTAGAAGCGAAAGGAAGAGATCTACTGATTTAAATTTGCAAATATTTCTAGAGTCGATTCTCTCGAGTTCTCGCACAAACGTTGTAAGATAAGTTATGTCTAAGTCCCGGATTTAAGTGAGAATTTAAACTACAGTTTAACTAGAATTTAACCTTGCTTTATTTGATGCCTACGCAAAATTTTTCAGTGCTTTAAGTTAGCGTAAACATATACGCGTGTAAAAAAACACGGACATTAAACAGATAATTAAGCGCCCAATAATTTAAGTTTTTTGCTTCTTCCTTCTTTCTATTTTTTTCCTAGTTGCGTGTGAGGTGTTCATTGAAGGACACGATTCGCTGAATCCGGTTTTGTTTGGTGATGAGCATCACAACTTTTAGGTAGCACAAAAATATGACAAGTAAAGATATAGAAGGAGAAATATGATTAATAGAAAAATAAATTTATGAAGAGTAAAACCATAGTAAAAAATATTTAAAATAAAACTAATTTCGAAATATAATTTCTTTCTTAATCATCTAATCACCATCAGCCTTAATACGATTTATAAACAAGTAGTTTTAATGTTAATTCTGTAAAGTTCTGACCATCATTATCATTAATTGGAGCATAATCGCGATAGCTAATGCCAATTGGAGGAGATCGAGTATTATTTTACCTGCCTCTTTTAACAAAGTATTTCTTCTCTTCTTGTCAGCGTTGAGCAGATCATGGTAATGACTAATAAGGACCCAGATATCTATAGATATTCCAAAATTATTTTATAGATGGACTATTTTTTTGCTGTGACTGCTGAAACACTCCCTTTTTTTATGATGAGGGTTTCCTATAAAAATATTATCTAGAGGGATATGCATACTGTACCCTCCCGTACTAGCACCTTCTAGTACGCCTGTCGCGAGTATTATTTGATTAGCTCCTCAAATCTTTGGAAAGACGCAACTTCCTTATTTGTTTTTTAAAAGATTAGGGAATGCCGAGCGAGGAATTTGCTTCATGTCTTTTTTCTTCCTAATTTTCCTACTGCATTTCCTCTCCCTCATTGCTTTTTCCCATAAACCTTTGATTGTTTCCCCTTCTCTGATCCCCTCATCCACTCTTTTCGTGCTTTTTTGTTCTCTCATTTATGTTCCTCCAACTCTTCTAACTCCTTTTCCTCAATTATTAGACCCCTTTATTTCTTTTTCCTTTCCTATTCATTATCCTATTAATATCTTCCTTTGTCATCACATTTCGTATTACTTTCCCAGTTCCTACACATATATTTTTTTTTCCTTTTCTTAATCCTCTAAGCATAACACTAACTGTGAGATAGTCTAGAAGAAATATATCAACTGAAATTTACGTTTTTATATTTGTGCCCAATAAGAAATGTTTGTACGTAGATTGTTTCTACACTACTCAAAGATACCATGCTTAGGAAAATATCTCAACTGTGGCTTCTTCTTTTATATACACTCACGGAAAAATTTATTGGCACAAGAACTTTTTCTGTTCTCACCTAGTTTTACTAGGTTTATTTTATGTTTATATTAATTGTTTCTGTTTTATCAGCCTACTGATAAAGGATTCCAGGTTCACATTCGTGCCAAAGACAGAAGAATAAATTTACTGATAGTCGTAGTTTTTGTTTTTTTAATTTTTCTATAATTGAATAATAATTTTTTTTAGTTTGGAAGAGAAGATAGAAATTTTTTTCAGACACCTGCCATAGCTGCGCAAATAGATCCATTTCGAAGGTTGCTCAGCCTTCATCAACAGTACGCCTAAGGAAAAACAATACGCTTAAACTACACCGCGGTGTTTTGTTTGATTGATCAGAAGTGAGTCCCGCTTCCCCTTTTCACCCTTTATCCCATTCCGTTCAACTTTATCTTCCAATTTTCTTCATATTATTGTCAATCTCTTATTCCAAATATCTTCCTCACACTACCGAACCCATTCCCACCCTCACTTTTACTTCCACTTCTGGTTCCACTCCCACCCATACTGCCATCCTCACTCCTTCTTCCACTCCAAGTCCTCGCACATCCACTCCTATTCCCTCAGACACCCCGACTCCTTTGGCTCCCAGTCCCACTTCCAATACCACTCCAACTTTCAGTACTTCAGACACAATCTCTCCCTCTATCTCTCACCCCAATTCCCTTATGCATGACATCTCGATATTAAATATGAAATGCCTGCTTCGCCTGATTGGCCAAAATTAATATATTTGCTATTATAAACCATTACGTAAGGGTTAAGCTGAAAATGTTTATACTCAGCGTGCTTTGCACACAGAGTATATTAACTTTGATTGGATAACTGTTGGTTGTACAGGTATAAAGGAATCGAGATAGATTTAGACTTCTATATATCAAAATTACCAGTATCGAAAAACAAGTAAGGAAGGTTAAGTTCGGGTGTAACCGAACATTACATACTCAGTTGAGAGCTATGGTGACAACATAAGGGAAAATAACCATGTAGGAAAATGAACCGAGGGTAACCCTGGAATGTGTTTGTATGACATGTGTATCAAATGAAAGGTATTAAAGAGTATTTTATGACGGAGTGGGCCATAGTTCTATAGGTGGATGCCATTTAGGGATATCACCATAAATGTGGATCAGGGTTGACTCTAGAATTTGTTTGTACGATATGGGTATCACACTAAAGGTATTAATGAGGGTTTTAAAATGGAGTGGTTGTAGTTCTATAGGTGGTCGCCTTTTCGAGATATCGGCATAAAGGTGGACCAGGTGTGACTCTAGAATTTGTTTGTACGATATGGGTATCAAATGAAAGGTGCTAATGCGTATTTTAAAAGGGAGTGATCTTTAGATCCATAGGTGGACGCCGTTTCGAGATATCGCCATAAAGGTGGACCAGAGGTGACCCTAGAATTTGTTTGTACGATATTGGTATCAAATGTAAGGGGTTAATGAGCATTATAAAAGGGAGTGGACCTTGGTTCTATAGGTGGGCGACTTTTCGGGATATCGCCATAAAGGTGGACCATGGGTGACTCCAGAATATGTTTGTACGATATGGGTATCAAACTAAACGTATTAATGAGGGCTTTAAAAGTGAGTGGTTGTAGTTGTATAGGTGGCCGCCTTTTTGAGATATCGACATAAAGGTGGACCAGGGGTGACTCTAGAATTTGTTTGTACAATATGTGTATCGAAAGAAAGGTGTTAAAGAGTCTTTTTAAAAGGGAGCGGGTCTTAGTTCTATAGGTGGTCGCCTTTTCGAGATATCGCCATAAAGGTGAACCAGGGGTGACTCTAGAATGCGTTTGTACGATATGGGTATCAAATTAAAGGTGTTAATGAGGCTTTTAAAAGGGAGCGGTGGTAGTTGTATATGTGAAGGCGTTTTCCAGATATCGACCAAAATGTGGACCACGGTGACCCAGAACATCATCTGTTGGATACCGCTAATTTATTTATATTGTAACAAATTTACTTGCAATCCTTTTATTTGCAACCCTCTGCTAAGTTCGAATCACTAAACTGTAGAATAAATAACTCCAATAGGTAATAATGCAAAATGGCCTTTATTAAAGTACTTCACAATAACACTCAAACTGTGCAACGAATAGCTTGCTTAATAACCAAACTTATTGATAGCTCAAATGAAACTCTACTATTCAAAATAATACTGCACTTGCTCGCTAGATAGCGTCTTAGTCGAAACTGCTTGACAACTCAAATCAAAGTGAATTCCAGCGCCTCTACAATTGTCGCCTTTTATACTCTTTGATTTCAACCTTCGCATCTTCTGGGCGCTTCCAGAATCTACTAGTCCAGCAGCTCTCAAACTTCTCAGCTGTAACTATCATTGCACAATTTTATAGTTTTTCTCATTGCATAATTATAGGAGTATCTCAGATATATGCATGTGTTTGTGAATTGACTCTCCGCTGCTGGTATACGTACATGGTACCTATATGTAGACGCAGTTATTGTTTCGTTTATGTAGATACATAATGATTGAATTATTGATGTGTATTCACGTCACTGCTTAGCATCGGCTTAGAGTTACCAGCACCCGTTAGTTTTGCTAATATTCGTAACACTGCCCTCCACCTAAGTCTGATTGTCCCGATCAGACAAATCTCTCGATCTAAACGCTGCTAACCTCTCCAAATGAACCACTTTCATTTTGGTTCGTGGTATGGTAGTGGTTTGTATGCGGTACACTACATCGTTGATCCGTTTTACAACTTTGTATGGGCGTTCCCAGTTACACTGCAATTTCGGAGACAAACCTTTTTTTCGTTGTGGGTTGTATAGAAGCACCAAATCTCCTTCCTGAAACACTTCGGAATTAATTGCTTTATCGTACCTCGCTATCATCTTGTCACTCATAATCTTTGCTCGTTGCCTTACCAGATCGTGTATCTCTCTCAGCTCTTCTCCCAAGACACCAGTGGATTTCTTGACATTCCTCTCCGTATCGGCATCTATCCCATACTTCAAATCAGCTGGCAGTCGAAGGTCATTGCCAAAAATTACCTTTGCGGGAGTTTGGCCCGTTGTGTCATGTACTGCCGATCGGTAGGCCATCAAGAATAATGATATGTGTGTATCCCAGTCCTTATGGTACTTGTCTACTACTTTCCTTAAATGCTCCTCCAATGTTCTGTTGAAACGTTCCACCATACCATCGGACTGAGGATGCAATGCAGTTGTCCGTGTTTTTCGAATGGCCAACTTCTTGCACATTTATAGGAACACAGCTGATTCAAAATTCCTGCCTTGATCAGAATGTAACTCCATTGGCAACCCATTCGTTTTTAACCACTTCTGCTACTGTTTCTGCTTCTTGGTTTGGGATTGGGTATATCTCTGGCCATTTACTGAAATAATCCATAACCACCAGTACGTATTTGTTTCCGCGGTTGCTAGTAGGAAATTTACCTGCGACATCCATGGCGATCGTTTCAAATGGTGCACCTGAAATATACTGCTTCATCTGGCCATGACTTCGGGTTTTGGGCCCTTTCGCTCTGTTGCATACCTCGCAGTTGGCAATCCACTCGGTGACCGACTGACGGCAACCAACCCAATAGAATCTCTGCTTAACTTTCTCGAGTGTTTTCGTGATTCCAAGATGACCTCCACTTGGACCATTGTGCAGCTCGCTGAGCACGTCAGGAATCCTCTTTCTGGGAACAACTATCAGTTTCTTCTTGCGTTGACCATCCTCACTCTCCCATACTCGATGCAAGCAACCGGATATCAATTCTAAACTGTTCCACTGTGCTCAATATGACTTCGCAATGGGACTCTCTGCTGACGTTTCCTCTCTGCTTGGTCTTTCGTTTCGTTCGAGCCCTTGCATAACATGTGACAGATCTGTATCGTCTAGCTGACACTTTCTTAGTTGTTCCTTGTCCCATTCATCCCTACACGTTATAGTCATTAGCCGGACATCTATAATGTCTTCTTTAGCCTCGGCCTTTGAACAGTGCTTGCATTCCAAACTACATGGTCTTCGTGACATTGCATCGGCATTTCCATGGGTACTACCTTTTCGATGCTCAATGGAAAAGACATAGCTTTGTAGTCGCTCGATCCACCGTGCCAATTGTCCTTCCGGATTACGGAACTGCAGAAGCCATTTCAACGCTGCGTGATCTGTCCTGACACACAATCGTTGGCCGTAGAGGTATTTGTGAAAATGTTTAATGCACTCTACCAATGCCAACAGCTCTCTCCGCGTAACATAGAAGTTGCTCTCTGGTTTTCCAATCGAACGGCTGTAATATGCAACTACCTTCTCCTGTCCATCGACCAGTTGTGACAAAACGCCTCATATAGCATATCCACTCGCATCTGCATCTAGAATAAATGTTGCTCCTGGAATCGGATATGCTAAAATTGGGGCAGTGCACAAACGCTCCTTCAATGTTTGGAAAGCCACTTCTTGCTCCTTCTTCCATTCAAAAGCTTTATTTTTCCTTGTTAGCTCGTGGAGACTATGGGCTACGCTGGAAAATTTTGGTACAAATCGGCGGTAATATGTGCACAGCCCAAGGAAACTTCTTAATTCATGTAGGTTCTGTGGTCTTGGCCAATCCTTTACAGCCTCTATCTTTTCGTTTGCTGTGCAGATGCCCTCTGTCGTTACCTTGTGACCCAAATAATTTACTTCCTTTTTAAACAGCGCACTCTTTTTGGGACTTAACTTCAGACCAGCGCCAGCTATTCTCTGGAGAACTTCCTCCAAATTCTTAAGATGTTCATCAAAGTTCTTACCCAATACGATGATGTCGTCCAGGTACACCAAGCATGTTTTCCAATGTAGTCCTTTCAGTACCTGGTCCGTGAGTCTCTCAAAAGTAGCTGGTGCATTACAAAGTCCAAAAGGCATCACTGTAAATTGCCAAAGACCATCACCGACACGGAAGGCTGTTTTCTCTTTATCTTCCTCCTTCACCTCCACTTGCCAGTAGCCGCTTTTCAAGTCCAGCGTGGAAAACCATTTCGTACCAGATAGCGAGTCCAGAGTGTCGTCAATTCTTGGCAATGGTTAGCTATCCTTTTTCGTTACGTCATTCAACTTCCGGTAGTCCACGCAAAATCTCATTTTTCCAACCTTCTTCTTTACAAGTACTACCGGTGACCTCCATGGACTAGCTGATGGTTCGATGACGCCGCTGTCGCTCATTTCTTGTGTGATTTGACTCACAACTTCCCGCTTCGCCAGTGGAACACTACGAGGAGTTTGACGGATCGGCTTCGCATCTCCAGTGTCAATTTGATGTTTCACAATATTGGTGCGGCCTGGTTTGGAACCATCCTGGTCAAATATGTTCGCGTACTTTAGGAGCAGTTGTTTTGCCTTACTCTGATAGGCTTCCTCTAGACCCTGCGTCCATGCCGTGATGTCATTTGAAAGATCAGTATTACTAGATGAAACGTGTTCCTGGAGCTGTTCATAGTTAGTAACTAATTCAGCCTCTTGGCATCTTCCTAAAATAGCTCCTTTAGTCAGTTTGAGTGGTGACTTGAACTCATTGAATACTCTTACCGGAATACGTCCATCTTGTTTTGTCATAGCCAGGGTTTTTCCTACAAGTATGTTTAGAGCTGATTTGTTTTCTGCTTCAACAACCCACAATTTGTTTGTCCCACAATCTCCATCAACCTTTGCCCAGATGACTGCTTCGGATTTTGGTGATATTTGCTGACTCTCTTCCACCAGCACTCGTTTACTGCTGTAGCCTCTCTCGTAGCCGAAATTAAGTGGTACATCCATGTTCTTATATCGCATCATCTTGCTTTGCATGTCGATCTTGATGCCCTGGTCGATTAAGAAGTCCACTCCAATTATGATTTCATCAACAATCTCTGCCACTATAAAATTGTGTACTACCGTGACGTTCCCGATTGCGACTTCACATGATACTTCTCCTAGAACCGTGCTGTCTTCTCCAGTGGCTGTACGCAATCTTGCTCCATGCAATGGTCTTATCTTCTTGTTGACTAAATCTGCTCGAACAATGGAATGGGATGCACCCGTATCTACAGTCAGTAAACGTTCCTTTCCATCCACATGTCCTCCGACAGTAAGATTGTTTGACCTTCTTCCAATTTGTGAGATAGAGATTATGGGGCATTCAATTGAGGGAGCCAGCTGTCGCCCCTTGCGGCTGACTCGCCTTAGTTTAACGATTGAGTGGACTCGGAGATTTGCTCATCTCCTTCAGCTCTGCGTTTACGGCCACCCTCATTGTTGGAGCTATTGACCCCGGTGCTGCAATGTAGTGCAATGTGACCTGGGTTGTCGCACTTGAAACATTTTATAACTCCGGCATTTTTCTGTTGTGATCCCTTCAGTGCTTCCAAAATTGTGTCTACCCAATCTGGTCTTTCCACTTCCACACGATGAGCTTTGTATGCTGGTTTACTCAATAGTGAGGCCGTTTCCTGAGTCAATGCATGTGATACCGTTTCAGCAAATGTCAGCTTTGGGTTTGCGTATGTAGCTCGCTTCGTTTCCACATCCCGTATGCCATTTATAAAACTCTGGATTTTTACCCTCTCGGTGTATTCCACGAGTGCGTCCGCATTTGCGAGATGAGCCAACCTTTCAACATCCGAGGCAAACTCCTGCAAAGTCTCATTCGCTCTTTGATGACGGTTTTGCAACTCAATTTGTAATATCTGTTTCCTATGCTCGCTTCCATAACGTCGTTCTACAGCAGCCATCAATGCTTCATAACTGTTCCGTTCGTACTCTGGAATCGTCTGTAAGATTTCCGCTGCAGGCCCTTTCAATGCCATGAACAGTGCAGCAACTTTATCTTCCGCATTCCAGTTGTTCACTGCTGCGGTCTTCTCAAACTGTAGCTTGAAGACCTGGAAAGGAACAGAACCGTCAAATGATGGTGTTTTTACCTTTGGATTGCTTGCTGAAACAGCTGGGCGGTTTAGTTGTAACTGCTCCATACGACCTTTTAGCGCTTCTATTTCGGCATCAATTTTGTCCTCGAGTTGTAAAATTTTTGCATCCTGCTCTTCCAGTTTCACAAAGAGCTGCGATGATACCTGTTCCGAAATTTTTGCCGCCATTTCAGATATAGGTGCCTCTTGCGTTTCCAGTTGCGATGCCAAATATGTCTTCTGTTCTTCCAATTGTGATGTTATACTGGTTTCCTGCGATTCCAGTTGGAATACCATATACGTCTTCTGTTCTTCCAGTTGTGAAGACATATACGTTTTCTGTTCTTCTAGTTGAGCTGACATTGTCGATGTTTGGGCAGATATTGCAGCCAAAATCATGTTCAAGTCTGTGCTCGTAACTGTCTGCGATGTTTCGTTTTTCTCTTCAATTTTTGTTGTTGTCTCGTCCCCATCAGGATAAAAGACATACTCGTCCACATCAATTCCTTCAGCTTCCATTGCCTCTCGTAGTCGCGCTTGGAGTTTAAGTTTAACGCCGCTTGTATTCAATCCACGGCTCTCCAACTCCTTCTTTAGTTGCTGGATCTTCAATTCACTGAACTTTGCCATGTCCTTGTTGTCCTCTGGAATTTATTCAACAATTCGTCTTCTGACACCAATTGTAACGAATTTACTTGCAATCCTTTTATTTGCAACCCTCTGCTAAATTTGAATCACTAAACTGTTGAATAAATAACTCCAATAGGTAATAATGCAAAATGGCCTTTATTAAAGTACTTCACAATAACACTCAAACTGTGCAACGAATAGCTTGCTTAATAACCAAACTCTACTATTCAAAATAATACTGCTCTTGCTCGCTAGATAGCGTCTTAGTCGAAACTGTTTGACAACTCAAATCAAACTGAATTCCAGCGCCTCTACAACTGTCGCCTTTTATACTCTTTGATTTCAACCTTCGCATCTTCTAGGCGCTTCCAGAATCTACTAGTCGAGCAGCTCTCAAACTTCTCAGCTGTAAGTACAATTGCACAATTTTATAGTTTTTCTCATTGCATACTTATAGGAGTATCTCAGATATATGCATGTGTTTGTGCATTGACTCTCCGCTGCTCGTATACGTACATGGTACATATGTGTAGACACAATTATTGTTTCGTTTATGTAGATACATAATGATTGAATTATTGATGTGAATTCACGTCACTGCTTAGCATCGGCTTAGAGATAGCAGCACCCCTTAGTTTTGCTAATATTCGTAACAATATATATAATACCACGAACAGTATTCCTGCCAAGATTTCAAGGTTTTTTTATTTCGCCCTGCAGAACTTTTTCATTTTATTCTACTTAATATGCTAGGTGTCACACCCATTTTACAAAGTTTTTTCTAAAGTTATACTTTGCGTCAATAAACCAATCCAATTACCGTGTTTACCATGTTTCATCCCTTTTTTCGTATTTGGTATAGAATTATGGCATTTTTTTCATTTTTCGTAATTTTCGATAACGAAAAAGTGGTCGTGGTCATAGTCGGATTTCGGCCATTTTGTATACCAATACAAAGTGAGTTTAGATAAGTACGTGAACTGAGTTTAGTAAAGATATATAGATTTTTGTTCAATTTATCGTGTTAACGGCCGAGCGGAAGGACAGACTGTCGACTGTGTATAAAAACTGGGCATGGCTTCAACAGATTTCGCCCTCTTTCACAGAAATAAGTTATCGTCTCAGAATCTAAGCCCTACCAAATTTCACAAGGACTGGTAAATGTTTGTTCGACTTATGGCATTAAAGGTATCCTAGACAAATTAAATGAAAAAAGGCGGAGCCACGCCCATTTTGAAATTTTCTTTTATTTCTGCATTTTGTTGCACCATATCATTACTGGAGTTGAATGTTGACATAATTTACTTATATACTGTAAAGATATTAAATTTTTTGTTAAAATTTGACTTAAAAAAAATTTTTTTAAAGTGGGCGTGGTCGATCTCCGATTTTGCTAATTTTTATTAAGCATACATATGGTAATAATAGTAACGTTCCTGCCAAATTTCATCATGATATCTTCAACGACTGCCAAATTACAGCTTGCAAAATTTTAAATTACCTTCTTTTAAAAGTAGGCGGTGCCATGCCCGTTGTCCCAAATTTTAATAATTTTCTATTCTGCGTCATAAGTTCAACCCACCTACCAGGTTTCATCGCTTTATCTATCTTTGGTAATGAATTATCGCACTTTTTCGGTTTTTCGAAATTTTCGATATCGAAAAAGTGGGCGTGGTTATAGTCCGATATCGTTCATTTTAAACAGCGATCTGAGATGAGTGCTCAGGAACCTACATACCAAGTTTCATCAAGATACGTTTAAAATTTACTCAAGTTAGCTGCCTTTAAAATTTACAAAGCTAGCTGTTCAGCTTATAGTCCCACACATAACGTACTCAGAGCTAGTTTATAGTCAGTTTGATTCTGCCTCGTACCACAAAATTGATGTTGCGTTCAACAATATCACGCGTTATGTCTACGGCCTAAGGAAATATGATCACATCTCTCTATTTAAGCGCGAAATACTGGGATGCAGTATTTTTGAGTACATTGAGGCGCGAAACTGTATTTATATGTTCAAGCTCATCGAGTTCAAAACCCCTCAATATCTTTACGAAAAGCTTAAATTCCCAAAGTCTTGTAGGCACCGCAATCTGATAATCCCCAAATATTACTATCTGGCCTCATCGAGGCTATTTTTTGTAAATGCTGTAAGGCTTTGGAACTCTATACCTGATTTTCTCAAGGGTGCTTTGAGTAGGAGCAATTACAGTAAGGTGATCCATGATTACTTCAGCTCAGCGTGAATATTGTGATTTCAACATAACTGCATGACTACATCTCTTTCACTTCCTATCTCTGTTTTTTCTTTCCTACCATATTTAAATGGCTCTACTCTTTAGTCTTAAGTGTGTATTTAAGGTTTAACATTAAGTTTAGTTTTAACATTAATATGAATTATAAGAAAATCGTTTTGTTGTTAATCTTAAACTCGAATTTAGTTTTATGGTAATTATATTGTATTTATAAAACGGACGATGTGCTATAAAAGACTCCGTCTTACTGTCACAACCACTTTCTTCAACTAATAAATTTGAATTTGAATTTGAATTTATCGTGTTAACGGACGGACGGACGGACGGACATGGCTCAATCAAATTTTTTTTCGATCTTTATTATTTTGATATATGGAAGTCTATATCTATCTCGATTCCTTTATACCTGTACAACCAACCGTTATCGAACACTGGTCAACGGCCAAAATTTACCAGAGACGCCGTTATGAAATTCGTATGTAAAACCACCCCCTATCGAGTTCATTTTTGATTATATGGTACCGTTTTTTAGATACTTGCAATTTACCGTTATTCGAAAAAACCAAAAAGATAGCTCCCTTTAATTACGTATATCTCACGAACGGGTCAAGCAATTGCAAAAAAGTTTACAGATAGTTTTCTAGATATTAGCTTATCATTTCAGATTTTTGTTTTTTTTTATGAAAAAATATGAAAAAAATTACTCTTTGCGAGGGCAGCATTCCAAAACCGCAACTTTTTTCCAGATATTTTTCCTTTACGTAAAGCTCTGTTTAATTAGAAAAAAGATAAGTTATCATCGAAGAAAATCGATGCAAAACAACGTAAGTTATAAGCGATCAAATAAAAATACCCAGGTTGCGCAATTTCAACGTATACCTCAAAACGTATGTATTTAGTTAAAAGTTCAATTTATGAATGAAATTACCCATATTTTTGACTTTTTATACTCAGTTGAGCAGAGCTCACAGAGTATATTAACATTGATTGCATAACGGTTGGTTGTACAGGTATAAAGGAATCGAGATAGATATAGACTTCCATATATCAAAATCATCAGTATCGAAAAAAAATTCGATTGAGCCATGTCCGTCCGTCCGTCCGTCCGTCCGTCTGTCCGTTAACACGATAACTTGAGTAAATTTTGAGGTATCTTGATGAAATTTGGTATGTAGGTTCCTGGGAACTCATCTCAGATCGCTATTTAAAATGAACGATATCGGACTATAACCACGCCCACTTTTTCGATATCGAAAATTTCGAAAAATCGAAAAAGTGCGATAATTCATTACCAAATACGCATTAAGCGATGAAACTTGGTAGGTGAGTTGAGCTTATGACGGAGAATAGAAAACTAGTAAAATTTTCGACAATGGGCGTGGCACCGCCCACTTTTAGACGAAGGTAATTTAGAAGTTTTGCAAGCTGCAATTTGGCAGTCGTTGAAGATATCATGATGAAGTTTGGCAGGAACGTTACTCTTATTACTTTATATCAGCTAAATAAAAATTACCAAAATCGGAGAACGACCACGCCCACTTAAAAAAAAATGTTTTTTTAATTCAAATTCTAAAAGAAAAGTTAATATATTTACAGCATATAAGTAAATTATGCCAAAATTCAACTCCAGTAATGATATGGTGCAACAAAATACAAAAATAAAAGAAAATTTCAAAATGGGCGTGGCTCCGCCCTTTTTCATTTAATTTGTCTAGGATGCTTTTAATGCCATATGTCGAACAAAAATTAACCAATCATTGTGAAATTTGGTAGAGGCTTAGCTCCTAGGACGATAACTGTTTTCTGTGAAAAAGGGCGAAATCGGTTGAAGCCACGCCCAGTTTTTATACACAGTCAACCGTCTGTCCTTCCGCTCGGCCTTTAACACGATAACTTGAGCAAAAATCGATATATCTTTACTAAACTCAGTTCACGTACTTATCTGAACTCAATTTGTATATACTGTACGTGGTATTACATATATAAATAAATTAGCAGTACCCGACAGATGATTTTCTGGATCACCTGGTCCACATTTTGGTCGATATCTCGAAAACGCCTTCACATATACATCTAAGGGCCACTCGTTTTTAAAACCCTCATTAATACTTTAATTTGATATCCATATCGTACAAACACATTCTAGAGTCACCCCTGGCCCACCCTAATGGTGATATCTCGAAAAGGCGTCCACCTATACACCTAATGCCCACTCCCTCTTAAAATGCTCAGTAACACCTTTCGTTATTTACCCATATCGTACAAACATTCTAGAGTCACCCCTGGCCCACTCTAATGGCGATATCTCAAAAAGGCGTCCACCTATAGACCTAATACCTCTTAAAATGCTCAGTAACACCTTTCGTTTGATACCCATATCGTACAAACATTCTAGAGTCACCCCTGGCCCACCTTTATGGCGATATTTCGAAAAGGCGTCCACCTATAGAACTAAGTTCCACGCCCTTTTAAAATACTCATTAACACCGTTCATTTGATACCCATATCGTACAAACAAATTCTAGAGTCACCCCTGGTCCACCTTTATCGCGATATTTCGAAAAGGCGTCCACCTATAGAACTAAGGCCCACGCCCTTTTAAAATACTCATTAACAACTTTCATTTGATACCCATATTGTACAAACGCATTCTAGAGTCACCCCTGGTCCACTTTTATAACCATATTCCGAAAAGGCGTCCACCTATAGAACTAAAGCCCACTCCCTTTTAAAACACTTATTAACACCTTTCGTTTGATACCCATATAGTACAAACAAATTCTGGAGTCACCCCTGGTCCACCTTTATGGCGATATTTCGAAAAGGCGTCCACCTATAGAACTAAGGCCCACGTCCTTTTAAGATACTCATTAACACCTTTCATTTGATACCCATATCGTACAAACAAATTCTAGAGTCGCCCCTGGTCCACCTTTATGGCGATATTTCTAAAAGGCGTCCACCTATAGAACTAAGGCCCACGCCCTTTTAAAATACTCATTAACACCTTTCCATTTCCACTTTTATAACGATATTCCGAAAAGGCGTCCACCTATAGAACTAAAGCCCACTCCCTTTTAAAACACTTATTAACACCTTTCGTTTGATACCCATATCGTACAAACAAATTCTAGAGTCAGCCCTGGTCCACCTTTATGGCGATATCCCTAAATGGCGTCCATCCATAGAACTATGGCCTCCTCTCTCTTAAAATACTCTTTAATACCTTCCATTTGATACACATGTCATATAACCGCATTCCAGGGTTACCCTAGGTTCATTTTCCTACATGGTGATTTTCTTATTTCGCCTCCATAGCTCTCAACTGAGTATGTAATGTTCGGTTACACCCGAACTTAGCCTTCCTTACTTGTTTTAATTTATTTTTGTTTATACTATATTCTAATAATCTTTATCTTAATTTGATTTTACTATGTAGGCGAAATAATTATCTGTTCTACTTTGACGCTTATTCAGTTTAGCATCGGTTTCTATTATGAGAAACCAGCAGTAATCACCCATCATTGCGACGTCCCAGAATCCTTGATATCGATTCTCAATTAATTTCATTTGCTGATGAAACCTTTCGCTATGTTCGTCACTTTCGTCGCCAAGATTTGCCGGAAAAAAGCTCAAATGTGAGTGCAGAAAGTGAATTTTTAAAGACATATTTACGCCTGGAAAGAAAATATTAGTTAGGTAAACAAGTTATATAATTTTGGGAAATTAATTTTAATAAGCCTTTAATATTTACCCATTTTCGCATAATTATTGATTAAGTCGTTCACTATATGCTTGTAGTTAGGGTTTTGTGTCTACCGAGAAAAGAAGCAGCGACCTTTTCAAAGGATTCCCACGCTGCTGCCTTAACTGATAAGAGTAGTGCTTTGAATTGATTATTGTTGATCAACTTTTTTATTTGTGGTCCAACAAAAATACCTTCCTTTATCTTGGCTTGAGAAATATCTGGAAAACATTCGAATGCTTCGCCTTCTTTGTCCAAAGCCTTAACAAAGTTTTTAATGAGACCGAGCTTGATGTGTAAGGGTGGAAGTATGATTTTCTCTTTCTTGACAAGAGGGGTGTATATGGTGTTATCCACACCAACGGTAAACTCGACACTTTCCGGCCAATCCTTTCTGATGTAGTGATCCTTACGAGCTCGGCTATCCCACTTGCAGAGGAAGCAGCAGTGCTTGTGTAGCCACTTTGTAGACCGCATAGCATTGCAACGACTTTGAGATGAGAACATATTTTCCAATCATGCTCTTCATATTTGATAAATTTGAGTAGTTTTGGATTTCCTCGTAGGTTTCCTTTGTATTTACTGCATGTGCGATCGGGATAGAAGGCTTTTTGTTACCAATATGCAATAATACAGCCTTCAAACTCAGTCTATTGCTGTCTACGAACAATCGCCACTCTTTTGAATCATATGTTTGACCAAACTCTTTGAATAAACCAGGAATGTCGTTGCAGTAGCATATACTGTCTTTCTTGGGATAGTGTTTGGAAAATGGTTTGTGAAGAGTTCTACAATATATCACCTTAACATCGGCTGACACAAATTTAAATTGTTGCATACGAGAAATGTGGATCTCGGCCTTTCCTTGGATAGTTCCAAATCTCTTATCCAATCATTAAGTTGTGCTTGTGACAGAACGTTTCTCTCGTTTCCCGTGTGAAATTCAGTACAACTTGATTCCCCACACTCAGATATTACTGTTGACAATGGAACTGGATCCGCAACTGCCGTTGAATGTAGTACTGGTAATGTCACTGTAGGTACGCTGGAATAGGTTACTCTTCTTGAGCTTCCAACGCCAAGTACTTTTGTTTGACAAATATAACACTCTATTGAATGGCAAGTAGGTTCTCTCCATATCATTGGTGTATCAAATTTTATTTGTTGTCCTGATTCCGACTGAATCAATTCTACTCGACACGATGTTCACAAAGTGTTCGGTGTGGTTTTTCAGCATTTTTAGGCTCAATGCCAAAATACTTGGAGTATAAAGTTTTGATATGATCTGAGAACACTCGTCGTCGCCTTATGATAGTATATTGGCCACACATGAAACAGAACATATCTGGATCGTTATTACACTCAAATTCTCGCGTCCTTTTACTCATTTTATTTTTTTTAATAAATCACGGTTTTAAAATTTGACTTATGAACTGAACTATCTCCGGCGAGCCTTGACGATATTATGAAGTTTCAAGGCGCATTAACTCATATTTATACTCGGAACAAGAATAAAATTGATAAAATCAAATCTTACCTAGACAGAAAGGTTCCTTTTTATACGAAGCCGGTAAAAGAAAATACTACCTGGTTTAGATGTAGGCTTTAAAAATTTTCTGTGTCTTATAATTTTGAAAATCTACCTGCATACTTACCCATAAGTGACGGAAATACATGTTTATAACTACATGCCTACAGCAGGTTTTGAACCCAACCACTCTTCTTTTCGATGCAACCACTCTACCTACTATAAAACAATTCGAGTATTAAAAGTACTATTTGATTTATTTAAAGAAAAAGTATTATCACTGTTATGGTGTTATTCGTTTATCCGGATAATATCCCATTTGCACTTTATACCTTTAATATATGTATGTATACATACATTGAAGTTGCGCAACCTGAGTATTTTTATGTGATCGCTTAGAACATACAAAGTTTTGCATCGATTTTCTTCGATGATAGCTTATCTTTTTTCTAACTAAACAGACCTTTACGTAAAGAAAAAATATCTGGAAAAAAGATGTAGTTTTGGAATGCTGCCCTCGCTAATATCTCGAAAACTATCTGGTTGAGCAAAAAACAATGTATGATGCATTTATAGAAAATTTTATTGTCTTTTCGACTCTGTAAACTTTTTTGCAATTGCTTGACCCGTTCGTGAGCTATACGTAATTAAAGGGAGCCAGCTTTTTGGTTTTTTCGAATAACGGTAAATTGCAAATATCTCAAAAACTGTACCATAGAATCAAAAATGAACAATTTTCGAAATCAGGGGGTGATTTTATATAGGAATTTCATAACGGCGTTTCTGGTAAAGAGAAAAAATTAAAAATCGTGGTCCAGTGCAATCAAAGTTAATATACTCTGCTCACCTGATTATAAAAATATTATTGAGCCATGTCCGTCCGTCCGTCCGTCCGTCCGTCCGTTGAGTAACTTGTGTAAATATTGAGATATCTTCACCAAATTTGGTACACTAGCTTACCTGGACCCAGAATAGATTGGTATTGAAAATGAGCGAAATCGGATGATAACCACGCCAAATTTGTATATATATAACATTTTGGAAAACACAAAAAACCTGATTATTTAGTAAATAATACACCTAGAATGTTGAAATTAGACATGTGGACTGATACTGAGACTTGACAAAAATTTGGAAACATTTTTTAAAATGGGCGTGGAACCGCCCACTTGTGATAAAATCTATTTTACAAATATTATTAATCATAAATAACAAACCGTTCAACCTATCGCAACAAAATTCGGCAGAGAGGTTGCCTTTACTATAAGGAATGATTTTAAGAAAAACTAACGAAATCGGTTAAGGACCACGCCCACTTTTATATAAAAGATTTTTAAAAGGGTCGTAGACGAAAATAATAAGCTATAGCGGAAAGAGCTTTGTATCAATAGAATTTTACTTTTTAATTGAATTATTACATTAAATTGGAAAACACTAAAATTTTTGAAAATGGGTGTGGCAGCGCCCCTTTTATGACTAAGCAATTTTTTATGTTTCGGGAGCCATAACTCGAAGAAAAATTTACATATCGTAATGAAAGCAGAAAATATTTCTAGTAAAATGGACGGGATCGGTTAAATACCATGGCAACTTAGATATAAAACAAGTTTAAAAGGGACGTAGACTAGAATAATAACCTATAACTCAGCAAGAAATAGTTTTGAATCAATAATATTTCACTTATCAAGTTTTACTGTAAGAGGAAATATGGAGACATTTTTTTTTAATGGGCGGTTCCACGTGTTATGTAGAAAAGTAATTTATCTGAAATGAAATGTACAATTAAAGCTCACGCTGAGTATATAAAGTTCGGGTGCACCCGAACTTAGGCAACCTTCCTTGTTTTAAATTAACTCTGAGCTAAACAAAGAACTTGCAGTTCTGCAAGTGGACCTTAATATCCTAAAAAAAATTCCTTATTTCTGGATGTTTTTTTTGTTCGTCTTAGTTAGCTTATAAGGACATTAAACGGAAATATGGGGCTTCTCAAGGCCAAAATAATGGCATATCAATTTTAAAAATCGGTCGTCAAATAACCAAGTTACAACGAAAAACCCTTTTTGGCTGTATTTCGAAGGATAAAAAAAACCAAAAAAAATTTTCCGAAACCTTCTCAACATAATCTTCAAATTTAGGGGCGGACATTAACAACTTTTTTTTTGACCCAGCCTATTGAGTATTTTCTTTCTTGTAAGAAACTTGGGTTGGTGTCGAAATTCTGTATGTACAAAATTACAAAAACAACATTCTGCTTTTTCAAATTTTGCTTTTTTAAAATTCTACTTTCAAAAATTCTGCTTTCAAAATTCTGTATTACAAAATTCTGTATTAAAATATAATGTTAACAATGTCAAAGAGGTCATGTAATTATTTTGAAAAAGTGCGCTATGCACAGTAATTCTACGTAGAACACCTTTCTGCATAGGCGGCCTTCGGCCACGGTGATGTCCTTCTGCGTATTATACCCTTCTGCGTAGGCGGCCATCGGCCGCACTTTAAAAAAATAGCCCTTAGCCAATCCAACACCGGCTGCACCATGCCATGATTCCGGAATTTTGACTTCCAGAATTAAACATGCAGAATTTTGAAAAAGCAGAATTTTAGAAAGCAGAATTTAAAAAGCAGAATTTTAAAAAAAGCAGAATTTTTTTGCAATTGACAGAATTTTGTAATACAGAATAATGACACGCTCCCAAGAAACTTAGGTTCAAAATTTGTAGGCGAAAATTTTAAGGTTTTCTTGAAAATTCGTGCTTCGAATTCGAACCTGAGTTTCTATTGGTTTTATTACATAATTATACAGGTTTTTTCTTTTTTTTTTGAATAGTGAAGGCTATTTTGGTTAAGCAAAACTAGGTGAAAACTCCAAAAAGTCCTTGTAGCAATATTTTTTTCCGTGAGTGTAGATAGCTGACAAATCAAAATAACCAGGGGAAAAGACAAGCTTAAAAAATAACAAGTAAGAACGGGACTGTCTTCGGATGTGCCGATGACTTCATACCTTTCATGAATGGGGCTGAACAATAATCTTATCCCGTTCGTAATCTCCGAATAATCGGATGTATAAGATAAGAAATATATAGTGAACAGATCTACATACCTTAACGATTTTTAAGATAAATATAAAATAAAAAACGGGTAGGTACTTTGTGTGAGGATGCAAAGTTTCAGGTTTTTTGTGGTCTGCGTGTAAAAACTATGACTACGAATCACGTATTTCAAAAATATATGACGAAAACGTAACTATTTGATGAAATTTGATGAATTTTGAAGATTCTAACCGTAAAAAAGGGGTGAAAATGACAGTTTATATGAAGTATATAATATATATACGACCGATCTCTATGATTTTTTCAGACAACAATATATGCTATATACGTAAGCATTTTGTGAAATTTGAAGCTTCTAGCTGTTAAAATGGGGCCGAAATCGTAAAAAAAATATATATATACTATATATATATACTATATATACCATCATATATATATTATATATATCACCGATCTCTATGATTTTTTGACACAACAATACATACTATATACGTAAGCAATCGGTGAAATTTGAAGCTTATAACTTTTAAAATGGGGAAGAAATTGCGCAATCGGTTGTATGGGATATATACTATATATACCACCGGTATCTATGATTTTCTCAGACAACAATATATGCTATACACGTAAGCATTTGGTGAAATTTGAACATATCTAAACGATTTTTAAGATAAATATAAAATAAAAAAAAAGGTAGGTAATCTGTGTGAGGATGCAAAGCTTCACGTTTTTTGTGGTCTGCATGTAAAAACTATGGCTACGAATCACGTATTTCAAAAATATATGACGTAAACGTAATTATTTGATGAAATTTGATGAATCTTGAAGCTTCTAGCCGTAAAAAAGAGGTCAATATGACAGTTTATATGAAGTATATAATATATATACCACCGATCTCTATGATTTTTTCAGACAACAATATATGCTATATACGAAAGCATTTTGTGAAATTTGAAGCTTCTAACTGTTAAAACGGGGCAGAAATTGCGCAAAGTTTCTTATCTGAACAATCGGTTGTATGAGATATATACTATGTATATCACCGATCTCAATGATTTTTTCAGACATCAATATATGCTATACACGTAAGCAGTCAGTGAAATTTGAAGCTTATAGCTGTTAAAATTGGGGTAGAAATTGTGAAAAGTTTTTTTTTTTTTTTTTGTTAATTGCGAAAAGTTTCTTATCTGAAAAATCGGTTGTATGAGATATATACTATATATAGAACCGATCTCTATGATTTTTTCAGACAACAATATATGCTATATAAGTAAATATTCGGTGAAATTTGAAGCTTCTAGCTGTTAAAATGGGGCTAAAATTTGCGAAAATATATATATATATACTATATATATATACTATATATACCACCATATATATACTATATATACCACCGATCTTTATGATTTTTTCAGACAACAATATATGCTATATAAGTAAGCATTCGCTGAAATTTGAAGCCTCTAGCTCTTAAAATAGGGCAGTAATTACGAAAAGTTCCTTATCTGAACAATCGGTTGTGGGGGATATATACTATATATACGACCGATCTCATAAATTTTTTCAGGCAACAATATGTTCAATATACGAAAGTATATGGTGAAGTTTGAAGCTTCAATCTGTTAAATTGGGTAAGATATTACAAAAATCCTCTTTTTCTGAAAAATCGGTTGTATGGAGGATATATGCTATAGTGGTCCGATCCGGTCGGTTCCGACAAATGTCTAATCGGACACCCAAATACACCTGCTCACCAAAGTTTTTCAAGATATATCAAAAATTGAGGTACTAGTTTGCATACAAACAGACAGACGGACAGACGGACAGACGGACAGACGGACATGGCTAACACAACTCAGCTCTTCAACCTGATTATTTCGGTATACTTAATGGTGGGTCTATCTATTTTCCTTTAAGGACTTACAATTTTCGGTTTCGTGACGAAATTAATATACCATTTCATTTTCATGAAAGGTATAAAAAAAGGTAGGTAATCTGTGTGAGGATGCAAAGCTTCACGTTTTTTGTGGTCTGCATGTAAAAACTATGGCTACGAATCACGTATTTCAAAAATATATGACGTAAACGTAATTATTTGATGAAATTTGATGAATCTTGAAGCTTCTAGCCGTAAAAAAGGGGTCAATATGACAGTTTATATGAAGTATATAATATATATACCACCGATCTCTATGATTTTTTCAGACAACAATATATGCTATATACGAAAGCATTTTGTGAAATTTGAAGCTTCTAACTGTTAAAACGGGGCAGAAATTGCGCAAAGTTTCTTATCTGAACAATCGGTTGTATGAGATATATACTATGTATATCACCGATCTCAATGATTTTTTCAGACATCAATATATGCTATACATGTAAGCAGTTGGTGAAATTTGAAGCTTCTAGCTGTTAAAATGGGGTAGAAATTGCGAAAAGTTTCTTATCTGAACAATCGGTTGTATGAGATATATACTATATATAGAACCGATCTCTATGATTTTTTCAGACAACAATATATGCTATATACGTAAGCAATCAGTGAAATTTGAAGCTTATAGCTGTTAAAATGGGGTAGAAATTGTGAAAAGTTTTTTTTTTTTTTTTTTTTTTAATTGCGAAAAGTTTCTTATCTGAAAAATCGGTTGTATGAGATATATACTATATATAGAACCGATCTCTATGATTTTTTCAGACAACAATATATGCTATATAAGTAAATATTCGGTGAAATTTGAAGCTTCTAGCTGTTAAAATGGGGCTAAAATTTGCGAAAATATATATATATATACTATATATATATACTATATATACCACCATATATATACTATATATACCACCGATCTTTATGATTTTTTCAGACAACAATATATGCTATATAAGTAAGCATTCGCTGAAATTTGAAGCCTCTAGCTCTTAAAATAGGGCAGTAATTACGAAAAGTTCCTTATCTGAACAATCGGTTGTGGGGGATATATACTATATATACGACCGATCTCATAAATTTTTTCAGGCAACAATATGTTCAATATACGAAAGTATATGGTGAAGTTTGAAGCTTCAATCTGTTAAATTGGGTAAGATATTACAAAAATCCTCTTTTTCTGAAAAATCGGTTGTATGGAGGATATATGCTATAGTGGTCCGATCCGGTCGGTTCCGACAAATGTCTAATCGGACACCCAAATACACCTGCTCACCAAATTTTATCAAGATATCTCAAAAATTGAGGGAATAGTTTGCATACAAACAGACAGACGGACAGACGGACAGACGGACAGACGGACAGACGGACATGGCTAAAACAACTCAGCTCTTCAACCTGATTATTTCGGTATACTTAATGGTGGGTCTATCTATTTTCCTTTAAGGACTTACAATTTTCGGTTTCGTGACGAAATTAATATACCATTTCATTTTCATGAAAGGTATAAAAAGAAGGCACCACCTAAAGAAAAAAGAGAAAAGCAAAAAAAAACTTTTTTTGAAACGAAAGTCATTGAATTGATTTGTATGGAAAACTTGACAAGGGATTCCCCTAGGAAGTGCCAACGCCAAGTGATGGTGCAAAAAATTCGATGGGAAAAATGTCCAACAAGCATCCGTAAACACAAACAAACAAGTTCACATGCAATGCTATCGAAGTTGGTATTTGCAGAAAAAAAACTTAAGATGATATAAAATAAAAAACTAGCAGGCAAATTCAAGAAATGACAGACAAATAGATGAGCTCAGGCAGATAGTCTACCAGTCAACGACTTGTTGGTAGCAAAGCATTGAGGAGCACCATAGCAATGGCATTGATGACGGTCGTCTTACAATCGAACTGATTTATTTTCATAACAATAAAAATGAAAGAGTGCAAAGACTATTGAAGAGGAAAAAAAATGTGAGAAACGCAAGAAAAGTAATAATAACTGCTGTGGTAAACGTCTAGAGAAATATGGATTATCTGCAAAAAAAAAACAAAAACATTACTTTTAAGCAGAGACAGAAAATATTGATAAGTTAAGTCGCACTACCAGCTTGACCAAAGCGTTGACCAAATTCCAAATGAAGCAAATAATTAGGACTTACATAGATGCAGAGGCAAATCAGAAGGCGCTTTAAATTAAGAAAATGGAACGCTGCCCTTGAACATGGCCCAAGCTTTACAGAGTTGGGCAGCAATTCCAAAATTTGGGGTAGTGTTTTCTACCACGGACAGATGGTTAACCTTTTCTATAGATTTTAGTGTTGCTTATTTCAGGCCTAGATCCCTATACCTACCGCGTACCGAAGAAAATTTAACGATGAGCTCTACGAGCTATACGCAGACATCAACATAGTCCAGCGAATTAAAACGCAGCGGCTGCGCTGGCTAGACCATATTATGCGAATCGGAACCCGCCTTTGGAAGCAGAGGTAGAGGGCGGCCCCCACTCCACTGGAAGAACCAGGTGGAAATTTTAAACTCCCTTTGCGTGACTAATCGGCGCCGGTTGGCAGAGAGAAGGAGCGACTGGCGCGCCTTGTTGGACGGCCATAACCGTTTAAACGGTTAAGCACCAATTAAGGAAGTAAGAAAGATCCTTATATTTTCCGCTACCATGACAAAACCATGGCCGCCTAGCTCTGGTGTGTTAACTAACAATTATTAATGTCACCACAAGAATGTCAATGAAAACTTTTAAAATATAACAGTGCGTGTTGATATTAGTAGTAAGTAAGTTGATATTACAGAGATTTCTCTTATAACAGAAAAAATCAGTTAGATTGATTGAGAGTTTGTCATTTTAACAGAATACTGTTAACTTGAGACCAACAGTTTTTCTTCTGTTGAAATGACTGCGTATACAAGTTTGTCATCTTCACAAAAAAATCCGTTGAATCAAAGATAATGCGATCAATTTTACTGAATAGCCAAAGAAGACAAATATAATAAGAGACGTCACTCGTTACTTGTAGCCATTTGCTCGTGGGCTCTTCGAGGTAGTCGCTGGTTCTTTATTGGGCGAGATGTGCATAAAATGTCTTATATACATTTTCGTGGGGTATTTGTGTTTATTTTTAGGACTGTATTTAATTAATTAATTAATTCTCTTTCCAAAAATACCATTTGCATAAGGTGCCTACACCGCATGGATAAATGGGAGACAATTCAAAAATTTCCCTCATAGAAAATATTGGGCATAATTTTTTTGATTTCCAGCTAGTTACTCGCCACTCGTAGCAGACTAGTGGCTCTCGTTATATTTATCCTCTTTGGAATAGCTATTAATTCAAGAACAACGAGCCTGATTAGTTGATTTACTAGCTTCATTTCTTTCGGTGTTCAAACCGTTTTAGTTCTCATCATGACATGAATGTTTACCGCTTATACTAGATTCAACACAATATCGATTGCTTCGCTCCCTGCTTATAATTCTACACAGTCTGCTACTCTACCGAGTTTGGTTTGGCAAAGTAAGGCTAACTTCTATAAATAGGTAAAATGGTAGGATGCAACTACTTCCTGAGTGCTTGCTCAAATGATTATTCGAGTAAATCCTCAATTTGTCGGCTCATTTTGCTTTCTATCAACAGTTTTTCCTAAGAGCTATTGATATGTGCATTCTATAGAATGATTTGGAGCAATGCAAAATGTTTCTAATATCTTAACCAATATTCACAATAATCTGTGAGATGAGGAGTAAGTAATAAAAATTTTTAGTAATAATAATATTGATGATGAAGCAATTGATTTGGACAAAAATAGTACATGAGGTTGCTAAATGTGCCATAAACAACAATGCAAGACAAATCGTAGATTCAAATTTGTAGCCGCAATTTAAATACTATCCCGACCATCTGGGAGACGATTTTATACGACCACGTTGAACCTTCTAGTTCAATTTGTCGGCTACTGTCGTTTTTACTGTTTTTTTTTTTTTTTTTTTTTTTTGTTGGTCCGAACACAGCTCAAGGTGGACAGCTTTTGTCACAAAAGAGACAAAAACGGCCACGTAGCCTTTCAGTAAGGTGTGAGACCTTAGCAAGGAGGCTTTTATTTGAAAAGGCCCCGCAAAGTCGACACCGGTAGTGGTGAAAGGCGGAGCACATGTGCATCGTTCCGGGGGCAAAGCCGCCATGATTTGCGATCGCATTTGCTGCTTGTGGAGGGTACAAGTTTTGCACTGATGGATGCATCTCTTTATGAGGGGTTTTAGGCGTGGAATATAGAGATCCTGCCTGAGGCATTGCTGCATTAGACGTATTTCGGCGTGGAGGAGCAGTTCGTGGAGGTACTGTATATAGAGGACAGCGAATCTAGATTTCTCCGATATAATAACGGGGTGTTTTTCATTGTAAGTCAACGTCGAATGAACTAGTCTACCATGAACCCTGAGGAGCCCGTTTTCATCGAGGTATGGGTTGAGGGTTAGTAGAGAGCTTCTTTGATCAATGGGTTTTGCATTTTCCAAGCATGCTCTTTCGCGAGGAAGATATCGGGTTTGCGTTAACGTCACAAGTTTATTTTTCGTTTTGCGGAGATCTTCATGAGACAGAGAGGGAGTGTAAGCGGGTTTAATGCCTCGAATTCGGTCCTTGAGATTATTAATGAACCTGAAGGCATATGCCATGACCCTGAGGGCGCGAGGAAATGAGGAAAATCGATCCAATACATCGGGGTCGTCTTCAGCTGAGTATAGTGCTTCGACTCGGCGCATTTCAGGCGGGTTGATGCTGCGGGTAGATGGGTTTGGCCAAGCTTCGGGGGGCTGGGTCAACCACGCAGGGCCATTCCACCACAGCGAAGAATTTGCCAAGTCCATGAGTTTGCATCCTCTAGTGCCCATGTCTGCTGGATTGTCGCGACTGCCTACATGCTTCCAGGAGGCGCTTCCGACGAGATCCATAATTTCAGCTGTTCGATTGGATACGAAAGTTTTCCAAGCGTGAGGAGGCTTTTCGAGCCATGCTAACACAATTTCCGAGTCAGACCACATGTAAAGATTTTTAAGAGAGAGCTCGAGATGGGATTGTACGACGGCGATTAGTCGGGCAAGGAGTAGAGCTGCACATAGTTCTAGTCTTGGAAGACTGGTAGTGCGAAGAGGGGCAACCTTGCCTTTAGCGACCAGAAGGTGGGACGACGTGGTGGCACCGTGGGTTGTTCGCAAATATATAGTGGCGCAATATGCCTTTTCTGACGCATCGCAGAAACCATGCAGTTCAACCTGCTGGTTCGGGATGTAGTCAACCCATCTTTATCTTTATATCTGAGATGTTGGGTAAATTTTTTGCGAACTGCGTCCATTTAATGAAGCGGAGGGGCTTCACTGGTTCGTCCCAGCCAGTTCCTTCTATCCATAGCTCTTGGAGTAAAATCTTGGCCTGAATCATAATCGGCGTAAGCCACCCTGCGGGGTCAAAAAGTTTTGCGACCGAGGAGAGAATTTGTCGTTTGAGTCCACTGTATACGAAAACGTGTCGGTCAGAGCGTTCCACTGTATGCCGAGAGTTTTATTGTTGCTTGCTTTCTCGAATTCCAAAAGATTGGTATCTAGCAAGTCCTCTTCTTTGATGTTTTTTATTATACTGGGGTGATTGGCCGTTATTTTCCGTAATGGAAATCCTGCTGACGCTAACACTTGGATGACTTGGGAGAGAGATGTTTCAGCAGAGAGAATTTCATGGCTGCCAGAGAGAATGTCATCTACATATGTTTCTTTCGTCAAAACAGGGACGGCTTTGGGGAAAGTTTCCTCTACATCTTTGGCCAGTTGGTGAAGAGTACGTATGGCGAGGTAGGGGGCACAGTTCACACCAAATGTGACTGTTTTCAGACGATAGTCTTTTATGTGGTCGCTCGGAGATGAGCGAGGGACGATCCTCTGATAGTCTCTGTCGTCTTCATGCATTATGATCTGACGATACATTTTTTCTACGTCTCCGTTAAAAACAAATTGGTAGGTACGCCACTTGAGAATCAGAAGCATCAGATCGGGCTGGAGGGTAGGGCCGGTATACAGAACGTCGTTGAGCGCATGTCCAGATGCCGACTTCTTTGAGGCGTTAAACACGACCCGCACCTTTGATGTCTTTTTCTCGGGTTTGACAACTGCGTGATGAGGAAGATAAAATGAGAGGCATTTTCCTCCGTCAAATTTTTCATAGGAGCCAGTTTCCTCCATATGATCAAGGGTGAGGTATTCTTCTAGAACACTATCATATTGAGTCTTTAAATCCCCTTTTTTCTGCATACTTCTCTCCGTTCCAAGAAACTGGCTTAGAGCTGAAGACCGAGAGTGGGATAATGAGATTGACTCTGGGAAGCTGGGTTTAAACGGCAGCCTTACGATATAACGACCGTTATCATCGCGTGAGGTTGTGGCTGCATAGAAATTTTCGCAAAACTCGTCTTCTGGGATTATTTGGGGTTTGGTGGGAACTTCCTCCAATTCCCAGAATTTACGCAATAGAGAGTTAAGATCGTCGTTCGACACTTCTGACACTTGCATGCAGAAAGCGTTTACCATCACAGGGGCTCTACCGCTCAGAATCCATCCAAAAATGGTTTTCTGCGCTAGAAGATGGGGGGAAAGTTTCTCAACGCCATTTTGGATGATTTGCGGTATTACATCACTGCCTAGGACGAGATCTATTTGCGAGGGGGAGTGACAGTTCGAGTCTGCGAGGTTGAGGTGTGCCTATTTTGCTTGAAGCTCGCTAGTGAGCTTAAGCGAGGGGAGCATTTTTGTTAGCCGGGGTAATACTATTGCCTCTGCACTTATTCTGGTTTTGAAATCGGGCGATACCAAAGTCAGAGAGCACAATTTGTTTGAGGTCTGAACTACCTTACCGCCCATCCCTGATATTTCAAATCTAGAGGGTTTGAATGGGAGTTTGAGTCTATCTTGGGCTCTGGTAGAGATAAAGGTTCGTTCAGATCTCTGATCCACAAGAGCTCGTAGTTTAAAAATTTCTCCTTTATGCTCTACGGGAACGATAGCCGTGGGTAAAATTTTTTCACAATCGTTTTCGGAATAAAACGATTGCACTAGGCTTTTCTGCGAGCATGAAGGGCTTTCATCCAGAGCATTGGCTTGATCGGGAGTACTACCGGGTGAGACTGTGGAATTCGTGGTAGTGGCTTGTGAGGCCGTCCTTTGCAATCGTGAGGGTTGTCTTTTCGGCACTAGAGATGAGTCTTCGTGAAGAACTGAGTTGTGCCGATCTTGACATTGATTGCAAGTTTGAGTACTGGAACAGTCTTTCAATATGTGTGACTGAGAGAGACAATTGAAACACATATTGTTTTCTCTCACAAACCTTCTCCGATCAGAGCTCGACAGCTTCTTAAATTTGAAGCAACCTATAAGGGGGTGAGATGAGGTTTTACACATAGCGCACTTGTACATTGTTCGCTGCTCTGTCATATCAGACTGGGTGTGGGAGGTCGATCTATTTTGAAAGAGATGTGACTGCTGGGGTTTAAATGATGACCTAGCTTGTGGGGTGGCTTTAAATTTATTTGGTCGCCATTGATCGACTCGCTCTACGACTTCATATCGAGTTGTGAGGAACTGGTCCATTTGGGACCAGTTAGGAAGTTCTCTTCTTGAAGTCAGAGACTGCTCCCATAACGTGACTGTATTTTCAGGGAGTTTAGAGGTAACCAGATAAATAAGTATGGGGTCCCAGTTATCTGTGGAGACTTGTTGCGTGGCGAGAATTTGAAGGCAATTATTTGCCGACGATTGCAACCTTTGAATGTCTTCACTGTTTTCCGTGGTGATCGTTTTTAAGTTCATTAGGGCCCGTATTTGATTATCTACGAGAACACGTCTGTTCTCGTATCGGGACTTTAGGGCTTCCCACGCTAAGGCAAAGTTGTCGTCAGTCAAAGGAAATTGGTTGACTATTTGAGCTGCCTTTCCTTGGGTTTTGTATCTGAGGTGATACAACTTTTGCGCTTGGGAGAGTTTGGGATGGTTAATATAAACGGCTGTGAACATGTCACGAAATGAGGGCCATTTTTCATAACCACCATAAAATATTTCGGTATCGCAGGGAGGGATTTTTAGCGAAATACCGGAGTTGTCAGATGGTGCTGGTGCGACGGTGGGGGGAGCGGGGGCATTTGCTTGTTTAAGCAAGTGAAGCTGGTCTTCGATCTGGGCTTTTGTGTCTTCGTATGCTATGAGACAGGACCTGTATATGTTATTAGCAGATGTTGGAAAATCTGCGGGCAGGTCCTGATCTGGGGTTTCGACAATCTTATCGAAGACGGTTTGGACTCTATTCCAAAATTTGTCTATGTTTGAGTTTTTTACTTTGAGTGAGGACTCCGTGTTGTCTTGGAGCGACGTCGACCTAAACCGAGCACAATATTCCAAAAAATTGTCCGTTTCGGATGTAAATTTTTTGGGGCAGACGAGATTTTAAATTTTTTAACTCCTTGAGTTTTGGAGCCACCTTTTTTGGTTTCATCGTCACTAATTTTTGAGCTTTGTTTTATGTCGCTTAGAGTTGAGAATTAATAAAATTTAACTAAGAGAGAAAAAACTTTTTTTTTTTGAATAGAGAGTATTTATTTGCTTTTAACTATGTGTGAGGGAGTTACGTTTATATTCAGGTTAAATAGCAAGAGAGAATAATTTTCAAAACCAAAAAAAGTTTTTTAGTTAAATTTATTTGAGGGGTTTGAGTATGTGTAAAACCTAATAGAGAGAGGGGGACAAATTTCCGAAGTAAAGAGGTTTTAATTAATTTGAAATTTGAGGGTATGACGAGACAAAGTTGACCACTGTGCCGCGGTGCACTGTATTTAATATGTATATATGCGTGAGGGTTAAATATACGTGGGAAAAATACAAATATATATATATGTAAATATGAGTAATTATTTTTTAAGATTTTCACTATCGATATTTTTGTGGACTGTATAAATGGGGATACAGAGTGAAATACTAAATTACTCGGGAAAATTTGTTAGCTTTACACAAGAGAGATATATTTTTTAAACGCTAGTGTACGCACTGAACCACTCTTGTACCACTGTATGAGATTTTGTTTCACCGCTTATGTCGCTTTCTTTCTTTTGTTTATCCGTATGTATGTATACGCAAGTATGGAGATTTACAAATGTTTTTTGCGTTTTATATTAATTTAAATTGGGAAAAATCAGAAGTTAGCAGAGGTTGTGCAATATATTTAATTAACGACAAGAGATATTTTAATTTAAAATGAGGAAATTTTAAATTATTAAGAGATTTGTCGCATTAAAATATAAGGGGTGCTTTTAGCAAGTGTGCCCACTGTAGCTAACTACTGAGTTTTTCTTATTTTGATTTGCACATATACCGTACTGAGTTTTGCAATATGGGGTTATTGCTATATGTATATATATATATATATATATATATATATATATATATATATATATATATATATATATATATATACGAAATGGTATGTGCAAATTTAGTGGGAACTTGAGAAAATTTGGCGGGAAATGAGGATTATTGGCGGGAAATTGTAATCCTCGAAAATGAAAATTGCCTTGATTTTTCTCGTTTATGTGTATTTTTTCCGTGATTGGGTTGTATTATATCTCATTTAATACTCACGGTTTACGAAAAGGGCGAAGGTACTTGCGTTTTTATTGCGCTGGTTTCCTTAGTGGCGTCGAAGGACCACTGTTTAAGGGGATAGGCGATATAAATTTTACCTTCCTTTTGGTGTATGTGGCTGCTGCGGATGCGGAGGTGATGGCGATGATGTGGTGGTGATGATTATGGTGGTGGTAGCGGTGGCACGAGATCCTTTGGTGGACACTGTATCACACGAGATATGCTGAAGGAATGTAGTAATCTCTATTTGGATTCTGAACACCCAACAAAACGTTTGAATCAAAGGATTGTGTGAGTACTTTGCTTTTCTTTGATTCGGCATAGGTTAAAAACTTTTAATAAGAGAGAGTGAGGGTTTTTTTTGGTTTATCAAATTATATTTTTTCACTGATTTAATTGGGTGCACACACGATTTGTAAAAAGAATTCGAATGAATAATAAAATATAAAAAGAAAAGTCAAAACAAAAATTATATATATATGTACATATGGCACCTGTCAACACATCAGTTGGGGTTGCCAGAGGGGCGGAATATGTTCAAGCATTCATTTACATACATACATATTGGCGGCCACCGTGGTGTGATGGTAGCGTGCTCCGCCTATCACACCGTATGCCCTGGGTTCAACTCCCGGGCAAAGCAACATCAAAATTTTAGAAATAAGGTTTTTCAATTAGAAGACAGTTTTTCTAAGCGGGGTCGCCCCTCGGCAGTGTTTGGCAAGCGCTCCGGGTGTATTTCTGCCATGAAAAGCTTTAGTGAAAACTCATCTGCCTTGCAGATGCCGTTCGGAGTCGGCATAAAACGGTAGGTCCCGTCCGGCCAATTTGTAGGGAAAATCAAGAGGAGCACGACGCAAATTGGAAGAGAAGCTCGGCCTTAGATCTCTTCGGAGGTTATCGCGCCTTACATTTATTTTTTTTTTTTTTTATTAATATATAGATAGTGGGTAATATACTGCCTATGCAATACGGCCGCTATGATACCGGTAACCGCTTTGACCTAAAATCAAAAACGTTTTTGGGACGTTTTTTTGTTTCGTTTAATATCCAACGTGAAATTTTCCGATTCAGTAAAGTTGCATTTAAATAATAACAAACCAATTTGAAATAAGAGAATATATAATAAAACAAAATAAGAACTAAAATAAATTAGCATAAAAGGCAATATAAAAAATTTAATGTTATATTTTTGTAACTTTTTTTTTTGTTCAGTATACGACGTACTTTATCTAAAATAAGGATTAAATATGCAAATGCAAAAACATTTTCGGGCAAATTTGGCATTAATTTTTATAAATAAATTAGTTAGTTTCAACAAAAGTTAACTCATTAATTGCGATTTCATGTTTTTTTGAAAACAACTAAAATATAAAACAAAGAATCTGTTAAATAAAGGCTTATGTATTTATGTTTAAGTGAAATTTGCCACAAAAAATGGGCTGGTCAAAAGTTTTTTAGGATTTTGGTAGAGACTATTATAGGTAAGCGGCAACAGTGGGGAACCATATTTGAATGTAGGTGCACCATTTGTGCTTTCGAATTTAGCGAGTATACATAAAATTTGAAATTCACATTAGAAAACTTAGATAAATGTTCCCAAAGACGGCGCGCCTGTGCATAAAGGTTTAGGTCTTTGAAATTCGCATTAGAACACTTAGATACTTGTTCCCAAAGATGGCCGCTTGTGCACGAAAATGACTTACAATATTTGTATGAATTGTTCGCATTTACAAAAAACTTTTTCTATTAATTATAAACAAATAGAGTAATATTTGTTACCAAAAATAGGCCTATGCAATGCGGCTGATCAAAACGAATCGATTCATATAACTTTTATATGATTTTACGCATGCTAAGTATGCGAAACAGCCTGTCAATTGATTGTATGGAAATTTTGTTAGCGTATTAATATATAGATAGTGGGTAATATACTGACTATGCACGCTATGATGCCGGTTGCCGTTAAACAACTAAAATAAAAAAAAAAGAATCTGTTAATAAAGACTTATGTATTTACGTTTAAGTGAAATTTGCCACAAAAAATGGGCCGGCAAAAATTAATTCTATTTATGATTTTTTGGCACGCTAAAAATAATTTGGAACAATTTTTTAGGATTTTGGTAGAGACTATTGTAGGTAAGCGGCAACAATGGGGAACCATATTTGAATGTTGAACAGTTGTGCTTTCGAATTTAGCGAGTATACATAAAATTTGAAATTCACATTAGAAAACTTAGATAATTGTTCCCAAATACGGCGCGCTTGTGCATAAAGGATTAGGTCTTTGAAATTCGCATTAGAACACTTAGATACCTATTCCCAAAGATGGCGCGCTTGTGCACGAAAATGACTTACGATATTTGTATGGATTGTTCGAATTTACAAAAAACTTTTTCTATTAATTATAAACAAATAGAGTAATATTTGTTACCAAAAATAGGCCTATGCACTACGGCTGATCAAAACGAATCGATTCATATAACTTTTATATGATTTTACGTATGCTAAGTATGCGAAACAGCCTGCCAATTGATTGTATGGAAATTTTGTTAGCGTATTAATATATAGATGATGAATAGATTGCACATGTTTTAAGGAGAACGGCAGATCGCGCGACATTAACGCCATCTGACATGAAAAAGTAGCCAACTTCTAGCGTTTGTTACAAGCAAAGCATTAGAAGAAGATTTGGACATTTGCTTTGGATTAGGGTGCTTTCAGACTTTGCAGGTGAAATTTTTTTCACACTCTTTGGTAATTTTGCATAATTTTTATACCTTTCATGAAAATTAAATGGTATATTAATTTCGTCACCAATCCCAATTATAAGGAAAGTAGATAGACCCACCAGTAAGTATACCGAAATAATCAGGATGAAGAGCTGAGTTGATTTAGCTTTGTCCGTCTGTCCGTCTGTCTGTTTGTATGCAAACTAGTCCCTCAATTTTTGAGATATCGTGATAAAATTGGGTGAGCGGATGTATTTGGGTATCCGATTAGACATTTGTCTGAACCGGCCGGATCGGACGACTATAGCATATATCCTCCATACAACCGATTTTTCAGAAAAAGAGGATTTTTGTCATATCTTCCTCAATTTATCAGATTGAAGCTTCAAACTTCACCATATGCTTTCGTATATTGCACATAGTGTTGTCTGAAAAATGGGTGAGATCGGTCGTAAATATAGCATATATCCCCCACAACCGCTTGCCCAAATAAGAAACTTTTCGTAATTACTGCCCCATTTAAAGAGCTAGAGGTTTCAAATTTCAACGAATGCTTACATATATAGCATATATGGTGGTTTGAAAAAATCATAGAGATCGGAGGTATATATAGTATATATATGGTGGTATATATAGTATATATATGTGACCTGGTCTATGAAAAGGTGGCTTATGACTAAAAAAAAATGTTCCACTTTTTTTCTGGTTTGGATAGTTTTTGAGACGCTCTGTGGTGAAACCTAGAAAGTCCGAACTTGCTTAGAAGTGTACTAAAAATGTAGAGGAAGAAGAGCACAAATGAAAGACGATGAAGCCTTTGGTTCCCTCGATACCACCTTGGTGGCTGGTGAAGCATCCTCAGATTTTTTGATAGCATTTTTTCGATAGCAATGGATCCAAAATGTCGGTCAGAAACTGGTTTATGCTTTGCCTTTTGGGCATGACTGTTCATAATGCAAAAGAAAAACTACTAAGAAACTGAAGAAATGCATTGTTTATCTTTAACAGCTAATTCTCGCAATTTCTATTTTGAGTTATAAGCCACCTTTTCATAGACTGGGGCACATATATAGTATATATATATATATATTTTCGCAAATTCAGCCCCATTTTGACAGCTAGAAGCCTCAATTTTCACCAATTGCTTACGTGTATAGCATATATTGTTCTGTGAAAAAATCATAGAGAGCGGTGGTATATACATATAATATTGTGACGAATATTAGCAACACTAAGAGGTACTGTCATCTCTAAGCCGATGCGAAGAGTGACTTGTATGCACATCCATAAATCAATCATTATGTATCTACATAAACGTACTCTGGAATAGGTTTTGCGTGGACTACCGGAAGTTGAACGACGTCACGAAAAAGGATAGGTACCCATTGCCAAGAATTGACGACACTCTGGACTCGCTCTATGGTATGAAATGGTTTTCCACACTGGACTTGAAAAGTGGCTACTGGCAAGTGGAGGTGAAGGAGGAAGACAAAGAAAAAACAGCCTTCAGCATCGCAGATGGTCTTTGGCAATTTACAGCAATGCCTTTTGGACTTTGTAATGCACCAGCTACTGTTGAGAGACTCACGGATCAAGTATTGAAAGGACTGCATTGGAAAACATGCTAGGTATACCTGGACGACATCATCGTATTGGGCAAGAACTTCGATGAACATCTTAAAAACTTGGAGGAAGTTTTCCAGAGAATAGCTGGCGCTGGTCTGAAACTAAGTCCCAAAAAGTGTGCGCTGTTTAAAAGGGAAGTAAATTATTTTGGTCACAAGGTAACGACAGAGGGCATCTGCACAGCGAACGAAAAGATAGAGGCTGTAAAGGATTGGCCAAGACCACAGAACCTACATGAATTAAGAAGTTTCCTTGGGCTGTGCACATATTACCGGCGACTTGTACCAAACGTTTCCAGTGTAGCCCATAGCCTCCATGAGCTTACAAGAAAAAATAAAGCTTTTGAATGGAAGAAGGAGCAAGAAGTGGCTTTCCAAACTTTGAAAGAGCGTTTGTGCACTGCCCCTTTATTCTAGATACAGATGCGAGTGGATATGCTATAGGAGGCGTTTTATCACAACTGGTCGATGGACAGGAGAAGGTAGTTGCATACTACAGCCGTTCGAAAGGGAAAACCAGAGAGGAAATATTGCGTTACACGGAGAGAGCTGTTGGCATTGGTAGAGTGCATTAAACATTTTCACAATTATGCAACAGGACAGATCACGCAGCGTTGAAATGTCTTCTGCAGTTACGTAATCCAGAAGGACAACTGGCACGGTGGATCGAGCGGCTACAAAGCTGTGACTTTTCCGTTGAGCATCGGAAAGGTAGTACCCATGGCAATGCCGATGCAATGTCACGAAGACCATGCAGTTTGGAATGCAAGCACTGTTCAAAATTCGAGGCTAAAAAAGACATTATAGATGTCCGGCTAATGGATATAACGTGTACGGATGAACGGAACAAGGAACAGCTAAGAAAGTGTCAGCTAGAAGATACAGATCTGTCACATGTTATGCAAGGGGTCGAATGAAATGAAAGACTAAACAGAGAAGAGATGTTAGCAGAGAGTCCCATTGCGAAGTCGTATTGGGCACAGTGGAACAGTTTAAAATTGATATCCGGTTGCTTGCATCGAGTATGGGAGAGTGAGGATGGTCAATGCAAGAAGAAACTGATAGTTGTTCCCAGAAAGATGTTTCCTGAAGTGCTCAGAGAGCTGCATAATGATCCAAACGGAGGTCATCTTGGAATCACAAACACGCTCGAGAAGATTAAACAGAGATTCTATTGGGTTGGTTGCCGTCAGTCGGTCACTGAGTGGATTGGCCCAAAACCCGAAGTCATGGCCAGATGTAGCACTATAACTCAGGCGCGCCATTGAAAGGATCGCTATGCATGTCGCGGGTCCATTTCCTACTAGCAATTGAGGAAACAAATATGTACTGGTGGTTATGGCCAGCGGAAAAAGAGAAGAAGTGTTTATAAACAATTGGGTTGGAAGGTATGGTGTACCAATGGAGTTACATTCTGACCAAGACAGCAATTTCAAATCAGCTGTGTTCCGGGAAATGTGTAAATCATTGGGAATACGAAAAACATGGACAACTGCATTGCATCCGGTTCAATATAACATTGGAGGAGCATTTAAGGAAAGTAGTAGACAAGTACCATAAGGAGTGGGATACACATATATCATTATTCTTGATGGCTTACCGATCGGCAGTGCATGAGAGAACGGGCCAAACTACCGCAAAGGTAATTTTTGGCAACGACCTACGACTGCCAGCTGATTTGAAGGTTGGGATAGATGCCGATGCGGAGAGAAATGTAAAGAAATCCACTGGTGTCTTGGAAGAAGATCGGAGAGATATACACGATCTTGGTTGGCAACGATCAAAAATTATGAATGACAAGATGAAAGCGAGGTACGATAAAGCAGTTAATTCGGAAGGGTTTCAGGAAGCAGATTTGGTGCTATTATACAACCCACAACGAAAAAAAGGTTTGTCCCCGAAATTGCAGTGTAATGGGGAAGGCCCATACAAAGTTGTAACACGGATCAACGATGTAGTGTACCGCATACAAACCATTGGCAAACCACGAACCAAAATGAAAGGGATTCATTTGGAAAGGCTGGCAGCGTTTAGATCGAGAGCTTTGTCTGATCGAGACGATCAGACTTAGGTGGAGGGCAGTGTTGCGAATATTAGCAACACTAAGGGATACTGTCATCTCTAAGCCGATGCTAAGAGTGACTTGTATGCACATCCATAAATCAATCATTATGTATCTACATAAACGAATCAATCATTATGTCTACACATATGTATGTACACGCAGCGGAGAAGCAACGCACAAACACATGCAGATATCTTATCTGAGATATGCAATTATAATAATAAACAGTAGAGGCGCGAGAATCAGTTTTGATTAAGCACGCTATCTGTCGAGCAATAGTAGAGTTATTTATTGTGAAGTGGTGTTATTTATTAAACAGTTTAGTGATTCGAACCTTAGCAGAAGATTTGAAATGAGCGGAATTGCAGTAAATTCGTTACAGTATATATCTCATACCACCGATTGTTCATATAAGAAATTTTTCGCAATTTCTGCCCCATTTTAGCAGCTAGAAGCTTCAAATTTCACCAATTGCTTAGGTATATAGCATATATTGTTGTTTGAAAATTCATAGAGATCGGTGGTATATATAGTATAAATCTCATACAACCGATTGTTCAGATAAGAAACTTTTCGCAGTTTCTGCCCCATTTAACAGCTAGAAGCTTCAATTTGAACCAATTACTTAGGTATATAGCATATATTGTTGTCTGAAAAAATCATAGAGATCGGTTGTATATATAGTATAAATCTCATACAACCGATTGTTCAGATAAAAAACTTTTCGCAATTTCTGCCCCATTTTAACAGCTAGAAGCTTCAATTTGAACCAATTACTTAGGTATATAGCATATATTGTTGTGTGAAAAATCATAGAGATTGGTTGTATATATAGTATACATATACCTCATACAACCCATTGTTCATATAAAAAACTTTTCGCAGTTTCTGCCCCATTTTAACAGCTAGAAGCTTCAATTTTCAACAATTATTTACGTGTAAAGGAAATATTGTTGTGCGAGAAATCATAGAGGACGGTTGTATATATAGTATACATATATCTCATACAATCGATTGTTCAGATAAAAAACTTTTCGCAATTTCTGCCCCATTTTAACAGCTAGAAGCTGCAAATTTCACCAAATGCTTACGTATATACCATATATTGTTGTCTGAAAAAATCATAGAGATCTGTGGTATATATATTATACACCCCATATAAACTGTCATTTTTGCCCCTTTTTTAGGCTAGAAGATTCAAATTTCATCAAATACTTACATTTACGTTATATATTGTTGAAATACGTGATTCGTAGTCATAGTTTTTACAAAAAAACGTGGAACTTTGATTCCTCATACAAAGTACCTACCTATTTTTATACTCAGCTGAGCAGAGCTCACAGGGTATATTAATTTTGTTCGCATAACGGTACCCCGTAACGGCATAAACTAACCGAGATAGATATAGACTTCTATATATCAAAATTACATCGGCGAAAAAAAAATTCATTTAGCCATGTACGTCCGTCCGTCTGTCCGTAAACCCGATAACTTGAGGAAATTTTGAGGTATCTTGATGAAATTTGGTATGTGAGTTCATGGGTTCATGGGCACTAATCTCAGATCGCTATTTCAAATGGACGAAATCGGACTATAACCACGCCCACTTTTTCGATATCGAAAATTGCGAATAACCGAAAAAGTGCGATAATTCATTACCAAAAACGGATAAAGCGATGAAATTTGGTGGGTGGGTTGGCCTTATGACGCAGGATAGAAAATTAGTAAAATTTTGGACAATGGGCGTGGCACCGCCCACTTTTTAAAGAAGGTAATTTTTAAGTTTTGCAAGCTGTAATTTGGCAGTCGTTGAATATATCATGATGAAATTTTGCAGGAACGTTACTCACATTACTATATGTGTGCTGAATAAAAATTAGCAAAATTGGATGACGATCACGGCCAACTAAAAAAAAACAAAAAAAATTTTAAAGTAAAATTTAACAAAAAATTTAATATCTTTACAGTGTATAAGTAATTTATATCAACATTCAACTCCAGTAATGATATGGTAAAAGAAAATTCAAAAATAAAAGAAAATGTCAAAAATGGCGTAGCTCGCCCTTTTTCATTTAATTTGTCTAGAATACTCTTAATGCCATAAGTCGAACAAAAATTTACCAATCCTTGTGAAATTTTGGAAGGGCCTCTGTGACAATAGCTGTTTTCTGTGAAAATGGGCGAAATCGGTTGAAGCCATGTCCAGGTTTTATACACAGTAGACCGTCTGTCCTTCCGCTCAGCCGTTAACACGATAACTTGAGCGAAAATCAATATATCTTTACTAAACTTAGTTCTCGTTTTTAACTGAACTCACTTTATCTTAGTATTAAATATGAGCAAAATCCGACTATGACCACGCCCACTTTTTCGATATCGAAAATTTGGAGAAATGAAAAAAAAAATGCCATAATTCTATACCAAATGCGAAGAAAGGGATGAAACATGGTGATTGGATGGGTTTTTTTGACGCAAAATATAACTGGAGAAAAAACTTTGTAAAATAGGTGTGACACCTACCATATTAAGTAGAATAAAATGAAAAACTTCTGTAGGGCGAAATCAAAAGCCCTTGGGGAATCATGGCAGGAATAGTATCGTGTTATTACATATATAAAAAAATTAGCAGTACCCGACAGATGAAAACGCCTTCACATACACAACTAAGAGCCACTCCCTTTTAAACCCCTCTTTAATACCCTTAATTTGATACCCATATTATACAAACACATTATAGAGTTACCCCTGGTCCACCTTTATGGCAATATCTCGAAAAGGCGTCCACCTATAGAACTAATGCCCACTCCCTTTTAAAATATTATTAAATATCTTTCATTTGATACCCATGTCATACAAACACATTCCAAGGTTACCCTAGGTTTATTTTCCTACATGGTGATTTTCCCTTATGTGACAAAGGATAGTGGTGGGATTATTTTCGAATTATATTCGAATAAACGAATAAATTTATTCGTTTCAAATAATCCGAATAATATTTATTCGGATTTTTTATTCGTTTATTCGGATAGTACTATCCGGATAGTGCGCACTATCCGGATACTTCGAATAGTAAAATAAAAGACATTGCGTTTATGTTACGCTCATCGCTTGTGCAGATGAGCATGCACATATATTTATACGTACATATATTTATGTGTGTATAGATGCATATATGCATATATTTTTGTTTGTTTGGGGTTGCTTTGCAAAATATTCATTTATTTAGTTACATACATATATTTACGTAACCAAAGTTGTGCTTGAGGCTTATGCGGCAGTTACTCACGAACGTACGTACCAAAAACGTGTCAGCTGACACGACCTATCTTATGAGTGTGCAATGTAAACGAAAACTCACCGACGTGCAACGCCCGTACGTACGTAGCCCGGAACGTAGAAATCAAAACAATTTTGATTTTTTCCGTAAGAACGTGTCAGCTGATCGCTCTCTCACTAGACAGAGTTGCCTAGTAAACTTTTGTACGCTAATTTTTGACCGTTTGCAATTTAATGCAAAAACGCCTTATTTAAGTTTGAAAAATTGTGAAAATAATTCGAAATAATTATGTAAAAGTGCTGATGATAAATATTTTATCTATTTATACTTATTTAATATGTATTCCGGCCTTTTACAATATCAAAAATTAAATTGGAAAAAGTTGATGTTTCCATAAGCATACATGCAAAATGGTCAATGGCAACAGTGCTTATATGTAAACAATACACACACAAATATGTTATGTACATGTACACAGACGCACACATTGATTCCTACGGGCTTAAGAGTTCGGTCAAACGTGCTTCGTACGACAAACGTCCTTACGTACGGCACACGTCGGTGGGTAACTGCCGCATTAAGCTAGAAATAGTTATCGGGGTCGTTTACAACTGTACTGATCATAGAACTTTGTTTATTAGTAAACAGGTGTGGAAATGGTAATATGGTAGGGATTTTTGTTTTCCATATACATACATATATACATATGTATGTATGTAAGTTGTATGGAACATTTTTGTTTTGATATCTTTTGGTTTGTAAAACATCTTATTGCTCACCATTAAAAAAATAAGTTTACATGTCATTGTCAACATTTTTGCGAAGTCTGGTGGATCAAAAGCCGCCTTTTACATAATTATTTCGAATTATTTTCACAATTTTTCAAACTTTAATAAGGCGTTTTTGCATAAAATTGCAAACGGTCAAAAATTAGCGTACACAAGTTTACTAGGCAACTCTGTCTAGTGAGAGAGCGATCAGCTGACACGTTCTTACGGAAAAAATCAAAATTGTTTTGATTTCTACGTTCCGGGCTACGTACGTACGGGCGTTGCACGTCGGTGAGTTTTCGTTTACATTGCACACTCATAAGATAGGTCGTGTCAGCTGACACATTTTTGGTACGTACGCTCGTGAGTAACTGCCGCATAAGCCTCAAGCACAACTTTGATTACGTAAATATATGTATGTAACTAAATAAATGAATATTTTGCAAAGCAACCCCAAACAAACAAAAATATATGCATATATGCATCTATACACACATAAATATATGTACGTATAAATATATGTGCATGCTCATCTGCACAAGCGATGAGCGTAACATAAACGCAATGTCTTTTATTTTACTATTCGAAGTATTCGGATAGTCCCACCCCTAACAAAGGATGAAGGAAAATCGTTCCAAAAAACATCACCCATGGTCTACAATTTGGTCGATATTTCCCAAACGTATGTGATATGGAATTAAAAACCACTTATAAACCATCTACGAAATCTTACGAAACCAACGCAGCCATAATTATACTCAGATGAGCAGAGCTCACGGATTATATTAATTTTCTTTGCATAATTTTGAGGTATCTTCATGAAATTTGATATGTAGATTCCTTGGCACTCATCTCAGATCGCTATTTAAAATGAATGAAATCGCCTTATGAAATACGAATTGATAGCTGAAGAAAAATAACAAAGGCAAGTTACTTCACTTTTTAGTATTACCATTTGGATGTATCCATGAAAATGACAATTTTGTCTCCAAAGCTCTCAGCTGAGTATGTAATGTTCGAAGGAGAAACTTATGTTCCCGGCGCTTACTATTATGTTCTTTTGACTATCGTGCCACAGAAGCCTCTACAATATCAACAACCACTGTTACGTTTTAACAGCTTTCATTGGTATTTTTAGGGTTTGATAGCAAAACATCAAGGCTGGGTTCAAAGCCTGAAAAAAGCAGCATCATAATATTAAAAAAAATTTTTTATTTGTATTTTTATCAGAGTTGCGGCTAACATTTGATGATTTTTTGTTTTTTTGTTATTGATTTGACTGTTAAAACGGTAAATTCAGAATCACCATTTTTTCGAATTTATTCAAAAGCTATTTGAGATGTATACAAATGCACAGAAATATCGATTGAATAGCCCTGTAGATCGGTTGATTTCACCATTTTTTTCTTCTAGGGTGTTAGATATAAAATACTGCCTAATTTTAGGAGGTGGAAGATAGCCGACAAAAGTATTTGGCGAATTCTTTGATAATAAAATTCTTTGAGAATCAGCTCAAGTAGTTGGGAGCATAAATAACAAAACTAATAAAAAAAGTTTACGAAGCGTCAACATCAACTATTGACAACCAGCTATAATAGAAAACATTAAAGCACAAGTACCGGTGCATGTTTGCGCTGTTGGCGCAATATTGAAATTTGTTTATTTCACTACAGCATCATAAAACAGATACTTTATATTATTTGCCGTAATTACAAAAATTTCAAGTCGCAAAACCAATCCGGTTAGATGCAGCGCCGCCTGCTACAGCGAACGATACATCCTAGTTTTTAGTAGTATTGTTGTATTTTATTTTTTTTTTTGTTTTTTTTTTTTTTTGAGGCGGCAAAAGTTAATTGCCAATGTGACTGTGAAGTTCAATTTCCATATCGTAGTGGCGATGTACCAGCGTTCAAATATTGGATACAATAGTGGTCGGACAATCAGTGGATGAGCGAGAAACATCTCCTGATTTTGTTGTCTATTTCATTTATTTAATTGCCGCTAATCCGCCAAGGCGATCATGACGGAATTTGTTTAACTGGACCAAACTGAAAAACCCTATCAAAAACCTCCGTCCTGTTGGCATATAATAGACGCTTTCTAGGACCTATGCTACTTGCTGCTTCTAGATATGACAGATGCATCACTCCTAATATCTTGCTTGCCAAGCATGAGCACAAGACGTGCTTCATCGTTTCTTCCTTCAACCCGCACTTCCTACATCTGCTATCACTGACCTAACCAAATGAATGTTACTCCAGAAGGTACTGTTCTCTCTTTTTAATGATAGAAGTAACTCTGTTAGTCTGAGGTTGCAAAAGCTATACTTGATCTTCGAAACTTTCAGCCCCGCGCTTGGGCCCAAATCTTTCCTGCTTGATCGATCATGTGCACCTCTCGCCTTCTCTTAATCTGTAATTGGGAAGTCTACGGAGCTAGTTCATTCATTTTTCATTCAAATAGATGCCTTGGGACCCAATACAGATGTATGCTTCTCCCTGCGCCAAATCTTTCCAGGGATTGCTGGTGATCTAACACAGTTTAACATGCTATGCTATGCGAGATTATTGCCTTGTATCGCCTCTTCCACCCTTTGGGCTCCCTTGCTCCAACTTACTTACTTAATTTGCTCTTAACCGTTTAAACGGTTATGGCCGCCCAACAAGGCTCGCTCTGCCAACTGGCGCCAATTGGTCACACCAAGGGAGTATAAATCGTTTTCCACCTGTTCCTTTCAACGGAGTGGGGTCGCCCTCTTCCTCGGCTTTCATAGACGGGTTCCGATAAAAACAATTTCTTAGCCGGAGCGTCATCTTTCATTCGCATAACATGGCCTAGCCATCGTAGCCGCTGCGTTTTAATTCGCTGGACTATGTTGATGTCTGCGTAAAGCTCATACAGCTCATCATTAAATCTTCTTCGATACTCGCCAACGCATAGAGGTCCATACATCTTTCGAAGAACTTTTCTCTCGAACACTCCCAGAGCCGCTTCATCAGATGCTGTCATGGTCCATGCTTCTGCACCATATAGTAGGAAGGGTACGATAATTGACTTGTAGAGCATGATTTTCGTTTGCCGAGAGAGGGCTATACTTTTAAATTGCCTACCTAGTTTAAAGTAGCATTTGTTGGCAAGAGTGATTCTTAGCTAATTTCAGAACTGATGTTTTTGTTAGTGTTAATTCCAGTTCCCAAATAAACGAAGTCTTTTACTATTTCGAAATTATGGCCGCCACCGGTAGCGTGGTTGCCAAGGCGCATATGCGCTGACTCTTTGCTTTATTACAGCAGTTACCTTCCAGTGGTCCAGCGTTTTGTCCTCATTCACCATCAAACCAGGGCCGCAGAGAGCCGAGCCGGGCCCCTGGGACAGTTCGCGTTTACGGGCCCCCCTGAAAAATAAACTCAATCCAGTAAAAAAAAATTACCTAACATACATAAATTTTTCAATTCACATTGTCAGCTTTATTTCATATAAAATAAGATTTACTGGAGCACTTACATAAATGAAATGTTAGATTTCATTGTTTGATTTGCTTACATTAACTTTTTCTAAATATGTACATTTTAAGAGCTTGATTCAGCCAAGGAAATTACCGATTCAAATCTAATGCTGGGAGCAAGGCTGGACTCCAACGCTAATGTTCCAAGGCATGTCAAGCGATTTTGGCTCATAGTAGAACGTAAAAAATTTTTCACGCGAGACAATAGACTAAAAGAATGCTCCGCTTCAGCCACACTGACTGGAAGTGTGCACAATATTTAAAGTTTATCTAACTTAAAATCACATTTTATTTCGACTCTGGTTATGTCCCATAATATTTGATTGGGTGCTTATGATTTTAGTTTAGTGATTTTCACTTTTAAAACAATTTTTTGTACCAACAAAATATGTATGTATCTATGAAATCCTAGTTAGAGTACTGTCAATACTGCTTTGCCTTGCCGTGCCCCCGAAAACCTTCCGGGCCCCAGGGAAATTGCCCTGGGTGCCCCCTCGTCCCCCCCCCTCTCCACGGCCCTGCATCAAACCCATCTTCTTCGCTTCTTATTGCAGTTTGGAGTAAGCAGAGCTTATGGAGCGGGTGTTCAGGCCGATGATATTGTAACGAATTCTGGGGATTTCTGATTACACTGATTTACAGCCAAAATGCACCAGAGATGCCATTATGAAATTCCTATGTAAAATCACCCCCTGATTCCGAAAATCTATGTTATTTTTAATTCTATAGTAACGTTTTTGAGATATTTACGAATGACAGTTTTGTGTCCACTTAACCATATATATCTCAAGAACGAATTGAGCAATTCCTGTGCCTACAACACTTTGGCTAGGCCCTGCAGATTCAAAGATAACGAACAATCATTACGGATTTTTTCATTTTTTTTTTGTAAAAGTATAAAAAAATTGTAATTTGCGAGGAAGGATCTCGAAATTTTTTTATTTTTTTGCAGATTTTTTTTCCTATCTAAGCTTTGTTTTATTACAAAAAAATAAGCTTTCATTCAGCAAAATCGATGGCTAATATAAAAGTTATAAGCGTTCAAGTAAATATATCCATTTAATACTTAAGTAGCCTACTGGTATATATGTGTTAGTATTCGTATATCAGTTAGTTAGCAGGTAGATTTTCAAAGGGTTATTAGATACAAAAAACTGTTATTGTCGTTTTCTCAAACCCAGGTACATTCCAAGCAAGAGCATGTTTTTAAGGCAGGTAGTGTTTTCTTTGTAGAACTAAGGAACCTTTTTGTCTAAGTAGGCTTGGATTTTTACTTGATTTAAGTATAAATAATAGTAAATGTGCCTTGTTCCTTCATATCTGCAAGGCTCGCCGGATACTGTTCAGTTTATAATTACTTAAAAATATAATATGAATAAAAGGGCGCGAGGGTTTGAGTGTACAAATGATCCAGATATGTTCTGTTTCATCTGCGGTCAATTTATCGTTAAAAGGATGTGACATGTGTTTTCAAATCCTTTGAAATTTACATATTATAAGTATTTTGGAATTGAGCCTAAAAACCATGGACACCGAATACTGTGTGCACCACATGTCGAGTCGAATTGATTTTTTCGGAAACCGGAACAAAAAGGTGCGTTGTAAAAATTAGGAATTTGCTCCCTTTTAATGCATAGGTGAATAATTTCTGAAACTATCTATTTATGCGACATATGAAATTTACTACACCAATGAAGTGGAGGCAACCAACGTGCCATTCAACGGACTGCTTAATTTGTACTACAAAAGTACTTGGGGTTGGAAATTCAAGAAAAGTAACCTATGCGAGCATATGTACAGTGTCATTACCAGAACTAAGTTCAAAGGAAGTTACATTGCCAGAATCAAATTTGACTTTAGTTCCGGCTCCAGTTTCATTGTCAACAGCAGTATCTGATTACGCGGCATCATCTTGTACTGGATTTCAAACGGAAAACGAAAGAAACTCTTTGTCACAAGCACAAATCAATGATTAGATAAGGGATTTGGAATTGTCAAAGGAAAAGGCCGAACAACACGCCTGTCGTATGCAACAATTTAAATTTGTTTCATCCGATGTTAAGGTAACATATTATAGAAATCGTCACGAACAATGTTTCAAGTACTATACGAAGAAGGACAGTGTTTGTTACTGAAAAGACATTTCTGGTCTATTCAAACAGTTTGGTGAACCATATGATTCAAAAGAGTGGCGATTGTTCATAGACGGCTATAAATTGGGTTTAAAGGCCGTATTATTGCATATTGGCAACCAAAAGCCATCTATCCCGATCGAGCATGCAGTAAATATGAAGGAAACGTATGAGATAATTCAAAAATGCTCAAATTAATCAAATACGAAGAACATGATTGGAAAACATGTGCCGATCTTAAAGTCATTGGAATGCTATGTGGCCTACAAAGTGGACACAAAAAATACTGTTGCTTTCTATGCAAATGGGATAGCCGAGCTCGTCAAGACCACTACACCATAAAGGATTGGCCAGAACGAATCGAGTTTCAAGTTGGGATGGATAACATAAAATACTCCGCACTTATAAAGAAAGAAAAAATAATTCTACCTCCGCTCCACATCAAGCTCGGCCTTATTAAAAAATTTGTCAAGGCTTTGGACAAAGAAGGCGAAGCTTTTCATCATTTGAAGACAATCTTTCCAGAGATTTCAGAAGCAAAAATAAAGGAAGGGATTTTTGTGGGACCGCAAATAAGGAAAACGATGACCAATAACCATTTCAAAGAACTATTTTCAACAGTGCAGGCAGCAGCGTGGGATTCTTTTGAAAAAGTCGTTACTTCTTTTTTAGGCAAACACAAAAGTCCTAACTACGGGATGATAGTGAACGACTTAATCAAAAACTATGCGGAAAAACATATTTAAGACCGTTTTCTCAGTTAACTTTAAAACCTAGCTGCCCGATAAACAAAAAATTTGTATGAAAATTTTTAAATTTACATGATAATATATAGCCCTAAATCTGTATTCATCGTCCAGTTCCGAACAGACAAGAACGAGAAAAATGTAAACAAAAAATTTGTTCTGAATTGAAAGATAAATCCAGCCTAAGAAAATTATATACTAATGTATCACATATATATTTATCTGATTTACCTTTTTATCTTCTTTCAGAAGTAAATATGACTTTAAAAATTCATTTTCTACACTCCCATTTAAATTTTTTCCCGCAAAATCTTGGCGACGAAAGTGACGAGCATGGCGAAAGGTTTCACAAGCAAATGAAAATGATTGAAAGTCGGTATCAAGGATTTTGGGATGTCGCTATGATGGGTGACTACTGTTGGACTCTCATAAGAGAAATCGATCTTAATTTAAATAAGCTTCAAAACAAGACACATAACTTTTCCAATTATAAAATAAGTTCATAGAGTTAAGACGGAATCATATGAACATATGCTATTATTTGTAGGGTACTTAAATTTTACTATATGGATATATTTATTTGAATGCTTATAACTTTTGCATTAGTTCGTCGATTTTGTTGAATGAAAGCTTATTTTTTTGTAATAAAACAGAGCTTAGAGAGAAAAAAGAAGTAAAGATCTCGAAATCTCCTTCCTCGCAAATTACAAATTTTTTTATATTTTTACAAAAAAAAAATTGAAAAAATTCGTAATGATTGTTCGTTATCTTTGAATCTGCAGGGCCTACCAAAAAATGTTGTTTGCGCAGTTTATATCAAATTTTATTGTCTTTTAAAAGATTTAAACCGTTTTGGAATTGCTCAATTTGGTCTTGAGATATATATGATTAAGTGGACACAATTTTTTTTTTTTTTTTTTTGAAAAAACCGTTATTCGTAAATATCTCAAAGACGTTACGATAGAATTAAAAATAACCTCAATTTTCGGAATCAGGGGGTGATTTGACATAGAAATTTTATAATTGCGTCTGTGGTGCAGAAAAAATTGGAATTTGTGGTCCGGGGTTATGTATGCACTTCTGCTAACGTTGGAATCGCTAAACTGTTGAATAAATCACTCCAATATTCAGTATTGCAAACTGGTCCTTGTTTAGAACAGTTTGGGAGTAGTACTTCACAGTTATACTTCACAGCCAATAGCGTGTTTAAATCAAAACTGATTAGTTATTACTTAGCTTGCGCCGCTTTAATACTCTCTGTTGCCTCGTCCGTATATTTCTCCAAAGGTCTAAACGTTTCACTTTCTAGAACTGTTGTATCTCTTGCTTGGTAATTTAGTTATATGCGTGTGAATGTGTGAGTAAGAACTACGGCTGATGACTACATGTGTGTGTGTGTGAGATAGCTCTTCGTTGGCTTGTACATGAGTGTTGCTAGCTTTGCATGTACATAAGAGTGGCTGCTTCGTATTTATGTTGTTGCGTATTATTTACTAACGGCCTAGTGATGTCAACATTCGCCACAATATCAACGTCATCAGCATAATCCCGTAATTACACGCAGCTCTTAAAAGCCATTTTGTGATCTACATCTACCGTAGTTGTTTAAATCTTCAACAACATCTGTAATCTTTTTTCTATAGCCTTCTTCAGATGTGTTCAACAGTCTCCCCTTATGTGGAATAACCATCTTTTCAGCATGCGTGACTTTAGCCTAATGACCGGCGCATACTGCCATACATTTATGTGTGTCCTCTTTAGATCCACATAAACGAATGCTTGTCCTTCTCTCATTTTGATCTGGCCATTTTAACATTTTCTTGCATTTATGTTCACATAAATGTTTCGTTTTTTAATGTATGCTACACCTAAATGCACCCCTCGAACCAGCTCCTCAGCCAACTGCAGGATATTTGAATAGTTTAAAGAGGATTAAAAGACTATTTTACAGTCTCTCTTGGGTGCGAAGCTTTCTCTCCATAGATAAGCACTCTGCAGGAATTTGCCCCAGCAATTTTTCTTCTTCCTCCCGTTTCCACTATCACTCCCACCCTCACTGTCGCTCTCCCTCCGACTCCCGTTCCTACTGCCACTCCTTCTCCCACTCACACTGCCACTCCTACTTCTACTGCACCCTTCTCACTGCCACTACAACTCCCACTACCACTCGGAGAGGATTCGAACTTTCACTTCCATCCTCTCTACCTCGTCACTGCCAATAGTAACGGTGGCACCAATGCACACAGTGTGCGGAAATTTCTGTACTTTGATGAGATTGGAGTTCTTCCGAAAAACTTCCCATCATACTAGAGAGTCATACGTCAGCACCGGTCATACCACAGCCTCATGCAGCCATAGCCCCATATTCAGTTTGATACCCCCATTTCCCACCGAACGTTAATTTAAAAGCGCAGAACAATACACACTATCTGAATCCAATGCTCGATGTATGTTTTTCGGCACTGCCGTTTGGCTTATAAATTTTAAAATCAGTGTATTCATGATACAAGCTTTGCTAAGTTCTTAAAAATATGGTGGTTGTAACATTTATGTACCCACGACTGTAGATGGTATTACATCTTGACTTCGACTTTTTATAGATGTGTTTCCGTTTTTTGTCCAATAACAATTGCGCTAAATTTTTATTTAATAGATTCTTGTGTCATTTTTTTTTTGTTTGTTGTCAGTAATTTTTGTTTGTTCTATGTCGCCTGCAGTTTTTTCCATTTTATTGCGCAACCGAGATATGTTTGTTTGAATATCGAATGTAAAGCTAAAGAAACAAATACATGCAAAAATTGAAATTTAAAAGAATAAATGTGGAGAGGTTAATTAAAAAAATATTTCTCTTTTGTTGAAAAAAATATTCGTCGTCAGGGATGGTGGTATCATATAACCCACTATTTAGCTATGAGATGAGTTTCCTCTATAACTCAGCACGCTCTTTGTGAATTGCAGAGCTAGGGAATTATTTTTATCAGCCGTAATCGGAAGCTCAAGCCGTTCAGAGAAGAGATCGTTTTAAGTCAACCAAGTAGCAAACTAACAAAATCCGTTTTCGGGAATCCACATAGAAGTACATTTTTCGTAAATTTTTAACTATGGCCTTGTTTTGGAAAGTTCATCGTCCGTATTTTATAAACAGCTTGGTCTTGATCGTTTTAAGCACCATTTTTTCTTTATTTTCAAGATGTTTTGTTCTCATTTCAACAATCTGTCTTGCACTTTCTATAAGATTTTTACTCTTAATTTAACAACACCCTGTGCATCATTTAAGGATGTCTAATTATTTTTAAAAAGGGAAAGGTGATTCATTTTTGTAACATACATTTTTTTATCAGTTTTTTTATCAATACTATTTTTTATTAATACTTACCATTTACTACTCTTGAATAATAAAAAAAAAATTCCTAATAAAAAGTAATTAATGACAATAAATTTAAATATGTAAAAACATGTACATCTTATAAATACTCATCTGCTTTTATGGGATGTATCTCTTAGATCGAGAAATTGTTTCGTTTTGTATTTACACCGTTTGAAAAAAATAAATGTAAGGCGCGATAACCTCCGAAGAGATTTTAGGCCGATCTTCTCTTCCAATTTGCGTCGTGCTCCTTTTAATTTTTCCTACAAATTGGCGGGATGGGACCTACTTGTTTTATGCCGATTCCGAACAACAACCGCAAAGCAGATATGTTTTCACTGAGAGCTTTTCGAAGCAGAAATACACTCGCAGTTCTTGCCAAACACTGCCGAAGGGCGACCCCGCTTAACAAAATTTTCTTCTAATTGAAAAAACTTGTTGATGTTGATGTTGCTTTGCCCGGGGCAAGAACACAGGATCTTCGGTGTGGTAGACGGATCATGCTACCACCACAGCACCGCGGCCACCAAAATAGATGTACTCACACCCAGCAAAAACTGGCATAAACGGTTGTATATTGCTTACTTTCTTCCTTATTAGGAATACTGATTTTGAAAAATTTATTTCAATAAGTTAATATACTTTTCATCCTTTTATTTTTTTTTATATAAGAAATACAATTATAAATATTTAAACTACTTACTATCGGCTTTATAAAAGATGTAAATTTTATATTTCTCACTGTTTGATGGCTGATACATGGCTGTTACATGGCTGATATACGCTTTCGGGGCTGACCCAACCACTGCCAAGGAGTAGCCCTGTATAAAAAAACTCAGAAAGTATAAGGAGTATATAAAGAATACGGCACACAATTAATATTCTTTATAGAATTAAGGCCACATTAAGATAGTCTTATACAAGGTTCTAATTTTTTGCTCGGCATTCTTTGTGAGCTAACTTTGCTCTCATACGTAGGCATATTTTTCCATCTATTTCACAGTTTTCGAGATCGAGCAAATTCTTTTTTTCATAGTGAAAGTGGTTCGGGATCAGTATACTAGCAGTTTGGAATAAACAAGTATCCAGGCCCCAATATCTCTCTAGATATCCTTTTGTGGAATTTAGTGTAATGCTTAGTGTTTGGATATGCGGAGGGGGGTTTGTTCGGAATTAATGAGACTCCGAGTAACAGAATTTTTGGGTTTACTTTGTGGAAACCCGCGATGTTCCTCTTCTTGTTTATCTCGGTGCGCGTACTTGTTGTTTATATGGATCTCATTTGAGGTTATACTTCTGGTTTCTGGTATTATTTGAAGTGCTGTCTGAAGACACTAGATGCCAAGCCACACAATTTTAACATCGTTTTTTTTAATTTGTTATCTTGGATATTATTGGTGATGTTGTCGTACGGGACTAGATGCTGAGAAAAAGAGATTTTGAGGTTTAATTGGGCGGTGGAGAAGCTTTGTTTCCAATCCACCACGTTCCTGTTCTTAAACAATGTGACGTGCATACTTATATTATTATACCTTTCATGAAAATGAAATGGTATATTAATTTCGTCACGAAACCGAAAATTGTAAGTCCTTAAAGGAAAATAGGTAGACCCACCATTAAGTATACCGAAATAATCAGGTTGAAGAGCTGAGTTGTTTTAGCCATGTCCGTCTGTCCGTCTGTCCGTCTGTCTGTTTGTATGCAAACTAGTCCCTCAATTTTTGAGATATCTTGATAAAATTTGGTGAGCAGGTGTATTTGGGTGTCCGATTAGACATTTGTCGGAACCGACCGGATCGGACCACTATAGCATATATCCTCCATACAACCGATTTTTCAGAAAAAGAGGATTTTTGTAATATCTTACCCAATTTAACAGATTGAAGCTTCAAACTTCACCATATACTTTCGTATATTGAACATATTGTTGCCTGAAAAAATTTATGAGATCGGTCGTATATATAGTATATATCCCCCACAACCGATTGTTCAGATAAGGAACTTTTCGTAATTACTGCCCTATTTTAAGAGCTAGAGGCTTCAAATTTCAGCGAATGCTTACTTATATAGCATATATTGTTGTCTGAAAAAATCATAAAGATCGGTGGTATATATAGTATATATATGGTGGTATATATAGTATATATATATAGTATATATATATATATTTTCGCAAATTTTAGCCCCATTTTAACAGCTAGAAGCTTCAAATTTCACCGAATATTTACTTATATAGCATATATTGTTGTCTGAAAAAATCATAGAGATCGGTTGTATATATAGTATATATCTCATACAACCGATTGTTCAGATAAGAAACTTTTCGCAATTTCTACTCCATTTTAACAGCTATAAGCTTCAAATTTCACCGATTGCTTACGTATATAGCATATATTGTTGTCTGAAAAAATCATAGAGATCGGTTGTATATATAGTATATATCTCATACAACCGATTGTTCAGATAAGAAACTTTTCGCAATTTCTACCCCATTTTAACAGCTATAAGCTTCAAATTTCACTGATTGCTTACGTATATAGCATATATTGTTGTCTGAAAAAATCATAGAGATCGGTTCTATATATAGTATATATCTCATAAAACCGATTGTTCAGATAAGAAACTTTTCGCAATTTCTACCCCATTTTAACAGCTAGAAGCTTCAAATTTCACCAACTGCTTACGTGTATAGCATATATTGATATCTGAAAAAATCATTGAGATCGGTGATATACATAGTATATATCTCATACAACCGATTGTTCAGATAAGAAACTTTGCGCAATTTCTGCCCCGTTTTAACAGTTAGAAGCTTCAAATTTCACAAAATGCTTTCGTATATAGCATATATTGATGTCTGAAAAAATCATAGAGATCGGTGGTATATATATTATATACTTCATATAAACTGTCATATTAACCCCTTTTTTACGGCTAGAAGCTTCAAGATTCATCAAATTTCATCAAATAGTTACGTTTACGTCATATATTTTTGAAATACGTGATTCGTAGCCATAGTTTTTACATGCAGACCACAAAAAACGTGAAGCTTTGCATCCTCACACAGATTACCTACCTGTTTTTTATTTTATATTTATCTTAAAAATCGTTAAGGTATGCAGATCTGTTCACTATATATTTCTTATCTTATACATCCGATTATTCGGAGATTACGAACGGGATAAGATTATTATTCAGCCCCATTCATGAAAGGTATGAAGTCTTCGGCACAGCCGAAGACAGTCCCGTTCTTACTTGTTTTATTTTCATTTACTTATACTTTTATTTTCTTGTTTGAATTTAGTTTATATCGGAAAGAACGAGATGCTGAGCAAAAACATTTTTACATATATCATTTTATTTTAATCTTTTTGGTTTTAGCATTATTGAGTATTATTATGGAAAATGCTGTCGGTAAGGACGTGATCCCGAACAGCATTCAATACCTTCTTGCATGTTGCACAAACATGTTGTTGTTGTTGTTAATTTATGCATGTAGCTTTGTTAATTTATGCATGTTATTAGCGTTGATAATGCTGTCATAGAATATGCCATGGTTAGAAGACATTTGAAATTAGCAAAGGGACGTCTTGACTTCACTTGAGTCAGGGACCTCTGGCTAGTAGGGCTGGCACACTACCTCTACGGCTATTGCCATTATATTATGTGTTCACCTATATTTGGTTTGCTGGGTTGCCCATTGTACATGTATGAGATCGATTGCAAAAAGAAAAAAGTAATAATCCGGCATAAAAACGACTAAAGTAGTTTAACATTTTTGTAGTTGCATTTGTAATTGTTGTTATCATTTTCTGCAATACGAGTAGATACAATTTGGCTGCTTGTTGCTTCAATTTCATGAGCTCTCGTTTTGTTTTGTTTCTCATAGTCACTTCTTTTGATTACTTATTCATTTTGTTTGTTTCATGCAGTTTAATTTTTTGTTTTTTTTGTTTTTTTTGTTTTTTTGTTTATCCAGACCTAGCAATTTTTATTGCTTCAATCGTAAAAATTAATTTTCAATATGGAATTTTACTGCAATGCAACATAGTGAAATTACAGTAACAGAGTGCAAAAGCAAAAGCTGATAAAACAACAATAACACAACTGACGGTAACCAACTTTCGTGCTGAAACACGCTAAAGACATTTTTATTGTGCGGCAATAATTCTTATGCCTCAACCAAACTGCCAGCCAACAAGGCAAAGAACAAACAGAGCTTTACAGCAGGATCAGCCGACGCGACTTAATGTTGGATTTAAATTTCAGTTGTGCGGCACAACAAAAACCAACAAAACGGATGCCCCGCTTGCTTTTTATTACAAATCGAGTGCAGCGCAAAAAAAAAAAAAAATAAGAGAATTTAAATTATTTTATTGGTAGCGAATGACGGTTGTGATGGTTTTGTTTGTCTGACGATGGCAGGCGGTCGATGTTCAGGAAGACGGACGTAAATTTTATATGAGTACATGAATATGTTGTGGCAATCAGCAAAGGGCTTAATGTAATAAAAAAATTCACTTGTTCCATGACAAGGTGAAGTAGAGGTGCGGATCAAGGCGGATGATAAAGTGATGGTCCTCGGGCAGCTGCATGCGACAGTAAAAATTATGACTTTTCGACTTCGAGTCTACGGAGCCCCTTGAATTGTGCAGCGCCAAATAAACAATAAATATATTTTCTTATATTCATTGATAAGTTAATTAAATTGTTCAATAAACGAGTGCCAATTGGGATCAGTATTTCCATGTAATGAACTTTACTTGTTAGGATAGAGAAGCCTAAAAAATATAAAGAAGTGAATAAATTTTTAACGATAAATTAAGATTTTCAATAATCAGTGGAATATCAACCTATTTCGGATACCGTTTGAAAAAGGCCCCACATTTTAATGAATTATTTTTTATATATTTCCTCGAAATCCATCAAAACACAAATAAAATGCTTTAAAAGAAATTCAAAATAGAATGGAGTAGCGGTAAATGAATACTCACTTACTTAATTGGCGCTTAACCATTTAAACGGTTATGACCGTCCATAAGGCGCACCAGTCGCTCTTTTCTCCATTTAAAATGTTTTCCATCTGGTCCTTCCAGCGTAGTGGGGACCGCCTCTTCCTCTGCTTTCATAGGCTGGTTCCGATCAAAATACTTTCTTAGCCGGAACAGCATCTTTCATTCTCCTAATTTGATATAGCCAGCGTAGCCGCACCTACAGATCATCATTAAATCTTCTTCGTGACTCGCCAGCGCAAACGCCCAGAGGTTCGCTCAACGTTCTAAGAACTCTTCTCTCGAACACTCCCAGAGCCGCCGCATCTGATATTGTCTTTGTCCCAGCTTCTGCACCATATTGCAGGACAGGTACGATATGTGATTTGTAGAGCGTAATTTTCTTTTAGCGGGAGATGACTTTTCTTTTCAATTGCCTACCTAGTCCAAAGCACCATTTATTGTCAAAAGTGATTCTTCGCTAGATTTCAAAGCTGATGTGTTTTTTATGTTAATGCTGGTTCCTAAATGAACGAAATATTTTGCTATTTCGATATCATGGCTGCCAACAGTGGTGAAGCCAAAGCTTGATGATATTTTATTATAGCTGGTACTTCGTTTTGTCCTCGTTCCTCACCAAACCCATCTCTTCCGCTTCTTTTTCCAGTTTGGAGTAGGCATATCTTACAGTGCGGCTAATCAGGCCGATCATATCAATGTCGTCAGCATATACCAGTAATTGCCCGTTTTAATATAATATTGGTCTAGAGCGGTTAAGTTATGCAACTTGTGTTATTTTTGGGTCCCTCTGCAATTCTAACTGAGCTGATTGTTTTGCTCAACGTCATTTCGCACAACTGTATAAGTTTTGCTGGAAAATCAAATTCAGACATAGGCAGCTCATTTTCTACTGCCCAAAGTGGCTTTAAATCTGCGAAGAGGTTATGTGTCTGTTCTTTTTTTCAGGGTTTATTTCTCAAAATTTGGCGCATAGTGCAAATCTATTCAATAGACTTACTAGGTCTGAAGCAACACTGATAACGTCCAATCAGCCGATTTACGGTTGGGGAAAATACGCTTGCAGCACTTTATAGGCGATATTTAGAAGGCTGATTCTGCGACAGGCCAAAGAACACTTAGTTACCTCACGCATGCACACGTCCGTCCATATTTTGCATAGAAGCTGATGAATGCGCCTTACCAGCACCTTATCCGCCATATTGGAACAGTTCCGCAGGCAACCCATCAGCGCCCACATCCTTGTGATTTTTTAATCTGGTTATATTTTTTCTGACTACATCATAATCAAGTGGGGAGACAATAATTCCATCAATAATGATTGCAGGCTCGGGGTCATCATAGTGGACGGCACATCGCTGTCCATATTTAGGAGGGTAGAGTAGTGAGCCATCTATATAGTTTAAGTACTCGCTGGGCATCGGTTATAAGTTCTTCGTTGTTACAGCAGTTTGCCCTGGTATTAAAACCTTGGGCGTTTTCCCTGTATAGTATGCATGTCGGCTTTGAGCAGAATACAGCTCGCCATTCTTAGCAAAAAGACACCCCATACCCCTTAGGATGTTACGGCTGCCGAAATTATATATTGCATGTCAACTTACAACTGTATCAGATGTGTACCTACAAGAATATGAGCCGCAATAAAGTCCTTAACTTAGGCTCTTCATTAGTCTTTTATTAGTGGCAGTGTGGCATAAAGCATCAAAACAGGTGTGGATATCCGTACAACAAAGCAATCGAAAGCGATCATAATGACCATAACAAGGAAATTCTATACATTTGGACATAAGCATATCTCGATTGACACCTGAAACTCTGCTACACGAGTCCAGTGTAATGAAAATAGGATTATTACCGATCAGTGCTGGGTCTACACAGCGCAACAAAAAAATATTGTTTCACAAGTTGGCTAAAAAAAAGCTTGCAACAATATAAAAATTGTGCCTTGTCACCTTGCAACATTGATTGCGCTATCGCAGATTTTTAATCTTTTGAGCTGCAATTTCATATCGTATTAAGCCTCATTAATGCAATGATAATATCGCATAATGATTGAAAGGAGCAAAGGGACTACTACATATGTACGTACATACTGTGTAAAGCGACCATAATGTAGGTATGTGAGTATATGTGTACGATTTATATCATTGCGAAAGATACGACGAATCCAGCATGAGTCGCTAAGGCACAGGCGACTATATTTACTTTTCATCTCTTTCTAAGGGCTGGAGTGATCCCTTTTGTTTGAACATGTCCTATGGAGAGACCAGTTGTACACAGGTTATGTCTTAGCGGGTGGTGTCCGACTGGTCCTTTTATATCTACTCCTAAGAGTACTGTTGGACAGGTCCTTTTTATGATCTTCTTTATATCCTTAGGGGTACTGTTCGGGTACTGTCGGACAGGTCGTCCTGGTTTCCCTACGGGTACTGTCGGACACGTCTTCATTGTGCGCCTATGAAAAATAAAACATGCAACAAGTTACAAAATAATAGAACATAGGGTAATAGTTTTTCAGGTTCGGTATGGGAAGCCGCAATTTCTTTAAACAATTCAATTCAACTTTTATTTTATTGAACCCATTTCGTTGTGTTTTTTATTGTTTTAAAAATTGGAAACAAAACTTCACACTGTCTAATCCCAACTGTAATCAAAAGGGACTATATGAGATCAATTATACTTTACTGTAGATAAACTAGATCAATCGCAAACCACTTTGTTTGGGGATTAGTCGAATGATTTTATGCAGCGATGGTATACTCAGATGTGAAAAATGAGACCAACTAGTCAGGTAGTACTACCAACAATGCATATGTACAAGGTCGAGGTCTCGCTCTCCAATAAGCGCCTCCCTCTTAAATTTAATTCTGGTCTGTACCAGACTACCAAATTTGGTGCTGCAAATTCCCAAAGAAGTCAAATAACTGTCCTAGGCTGATTGAACAACTTTCGAAGTCACAGATTTTACAAGTTTCAAGTCTAACTGACACATCGATAGCAATAACTTCCTAGACTTACATTATATTACCGCCTCTTGCTTTCACTCTGAAGTCAAACTAGGTCAAAAGGTTACAGTTTTAACTGAGAGTTATTTCCCTTCCAGTCCCTTATATATAAGTGCTGGGACCTATAAACAGTTTTTAGTTCAGGATGTTTTCATCTTATTTCACAGTTTGTGGCTTAGATCATAGCTCAAACTTAGAGTCTACTATTTTGCTCAACTTCGTGAAACAAGTTCTCTTATAATCGAGTCTCCGGCGACGTCAAGTTACTTAAAGAAGGAGGTCGAGAAATAAATTAAGTGGTCCGATGTGTTCGCATTAAAGGTCCCGAAGGCTGTGCTGCTTGTACTATACAATGTCTGGATATTCAATACCTCAAATTCAATAAGAGCTTAGTCCCAACAGCATGATAACTTCCTAAGTACGCATTGACTTTTTCGAAACATTTTAATAAATGGGGTTACATTTCAATGCAAATTTTCGCCAATCATTAGCAAGGCTTCCTAAAATTACATAGCGCTACAATTGCGCTAAACGCCAATAACACACAAATAAATTGCTGATTAAATCAAAACCCCACCATAGGACAGTACTCGTTGCGGTAGACCTGTCAAAGGCTTTTCATACGGTCAACCACGGCACGTACTGCAAGACCTGGAAGGGTCATCCCTTCCCCAAGTCTCAAAAGGTGGGCCGCAAATTATCTGTGTGGTCGGTGCAATTGGGTGAGACGGTCGATCAGGATCTACATATTGGAGAGTATGTCAACGCAATTCTTATTAAAATCCAGAGCCGTAGTCAAATCTTAAAATCTCTTGCCGGCAGCATATGGGGTTAAGACAAAGAAACGCTCATTACTACTAACAAAGCAATTGGCTAGCCGATTGCATGCTACGCGTCCCCGATATGGACACCAAGCCTAAAGGCTGTCTTCTTATGTCCCCAGAACACCACCCGCACAATGAGGCGAGAGTTCTCCCCATTAGGGAGATAAATGAGTTTCTAACAGGTTAAGCTCTTACCTATCCAGAATCAACCCTGAAAATGTATGTCCTGTTTGGAATGTTGCCCCACATGACACTAACCATCTCTTCAATCGTAATGTGGAACCAACGCCTCTAATCCCCCTCTCACTATGGTATTGAAACAGCAAATTTCCTTGCACTCCCCTTAGAGGACATTGATGACAATTTGTGATGGGTCGCACCTATTGCATGGGCCGAAGCACTGCTGCAACAACAATAACAATAAATATTTTAGTATTGCACTGAATTCTGGTAAACAAACACAAACAGATTTTTTCCGAGGTACTAATTTCGACGATTTTCCGCTTAAAATTGTTTTTGATAGTTCGATTGTAGCTTGTATGTGTTGAAAGCTTATACTTCCTTGCTGATTCTCAAAATATTTGTGCCCAATTATCCTGATAGCAACTTCGTGAAAAATTAGCAGACCCGGAAGAGGTTGGTCTACCCTAATTTTTGTTTATATGCATGATATTTAAGAGGTTTTTATCTCTAACGCACCTTATATCTCTTCTTGTATCCATGCATCTCTTTTCCTTTCTCATTCTCTTTACTCACCTTCCCCCTTTTTCCATTCCTTTTCTCGCTCCTCTCCCCCCTATTCAATTTCTGCGTTTATTCCAACCTTTCCATTTTTACTCTCTCTCTCTTCTCTGTCTGCATTGCTCTCTTGGCTGCCATTTCTTCTCCTTACCTGGTTAACTCTATCCCACTGCCCTCGAATAACTTCCACAATATGTATATTTTCCTCCCCTACTTTCCTTCTCTTGTTTCTAGCAATGGACTTCCTTAAAAAAATTATGCGATATATTAATGTAGGCGAATTAAAAAAAAAAAAAACAAATTTAAGCACTTAATAAAGACCTAGTCTTGCTAAACTTTGATTTTTAAATTTTGACATAGAAATTCAAAAATATTTATGAGAAGTAAAAATATAAAAGTGGAGCGCACATTACTTGGATTGGAAAGTTGATAGGAAAGGAGATATTATTAGTCAATCAATTGCGATCCGCCTTGGCGGCCGCCGTGTTGTGATGGTAGCGTGCTACGCCTGCCACACCGAGGTTCCTGGGTTCACGCCCCGGGCAAACCAACATAAAAAATTTTAGAAACAAGATTTTTCAATTAGAACTAAATTTTTCTTAGCGGGGTCGCCCCTTGGCAGTGTTTGGCAAGCACTCCGAGTGTATTTCTGCCATGAAAAGTTCTCAGTGAATACTCATATGCCTTGCAGATGCCGTTCGCAGTCGGCATAAAAGAAGTAGGTCCCGTCCCGCCAATTTGTGTGGTAAATTAAAAAGGAGCACGACGCAAATTGGGAGAGAAGCTCGGCCTAAAATCTCTTCGGAGGTTATCGCGCCTTACATTTATTTTTTTATTTAAATATTTTTGCAATTTCTATGTCAAAATTTAAAAATCAAAGTTAGCAAGAATATGTCTTTATTAAGGAGACATTTTTCGCTGGGCTTTGTACATTTATATAAAGGAAGTGCTTAAAATTTTTTTATTTTATTTTTATTTTCTCCTTTTCTTACATTTTCTCGGTGTCTTAACCTATCTGTTAAGTTTTACGCTTTTAGCTTAATGATAACTTACATAAAAATCAATCCCAAAATTCCCTCCGTTCCGTTTGATTTTTCTAAATATCTCAGTCCGTGCACCCCCTAGCGAAACTTTTTCTATTGTGTCATCGGCTGTCGTCGACCTCTGAAATAAGCTCTAAATTTTAAGCTTCTAGCTGATCGAGAAGTTACTTAAAACCCGGATTCAAATTTCTAAATTATTATCTAATTTTTTCGATCCGTGCGCCACCTAATGGAATTTTTTTTCCTTTTGTTCCTTTGTCACGGTGTCTTAACCTTTATCTGAGGTTTCATGTTTGTAGCTCAATGAGAAGTTACTTTCAAATCGATCTGAAAACACCAAATTTCCAAATTCTTATCCAAATATTTTGATCCGTGCGCCACCTAACTGAATTTTTTCTCTTTTTCTTAAATTATCTCGGCGTCTTATCCTATGTGTGAAGTTTTACAGTTGTATCTCAATGAGAACTTACATCGGCTGTCATCGATCTCTGAATCAAGTTTGAAAATTCAAGTCTCTAGCTAATCGAGAAGTTCCTTAAAAACTGGTTTCAATATTTTCAAATTCATATCTAATTTTTCTGATCCGTGCGCCACCTAACGGATTTTTTTCTCTTTTGTTGCATTGTCACGGTGTTCTATCCTATGTGTAAAGTTTCACGTTTGTAGCTCAATCAGAAGTTACTTAAAAATCGATTGCAAGATTTGTATGAAAAGCGGACAAACATTCAACCGACCTAATATAAAGGAAGTAAAATCGGGCCAAAAGCTAGGGTCCCAAAGACCTAATCACCCAGGTCAGTAGCTTTCAATCACGCAGTCGCATCGTTAATATGATATTTTAGAATTGGTCGGTCTTTGCTCCACTGCCCTATAAAAAGTTAAAGGGAAATATCTCCTCGCGAAATCATAATGAATTGAAAAGAAAGTGCGTACATACTTACTACATACATATGGCTATGCTTATGCTAACGAATACTAGCCTTTTTGCACCATTTGATCTAACCCAATAAGCAATATGCTGCAATTATCACGCAGAATGCGTATTTTCATGTCTGGTTCGCAACGAACAAACACACAAATAGTTTTACTTCGATAAATCTCCCTTTTTTCATTTGCAAATAGCAAGTTTATGATTCATTTGGCATATTTCCACTGCCCTTTTATAGATTTATTTCATAAATAACTTTCCTACATAGGTTAGCTTTAAAATGCGAAAATCCGTTTTCAAATCAAAGCTTTCTGGGCTGAGTTATAAAATCAAATACGTAATTAGCGACTTAATTTTGCAAAATGTATAGATTTTACGAGCTGCGTATACTGAAAAGAACGGTAGGCGTGTCATCAACAGGTCCTTACTTTAAATCAGCTTACTGACTTCTCCGAAAATTCGTATAATTTGTGGGATAATTTAGTTCAAGTTGGTTTTGCATCTGGGTATATACAAGTAATTAATATTCTGATATCGCTTAATCGGTAATTTAAGTTTGTTTTTGAATTTTTTTTTTTTACTGCATTTCGCAGCTCATGAAATGTCCCACGAGCTTGCATGGCAGACATAAATTGCTGCTGGCCGTGGCCACAGCCGACACGCGCACACACACTCATATCATCTAAATCAATGTGCCGTGGTTGCAGCGTGAACGACAACGGACAATATCGCGCCAAAGCCATTGCAACTGTGCAAAACTGATAAGCTGGTACTGCAAAAAACTAGTTGGGCTAAAAGAGCTAAAAATTATCATTACAAAATGGCCATGACGCCGTGGTCAACACTGATGGTCCTCTAAAGGCACACTTTTCACACTTTGGATATCTACGCATGCTCCAAGATATCAGTCGTTTGGTAAGATTCGTAAGTATTCCCAATATATGTTGGCAGTCTACCAACGCACATTTGCATTTTAAATGCGGCCCATTTGTCTACTTGAAGTGAAAATGAAAACATTATTCTATATATATAGGAAAAAAATACGTAAATATCGTAGCCGTGCAACGCACATACATATGTATGTGTTCGTCAATTGGCTACTTAGATATCTACCTGTCTGACCGGATCTGGGCGCAATGCCGCTGTGCGCGACAATCTTATCTTTAGCGACATTCAATAAATGATTACTGCGCATGTAGCAATTGTGTCCGCTGATTATACGATTGCCGTTGTAGACGTGTTGCATAGTTTTTGCAAAACCATGTGTTGGAGCATGTTGATTTGCATGTCAAATTGTTGGCGCTTTCTTATGTAGTAAATTTGGCTGACCTTGTGAAAGGCTTCTGAAACCTCATATCGCAGACTCCGTAGAACAAACAGGAAGACTATCACCCAGGCAGCATGGCTTAAGGCCCGGAAAATGATATTTGCAAACACACTTCGTAAGAAACGACTGTACTGTGGCACATAGCTCAACATATATCTATCTTTTCATCACCTCACCCTTAATTGAGTAGCATGATGTGTCCACGTTTAATAGAATGATCTTTTTCTTATGAGAAAAAACAATAAGTCCATATCTTATTACATAAATATTGTGTCTTTGTTTTAGGGAAAAAAGGATAAGTCCAGCTTTTAGTGCCGTTTTATTCTTTTTACTGCGCTTTTACGGATTTGTTTATACGTACCGCTTTAATTTGAGATAAGCGAAGTTTTAAATAAGGTATTTTGGATTACTAATACCGATACAAAACGCGCCTTGCGATACCCCGACCACATCTTTGGACGTTTGTTTGCAGTAGATACATGAAGTATCGAAGTATATTGCTTTTAAAAAATAATCTTTAGCTGGCCCAAAACCAGCAATCCATGGACTGCCTCCCTGTGAAACAGATTTTCTCGGATAACTTTTAACTGGAAAACGCTTTAATTTGTGCCATGGGATGCTTAAATCTGACATAAAGAAAACGTAACATTTGTCGGGCTTTTTACAATGACAGTATCATCTATATTGTAACGAACTTTGGTTAATACCTGATTATTTTGCAGCTTCTGCTAACGATCGAGTCGCTAAACTGTTGAATAAATCACTCTAATATTCAGTATTGCAACTGGTCGTTATTTAGATTATTTTGGGAGTAGTACTTCACAATTATACTTCACAACCAATAGCGTGTTTAGATCAAAACTGATTCGTCATTCCTCAGCTTGCACTGCGTTTATACTCTCTGTTGCCTCGTCCGCATATTTCACCAAAGGTCAAGTCATTTCGCCAAAATGTATTCGAGAACAATTGTACCTCCTGGTAGGTTACCAGCTGTATACATGTATATTTGTAGTTTATAGTTTTCTACGTGTGTATGTGTGAACAACTACTTCGGCTGATGATTACATATGTGCGCGTGAGATATATCTTCGTCGCCTTCTATATATGTGTGTAAATGATGATTAATGTGTTCATGTATACAAGTGTGGCTCGCTTTAATGTTTACTTGTTCATAAGAGTTGCTGCTTCATGTTTTTGTTGTTGTGTGATTATTTAGTAACAGCCTAGTGATGTCAACATTCGCCACAATATATTGTAACGAATTTACTGTAATTCTGCTTATTTGCAATTTTCTGCTAACGTTCGAATCACTAAACTGTTGAATAAATAACTACGACTAACTAAGAAGTCCACTCCCAATATGACTTCATCTACGATCTCCGCCACAACGAATTTGTGTAGAATCGTCACCTTTCCAATTAAGACTTCACATATCACTTCTCCCTGGACTTGATTATACTCGCCAGTGACCGTACGCAACCTTGCTCCAGGTAATGGCTTTGCTCTCCTATTGACCCAATCAGATTGGATTAAGGAATGAGATCCGCCCGTATCTACAGTCAGTACACGCTCCTTGCCATCCGCATTTCCTTTGACGGTAAGACTGCTTCATTTCCTTCCAATTTGCAACACAGATAACACAGGACATTCAATAGCTGGGGCAAGTTTTCGATATTTACATCTGACTTGCTCTTGCTTATCTCCTCCAGCTTTGCGTTTACGGCCACCCAAGTTGGAACTACCAGAACCTGTGCTGCAATGACGAGCAATGTGACCTGGATTACCGCACTTGAAACATTTGATTGCACCATTTATCTTCATTTGCGTTCCTTTTAAAGCTTCTAAAATTGCGTCTACCCACTCTGGCCTTTCTACTTCCACACGGCGTGCTTTGAAAACTGGCTTACACAAAAGCGACGCTGTTTCCTGAATCAGAGCATGTGATACCGTTTCTGCGAGTGTTGGCTTTGGGTTTGCGTATGTAGCTCGCTTTGTTTCGACGTCCCGTATGCCATTTATAAAGCTCTGAATCTTTACCCTTTCAGTGTAATCCACGGGTGCATCCGACGCAAACTCTTGCAATGTTTCACCAGGCCTCTGGAAGTGGTTCAGTAACTCCATTTAGTATATCTGTCTCCTATGCTCAGTTCCGTATCGTCTCTTTAGAGCGTCCATCAATGCTTCATAACAGTTCCGTTCGCTCTCTGGAATAGTCTGTAAATTTCAGCTGCAGGCCCTTTCAATGCTATGAACAGTGCAGCAACTTTATCTTAAGAATTCCAGTTGTTCACTGCTGACGTCTTCTCAAAGTGAAGCCTGAATACCTGGAAAGGAACAGAGCCGTCAAAAGATGGAGTTTTTACCTTCGAATTGCTCGCTGGCACAGCTGGGCTGTTTAGTGGTAACTGCTCCATACGACCTTTTAACGCTTCTATCTAAGCATCAATTTTTTCCTCTAGTTGTAAAATTTTTGCATTCTTCTCTTCCAGTTTCACAAAAAGCTGCGATGATACCTGTTCCGAAATTTGTCCCGACATTTCAGATATACGTGCCTCTTGAGATTCCATTTGAGATGCCAAATATGTCTTCTGTTCTTCCAATTTTGATGTTATAGGGGTTTCCTGCGATTCCAGTTGGGATGCCATATCGGTTGATATTTGTGAAGACATTTCTGAAATGCGCGTTTCTTGTGCTTCAATCTTCGATGCTGTTTCTGACGACATTTCTGCAATACGTGTCTCCTGTGATTCCATCTTGGATGCCATATATGTCTTCTGCGTTTCCAGTTGAGATGACATTTCGGTTGATATTTGTGACGGCATCGCGAGTATCGCGTTAGTGTCAACACTTGCGAATGGATTCGGTGTCTCTATCTTCTCCTCCATTTTAGTCGCTGGCTCTTCTACATCAGGATAAAAGATATACTCATCCACATCAATTCCTTGCGACTCCATTACCTCTCGTAGCCGTGCTTGAAGTTCGATCTTATTGCCGGTTGTATTCAATCCACGGTTCTCCAACTCCTTTTTCGGTTGCTGGATCTTTAATTCACTCAATTTTTCCATGTCCAAGTTGTATTCAAAATCTTCGGAATTTATTCAACAATTCCTCTTCTGACACCAATTGTAACAAACTTACTGTAATTCTGCTTATTTGCAACCTTCTACTAACGTTCGAATTACTAAACTGTTGAACATATAACTCCACTATTTAATAATGCAAAATGGCCTTTATTAAAGTACTTCACAATAACACTTATACTTCGCAATTGATAGCTTACTTAAATAAAACTGATTGTCGTGCCTCTATTGTTGCCGCTTTTTATACTGTTTGTTTTCCTCGTTGATATATTTCTAGGCGCTTTTATTTCTAGAGTATACTAGTTAGTTATCAGCAACAAATTTCTAAGCTATAACTACAGATGCACGATTTTATAGCTTCTCTCATAGCCCATGCGTGTGTATATGTGAGTGATACTTGCACAAATGATTGCATACTTTTAGGAGTATCTCAGATATATGCATGTGTTTGTTCGTTAATCTCCGCTGCTCGTATGGACATATGGGTAGACATAATGATTGATTTGTTGATGTGCTTACGAGTCACTGCTTAGTGTCGGCTTAGAGATGATATTATCCCTTAGTGTTGCTAAGATGCGCCACAATATGTATATATCACACACTTATGGAGGCAGTAAATTGATTAGCGGTAAAAATTTAAAAATTAACTTCGTTATTTAAATAACTTTCCACAGTAAGACAAAGGGAAAATGCAGTTAATATTCGAAATGCATTTTTGAGATAGTAATGAATTTTGCTAAAATACTTTAATGTGTTTTGCTAAGTACCAGTTACGTTAATCGGAAATTAGAGCTAAAATTTAAATTGTCTGGGCCATTAGTGAGAAAGTCGGTTCCAATATAAATTCACCATATGATTTTGTACCGCTATAACGTCGCTTGTAAATAAACTTAAGATTTCAAAACTAATCAATTAACAATTTCGAACAAAAAATAAACTACAAACTTGGAAAAGCTTTTGGCAACAATAAAAACAACATCAGTTTTCAATAATGATGATAATGAGATTTAAATATATATGACAAGATAACAGTAAACAACGAGCGCATTTAGTGAGAAATACATACGTATACATTATGGCGTGCCTTGAATAGAAAAATAACCGAATTTTTCCAGTCACATCGGCTGAAACGGTAATACCAAGTACAAAATTGCATACATAAATTTTGGTCCCGATTGAAGACAACTATAGTGTGTCCCAGGACCGTAGAGAGAAAATCCGGGCCCGGGACTAAACAAGTTACGGGCCCCCTATAAAAAATCCACTAATACATTTGATTAACTGGAATTAATGACGTCAAATTCATGAATCATTACTGATGGATTACATCAAAAAAAAAATGTTTGCCACATCAACTAAACGATTTTTGAACTAAGACTAAAATTAACACAGATTATTTACTATTTATACTATTTTATTGTAACGTAGAAATAAAATTCTCTTTTAACAGCCACATATTGTTTCTAATAATGTTTTCTAGTTATTTGGTAACATTTTAATACATTTCTGATAAATTTAAATGAATAATTATAAATTTTAATTATTCAATATAGAAAGTTCGAACATCAAAGAGTGACTTTACTTCCTTTTTGCGCTGCAAAATTTGTATAATAATATCAAAATTTAACTGTCTAGCCAAAACGGATTCCACATAAAGCGTGGCAAGTCCTGAAACTCGCTCTTGAGATAAACACGATCTATGAAAGTTTTTGACTCTTGAAAGGACGCTGAAAGAACGTTCTGCACTAGCTGCAATGATAGGTATAGATGGTGCAAAAGATACGTAAAGCAACACAAATGTTGGGGAAAGTCGTATACAGATTTTCAACATATGTAGATGGCATTTAGCAGACAGACCTTTATCAAAATTTACTTCGTAAATGTGTTTCAAGTGAATTATTTCATATTCTACGCTTTGCGAAATATCCGACTTGTATTTTTCGGCAAATTTTGCTGCGCTCGCCTGAACCGTAGTTTCATCCATGTCTTCAAATTTCCACAAAAAGGAAAACGTCTGGCTCAAATTTCTCATAGCTGCAAATCGTTCAGTAATGCCAGTGATTACCGAATCAACCATCACCAGGAATGTATTGATTTTAAAATCAGACTCTGAATCATCCGTAATCATCTCATTTAAATTATCTTCAGAACGTCTTTTGGGGTTTCTCTTTCGAATGTCTGGACACTTTGGCGAGGTGTTCAATTGAATAGCAACTGTTTTGCATTCGTTTAAAATTGTTTCCCATTGGTTCCTGATCAACTTCAAATCAGCTAATAAGGCATCTAGATGTCGGACCTCAACATCTATGGTGGCGTCTCTAGCTTGCAGGACCACGTTTCTTTCATTAATAGCAGTCAGTATTTTCAACCAAATTGAGGACAGCAAGATACATTCGAACTTGTCGATGTACTTGAGAATGCCGGTAACATCTCCGTATGCAGCTGAAAATAGTAAAACATTTTTGTACTACTCCGAAGAAAGTAATTGCAGCCGTACAACATTCTGCAGCATCAACACCACATATGTAACTTGAGACTGTGGGTTGCACAAGGCGAGTAATAAGCAATCGAGTTTTTGTTGAGAATGTGACGTAGTGCTCCGTTGTAAGCTCCTTTAATATTGGCGCCGTTATCGTACCTTTGTGCATGACAATCTTCAATCAATTATGGCATATTAGATCAGCGATTTTCAGACCAGTTTTTTGGTTACAATTCACGAAACCCAAAAACCGTTCCCGAATTCTAAAATTTGTTGCTTTCGAACTGAAATGGAGTTAGTGCAAAATGAACGTAGTCAACGTGACTAGTATCAGGCGTAGCATTAACGATGATGGCAAAATACTTGGCTTTCTTGCGTTGATCTAATATAGTTTCCCTCACGTGCTTTGCACAAATTTCTATAAACTCGTTCTGATTGTCTGGGGAAAGATAGTGAACATGTAAACGCTTGTGCTGCTGTTGTGAAATCCTAACTTTCTCCAAATGATCTCTAAGTATCGGATCATATTGGCTTATGAGATCTTAGATGCCCAAAAAATGTCTATCGTTTCGTTCACCAAGGTATATACTTTCGCCTTTGAAAACTAGGCCTCTGTCACCCAAAAATAAAATAGTGTACAAAAATCTAATATATAAAATTCTTCTGTCACGGTTTTAGAGGCTTAACTCCTCCGAAACGGCTGAACCGATTCTCATGAAATTTTGTGAGCATACTGCGTATGTCTGAGAATCGGCCAACGTCTACCTTTTTTTCGCTACATGCCTAGGGTCTTGAGATCAAAACGTGGACCCGGGTACCCCTAGAATGTGTTTATGCAATATGGATATCAAATGAAAGCTGTTGATGAGTGCTATAGTACAGGATAATTTTCATACAACTGGGAGGCTAGGGTCTCGAGATATAGCCCAAAACGTGGACCCGGGTACCCCTAGAATGCGTTTATACAATATGGATATCAAATGAAAACTGTTGATGAGTGCTATAGTACAGGATTATTTTCATACAACTGGGAGGCTGGGGTCACGATATATAGCCCAAAATAGAGGTTTACGCCGATCACTTTATCGGCGGCGGCGGCGTAGGCTGTATTATGTACCGGCGGCTGCGGCGAAGGCGGCGCGCCGGCGTACGCCGGTTTTCTTACTTTAAAAGCTTGATTTTTCTATTTAAAAAAATAATATTTAGGAAAGGTTTTGTTTATATGTATTTAAGGAAATCAACGTGTTGGCCATTTCGGAGAGATCCGGGGTTTTTGCATCAAAATCTCGCAGACCGTTCAAAAATTTTCAGGAGTAGCTCCTTGCGAAGGGATTGTCTCTCGTTCGCATGCTCCAGAGAGGCTTCGAACCTGTATATCTCGTGCAAAGCGTAGTTTCACCTAGGGTTAACTCCTAATGATCGTCGCAAAAACAATTTCTTTAAATCATTTGTGGCTCCTTGGCGGTCACGCATAAAGGCGACTTGGGGTTGCTATGAATGGTCTATTAATACTCATGACTATCGTGGCACAGGGCGCCTCCAGTTTTTTCGGCTGTTTTTAAGAGCTAAAATTTCCGATGTGCGAACAGTAGGAATCCCTACCACCAGTCGCTACCACGCCTCCTCACACCGTATGCCAGTACAGAAGCTATAGGACAGCGACTTCGAACTCATACCTTCGTCGACGTCACTTTCCTAGAAGCTCTAGGTGTTGCTCCGAAGACTTACCAACGGATGCTTTTGTCGCGCTATGCTGCCGAGCTACACTTTGAAACGTTAGGAAGTGACTATTCGGCCAAAGATGCCGCCCTCGAAATCATAAGCAGTCTAAGTGGATGTCATTGCGTCATGGGTGAAAATCCGTATAATCCTCGGCGCATCTACATAATTAAAATTTTACAAGGACCCTGGATAAAATTTTTAAAATGTAGACCAAAGATTGCAGACGTTTGTGTTCACAACATTAATTTCAATAGTCTTCGTTAAATCAAATTTAGAATGAAAGTCGACGGATTTTAAGTTGAAAGCTGTTAACTACTGTTTTCCGGCCTTACGATATAGGAGCTCATTATGGATGACCGCGTAGCTTCAGTTTTCAGACAAGTTCGACTGTCCAATACGTTAGGGTAGTATCACACATAGTCATTAGTTCCACTGGCTTGGGAAAGCTTTTGCTTCACCACTTTGAGTGTTCTTGCGAAGGACAAAGCCTCACCTGGTAGATATATGTGCCTACGTATTCACAATTGTAAAAGGAGTCGTAACGTGTAGGTGATATTTAAACTTGGTTGATAGGCTATAATCAATGTGATTCACTCGAAGGGATTAGTTTTGGATAGGGCCGCCAACTTTAGGAAATGTCCAACCGGGAGACTTGGGTGTTGAAGGATGAAGGGTGAAAATCAAAATTAACATCTCATAAGCTATTGTATAGCTTCGCAAATAAATAGGAGATGTTTGAATGCAAGACTTAGTGATTTTTCAAACCCTTCTCATACGTACATATATCCTCAACTTAAGTATGAGGTAAGAATAATTTCAAAGGAGTGTTTATGCCCCTAGAATCTACTAAAGGATTTTGCATCACTGACTTCGCTTATTCTTGAGGTCAATTTAAAAACATTTTCGCCTTGGGTCATTTTATTTGAATTATGCAAAGTGAGCATATAAATTTATTATATAACTTTTCTTTTAGTATTTTGTTTTAATAACTTGCTGTGTTGGGTGATGGAAAGTCCGTGTTGAGTTGACATCGAAAGCGCCTGTTATTTTAAATAACTTTTGAATAGTTATAAAGAGTTAAATTTCGCTATTAGTTTCTTTTAACTGGCAGTGATGCGCATCCGTTGATACCACTTTCGACCATATCCGAACAATTTTCGACATGAACAATAAATGGCCTAAACAGTCTTAAACGAGTAGAAAATATAGTAACGCGCCGGACGCCGCGCCGCCACGCCGATATTTTTGACATTCGGCGGCGGCGTGCGAAAAACTACCAAAATCGGCGGCGGCGGCGGCGTTTATTGGCGGCGTATATCACTAGCCCAAAACGTGGACCCGGGTACCCCTAGAATATGTTTATACAATATGGATATCAAATTAAAGCTGTTGATGAGTGCTATAGTGCAGGATAATTTTCATACAACTGGGAGGCTAGGGTCTCGAGATATAGCCCAAAACGTGGACCCGGGTACCCCTAGAATTTGTTTATACAATATGGATATCAAATGAAAGCTGTTGCTGAGTGCTATAGTACAGGATAATTTTCATACAACTGGGAGGCTAGGGTCTCGAGATATAGCCCAAAACGTGGACGCGGGTACCCCTATACAATATGGATATCAAATGAAAACTGTTGATGACTGCCATAGTACAGGATTATTATCATACAACTGGGAGGCTGGGGTCTCGAGATATAGCCCAAAACGTGGACCCGCGTACCCCTAGTATGTGTTTATACAATATGGATATCAAATGAAAGCTGTTGATGCGTGCTATAGGAAAGGCTAATTTTCATACAACTGGGAGGCTAGGGTCTCGACATATAGCCCTAAACGTGGACCCGGGTACCCCTAGAATGTGTTTATACAATATGGATATCAAATGAAAGCTGTTGATGAGTGCTATAGTACAGGATAATTTTCATACAACTGGGAGACTAGGGTCTCGAGATATGGCCCAATACGTGGACCCGGATACATCTAGAATGTGTTTTTACATTATGGGTATCAAATTGAAGCTGTTGCTGAGAGCTCTAAAGTTCATTGTGATATTCGATTTAGTCGCATCAACCTGGCAAAACTGATAAATATGCATGCGAAGCCGAAATAAAGACAAGAATTAATAATACCCACATACCTATTTACATACGTCCTATTCGATTTGCCTGAAATTTCGTATATAAATTTGCCTATATTAGTATTTACGATGCTTTTTTCAAGGAAGTATACCAGAGACGGACTGGGACTGGGATTAGGACTAGGACTGGGACTGAGACTGAGACTCGAAGTGGGACTGGGATTGAGACTCGGAATGGGACTGGAACAAAATGTGGTATGGCAAATAGAGATGAGATGTGACTGGCAATAAGAGATGAAGAAGAAGGAGAAAAACTTGAGAGAAGAGAAAAGAGAGTAGGAAACTGAGAAAGAGATAGAATAAGATGAAGATGGAGATGAAGCGAAAAAGACGGAGGGAGGAGTGAATAAAAAGATTAGGAAAACGTGTAAAGGGGTAGGGCGGAATTAGACGGACAAAGCTTATTTAAATGTATGCAGATAGGCCAAATTTGGGGCAGAGCAACGTCTGCCGGGTCTGCTAGTTCTATATAAAATGTGTTTCCACTTTTGAGTTTCAGTGATTAGCTTTTCATTGATAAGTATATCAATTGTAGCCTCCTTTTGAATTAGATTTTGTGAAAATCGCCTTTGAATAGAACATTTAATGTGATCTTGAGATGGCAGTTTATCGTATAGCTCCTTCCATACCTGGAATTTCGAATATCCGCCAGGACAACAAATTTTAGGTCGATTTAAAGTATTGGTACTTAACAGACGACATGGTAAGCAAAAAAAAGCATTGCTACTGGCACTCCACACTAACCAGTCACGATCCACCTTCCCTCCATTTGACAAGATTCTGTTTAACAACGAGGTAGGAAATGCCTCGTCATCACAATCACGTGGAAAAATATCAGGACACTTTGGATGACCTCGAGGAATTATTTCGTTGACTTCTTCAGATCGCAAAAACTCATTATTCACGGTACCGATATCGGAGTCTTTTAAATAATCCGGACTTTGATACAGAGTTTGTGGTATTGTTGGAAGACTTTTTGAAGATGAACCTTCATCAGTGTCACCACGAAAACTTTACGATTTCGGATTCATGTAAACACACATTTTTGTTTGATGCTTTTATTGTCTCATCAGGCCCAGGCAAAAAATCATTACCAATATTAGTTGCTTTTGAAATTCGGCTTGAAATTTGAACATGGAACAACTGAAGACTCTCCAGAATTAAAAAAATGTCTTAGTACCTCTAAATCGCGGGCCCCCTGCATCTTTTTGTTTGATGTTTTTATTTTCTCCTCAGGCCCAGGCAAAAAATCATTACCAATATTCGTTGCTTTTGAAATTCTAAAGACTCTCCTGAACTAAAAAAATGTCTTAGTACCTCTAAATCGCGGGCCCCCTGAGAAACTCCGGGCCCGGGAGGAATCGCCCAATCCTGCCCCCACCCCTTTCTTCGGGCCTGGGGTGTCCCATGCATTGTGTGATGGTGTGGTAACATAAGGACAACGGCCATAAGGTCAATTAGCCTTATCACCACTTTGAATGGCCATAAGTTTGATTGAAACTTTGCACACGTTTCAAGGCTCGATGACAATGCATTAATGTGATGGTGCGGTGACATAAGGTCAACGGCCATAAGATCAATTGGCCTTATTATCACTTTGAATGGCCATAAGTTTGATTGAAACTTTGCACACGTATCAAGGCTCGATGACAATGCATTAATGTGATGGTGTGGTGACACAAGGTCAACGGCCATAAGGTCAATTGGCGTTATAACCACTTTGAATGGCCATAAGTTTGATTGAAACTTTTCGCACGTATCAAGGCTCGAGGACAATGCATTAATGTGATGGCGCGGTGACATAAGGTCAACGGCCATAAGATCAATTGGCCTTATTACCACTTTGGATGGCCATAAGTTTGATTGAAACTTTGCACACGTATCAAGGCTCGTTGCATTTGTGTGATGGTGTGGTGACATAAGGACAACGGCCATAAGGTCAATTAGCCTTATCACCACTTTGAATGGCCATAAGTTTGATTGAAACTTTGCACAAGCATCAAGGCTTGATGACAATGCAATAATGTGATGGTGGGGTGACATAAGGTTAACGGACATAAGGTCAATTGAACTTATGACACCCCAAATGGCCATAGATTTGAAACCTTGCACATAATGCGAAAAACTCATTCCTTTATTAAAGATAGAAGTGGATGCATGGCACATCTACGAAAGGGCATACTGGAGCCCTTTTTAACACGCTTTTATTAGTTTGGCCTGTATCTATCTATGTATCCAAGTATGTATGCAACGGCATCTGGAGTGGAGCCGAAAGCCCCGGTAATGCATAGCTCCGAACTCCGTTGCGCCTTTTGAAGCATTTTAAGATAGGTACTTTTAGCTAGTGCAGGCCGCCAGACAAAGCAACATAAAGAAGAATCGGGCGCACAATGGCTGCGTAAATCCAGTAGGTCACCTTAGGGGAGAATCCCCAGGAGGTGCCAATTGCCTTCTTGCAGGTGAACAGCTCTGCTGCTGCCTTCTTGGATCGCTCCACTATATGGTCACTCCATAATAGCTTCCTATGCAGAATGACTCCCAAATACTTGATCGCTAAATGCTAAGAACGTACCCCCAATTCTTGGCGGTGTAAGATTTGGTACTGTGTACCTCCTCGTGAAGAGAACAAGCTCGGTTTTATCCGGGTGGACTTTCAAACCTGTGGCGGGTTGTACTCCTGGAGTAGCACCAGGTCGTCAGCTGGGTCCGTTGGCGGCACTGGAACCCAGGCTCTAGCCCTTGGTCGTGAGGGGATATCACGCGCCTCCACTACCTTGAGGCGCGCGCCCGGATATACCACCCCTATCAGCGTGACGGCGGCCTTATAGAGGTTTACTGACCTGGCGTCGTCACAGGCAATTAGCTTGACATTGCCCTGAAACCACCCTGCATCGGTGTAAGATGGCGGTGGACCAGGGTTGTCTTTTTTAACCTTAACGGCCACTGTAGCGAGCGCGGCCTCCATCCAGTTCCGCTATTGTTTCGGGATCCTGCCATTTTCGCTGCTCTCGTCTATAATGCCAATGATCTCCCGACCCTTGGCAGTTTCGGCGAAAGGCCGCGTGATGATATTAAAACTCTAACTGGTAATTATAGGCCTAATTCTTTTCGTTTCATAAGTACAGAAAATGGACCTATCTCTATATCTCGTGAAATAGCTAGCCACTTCTCTTCAGTTTGGGCAACATACTCTAAATACCATAACTTCCCAGCTAATTTCGTCTTAGAAAAAACAGCCCTTCTCAATATGAATTACAATCCTACATCAAAAGCCTTCTGCAGCCAATGAGATTGAAAAAGCAATTACTACGATTGAATTCGAGGAAGCCCTACAAGTGGCTAAAGGAAAAACTCCAGCGTATGACAGGGCGTCTTATCCCATGCTTAAAAACCTTACTGTAGATTTAAAAAATAGAATACTCAAACTTTTCAACTCAATTTTCAACACAGCCATATATCCGCAAAACTGGAAGAATGCGGTTATTATACCCATTTTAAAACCAAGTAACCCCATAGACCAAATAAGTAGGTACCGGCCATATCTATGCTTTCATGCCTTAGTAAAGTCCTAGAGAAAATTATTGCTAAACCAATCATGTGGTTCTTATTAAAAAAAAAAACAATATGTTAGTCATAACCAGACCACCTTCAAACCTGGGCAAGGTACCACGGACGTGCTACTGCACTTCGAACACTACTTATCAAATGCTCTCTCGAACCGGAACCATGTAGCAATACTTAGTATAGACTTCGAGAAAGCATTTGACAGGATTGGTGCACACATCGTACTTCGGCAGCTTATAAAATGGCAAGTCGGGAAAAAAATATTCAATTACTGTAAAAATTTCTTATCCAATCGTACATTTCGTGTTAAAATAAATGGTAAATTCTCGGAGAGAGCATGCCTTGACAACGGCATACCACAGGGCTCTCCTATCTCAGTAATTTTTTTGATAATCGCCTTTGACGAAATGAGCGAAATCATTCAGAAATGCCATCTAGAGCACGCCATTTATGCTGGCGATGTGATGATTTTCTCAAAAAATAATTCTTTACCGCAATAGCGAAAGAACTTTTCCGAAATCTTTGACGCTATTGCGTCCTATTCTAAGAGTTTTGGAGCTAACATATCTTACGAAAAATACAAGTATCTCAATATATGTAGAAAAAAAAAAACTGCCACGACAATGATTTTGTTTATAATAGCGTCGTTATCAATAATGTCAAGGACCTAAAAGTCCTATGCATAACATTCGATAAGCGAATCAACTTTAAAAAACAATGTATAGATTTAAAAAATACTCAACTATAGATTAAATATAATGAAATATCTAACTTCCAAGCATAGCAAAATTCACCCCCAGGTATTAATTAACGTAACAAAATCCTTATTATTGGGAACTATTGACTACGGCTTTCCCATTTATGGACAGTGCGCTAAAGGCACAAGAGCACTTTTGGCTGCACCCTACCATGCTGCTGTTCGGCAAAGCCTTCGTTCTTTTCAAACTACACCCATAAAGAACTTGCTAGCAGAGTCTGGCCTTCCAACAATTGATAAACGATTGAATCAAAACATCCTAAGGATAATACCCAAACTCTACTTCACAAGCAACGCTATCCTTCATAAAGACGTGATAAATGTTCTTAAAGAAAGCGCCCTATAAAAAGACTTTCCGCAATATCAAACGCTACATTATATGCAAAAAATAAATCGCCAGACCTAAGCCGGTACTTGCGAAAACTACTATCTTTCCAACATGGAAACTTCCTTCAACCAATTTTATTACTGAATTGTCTGACTACCCGAAACAAAGCACAAACCTGGTAGTTTATCAAAAAGCATTCTTAGACATCACAAATAGATTAACAAAGGACGTGTGGAAACTCATATTTACGGATGGATAAAAATCACCGAAATCCACGTCATTTGCAGTTGTCACAGAAGATGGTGAAATAATAAAAAAGGTCTTCTTTTCTCGCATAACTCAGTATTTGCCGCAGAACTAACTGCCATAAATTTCGCTATCAACCACGCCGCAACAATCAAAGGCAAATACATAATTTGCTCAGAAGGCATGTCATCGCTGGTCTCTCTTCAAAGCAGGCATAGAAAAGAACCACTACTAATAAATTCCATAGATATGCTGATCAGACACCACTTAAAAAAAAAAAATATGTGGACACCCGGCGGCATACGCGGAAACGAGAACACCGACACTGTAGCAAAGAACTACCTCAACACTCCTTGCATGCATTTCAATCCGCCCATAAAATCAGATATCGTACGAGACGTAAACTCACATATACATGACTTGGCTACTTCCAATTGGCAGCAGTACGATCACAGCTACAAATTCTACAACCAACATCGCAATAGGGCTATATTTCCCGCATCGGCATCAGCAGACCAATTAAAAATATTTACCAGAATACGGATGGGACACGCAAAGATCACCCACGAGCACCTCCTGAAAGGCGAACCCAGCCCAATGTGCTCAACGTGCCAATGCCCACTGTCCATAAGCCACATTCTTGAAACTTGCAAAAAATACGAAAATGCCAGAGCCAACGTATTCAAAAATTGTAATCCCAAAGACATTCTAAAAACCTCTGACCCAGATAACATAAACCTTATATAAATTAACACGACACACATTCAAACTTCACAAACATTCACATAGTGGGTTGCCTGCATTCTCTAAGTCACATCGCAGCACACGAGCATGCGATAAACGCTGACTAAGCATATTCACATCATGGGAACATTACTGGTGATATGATATCAACAACATAAGCCACCTGCATTCTTCACTCCAGTTACAAAAGCGCATGCATATGAAATAAATGCTGATGCCTCACTACCGCTCCGTGGGAACATAGTTCGCACTGCCAGTACTGCGCATACCTTAGCTTCATATTTCTATACGAGCATCCAACAAACGTCAACCGCGCGTCACCAGCGGATGGGAACATTGGCAGTGATACGATACCACTGCAACATATGAAAATACCAACAACGAGGCGACGCCGCTGCAATTGGGCCGTCGCTAAGAATTAATAAAAAGCCATACTAATATAGTTTTAAGTTCAGTTGTATTTCAGTTGCATTTTGCTCATGTAAAAGTAATAAAGTGAAAAACACCGGCATAAGCCGGCAAAAAAATAACTTTTTTTAAGTTTTAAACCCACAACGGGTTAACTGGCGCCCAACGGCCCAGTCGCGAGTTAAAAGGCCCTAAAGTAGTGCCCCGCGAATTTAGGCCCTAAAGCAGTGCCTCGCAAACAGATTCGCGGAAAACTCCTCGCGACAACGGGAATCCACAAGTGAATAGCTTCAGTAGAAGAAAGCCACGCACCCACGCAGAGTGCGCATCAAGGGAACCAGAGTAGCAGAGAATTTCTATAACTATCGAGAAAAGATGCAAAAAGGACCAAAAACCCTCTACGCCGTGGGACTAATGTAAGAAATAATTAAATTAGAGTAATATATAGTTAACCAATAAAGATAGAACTAAGTTAAGTGAAGTGAAAGTGAAAGTGAACTGCTATCGTTAAACAATTTTTGTTTTTACTAACTTGCGAGGTTGGTAAGCGAATGAGAAAAATGGCTCAGAATAATATACTTAGGCCTCCACTCCTAAATACAGGAGCAACAGCTGCCTCAACAGCACCTGCAAACCTTTCCCCTCCCCAAGTCGTAACAACGACCGAGGAATTTAGGGAAGTTGTAAGAAACACCCTAGCCGAAATCCTTCAGACCGACGCTTCAGTCCTGACTAGAATCAGTGCTCAACCCCCTTTGCTAACTGATCAGACAATTGACGAGAGGTTCAGAAATAGCATTTCCGACATGGACAAGATCCCTGACGTCGTCCGTTCCCTAAGAGAGTTCAGTGGAAACCCTACTGAGTTCAGTAGTAGGAAAAAGAGCGTAGAAAGAGTACTAAAAATTTACGAACCCAGTGTAGGTACTCCAAGGTATTTTGGTATCCTGAACATTATCAGAAACAAAATTATCAGTGGTGCAGATGCCGCGCTCGAAGCATACAACACCCCGCTCAATTGGAAGGCAATTTCGCGTTGTCTTACAACGCACTACGCCGACAAGAGGGATCTCAGCACCCTCGAGTACCAAATGACCTGTCTCATCCAAGGGCGGAAGTCGGTACAGGAGTTTTACGCAGAAGTTTACAAGCACCTATCTCTCATCCTCAATAAAATTTCCTGTATGGAAATTAACGACGAAGCAATGCGTGTACTCACCAATACATATCGCGATAAAGCACTAGATACCTTCGTAAGAGGATTATCAGGCGACCTCTCCAGGCTCCTCGGCATGAAAGAACCTGCCGACTTACCCGAAGCATTACATTTATGCACTAAATTAGAAAACCAAAACTTTAGGTCCATATATGCTAACAACCAATATAGCTTCCCGAAGATACTGAGTTCACCTTCAACCCCATTCGACACCCACCAAAAACCTTCTATTCCCGCAAGGAAGTTCCAACACGGAAATCATCCCTTCTACCAACAGCTCGCCCACATACCTCAACCAACCCCTCCCATGATACAGTTCCCCCCACAGTTCCAGCATACCTCATATCAACAACCCATATACCAACAACACATATACCGACAGCCCTATCCTCAGTACTACTATGGGCAAGGTGTACCTCCTGGTAGACCTCTTAACAATAAATCACCTCCAAGACCAACTCAGCCAAAGCCGCCGGTACCAATGGAAGTAGACCAGTCGCTGAAAACGAGGAATGTTAACTACATCAACAGACCTAACGACAACAATGCTACGTCGAAACGACCACCGCCCACGCAATCCCATCAACATATTAGGAATTTCCCGAACAAAGTCCAACGTGTAAACCATATTTCCCCAACCCTCGATTCCACCACAACCGACTCTAGCCAATACGAAGGCGACACCAACACATACGATCCGGAGAGCGAGGAACAATCATGGCAGGACTACTACAACACTTACGAACAGCAGGAGCACCAGTATCGACAAGACGACGCAAACCAATACGTGGACGTTCATTTTTTAGATTAACTCCCTCATCGCTTCCTTACTTTGAATGTAAAACAAGCGATGGCAGAATACTTAAATTCCTTATCGACACTGGTTCAAACAAAAATTACATTCAGCCCGCGTTAGTTACAAACCCTAAACCAAATGACAGCGTGTTCTTTGCAAACTCCGTAGGCGGAAAAATAAGTGTATAACATCATACCGAACTTAACCTTTTTGGCCTTAGAGATAAAAAGCTAAAGTTCTTTATCCTACCAACCCTGAAATCCTTTCACGCCATAATTGGCAACGACAGCTTAAAACAACTCAAAGCTGTTATATACACCTCTAACGACTACATGCTTATAGAAAACAAAATAAAAGTACCCATTAAGCAACAAATTTCTAAGTCAGTGAACAACATAGAAATAAAAACTGAACATATGAATCCAGAACAAAAAGTCATTATCGGGAATTTAGTGCAACAGTTCCCCACATTATTCGCCGAACCCGATAAAAAACTAACATACACCACTAGAATCGTCGGCGAAATCCGTACAACAAACGACTCTCCAATTTACACCAAATATTACCCTTATCCAATTTCTCTAAAAAATGAGGTTGAAAAACAGGTCAATAAACTTGTCGAAGATGGGATTATACGACCATCTCACTCCCCCTATAATTCCCCCGTTTGGATCGTTAACAAGAAACCAGACTCTGCAGGAAATAAACAATACAGGCTAGTAATTGACTACAGGAAGCTCAACTCGGTTACTATTGCAGACAGGTACCCCATCCCCGAAATAAACGAAGTACTAGCGCAACTAGGACTTAATAGGTTCTTTTCCGTCATCGATCTGAAAAGCGGATTCCACCAAATACCCCTGAAAGAATCAGATATCGAAAAAACCGCATTTTCCATAAACAACGCAAAATATGAATTTACTAGACTCCCTTTCGGACTGAAAAACGCACCATCAATTTTCCAACGCACCCTCGACGATATACTACGGCAACATATAGGGAAGTTGTGTTACGTCTACATAGACGATATCATAATTTTCAGCAAGACAGAACAAGACCATGCTAAATCCTTACAAATAATTTTCGATACACTAGAGCAAGCCAATATGAAAATCCAGCTAGACAAATGCAAATTCTTCGCGCAGGAAGTAGAATTTTTAGGATTCATAGTCACTGCAGACGGCATTAGAGCAAATCCATTAAAGATTGAAGCAATAGAAAAGGTACCTATACCAAAAACACTAAAGGACCTCAGATCTTTCCTAGGAATGTCTGGGTTTTGCAGACGTTTCATTAGGGACTACGCCAAAATAGCAAAACCCCTTACTCTCATCTTAAGAGGGGAGGAAGGACGAATGAGTAAACATTTATCTGCAAAAACAGCAATAACCATGAACAACGAAGCAATAGACGCCTTCAATAAAATAAAAAGGACGCTTACGTCCAACGACGTGATGTTACAATACCCCAATTTTGGTAAAGAATTCCATCTAACTACCAACGCCTCCAATTACGCAATAGGAGCAGTGCTTGAACAAGATAATAAACCAATTCTATTCATATCTAGAACCCTATCAAAGGTCGAGGAAAACTACGCAACAAATGAGAAGGAAATGTTAGCCATCATTTGGGCCCTCAAATCTTTGAGAAGCTATCTTTACGGCCCTGCCGTAGTCAAAATTTTCACAGACCACCAACCTCTTACATATGCCCTCAGCAACAAGAACATCAATAGCAAACTGAAGAGATGGAAAGCCATCTTGGAGGAGTACAACTATGAGATCAAATACAAGCCCGGCCACACAAACGTCGTAGCGGACGCACTTTCTAGACCACCACAAGAAATAAATTCATTGACACCCACCCAACACAGCGACGAAAGTTCAGGTCAAACCCTTATTCCCTACACCGATGCACCCATCAATGCATTCAAGAACCAAATTTTTATTTCAGTAGGAGAAATTCCTAAATACCAATTTAAGATAATTTTCCCCACCTACCACCGTCATATCATAATCGAAAGAGATTTTACGGAGGAAACTCTCACCACCCTACTTAAACGATACTTAAATCCTTCAACAACAAACTGCATAAGAACCGAAGATAGCATTCTGGGCAAAATCCAAACAATCTACCAAACTCATTTTAGCAGATACAGAGTACTCTATACCCGCAAATTCATAAAGGATATCTTGAACGAAGCGGAACAAGAAACAGAAATCATAAAGGAGCATAATAGAGCTCATCGAAATGCAATAGAAAATAAAAAACAGCTTTTAGATAAATGCTATTTCCCGCAAATGACTGCTAAAATAAAAAGAATCACAAAACAATGCAAAATATGCAATGAAAATAAGTACGAAAAACATCCGACTGCCCCAATCATACAAGCAACCCCAATTCCCAATTACCCAGGACACATTGTCCATATCGATATATATCACACAAACAATAAGGTTATCCTCACAGCCATCGACAAATTCTCTAAATACGCCCAAGCGAAAGTACTTAGATCAAGGGCGACAGAGGATATAAAACAACCCCTTCAAGAATTGCTAACCTCTTTTGGTATCCCAGAAAAAATCGTTATTGTTAACGAAAAATCCTTAAACTCTGTAACCATAACCTTTATGCTCGAAAACCAATACGGGATAGAGATTTACAAGACACCCCCTTACACCAGTACTGTCAACGGCCAGGTTGAACGCTTCCATTCCACCCTTTCAGAAATAATGCGATGCGTGAAAAGTGAAAGGACGCACGATAGCTTCGAAGATCTACTTAACAGATCACTCTGCAAGTACAATTATTCCATCCATTCGACAATTAAGAGAAAACCAATAGAAGTATTTTTCGGAAGGACTGTAAGTACCGACCCCGAACAATTGGAAAACCACAGGCAAGAAAACATAAAAAACTTAGCTGAAAAACAAATAAAAGATTTAGAATTCCACAATAAAAAAAGATCAATCTTCAAAATTTACAGTCCCAATGACATCATCTATGTCAGAATAAACAAAAGAGTAGGTAATAAGCTTACACCCAGGTACAGGAAGGAGGTCGTCAGAGAAGACAGGAACTCCACAGTCATAACCCAATCAGGGAAGACGGTGCACAAAGGGCTGATAAGGAGCTGATAAAAATATAACAAAAAAAAAAAAAAAAATAATAATAAAAAAAAATAAAAAAATTTTTTTTTTAAAGAAGAAAAATCACTTTTTCTCATTTCTTATCTTACCTCCATGTAACGAATTTTCCATCGATTAACACGCCATAGGCGAACGATTTAACAAATAAATTTCACAAAACTTCGAATAAATAGAGTAAGGAAATTTCATAAGATGGTCGTATCCCCAAATTTTTTATTTTTTTTTTCTCTCCAGCCTACTCGCCTGCACTACCCAGGGAGAAGTCCAAATTCACGACTATTCCTCATCCCACTTAATAACCATCGATAATGGTTTCTCCAAAATCAGGGATGGCACCCTTAACTTTATCCACATCATTGATAGCAGTCTACCGTCAAGTTCTGCAAAACATTACTGAGATGATAGACAAAGTTTTAACCACCGAAAATCCTATTTATCCCACCTTGCAACACGAGGCCCAACAAGCTATTGAAATGTTGGAAATCGTAGAGCCTCCTCATAGTCCCAGACAAAGAAGATCCCTAGATATCCTTGGCACTGCCTGGAAATACCTGGCAGGAAACCCAGATCATGACGACCTAATTATGATAAATGGTAATTTAGAAAAACTAATTAACAATAATAATAAGCAATATTATATAAACAATGCTTTTAAGCAGCAGATAAATAATATAACGAAAATCACTAACGATATATTAAGTACCTTTCAGAACGAAGAGGTAATTGTAAACGAAATCGCTTTAAATTTACAAAATAAAATTAGGCTTATAAAAGAAGAAATAATTAACATAAAATATGCCATACAATGCTAGATTAGGTATTATAAATTCCATGATTTTGAATAGGAAAGAAATCGAAATATCCATTAAGGAGTTTAATAAGGAAAATATGCCCTTCAACACAATGGAAGAGGCTCTAGAATTAGCCGAAGTTAGCGTATTAAGCAACTCAACTTCTATTTTGTACGTCTTGAAAATTCCATTAACTGCAGAAGTAATTTATAACAATTTTATTATAAAATCAGTAATAAAAAAAGATGTAATGATTAATTTAAAATTAAAGAGGAGCACGACGCAAATTGGAAGAGAAGCTCGGCCTTAGATCTCTTCGGAGGTTATCGCGCCTTACATTTATTTATTTATTTAAATAATATTATTCAAAAAAAAGAAGAAATATTCCGAATAAAAACTAGTTGTAAAAAATATAACTCAATTAGCATTTGTAAGCAAGACGAATTGTTAGATTTAAAAAATGACTTTTGTATAACTAACCTAATTAAAAGCCTTAATTCTTCGTGCCCCATGATTAATTGCCACCACATACCAAGAGACGAGCTAATTGCCCCAGGAATACTATTCCTTAATGATTACCATGGCAATATAAGTATCAGCGGAGATATGCGCAAAATAAATGGCACCTATATACTGAACTTCAAAAATGAGACGGTAATAGCTAACGGCAGAACTTATAGGAATTTCGAAACACCTCGTTTAAGGGTGATGCCAGCAATAGCACAGCCAAATCCAAGGGAGGAGAGCTTCACCAAACTTTTGTCACTCGAAGCCCTTAGCGAGCTACACTTGAACAACACTATAAAAATCCAGTCCCTCCAAACAGAAAACACGGCCAACCGAATATGCTCAGGGATTACCATAATCCTAGTTATCCTTGTCATTGCCAGCCTCAGGAGGCACTGCAGGAAAAAAACAAATAAACCTACAGAGCAACCATTACAATCAATCACTCAAGGCAGCCAGAGCCAAGAAACAACCAGGCAAGTCCAAGTCCCAGTACCCGAAGTAAGGACTTTTCAAATTTTTCAGACGATCGAGGACAACCGTCTTTAAGAGGGGAGGAGTTAACACCACACACATTCAAACTTCACAAACATTCACATAGTGGGTTGCCTGCATTCTCTAAGTCACATCGCAGCACACGAGCATGCGATAAACGCTGACTAAGCATATTCACATCATGGGAACATTACTGGTGATATGATATCAACAACATAAGCCACCTGCATTCTTCACTCCAGTTACAAAAGCGCATGCATATGAAATAAATGCTGATGCCTCACTACCGCTCCGTGGGAACATAGTTCGCACTGCCAGTACTGCGCATACCTTAGCTTCATATTTCTATACGAGCATCCAATAAACGTCAACCGCGCGTCACCAGCGGATGGGAACATTGGCAGTGATACGATACCACTGCAACATATGAAAATACCAACAACGAGGCGATGCCGCTGCAATTGGGCCGTCGCTAAGAATTAATAAAAAGCCATACTAATATAGTTTTAAGTTCAGTTGTATTCCAGTTGTATTTCAGTTGCATTTTGCTCATGTAAAAGTAATAAAGTGAAAAACACCGGCATAAGCCGGCAAAAAAATAATTTTTTTTAAGTTTTAAACCCACAACGGGTTAACTTATACGATTATATATATCAATGTACACTTTTGCATCTAATATAATTCTATACTGTCAAAATTACTTAAAAACTGTATTTGTTATTTTTATTCTAAGGATAACACTGCTCTACAAAATTAAACTTTTTGCATTACCCTGGATCACCACTATTTTTTTTTTTTTTATTTGCTATAGTCCCCTAATTATAAAAATGGTCGAAATTTAAAATTCTATGGATACGATTTTGTTTTTTTTTTTTTGTTTTCTAAAATTTGCCGTTTTTGAAAAGGGAGATCCATTGATTTTATTATATCTCTGGAACGGGTCGTCCGATTTTGTTGGAGAAAACAGCATATAATAGCAAATGAAATTACCTTAAATTTTTTAAATACTATTTTTTAAATACTTATTGGTTTCAGAGTTATTTGCATCGCATTATAAAAAAATCGATTTTCTGTATTAAAAATTTCCATTTTTTATACTCAGTTGAGCAGAGCTCACAGAGTATATTAACTTTGATTGCATAACGGTTGGTTGTACAGGTATAAAGGAATCGAGATAGATATAGACTTCCATATATCAAAATCATCAGTATCGAAAAAAAATTCGATTGAGACATGTCCTTCCGTCCGTCCGTCCGTCCGTCTGCCCGTTAACACGATAACTTGAGTACATTTTGAGGTATCTTGATGAAATTTGGTATGTGGGTTCCTGGGCACTCATCTCAGATCGCTATTTGAAATGAACGATATCGGACAATAACCACGCCCACTTTTTCGATATCGAAAATTTCGAAAAATCGAAAAAGTGCGATAATTCATTACCAAATACGCATTAAGCGATGAAACTTGGTAGGTGAGTTGAGCTTATGACGCAGAATAGAAAACTAGTAAAATTTTGGACAATGGGGGTGGCACCGCCCACTTTTAAATGAAGGTAATTTAGAAGTTTTGCAAGCTGTAATTTGGCAGTCGTTGAAGATATCATGATGAAATTTGGCAGGAACGTTAATCTTATTACTTTATGTCTGCTTAATAAAAATTAGCAAAATCGGAGAACGACCACGCCCACTTTTAAAAAAAAATTTTTTTTAAATTCAAATTTTAAAAGAAAAGTTAATATCTTTACAGCATATAAGTAAATTATGCCAACATTCAACTCCAGTAATGATATGGTGCAACAAAATACAAAAATAAAAGAAAATTTCGAAATGGGCGTGGCTGCGCCCTTTTTCATTTAATTTGTCTGGGATGATTTTTAAAACGATAACTTGAACAAAAATCGATATATCCTTACTAAACTCAGTTCACGTACTTACCTGAACTCACTTTGTATTGGTGTAAAAAATGGCCGAAATCCGACTATGACCACGCCCACTTTTTCAATATCGAAAATTACGAAAAATAAAAAAAATGCCATAATTATATACCAAATACAAAAAAAAAAATGAAACATGGTAATTTTATTGGTCTATTGACGCAAAAATATAACTTTAGAAAAAACTTGGTAAAATGGGTGTGACACCTACCATATTAAGTAGAAGAAAATGAAAAAGTTTTGCAGGGCGAAATCAAAAGCCCTTGGAATCTTGGAAGGAACACTGTACGTGGTATTACATATATAAATAAATTAGCGGTACCCGATAGATGATGTTCTGGATCACCCTGGTCCACATTTTGGTCGAAAACGCCTTCACATATACAACTAAGGGCCACTCCCTTTTAAAGCCCTCATTAATACCTTTAATTTGATACCCATATCGTACAAACACATTCTAGAGTCACCCCCTCTTTTTTAAAATACTCATTAACACCTTTCATTTGATACCCATATCGTACAAAAACATTCTAGAGTCACCCCTGGCCCACCTTTATGGCGATATCTCGAAAAGGCATCCAAATATAGAACTAAGGCCCACTCCTTTTTAAAATACTCATTAACACCTTTCATTTGATATCCATATCGAACAAACCAATTCTAGAGTCACCCCTGGTCCACCTTCATGTCTATATCTCGAAAAGGCGTCCACCTATAGAACTAAGGCCCACGCCTTTTTAAAATACTCATTAACACCTTTCATTTGATACCCATATCGTACAAAAACATTCTAGAGTCACCCCTGGCCCACCTTTATGGCCATATCTCGAAAAGGCATCCACCTATAGAACTAAGGCCCACTCCCGTTTAAAATACTCATTATCACCTTTCGTTTGATACCCATATCGTATAAACAAATTCTAGAGTCACCCCTGGTCCACCTTTATGTCGATATCTCGAAAAAGCGTCCACCTATAGAACTAAGGCCCACGCCCTTTTAAAATACTCATTAACACCTTTCATTTGATACCCATATCGTACAAACAAATTCTAAAGTCACCCTGGTCTACCTTTATGGAGATATCTCGAAAAGGCGTCCACCTATAGAACTAAGACCCACGCCCTTTTAAAATACTCATTAATACCTTTCATTTGATACCCATATTGTACAAACGCATTCTAGAGTCACCCCTGGTCCACGTTTATGGCGATATCTCGAAAAGGCGTCAACCTATAGAACTAAGGCACACACCCTTTTAAAATACTCATTAGCACCTTTCATTTGATACCCATATTGTACAAACGTATTCTAGAGTCACCCCTGGTCCACGTTTATGGCGATATCCCGAAAATGCGTCCACCCATAGAACAAAGGCCCACTCCCTTTTAAAACACTTATTACACTTTTCGTTTGACACCCATATTGTACAAACGTATTCTAGAGTAAACTCAGGTCCACTTTTATAAGGATATTCCGAAATGCGTCCACCTATAGAACTTAGGTCCACTTCCTTTTAAAATACTCATTAACACCTTTCATTTGATACCCATATAGTACAAACAAATTCTATAGTCACCCCTGGTCCACATTTATTGCGATATCTCGAAAAGGCGTCCACCTATAGAACTTAGGTCCACTCCCTTTTAAAATTATCATTAACACATTTCATTTGATACCCATATCGTACAAACAAATTCTCGAGTCAGGCCTGGTCCACCTTTATGGCGATATCTCGAAAAGTCGTACATCTATAGATCTATTGCTCACTTCCTCTTAAAATACTCTTTAATACCTTCCATTTGATACACATATCATACAAACACATTCCAGGGTTACCCTAGGTTCCTTTTACAACATGGTGATTTCCCTTACTTTGTCTCCACAGCTCTCAACTGAGTATGTAATGTTCGGTTACACCCGAACTTAGCCTTCCTTACTTGTTTTTCTTTAATTCGTAAAAAATTGAAAGAGACAAAAACTTACAACTTTTACTAAATGGTTGTAAAGCTGTGAAAATTCGAAATAAGGCAAGCTTTATTTCTTGAAAATCCATGTATAAACGGTAATATTATTAACAATTACGTGAATGAAGGGAAAATACGTATTTTTAATATTTTTGTTTATTTAGCTATTTAAGATACCTTTATTAAAGAAATTCTACAAAATTTAGTACTTGAAACTTAGCCTTCCTTACTTGTTTTCTTTAATTCGTAAAAAATTGAAAGAGACAAAAACTTACAACTTTTACTAAATGGTCGTAAAGCTGTGAAAATTCGAAATAAGGCAAGCTTTATTTCTTGAAAATCCATGGATAAACGGTAATATTATTAACAATTACGTGAATGAAGGGAAAATACGTATTTTTAATATTTTTGTTTATTTAGCTATTTAAGATACCTTTATTAAAGAAATTCTACAAAATTTAGTACTTGAAACTTAGCCTTCCTTACTTGTTTTTCTTTAATTCGTAAAAAATTGAAAGAGACAAAAACTTACAACTTTTACTAAATGGTCGTAAAGCTGTGAAAATTCGAAATAAGGCAAGCTTTATTTCTTGAAAATCCATGGATAAACGGTAATATTATTAACAATTACGTGAATGAAGGGAAAATACGTATTTTTAATATTTTTGTTTATTTAGCTATTTAAGATACCTTTATTAAAGAAATTCTACAAAATTTAGTACTTGAAATATTTAAAAATAGTTTCTACTTTTTGCTTGTCTACTGTAATTTTCTGATTTGGTTCTCGTATAAGAAGCCAATTATAATCTCCCATCATATTTTCGTTCCAGAATCCTTGCTAACGCTCCTCCATTGACTTAAGTTGTTGGTGAAATCGTTCTCCATGCTCGTCACTGACATCACCAAGATTTGAAGGGAAAAAATCCATATGGGAGTGTAAGAAATTCATTTTTAAAGACATATTTGCACCTGAAATTATATGTATATGAGGCATTCCATATGAAAAGATAGGTCGACCTCTCCGATTTTCTTCAAATTCGGAATACATGTAGTATTTGATGTCTAGAATAGTGTGTGAAAATATTTTTTTAAATTTTTAATATTTTGGATTTTACTGACAGTTGAATATTTTTGAAAGCTTTTATTTGAGTTAAAACATCTTCTAAACTATTAATTTTAGAAAAAAATCTGTTACTACAAAAACTCTTTGAAATTATTGAAGTTTATAAAAAAAATTTTATGTACTCAAAATTTTGAAAAATAATATGATTGAAAAATAAAATAAAATCTTTTTTCAGTGTAAAGTAATGAAGGATAGCACCGATTCTCTTTAAAAAAATCTGAAAGAAACTTGAATATGTTCTTAACCTACCCTTCAAATTTAAAAGTATGTTTTTTCTTTGTTTTCGAGAAAAAAATTTGAGAATTTTATGTTGAATTAATATATGATTTTTACGCACAGTAAGTTTGTTATACAAACATTTTTACACTATATAACACTTCGAAATGGCATAAATATTATGAAAATTTAGTTTTATATTTTAAATTAGGTCAGTTTTTTTATTACTTTTAAAAATTTACAATCGCTCTCATCACAAGTCGATACAACTTTACATTTAATTTCGTTGCTTGAAAAGGGTATAAAGCTGTTGAGTGACCGTGTGCCATTGATTAGAACCGCTGTAGCGAAACGATCTTTTAGGATATCTTTTTCTTTTTGGTAATCAGCTTTGGAACAGAAACCAAATGGCATTGTTTTAAATTAATTTTTGACAGTATTAAAAAATTCAATTGGGGTAGTAATTGGTGTGGAGTCAGGACGGCGTAAACTTTCTCGTCGAACAAATCTTTTAACAGTACCACCGATTCCATCATAAGCGTTTTTACCATGCGATGTGGCAAAAAAGTGCCATTCCGCTTTTATATTAAAATCCTGAAAGTGATACGTTAAATTAATAAAATTGTATTTACAATGGTAGCCGGTCAACAATTTTTTGTATTAAATTTTATATGAGAATAGGCTTTTCTTGACCATATGGTTGCTATTTTTAGTCCAAGTAAAACTTCACTATTGCGACCCAACGTTTCGCTAAGCACCTTTGCTTCCTCATGGGCGAAACTGCATTTATTTAACATTATTTTCATCAAAAAACATTGAAGAATTACATGAAATTATAAAAATTTTGAATTTTGTTAATATACCGAAACAATAAAATTTTTGTATAAGGTCACTTACAAATATATGTACGTAAAATATCACAATTTGCATAACTACGACTAACACATCGATACCATCTGTGCCTGGTACATTTGTCATAATTTGTTTATAATTTCATGTAATTCTTCAATGTTTTTTGATGAAAATAATGTTAAATGCAGTTTCGCCCCTGAGGAAGCTAAGGTGCTTAGCGAAACGTTGGGTCGCAATAGTGAAGTTTTACTTGCACTAAAAATAGCAATCATATGGTCAAGAAAAGCCTATTCTCATATAAAATTTAAAATTGTATTTATTTTTATATTGCGAAACTGCGCCATCTGAAAAGTAGTAAATTTTTTTAACATTGTCGTTATTATATTTTCATACAAGACAATTAATAATTTTCTTTTGAAATAAATAAACAGCAGTGGTATCATGGATATTACACTCTGAGATGAGTACAAAGCTCTCAAATGTGAAGCTCTTATTCGTATCCTTTTCTGCGCGGTAAACAACAAAGGGGTGAACTGTAACCTGATTGCTATTCCAGTGGTAATCCTGAATAGCGTTCTGTACCAGAAAAGTGAAATTTTCAGAGAAGTCACCAAGTACTATAAATTCGCCTTCCTTTAGTTGAAGTTTCAGTGCTTTGAAGAACTTGTTTTGGCTCTTGGCTATAAAATTGTGTGTCAAAAGTACTGATGCATCGGCTTTCAGTATTTCAATAAACGTATGAGTAGCTTTATTCACTGTTTCTATAGAAGAACGGTCTGTATTGGTCCATTGTAAAAATTCCAAACTTTTTATATTATTTACTTCAAATGCTTTTCCAAGTTCAATACTTATTCCTTCAAAACCTGGACAAGAATTACACTTTCTAAGTTGACACTTATGTTCGAATTTCTCACAAGTCATCTCACGTAAGACATCTTCGTATGTTTGAATAGAAATTTGGTTGGAGCATCCATCATTAATTTGAAATTTTGATGAATTTTACAAAAACATACTTTGTGAGTTTCAGCAGCATCGGCCAAAATACATTCCCTGGGACGTAGTTCGGCAAATTTACTGAATCCAACTTTTAAATGTAAATGTATCCCACATATTTTTGAATTCGACATAAGCTTCTTTCAGATTGCACAAGACCAATCGTTTCTGAATTTTTGACTTTTTTCCATCCGTTTGTCTTACAGATACGCAATCGTTCTGCCCAGGCATAAGTCAACTAATATCATCTGACCTATAAAAATTTTCGACTACGGAAATATTATTTTCGGAAATCTTCCTTCCTGATATTTTTTGGTGGGAACCAAATCCAAACATATGTATTTTGGGTTTTTTTCGCATGAGAAGCTGACTTATAAGTTGTATTAAATTCTTTTTGGAGTTTGTATGCTGTCCAACTTGGTGGAGAAATTGTCAACCAAAAAATCTTTTCTGAATAATTCGAAATGGTTTGAAACTTTTTCTTTACAGAGAAAAGCATTTCCAAGCCGTCATCTCCTCCTGTATACACTTCACTATCTTCATCAGAACTTATATTTGGTGATGGATTTACTTCGGAACCTGTTTTTACATTGGAAAATTTAGTTTCATTCAATGGACTTTTAATAATACTATTGCTAACCTCTTTAGATGGTACAGTATCTTTTAGAATTTTAATCCTGCAGCAAAAGCAGACATATTCCCCCAAATTGGGTAGTTTTTTTAATAGTTCTGGCGTGGATTTACCTACATTTTTTTAACCCAGTTGTGATTAGGCAAATCAAATGGATTAACACAAAATTTTTTATTTGGTATTTTTGGGAATCAGAATATGTATATATGTACGGTAGTTTGTAAGAAATACAGCGAACAGCTTTGGAGAAGAACCTTTTCTTGTATGAATCAAATAGCAAATGACTATGAAATGCAAACAATTTTCATAAGGTAATAAATAAAAAAAGTTCACAAAATCAATGACTACTGCGATAGAATAAACAAAAAATAACTGAAGTGCATGTTCCCGTTATTAATAAGTGGAATTCATTACAGATGGCGTTATTAAACAGCTGATTTGTTCATTTTTATACTCAGTTGAGCAGAGCTCACAGAGTATATTAACTTTGATTGGATAACGGTTGGTTGTACAGGTATAAAGGAATCGAGATAGATATAGACTTCCATATATCAAAATCATCAGTATCGAAAAAAAATTTGATTGAGCCATGTCCGTCCGTCCGTCCGTCCGTCCGTTAACACGATAACTTGAGTAAAGTTTGAGGTATCTTGACGAAATTTGTTATGTAGGTTCCTGGGCACTCATCTCAGATCGCTATTTAAAATTAACGATATCGGACTATAACTACGCCAACTTTTTCGATATCGAAAATTTCGAAAAATCGATAAAGTGCGATAATTCATTACCAAAGACGGATAAAGCGATGAAACTTGGTAGGTGGGTTGGGCTTATGACGCAGAATAGAAAATAAGTACAATTTTGGACAATGGGCGTGGCATCGCCCACTTTTAAAAGAAGGTAATTTAGAAGTTTTGCAAGCTGTAATTTGGCAGTCGTTGAAGATATCATGATGAAATTGGGCAGGAACGTTACCTGTATTACTATATGTATGCATAATAAAAATTAGTAAAATCGGAGAACGACCACGCCCACTTTAAAAAAAATTTTTTTTAAAGTGAAATTTTTACAAAAAATTTAATATCTTTACAGTATATAGGTAAATTATGTCAACATTCAACTCCAGTAATGATATGGTGCAACCAAATACAAAAACAAAAGAAAATTTCAAAATGGGCGTGGCTCCGCCCCTTTCCATTTGATTTGTCTTGGATACATTTAATGCCATAAGTCGAACAAATATTTACCAATCCTTGTGAAATTTGGTAGGCGCTTAGATTCTATGACGATAACTGTTTTCTGTGAAAACGGGCGAAATCAGTTGATGCCACGCCCAGTTTTTATACAGAGTAAATCGTCTGTCCTTCCGCTCGGCCGTTAACACGATAACTTGAGCAAAAATCGATATATCTTTACTAAACTCAGTTCACATAATTATCTGAACACACTTTGTATTGGTATAAAAAATGGCCGAAATCCGACTATGACCACGCCCACTTTTTCTATTTCGAAAATTACGAAAAATGAAAAAAATGCCATAATTCTATACCAAATACGAAAAAAGATATGAAACATAGTAATTGCATTGGTTTATTGACGCAACATTTAACTTTAGAAAAAACTTTGTAAAATGGGTGTGACACCTATCATATTTAGTAGAAGAAAATGAAAAAGTTCTGCAGGGCGAAATCGAAAGCCCACGGAATCATGGCAGGAATACTGTTCGTGGTATTACATATATAAATAAATTAGCGGTACCCGACAGATGATGTTCTGGGTCACCCTGGTCCACATTTTGGTCGAAATATCGAAAACGCCTTCACATATACAACTACCACAACTCCGTTTTAAAATTCTTATTAATACCTTGAATTTGACACCCATATTGTACAAACACATTATAGAGTCACCCCTGGTCCACCTTTATAGCGATATATCGAAAAGGCGTCCACCTATAGAACTAAGGCCCACTCCCTTTTAAAATACTCATTATCACCTTTCGTTTGATACCCATATCGTAAACAAATTCTAAAGTCACCCCTGGTCCACCTTTTTGGCGATATCTCGAAAAGGCGTCCACCTATAGAACTAAGGCCCACTCCCTTTTAAAATACTCATTAACACCTTTCATTTGATACCCATATCGTAAACAAATTCTAAAGTCACCCCTGGTCCACCTTTTTGGCGATATCTCGAAAAGGCGTCCACCTATAGAACTAAGGCCCACTCCCTTTTAAAATACTCATTAACACCTTTCATTTGATACCCATATCGTCCAAACAAATTCTAGAGTCACCCCTGGTCCACCTTTATGGCGATATCTCGAAAAGGCGTCCACCTATAGAACTAAGGCCCACTCCCTTTTAAAATACTCATTAGCACCTTTCATTTGATACTTTTATCGTACAAACAAATTCTAGAGTCACCCCTGGTCCACCTTTATGGCGATATTTCGTAAAGCCGTCCGCGTATAGAACTAAGGCCCACTCCCTTTTAAAATACTCATTAACACCTTTCATTTGATACCCATATCGTACAAACAAATTCTAGAGTCACCCCTGGTCCACCTTTGCGGCGATATCTCGAAAAGTCCTCCACCTATAGAACTAAGGCCCAATCCCTTTTAAAATCCTCATTAACACCTTTCATTTGATACCCATATCATACAAACAAATTCTAGAGTCACCCCTGGTCCACCTTTATGGCGATATTTCGAAAAGCCGTCCGCGTATAGAACTAAGGCCCACTTCCTTTTAAAATACTCATTAACACCTTTCATTTGATACCCATATCGTACAAACAAATTCTAGAGACACCCCTGGTCCACTTTTATGGCGATATCTAGAAAAGGCGTCCACCTATAGAACTGAGGCCAACGCCCTTTTAAAAAACTCATTAACACCTTTCTTTTGATACCCATATCGTACAAACAAATTCTAGAGTCACCCCTGGTCCACCTTTATGGCGATATCTCGAAAAGGCGTCCACCTATAGAAGTAAGGCCCACGCCATTTTAAAACACTTATTAACACCTTTCGTTTGACACCCATATTGTACAAACGCATTCTAGAGTCACCACTGGTCCACCTTTATAACGATATCCCGAAAAGGCGTCCATCTATAGAGCTAAGGCCCACTCCCTTTTAAAATACTCATTAACACCTTTCATTTGATACCCATATCGTACAAACAACACATTGCAGGGTTACCCTAGGTTCATTTTCCTACATGATGATTTCCCCTTATTTTGTTTCCATAGCTCTCAACTGATTATGTATAGTTCGGTTACACCCGAACTTAGCCTTCCTTACTTGTATTATTTACAATAGTTATAAAATGTGATGTTTGTCAAACTGCGGAGAATTTTAAACGCATGTGTATGCATGTGCGTCGTAATTTTGATAGAATTACCCCGACTTCGCATTATATGTATATTAATTAACGGCCCTATTCATAGAAAATAAAATAGGTTTGACCAATCTTTTTTATTTTCTATGAATAAGAAGGTAAATGTATATGTAGAAAACATCTGTTAACAATATGGATGCCATTTCGAAGTGTTATATAGTGTAAAAAATTTTGTATCACAAACTTACTGTGCGTAAAAATCATAGATTTATTCAACATAAAATTTTCAAATTTTTTTTTCTCGAAAACAAAAAAAAAACCATTCTTTTAAATTTGAAGGGTAGGTTAAGAACATATTCCAGTTTCTTTCAGATTTTTTTAAAGAGAATCGGTGCTATCCTTCATTACTTTACACTGAAAAAAAATTTTATTTTATTTTTCAATCATATTATTTTTCAAAATTTTGAGAACATACATTTTTTTTTATAAACTTTAATAATTTTAAAAACTTTTTGTATTAAAAGATTTTTTTCTAAAATTAATAGTTTAAAAGATATTTTAACTCAAAGAAAAGCATTCAAAAATTTTCAACTGTCAATAAAATCCAAAATATTAAAATCATATCATATTCCTACTTACCGATTTTCGAATAGTTGGTTAGTAAATCAGAAATGATTTCCTTATAATTTGGATCCCGATTATTTCCTAAAAAGTTTGAAACAATCAGCCTAAATGAGTTCCAAGCAGCCTTTTCATCGGGTGGTAGGGTAGAAGGGGGAGGCTTCGATTTGAGGGAGGCTTCGACTTTTCCAAATTTGGCCGCCGTTATTACAGCCATTGTTCTTATTCCACCAATAAACAGTAACCAAATTGAGTGTGACGCTGTCATGAAAGCTATTCAGTGCTTGTTCAACGGCGATAGTATGCAGACGAGATTTTTTATTTTTGAAAAGTGTTAATGTAAAAATTGCTGGTAAGTATTCGCGTGTAAAGTGTACAATATAGAATATATAACATGAGTTTTCTGCCCATTAATATTGCAATAAAATTAAGATTTATTGCTTTTAAAGACTTTTTCAATAACACTTAGATGTATATTTTGGAGCGAAAAATCTGAAATAAGTGCACGGGGGAGGGTTTGACAATATGTTTTGGGAGGCTTCGACAAAGTTTTAATTAGCAAGTAATATTTTACAGGCATCAAGATGCCAAATATCTACAAAAGAAAGTTCCCTGAAAAGATCATCAACGAAGACAAAATGAAAAAAGCCATCGAGGAGATAAAACAAAAAAAAAAAACCCCCCTAAGCGGACAACACTAATATCTCGAATTTCAAAAGAGCAAACAAATATGGGAACTGTTAAAGATTATCAGTCGAAGTTTTCTTCCAATCAAGTACTTACAGATGTCCAGGAAAAAGACTTAACGGTTTACTTCAAGAAATTTCTTTTACACTGGTGTAGTCGTGGAAGTTGAAAATTCGACGTGCGTCGCGAAATTCCTCAGACATCAAAATAAAACCCAATATTTCTATGAACCGATTGTAGAAGACAGACACTTGGTTTCAAAGCAGGATATAATAAGTATATTGCCCTCAACTGAACATCCACCAGGAACTTCACGTGCGCAAAGCAAGTTTATTTTTAACTTTGATTTTTCAAATTTAGATGTTCGTTAAAAGTGCAGTTATACTTTATTTTTCGCTTAAATTTTGTATGTTTTTGTTCGAAAAATTTGTTACTGTATTGAAATAAATAACATCAAATATGAATTAAAAATCGTATTTAGAGTTTTTTACAACATCCTTTTTTTGTTTTGCTGGTTAAATTGCTATATTTGATAAATGTCGAAACCTCCCACCCAATGTCGAAGCCACCCAGATGACTGACGAAGCCTCCCCGAAAAAGGGAGGTTTCGTCATATTATTTGTTTTTGGTTATTTGATTATAACTTAGAAAAAAAATCATGTGGAATATTAACCACAAATCCGAAGTGTCATAAACATACATGGCATCAGTAATTATGAAAGGAGTTATCTATTTCTCATTCTAGTTTCTCTAAAAAAATCATTTTCTCTTAACCTGTCGAAGCCTCCCCCCTCTACCCTAGTAACGTCCCGAATGTTGAGCTCTGTAGTAGTTTTCGGATTTGTGGACCATCAAAACCACCTTCAGAAATTATTGAAGCGGATAATTTTGGAAATATTGTTTGATATAATCGAATGCTTTTTCATTTTTGTTTTGCACCTTAACAAAACTAATCCAAGCTTGATGTGTAATGGCGGAAAAATCACATTCTCCTTTTTTATTAGAGCAGCATATTTTATATTGTGTGTGTCAACTTCGTGATTGGTTCGTGCTGGCCAGTCCTTCCTTACATAATGTGCGCTTCGATCTCGGCTATCCCAAAGGCAAAGAAAACAACAATGTTTTGTGTAACCACCTTGTAGTCCAGTTAGTAAAGCTACAACTTTCAAGTCGCAACATATTTGCCAATCGCGTTTTTCATAATGAATATATTTTAAAAGTTTGGAAATGGTTTCATAAGTCTCCTTCATATTTACGGCGTGTGCGATGGGTATTGATGGCTTCTGATTGCCATTGTGTTATAAAACTGCTTTAAGGCTTTCTTTGTTATTATCAATAAATAATCTCCATTCACTTGCGTCATATGTTTGGTCAAGCTTTCCAAAAAGTTCAGTTATATCATAGCAAAAACATATATTGCTTTTATTTCTATAAAAACAAGCATATGGCTTATGTCGCTCACGATAGGTAGTTATCGTAACCTATTTTTCTAATAAATTTCTTTCTTTTAGACGGGATGCAAGTAGCTCTGACTTATCTTTTGGAAGCTCTAGGTCTCTTACAAGATCGTTTAACAAGGACTGTGCGTGTGTGTAAGCTTTAAAAAGACAAAGTTGCGCAAAATGTCATATCTAAATAATTTGTTTGTCAAAAACAATAATAGGCTTGATATGCAAAATTTTCGCTAAATTGGGTATTTTCACTTTATTGTCAATAAAACCAACATTTATGTATTTTCACGGTGAATCCATTGGTGTTTCTCTCAACGAATTTAGATAAGTAATTTCCAAGATAAGTTAAAATAAATGAAAAGACCTCTGTGAAAACTCGTAATTTTAGAAAAAGAAAAAAAATCGTATCCATAGAATTTTAAATTTTGGGTGTTTTTGTACATAGGGGGCAATAATACATCGAAATTAAATAGTTAGACTTCAAAGTAATTTCTCTTGTTGACTAGTGTAATTTATACTTGATTATAAAATCTATTAGATATAAGTCAGGCCGATAGCCCAGGTTGCTAGTTGCCTTTTTTATGTAATATAATTATTTATAGTTATATTTCAAGGAAATAAATAAATAAATAATTAGAGATATCACATATAAATTTTGGCTCCATAGGAATCGGCTAAGTGGTTTCGCACTGTGATTAAAATGCATACTTTAATAATATTTTGAGTCTTCATATTGCAATCTTACTTTGGGTTCCTGTACAATACGCCTTAACCGTTTCCAATCCGAACCAAAAATTATATATAATATCATCGAATACTTATAGAATTATCGATTTTGGGATTTAGAAATCAAAAAATTCAATTTTAAGTTTTTGAGTCTCTATAGCAATCTTAACTTTGACCTCTGTACGACACCCTTTCACTGTCTCAAATCGGGACTAAAATTTATATATATAAATTTTTCCTTTGGTATTACCACCTGAAGAGATCAAGCTAGAAAAAATTATGTATTTGATTCTCTCTAGTAATAAATGTGAATATATGTGTGTGTGCACCTATTTTTCTCTGAATATTAAGGTTCTTCAAATTAGTTAAAGTTAGTTAGTGTCCAGATCCAAACTGAGTAAACCTTAGACCACGTTGGCACGTGCCTTAATCTACAACATATTGTCAATAGATTATACACGTTTCTATTTTGTGCTTCCAGTTAGAAATTACACTCTAGAAGTGGTACTTTTTTATGAAAAAAAGTCCATTAATCTAAAAGTTTTTCATAATTACGGATTATAGAGTGAAAAAATTTATATGGGAAATTTAGTTATATAATTAACGATTAGGAGATAAGTACGAAATTTAAGATAATTTCGTTATATCTAGACTAGGCCTTAGAGTGAGAGGACATTTTTCCAATCTCAATTTTTAAAACAAAATTCTCTGGAGCAAAGCTGGGAAATATGCCCGGCAGTTTATTAACTTATTTTCTAGGTGAAAATCTAGGTGTTTGTCAATGCTCTCATTATTAACATTGTTCAATGTCTGTCTCTTAGCTGCAAGTCAGAACGGTTGCCTTAAGCACTTACAGATCACGTTCGTAAGTTCGCTGTTTTTATGCTCAGTTGAGCAGAGCTCACAGAGTATATTAAGTTTGATTGGATAACGGTTGGTTGTACATATATAAAGAAATCGAGATAGATATAGACTTCCATATATCAAAATAATCAGGATCGAAAAAAAAATTGATTGAGCCATGTCCGTCCGTCCGTCCGTCCGTCCGTTAACACGATAACTTGAGTAAATTTCAAGGTATCTTGATGAAATTTGGTATGTAGGTTCCTGAGCACTCATCTCAGATCGCTATTTAAAAAGAACGATATCGGACTATAACCATGCCCACTTTTTCGATATCGAAAATTTCGAAAAACTGAAAAAGTGCGATAATTCATTACAAAAGACAGATACAGCGATGAAATTTGGTAGATGAGTTGAATTTATTACGCAGAATAGAAAATTAGTACAATTTTGGACAATGGGCGTGGCACCGCCCACTTTTAAAAGAAGGTAATTTAAAATTTTGAAAGCTGTAATTTGGCAGTCGTTGAAGATATCATGATGAAATTTGGCTGGAACGTTACTCCTATTACTATATGTACGATTAATAAAAATTAGCAAAATCGGAGAAGGACCACGCCCACTTTTAAAAAAAAAATTTTTTTAAGTAAAATTTTAACAAAATTAAATATCTTTACAGTATATAAGTAAATTATGTCAACATTCAACTCCAGTAATGATATGGTGCAACAAAATGCAAAAATAAAACAAAATTTCAAAATGGGCGTGGCTCCGCCCTTTTTCATTTAATTTGTCTAGGATACTCTTAACGCCATAAGTCGAACAAAAATTAACCAATCCTTTTGAAATTTGGTAGGGGCATAGATTTTATGACGCTAACTGTTTTCTGTGAAAATGGGCGAAATCGGTTGATGCCACGCCAAGTTTTTATACACAGTCCCCCGTCTGTCCTTCCGCTCGGCCGTTAACACGATAACTTGAGCAAAAATCGACATATCTTTAATGAACTTAGTTCACGTACTTATCTGAACTCACTTTATCTTGGTATGAAAAATAAACGAAATCCGATTATGACCACGCCCACTTTTTCGATATCGAAAATTACGAAAAATGAAAAAAATTCCATAATTCTATACCAAATACGAAAAAAGGGATGAAACATGGTAAGGTAATTGGATTGTTTTATTAACGCGAAATATAAATTTAGAAAAAACTTTATAAAATGGTTGTGACACCTACCATATTAAGTAGAACAAAATGAAAAAGTTCTGCAGGGCGAAATAAAAAACCCTTAAAATCTTGGCAGGTATTACATATATAAATAAATTAGCGGTATCCAACAGATGATGTTCTGGGTCACCCTGGTCCACATTTTGGTCGATATCTGGAAAAAGCCTTCACATATACAACTACCACCACTCCCTTTTAAAACTCTTATTAATACCTTTAATTTGCTACCCATATCGTACAAACTGATTCTAGAGTCACCCCTGGTCCACCTTTATGGCGATATCTCGAAAAGGCGTCCACCTATAGAACTAAGCCCCATGCCCTTTTAAAATACTCATTAACACCTTTCATTTGATACCCATATCGTACAAACATATTCTAAAATCACCCCTGGTCCACCTTTATGGCGATATCTCGAAAAGGCGAACACCTATAGAACGAAGGCCCACTCCCTTTTAAAAATACTCATTAACGCCTTTCATTTGATACCCATATCGTACAAACAAAGTCTAGAGTCACCCCTGGTCCACCTTTATTGCGATACCTCGAAAAGGCGTCCACCTATTGAACTAAGGCCCACTCCCTTTTAAAATACTCATTAACTCCTTTCGTTTGATACCCATATTGCACAAACGAAATCTAGGGTCACCCCTGGCCCACCTTTATGGCGATATCTCGAAACGGCGTCCACCTATGGTACTAAGGATTACTCCCTTTTAAAATACTCATTAAGACCTTTCTTTTGATACCCATATTGTACAAACAAATTCTAGGGTCACCCTGGTCCACCTTTATGGCGATATCTCGAAAAGGCGACCACCTATACCACAACCACCACTCCCTTTTAAAACCCGCATTAACACCTTTCATTTGATACCCATATCGTACAAACACATTCTAGAGTCACCCCTGGTCCACCTTTGTGGCGATATCTCGAAACGGCGTCCACCTATGGAACTAAGGATTACTCCCTTTTAAAATACTCATTAACACCTTTCATTTGATACCCATATCGTACAAACGCATTCTATAGTCAACCCTGATCCACCTTTATTGCGATACCTCGAAAAGGCGTCCACCTATTGAACTAAGGCCCACTCCCTTTTAAAATACTTAACTCCTTTCGTTTGATACCCATATTGCACAAACGAATTCTAGGGTCACCCCTGGCCCACCTTTATGGCGATATCTCGAAACGGCGTCCACCTATGGTACTAAGGATTACTCCCTTTTAAAATACTCATTAAGACCTTTCTTTTGATACCCATATTGTACAAACAAATTCTAGGGTCACCCCTGGTCCACCTTTATGGCGATATCTCGAAAATGCGACCACCTATACAACAACCACCACTCCCTTTTAAAATACTCATTAACACCTTTCATTTGATACCCATATCGTACAAACACATTCTAGAGTCACCCCTGGTCCACCTTTATAGCGATATTTCGAAACGGCGTCTACCTATAGAACTAAGGCCCAATCCCTTTTAAAATACTCATTAGTATCTTTCGTTTGATGCTCATATTGTACAAACAAATTCTAGGGTCACCCCTGGTCCACCTTTATGGCGATATCTCGAAACGGCGTCCACCTACGGAACTAAGGATTACTCCCTTTTAAAATACTCATTAACACCTTTCATTTGATACCCATATCGTACAAACGCTTTCTAGAGTCATCCCTGGTCCACCTTTGTGGCGATATCTCGAAACGGCGTCCACCTATGGAACTAAGGATTACTCCCTTTTAAAATACTCATTAACACCTTTCATTTGATACCCATATCGTACAAACGCATTCTAGAGTCAACCCTGATCCACCTTTATGGCTATATCCCTAAAAGGCGTCCACCTATAGAACTATGGCCCACTCCCTCATAAAATACTCTTTAACACCTTTCATTTGATACACATGTCATACAAACACATTCCAGGGTTACCCTAGGTTCTTTTTACAACATGGTGATTTTCCCTTATGTTGTCACCATAGCTCTCAACTGAGTATGAAATGTTCGGTTACACCCGAACTTAACCTTCCTTACTTGTTGTTACTAAATTTCCCACCATTTCCGAAATGATGTCCTGGCGTTTTGCCAGTATTGGCTCTCGATGTACACTAACACTATGAAGAACGCCGGAGGCCTGAGAAAATTCCGCACTTAAAAACTGATGTGGAATGACTCCTTGCAACGCCCGAGCACTACTTACATACATAGCGCGGAAGGTCCCTTTATTATACGCCGGAATGATTTGTGAAAAAACAGTGCCTATAAGATTGTTCTAAAATGAGATATCTCTGCAAACAACTTCTTGATGCATGTCTTTTCTCGTTTTCGATTTTTTTTTATACATTCCTGGATTGGCATCTTTGGAAAAATCAAACATACAAAAATCTTTGTATGTTTTCTTATGATTGGCAAAGTTTGGGAGAGTGATTTTAAAATTTTTTATGACCGCCGAGAAGAGAGAATGGACTTACCATCTTATAGTTTTATCATGGCTACAAGTATCTACGTGTAAACCATTCTACGGCCTAGAAAATTAGACGGAGGGCAAACAGACACGCAATTAAACATAAATTCCGCGCGTCTCCAATTACCATCACCGACAAAGAGGTTGAGGATGCCATCGGTCATGCTAAACCATCCAAAGCAGTGGCCCAGACGGCAGCCATGCCGATGCTTAAAAGCCTAGGGAAAGACGGTTTCAAATATTTAGCACATGTCTTCAACTTATTTCTTTCCACCTGTCATTCCCGAAAAATAGAAAATGACCAAGGTGGTCCCGCTACCAAAGCCTGGGAAACCAGATAACATAGGAGAGTCATATCGCCCGATATCTCTCCTATCGCCAGTAACCAAGACGCTTGAATCCATTTTGCTCCCCTACTTCAAAGCAAATTTCCAGCTAGCGTGTCATCAGCATGGCTTTAGAAAACTTCATAGCACCACCACCGCGCTAAATGCCATTAGAACCCAGATAAATTGCGGTTTAAATCAAAACCCCCACCATAGAGCAGTACTCGTTGCGCTATAGCTATCAAAAGTTGGGTGGCCGGAAGGCATCGATGCAATTTAGAAACGCAACATTAAAACCAAGAAGAATTAAACAAGGGGTGCCACAGGGTGGTGTCCTATCCCCACTTTTGTTTAACTACTACATATCAAAGCTACCTTCGCCACCAGAAGGAGTTACTATCGTTTCTTACGCCGATGACTGCACAATAATGGCCACAGGCCCAGGCCCAAAGATCGATGAGTTCTGCAACAGAATAAACGGCTACCTCCCTGATCTCTCCATTTTTTTCGCATCGCGAAACCTGGCATTATCACCGTCTAAATCCTCCGCGACCTTATTTACAACATGGTCGTCCCAAATGTCGACCATTTTGAACATCCACGTCGATGGCACTACGCTACCGACTGTCCTACCGCCCAAAATCTTGGGTGTGACGTTTGATCAGGATCAACATTTTGGAGAGCATGCAGTCGCAATTGTGCCGAAAATCCAGAGCCATAATAAAATCCTCAAATCTGTTGCCGGCAGCACTTGTGATAAAGATAAAGAAATGCTCATTACCACTTACAAAATAATTGGCTGGCCGATTGCATCCTACGCGTCCCCGATATGGTCGCCAAGCCTAAAGGTTATTCACTGGAAGAAAATACAGGCCTGCCAAAATATTTCACGCAGAACCGCTACGGGTTGTCGTCTAGTGTCCCCCGAACATCTTCTACAGAATGAGGCGAGAATACTTCCCATCAGGGAGAGATACGAGATGCTAACAAACAGTTCCTTTTGAATACCCAGAAACTTGGGCATCCCAACAGACATCTGATTGATGAGCCAACATCGCCCAGAGGCTTAAGGAGTCATCTCCGTAAGCATTATGAGGAAATACGGCACCTGAGAACTCAGCCGTATGAAGCAAAAAAACACAAGCAGGTCCTCAGTGAACTCCACAAACAGGCGTGGTACTATAACGTCGTTTGAACGAGCAGATCTTGTGAAAGAAAGCTTATTATAAAGATATGAGGGCATCTTAGTAAGCATGAGTTGGAAAAGGAAAATGCAGCTCCTGTATTTAAAATAGTCGGATATTGACATCCCAGAAGGCTAGATTTCCAACGGGATATTTGGTCGAACTTCGGAAGTCCATACACATAGCGTGTTATGTGGTTAAAGACCACGTCTAACCTATGAGCCGTGTGCGAATCTAGCTTATTATATACCAACTCGGAATATGTCAAATTAGTTGGACAGCCAATTTATGGCGGATGTTACGTGGAGTAAACAACGCCGATAGGCTCAGATTTCGCAATGCGCCATACACCCTTCCTATAGCCAAGTTAACGTGGTCAACACAGGTCAAACTGGTGTTGATTACAAAGCTGGGGTTTGTAATTTTACTCACCAGCTTAATTTGGTCGGTACCAATACAAAGCGGTGGAATACCCGTCTCAGCCTAATTTCTCTTTGATATAGGCAAGACGTTAGTTTTATTTGCGTTAAGAAGAAGCCCGTTATTATTCGCCCAATGGAAAATTTCTGAGATGTCAGCATTATGCTTAGAACAGAGATCATCGCCATCATCAATACGGCTACAAAGGTAAAGCTGGATATCGTCTGCATAAACGTGCATACTAACAAATTTACGGACTGTAAAAACGTCATTTATAAATAAGCTGAGCAACACCGGTCCAATAATTGAGTCCTGAGGCACACCGCAGACTATTGCACTAAGTATTGACATTTGGGACCCTATAATTACCAGTTGGTATCGCTTGGCTAAATAGCTTTTAATTAACGCCAATGAATTGTCACTAAAACCAAAGTAGGACTTCAGCTTAGCGCAGAGGAAATGGTGGTCAACTGAGTCAAATGCCTTGGAAAGTCAAGCAGACACAGCAGCGTTAGTAAGTTTTCATCGAAGTGACTACGAATATTGGTGAGGATCTAAATCAAAGCTGTTGCGCAACCATGCTTAGCCCCAAATCCAGACTGCAAAGGTGACAGAAGTTGATATCTCTGCATCTGATTTGAGATTTTTTCGGCTTTAATGCCTCAAATGCTTTGGACAGGGCAGGTAGTATGCTAATGGGACGGAACTCAGAAGGAGTGTCGGCATACTTCTTCTTTGCAATGGGTCGAACTGATACAATCTTCCATTGATTAGGGAAGCAAGACGAAGTAATGCAGTGATTCATAATATGAGTTACGGCTCCAATGATGAATGCTTAAACCATTTTTATAAATCCGAACATGAGCTACTTAGGCGAGCTAAGCAATCAAAAAATGTTTACTTTAACTGCAGCTTAATCATAATACCAGCCAAATTTGTATCTACTTGTTTTGATTTGTATACCTTGACCGTGAGTGTCTACGTTACGATAATGGAGCTATGGAAGTGTTAATTTTTTAAGTATCTTAGTATTTCTAAGTGTTGGCGGAAACTAATTTTAAAATAATGCACACTTATACCGAAAGTCAGCTAAGTCAATTTTTCGGGTTTTCTGAAGAGCGTGCTTTTTTTGAATTGAAGGCTGTGTAGCTCTAGGTGTACGATATTTACTTTCTAGCTTAATTAAAAGTTCAATGTTAAGTTAATTTGTTGTTTAAACAAAAATTTAGTGTGACGTTATTTCGTTAAAATGAGAGCAACACCAAAAGTACTCAACTAAGGTGAATGTGGTTTTATTTAATGAGACCACAACAAAGCAAAAAGATACATACCTATGAGATAGCCAAGAACGAAGTCAAACCAAAAATAATAATTGCGTTATAGTTGTTGTTGTTAAATGAACAGTAAATTATCTGAAGCTAAAAATAAAAGTTAGCTGAAATAGCGGAAAGGTTGTAATAGTAGAGGTAATCTACCAAAACCCAATAAATAATATTCAAAGATGAATATATTTAACGCAGACATGTGTTTGTACAAGAGCATTTGTGTATGTGTATGTATATGTGAAAATTGAAAGCTGCTACTTTTTAAAAAAAAACACTCAGCATTTTGTACTGTTTATTTGTGTAGCTGTAGCAATGAATGAAATGCCTTCCGGCTTTTGGTTACTATTTTGATTGTTGTGTGTTGGCAGAATTACCCTGCGCTATGTAATGTAATACCAACCACTTACCCATTACCATTGCCAGATATGTATATACATATGTAATTTCATCAGCAGCCATCCACCTCAAACACTGCACAATTAAAGATAACAATTGCTGGTGTTTTCCGGTTGCCATGGCGGTAAAGCTTTACAGTAAGAACAATAGAAATTAAAATGCAGGTGTGGGCAAACTCAATGTTGGTGAACAGCTTTCGGGCGGAACAAGTAGAAACAGATCCACTACATGGTTTAAAAATTTAGTAATTTGCTCATACATAACAAACAAAACAGAAATATTGACGCAATCCACCTCCAGGTCGATCTTTTCTACCAATTTCGACGGGCTCCTTTTTTTCCTTTTTTTGTTGCACATGCTTAATGTCGACTATAAAGTGCAGCTGCAAGGCTGATGAATTTTCACTGAGAACTTTTCATGGCAGAAATACACTAGGAGTGTTTGCCAAATCACTGCCGATAGACGACGCCGCTTTAAGGTCTAAATGAAAAAAACTTTTCAAACATAACATATTCTATTATGCATTTTTTCTAAAATACGGGTGATTGATTGACTGATTAGGCATGATAACTTTGACTTTTAACTTTGTACAGGCTTAAAATTTGAATAGTTTGTGGATCTTTCTTGCTTAAATTTCAATATATGAATGGAATCATTTAAGACTGTTTTGAGATCTAGATGGGACCATATATAATATAAAATAATTCCATGATTTATTGCCGGATAGAATTTGAGATGATTTCAGCATCATGTTCGGACTGTTCCTGTATGAGTTCAGGACTATTTCGAAATAATGTTCGGAATAATTTCTTTATTTTTTCAGAATCGTTTCGGGTTTATTTTGGGATAATTTCGTCCTTTTATTCATCATAATTTTTCCTCAGATGTTGTTGTTGTATTATGCTGATGGTCCTTTGCCATCCGGTACGTTCCGGTAACAAAGCACCATCAATACACTAGCACGACCATCTGGGGAACGATTAATATGACCACATTAAACCTTCTAGGTCATATCGCCCTCCCCACCCATAGTTCCATGAGGAACTTGGAGTCGTCAGAGCCTCGCCTACTTAATATGTGTATGACACAGTCATATTTGTAACAGGATTCCCCTCGCGTAGGTGCGGCTGACAATTGGGTGGCGGAAGCTTTAAGGCTATAAAGCTTTGTATTGCGCTTATCAACCCTATAAATGCCTTTTTCCCCAGATCATTCATTATTATGTAAGTTTTGTAATATTCTGGTTCTAAGATACTCAGACTCACTTGCAGAATGGTAGGTTATTTTTACCTCAAAATTGTTTTAAAAAGTTGTCAAAAATGTATGAGTTTAACCAATAATATCACGTTACCTCTGGGCTAAAAATTTAACTTTCCGTTCAGCAGGTGGACCTAAATGCTGAAATATTACTATTTAGGATAATGAGAGAGAGCCGATGCGTGGAAATGGCTGTAATCAAAAGGACTAACATAGAACTAGACCGTCACCGCTGAATTTAGAAAAAAAATTTGCGTGCTTCATAAGCTAAAATTTGTTGACCTTTTGTTATAATACGATTTCTACAAGAGCGAGGAGGTAATTATTGTACTAGGTATCCACCAATTTTTGTAACGAACCCCCAATAAATTCTGAAAAATCGTGTTCATGCACAGACATAACACGAGGGACCGCCCGTTACAAAAAAAATATCTCCCCATTTCCCCTCACAATAAAACTTGATAAGTGGAATATCATTGATTCAAAACTATTTTTTGCTAAGTTATAGCTTATTATTCTAGTCTACGACCCTTTTAAACTTGTTTTATATAAAAGTGGGCATGGTCTTTAACCGATCTCGTCCATTTTTTCTAGAAATATTTCCTGCTATAAGGAAAATATGTGTACCCAATTTTGTTACAATATGTAAAATTTTCTTCGAGTTATGGCTACCGAAACATAGAAAATTGCTTAGTCATAAAAGGGCGGTGCCACGCCCATTTTTTAAATTTGAAGTTTTTCCTATTTATTGTTAAAAATCCACTTCGGAAATGAAATACCATTGACATAAATCTCTTTTTTGCAAATATATAGTTTATTTTATTCGTCCACGACCCTTTTAAAAATTTTTTATATAAAAGTGGGCGTGGTACTTAACCGATTTCGTTAAGCCAACCTCTCTGCCGAATTTTGTTACGATAGGTTTAACGATTTTTTATTTATGATTAAAAATATTTGTAAAATAGATTTTATCACAAGTAGGCGGTGCCACGCCCATTTTAAAAATTGTTTTCAAATTTTTATCAAAAGTCTCAATATCAGCAACACGTCAAATTTCAACAGTCTAGGTGTATTATTTACTAAATAATACGGTTTTTTGTGTTTTCCAAAATGTTATATATATAAAAAGTGGGCGTGGTTATCATACGATTTCGGTCATTTTCAATACCAATCTATTCTGGGTATAGATAAGCTTGTGTACCAAATATGGTGAAGATATCTCAATATTTACTCAAGTTATCGTGTTAACGGACAGACGGACGGACGGACGGACATGGCTCAATCAAATTTTTTTTCGATACTGATGATTTTGATATATGGAAGTCTATATCTATCTCGATTCCTTTATACCTGTACAACCAACCGTTATTCAATCAAAGTTAATATACTCTGTGTGCAAAGCACGCTAAGTATAAATATTATACTACTAAATGAGCGATTTGGATCAAATATCCACACTTGCCCACCACTGTTATGAAAGTACTTCTATTTGTGAAGCGTTATAAAATCTATGGCATGGTAAATGTATTTGTTGCTGCCACGCTAGTCTGTCATTAAATCATAATATGCGTGCTTAAAAGCAACAAGTGGCACGTAGCATACGTACAGTGGCTCATTTTGACATGGATAATATCAAAAAACTAAGTTCGGAACCAAAATTTTTATTTGTGGGACCGTCAACCGAGTAACTTCTGTAGTCACGGACAGCCGGTACTGTCTCTCTTTTCTGCCGTGGTCGAAATTCGAAAATTTGGAAACAAAAATTTTTCAATTAGTAAAAACGTTTTTCTAAGCGCGGTCGCCCTTCGGCAGTGATTTGGAAAATTTTCCGAGTGTATTCCTGCCATGAAAAGCTTCTTAGTGAAAATTCATCTGCCTTGCAGTTGTCGTTCGGAGTCGGCGTAAAATAGTAGGTCCCGTCCCGCCAATTTGTGGAAAAAATTAAAAGGGGGCACGGCATACATACATTGGAAGAGAAGCTCGGCCTAAAATCTCTTCGGAGGATTTCGCGCCTTGCATTTATTTATTTATTTAATTTTCGCCAAGCCTAGTTAACAGTGTACTGTTGTGAAATGAGATCAGTTTGACAATTGCCATGGATGCTTTCCAGCGGAGATAAATTTTGTTCTAAAATACATCGTAGCGATATACGGCCAGGTCGTTCAAATGACATCGGGAATCGGCAGACTGACATTAGCTCCACTCGAGCTCATTTTTATAAGCTGTTAATCCTCATGTTGATACCGCAATAAGCTATGAATTGCGATTTGTCATTCAATAAATTATGTAAGTTTATCCCACTGTGCCTCAATTTCGTTTTCACTGTTCTAAATATTAGTGATGCAAGTAGTTTATTGTTGATTACTTTTAATGGTTCCCGTGTGGAGGTGGATGGGTCTAGGTACATTATATATACATATGTATATATATATACATATGTAGGTAGGTACGCCCACATTTTTCGACAATGTATGATATAGCGTTGAATCAACGTTTGTTAGTCGTTTAAGGAAGTGAATGTAGTTCAACAGTGCATCAACAACGAGCTCATCAAAAACTGTGCGAATTTTCCCGACAACATTTTTTTAAGTTGTTTTACATTAATAATTGAAAAGACTTAAATGAATTATCAACGCAATAAGAAATGCAAAAAATAATAATAAGTAATATTGTGAAAACAGTCAGACAATTAACTTGATTCGCATTCTTTAATGGTTTAACTCAAGTACCAGCTGAGAAAATAAAAACGAGCACAATTACGTAAATTTACTCTAGAAGTATAATGTCAGTAACACATGTACACAAATAAGCAAAAGTTTCAACAAAAAATGGAACAATTCGTCATCTGACATTTGTTTATCAACAATAAAAGGTGCTTATTTGCATGTTTAAGCAGCTCGACAGCGATTTCAGATATGAGATACAATATTTCATAATACTTAACTAATACACTTGCACAAATACGCGTCGCTATGAATGTATGAACGTAGATTAGATAGGGTGTGCAATATTTCGATGATATGTACCTACATATTTTGAACTTAGTGCGGTCTTAAAAACTGGTTCTTACCTTAACGAAAATAGGTCAAATCTCAAGATAAACTTAAAGCGCTTCAGAAATTTTTTTCAAATTACACAACTGATTTGAGTAATTTTTAGACCCGATGTGTCCTTGTACATAAAGATATATGGAAATAGGCGAAGTCCTACGATAACCACCCCCACTTTTCTATATCGAAAATTTCGAAAAATGGAAAAAAGCAAAAATTTATTAGAAAATACCTATAAACTGATAAATGCTGGCGCGGATCTACGAGGGGGAATAGGGGACATCCCCCCCCCCCCCCCCCCCCCCAAAAGGTCGAGAAATTTTATTTTTCAAATATTTTACAGAACAAAACTAAATTTTCCAAAGAAAACAAATATTCAAATATTCAATATTCAATTTTGGCATTTCACGATGCACGGCAATTTATACATGAATACCGATTTTACAAAAATAAAACAAAATTTATGAAACGCGTGCGCGTTGGAGGATCTAATATCGCGTTCTGAAACTCGACAAAAGTGAAAGTGAATCGCGAACGCGACAAAATTGCATAGTCTCAAAATACATAGTACATAAATAGTGGTCGGCTTCGAGAAACTCAATTTTAGCTAACTTCAGTTGTTAAACTGTCTGATTATTTTTTTAATAAGACTATATAGAAATCTATAAATCTTATATAATAAAGTCGCTAAATGCCATGTATGCACATAACTTCACACAGAATGCTCCGATTTTAAAACGGTTTTTTACATTTGAAAGCTTAGCTACTTGAGATGGTACAGTTAATATAATTTGAAGGTATATATTATAGGGGCGTGGCAAATTGCCAAAATGTAGTAAAAAATCATAAAATTTTT